>NC_138529.1:49835090-51223840 GCF_964234715.1 Podarcis melisellensis
CAGGAACAGATAAGTCAATTGGCAAAGCCTTAGCAAATTGCTGTCAGTTCTCTGGCTGTCAGACAGAGAAAAAGAAAGGTATTCTTAGTGTGATGGTGTTCAGGGGAAAGTTATTTTTAGCTCACTTTGGAACAGGTGATTGGAAGCACAGACAAAACAATTTTGGATAGAATACAGTTCTCAGGTTCAGTTGAGCTGTGTTGACACAAGTACCACCTGGGAGGGCCTTTTGCATCTCATTTCTCTGCTCCCAAGATTGCCATATGTGGCTACACTGCTTACATGATTGGAAATCGAACACGGGCCTGTTTACAGCATTAAGATTTACATGTTATCTCCTGGAGCGTTATATTCTGAGATCATAACCTTCTATCAGTGTTCTAGCTGGAGCTCTTTGCTGATTCACATGACATGGTTTATGCTAGTTCTGATTGCCTCGAACCTCCAATGATGGGTGTGCCTGTGGGTGCAGACCATGGAGAAAGAGGGGACTGAGGTCTCACAGGCTCATTGGCAGACACCTTCTTGTTGGCAGCCATTTAGGAGAATACTGAGAGCAAAGTGCACCTTACCAGCAGGCACGTGTATATGGTTGTGCCAGGTCAGTTGTGGCGAGGTGGCTATGTTTGTTTGTTTCCAAACTGCTTGGGGTGGTTAAAACAGAAAGGATTGCAAGAATCTCCAAAATAACGTTTCCAAATGGTGTGCATGGGCAGTAGAATGGAGAAGTGCCATTTACATGTAATGTAAATGTAATGTACTGTAATGTGATGCACATCGGGACTGACCCGGAACGAGACTTTTCTCTGTACAAGCAGAGGAAGTGGTCCCCCACCTCTTTAGAATGATTTCTGTCTCGTGCGCAGGTCTATACAGATTTAACTGATTCATGGGTTAATTGGTTAATTGACTAGAACCACATATATTGAAACCATCTGTCAGCAGAGTTGGATTTAGGGAAGCACTACATGTTCATTCGCACTGGGCACAGAGCCTCAGTAGCGCTGTAGGAGACACCGCAACTATGTTTTAGAATGGAGTGTGGAGAGGCAGTGGGTGCTGAATTTTGGTGTCTCACAGGGTGCCACCGAAATTTGAGACCTCAAGGTCTGCCACTGCTGGCAGGGATGCTTAAGCAGTGATTCCTGGATTGCAGAGGCATGGAGTAGATGATCCTTTGGGCTCTTTCCAGCTCTACAGTTCAATGATTCTAAGAACTAATCCATAGTGTGATGGGACGATGAGCTGCTTGTGCGTAAAATGCAAGTCCCTCAGAGTTTGATCAGGCTTTCAAACCTCTGCCTGTGACGGAGCCCCTCCAGCATGGCTGCGTCAATCACTAGTAGAATCCGAAAGTGGCTGCTTTCGGAAACGTTTCCAACATAAAAGCTCCTTAACGGAAACACGTCGTCTGGCCTCTCGGCGTGACAGTTTCCGTCGAGGTGTGGGTGTCCCTATAGGAGGTCCTGAGACCTCCCCACTGGTTTCGCTTGAAGCGTCTCTGAGCCATCCGACTCACTTTCCCTTGGAGTTCTTGCTCGCTCTCTACTGGTTCCCTCTTCCGCTGCTACTGCTCTCTCACCCTCAGTGAGCCTTTGCGCCTCCGGCGCTTTAGATGTCAGTTCCCTGACATCCACCTCCCCTCCAGGGCCCCCTTCACCCCCTCCCGTCTCCTCTCCTACTGGCGGTGAGGAGGTAAAACCCTTGAAAGAACCTCCCTCATCTTCCGACGTCGCGAACACTTCCTTCCACTTGTTGCTGTTCCTACTCTCTAGGTACTCTTCGTCATCAGAGTCCACTCCCTCTTCCAACTCCGACTCCGCGAACCCTTCCATTTCCTCTTCCTCATCGGTGGTGCCGAAATACTCCCTCCTAAACCTTGCTATCGGCTGAGGTTTCCTCGGGAACCTTTGATGGAACGTTTCTGTTAAAACCTCGTCATTGACTTCCTGCGCACTTACCCAGGTGTTTTCTGACTCCGGTTCCCCTTCCCACGCCACTAAATACTCCACCTGATTTCCCTTCCACCTGGAATCGAGGATTTCCGCTACATGGTTGCGGCGTTCCCTCTCTTCCAAGGCTGGTCCCCTGACGTGCTCCCCTTCACCTCCTCCCCTGTATGGTGACAGTAACGACCTGTGGAACACTGGGTGCAATTTCATGTGATTGGGTAATCGGAGTTTGAAAGCTACCGGGTTGACCTGCTGAATCACCTCAAAGGGTCCCAATCTTCTGGGCCTCAGTTTCTTACAACCCCCTTTGAACGGCAACCCTTGGGTTGACAACCACACTTGATCCCCCACCCTTATGGTTTCACCTTCCCTTCTGTTCTTGTCTGCCTGCTTCTTATATTGTGCCTTAGCCCTTTCTAAGTTGAGCTGGAGCTGCTGATGGATGGCTTCCATCTCTTCTACAAAATGTTCAGCCGCTGGGACGCTCCATCTCTCCCCTCCTTCCCCTGGAAATGCCCTGGGGTGACACCCGTAATTAGCCAAAAAGGGACTCATCCCTGTGGACACATTCTCCGCATTATTGTAGGCAAATTCTGCCAACGCCAACTTTTCGACCCAATCGTTCTCTCTGTCATTGACATAACACCTAAGATATTGTTGAAGAATGCCATTTGCCCTTTCCGCCTGCCCGTTGGTTTCAGGGTGCCGGGCAGTTGAAAAATTGACTTCCACGTGTAACAAGCTCATGAGCTTCCTCCAGAACCTGGAAGTAAATTGTTTGCCTCGATCTGAGATCACCCTCGAGGGAGCCCCGTGCAACCTAAAGATATGTTCCACAAACAACTTCGCCGTTTCTTCCGCTGTGACTGCATGTGAGCATGCTACAAAGTGGCACATCTTAGTTAACAGGTCTACTACTACCATGATGGCTGTTTTCCCCTTGGACCTTGGCAGATCCGTCATAAAATCTATTGATATCGCTTCCCAAGGCCGTTCTGGTGTGGGTAAAGGTTCTAATAACCCTGCCGGCGCCCTTCTTTCCCCTTTGGCTCGCTGACATTGGTCACACCCTCTTACATACTCCCTTACATCTTCCCTCACCTTAGGCCACCAAAATTCCCTGGTAACCAACCACATGGTCTTGTGTTGCCCAAAATGTCCCGCCGTGGGGCTATCATGCAACTGCTTGAGTACTCTCCCCCTCAATTCACCTTCGGGTATATACAGTGCCCCTTTGTAATACAATGCCCCATTTCTTTCCTCAAAACCTCCGGGGCTCTCGCCCTCCCCCCTGAGACCTCTGAGCTTATCCTGGGCATATTCATCATTTTCCGTTTCCTCCACCAGTTCTCGTTGCCCCACCATCGCCGCCCCACACACCCAGCGGTCCTCCGGGATGACATGTCTCTCTTCGATCACCCCCTCCCCTTCCCAATATTCTGGTTTGCGTGAGAGCGCGTCCGCCCTGACGTTTTCTGGGCCTGGCACATAACAAATCTCAAAGTTAAATTTGGAGAATTCCTGTGCCCATCTCACTTGTCGTTGGTTGAGCACTCGAGCTGTTCTCCAATACTCTAAATTTTTGTGGTCGGTGCACACTTGCACCTTGTGTTGTGCCCCAATTAATAAATGTCTCCACCTCCGGAATGCTTCGTGAATGGCAAGTAGTTCCCTGTCATACACCGTGTAATTCCTCTCGGACTTATTCAGCTTCCGCGAGAAGAAGGCACACGGTCTCCACTCCGACGCACTCCTCCCCGGTTGAAGAAGGACCGCCCCTACCGCCCGGTCGGATGCATCTGTTTCCACTCTCATGGGTTTTCGTAAATCCACATGCAGAAGTTGTTCTTCCGAGGCGAAAGCCCTTTTCAGTTCTTCAAAGGCTCGATCCGCCTCTGCCGTCCAAACAAATTTCTTCTTGCTGCTGAGACAGTCGGTGATGGGCGCCGTCAAGTGGGCAAAGTTCTTGATGAACTTCCGATAAAAGTTCCCAAATCCCAAGAATCTTTGCACGTCCTTCTTGGTCTTCGGTGTCTTCCATTCCAGTACCGCTTGGACCTTGCCTGGATCCATGGCCAATCCCTTGTCTGACAAGCGGTACCCCAGGAATTCCACCTCCTTGGTATGAAACTGGCACTTCTCCAGTTTCACCCACAGCTGGTTGGCTTGCAGCCTGCCCAACACTTCTCGAACGTCCCTCACATGCTGTTCCTCATTTTCCGAATACACCAACACGTCGTCTAAAAAGGCCACACAATTCTTGTAGAGCAAAGGTCCCAGAACGTGGTTTATAAAAGCTTGAAAACACGCGGAGCCCCCTTGTAGACCGAAGGGCATAACGAGGTATTCAAAGGCTCCCAACGGGGTAAACATGGTGGTCTTCCATTCATCTCCCTTCCTTATGCGTATCAGATTGTACGCCCCCCACAGGTCCAGTTTTGTAAAAATCTTTCCCTTCCTTACTCTGGTCAAAATGTCATCAATTCGGGGCATAGGGAAAGCCAGGGGCTCCGACACTGCATTGAGGGCCCTGAAGTCACACACCAGTCTCGGTTTGTCTGTGTTCTTTTTGTCCACAAAGAACACTGGGCTGCCCCCCACCGCTCGGGACTCTCTGATGAAACCTCGCTTCAAGTTTTTGTCAATGAACTCCCTCAGCTCCTGCATCTCCCTGTCTGACATGGCGTACAGCTTGCCTACTGGGAGTTGGGCCCCTGGGAGTAGGTTGATTTGACAGTCAAAGGGTCTATGCGGTGGCAGTTTGTCTGCTTCCCTTTCGCTGAATACGTTGCTCAGATCTGCGTATTGCGGGGGCACCTTCCCTTTGTCCATCACTTCCATCCCCGCTAGGGTGACTCTGTCTCCTCCCGAAACCTTCCCCTCCTTGCAGTGTTCTAGGCAATGCGCTGACCCAAAGGAGACCACCCTCTGATGCCAGCCCACTAGCGGATCGTGTAGCGCCAGCCAGCTCATCCCCAAAATGATGGGCGCTCCTCCCAGGATGGCCACATTAAACGCTATCTGTTCGGTGTGCCTTGCCACTCTCATTATCATCGGGACAGTCTGTTGGCTAACTTCTCCCCCCAACAGCTCTCTGCCGTCAATCGTAGTCACCTGCAAGGGGTTACTTAAAGGGATAGTCTGTATCTGGTGCTCAGCTGCAAACTCCTTACTCATGAAATTACAGGAGCTGCCTGAATCCAAAAGCGCCTTGACCTTTAGTGGGTGTCCGTTTGGCAGTTCTAGTAACACCTCTATCACTAAAGCGGGTCTGGGGGGTTCTGGCATGGGCACTTTCATTGCTCTTTGGCCTGGCTGCTGTGCCCCAACGGTGGCAGCCAGGCGTTGGCTTTTACTTGCTCCTTGCCTTCCTCTTCCTTTCCCCCAACAGCTCCTGCCATCCCTTGCCATTCCTTTCTTTGTGGGCAAACTCTGGCAAAGTGCCCTGGCTGTTGGCAGAGATAACATCTCTTGGCGCTCTTTCCCTCCTTTTTCCGCCCTTCACTGGGATTTGAAACTGCGCGCGCCCGCGCTGTTCCAACTTCCATCGGCTCTGCCGGCGGGAAAGGTGGCTCTGGAATGTCTGGAATGCGGAACTCCCTCCAACGGTCTCCTTTCCCTTCCCGCTTTTCCATAGCCCTCGCCTCCTGGCGCGCTCCTATGGCCAGCGCAGATTTGGTTAACTGGTCCATAGACTCCGCCCTGGGGCCCCGGGAAAGCTCATCTTTGACGGTTGAAGAAAGCCCCTCTTCGAAAAGCATTTGGATGGGCTCCGCCGATAGGTCCCACCCCAATTTGTGAATCAACATGGTAAATTCAGTCCAGTACTCACGGACAGATCTGCTTCCTTGCTGGCAAGCCATTAACTGCCTTCGCACCACCCCCTGCTCAATATCGCTGGAAAACATCAGGTCCATGGCACGAAAAAACTTCCTCGTGTCCTTTAAGATCTCATTATTCGCTGCCATCAGGGGTCTAACCCAATCTTTCGCCCCGGATTCGAGATGGCCAATCACATACGCCACTCGCGATTCCTCATCGGGGAAGTCATCAAACTGCAAGTTTAGAGCGTATTGCATCTCTGTTCTAAAGGCATGATAGTTCCTGGGATCCCCCCCGAATTTCTGCACCAATCCTGGCACCTTTCTGGCGAGCGGGGTGGTTTTCTCCTTTCCCTTTTCTGCATCCTGAGCCCTCCTCTCCTCAAGCCTCGCCGTTGGCAGCGCCAACTGGATCTCCAACGCCCTGTACCTTTCTTCCAGGCTTGGACCTCCTCCAGCTGCTCCTGCTTCCCCGGTTCCGGCTGGATTGCTCATGATGCTTCTCCCTGCACAAGCTGGCTTTCGGAGACTTTCGGATTGCTGTGATGGGACGATGAGCTGCTTGTGCGTAAAATGCAAGTCCCTCAGAGTTTGATCAGGCTTTCAAACCTCTGCCTGTGACGGAGCCCCTCCAGCATGGCTGCGTCAATCACTAGTAGAATCCGAAAGTGGCTGCTTTCGGAAACGTTTCCAACATAAAAGCTCCTTAACGGAAACACGTCGTCTGGCCTCTCGGCGTGACAGTTTCCGTCGAGGTGTGGGTGTCCCTATAGGAGGTCCTGAGACCTCCCCACTGGTTTCGCTTGAAGCGTCTCTGAGCCATCCCTCCGACTCACTTTCCCTTGGAGTTCTTGCTCGCTCTCTACTGGTTCCCTCTTCCGCTGCTACTGCTCTCTCACCCTCAGTGAGCCTTTGCGCCTCCGGCGCTTTAGATGTCAGTTCCCTGACACATAGAATTGCATATGCCTAGGATTCCACTTCCAAATGAGCCACTGTAGGTGCCATCCAGTACTTGTCTACTCAGAACTAAGCCCCACTGAGTTGAATGGGACTTTCTGTAAATAACCATGTATAGAGTTTCAACTTGTGTAGCCTTTTTACTTTTTACTTTATTTAGACATTTTCAGCCTACAGTCCAGTGCAACTTAGAATGCAAAACACAGCTTATGGGATCCAACTTTCCTAGTATCTGACTTAATATACATTTTACAGACTTCATCATTTCAATCCAGTGTATTTTATTAGAAGAAGGCAATGTTTTTAATGAGCCTATTAAAGATTCACTAGCTGGCAAAAAATCTTGAGTGTTTCCACACTTCAATAGCAAGGGGCTCTTGGCCTTGTGCCCACCAACACGCTAGGTGTGAATTAATTACAGGATAATCTTTATTGGTCTCTGGTATTAGAAACAGTAAATCGCCACCGTGAGCTGATTAACGACCAGAGGAGAGCCAAGGCATTAAATCAATTTTTAAAGTCATTTATCATGTTTATGTATGTACACACACACACACACAATCACAATGGTCCAGAGCATAGACCAGTTGGGGCTTAGTACAACCAATTTAAAGCCCAAGAAATGTGAATGAAATACTCTAAATCAGGGTTTTGGAGCCTGTGATCGTCCAAATGTTGCTGGATTGCAATTCCCATCATCCTTGGCCATTGGCCACATTGACTGGGGCTAATGAGAGTTGGAGTCCAACAACATCCAGAGGACTACAAGTTCCCTATTATCTTCTCTAAATGCTGGTACCAGCCAAAGCATTGATTTGCAAAGACTTATACAACCACTTTACCACTGAGGACTCAAAGAGGCTCTTTTCTATCTATAAAATTAGCCCCACTTGTAATCTGTGGGACTTCATAAATGTGAACTTACCTGATTTGCACTTTCCACAATAATTCACAATCCGAAACACAGGTATCATTCAAAATTCACAGATCCCTTAATTTTGCACTGCAGTTCTCCAGCCAAGTTAAGTGTACAAAAATACACTGGGGTAAAATGTGCCAAAATATGACTATACAAAAATGCATAGTATTAGGCAAAATAATCATAGCTGTCAACATTTCCCTTTTTTTAAGGGAAATTCCCTTATTCCAAATAGGATTTCCCTTAAAAAAAAGGGAAAAGTTGACAGCTATGAAAATAATATAAAAAGATGTGTATATTAGGGGAAAATTCATACTAAATGCTGATGAATTTTCATGAGCTTTTTTATTTTAAAAATATCACAAATTGATGTAGCAATAGTACTGGCTAGAAGTGAGCTAGCTCACACCCCAAACCTTAGTCCATTGACTTGGAAGTAGGTTCAATTTAAGTTCAATGATATTATCTTCTGAGTGAGCACATTCAGCTTGGAAATCTCAAAATGACCCCCCCATCATTATCAATTTTCAAATATCTTGCTAACTGACAGTCAACTGGTTTGAGTCTATTTTTAAAATTAAAAATGTCAATACCCTTTTCCAAACACTGTACATGCTCAAATCACAGGAAAATCATCCTTTCCATACTGTGCTCAAGCATTTCCTTCTTCCGTCTTCTCGCATTACAGAAACTGCACTTGTCATGAGTCATGGAATCTTTATAGCAGCAGGAATGAAGCACCTTCTTCTGATAAGAGAGCACAGCCTGTGACTAAGGAATTTGGCTCTGGCATGGCTCTTTAGCTGTGTTCCTGGCCCATTGCTACGAACGTTCCCTGTCCACACTTCCAGCTACTGGAAGCATGAAGTCACTTCGCAGAGACTGACAAAACACCAAGCACAATTAAGACGTGTTTGGCGTAGTGTTCATTGTAAGGGAAACTGGCACAATGTTCTCTTGAAGCTCTCCACTTATAATAAAATGGGAGTTCAAAAGCATTCATTCCTCAGTAGCGGGGCACTTAGTGCCATGAGTAAATTAGATGTTGCTGCTTCTGAGCAAACCAATTAAACATTCCGCTATTTTAAGGTTGGGGGGGTGTTTTCTTCTTTAGAACATAAGGAACTTGGACTAAAATAATCATGGAGGGGACATTGGACTATTGTTGTTTTTAAAATGACAGTGAGCTGGTTGGTTAGCTGCAACACAATTATTTGGATCGAATTCTGTTATATAGGAGAAGGAGAATGCTAAGCATAAGCTGCGACTGGCTACTTGGGAGAATGATACAAGGAGCTGAAATATTCTCTGGGATCAGTGCAGTACCAGTTATCTATAGTATATGATGCAGATTCTTATTGTCACTTCCATATGACCTGGTTATTAAGCATTCAGCCTGATTTTTTTCACACAAAGTTTGCGGGGAGGTTAGATGATGCTGGCAATTTATTGAGCATTCCCTCTGGTTTGTTTTTACGGAAGTTATACAACATCACATCAAACCCCCTACATTTCAAGAAGTCTGGGAGGGTTTCTTGGGGGGGGGTAGGTTTCTTCAGCTTTAATTGCCAGCATTTGATTGAAAGCCACCCCAAAATAGTGACAGTCTGGAAGTGCCCTATATCACCGAATGGGTGGATAGCAGGGGTGCCAACTTGAATAAAATATTGGGGGCCTCAGGGAAGCCTCACCTGCATAATTGATTACATGATATGGCACGCACACACACCATTTGAATGGCAATGCCCATCAACATTGGGGGGCTTGGCCACCTCAAATATTTCATTGGGGGGCCAAGGGACCTTGGCCCCTAGGAGTTGGCGCCTATGGAGAATAGGATTAGCTGGAGATATGCATTGTTGCCTCACCACTCCTGACACCAGTTCCTTTTTATATTAATCATTATTCTACATGGCCAAATAAGTTACACTAGAAAGACAACTTTTGGCAACTAATCAGCCAAAAGATTGCTCTGGGCTGCCTTTTTCACACTTTAAGCAGAAATGAGTTCAGGCAATACAATATAGGCCATAGTCAGACAGACAGACAGACAGACAGATTAGATAGATATTACTAGATTTTTAGACAAAAATCTGAGAGAGGAATATGCTTACAATGCATTAGCCACCTTGATCAAAGAAAGCATATATTGAAAAATGTGCCTTTAGAACAGACAGATCCTTGAGATGTTGCACAAGTTTGTGTAGGAAGTTGTTTTTTTCTATTTCGAAATGTAATCTATTGTTGTGTTATGTATAATGTAATCTCTTGCTGTGGTGGAACATTGCAACAGGAATTTGCTTTCATAACTAGGGCTATATTTACCTGCCAGGATATCCTGATTATATTTTGTGTCATTTCAATTTACGTTTTCTGAATTGCGGCTTGCTTATTTATTAGAAGCCCTTCTGCTAAACGGCATTCAAGGTGGCTAAACAATCATTCAGCCAAGAGCAACAGAAAACAGCTGGTAAAGGATAGAGCTCCTTTGCCCAGTGCCATGTGCATCTTCCTATGTTGCTTTGTCCATTGTGTATTTATTTTTCCTCCTCTGCCCAGCCCCAGACAAACATGTCAAACGAAGTGGGTATCTTTTGGGTCACCTGGGTGAGTTTCTTTGTTGTCACACACTTCTAGGTCAATGTTTTGATCAGAGTGTTTGTTGTGGGGGAGGAAGGGAAAGGAGAATGTTAGCCGCTTTGAGACTCCTTAAAGGGAGTGAAAGACAGGATATCAAATCCAAACTCCTCCTCATCTTCTTCTTCTTCTTCTTCTTCATATCTATATATAGTATGAGCTATAATGACAGAACATTATGACCAAGACTGTTTGTAGTCTGTTATTCAATGCAGAATGTGAGTACCTTGACCCAAGAATTTGGATTCCTGTAGTACAAAATACACACCCACAGCTCTGATTGTAAGCAAGCAACAAACTTGCTAATTGATTATTGAAGGGCATTGTCACCTCTGCTCACCCATGACAGCCACAATGGCTGTAACACATTAAGGATAAAGATAAAACAATTGATCTGGCAAATGGTTAACCACTCAGCTGGATTATGAACCATAAATAACCTTAGTACTGGTCTGAATTCACTCTAATGTAATCTAATTCACTCTGACCCATCACTCCATATTTAATTCTTAATATTGAAGCTCCCATAAAAAAAAATCTCTACTTAGTCACAGTTACAGTTATGGGGATTTTTATTCTCTTTTTATTGATCTGTGCATCCTATTGACTTTTTGCAGCTATATTTTCAAAATAAAACAATAAACATATATACTGAATAAAAGCCAATAAACCAATAAACTAAAGGAACAAAAACATATATTAAAACAAATGAATTTAAAAAGTATGACAGCTCAGATTTTGAGACTGCATTGCAGCTGTGGACCTGAGTCCTTAGGGAGAGTGCGACCCTGTCCAGCACAGGCTGAACTGCTATTTCTGGGTCACAGCCACATGTAAAGCCCTCTTGTACCACTTAAACAGTCATGGCTTCCTCCAAAGAATACTGAGAACTGTAGTTCATTGTTTATTGAGAGTTGCTAGGAGTTCCTTAACAAACTACAGATCCCAGGATTTGTTGAGGGAAAGCCATGACTGTTAAAGTGGTGTAAGACTGCTTTGATTGTATGGAGGGAATGTGACTTCAGAAAAACTGCCAGTCCACACAAGTTCTTTCTGGGGTCTGGGTTAATTTCTGATTTGTTCACCCTCTATCAGTTAATCTAGCCTCCCAATAATTCAATAGAAAGGGGAGATAAAGGTTATCTACTCTGGACAGTTCCCCCCAGTAGTTTCATGTAGAGGTTTGATACGATGGTGGGCAAAATGGACCCTTGTGTCACCACGCAGACCAAAGGCCATGGAGTGGCATCATTTATTCCCCATTTTAAGTGGTATGTGTGGGCTATTTCACAAATTACACAGAAGCCTGAAATGCCAGAAAGCATCTACTCCCTGAAGAGTTGCAGTCAAACATGATTTGCATGCATATTTGCAACTGCATTTGACATGTTCATGCTTTACACTTGTTGGTGTATACAAAAAGCAGTTCAAAGATGCACCTACCACCTGTAATGTGTCAAAGGACTCTAAGTTTCTGCATTTCCATTGCTGTTAGCAGGAGCAGTTACTGAAGAGTACAAGAGCAGGACTAATATCTCCAAATGGGCAGAAACATGTAGTGGGGACATCCTAGGGAGTCCAAGGTCTATCCATGTTGTGCCACAGATAGTTTGAAGGCATGCATCTCCCTTCACACTTGCACACATTTGCACAAGATGCCATGCTAACATTAAGCATGAAAACTGGGCAATTGAAAGAAAGAAAACAATTTATGGGGCTTGGCATGGCAAATCCCAGTATATAACTGGGGCGGGGAGACCCTGCTTGCTTGTAAAGGCTGGATTGGCACTAACAAAATGAAGTCAGGGCATTCCCTTGACATACCGTTTGAGCAGAACTGTGTGACAAAAAAATTGCAATGCACACTGCCACAAAGAATGGGGATGTGCCGGATCTTTCATTCCTTGCTCAACAGGTCTCTAACGCTCGCAGGCAGTTACTTGATGTTTACAGGGTACGAGCCATCACTGCAGAGCCTGAACCGTATCTACAGTATGTCAATCCTGGCAGCAATAAGAAAGGATGAGAAAGAGAGAGAAAACACAGAGGCGATGGGAATCAATTTAATGTACCCTGCATGCCACTTTTCCAAGAACTCGGCAATGTTTGAAGAGCTAAGGGCATAATGAGCATGGTCTGTTGGTTTTAGCATCAATTGTATACTCATTATTTACATAGCCAGCCAGAGCCAAGGAGCTGGAGAATCACACCTAAGAAGAGAATCACACTGCCTCTGTTGTCCTTTATTTAAATGATACTTAGAGAATGGAGTCTCATTCTTAATTATCTGCTGTTGCAGAAGCTCCACAAGGTGCACAGCTATGTGACTACAAAGGCCAAATATTTGTAGTAAGCAAGTTCCTTTTGTCACTTTAAAGGAAGTGCTGGTATGGATGCAACATTGCAAGAGAGGTGAAGAGGAATGGGGAAGTGTTCCCAGCTGATTCACTCTAAGATATAAAATAATCATTTCTTGCTGCCTGTAGGCAGTGACACTTGCAAGATTAATCATCATGTCCCATCCATCACAAGGACAGGGCTATTTGTTTTGGAAGAAGCTGAAAGCAGGATTTCTTTGCTAGGATCAAATATTGTTTTCCACTAATAATGCTGCACACTATAGTATTCCATGGGCCAAAGAGAGTTAGGTTCAAGCAATATCTTGAGTCAAACCCGCATAATTGGATGGTTGGGCTAAAGAACATCAGGTTCTCTGATAAGACTTGTATAGAAAGCAAAGGATGCAATAAGGGATTCTACAAAGGAGGACCTGGCAATGTGCGATATGTGAGTTTGCAGAAAAAATGCTGTGGATTTGTGATATATCATAGAGCAGCCACCTTGGAGACTATCCATTCTCATCTCTGATGAACACCAAGGGGAATAAAAAAAATTCCTTCCAGTAGCACCTTAAAGACCAACTAAGTCAGTTCTTGGTATGAGCTTTCGTGTGCATGCACACTTCTAGCGAAAGCTCATACCAAGAACTGACTTAGTTGGTCTTTAAGGTGCTACTGGAAGGAATTTTTTTTGTTTTGACTATGGCAGACCAACACGGCTACCTATCTGTAACTGGAACCAAGGGGAATGTTTGCTAGCAGTGATGAGATTGTTGAGATCATTTATGTAAACCAGCTTCATAGACATGAGAATAGACAAGTCAGTTTGTAGTTCTGTACGCTAGATATTAGGTTTTTGTTTGCTCAACTGGAATGAGAAGATTTTTTTTGCATCTTGAAGATAATGATATTCCATGCTCATGGTGGCAGTAATATTTAAAAGAAGCTGAACTTTCTTGCACTGAAAACTGTATGTTTACTAAAACTAAAAGATAAATGATGTTCATGTACTTGAGCTGAACGCGGGTGGCGCTGTGGATTAAACCACAGAGCCTAGGACTTGCCCATCAGAAGGTCGGTGGTTTGAATCCCCTCGACGGGGTGAGCTCCCATTGCTCGGTCCCTACTCCTGCCAACCTAGCAGTTCGAGTGCAAGTAGATAAATAGGTACCGCTCTGGCAGGAAGGTAAACGGCGTTTCCGTGCGCTGCTCTGGTTCGCCAGGAGCAGCTTAGTCATGCTGGCCACATAACCCGAAAGCTGTATTCCAGCTCCCTCGGCCAATAAAGCAAGATGAGCGCCGCAACCCCAGAGAATAGCCCAAGGGTGGGAAATTTCTTTTTTTTTTATAATATTTTTATTGGTTTTTACACATATTGAAGACAATACAAAACAAAACACAAACATCAAAGACATACAACAAAAATTTGACTTCCCCATGCCTTCCCTTCGCCACATCCTTATTTTGCCATTTTTTTCGAGCAACTCATCAGTCAGTGTTTAATCAAGTCCCTTTTAAGTTTTCTTAAAGTTTAAGATTTACAGCTGTGATTCTTTGTTTCTTACCCCTTGACATCTTATCAGTCCGCAATTTTACAATAATTTTTTAAATATATTTTAAATTTCCCCCAGTCCTCTTCCACTGTCTCTTTCCTCTGGTCACGGATTCTGCCGGTCATCTCTGCCAGTCCCATATATTCCATCACCTTCGACTGCCATTCTTCTAGAGTAGGTAGTTCTTGCATCTTCCAATACTTTGCCAACAGGATTCTTGCTGCTGTGGTTGCATACATAAAAAATGTCTTATCCTTCTTTGGTACCAATTGGCCGACCAATTGGTGGGAAATTTCTAGCCTGTGGGCCAAACTCACCTCACCAGGCATCCCCATTTGGCCTGCATGGCCATTTCAGAGAAAGCACACACACACACCCTGCACCTGACATGATACATGGTGTCAGGTGTGTGGTAGGACCTCAAAGGAACAATTGGGAACATAAAGACTGCAGTCAAATCACACTTCTTCTTGGCAGTAGGAATGGAGAAGAAATTTGTTTGGTTCACATTTTCACATTCCAAACTAATACACAAACCAAAATGTGGCTATTCTTTAAAACTTGCACTTCTCCAAATTTGGGGGATAGTGTACATAAATATATATATGGAAGTGACATTTTTAAAATGCATGAATGACATGCAAACGTGTATATTATGCAAAACTGCATGCAAAAAATGTGCTTGTTAAGAGCAATGTGGATGAAAATTTTCATTCACACTTTATTTTCAATTCACAAACTGATGTGGTAATGGAATAAGCTGAGCTGAAGATTGGAAAAGTAAGAAACAGAGAGACTGAAACTGACTGATTTGTACATCCCTAGTTGTAAGAGGATCTCATTGAACTGTGTAGGATTTGGAGATAACCATACATAAGATTCTGCTGCAAATCAATGAAGGATTTTGTTTTACAGTTATATGATCAATGCACACATCATAACAAATGAACTCCACACAGTTGCATCAGCATAGTGCCCCTCACCTGCCAGCAGAATGTGAAGAACTCTGTGAGGGCTCAGCGCCTTCCTTTTAATCACAGCCCCATAGGACTTCCTCTTTCCTTCTTGAATCCTTGTGTTCTTGAACTGATTCACTTCCTCTACTTATTCCATAATACCTCCTTCCACTAGCAGAGCTGAAGCCATCCTCTCCTGCAATGCCCATTTTACATGGGAGATGGCTGGTAGTGATTGTGGTGGCTTCAGTTTGTGATCCTTTTGCACACTGGGCGTAATGACACAGTCTTACACTATCCCAGCATCATCCAGATTCCCTCATCGCAACTAACATTAATGTGACAGCCATCTAGACATTCAGGCTGTTTAGTCAATATGTGTGGAGGAAAAATTCTGCATAGGGTTGAAAATTCTGCATAGGATTATAATAATGATATAGCTCTCATCTGAAGAATGACACTGTAGGGAAAGCTGGAATAGTCACAGGATCTGCTCAAATAAGTCAGAATTCTTTTCCTTTCATTTGTCAATTTGATGCAGTGTCTAATGCCTGAACACTGGAAAGGGAAGAAGCTTTCAAATTATGGGAAAAGTTTTAAAAGTGACAGTCCAGGAAATGAAGTATCCTCAGTGACTATAGCTGGTCCATGGAGGGCAGTCACAGTCAGCTTAGGGCATAGCTGTCAACCGTCCCTTATTTGACGGGAAAGTCCCTTATCCCAGCGCTGTGTCCCGCTGCTGTCCCTTATTGATGATGTCCCTGAAATTTCCCGGGTTTCAAAGGAAGCAGCTCCTCTCCCTCCCTCCCTGCCAGCCAGGGAGGAGGGAGGCTCCAACTGTGATGCTTGGCTGCGTTGCTCACCCAATAAGCAGTCTAAGGACGACCGGGAGGTGGAATTTGCATGCGTTGTGCCGATCAAATCAGCCGCGTTGCCTGGGGACTCGCCTTTGCTCAGCGCTTCCCAGTGGAGAGATGATGGTGATTTTCCTTGCTGCATCCCCTTTGCTGGGTTGCTGCGCTGTGGGAACCATGAAGCTTGAGGCTTCATTTGGCTGCTGGCTGGGCTTTCTGCCTTTGGCTTGAAGGGGCTCAGAAGTTGAACATATCTGTGCTCAGAAAATCCCTTATTTTGGCTGCTGATCCCTTATTTTCAAGGCTGCTGGTCCCTTATTTTCAAATCTGTAAGTTGACAGCTATGGCTTAGGGCCCCATTCTCTTGGGGGGCCCCTAAAAAATTACAGTAGTACCTCGGGTTACAGACGCTTCATGTTACAGACTCCACTAACCCAGAAATAGTACCTCAGGTTAAGGACTTTGCTTCAGGATGAGAACAGAAATCGTGCAGTGGTGGCGCGGCAGCAGTGGGAGGCCTCATTAGCTAAAGTGGTACTTCAGGTTAAGAACAGTTTCAGGTAAAGAACGGACCTCCAGAACAAATTAAGTTCTTAACCCAAGGTACCACTGTAAAGGGGGAAAAACTGGATGTACATTTCCAAAATATAAGATAAAAAACAAATAAAATAAAACCTACATACCGCAAATGGTTTTAGATACCTATTAGGTCCATAAATTACTATATAGCATAAAAAGTGACAATATGTTGTTGACAAAGGACAGCTGGACATATAAAGGACAGCTGGACATTACCTTCAGTAGCTTAGGACCTCATCAAACCTAAATCTGGCCCTGGTTACAGTTGGCAAAATGGTTCAGTTGGGCTTGGAGTCTAAATTGCCTGCAGCCAAACTGAGCATTTCTTTTTTTCAGAGGCGTATTCTTGAGTTGGGGGGGCGGCGGGGCCGAGGTAATCCTTTTGCATATCCTCATGTCTGCTTCTAAAAACAAGAGTTCATTTCACGCAAAGGGAAGAGACACATCCTCAGAGGATGTTTGCTTTTAAGACCATTTTTCAAAATCTAAATGTTTTTCAGCACTCTGTCTGGATATGTACAGAATGCCAGAATTTTTGAAAGTAATAACAACCATGTAATGTCAACCATGTAAAAACAAACAAACAAACAGTTATTTCAGCTTGAGGAGTCACAGGACCAAAGGAAAATGTATGGAATCAGGATGTTCCACAATTGGGACCGGTAGGCCCACAGAAAACTACCTTTGGGAAACAAAAAACATCACTCACTCACACACTTGCACTATCTATTAAAATAGTCATGGCTGGAGATAGGAAACAGGGCTAAATGAACACAGTAGAACATTTCATAACTATATACAAAGGAAAAGTGTGCATAGTCCTTGTTAGGGAAAGCTATAATCAATGCAGGGCCCACGTGTTTCAGGTGTGACAGCTGTCCTCTCTCACACTTTTTTTTACCACTTCCTGGCCCCCTTCCAGAAGCTACCTAAATAAACTCTTTACTCAGCCTTTATAGCTTCATCTTCTTTTAAGCTGCTAAACTCCACAGAATAATTTCAACAAATGCTGATGTGGATTTGTTTTAACTTGAATTTTCCTTGAAAATAAAATAAAAATGCAACTTCATCTAAACAAGAGAAGTAAGTTTGTAGAGAGGCCTAAGACCGGTTCACACAGGGACTCTAGTGATGGATAGAAGAAGGCAAGAAGACCTGTCTTTATCACAATCAGTGTTATATCTATTCCACCGCAGTTCAGTTTCTGCCAAATACTATGTTAGCCATTTTGTCATCTACTACCGTACTTTTCCATCTATAAGATGCTCCAAAGTATAAGATGCCCCCTATTTTGGGGGGCTAAAATTAAAGAAGATGGGGGGAGATGGCACAGAGTTGTTGAGCTTTTATCGCTCACCCACACGCATTGCAAAACCTGCCTCTCATCTGTCCCATCACCAGCAGAAGCTGCAAATCACCCACCCAACTGCCGGAGCATCAGCCAGTCAACACCACCCATTGATGCAGCAACCAATAACACGCACAATAGCTGCTGACAGCCACAGCATCAGCCAATCAAACATCCACCCTATGCACTACCCATGTATAAGACAACCCCCAGTGCTGTTTGTGCAATAACTTAAAAGAATAGCATCCATGATGTGGCATAGAAACAAAGTCTTGGTTTACCCATCACACCACAGTGCTGTTTAATCAAAATTGAATCCTAGAATGCTCCGGTTTCATACTTGTGAGTGGAGTAGAGGCAGCTTTTAGCCCTCGTGAGAATAGGATACTGGGCTAGGTGGTCTATTAGCCTGATCCAGCAGGGCTCTTCTTAACCTTCTCACAAATGTAGGTGCACAAGCCCCACCGCATGGTGGAGGTGCAGGTGCCAGAAAACCAAGTTTAATTCAAGCACCCTACCACCTGGCAAACATACATAACATGGCTTTGTGCAAACTAGTACAGTGGTACCTCGGATTAAGTACTTAATTTGTTCCGGAGGTCTGTTCTTAACCTGAAACTGTTCTTAACCTGAGGTACCACTTTAGCTAATGGGGACTCATCCTGAAGCAAAGTTCTTAACCGGAGGTACTATTTCTGGGTTACTCGGAGTCTGTAACTTGAAGCATATGTAACCTGAAGCGTATGTAACCTGAGGTACCACTGTATTTAGTTATGGTAGGGGATTTTTATGTTGTTTTTTTAAGGAAATCATTTATATACAGCTACAGGCTGAATCAATTCCATAAATCCATATGAGGGCAATACCATTATCAGGTCATTGCAAAAGACCATGCAAGCTTTGAAGTTCCCCAGAACTCTTTGTCAGACTAGATGATGAATAATGGAATTGAGGATGGAAGCAGAGAGAGAGAGAATGGAAAAACATCTGCTGGTAAATCATGGGCAAATCTAGTTACTCCCACATTCCTAGATCTGCATAAACGTCGTGCAAAAGTTATAAAGCACTCACTATTAGGGAGGGAAGCAGCTCAGTTCTCCATAAGGCACAACTGATAAATTGGTTGCAGCTTGTCGTCTTATCCAAGCTGCCTCCTGGTAGATAACTCTGGATGAGTGGCTGCCTCTGCTTCCCCCAGGTGCCTCCCCTTTCCGTTGACTGATGCATGAATATTCCACCACTGAAGGTTCTCTGGGCTGATAGGCTCCAGTGCCTCATTAGCTAATGGCCGGTTGCCTATGTAACTTGTTTAGCTATGCACAGCAACAAAGAAGGATGGGAACTGGTTGCCAACTCTTGGGGAAAAGTACTGAAGAATAAGAGAAAGGATGCCTTCATTAAGGCTTAATGCAAGGGTTTTCTTCACTCCCTTCTACATTTTCATTTCTAGGGGCCAAGAGGCTCACCCAGCCTTACTCTGAGGACATTGCTAGGTACCTAAAGGACTCACAGCACAGGCCCCTGGCACAAACCTGCAAGAGAAAAAAAAGTTGCATATGCTAATTGATTTGTAAAGCTGGCATACTTCTGGGCAAGTTAAGTGGGAAAGATGGTTGGCGTGTCACCAGCATTGCACTTTGCAGTGGGCCCAGCTGTCCTATAAGCTAGGTTTTTTAAAAAAAATAGTGACGGAAAGGTATAGTCGATCTGGAGTTTGATGCAAAAGATCTCGGGCTTGACCTGCCTAGACCACTCTCTAAGAATGTCTCTGCCCTAATCCCAGTTTGGTGCATCAACACACAGCCAGGCGCTGTCCAATTCCACGGGCAAGTCAGAAACCCTGTCCAAGGGCTCTCAGCTGCAGATTAATATTGCATTGCTTCTTCTGAGGTGCTGGAGGCTTCTGGTTGGAGACAGGAACCCCTATAAACCCTTTGTAAATGCCCTTGGGCTGTTCATCTGATGAGGAGCTGTCCTCACTCAAACCCAGACCAGGCATGACACACACTGCATCAATCCTGATTTAAAGTACTATTTTCACCAACTATCTACGTAGCCATGGTCAAGAAATACAGCTACTTTCAGCAACTCCCTTCCTCTTTCTCATATCCTGGGAGTTCTGCCCACATTTCTAACCATCCTGTACATCTTTAAATCGTTAATTATACACAAACACAGATACACACACACACACATATATATATATCCTTCAAAAGCAGCATGAGGAAGATAAAAGGAATACTCTGAACTAGAGCAGGGAAAGGGCAGACAACCTTCCAAAAGCAAACTTACATAAACTAGCCTTCAAAATCAGCTTGTTCGTTGCAATGGATAAATAATAGTTTGCGGATCCTAGCTGTCAGGGTTTCTGGGAGAGAGGAGGAGATGACAGAGGAGACGGAGAGCGAGTGGGAGGAGGGGCAGAAGGATGAGGAAGAAGATGACGGAATTCTGAGGGAATCCACGAGTCTGAGCAGCGAGTCAGAGGATTCTCAAAAGGGGGTTACCTTAATCAAGCAAAAGGGAGGAGAAGGGAGAAGCGGAGAGGAGCCCAGTGGAAGACAGACGCAGCAAGAGGCGTCTCAGCCGGAACGGAGTAAAGGGGGTGGAGTCGTCAGCCTCTCGGAGGGAGCAGGATTAGGAGAGAACAGAGAAAGGGGGTTGGAGCAAGGTGTTCAGCCGGAAAGGGTGGAGAGCAGAACAAGGGGTGGTGTAGCGGTCGAAAGAAAGGTCAGCAGCAACGTACGCGCGCCAAGTTCAAACGTAGAGGCGCGCGGAAGTGGAGAGAGCTCAGGGGAGGAGCCCGGCCCTAAAGCCAGAAGGAGGGGGGAAGAGGCGGCAGAGGATTCAGCCTCAGGCGAGTCACGGAGAGAGGGAACCCAGGGGGGCAGGAAGACCCTGCGGAAAAGAAAGGAGAGGAAGAGGTGGTCTAGAGCCAGGCTATTAAGTTGGTGTGGAAGAGGGGAGGAGTCAGAGGGGACTTCAGCGGTCTAACGTGACAGACGTACGGCCACGATGCTGAACTGTACGAGAAGCAGAAATCTTCAATAAACTTTTCCTGTAAATAAACTGCAACGGAGTGAGGTCTCTTGTGAGCTGGGACCCGTCCTGGGTGGCCGTGACAGTAAGTCCCCTCTCAGAAAGCAAAAAATTTTTTTTGCGAAGCTCACGAACGGGAGCAGCCATGAGCGCTGAGGAGCAGCTGGTTGCACTGCGGAATCAGGTTACCGCTCTCACATCGGCAGTCATTGCTTCGCAGAAGAAGAATGACGACTTGGAGAAGACGTGCCAGGATTTGCAGGCAAGGTGGGAACACGCGGACAGGGCGGGGGCCCCAGGTTCCAGAGCGGAGGGCATTGCGCTTGGACGGAGGGGGGGTGCCCTGGTTCCGCATTTTAATGGCAACTTGCAAGACTATCCCAATTTCAGAGCGGACGTCGTATATGCACTGCATTTACTCCGTCACGATTTTAAAGATGAGGAGGAGAAAGTGGGGTTCATTGTTTCGCACCTGCATGGGGAGGCCAGGGCTTGGCTACGCAATCTGTGGCGCGAAGATGGACCGGCCCGTCGCAATTCAACTGCGTTCATCAAAGCGATGGATTCTTGTTTTCAATCCTCTGTGGATGTGGACATTGCGCGCCGTCAAATGCACGGGCTGAGGCAGGGGAAAGCGACTGTGCGCCAATACCACTCTAAATTTTTTGCATTGCTCACCGCCTTAGATTGGCCAAAGGACAGTAAGCCGGTCAGAGATCTTTTTTGGGAGGGATTGAGCCCCCCCATCAAGGATGAGATCGCTAGGGGGGACAGACCCCAGACCCTAGAAGACGTGGTGCAACGGGCTTTAGCTATTGGAATTCGACATGAGGGACGTCCGTGGCACGAGGAGGACGGGCCCCAAGCGCGTGCGCAAGCGAGGACTCTCCCTTTTGTGCACAGGGATTTCAGCCGTGCGCACCCCTCGCCAATGGGGAAGGACAGCGAGGAGCCAATGGAGATTGGTGGTGCTAGGGCTCAGAAGCCATCCCAGAGCCCTGTCCCTGGTGCAGCCAAAGCGAAGCCTCCTAGAGGAACCAGGAAGTGTTACATCTGTGACAGTGCGCACCATATGGCGAAAGAGTGCCCCCAGAGGCTCCAGAAGCACACTGCAGCACTGGCAACTGTAACAGCAGAGGTGCAACCAGGGGAGCAGCTTCAGGGAAACGACAGTGCCTGGCTGGAAGCAGAGCTACTGGGGCTCAGCCAGGCGGATCTGTAGACAAGCCCCCAGCATCACTGCAGAGCGTGGACCCTTTGCCTCCCAGACCGGCAGTTCTGCTCACAGCAACACTCCAGTTGCCTGATGGGAGACTCCTCGAGGTTCCAATAACGATCGATTCGGGAAGCAACGCCGACTTCGTGGGACTGCAGTTCGTTAAGCAGCACAACATGGCGCTCCTGCCTGCAACGACGCCTCTAAACGTGGTCACGGTAGACGGCAGGAAGTTGCTGGGGGGGCAAGTGGTGCAGCAAACCCCTCCCATGATGATGCAGATTGGCAACCATCGAGAACTTATTAGTTTCAATGTCACCCACTTATCGGACACACCCGTCGTGTTAGGCATGAGTTGGCTGGAGAGGCACAGTCCCGCGGTTGCGTGGTACCAGCGGCAGATCACCTTTTGTTCATCGTATTGTGCTCAGCATTGCTTTCAGACCGATCAGGGAGGAGAAGCCGAGCAGCAGTTGCATCTGGGTATGGTGCAAACAGTGCCTCACAAGTACCAGAACTTCTTGGAGGTTTTCTGTGAGAAGGAAGCTGACAAGTTGCCGCCTCACAGACCTTACGACTGCGCGATTGATTTAGTGCCAGGGGCGCAACTGCCTGCTGCCAAGCTGTACTCCATGTCGGAAGACGAGATGCAAGAGCTTCGGGAGTTCATAGACCATAACCTCAAGCGAGGTTTCATCCAGGAATCTAAAGCAGCGGGTGGCAGCCCTGTGTTCTTTGTGAAGAAGAAAAACACGCCCCAAAAAAGGCTTATAGTGGATTACAGGTTCATAAACAGCTTGACTAAGCCCAAAGCTTTCCCCATGCCCAAGATTGACGACCTTTTAGCGACCGTCAGGAGGGGCAAGATTTTCACCAAGCTGGACCTACGTGGAGCTTACAATCTCATCCGCATCCGGAAAGGAGATGAGTGGAAGACCGCCATGTTCACCCCTCTGGGCACATACGAATACAGAGTCATGCCTTTCGGTCTCCAAAATGGCAGCCACGTTTTTCAAGCATTTATGCACCACGTGCTAGCAGGTCTCCTCTACAAAAAGTGTGTCTGCTTTCTCGACGATATCCTGATTTTCTCGGAATCGCCGGAGGATCACGATAAGGACGTGAGGGAGGTCCTGCAGAGGCTGAAGGACCACAGGCTGTACGCCAAGTTGGAAAAATGCCAGTTTGATGTCAGAGAGGTTGATTTCCTTGGCTACAAGTTGTCCGACGAGGGACTGGCCATGGACAGGGCTAAGGTTCAAGCGCTGTTGGACTGGAAAAGCCCTCGAAATCGGAAAGAGGTCCAGAGGTTCATCGGCTTTGCCAATTTTTACCGCAAGTTTATTAAAGGTTTTGCGAACGCGACGGCGGCTATCACTGACACCCTCAGTTCCAAGAAGAAGAAGTTCGTCTGGACCGAACAAGCGGAGCGGTCCTTCCGGACGCTTAAAGGTCTTTTCGCCTCCGAAGAGCAGCTGCTCCACGTGAATCCCGGCAGACCCATGCGGGTAGAGACCGATGCGTCAGACAGAGCGGTTGGGGCCGTTCTTTTGCAAGAGGATTCACAAGGCAACTGGAGACCGGGTGCGTTCTACTCCCGGAAGCTCAGCAAGACGGAGCGCAATTATACCATATGGGACAGGGAGTTGTTGGCCATTCATGCAGCTTTCAAAGCGTGGCGACACTTCTTAATAGGAGCCAAGCACACGGTGCAAGTCCGCACGGATCACAAGAACTTAGAGTATTGGCGGACGGCTAAGTTACAGACCCAGCGACACATGCGCTGGGCGGAGTTCTTTGCGGATTTCGACTTCAAAATAGAATACATCCCAGGAGACTCCAATGTTATTGCAGACGCGCTGTCCCGAAAGCCGCAATACTTGGAGGAAGCAGCTCCAATCGCAGCAAAGCACATTTTCGCACCGCAGGCGTGGACGTGCGCTACCATCGCAGTCGACCTGGACGCGGTGCGACGCGCGTTGCAAAGGGATCAGTTTGCACAGTCCAAGATGGAGGAGCTACGCGGAGGGTCGCGAGACAACGATGAATTCCAATTGCAAGATGGACTTTTGACTCGTAAGGGTGCCCTTTACGTGCCCACCGACGATCTTCGAGCCAAGGTTCTGCAACAATTGCATGACGCCCCTAGTGCAGGCCATTTCGGCAAAGAGAAGACGATGGAGTTGGTGGCTAGAGACTTTTGGTGGCCCCAGATGAGAGGAGAGGTGGCGGACTACGTCGCCAGGTGTGATATCTGCCAGAGGTCCAAACCAGTGCACCAGAAGCAGGCGGGATTGCTAGAACCGCTGGAGACACCGCAGCAACCGTGGGAGAGGGTAGCGTTGGACTTTGTTACGGACCTGCCCAGCTCCAGAGGTAAGACGGCGGTGTTAGTGGTGGTGGACTTGTTCACCAAGATGGCGCATTTCATCCCTTGTGCCAAGGTGGCGACGGCAGAACAGACCGCAAAGCTCTTCATCGATCACGTCTTCAGAGTGCATGGACTTCCACAGTCCGTCTTGTCCGACAGGGGGCGCCAGTTTGTTTCCACTTTCTGGCGAAAGCTTCTGGGCATCTTGCACGTCAAAATCAACCTGACATCGGCGAGACATCCACAAACCAACGGTCAAGCGGAGAGGGTCAACGCGATCATGCAGCAGTACCTGCGGTGCTACGCCAACCAGCGACCTGCGGCGTGGGTGGACTATCTACCGATGGCTGAATTCGCCTACAACAACACGAAACACGCATCCACCGGGGTGACGCCTTTCTTTGCGAACAATGGCCGTCATCCCAGAACCTTCCCGAGATTTGCGGCACCAGGAGGGGGGGGGCCTCAAGATGCCGACCAGTTTGCAGCGGAGTTGCAAGAGGTGCACGAGGAGCTGCGGAGACATTTGGAGCTGGCAAAACAGGCGTATAAGGTGCAGGCCGATAAGCACAGGAGGGCGGGAGAGGACATCCAGATTGGGGATTGGGTGTGGTTAGCAGCCCACGCGATGCCGGCCAGGTCATTGGCCAAGAAGAAGTTAGGACACAGGCAGCTAGGGCCATATCAAGTTGAGGCTAAGATCAATCCGGTGGCTTTTCGCCTAGCCCTTCCGGAGGGTTCCAGGGTGCACCCGGTCTTTCATAGGTCGGTGCTCACTCCCTACAAAACCCCACACAGGTTTCAAGAGTCAGGAGCACTCCCAGAGCCACGTAGAAGGGCGCCTGAGGGGGGGGAATCGCCAAGACCAGAACCTCTTAACGAGGTCGCAGAGATACTGGACTCGAGATGGGGGGAGGAGGGAGTTGAATATTTTCTAGCCAGGGAAGGCACTCCGGCCTCTGCCAATAGCTGGGTGCCGGGTTACGCGTTGGACGAACCCCTGTTGAAGGAGGAGTTCCATGCACTTTTTCCGCACAAGCCCATGCCCGAGGAGTATTTTGATGATTGGCTTTTCACGCCCACTTTGTCAGACAGCACGTTCGAGGGTTTCTCCTCACCCGAGGGCCATACGCCCGAAACAAGCCCGACCAGGGATCCGAGACTGGGGGGGGAGGAGACAGGCCCTTGTTGGTGGGTGGATCAGCCAAGGGAGGCATGGAGTCAGAGATGGATGGTAGGTCCTTGGCAGGCAGCGCCAGGAGAAGCAGTGATGGAGGAAGAGACTGTGAGGTCTGTGGGTGGGGAACCCGAGTTCGAACACACATATACGGAGATGACAGAGGACAACGTTGAAGTGGACAACTTGTATCCTGAACCGACCCCGGAAGAACCACGTTTTCCTCAACCTGCACCCGGCGAGCGGGAGGGGGGAAGGGGGGGCTTCGAGGGGGGGATGGATGTCAGGGTTTCTGGGAGAGAGGAGGAGATGACAGAGGAGACGGAGAGCGAGTGGGAGGAGGGGCAGAAGGATGAGGAAGAAGATGACGGAATTCTGAGGGAATCCACGAGTCTGAGCAGCGAGTCAGAGGATTCTCAAAAGGGGGTTACCTTAATCAAGCAAAAGGGAGGAGAAGGGAGAAGCGGAGAGGAGCCCAGTGGAAGACAGACGCAGCAAGAGGCGTCTCAGCCGGAACGGAGTAAAGGGGGTGGAGTCGTCAGCCTCTCGGAGGGAGCAGGATTAGGAGAGAACAGAGAAAGGGGGTTGGAGCAAGGTGTTCAGCCGGAAAGGGTGGAGAGCAGAACAAGGGGTGGTGTAGCGGTCGAAAGAAAGGTCAGCAGCAACGTACGCGCGCCAAGTTCAAACGTAGAGGCGCGCGGAAGTGGAGAGAGCTCAGGGGAGGAGCCCGGCCCTAAAGCCAGAAGGAGGGGGGAAGAGGCGGCAGAGGATTCAGCCTCAGGCGAGTCACGGAGAGAGGGAACCCAGGGGGGCAGGAAGACCCTGCGGAAAAGAAAGGAGAGGAAGAGGTGGTCTAGAGCCAGGCTATTAAGTTGGTGTGGAAGAGGGGAGGAGTCAGAGGGGACTTCAGCGGTCTAACGTGACAGACGTACGGCCACGATGCTGAACTGTACGAGAAGCAGAAATCTTCAATAAACTTTTCCTGTAAATAAACTGCAACGGAGTGAGGTCTCTTGTGAGCTGGGACCCGTCCTGGGTGGCCGTGACACTAGCCCACAAAGAACACTATTTTTATGTCTTCTTGGTTATCAGGTAGCCTTCTCTATAAATATATTTTCCCACAGTTTTGGAATCTGTTCTTAGACCGGAGAGCAAAATGCTATTTCCATGTGTTTTTGTTTTTCACACTGCATGCCAACACTGGAAATATTAAGTCAACTGCTAGGTGTGTGTCTCTTTAATGAATGTTTCACAAACATCTAGATGCCTACAAGTAGTCACTGTTGTTTTTCCGTCTGGGCAGAATGACTCAGCTGGGCAGGGACAGAGCTATCTTTAACACTGTTAAATCCAGTGTCACTATGGAATGAAACATAAGCAGATGACCCTCCAGGTAAGGTGAGGTCAGACAATGTCATTCGCCACACCTTATTATATCACTGGCCTTTTGTGCACGTTCTTTTGGCCTGTTTCTCTTTTGGAATGTTGAAGCTCAGATAACCTTGGTGTTGTCATTTCAACCAATTCCTAGTGATTCAGGCCCAGCCTTCCCATGCGCCAGGTTTGGTCCTCAATGTGATGCTGAACTGCAGGTCCCATCATCCCTGACGACTGGCTGTGCTTGCTAGGGCTGGTGGAAGTTGTTGTTTGTCAACATCTGGAGGGCATTTTGCATTAGGCAGAGTGAGGTGCCTCAGGTAGCAAAATGTCTTCAGCCAGCCCCTTTGAATGTATATCTTGTTGTTTGGTGCAAGAATAAAGCCCAAGAAGTTAAAAGGCAGCACTATAGCAAGCATTTAATAGTTATTGCTGTGGTAATTCCTATAATGTACAGAACCTGTCTCCTCTCAGCCACAGTAATTCACTAAAGAACATAACCATCTCGTTTCCATAAAATCTTCCTCAAAATTTCAATTCATTGGTTGAACATTTAAAGGGCTGCAGTCAGCATTCTCCCCAAGGGCCTTTGAGCCAGCAGATGGGTGAGTTTTAGTGCTGCACAACAGAGGAAGCCAACACAACCAGGGCACCAGCAGAAACTTGTTGTGCAAGAGATTGTGCAACCTGTTTGTGCATTTTCTTTTGCAACAACGTTCCACTGGTGCAAAACAAGTACAACACTAAAGGACTTTAACTTACCACTACACTGGATACAACCCAAAGTTCCAAAATATCCCTTTCACACAAAGATGGACAAATTCCGGAATCAAAGCAATAAGTTAGGAGAAACAGGCCTTTTACTCTTTCATTTGATGTGTTGTATCATTCTGGGCATGCATGTGTCATTGCTGAACTTTCCAAATGATGCATATTCATGAGATCTGGCAACCCAAATATCTCTGAACAAAGAAGAGTTATGTTTTAGAGAACACCAGTTAACCTCTTATCAAGCACGCCTGAACATATCTTCTGTCAAGCAGAGTCAAATAAATTAAGGGGGCTGAAGTCCAGTCCAACAGAATGTCTAGGTGGGATGTCTCAGTCAAATAGATGTTGGAACTGGGACTGTGTTATCGTGCATGGCATTTCTGAAACATGGAGGCAGATGTGGGGGTAGCAGTCCATGGCTTGGGAAGGAGGAGTATACCGCTCATACTAATGGGGTTCTGTTATTCCAAGGCCTTCTGCTTTCTCCATACAAGACTGTGCAGAGTGGCATTTGTTCTTTGTTTAAACCAGGGGTGGGGAACTTCAGTCCCAGATGCCAATGTGGTCCTCTAGACCTCTCTACCCTTGGGTCACCCCTTCCCCTCAGGCCACAACCACCCCAGCCCTGCTCCACAACATCCTTGAATGTTTTTGCCTGACTGAAATGTATCCTTGAATTCGGATAATGCCTCTTTCTTGTGTGGCTGGAGAGATGTGGATGCATGTAAAAACCACTAACATTTACATGGCTGGAATGTAGCCTGCTGTGCAAAGGTAGGAGCCCCATCTGTTAGTGCACCCACTTGTTCCTCTGGCTTCATGCAGTTTTGCCTCTGAGCCCTGATTCTCCCAGAAGGTTACCCATGAGAGAATGCAGACCTTGGGCTGAAAGTTTTTTCCTCAGCCCTGGTATAGACAGAACCAGTGCCTGAATCCCCAATCCCGCAACTCCCTCCAATTTTAGCCAAATACCCACCTACCCCATAGCCTTCTGTTGAAGGTCCCTCACAGAAGCTAAGTGAGTTGCCCCCTCTGGACCCTTTGAAATTGGAGAACTAGACAAAGGTGGAGATTCTGAAATCAAAATACTCGCTGATTGGGGAGTCCCAGTTGTTAGCACCATGCATATTCTATTACATCTATAGTCAGAGTGAAAAGGCAGCTTGGACTTATTTAGACAGCTTTTCCATATCACAGGGGCAAAACTAGGCTTTATTTCACTTACAGTACACCCTTGTGTAAATTAATTGAAACAAGCAATGTAGTTTATTGTACAAGACTCACATATACATGTACAAAACTCATATATACTTACATTACTAACGGATATGACCTCTGCTATTTTTAAGCAGCATTTGAACACAGTTTGGCATGGAGTCTATTAGTTTCGAACAGTCACTGTTGATTTTCGGGTCCCTGTACCACACTTGAATCAGCGCCTGAATGAGCTTCTCCATAATCATACACAGTCTACAGCACGGAGGTGACTTTTGCATATAGACCACAAATTCTTAATGGGATTTATGTCCGGGGAATTCCCTGGCCAATCAAGTACCTGTATTTGCTGCTCTGTCATGAATTTCTTCACCACTTTTTATGTGTGACAGGGGACTAGGTCCTGCTGCAATATTCCAGTACCGTCAAGATACCTCGTTTCCAGCTCTGGAATAACTCTCTTTCGTAGAACCTAGTATATTGTGGCGAGCGCATCATTCCTTCTATTGGCTGCAGGTTTCCAACACCATAATGATCAACTGACTTTTTGTGTTTGTTTTGACCACAGGATTATGAGTAAGATAGAAAACATGCTTTGTTTCAATTAATCTGCACAAGGGTGTAGGTCAAAGACCCAGTTTGGCACCCCCAACACACATTTGTGTATACACACACACACACACACACACAGGCTGGGAGCCTCAATAGCCCCTCACCAAGGGCAAAAAAAAACATGGCTCCCCCTACAGCAACTATGTATTTAAGGACATTGGCCTATTATTTAGTTGCACTAAGTACCTCGGCTTGCCAATAAACACAATGATAGTTGTATCTCCAAGAATGTGTTCAAAGGGGAGCGCCAGGTGACACAGCATCACAGCCTCTGTGACAAAGCATGCAGGGAATTAATTGCACATGCTGGGCATCTATGTGCCTTCATGGGGAACAAGTACTTCACACACCAATTTACATTAGGAATGAGGTGCCAAAGGATGAAGAGGCACAAGAGACATAAACCCTTTCTCATTAACAACAGCACAACACTTTCCACTTTTGATAAAGTCTTCGCAGACAACTTCAAATATTTCTATGGCCCTCCGGATGATAGGAATGTTTTAAAAAAACAGATCAGGGTTTTTATGCCAGAGAGGAGCTTGTTACAGCTAAACTCCACATCCAAAGCCATCTACCTACCACCAATTGCCCTCTGATACATATTCTGATTCACTGTTATATTGTAACATTATGATTTTATTAATGTGTTTTCATTTATGTTACTTATAAACTGCATTGGAAGGATTTGCATCCTGAGAGGCAGGATATCAATGATTGTAGATGATGATTATGATTATGGTAATAATAGTAAACAAAATACTTGCTATCTCCTTTTTCTCTTTTGATAAGCTTACGGACGACCTTCATTTGCATTCCATCTTTCTACCTTCCCTCCTTTCCTTTCCCTTGAACTTCTCAGTGGTTTTAAGGCAGCCTTAATTCAGGGCATCAGCCAGCATTGAGTCCCACAGAGCCACTGGATACATCTTCTCCTTGGAAGCTACACTTACCTCACTGCTGATCTCATAAAACTGTGAGAAATATGACTTCACAATGACGAACTAGGACAAGACATTCCTGTCCCTTGAAGCAGAATGTCTGTCTTTCTCCTTCTGATTTCTCAAGTGCCAGAAAGCTCTGTGTCTTAGTGCATGTTCTATAATTCAAAATAACAAATTGGTATGTTGCTATTGGGCTTAAAATGCTTTACGATTGCTTAGTGCTTTGTTGTTTAGCATGAGGCAGAGGTGTCCCTTTCTTTCTTTCTTTCTTTCTTTCTTTCTTTCTTTCTTTCTTTCTTTCTCTCTCCCCCTCTCTCTCCCTCTCTCTCTATCTCTCTCTCTCTTTCTTTTTAGCTAACAGCAAACAAGCAGCCAGAAACTTCATTTCAGATGAAAATCTCAGTAAAGGCTCAGAAGGGGAAAGCAAATACAGTAAGAATGCAGCATTTTGTGGTTTACATTTTTTCCTCTAGAGGGTATACATCAGATTCACATGCCCACACATCTTCTCCTGGCAAATCAGCTTTGCACGTAATTTCTGTGACTTTTGGTGCCAACTGAACGCAACACTGGTCTGACGCTTTAAAAAATATATAATCAAAATTCCCTAGCCATTGAAGTGACCCTTCTGAAATTTTGCAGGTTAGTTTTCTAAGTGCACTTCTATGATTTATACAATTTTCATACTATTGGAAATTGTATAAATCATGCAATCTTTTCTTTCTCCCATTTAAGTCTTTTCTTTCTTCCATTTAAGATTTAAAATCAATCTTAAAAGCACCTAGCACAAAATAACCTGTATCTATCATTCTAAAGTTTGTCAGCTTTCTGACTGAGGGTCACCTCTGTTTTCATAAAAAATCAACTGTAAAAAAGGGGGAATATTAAGTGATTTTTTTTACCTCCTAAAATCTGAAAATATTGTCCTTGCATGAACACCCATTCACCTCCTCTGAATTGGCTACCATGCCTGTAAATTTCACCCAGTTTGCCAAAATTTAAAGGAAGTTATAGACTATTCCATTTTTAAAAAAAAACCAGTATGTCCAAAACAAAACCCTGGACCTATTTGTCTGGAATCTACCATGTTTTGTCCACTAAGGAGTAGCTGCCTTGTCTGCAAATTTCATCTAATTCTGCCCAAAAAAGTAGCTTTAAAACAACAACTGCAACCCGATAGCAGTGATTATGGAGACATGAAGCTTTGGTTTCCTAAATCAGGATTTGGATTTGGACCTAAGGTGAATTGGGCAGTCTCCACATCAGATCAGTCCAAGCTGAATCAGACAGTGGTTTTTGAAAGAAAGAAAGAAAGAAAGAAAGAAAGAAAGAAAGAAAGAAAGAAAGAAATTTGGCAGGTTTTTTAAGTGATTAATCAGGATCCAAACTGAATCATGTAGTCAGTTCAAACTCCTAATTTTCACATGTCCCAGACATGTGGCTGAATAATACACACACACACCCCTGTATGTATGTGTATATGAATAAATAGTAGGAGTCTTAACTTACATGGCTGAGGTTTAGATCAGCCTCTTCCTGCCACACCACGGCCAGAGATTTCATCAAATCTCCTCAACAGAATATTATCACTGTGCCTGAAAGATGCACATTGTGATGCCATGTTCCTTCTCCACAAAGCCATTGTTATGAGTTTTCTACCATATTTTTCTGAATAGGAATCTCACTGTGGGTTTCCTTAAGGCAGAGGTGCAAAATGTTTTTCTTTTCAGTGATTCACCGGGGGGCGGGGGGAATCAATCAGGATGCCCCCATGGTTATTTTTTTTCCCTGTGAATCAATGGCCTATAGGATGCCTTTGAAAGAGCAGATTGGATTGGCTGGTGGGAAGGAGGCTGCCTGAGGAGAGCTTTGGCGATACATATCATGCCAGCTGACAGCCAGTCTAATCCACTGTTTGGAGAAATAGGGGTGAACTTAATACTCTTATTGATCTGCTTGAGAATCCTGGAGCACAGATTATCTTCTCCAGTCAATACTGAACACTGAGAATAAAGATAGACTCAGAAAGCTGATGCTGCAGCATTTCTAAGTAGTAACATCCAAGTCTATATCCAAAGAACTGCTCTTATTCTTTCGATATCCTAAGTACTAAGACCTCTCACATGTTTTGCTCTCCCAGCTCTCCCACCATTCAGCAAATCTTCTCTTACATTGGAATGGAGGACCTCCAGTTCATGGGTCAAATTTGGCCTAGAAAGCCACCACACCCAAACCACACCCACCTGCCGCACTCCTGACATCAAATTTGAGGTGGGTAAAGATGTGACTGGATTGGCTGTGTGAACAAGTTCCACATGGGAACCTCAGTCACACAGCCTATCTCTGCGAAGGTAGGCTTGAAGTCCCCACCCTTGTATACTGACCCTAATCTGCTCTTATCCAAAAGGACTTTGTCCATGTTTTCTGGGCTACAGGAAAATCATCTGCTGTCTAAACGCCCCACTAAATGCCACTTTGCTTTCATCATCTTATCCAGAACAGAAAGCATAAACAGATTGGTTGTAATCTTGTTACTTTACTCTTGCTCTTTATTAGCCAAAATCAGGCCAACATCCTTTTGAAGCCTGTCCAAAATGGATTGTATCTCTGCCTAGTGGGAAGGACCATTAACAATGTCATCCCTTGCTTATAAATGTGCTGGGGAAAGTTTATTCACTGGCAGGCTGCATTATTGGCAAGAAGGCAGCAGTTAGCATTAGGGAAACAGCAAAGAAAGGTCAGACATTAAGAAAAATACACACTAAACTCTGGATAGTCGTTTTGTGCATTCTAGGGAACATGGGCATGATGAGAACAATGTCACCCCTCCTACCTCCTGAACATAACCTGTCTATTAAAGTACAATTAGCCTTCATCCAATGTGTGGGGAGCAGGAATAATACACAGGGTTGCCATACATCCTCTTTTTCTAGGACACGTCCTCTTTTTCAGTAGTAAAATTTCTGTGCAGGTGGATTTCTTGAATTTGCCAAAATGTCCAGGGGGGTTTCTTTGGTACCGAATTTTTCCCTCCCTGGTGCCCTCCCATGTCACTCCAGTGTGAAGTGAAGGAACTGCAGAGGAAGGTGCAGAGTATTTCTTTGCATTGTAAGACTGTCTATTTTGTAACTGTCAGAAATATACCATAAAAGTGATGCCGGCATATGTCTGATCAGTGGGAAATGCTAGACAGGGTTAGTTGTTTGGGGAGAAGAGTGTTTCTTAGTTCCATCTCTCCCATGGAATGCTTTTAACTTTGCTTGACAGTTCTGTTAAACTAAACATATTTGTTATATTTTACTTTGTTAGTTCACTCTTTTTACAGGGGGCATAATATGGACAATAATTGGTGGACCTGTTTATCAGATGGGTGTCAGGACTATTAAGAAGCTACCAAGAGCTAGACTCAAGAACAGTCAGATCCCTTCCGTCCCAACAAGTCCCTTCCCCTGGCAGCAGTATTGAATTCTTGAGTTTTTTAAGATGGGAAGGGGGGGGGCATTTCCAAGTGGAGAAAACAAATGTTGAATAAGTGTATATGATGGGAACTTTGTGTCTTCAAAAGCACTGATGCTTCTTTGCCAAAAGCTTATGTCAAATATATAACAGGGGCTGTTCTTCACAGTTTAAGCAGCTTTTAATGTTAAATGAAAGTTTTCCCTTAGTAATAAAATGCCACCAGTGCAAATAGAAATGAAAGGAAGAGTTGTGGCCTCCTGAAGAAGCTCCTTTATTATGAAAATTGTGAAGAGTAAAATGAAAAAGATTTTTGATCTAAGAAACAGAGATAGCAGTCCCTGCTCAGCTGGAAGTTGCAGGGGGTGATAGAGAAGTCATGCTGGCCCAATGAAACCTACCTTGTAGGACTTGGTATGTTCTGGGTTATGACTTCCTGTGATGTTACTGTTCACTATTCTTTCATTTTATGAATGCATGCTTACATGTACAAAATTTAACAAAAAGGGAGGGATCCACCCTAACTGCTGTTAAGTTTTAGAACACTAATGGTTGGTTTGGATTGTCACTTTCTTTTGAAAAGAATTCGCATTGCAATGTCATACTGAATTGATATGTATTTTGCTGTTGTATCGTGAGGTGCTATGTGAGAAAGTGGTGTACAAATGGAAATAATAATAATAAACATTAAAAAGAAATTCAAAACTGATGTGATTGTATGTGGTGAGTTTAGTGTCACATCCAGTCAGGCCCCAAATTATTGAAAAATTATTCAGCACAGCTATTTGATGGAATATGATAGAGCACTATTGCCTGGACACCTCTACCACTTCAGCTTAGCCCTTAGAGGACCATGATGGAGGTGCTCCTACATATGCATTCTAGTTACACAACAGGTTGCATAGTGATGCAGTGGTGCAAAGCTGCAACATGGAACTCCGTAACAAAAGAGACCCGCTGATCCTTCATGAAATAAGAGTGATTTGTCAGCATGGAATGAACCAGACCACATTAGTGGTGATGCTTCAACAATTTCGGCTGGCATCCTGTTATACAACCTTTTTCACTGCAATGTCTTGGGGATGCCAAGGGCTTTGGTTGTATCAACACAGGGCATGAACTCCAGCTTCGTAGATAGAAAGACATGCTGACTATTTAGTCCAGATTAGTGTTTGCATCCAAATGTGGGGCTGATCTGAAACCGTTCATCTGAACATTTTTATAGCACAGAAGGATTGGTTTTTCATACCAGAGGTACAAGCTTCCAAGTAAACAAATTGCATCAGTGGAAAAGGCACTCTCCCATCTAGTGCCCAAGCACACATACCAGCTTAAGACTCTTGCACAGGGAGTCATGGATAAGTTCTGGCTTTTCCTAAAGAACAGCGGACCTTTAAACTCTTCCACAGTGGTTAGCACGCCAAGACAGACTGAACTGTCACGACTACAAAGCCTGTCTCAGAAGCCATAAGGCAAATTCTCAGTTTAATTGGGAAAGATTTAATGAGTAGATTGGGAAAGATTTAATGAGTGAAAGGGAAACTCATGTTTGCATGAGTTGAAGAAGGAATCTTGAGTCCCAGCTGTGGGTTTTCTCAAAAAAATGAGCTGTTGAGAAATAAGCCAGGATTGTTGAGGGAGTGGCCATTCCTTTATATGCTGTGGTATAGTGCAGAATAATGTGAGTCAGGCGAAAGAGATGCTGTAGACATAGTTTGGTGCTCAAACGGCTTTAAAGGCAGTAACGTCCTTGCCAAAGGAATCTAATGTGGAAGGAGAATGTGAGATGACTTCCTCATCATTACTCTTCCGTCTCCAGTGGCTTGAGAGCTTTGACGGGATGTTTTCCCCCAAAGAATATCTTGGTTTGGCACAGGGTGGGGGGAATATACTTTACTTATTCACATGCCACCCCACTTTCCAAGTGGTGTGAGATTCCAGGGGTCTTGGTCCTTACTCACAGTTTAAGATTCCTTCAAAAATTGGGCACAGTGGAGACTGTGGTGTCTTTATGATATATGGTTTATTTACACATATATACAACATGAGTCTACAGTGGAGGGATTTCCAGCATTCACATCTCAAGATGATTCTTTGCTCCTCACTTAGGAGCAGTAGGCTAAGGGCTACAAACAGAGGAACCATCCATGCTGCCTGTCCCTTTGTTACAGCTTGATCCAGCCAGCCCCTAAGAGTTCTGCTAGCCCCGCTTTCCCCTTGCTTTCCAAACCTCTTGTAAAATGCCACAATTTTACATCAGCCTACATCATCCAAACTGAAACCCTAAACCTTTTTTTTTTCCTGCCCACTAGCACACACACCTGGAGAAGCAGCTCCTCCCCTTCTTGCCTGGCAATCTTGCCCTCTGGTGGTTTCTTTGCTGAAACCAGAGTTTGTCCCCTGCTGATGGCCCATCTTAGTGGTTATGCCAAGTTGGCCTGGGTTGTTAGCATAAACTAAATCCAGTGAGTTTTAGCGTTTGGCACAGAAAAATCAAACCTTGATTACTTCTAACTTTTACTACATCCAGGAATTATGGTGTGAATTGGAGTCACAGGTTTGCCACCCATACCATATACTAGGGATGCATATCAGCTTTGTGTACATGAGCAAATAACAAGGAAAACTGGAGTGATAAGGGTGTCTGGATGGTGGCAGAAATGGTTCAAAAGGAACTGATGCCAGCAAAAGCAAGCTCTTCCCGCTTTCTAGGTATTTTGCTTTCTCTCCACCCGCACAAAATCAGTGAAATACCCCTGGATTCTGGCCACCTGCAGGTGGGTTGACAAAAAAGAGGGAGAGAGCAAATTTGCCCTATCATTCCTCATATTCCTGTGGCATTGCCTCCTATATCGTTATGTGCAATATACAAAGGAGTAAAAGAACTGGTATTGAGATGACTGCCTTAAGAAGGTCAGAAGCACCGTATTCAGGGTTAAAATACTCTCTGCAGTTCAGGCTCACTTTTTAAAAATTAAAAAAACCTGTCAAAGAAGAGGGATGAGAGACCACTGCAAGTTAATGCATGCATTCCGATTTCTTCTCCTGATAATTCCTGTTCACCTCGAGTTTGCCTCGGCCATTAGAATGATGGGAGGGTTATGAATAAGCAAAGCTATGGAAAGAATCTCTATCTGGCATTTTGGGGTGGATTTTTATAAGGCTCTGGTTACACAGAACAGAACTTCAGATGTCACTATTTATTACTTTAGCACTGGGGGGGCGGAGCAGGGGATCTTCATCACAGCATCCTGTATACAAAGTCAGTGTGCCAAATTCTACTGAACAAGGAACTGCAGAAAACTGATTCCACTTCCTCACCCCTGCCTGTCTAAAGAAGGAATAGAGATAATGGTAATTCATTTTTCCTTTATAAAAATGTGCATTGTCGTTTTAATCAGTTTTCTTTTTAACAAAAATACTATTTAACCATTTGCATTTTGTTTTCCACTGCTATGTTATCATGAATCCAATAAATGATTATGATGATGGGGATGATATAGGACAGGATATGGGAAACATTTGGCCCTCCAGATGCTGCTGAACTAGAATTGACATCAGCTCCAGCAACCATAGCCAATGGGAGTTGCAGTTCCACAACATCTGGAGGGTCAAAGTTCCCCCACACCTGCAATAGGACCTATGCAGCCCAATTCTTAATTACCTAAATGTGACTTAATCGTATCAGAATTATTTTCATGAGTTGGGTCCTCTTTGCTACCAAGCACTTACACATTGGTATTCAAATGGGAGATTCAGTGAGGGAAAATTACAGGAATACAGGACATTCTATGTATTTCATTCATTTTCTTTCCTGAATGTTGCAATTTCAATAAAGGCAATAAAGGCAAAGCCTACTTAGCTTTAAACAGTGAACTCTCAATATTACGTTCAGTGTCATACACAAATAGAAGGGAAATACAGACATAGGGATGTGAAACATGGCCACCCTCACAAAACAATTCTGCATGGTGTTAGAGATGGCTGAGGGAAAGTATAAACATGTTGTCAGGGTTTCAGGGAGAGAAGAGCAGATGGGGGAGGAGACAGAGAGCGAGGGGGAAGAATCCCAGAGAGATGAGGAGGAGGATGACGATGCCCAAAGGTTCTCCATGAGTCTGACCAGTGAGTCAGAGGATTCCCAAAAGGGGGCTCCCCTGGCCAGACCGAAAGGGGGACAAGGGGGAAACAGTGAGGAGCAGGGGAGAGAAGGGAGAAGCCCCAGTGGGGGTCGGAGGCAGGAGCCGGCTTCTCAGCCGGAACGGAGTGAAGGGGGTGGAGTTACAAGTGTGTCAGAGGGAGCAGAGCAGGAGAGAGACAGGGGAAGGAGATCGGAGCAGGGCGCTCAGCCGGAAGGGGTGGAGAGCAGCACCGAGAGCAGTGTAGCGGTCAAGAGAAAGGTCAGGAGCAACGTACGCGCGCCAAGTTCAAAGGTAGAGGCGCGCGGAAGTGAGGAGAGCCCTGGGGAGGAGCCTGGCCCTAAAGCGAGAAGGAGGGGGGCAGAGGCATCAGAGGATTCAGCCTCGGGCGAGTCCCGGAGAGGGGGAACTCAGGGGGGCAGAAAGACCCTGCGGAAAAGGAAGGAGAGGAAGAGGTGGTCCAGGGCTAGCCTCTTAAATTGGTGCCGAGGCGGGACAGATTCAGAGGGGACTTCAACGATCTAACGGTACAGATGTAGAGTCACAGAGATGGAGTGTAAATGCAACCATGATCTTCAATAAAGACTTTCTGTAAATAAACCGGATCGGAGTTGGGTCTCTTGTGAGCTGGGACCAAACGGGTGACTCTGACAGTAAGTCCCTTCACCAGAACGCAAAAAATTTTTTTTTGCAAAGCTCACCACCGGGAGCAGCCATGAGCGCGGAGGAACAGCTGCTTACGCTGAGGAATCAAGTTACCGAGCTCACAGCTGCAGTCATTGCATCGCAGAAGAAGAATGACGAACTGGACAAGGCTTGCCAGGACCTGCGAACAAGGTGGGAGCAAGCGGCCAGGGCAGGGGTCCCGGGGTCCAGATCGGAGGGCGTTGCACTTGGACGGCGGGGGGGGCGCCCTAGTTACGCACTTTAATGGCAACCTTCAAGATTACCCTAACTTCAGAGCGGACATCGTGTATGCACTGCATTTACTCCGTCATGATTTTAAGGATGAGGAGGAGAGAGTGGGTTTCATAATTTCGCATCTGCATGGGGAGGCCAGAGCTTGGCTGCGCAATTTGTGGCGCGAAGATGGCCCTGCCCGCCGCAGTTCTGATGAATTTATTAAAGCGATGGATGCTTGTTTCCAGTCCTCTGTGGATGTGGATATTGCACGTAGACAGATGCACGGACTGCGACAAGGCAAAGCCACTGTGCGCCAATATCACTCCAAGTTCTTTGCATTGCTAACTGCGTTGGGCTGGGAGAAGGATAGTAAACCAGTCAGAGATCTTTTCTGGGAGGGGCTTAGCCCCCCCGTCAAGGATGAGATCGCCAGGGGGGATAGACCCCAGACCCTGGAAGACGTCGTGCATCGGGCTTTGGCTATTGGAATCCGACATGAGGGACGCCCGTGGCACGAGGGGGAGGGACCCCAGGCGCGTGCACCAGCGAGAACCCCCCCTTTTGTCCCCAGGGACTTCAACCAGTCGCACCCCTCGCCCTTGGGGAGGCAAGGTGAAGAGCCGATGGAAATCGGTGGTGCTAGGGCTCAGACACCATCCAGAGCCCCTGTTTCCGGTGCAGTGAAGGCGAAGCCGCCTAGAGGGACCAGGAAATGTTACATCTGTGACAGTGCACACCATATGGCGAAAGAGTGCCCCCAGAGGCTCCAGAAGCACACTGCAGCTCTAGCAACAGTGTCAGCGGAAGTGGTGCAAACGGAGCAGCCTCAGGGAAACGACAGTGCCTGGCTGGAGGCGGAGCTACTGGGGCTCAGCCAGGCGGATCTGTAGAACAGTCCCCAGCACCCTTGCAACGCACAGACCCTTTACCCCCCAAGCCAGCAGTGCAACTCACTGCAACCCTTCAGCTGCCAAATGGACAATCCCTGGAAGTTCCGATCACGGTTGATTCAGGAAGCAACGCGGATTTTGTGGGAATGCAATTTGTCAAGCAGCATGGCATAGCGCTCCTGCCTGCAACGACCCCTCTGAACGTGGTCACAGTGGACGGCAGGAAATTGCTGGGAGGGCAAGTTGTGCAGCAGACGCCTCCCATGGTGATGCAGATTGGAAATCACCGGGAAGTCATTAGCTTCAATGTCACCCACCTGTCAGACACACCCATTGTGTTAGGCATGAGTTGGCTGGAGAGACATAGTCCCGCTGTAGCGTGGTACCAGCGGCAGATCACCTTCTGCTCATCGTATTGTGCTCAGCATTGCATCCAACCCAATCAGGAGGAAGGAGCTGAGCAGCAACTGCACCTGGGCATGGTGCAGGCAGTGCCTCACAAGTACGAGGGATTCTTGGAGGTTTTCTGCGAGAAAGAAGCTGACAAGTTGCCGCCTCACAGGCCTTACGACTGTGCGATCGACCTGGTGCCAGGGGCGCAGCTGCCAACTGCAAAGCTGTATTCCATGTCTGAGGACGAGATGCACGAGCTCAGAGAATTCATAGAGCAGAATCTGAAGCGCGGGTTCATCCGGGAATCCAAGGCAGTGGGAGGCAGTCCTGTTTTCTTTGTGAAGAAAAAAGACACGCCCCAAAAAAGACTCGTGGTGGATTACAGGTTCATAAACAGACTGACTAGGCCCAAGGCCTTTCCCATGCCCAAGATTGACGACCTCCTAGCGACCGTTAGGAAGGGTAAGATCTTCACCAAGTTGGATTTGCGTGGAGCGTACAATCTCATCCGCATCCGGAAGGGCGATGAGTGGAAGACTGCCATGTTCACGCCTCTAGGCACGTATGAATACAGAGTTATGCCGTTTGGTCTCCAAAATGGCAGCCACGTTTTCCAAGCATTTATGCATCACGTGCTGGCGGGACTCCTCTACAAGAAGTGTGTATGTTTTCTCGACGATATCCTGATTTTCTCGGAATCGCCGGAGGCTCACGAGAAGGATGTAAAGGAGGTCCTACAGAGGTTGAAGGAGCACAGGCTGTACGCCAAGTTGGAGAAGTGCCAGTTTGATGTGACGGAGGTGGATTTTCTTGGCTACAAGCTCTCCGACGAGGGGCTGGCCATGGACAGAATCAAGGTCCAAGCGGTGTTGGACTGGAAGAGCCCACGCAATCGGAAGGAGGTCCAAAGATTCATCGGATTTGCCAATTTTTATCGCAAATTCATCAAAGGTTTTGCCAATGAGACGGCAGCAATCACGGACACCCTCAGTTCCAAAAAGAAGAGGTTCGCTTGGACGGAACAGGCAGAGCGCTCTTTTCGGAAGCTTAAAAGCCTCTTCGCCTCCGAGGAACAGCTACTGCACGTGAATCCCGGCAGACCCATGCGAGTGGAAACCGATGCGTCCGACAGAGCGGTTGGAGCCGTCCTTCTGCAGGAGGATCCGCAAGGCAATTGGAGGCCGGGTGCCTTCTACTCCCGGAAGCTCAGCAAGACGGAGCGGAACTACACCATATGGGACAGGGAGCTGTTGGCCATTCATGCAGCTTTCAAAGCGTGGCGGCACTTCCTCATAGGAGCCAAGCACACAGTGCAAGTCCGCACGGATCACAAGAACTTAGAGTATTGGCGAACGGCAAGGCTGCAGACCCAAAGACACATGCGCTGGGCAGAATTCTTTGCAGATTTCGACTTCAAGATAGAATACATCCCGGGGGACTCCAATGTTATAGCAGACGCACTCTCCAGGAAACCGCAATACCTGGAGGAGACGACACCAATTGCAGCGAAGCACATTTTCGCACCGCAGGCGTGGGCGTGCGCGGCTATCGCAGTCGACCTGGACGCGGTGCGACGAGCGTTGCAAGCGGATCAATTTGCACAGTCCAAGATGGAGGAGCTCCGCAGCGGGTCGCAAAGAGACGATGAGTTCCAGTTGCGGGACGGACTCTTAACTCGCAAGGGTGCCCTCTACGTGCCTAACGATGAACTTCGCGCAAAGGTTCTGCAGCAATTGCACGACGCTCCCAGTGCGGGACATTTCGGCAAGGAGAAGACGATAGAACTAGTGGCCAGGGACTTTTGGTGGCCCCAGATGCGGGGAGAGGTGGCGGATTACGTCGCCAGGTGTGACACCTGTCAGAGGTCCAAACCAGTACACCAGAAACCGGCGGGATTGTTGGAACCGCTGGAAACGCCGCAGCAACCGTGGGAGAGGGTAGCACTGGACTTTGTTACTGACCTGCCCAGCGCCAGGGGCAAGACGGCGGTGCTGGTGGTTGTGGACTTGTTCACCAAGATGGCGCACTTCATTCCTTGTGCCAAGGTGGCGACGGCAGAACAGACCGCCAAACTCTTCATCGACCACGTGTTCAGAGTGCATGGACTACCGCAGTCCGTCCTGTCCGACAGGGGGCGCCAATTTGTTTCCAACTTCTGGAAGAAGCTTCTGGGTATCCTGCACGTCAAGATCGACCTAGCGTCGGCGAGACATCCGCAGACCAACGGCCAAGCAGAGAGGGTCAACGCGATCATGCAGCAGTACCTGAGGTGTTACGCCAATCAGCGACCAGCAGCGTGGGTGGACTACCTGCCGATGGCTGAGTTTGCCTACAACAACACGAAGCACGCATCGACCGGGGTGACACCGTTCTTCGCGAACAATGGCCGTCATCCCAGAACCTTTCCGAGGCTTATAGCACCAGAGGAGGGGGTGCCTCAAGAAGCCGACCAGTTCGCAGCAGAGTTGCAAGAGGTGCACGAGGAGCTGCGGAGACATTTAGAGCTGGCCAAGCAGGCCTATAAGGTGCAGGCGGACAAGCACAGAAGGGCGGGAGAAGACATCCAGGTGGGGGACTGGGTATGGTTAGCAGCCCAAGCTATGCCAGCCAAATCGTTAGCCAAGAAGAAGCTAGGACACAGGCAGCTAGGACCCTACCAAGTTGAGGCTAGGATCAATCCAGTAGCATTTCGCCTGGCCCTTCCGGAAGGCTCCAGAGTGCACCCGGTCTTTCATAGGTCGGTGCTCACTCCCTACAAGGCCCCGCACAGGTTTCAGGAGTCAGTAACAGTACCAGACCCACGCAAAGGGGCACCAAAGAAGGGGGGGTCGCCTAGAGCCGAACCCCTTAACGAGGTCACAGAGATACTGGACTCGAGATGGGGGGAGGAGGGGGTTGAATACTTTCTCGCCAGGGAGGGCACACCAGCCACTGCTAATAGTTGGGTGCCAGGCTACGAGTTAGACGAACCCCTTTTGAAAGAAGAGTTCCATGCACTTTTCCCACATAGACCCATGCCAGCTGAGTACTTTGATGACTGGCTTTTCACACCCACATTGTCAGATAGCACGTTCAGGGGTTTCTCTTCCCCCGAGGGAAGAACACCAGAATCAAGCCCGCCCAGGGGATCGTGCTCGGGGGTGGACACGGAAACCCCTTATTGGTGGGAGGAGCAGCCAGAGGAGGAATGGCGTAAGAGGTGGCTGATAGGTCCTTGGCGGGCAGCACCGGAGGAAGTAGCGATGGAAGCAGAGACTGAGAAGCATTTGGGGGAAGAACCCGAGTTCGAACACACATACACAGAACTGCCAGCAGAGAACATTGACGTAGACGACCTGTATCCTGAGCCTACCCCCGAAGAGCCGCAGTTTCCACAACCGGCCCCCGGCGAGCGGGAGGGGGGAAGGGGGGGCTTCGAGGGGGGATGGATGTCAGGGTTTCAGGGAGAGAAGAGCAGATGGGGGAGGAGACAGAGAGCGAGGGGGAAGAATCCCAGAGAGATGAGGAGGAGGATGACGATGCCCAAAGGTTCTCCATGAGTCTGACCAGTGAGTCAGAGGATTCCCAAAAGGGGGCTCCCCTGGCCAGACCGAAAGGGGGACAAGGGGGAAACAGTGAGGAGCAGGGGAGAGAAGGGAGAAGCCCCAGTGGGGGTCGGAGGCAGGAGCCGGCTTCTCAGCCGGAACGGAGTGAAGGGGGTGGAGTTACAAGTGTGTCAGAGGGAGCAGAGCAGGAGAGAGACAGGGGAAGGAGATCGGAGCAGGGCGCTCAGCCGGAAGGGGTGGAGAGCAGCACCGAGAGCAGTGTAGCGGTCAAGAGAAAGGTCAGGAGCAACGTACGCGCGCCAAGTTCAAAGGTAGAGGCGCGCGGAAGTGAGGAGAGCCCTGGGGAGGAGCCTGGCCCTAAAGCGAGAAGGAGGGGGGCAGAGGCATCAGAGGATTCAGCCTCGGGCGAGTCCCGGAGAGGGGGAACTCAGGGGGGCAGAAAGACCCTGCGGAAAAGGAAGGAGAGGAAGAGGTGGTCCAGGGCTAGCCTCTTAAATTGGTGCCGAGGCGGGACAGATTCAGAGGGGACTTCAACGATCTAACGGTACAGATGTAGAGTCACAGAGATGGAGTGTAAATGCAACCATGATCGTCAATAAAGACTTTCTGTAAATAAACCGGATCGGAGTTGGGTCTCTTGTGAGCTGGGACCAAACGGGTGACTCTGACACATGTCTTAAGGGAATATTCATAAATGTTTGTTGTTTCCTCATAACTGTCACAGGCATGAGTATATAAGGACACTCCTGTGTCATTTGAAACTGAAGAGCTAGTATCCATTTCTTGATGCTCATCTTTTGATCCAAAAGAGATATTCATCAAGGGGAGATGGGGTAAAAAGTGAAGCACTCTTTTGTCAGAGGGAGGTTCTTTGCTTTTCTCCAATTAGTGTTACCTCAAACTGTTCTTGCTTAACCTATGTTCACACCATTTTAGGGCACTTAAGTCTGAATCACATATGACCCAAATAGTTATGTAGGAAAGAAAGAAGTGCACCCATGCACACACTGTCATGTTTGAAAACAGCATGAGGGTTATACATACTTGGAAGTCATTTTCAAGTGAGAGTCACTGCCCAGTGGCCAAACTTGTCACCCTGCAAAAGTTGCTGTACTACAACTACCATAATCCCTGATTATTGGTCATGCTGTCTGGGGCTGATGGGAGTCTGACGACATCAGCAAGGCCACGGGTTAGCCAACCATGTGATAAATGTTGTGTCTCAAGAAACAGCTGCATCCCATGCCTTTGCTGTGCTCTGGAAGTTATCTTGTTATATGAGGAGGACTTCCTAAGAAATGAAACTAAGGGAACAGGGTAGTCCCTTTGATGCCACATGGCATCCTGTCAAACCATTCCACTCTGCTGGCTCCTCATCAAGTTCATCAAGCAAGCCAAAGAAGGGCAAGGGTGAGCTGCATTGGTCCAGAAAGTATCTTTTACAGATATACAGCCACCCAAATGGTGGACCTGAACATACAAGCTGGGCTGCTCCTTCATTAAAGGCTTTTGGTCCTGAATTGTATAAGTGCATATGGAATTATTGTTCTTAGACTGATTGACTAGTTTCACTTTTTTTAACATTTTCATTGTCTCCCTGTTTTCATTTGTGTCACTTACAGGCATTTCCATGTGCTGCTTGGGCTACAGCTTTCATATATGCATTTTGATGGTCTGGTGTTTTTTTAGGGTTGCCTTTTAATCAGTTGCTTTGTTCACAAACAAATTTGTCATCCACATGACAGAAAACTTGCATGATGCTGCAAGCTTTTCTTCATCTTCCTGAAGTCACCATGATGACTTCTGAGAGTGAATGTCTTGACTCCTATCCATTACTCCTATCCATTACACAGCTTTGTGTAGTTGCTTTCTCTCTCTGTTCTTCTCCAAAGGGAGCATTTCAACAATCATTTTGAAGGCAGTTTAGGCATGTTACAGCAGCCCAAGGCACCTGAAGATTAGGAACTAGGGAATACTTATAGATATTCACAAACTTCCTTCCCCTTGTTTTAGAAACAAACTTTTATTCTGCTATAAATCAGCATTGCTGGTTAGTTTAAAAAAAAACAAACCTAGAAGGTTCTGTGTTAAAAACCAAAAGAAAGAAAAATAGTTCCTATTATATCCTCTGCCCCACTCTAACTCTCTCAAATTTCAGTTGTGTAAGTATTCCATGTATAAGCAGTTCTTAAATAGTTCCAGGGACAGCGTGCCCGGAGTCTGATTTCCTTTGGATGACACAGCACTTAGTGGTGTCTTTCTACTATTGTTTCATTTACAAATATAAAAGTATATTAAAGATGAGAAGGCAAAAGCAGACAGTCCTCCTACAAGGTGGTAGATCCACAATCTCTCATTAATTGGAAGCGGGGAAAGAAATTCTACCTTCATAAGAAACTGTCAGCCCTCTGTCTCTCAGTCTCTCAGATTCTCCGTCTGTTCCAAACAGCAAAGACTATTTGCACTCCTGAATGAGTATTTTTTTTCTCATTTTGATCCCTCAGATTTGCACAAAACCAAAAAACTGCAGAAGTAAATGGCACTGGCTTTATATGTCTTTTCTTTTTATCTTTAGATTTACACAAGGCCAGAAAACTATAAGAGCAAATTTACAATTGCCTGTGCGCTTTTGCATGCTTATTTGGTTGCCATATTTCAAACAGTGAAAATCCGGCCAGAAAAGTCGCTCTCTCTTTTTTGGCAAAAGTTGTTGAGTTGTTGTTTTTTTCAGTTTTGCCCAAATTTGTTGGGCTGTTTTTATGGGAAAACGGCAAAAACGGCACTGCCAACATGGGCTGCCATATGTCCAGATTTTCCTGGACACTTTCCCAATTTCTGCCCAGACACTGCTGCTGACTGCAGTATCCTGGATGTGTCCAGGAAAATATTGGCCGGGGAGATTTTTTGTATTAAGTGTGTGCACAGATACCTGCAAGGATGCCCTGTCAAGAATTTAAGTGGTATAACAGAGTCAACAAATTAGAAGGTGGAGACAAACACAAAAGCAGGTGCCTAATGGTATGAAATGTAAAGACAAAATTGCTCCTCATATACAGATTCAAATACAGCTGTACCTTGGTTTTCAAACAGCTTAGTTCTGGAATGTTTTGGCTTCCAAATGCCACAAACCCGGAAGTGAATTTTCCAGTTTGCAAACTATTTTTGGAAACCGAACATCTGATGGGGCTTCCATGGCTTCCAAATGGCTGCAGGAGCTTCCTGCAGCCAATCAGAAGCTGTGCTTTGGTTTCCAAATGTTTTGGAAGTCGAATGGACTTCCCGAATAGATTCCATTCGACTTCCAAGGTACAACTGTACATGCGGGTGTGGACTATGCTGGTCTAATTCAAATAGGGGGAAAGTGGATTAACAACTAAATAATGCTCAGATATGGACAAGACCTAAATTAAAAAGCAGGCGTATCTGTGTCTCTTGTAACATCTAATTCCTCCTTCAGTTTAACAACATTCTAATTTTCAGAGACTTTGAATATTCCTTGTTTCATGTCCCATTGATTTACATTGTCTCACTTCACTAGTTTACCAAAAACACTGTGTAATGTTACAGGACTTGACTATGAAAAAAGACTAATCAACAGAATTGGAACTTTCAGATTCTTCCAGCTACAAAAATATTAGTAATATTAATTCTTCAAAGTTCGCAGATTATTTACCCAACTGAATTTTCTGAATCAGATCCAGAATGAGCCAGATTTGGAAGAGATGTCTTTCTTTATGCAGAGTATCCTGTTTTGCTTATGAGTTTCTCTTTAGTTTCATTCAGCATTAACCCTGATTAATCTGGATGCTACATGACACCAACCAGATCCCAGCTTCAGGATCCAATGTGGGCTTCAATTCTGACAGGTTGTTTTGACCCGCAAAACAAACTAACTGCCGTATGAATCCTGGAGAAATGCCATACAAACATGTCAGAGACTTCTATTGTTTATACCTGGCAAAACTTGTGAGTTTCTCCTTGAGGTTCATTCTTTAGTAATTACAGCTGAATTCTTCTAGGTGGGGTTTTGCATTCCAAATGTGTGAGCCATCCAGGCTCCCATTTCCCCCAGACGCTGAGAAGATCTGAGGAGCATTAGGGCCTTTTCCAACTTCTCTCCCTGGAAGCAGAAGTTTGCCGAATGCTTCAGGAGCGTGTGAGCCAATGCTTTCTTTAGAACACATGGAAACATTTCGTCAGAGTGCATCCGATGTGTAATCTCAGTCCTCCTCACACCAGTTATTGGCCATCAAAGGACCGCTGCCTGTAGCTTCGTTTGTTTTGGCTGGCTTTCCGCATTCCAGAGAAGCATCGCCTCAACTCCAAGCCAACACAGCAGCTACATCAGTTCAGCTCTACAGCAGCAGTGGGTTTGGGGATGGCCATTGCAACTTTAGTAAATCACTGTGTGCAATGGCAGAATCACACATTGTGGAAGATGTACAACTGCTGTTGAAAACAGGGCCTCTGCGCCACTCCCCAAGTCCCATAGTGAATGTGTGCTGTCATGTCATCAGACTCAGTCAGAGCTTCCTCTCTTAAGTGTCAAGGTGATTCTATTTCTGCATTTGGCTACTATGTGAATCACAGTAAATTTAAAGTAAATACCAAGTTTGCAGAACCCTGACTGAAATCAGCAGTAGTGGCTGGTGTGGTGCAGAAGACCTGGGGAGCCAGCTTCCTGAAACCAACCTTGTCTCAGCATACCTGGATGGCACTTCGAGTGGGGGCAAGGCAAAATAACACAATAAAATATAATTATTATTTTCGTAAATCACTTTGAGGTTTGGTTACAATCAAGCGATGTAGAAGTTTTGTTAAATAAGGAATATAAAAGAACAGGTTATACACACAATCATGATATACAAAAAATTGTTATTGCTGCATTTCTTTATTCCTTTCATTATCTTGTTGCATTAGTGTGTGTGTTCTGTCTGCATTTTAACTCTATTTCTAAATCACATAACATTTACCCCTCATTTCTACCTGTTAATGCCTGCAGGTCAAATTGCTTTTTTAAAAAAATAGGAGCAGCAGGTGGTCGAAATTGTTGGTAATCCTACTACCAGTGGGGTTGACTGGTGCAGACACAAGTAGAGTTTACATTACCGCAGTTTTCAAAGTTTCAGTGGAAGCTGCCTGAATCTGCAGTTTAAGAATGCTATTCCTCAGCCCTTAATCCTGAAATTCATCCTCCAGCCAATACTCTAATAGATGGCTTTGGAAGAGTACCGATCCTTCATTTAGCAGAGCGAAGGGCTGCCAATCCTCCACAACTGAAGGGAAATTCCCTTGTTCTCTGTTTATAAGGAAGGTTTAAATCTCTCAATTTTGTATCCGGGACTGACCTGGCATTTGGATTCTGGATTTGCTCAGCAATATATCTTGATTTAATTCAATAAGCAGCTGAAATACTAATTAGCAAGATATAAAAAGCCAACATCAATCTCACCAGCTTTGTAAACACTGGCAAACCTTGCTGTATTTGTGCTGAAGCAGATTAATCAAGCCATTAATCAATGGAACACACACTCTAGTCCTGATTACAAATCTCAAGCCACTTACTCCGGGGTGGTCCCACTGAAAAAGGGAAGCTTGGGTACAAATGGTTAGAGGATTGGGCACACACTCACACTGCAACTGCTCCCGGACCTGCCAATGGTTTTGCTCAGGCCACATGCTGTTTAGCCCAGATGCCAATTTCCAGATGAACCCGGCTATGTGAGTTTCATCACGTAGTGTGTGCTTGGCCACAGCATAAAGTACAGAACGCCAGGCAAGTCCTGAACACAGTGGATTCTGAGAATTCTGGCACTGTCTTTACCAGAGCAAGGGCTTCCCAATTATAAAAGGCTTGTTGACACATCTTGAAAGGCTTGTTGCTAAAAGAAGAAGAGGCTAAGAAGTCACAGCATCACATTAAAAGAATCAACCCTATCTGGAAAGCGCAAAAAATGTCCTCGTTGTGCTTTGCAAAGCAGAAACTAAGAGTACACCATGCCCTGCTAATAGGACCATGCCATCTGCGCCAAATGAACAGGGCGGCCAAGTGCCCTATTTTACAAAGGACAGCTGTCTATCAAAGGACTGTCGCTCACTTATTTGAAGGCTGTCCAGTCCAAGCCTGCTTTAAATATAAAGAATTGGAAGATAGGGGACAAATGCCTTAAAGCATCCAGGCAATGGACCAAGAAGACACACAGGTCAACTGGCCTTAGTAGTCCCTATTGTGGCAAGATACATTGCATTGCTGTTTATATTATACTAATTGTTTCTAAATCTGAATCTATACATATAAATTAGCATGTGCAAATGTCATGCAAACCAGTGTCCTTGTTTTTTTGTTATCCATAAGTGGCCACTCTTGAGGGAAGAAGCAGAATGAGATGTTTGTGCTGGGCTATGGAGATGATGATGATGAACTTACAGGTCTCTAGTGAGAGAGTATTTAAGGACTGGGGCAGAACTATTTACACTGAAATACAGTTGAAGAAGAATATTGACAAGCTGGAACATATCCCGAGGAGGGTGACCAAGGTGGTGAAGCATTTGGAAATCAAGTTGAAGAAAGTGGGTATGTTTGGTCTGGAGAAGAGAAGGTTGAAAGCCATCTTCAAATATCTAAAAGGCTGTCACATGGAAGAAGGGGCAAGCTTGCTTTCTGCTGCTCCAGAGAGTAGGACCCAAACCAATAGATGCAAATTACAAGAAAGGAGATTCCAACAAACATTAGGAAGAACTTTATGACAGAAGTGCTCAGGAGTGGAACAGACTACCTCAGAAAGTGTTGGGCTCTCCTTCATTAGGTGTTTTTAAACATAGTTTGGATGGCAACCTTTCAGGGATCCTGTAGCTGTGATTTCCTGCACTGCAGGGGATTGGAACTCCCTAACTTAATGTATTTTAATCTCCTGTTGGAAGCTGCCCAGAGTGGCTGGGGAAACCCAGCCAGATGGGCGGGATACAAGTAATGAATTATTATTATTATTATTATTATTATTATTATTATTATTAAACTGTAATTTTTGCTATGCCAGACTCAAAATGTAAGAAATAGAGTCTCACTGCTGCTACATATTTTCCCTCAAGCACTGATTGATGCCCAATATACTTCAAAAGAAAAAATAGTACCTAGAGCTAGACATATCTTTATGGTTGGTAATACCTGGTCTTAAATCAAATGTCTGAAATGGCATAAAAATAGATGTCATTAGAGACACATGATAGAAAATCAGGTATCACTACTGACAGCCAGTGTGCTGTAGCGGCTAGAAGACTGGGCTCAAACTGAGTACACTTAAAGTCAAATGTCCACTGAGCCACAATGCTTACTGGGCGACTGAGGGCCAGTCACTATTTCTTATTCTAACCCACCTCACAAGTTTATTGTAAGGATAAAATTGGGCAGGGAGATTATGAATGACACCTTGGCGAAGAGGTGAGATTTTAATGTAATAAGTAAGCATGGGTGGAGGGGAAAATGTATACATTTTGTATTATTTATTTACACATTATTATCCTCCCGGTGTGTGATGTTGTTCTTTCTTGGATCTTGGTCAAGTTATCATAACCTGACAAAAGAGTTTTGATATATCCCAATTATGTAAAAGATAGTAGTGGAAGCTTTGGGCTCTCTCACCAGACATCAGTGATCCAAATTATGAAAACAGATAGTTTGATGCTAAGCTCAAGATGGCATTCCGTGGTGCAAATCTGTAAAATGAGCAAATCACCCTATCATCAAATATCTCAGGCTTGAGATTGGCTCACACTGTGGATTTTGATGAATGGTGGTACCCCATTTTCCACTTCATGCCACTTGCTATTGAAAAGTTCAGCCTACTGAGCAGGAGTCAAGTTCACTTTAAATCCTGCTTCATTTTCATCTCGTGTGATAGTGGCCTTTTCCGCTAGTGCAACTACCTTGCTATTTGCTTCTGGCAGCAGCCAAGCTAGTGCTTTATAGTAACAATGGAGCATTAAGATCCACAGCACCTTGTCGAATCTTATCAGAGCCACTGACAATACAGAGCCGTTTCCCGCTAAGGAAGAAGGCCTATAGATGCTGTTCCAAAGAGCATGATGTTGCCACACTTGTTCTACCCCCAGTCCTAATTCATAGTGCCTTCTTATTTACAATAAAAAACCATTCAGGTTTTAATACACAATTACACAGCTATCATCAACGGTAATATTAGGTTAGTATGGTTTTAAAGGAGAAATGAAAATACTTTTTTCTGAAAGTGGAACCCAATGCATTTAGCAGGCATATCCATCAGCCATGAATACCCCTTATAACAGGGTGTTTCAGGGTAGTCTTTCATGTTACTGTCAGGTCATACTGCTAACATGGTGTGCCACAATAGTTTGGGGAGTGCCCTACCCAAAATGTTCAGGGTGATCATGAGATGGAGAATCAATAAGATATTCCAAGTAGGGAATGCTGTAGAAATTGATAGCTTCAACTACCCTCACACAGACATGGGGCAGAAATTAAATTCAGCTTCCATTTAAAGGCAAATTTACCTAATCTTCTATTTCCGAAACAGTACATGAACTGAAACACAGTGATTCTTTGAAATTCACACTTCTCTAAATTTTGCAGTACAGTCCTCCAGCCAAATAATGTGAAGGAAAATGCATATATTTTTGAAAATGACATACAAATATGCATTAGGGGAAATTACTTTGCAAAAGTCCATTCGCCCCCTTTTTGGGCAGGCAGCTTTGTGAGTGAGCCCCGGGCCTCCCTGGAAAACCAGCCTATCAGAGGCTGGATCACATCCCTGCCACCAAATGTACCAATGGGGGCAGGAGTTAATGGGCATTCCCCTGGGCACAAGACCAACCAACTAACTGTGGCCCTTGGCACCACGCCCAGGGGAAGTTTAAATGCCCAGCCAGTGGGGCCATTCGGCCTTTCTCTCACCACACCAGTCCCCTCCCAACACTGACTTCACCTTTAGAAATACTCCCAGTGGACAGGTGGGAGTGACATGCACAGTTGCTTACCACAATGCCAAAACTCACATCTGTAACGAATAAAGTTGTAGCTTTATTTGATTCCAAACCAATATCCTGTGTTGTGTCTAGTTATTTGCACCTTAGGGAACAGGGTGGTCATGGGGCCTCGATACGCAAATGTGTATATTGGGCAGAACTACATGCAAAGAAATGTGATTATTGGGAGAAATTAACACTAAAATGCTGGTGAATTTTCATGAGGACTCTTCTTTTTAAAAATTCACAAACTGGTATGGAAATGTGAAGAACTGAACTTAAGGTTGGAAAAATGAGAATGATCAAAAACAAAATTGACAAATTTGTACGTCCCCCTACTCTTATTGTATCTTATAGGTGCTCAGCCAACAGATCTTCAGTCCTTAATCATTTCAGGGGGGAAATCAGGCAGACTAAATGTTCTACAGGGAGATTATATATGAACACACACCTGCAAGTCACACTGTTTACTGTGAACGAACAAATTTGCAAATTACCAAATAAATAAAAGGGAAAGAAAAGGGCTCAGGCAGTGCATCATAAAATGAATTGTGTTCAGTCCTTCTGAACAATTTTTCTCAGCTGTGCTGATTTATGGACATGCTTCATAATGTGGCAAATGTTTTGTCAAATGCAGGAATGCTTTTAAATCAACTTAACCTCACAGAAATATTTCATGCAAGGCAATATTTGTTGGAGACAATCATGTACTCTCTCACACACACACCAGTCATATGAATGCATGCTGACAGAAGTCTATGGAATAATAACGCAACTATAACTAAAATCTCACATATAAACTGTCTTCTGCCAGATGTGCCATAAACACAATACAACCTGTTTACTCCTCTTTCAAACATTTTGCCTGCCAAACATGTTTTGTTAGTTTGACTCAGGCTTTACTAATTAATTAACAGCTTGTTTTCTGCTTTATTCAGCTTCTTTTTTGTCATTGGCTAAACACAATACCTATAGCATGCTCTTTCAGCACACACAGCAATGTGAGCAACCCAGATCCTAAAGGATTTCGCATTGGAAAGAAAATGATTGTTTTCTTAATGGTCACTGAAAACTAACGGAGATGATGTTGGGTTAAAATCACACCATCTCCATTTTGAGGGAGGAACTTTTCTCACCTCATCAGCCACAGTCTTCACCCAAAAGGGTAAAAGCAGAGATTATTTTTTTTTAGTTCCTGACCCAAATTTTCACACAATGCGTTCGCACAGACCACTGTGGGTGCTATTTAAATGATTAATAGCAATAGTACCAATATTGCAGTCCTTTTTAGAGGGAGAAGTTGGGAGGTAGCTCTAACCTAACTATACAGGCTGTTTCATGAATGACCGCTCCCCGCTTAAAACGGGGGGCGACCTTTACGTGGACACGCGCAGCCCTGGATCTGGAGCGGCCCCATCAGCATAGGCTTGGCTTTGCCTTCCCTCAGGTGGGATACCTGGAGGTCTCCGCCTACCTCAGTCAGTTGTCCAATCCCACCTGGGGGAAGCGTTGCCAAGGAGACCAGGCCAGGTAGGGGAGGGATTACCTGCCCACACAATAGAGGGAGGATCTTACCTGGGAATCCTCACTTGGCTCCAGAGCTTCTCCCACCCTACCCACCCTCAGTTAATGTCTTCTTTTGCAGGTTAACTTTTCTTCATAGGTTTTACAGGTAACTTTTCTTCACAGGTATGCGGGCGCTGCTACGTTAAGGTCGCTGTTAAAGGGCCGGAAAGGAATTTCCCTGCATTGGCAGGTTTCACCTTTCCCATAGCAAAACGTCACAACTTTGGCGGTATCAGGCCTTGGGCAAAATCCTTTAGTCCATCTTCCTCTTTGCGGCGGCGAGACCAGGGTTCCCCATTAAAGGAGTTTCAGAAGGGAGGCTTTGACCATACGCCGAAAGGTCGTCATTGCTCTCCCCTGCGGCGGCGGCGGCATAACGGGGGCGGCTATCTCTGCTTGAACATATGTTCTCCAGAGCCGGCCCATCCCCCCCACACTGGATAACCCTGATGCTCCCTAGGTCCCCGGCTGGGGACTGGGGAGGGAGAACGCCCAATGCCTGAGCCAAGGTCTACCCACATTTGAAATTTAATAAAGTTGTGGCCAATTTAATCCCATAGCACGTTGTCTTAAGTTGTTATTCCACATGACAGGGGGACCGCGCGGGATCTGGGGACTCCGCCTGTCCACGCAATGACAGTCAATACAACTTTCAGACTGTGCCGCATATGAAAATGATAAATGTGTCTATACAAAACTGAGCAGAGATATTTTAAAATCAAACTTATCTTCTAGCCTCTGTCAAATTACAGACATGGGAAATGCAAACTCATTGAACCACCACTTTTGAAAAGTATAAAAATCCACTGAAATGAACATGGCAATTTTAGCACCATTGCTACTGGAAAATGTAATTTACAAAATATGTAGGTAGGCTTGAAATAAGCTATATTTAACTAGGATATTAGGAAGGTATGTCAAATGAGAAAGAATCAATAGGTTCTTTGAATAAAGATTCAGTCTTTCCTAAAGAGCTGGTGAAACTAAGGAATGCTAAAATGGAAGTGAGCGGTCTTAGCTGAGTGGTAGAGCACATCCTCTATACAGGGCGGGATTAAGGTTTGATGAGGCCCTAAGCTACTGAAGGTAATGGTGCCCTTTATATACCAGGTGGGGCCCATTACTTACATCACAGGAGCCTACACAAAACAAAACACTGTTGCTGTATGTAGGTTTTATTTTATTTGTTTTTTATCTTATATTTTGGAAATGTACATCCAGGTTTCTTTCCTTTAATTTTTTTTGGGGGCCCCCAAGAAAGTGGGGCCCTAAACTATAGCTTGTTTAGCTTGTACGCACATCCTCTATATAAGGAACATGGACTGAGTTGTGATAGGTTCACTTTCCTGATATATCACTTCTCATTTCAAAAACCCTGCCCTTTTAAGAAGGTGGAAGGGTAGCCTAAAGGCCTCTGCACCTGTGGAGCTTATGCTACTTTCCCATTCTTATGGAATAGGTCCGACTTTTATAATCTGAGAAAAGATGGAAGAACTGCAGAAAATATACCCAATACCAATACCTGGATGACAGCATCATGTAGCTGCCCCCTAAAAAGTGTGGAAATGAAGCATCGCAATTCCACACTAACTGCCTAGTGTGGAAGCCCTCTAACACTGCAATCCTAAACCCACTAACAACAAAGCAAGTACCACTGAAGTTAGTGGAATTTACTTTGTAAAATAACTTTTAACCTTAAAAATATTGTTAAATCTTGATTTAATGGTAGGAAATTACCACACACACACACACACACACACACACACAAGGATTAATGCTGAAATGAGGGAAGTCCCCAGCCAGAGTGCAAGCCAATAGGACATTCTGCCCAGTTCACATCCTTCTGCCCCACTATGGCTTGAACTGATAGAAGAGGGCTGCAAAACTGAGAATGGGCACTTGAATAATAGTATGGCACTGGCTTCCAGTCCATTTCTAAGAAGCCCCAGTACAAAGTGGAGGCATTAGCTTACGAAACCCTGACCCGCTTAGGACAAGGCTACCGAAGAACGTTCTCTTGTTTTATTTTAATTCCCCCACACACATATCTTCCTACCCAGACCTTGGGGTCATCTTGAAATGACCGTCTCCTGATGTCCCTGCCAAGTAAGATGCTACAGGTGAAAGGGCCTTTTCAGTGGTGGTTTCGTGACTGATCCCAGAGAGGACCATCTAGCACCTACTTTATGGCCTTTTCGGTATCAAGTAGACTTTTGACATTTATTTTCCAAGGCTTTTTAAACTCTTATTTTTTAAATCTAAAATATGTTCAGTTTATTTCTTGGTTTTATTTTATTGTTTATCATTTAAATTTATGTTTTCTAATGCTACTCTAAGCCATGAAGGGAATTTTGTTACTGGGCTATATAAATATTGCTAATAAATACATCTGCCAGTGCTGCTCTTTTGACTGCAAGTCTTTTAGAATATGAATTTCTTGTCTGACAATGTGGACCGAGTCACAGCTATACTGGCATAAATAAAGAGCATATTAAGAATGATTGTTCTGATGACAGAATCGCAGGAGCCACCAGGTCTCAAACTGGCTGTCTCTGGCTTGGCCATCAATAAAGGGCACTGTTGCAGGTCACATCAAACTGTAGTTCCCCTTGCCTACCTGTGTCACAGGGCATATTTGCATGTCCTTTATTTCTGAGGAATATGACTATTTCCACTTCTGGAACATCCCAGTGAAAAATGATGACATTGGAGCCAATAAACATTTGTGTTAAATGAAGCCATTCACTGTTACAGGGTAATTTCTACCTTTGCCACTTTGTTGTCTCTCTGAAAGTCAACTCATTCCAGAGGCTCAGACATTAGTTTGCAGTTTTTTTCTCTTTTGCTGTCAATGAGCCCAGGACCTAGTTTACAGTTCTTGCTGACATCTCATTTGTCAAGTCCTCTCATTAGGAGCTGCACATCTGCATAAATCAGTCAAAGATGGAAACTGTTTCAAAGAAATACAGTACTGTTATGCAAATGTCATGCTACAATTCTCAGAAATATTGACAAGAGATGCTGAGATGAACCATGGGTGTCTAACAATATGCAAGTAATGAGATGCTTATGTTGCTTGGATTGAGCTGTAAGACAAGGGAACACAACATACCTTCCCAAATCTATAGGGTGCAAGTGGATAGGCTTTCCTTATGTATTGTTACATGTTACCCCGGTCTCTGAGTGGCATGAGATTCCGGGGACCAGGTGCTTACCTGTTTCATGTTTCCTTTGTAAATGAGGCACAGCAGAGACTGTGGTGTCTTTATGAGATATGGTTTTCTTTACACATATATACAACCTGAGCCTATGATGTTGGGGTTCACAGCAATACACTTCAATAGGGTCCTGCTTTTCCCATTGCTGCAACCTTGGATCGAAAAAGAAACAAAACATGGCTCTCTGTCCCTCTGCTCAACTTGCTGTGTTTAACAAACTGCCTTTTTCTCTCTCTCTCTAGTCCACATCCCAGCCAACTCTGCTTTGTCTCTGCTGTCTCACAGATTGTCCAGAGTTTTGGGCTGGGTTGTCATCAATATGCTGATGACACTCAGCTTTATCTGTTGATGGACAGCCACCCCGACTCAGCTGTGGCTGGATGGCTGCATGGGAGCTGGTTGAAGCTAAATCCTTCAAAGACAGAGGTCCTCTGGCTGGGTCAGGACAACATGGGGTTGGGGGGCCAACTCCCATCTCTTGCAGGGGCTCAGTTAGTGCCAGCGCCTTCCGTCAAGAGTTTGGTTGTGACTTTTGATGCCTCCCTTTCTATGGAGGTGCAGATTGCAGCCACAGCAAAGGTGGCATTTTTCCATCTCTGCCATATTAAGCAGTTGGTCCCTTACCTTTCCCGCCCCGACCTGGCCACAGTGTTCCACGCAATGGTCACCTCCAGGCTTGACTATTATAACTCATTCTATGCGGGGCTGCCCTTGAAGCTGCCCCAGAAACTCCAGCAGGTGCAGAATGCCACAGCAAGGCCCCCAATGGGGTCCTTGCCATGGGATTACATTCATCCAGTGCTTTATCAACTACGCTGGCTCCCAGTGGAGTACAGGGTCAGGTTTAAGGTGCTGGTTTTGACCTTTAAAGCCCTATGCGGCCCAGGACCCACATACCTACGGGACCACCTCTCTTGGTATGCCCTGAGAAGGACCTTAAGGTCCATAAATAACAACAGCCTCAAGGAGGTTAGATTGGTCTCAACTAGGGCCAGAGCCTTTTCAGCACTGGCCCCAACAGAGCAGAGAGACATAAGCACAAACAAGATGCTACTGGGGGTGGAGTGATGAGTGATGAATATCATACCTCATTCCTAAGCATTTTGGGTCCCATCTGAACTGTACATTTAAAGCAGCATTATACCACTTTAACTGTCATGGCTTCCCCCAACTGAAAGTTGTTAGGAGACCCCTATTCCCCCTCAGAGAGCCACCACTCTCAGACTGCTCTAGGAACATGGATTGATTATTAAACCACTTTGGGAACTGTAGCAATCTAGGCAGACAACTCTCAGCACCCTTAACTAACTAACCGACTTGTCCATCCCTAGTTGGCAGCTGGTGGGTATAAAGGTCTCTCCTATCATAAACTTGCCCCAAGAGCCAATAAAGGATGCTGATACATATATGGAAAGACATCAAATGCTCCACCAAAATAGCAGCTGTTCCATAACCATAAATTGGAAGAGAACCTATCTGGATTAGAGTAAAAGATTAAACCAGCATATGATGAACAGTCAGGCACCAAATTTCTCTCTCCCCTCCACCCCCCAGTATTACCTAGGGAACTTAGTGCAGAATGTTGTTTTGGAGAGAGACTTCAGCCCGTGATCTATATATAAATAAGCCCTGGGAAACTTACTGGCTGTGGATCTAGCTTGTCTCTCACTGTATATAAGAGCTCACTACCAAAGGAGGAGGACTGATAATATGCTTCTGACCCTATCGTAACCACTTTCACACATTTCAGCCACCCAGGTACTATCATTAGGATAGATAACTCTCCCAGTGGCTGAGGGGGTTGAAAAAACATCAAAGTCCAAGTCCCTGATTCCACTTGGATATTATTTCATATGCAAAGTTCATTTTAGTTTTTGAACACTTAAAAAATATGCAACTAGTCTGCCTGCAAGTTGGGAGGCAGTAATGCTTCTGAAAATCAGTTGCTGGAAACTACAGAAGGAGAGAGTGCTCTTGTGCTCGAATCCTGCTTGTGGGCTTCCCATAGGCATCTGGTTGGCCACAGGATGCAAGACTAGATGGACTATTGGCCTGACCCAGCAGGCTGTTCTTATGGTTTTGATGCCAGGATTACCTGAGTATTGTCTGAAGCTGTGTTTCAGAAGCCTCTTGGGGGTTTTTTTCTAGATTAGCTCCTGAACCTGTGACTTGAAGTCAACTTATTAAGATAAAAATGAAACCAGAGAGAACCAAGTTCAGTATTGAAGTTCCATGCTTCCAAAGGGTAGGTACTTGTTAGCAGCCACTGAAGTCTTGGCTTTCTTTAATTAAAAACTATGGTTTCGTCCCGTTGGATAGACCCACCACTGCATATTCCCAGAGCACTAGTTCCTTCAGCTTGAAAAGCTTCTCTGCACAGCGTGGAGCAGCTATAAGGCAAAATGCTGCTGAACTGTAACCTGACACTTGGCATCATGCAGGGGTCAGATATTACGTCAATGAGAAGTGTTGGCTCCCATCCTGGATGGTATCAGGACCTTAACACCCTCCCTAAGTAAAGAAGAGGGATTTGCATGGAAAGCAGCATCAGGTCAAAGCAGACCAGAGGAATATTCTTCTGGGAAGTGGCGGGAAGAAATATGTGAATCACAGAAACACGGCGGCAGCCCCCCTACAGTACATCTTTCATTGCATCTGTGCCCCACAACTAGAAAACAAACAAACAATACATTTGAACTTCTGATAATAGCTTTAAAAACAGTTGGAAGTTTTATTTTTATTAAACAAAATAACGAAGTTTTAAAGAACATATGGGAAATGTTTTAACACAGGGCTATGCATGTCTACTCACATGTAAGCTATACTAAGTTCAGTGGGGCTTATTCCCAAGTAGGTGTGTATGGGACTGCAGCTGAAAAGAGTCTGGTTAATTTATTTTTCTGAACTATGCAATAAATGATGTCTTGAGGCTGCTGGCCTCTGCTGGCTTCCCATCAGCCACTGCCTGTGGAGTGATACCAGCATCACCCTGTATAGGCTGGGCAAAATGGGGTATTCCAAGAGTGAGTGCTGTCATTACGTGATGGTATTGGGACCAATCCTTGCCTCTTTGCTGTGTCAGCTCCAGGCTGGTGCAGTGGCCTGGCAACCTTCCACCCTGGCCCCCAAGTGCAGTGTGATCTATTATTAATAATAATAATCTGTTTCCCCCCCCCCAAAAAAATGTAACTCATCATGACTTACAAAAAAATGAACATTAGGTACAAGGCTATAACAGCCTAAAATACACAAACAGTATATATTAAAACAGATCCAGCTGTACCCCACTCCCTGACCCCTGCTAAAATTAAGAGCCAAAGTCCTGGGTGAACAACTACATTTTGCCTGGAGCCTAAGGAGAGCTCATGATGTTGCCAGACATGCCTTCCCAGGGAGAACATTCCATAAACGGGGGTCAACTACTGAAAATGCCCACTCTCGTGCCACCATCCTACAAGGAGAAACACAGAGAAGGGCCTCAGATGAAGAATGCAAGATCTGAGTTGGTTCATGTGAAGAGAAGTGGTTCTTGAGGTCCTGAGCTGCATTTCTGCAACAGCTGCAGTTTCTGAACCATCTTCTAAGGCAGCCTCACATATAACACATCACAGTAATCTAGCCTATGTTCTAACCTAACAGAGCACAAACAACAGAAGTTAGGCTATCCCTGTCCAGATAGGGGCATAGCTGGGCCACTCGTTGAAGCTGATGGAAGGCACATTGCGCCTCCCAAGCCACTTGAGCCTCAAGCAACAGATATGGATCTAGAAGTGCCCTCAAGCTGTAGATGTTGGGGTGGCCATACCACTCCCTAAAATACTTCTAGTGATATACGCTGTGAAAATATGCCCTGAGCATGCACATGCACCTTTCTCTTGCTAATCTTGCAGAAAAGAAATAAGGACTAGGTCTCGCATCTGATTCGTCATACCCTTTCTGTTTGGTCAGATGTTGGTACTAATGAATAGTTCTACATACACAGTGGCATGCCATGTTTACCTGACTCTTAAGAAGCAGTGAGAGTACACAACATTTGCTTGCATCTTTTACCACAGCAGTCCTTTTGAAAACAGCTTTGCTATTATTTGTCCATCAGAATCCTGAGTGTTCTCAGATGTATAGTACATTGTATGCATGCAGTGCATGTCTCTAGTTGAGACATCCTGGTGTGTGGTTCATCTTTGTTTGCACTGGAAGAAGTTCTCACTAGACTTGGCAGTACATTCTCTTAGATCTGAGCACGTGCACCCAGACAGTAAGGAAGCAATAGGCTTCTTGCAGAATCTTAATTACTGTACATTCCTGGAGAAACAAACCCCCTTGTTCTGCATTGTTCCACACCTGTACAACATCAAAAGGTCCATATGTAAAAGAGAGGTGAGCAGCCTGTGGACCTAGGGTCACACAGGTGCCCTTGGCCTCATTTCATGCAGTTTTGACCTGCAAGGGATCAACTTCAGACTTCTGGAAAGAGTGGCTCGTTCCTCCTTACACAGTCCACTAGGTGAGGAGGAAGAGAGAGGAAAGGGGTGGCAGAAAGAGAAAGGCCCCACCTTCTGGCCCCACCCACTGATGGTATCCCAACAGAGTACCACCAAGAGAATGCAGCCCTCAACAAGGCCACCACCACACCCATTAGATACTTTCCCAATACTATGTGTAAAATGAGGATCAATTTCATCATTGGGAACTTCTCTCTCTATCTTCAGAAGTCACACAGTGTCGGATGGCCAAAGCAAGAATCTATTAAAGTCAGAGACAACAACAACAAAAAAGATGCCATCTTAAAAACCATCCACAGAAAACGCACAATATCCTGAATCTGGTAAATGAGTCTCCTCAAGTTTCTGAGCAAATGTGAGCTATTTCTGTACAAGAGATTAAAATAAGACTTGTGTGATGCTACAGGACTCACAATATGTGCATTTAAAAACATTTTTGTGATTTTAAAAATATGAACCAACAATATTTTACTGCATGAGATGCCAGGCTCTTGGGAAGTGATCACAGGTGCTTTTCTACATGGAGGGGAAGGGAAAGCTACAAAACTCTTGGTTTTACTCCCACAAAGTCCTATCCAAGGCCAAGAAAGTCTGCTGATCTCGGTGCCATTGCAGCAATGCAGCTAGAAAACCTAGAGCTTCTCAGTGCCCCAAATGTCATTCATACTACAAATACCCTAGCTCTGACTCTCCTCTTACTCTGCTTGTAGCCCGCTTCTTGTGACCAGGACAAGCCATGTAGCATGCACAATTATGTCATTAGGAGAAGCAGCCAAGAGGCTGCCCCCATCTGCCACCCAAGGCCATCACTGCACTTTGCCTAATGGTAGGACCAACCCTGCTTCTGGCTAACAGTGTGTGGTCTCATAGAAGATTTTCAAGTGTGCTGATTCATAAGTTCCAACAAAACAGAAGTTGCTGTAGCTCCCCAAATATTTTTTTTTGAAAAGATGCCAGCCAATTTATGTCCATGAAGTGGTGGGCTTCATTTCTTTCCACCTATGATTACAGTGATCTTTCATATTAGCATTAGGCATCCCATTTAATTGCCAGCAAACCGCCTCCCCACCCAAATAGCTTCCACACATGTGCAAAAGCACTCCTAACTCTACTTGACAGCATCTACTGAAGACAATCACATATTATTCCTTTCTAGAAATACTGTGGAAGATGGGATCATGTCACTTTTGCATACTTTTTCAGGGAGTGAAAAGAATGGACCATCTTGAGAAAAAATTGCCCCTTGCCGTGGATGAACAGCACTTCAAGAAGTGGCTATTTCCCAAGCCTAGACTGGTCAGCAGGTTTCTGTCCCCTTTCAACAGGTTGCTCATAAATAGGAAAGCTCTACCCTGATAACGCAATACCTGTGTCCCTGACAGAATTCACCTCAACTGACTCCATGGCTGCTCCTTATGCTGCTGCAATACACCAACACTGACAGAGCTCCACCTCAAAGCAGAATGTTTTGGCTATTCAACAAAAGGCTCCTGTCGAGGTCTTTGCATTCAGCACGTCCTGATTAGCTGAGTACAGAGTGTACAGTCGGCACACGGGCGTGCTCCTTAGACCTGCAACTTGGGACTTTTGGTTTTCCCTACCTATCCCCTGCTTTAAAAGAAGCTGGAAGTTTTAGAGTGCTTTTCGGAATGGGAAAGGAGCTTTTTCTTAAGCATGAATGAAAGAAACTCATATTTCATCCTGTCACTTCTTCTCCCAGGATAATCAATTTTTCTCTTCCCATATATCAGAGGAAAGCCAGCCAACTGTCACCTTATCGTTGTTTTACATATAACCAGCGTACCCCACCGTCCTCTTGGCTAGAACGAGCCAGTGGTGAAAAGAAGGTTGTGAGGCACCAATTGCTTAGAAATAGTTATCACCTCTGGCGTGCTCTGGTCCATGGGGTCACGAAGAGTCGGACACGACTAAACGACTAAACAACAACAAGTTATCACCTCTGTGGGTGTAAAGGTGAAGACTTGCTTCTAACTGTTCTGTATTCTGAAGTCAATTAAGGAGAGCCCTGCTGGATCAAGCCAAAGGTCCAGCACCCTGTTCTCACAGTGGTCCACCAGATGCTTGTAGGAAGCCCACATGGCAACAGCACACTCTCCAATTCTTATTTCCAGTAACTGGTATTCAGAGGCATTCTGACACCAGCAGCTTTCTTCACTGATGCCAAGGCCATCCACTGAAACAGCCAAGTTTCTCAGCTGCAATTTGCCAAAATGAGTGTTTTTTCTGACCTAGAGAGAAGTTGCACTTGAGAGTAAAACACTTGCTTTCCATCAGCACCTGAGCAAATTTGTCATCAAACACTTTATGTGACCTAGATCCCATAAGCATTGTTCTAAGAGTCAATTAACACAACCCTTGACCTATGCCAAGCTATAGGCTTGTTTCAGTCAGTCAGTGTGGCGGTGCATTCTTGTGAGGTACCCATTTGATTGTCTGACTGTTCATCCAGATGAGAATTCAATGTAAATATGTACTCAATTTATTTAACACCACAATGATCTAGATGGGTTGTGTGGCTTGGCTTTCTAATAGACAGGTACCTCCCTTCCATTCTCTTTCAAAGACCTTCCTGTCTTATTTTGTACATTCCCAAGGTCTTAGTTTTCTCTATGTTTTTCCAAAAGGGTACATCTCTAGTCTTCAGGAGGGCAAAGAAACAAAGGAGACTTTAGAAAGGCATGCATTTAAGACCACCTTTTTCTTCTTCTCCTCAGGACCATCACCACCAGAAGTCTGTGCTCCAAAGGCTTCCTGGTCTGAAGCTATGACACTGTTGGTTTAATTACACATAGGCTGGTAATCATTTGAACTGTAATTAAGCTTAATATGATGGGCTGTTATTGCTATTGATAATTTTATTGCTGCCATACCCTACTTTTGTTTTGTGGTATTTTGATGCCTTGGGAAATGATGCATTGCACGGTCTTGTGAAGGCATGGACCTAAAAAGGCAGCATCTCTTAAATAAAAATTAATACATTTAAATCCCCTCATCAACTAATGCAATTTTAAAATCTAAGCTAACTTTCAATCTCCATCAACTAATCTAACCAAGTCATCAATTAAGGCTGCAATCCTATTCATGCTTCTTTGGAAGTAAGCCTCACTTAAGTCAGTGGGACTTTCTTCTGTGGAAGCAAGCATAGGGTTGGGCTGCAAAGGTTGAAGCCATAATAGGAAAGTGTGTCTCGGCAGAAGTTTTCATTCTCACCATGAGCGAGGACCTGCCAAAGAAAGCTTACTGAATGTCATAGATAAGGAGTTTTCTATTTATAAGCACAGGTACAGAGTGATATAGGCTAGCTGGAATTATCATTTCTCCAAGCCAGTTACAAATTCATTGCCACCTCATGTCAGTGGGTTGTTTTTAAATGGATTAATTGAGCAAAAGGCTGCTCTGCAATCTGAAATTCAGGAGCAACACGAAAAGAGAGTTTTTGAAAGAACTTTCCGAGTGTCTGTGCAGGTGCTAATTGGCTATTTCAACAACTTTCATGACTCATGACACACATACTTCTCATTCCGGAGACTTCCTATCAGCTGCTGTACGGGGAAAGGCTATTTTGCCACAGTTTGGGGAACAGGGACTGGTTCAGGGAAATGGGGGAAAGTTTCCCACTACTCCTTACAACTTTTTGCTCCACACAAGTCAACTGAGCCAACCAGTTGTGATGGTTTTATGGACAGGGCCAGCCCTATAATTAGACAGCGTGAGGCAGTTACTTCAGGTAGCAGGTGCTGGAGGGTTGGCAGCAGCAGCTTCCTAGCTGTTCTTCCTGAACCCCCAGCCATTCCCCTCTGTTGGATATAAAAGCTGTGTGTGCCACAGGTATGGCATATTAAAATTAGCCTGCTGCCCTCATGCATGGTAGAAAACACTGCCCCATTGCCAGTGTTGAAGTACAATTCATCTGCCAGCCCACTCAGATCCTGTACATCTCAGGCAGCAAAATGTATTGGCCTAGGCGAGTGAATGGAAAGAGGGCAGATTCACACCATACATTTAAAGCACATCCAATGGATGTTTAAAGCACATGGCTTCCTCCTTACATAGCTACGATTCTCGGCCCTGTCCTGCCCCCTAACAAATTGCAGGTCCCAGGATTCTTTGGTGGAAGTAATGTGCTTTAAATGTGTGTTAAGTGCACTTTAAATGTATGGTGTCGATCTGCCCCCAGATGGTTTCCCTGGAAAGCAGCATGGAACCAGATGGAAATATCCTGTGTCCCATACACAAAGCAACCTTCCCCAACCTGATGCCCTCTGGATGTTTTGGACTACAGCTCAATCACCTCCTGCAAGTGTGGCTAATAGTTAGGGATGATGGGAGCTGTAGTTCAGAGCATCTGGAGATTGGGAAAATGGTGTTTTGATTCAGTTGTATTAACTATGTCACTGTTTTACAGGCCTGTAGCTAAAGCTGATCCATAGACTGATGGTCTTATGCTCAGCCTATTCTGGGTCTGTCTCTGAGGTGGGTTTTTTCCTATTGGTCTCCGATCTGGGTCACATCAGCTTCTGCTTGTGAGATCTGGTTGGCTACTGTGAGAACAGGATGTTGGACTAAGTTGGCCTTTGGCCTACTCCCGAGGACTCATGTTATGTTAGCATCCCATAACAGGTTTTTCTTTATCTACATAGGGATATTTCTCCACTTTCCATGTCCACCTCAAAAACTCAGTTGACATGCTGTTGATGATGATTATGATTATGGCAATGATGACGAATAGGCTAAAAGAAATCAGAGCCAGCACCTGCAGGTTCACAAACAGAGTCATTCTCCTCCTTGTCTCTCCAGTAGCTGCAATGGACAAATTACGGTGGGGTGAACAGAGCCAAAGCTGATTTTTCTTCTGCCCAGCAGGAGTGAGATTCCTGCCTCCTGCATACTGCTGACTGGGCAGCTGTAAAAGTGAAAGGGAGCCATTCCACTCTTAAGGAGCAGATTCTTTCCATGCTGGCTGAATGCTTTGAGCACTGTGCCCATGTTTCAGCTTCAAATACCTTCCAGCCAGAGCATTTACACTCCCATCTCCAGCCCTCAGAGGACAGAGCATGATCAGTGGAAAAGTTGAGGGTGGAATGATGAGTCAAGGATAGCATTACCTTACAACCCCTTAAAATTTGGGTGACCCCATATAGAACGACCTTCAAACAAACAAATTATTTTTCCAAAACAAATTTCTACATGTCTTTAACATGATCACATTTGATATAATCTGATTCCTGGCCCATTTATACTGTAGTTGTAAATCCATCCTGTCAGAGTACATAGTGCTACAAGGAGTTTAGGGTTAGACTAAATAGATCCCTTCCAATTGTGTGAGTTTTCTTAGCTGTAAGACAGGATTCTGCCAAGAGGAAAAAAAGAGGCTGTTGAAATCTGGTCAAGCCAGATTCTTTGTTAAATAAAGTCCTGATCTGTTTATCTAATTTGTTATATAAACGTAGATCAAAGTGCTGCACAGAAACTACTAGCTGAATATGTTTCTGAAAGATGAGCTGAAGGCGGCATCTCCCTGGCTGGAGGCAGTGTCAGCAAGGTTACTGCATGCTTGGGAGGAAACAATAGCCAACCAGTCTTGAGAGTGGGCTGGAAGGAAATACGGAGTCCTGATTGCTCCCTGTGAGAATCAGAAGCCATGCTTTGGTGCCTTGCTCAGAACTTAATGGGGGAACAGGATCTGTGGGGATGTTAATTTTGTGAACTTCCACCTTATATTCACAACCTATATTTATGTGTAAAACCTTATCTCACAGATATGCCATATAGTCTCAGGTAGGGATGGGTAAGCTTGACAATGTTTGCTTCATTGTTTGTTTTGCAGTTTTTCATTTTTCTAGTCTTCAGCTCTTTGCAATTCTACATCAATTTGCTTTTTCAAAAAAGTCCACATGAAAATTCATCTGCATTTTAATGTGCTGCACCAATGCTATCCCCTTACATGGGAGTAAGCTGCACTGAACTCATTTTTACTTCCAATGAGCTTTGGGATTGTGTGGCAAGTCACTTAATGTTTAAATGGCATCATATAGCATTTTTTGTATAATAATAATTTCTATTAGGTTTTTCAATTTTACATCTCAAAATAAACATTTTACAAGCCTTAGGATATCCGATGACTTCCTTTCTTCTCCCTCCATGGTTCATTTTACATATCAGCCTATTCCTGCATGTTTTACTTTAACCATTCAAATTGATTTTCCACTTTTACAACAAACAAATATTAATTACACTGTTGAATTTATCTTAATGCTGCCAGCATTTTCAGCTGTGTACAGTTATTTTCCATGTATTCAAAACATTTTCCACTCTTCTGTAAATATATGTTCTTCTTGCTTTCTTATTCTGTGTGGTAAACCTGCAAGTTCTGCATATTCTAACATCTTAAGCTGCCAATCCTTGCTCACTGGCATCATACGACATTCAAACACACTACAATAAAGTATCTTTTAAAAATAAAAATCCCCCAGCAAAACAAAATTATGAATGCAGCTAAAAAATAATTAAAGTAAACAAACACCTGGCAGCATTTTAAAGATTTACATCCCTTAGGAAAAGAGCCAGAGATGGACTCTTCCTCATGGTAGATCCCTGTTACACATGAGTTTATGCAACCAAAACTTGGAATATGTTTACACATTGGGACTTGGGGCTACTTCCGAACCACTGCGTATAGGATCAAAGCCTCTTCCCTGCCATGCTGTGTGTGCTGTGCAAAAAAATAAAAATAAATGTGAAGCTAAGAAAGAAAAGCCCATACTGACATCTAAAGTGGAGATACTACCATTCTCAGGCAATGAGGAAATAGCATGCCTGCCTTGGTCCTGGGCAATTTATCATCCTGTCCCAATCTCTGCACATCACAATTGTTTTGCTTTCCTGCACATCAGGAGAGGCATTTGAGTGGGGGGAGGTGTCATAATATGCAAAGTTTACTACTGGCACTACTTTGGCTTAGTCCCAGGAATACATTGCACTTCACACCATTTAGATTGCCATTTTAAAGTGCTCACATCTGCCTGGTGTTCAGCTCTCTAAAGAGCTTCATGGGAATATAAGAAAACTGACAGACTGCTATCTCCCAAAGCAAAGTGATAATTTCTTACACGCTGTGCAAATAGGATTGGGAAACCGGTTTTTCTAAGGAAGTTATTAGGAGCAAAATAAAATGCCTATAACCTGCATTTCATGACGAGGCATGGTGACTGCAGACTTGAAGCAAGAACGTTCAGCCCAAAGGCCTAGATGATGCCTAGAAGGCTGGGCACATTTGCAGGCCGTTGGGCAAGAGAGGTAGAGTGGGAAAATCCTTGGCACCGATTGGTGCAGTCTTAAGATGGTCCAAGGGGGAGGGCAGGACTTGATCCCTATTTAAGGGACAAGCTGACTTTCCCCCAGCCTCTCCATTTGCAGCAGCTGTTTAGGTGAGGGAAAATAAATAGTTTGGTTTAGCCTGTTGACATCCTTTAGGCACCATTCAGGAGATGAGTTGGCCCCGAGGCTCACTTCTAAGACTTCACGGTTCAGAGGGTGAGATAGGGGCCTCCTATGAGGTCAAACTCTTTCAGCCACTCTGGGGTTTTGCAGTCACTGGGGGTGGTGACAAGGTAAGGCCTCCCATCTCACCTTCAGGGTGTGGCCTGGGAATTGGGGCAGGCTAGGAAGCCATGCCCTAATTCCTTAGGCAAGAGCGGGTCGCCCAGTAGCTATAATTATACAGTGAAGTTAGTTCCCACCCCATAGTCATCCCCCTTTGCTGATTTTGATTTGAGGTTTAAATAAAAGTGGCCCATTTCAACCCCAGCTTATGTGCCTGCCTCTTCATTTGCCTATCGGGACACAAGATGCTTAAGGGAGGTGTCGGTGACTAAACAAAGAATGTGAACAATGAAAATACATACACAGAGAAAACAAACACTCCACTAAATGTTGTTGCTGTTTAGTCGTTTAGTCGTGTCCGACTCTTCGTGACCCCATGGACCACAGCACACCAGGCACTCCTGTCTTCCACTGCCTCCCACAGTCAGTGGCAGAGCTTCATGCTCCAGCACCAGGGGGCAGACAGCAGGCGAGAGTGTAGCTGGAGCGTGTCCCAGGGGCATGGCACACTGCCCACGGGGGTGTGGTGCGTGTCCTGGGGGCGTGGTGCACCGCCCGCAGGGGCGTGGTGCCCAGAACGGGTGGGGAGGGCAGCCGTGATGGCACCCCACCAGGATTGTGCTGCCAGGGACGGTGCGCTCCCCCTGCCCCCCTCTTCCTCCGCCACAGCCCACAGTCAAACTCATGTTAGTCTCCACTAAATATTGCCATATTATTGTGTTCTTCACTTCCTTTTATAATCAAGCACCACCTAATCCATCATGCTGTAGCAGCCATGTTCAGTCTTATTAGAATCAATTAAAGGCTCTGGTTAAAGTGATTTACAGCACCGCCTTAAGTGTGTCTATTCATAAGTCCTATTAATTTCAGTGGGACTAACTCCCAAGTAGAAGTGTGTGTTGGGGGCTTTCTCATGCAGCTCAGTACTTTTTTCACAATGAAAAGCAATTTAGCTCTTGAAGAATCAAGAACTATTTGTTCATGTACCTAAACCAATCAGCACAAGTGTGCACGTTTGGTTTTTTTTACATCTGAGACCGCCAGTGCTTATGTTACTTAATGAAGAATTGGAGATTTTTCTAACTAGTTTTGTTCTTTAAGAGGCAGCTACTTGGGGACCAGCCCAGAACACGTAATATGCATCACAGGAGTTGCTCTGTGAGTCCACAAAAAAGGCTTCCTCCTCATTCTCCCCACCTTTCCATAAGTTTCTTTACTCCCAGTTTTGTACACAAGTAGTGAAGTAAGTTCATGAACCTGTCACTCAGCAGTAACCAATGCAGACCCTCTCATGAGGGTGGTAGGATGGAGTGCAACAAATATGAGAGGGTCTGCATTGGTTACCCCTGAGTAAGTCACTATGGGCAATGGGAACTGTAGCCCAACATAATCTAGAGCAGGGATGGGGAAGATCTGGCTGGATCCTAAACTCCAACCCACCAGTCCATCACCTGATGTCACCATGATGCAAGGTGACTCAGTTTCAAAGGCAACTATCAGTCTAAGTGCGCTTTTGATTATGCCTTTCTTCCTTCACAGCTCAGCTTGAATTCAAGCTGTGGCAGCAAATGAAAAAATATATATCCCTTTGCAGGTACGGCGTGGATCCAAGAACATGGCTACAAAGGATCATTTTTCTTTTGGAGCTTGGCTTAATATCAAACCACCTCCATCCAAGGAAGAAGCATTTCAGAAAAGAGGTCAGAGAACTGAGTTGGAGAGTCTCAGCACCAGTGCAAGAGCAAAACACATTCCCATGCACCATTGCATGGACCCAATCCCAGAGGGAGGCAGCTAAATTGGATATGCATTTCACCCGGGATTTCAAAGTACTGGCTTTCTAACCAATTTGGGGCATTAACTGTGAAGTTTGGTTGGACATAGGTGTTGTTTTCATTTATCTAGAAGGTTTTTTAGTCTGTTTTTCAATGGCCCTGAAAACAGGAAGTTGCTTTAGGTACTGCCCATATTGTTTGCACATTACTCCAAGATGGCTTATCAAGCTTGAGCAGATATTTTTTGCCAGCATGCTAAAGTGCTGATGATTCTAGAGGTCCACTTAGGCCTATGGGAGCTGCATAAACATCCTTGTTGTTAAGAATGGGGAGACAGGAGAATATTCTGAGGCACAAAAACCCATGGAGAGTCAAGACAAGAGCCTGAATCTCATACATTACAGCATATGAAGAGATAATATAAACAATACAGAGGGGTTCCTTTGATGACATCTCCTACACACCATTCTGATTATTCCTCTATTTGTTCTTTATCTTCAAGGTTTTTTAAAAGTATGGCTGATTGAAAAAAAGGATTCTGAATGAAGCAACTGAATGTGTCATTTGCTGCCGCAAACAATATTCATTCATCATCCTGTGGTACAGCTGGGTCATTTCAAACTCCAAATTTAGTGGTCATATAGTTACCCTTTTTATTCAGCCATATGTATTAATTCAGATGTGAAACATGCAGTTAACATTTCCCCCCTCCGTACCACCACTTCTTCACGTTTTACAACTGTATCCATATTCTGAATGTGTTACATCACACACAAAAAGTTTACCCACCCTAATTTTAAATAAATAAATCTGAGCATGTGCATTTTTTTGCATTTTAAGCTTACTTAAATAATGGCACCATCATGATTACAGAAATGAAAGGGCATTTCCTTCTGCTGCCCTGATTTTAAGCACATATACTTGGGAATAAGTACCATTTTATTTCCGAAAAGCATAATGTGTATTTAAAGAAAATAATAATAAAAGGAAAGTCTGTAAGTACATACACACTAACCTGGCCACCAGCTGACTAACCTTTCTTTAATCAGAAGAAAGGATGGTGGGCCAATGAGCCCCAGACAGTTTTGGCAGGCTCATTCCAGCCCAGGTGTTCACATCAGTCTTGTTTGCTACTGTCATCATCTACTGTACTTTGGGGCATCATTTAGGGTTCCCTGGACTGTGGAGCCCTCGATTCAAGCCCTAGCTGCACCACTATCTTGACCCAAGAAGCCCACAATATGACTGCCTAGGAAAGTGAAGCCCAAGTAAATATTTTGCAAAGCAACACCTGACTACTCTGCTTGCAATCACAGTACAGGGTTACAATGTAAGTTAAAATGTAGGAAGATGGGGTGTGGGTGTGTGTACATCTATAAAGACAAAAAGCAAAAGCTACAGGAAGCAATCACAGGCTATGCATGACCAGTATTCATTAGAGCAAAAGCAAGCTAAGAAAGAGAAGATATTCATCCTCATACCCTGTTTTCCTACTGAAAAGTCCATTTTTCCAGGCTCAAAGGCCTAAGAGGCTGAATGCATAACAGAGGGACAAGGACAGGAAATAGGGAGGGGACTGCATAAAGAAACGTTACCAAAGGAAACTTGTAGAAAGGAGAATAAGGGCTTAATAAATGATATTCTATTAAGCGGCTGAATTCCAGGGGCACAACTGATGACAGACTCTGCTAGCAGGGAATGAGTCATTGTCAAAGCAGTGAGAAGGGGCAGGCTTCTCTGTGACACTGCACCATCAAGAGGGAAGCGCACTAAGCGCTTGTCAAGAGAGTCAGCAAAGGAAATCTGACCCTTTTATCGCAGAGCTATCTACAGCAAAGTGAATATGATTAGGTTGTTTTATAGGCTTAGTGCAACGAATAGCTTTGCATTTCCGACACAACTGGGGAGAAGACCATTGACACCAATCTTTGGTTAATTTATTGGCCCTCAGAAGGGAAAGGATCTCACAGGCAGAAGAAGCTAACAAAGAGCAACCAAATTGGTCTCCTGAGTAAAAAGGGATTCATTGCCTGAAGAAGATTTGAAGACACTGCTGGTAATGAATTATGAGTGATTCTCGTATGGAGCCAGATGTTCTCAAGAGGGCTTTGGAGGGAATCATGATACTTAGCCTTCAGAAAGTGCTGTTATATGCTGTGCAGAGTGTGCACATTTAAAAAAAGAAAATATGCACCAGGGCCAAATGAGGCATTTGCTTCATATGTAGCATGAGGCTTGTTTTTCTTTAGACAGGGGGCTGATTCTTGCTGGAAGTGTGTGGGGAAGGGGGATTTGTCTTTTCACTCCCCCACCCTGATCAGAAAAGTCTCCATAGGCACCAATAGGGACATTTTTCTAAGGCTACTTAGCTTAGTTATTGGAACAAAATATATAGCTGCATGCTATGTATGAAGCAAATGTCTAGTTTGGCCCTCAGAAACCTCTCATCATTTACTTCTCATCAGAAAGCCTAACTGGATGGTATTCAGCTTGTCAAGAAATATAAACTGTACCATGGGACGCAGGTAGTGCTGTGGGTTAAAGCAAAGAGCCTAGGACTTGCCGATTAGAAGGTTGGCGGTTCAAATCCCAGCGACGGGGTGAACTCCCATTGCTCGGTCCCTGCTCCTGCCAACCTAGCAGTTTGAAAGCATGTCAAAGTGCAAGTAGATAAATAGGTACCGCTCCCGCGGGAAGGTAAACGGCGTTTCCGTGCACAGCTTTGGTTCGCCAGAAGCAGCTTAGTCATGTTGGCCACGTGACCCGGAACCTGTACGCCGGCTCCCTCGGCCAATAAAGCGAGATGAGCATGGCAACCCCAGAGTTGTCCGCAACTGGACCTAACGGTCAGGGGTCCCTTTACCTTTACCTTACCATGGGTAGGTCCTCAAAAGTAATGCAAAACACTTGTGATGCAGCCTTGGAAAGAGCTCCCAGGGCTGTGTCTGAAGAATATCCCCCAGAATTATTTAAAGCCAACGGTTGCCTAATTTCTCTTAAGTTCTAGCTTCAAAATTCAGTAGAGCTGGTGGAATGATATCATCAAGAACTCTGCCTGACATTGAATGGTTCTATAAGCTGATCTTCTCCACCTATTCCATTGTACTCTCCTCTGGTTTGTCCAGCTCAATCAACCTGTTAGTCAAACATTTATCCATGACTGGCTCTCACCTAAATTCCTGGGATACACAATTACTAGAAGGTCTTAGCCTTTCCTGCAATGGGCACTGCAGAATGGAAGACATGGAGAATGGGTGCAACTGTCGGAAGCAGTGCTTCACCCCAATACCCAACTTAGTTAAAGAAGTTATGAGTCTAAGGATAATACCTGCCACATGCTGGTTAACACACATTATCATAGCTCTAGCAGTCCGATAATTATAATATAAGTAATCCACACACACAATATCTGTGGTAACAAGAGGTCCTGTTCTTGCCGCTTTCAAAATCTGTAAAAGATGGAGCTTCTGCTCGGTCTGAGTTAATAGCCACGGTGTACCTTCAAAATCCATAGCAACATCATTAAATCACTTTCCTCTTTTTAAATCTGGTACCTAAAGAACTTTTGCTTTGAAACCTGCCCAAGAGCAGATAATTTGGAGAATGCACAATGTACACATTTTTGTAATGAAAGGAGGATCATGAAGTATTATTCTCCACAGAATAGCAGAATGAACCTCAGTACACTGGTGGTGATAATATGCTTCCTGTAAGTGCCATTAATACCCGTTGCTGTGGCTTAGGCTTCACTGTACAAAATGGCATATTTTTAAGCAGGATGTTAGTTTAACAAGAAAGCAAAACGTTCTTAGAGCTGTCTTAGAGCTTAGACACTGCATTTTGGATAAATTAAAATGACGGGCAACCACAACAGATGGGAATCAAGCTTGGTTCCCATTCAAAAGTGGCACCTTAAGTGCTAAAATGCAAAAATGCCATCACTGGGCCTGGTGATGAGGGTGGTACATATGTTGCTTCTACAGTAGCAGGGGAGGGCAGGGGAGAGTGCAGCCACACTGAGGGGTTGTTAAGGAGCTATTTGAGGGTGGCTTTAGCAGCACCTTATCAAGGCCCCCTATAATCTGGGATCAGTCCTGAAGATAGTTGAGTCAAACAAAGTTTGGGAGCAAACTTGTGCCTTTTGTGCCTCTGCAGGCTACCTCCTCCAGGGTCTGCCCCCTTGAGAGAACCTCAGAGCTTTAAAGAGTCAGCCCTCTTGCCTGAAGCCAGGCCCTCCTTCTCTACTCCTTAGTTTCCTTCCTGGTGTGCTCCCTGTGCCACTGGACTGCTGATGTGTGGTGGGAGGCATCTGATTCTTCGGGCTCAGGGGGAGGTGCCTGTGAGGATCCAGGATCTGGCCCATAGGCTCTGGTGGTCTGGGAGGTTATTCTGAGACTCCTGCCCATCAGCCTCAATGACAATGCTCTCTCTATGTTCAGCCATCAGCTCCAAGCTCTAACCTGACCTGGCTCCCCATCTGTTGTTCCTGCAGCCTCCAACTCTTTGTTCAGTTCACTGCTGGACACAGGGGTCATGACAGACTAGCAACTAACACCAAACCTGAGTCCTTTAACACATTAGACCACTGTGAGGAGTGGGAGTGTTTCAGTTGGTAGAAAAGAGGGGGACCTGCCATTTTTCCTCACCACCTTGAGGCATTAACAGTGTTACAAATCAATAATAATAGTAACAACAAGAACAATACTAGGCTCCGTTTCCAGACTCTTGTTAGGAGCTAGGGACTCACTGCTGTGACAGGTCCCCCAAGTGTTAATACTAATTTTGTCTCAAAGAACATTTCGCTCCCCTCACTTACACACACACACACACACAGCAAAGAGCAGTGTAATGTGAACAGCATCATTCATGGTGACTTGCAATAGTCTCCTGTTATCACTGAGCTCTTTATTCAGGAATGAGGTCTATGGGCTTGACTTTGACCTCTACCTGAAGAAAACAACGGTGTTAAGTTACACATCAATGAAAGGCAGAAAGCAACACATCAAAGGGGGAGAGGGGGGTAAAGGAGGAGGACAATTGGAAACCAAACCAAAAAAAGCAGAGATGGCACCAAAGGGGTTTTAAAATAGCCTGAAAGAAAAGAAAATAACTGCCTTCTCCCAATGTTCCAATCTGTATTAAATTGCTCTACAAAGTGCATCAGAGATACACAAAGAGCTTGAACTCTAGTCTTCTCTAGGGAAGGGAAACCTTAGAAGTGTGGTCCTTGGCTTTTAGAGAATTTGTCATGGAGCCAGAGACTGCTCCAAGGGCTCATTCAGATGACCTGTTTATTGTGTGTTCATCCTGATGCAAAGGCTAAGCTATGTCCATCTTTCCTGAGCATTCATTCCAATTTCTTTGCAGGAAGGTGATATGACAATGAGCATTAATCCTGCATGCATCTTGATTTGATTGTGTAGTGTCACACATCTGCCCATTAATTTGTTCCACACTTTTCGGTGCATTTCCACATCACTTTCCTAACCACAAAAAGTCCACTTTAAGTGGCTTTGTTATGGTACTGTGTGAACCTAAATTTCAAGTAAGCACTTGAATCACATTTCATATTTGCACGTATCTGTTGCATGCATACACCCAGATAGGAAAAGAAGCATAGTTAATATTGCCAGGGGTGATTCCAGGTTTTTGTGCCTTGACTTTGATTGGTGCCTCCATTTTATATCCTTCGGAAGCAAATCTAGTTCTATCTTGAATCTCAACAAAGATTCAAGTATCTGTCTTGGAAGCATAGCCACACTTAAAGTAGGGATTTTGAGAGAGAGAGAGAGAGAGAGAGACTTATCCACCAAAGTAGCTAGAATTTTTAGCCTTGTGTATCTCAAACTTTACACAGGAAACTGAAAATAGGTTGGATACAAACACAAAGACTCTGCTTGTGTCCAGTGCCGGATTTATGTATGGGCTAAGTAGGCTGAAGCCTAGGGCCTCTAAATCTAGGGGTCCTCACCAGCCTGTCCGCTCCCCAGCAGGCAACCTCCCCTCTCCCAAGATTGCAAACCCAAGACTTCATGCAAGGGCAGGGCAACTCAGACCAAGCAACTATGAGTATCAGGGCTAGCCAGTGGGGCCCAATTGGAAGAAGTGGGGCCCAACTTGTTTGTTTTTTTGTTGTTGTTTTGTAGGGCCTCAGTTCACAGCCAAAGTCTGCAAAATCTTATAGATATAAATAAAATCTTGCCCTGGTGTGGGGGCCCCCTTAGGAGCGGCCCATGGGACCCAATTTGGCCAAATTGGTCCAATTGCCTTAGGGTCAGCCCTGATAGGACTGTGCAGGGGTTGGACTGACAAGCCCTGCACCTTCTAGGTGCCTGGTGTCACTATTCTGAGTACAGACTCAAGGACTTGTAATGGAAATAAAGGGGGGGCATTTATTGGAAATCGGTTTTGTCACCTCCCCCCCCCCCAACCCAGGACAATGAGCCCAGCCACCTTTTATTCACAGTAGCATAAGCACTACACTACAGCATGGCCATAAACCTGTACGTTCAACCGCTGAAATACACACCTAATATGTAGCAATAGAGATTTATGTTACTGCTTTATGAATGAAAACTAGTGCTATTAACAGTAACCCTTCTAGTTGGTTAATTCATTTGGCAACTTCTGTGTACATGGTGTCTGGTGCTAATTCCCCCCAAGAGCTAAATGATAACTCATCAGAAGCAGCTACAGTTGCAAATGGAAACAAAATATTTGTGAAAGGAAGAGAAGCAGGTTTGCTCAGGTGTGTTGCAAGTAGAAATACTGTTTATAATGAAGTGAGAACAGCAGTTGCTCGAATTAACAAATAAGAAAGTTTTGAGAATTATTTTTCTCTTTGACATTTGGTGGGAGGACATTCCACAGGGCGGGTGCCACTACCAAAAAGTCTTGCTGGATTTATTTTACTTCAGTTTGTTGTTGTTGTTTTGTTTTATTTTATGTACCATTATATGATTTTAGCTTAGCTGATATCTAAGTGGAAGTAGAAGGTAAAATTTACATTCTAAGCTAAACTAATTTAAGAATATAGATGATAGATGATAGATGATAGATAGATAGATAGATAGATGATAGATGATAGATGATAGATGATAGATGATAGATGATAGATGATAGATAGATAGATAGATAGATAGATAGATAGATAGATAGATAGATAGATGATAGTAAGTATGGGTGTGTATGTGTGAAGTTACATCTGAATGACATTAATGAATTTCAATAAAGAATTTTTCATCCCCCCCCCAAAAAAAGTATTGCTGGATTTAGCAAATCCAAATTTTCTCTGTGAACACAATGCCCACACTGACCCAAATGTCTGGGCTTTCATTTAGCTGCTATTCAGGGTCTGCAAGGAAAGTGCTGCTGTTCATTTAAGTTAATGGATTTTACAGAATCTCTGGCTATATTTGCTGTTATAACCCTTAATGTCTTGCCTGTCTAAGTGGTTGTTTGCTGTCAGGTGCATTAGTATCCAGGGAGCCTATGCCTTGCTGTTGACACAGTGGGGCTGTTTAAAGCAGTAGAGCCTGATGAAGCACAACTACTGTCTAGTAAAGGTTTGGAGTCTTTTTATTGCTGTGCTGGAAAGGGAGGAGTCACATTTGCCAGTCTCCTGAAGGTGGCTCAGGGTGCTTCTGAATGGATGTTTATCATGGGATGGGTGCTGCTCAGGCATGCAAGCTTTCTTAAAACATCTACATGATGTTGTTGACATAAAAATGCTGGTCAGTATCGCCCCCCCCCCCCACTGCAGCTAGTCTGGATTTACCCTTTCTGGGGAAAATTCAATAAATTAAAAAAGGGGGGGAACCGTAACAACTGTTTCAGACAACCCATTTGGAATATCTGAATGGCCCATGTTCAAGATTAGGTCCCTTTCTGGAAGCACCATTAGTCAGCCAGAAGTGCAACAACATTTGAAATAAGTACAGTGGTACCTCAGGTTAAGTACTTAATTCGTTCCGGAGGTCCGTTCTTAACCTGAAACTGTTCTTAACCTGAAGCACCACTTTAGCTAATGGGGCCTCCTGCTGCCGCCGCACTGCCGGAGCACAATTTCTGTTCTCATCCTGAAGCAAAGTTCTTAACCTGAAGCATTATTTCTGGGTTAGCAGAGTTTGTAACCTGAAGCGTATGTAACCTGAAGCGTATGTAACTTGAGTTACCACTGTAAAAGCCTTTTTAAAAAAGAAGTAGAAGGGGAGCGTAAGGGGCGGGGATGAAACACCATATATACACTGGTGCTAAGTCAGCATTGGTTGGCCAGAAAAGAGATCTTGTGGTCTTGCTAAACAACTCATTGAAAATATCAATCCATTGTGTGGCAGAAGTGGGAAAGGTGAACTTAATGTTAGCATGCATTAAGAAAGGATGGAAAATAAAACTACCAATATCACAATGCCTCTATATATATATATATATATTTGATGTGGTTGTATTTAATGAAGGTGCACAGAGAAAATGGTTAGATATAAGTTTCCCCTCCTCATAATAAAATCTGGGGCAGGCTCAGATCTACTATGAAATGAATGAAGCTTAAGCTTCAGGGCTCCTAATCCCAAAAGGGCGCCAGAAGCAAATGTAGTCCACATTGCTTAAAAGTTTGGGGTCTAGTAGACCCAGTTTGCATTGCAGAACTCAAATTGATTATTATTTTTGTTGTTGATTATGTTTCAACAATCCCAAACTTTGGGAATCAGTAGCACAGGTGTTATAAAGGTTTGGTGATCTGTTGTGGAAGAACTCCATTGAAGAAGATAGGAGTGGTTACTCAGACCTCATTGCTGGTTGCAAAGGGGCCGCCATAACAGTTCAAGCTTCAGGTCCTCAAAAATGCGGGCCCACCACTGATCTGGGGTCAGCCATAGAATCTGAACAATGGTAGATTTAGGGATGATAAAAAGAAGTACTTTTTCATACAGTGAAAATGCCTGTATTCCAACAGTGGTCTGTCAAAGGCAGAGGCCACAAAAAAACCCCACAGTCCATTGGAAAGCAGAGGGAAATTTGAGCACCAAACACCTTTTCTTCTTATATTCCCTAGTGGCATAAAGCTCAATTAGGAAACACTGAAAGCAAACCATAGTATTTGTCTAAAATGCTGCAGACTTTGGTGAAAGATTCCACCCCCACAAAAAGGTCATCTTGCAGCCAAACGAACAATGCCTTCATTCTCCTTTGTGCAAGAGGACGCATCTAAGTAGGCACAAAGAGAACAAATGGCCAACTTGCTCTGGAAATAAATTAAGCCCTCCCTTTGTATAGATACAATCACATGCAAAAATATAGAGAAACAAACATTCCCTGCCACACTGTCCTGCCCTTTTAGGGTTTCATTTGCTCATTCATCAGCCTTGGCTTGGTGACGCATTATCAGTATCATGTTCCACCTTGATTGTTTCCCTTCTGTTTGACTAGGCATGAGTTCTTACAGATCATTGCCTGTTTCCACAAAGAAGTCCATTTCAGCTGCAAGACAGCAAGCGTGCCGGCCGTGTGCTCCACAGAGCACGTAGAGCAGCATGACTCTGTCACCTTCCAATAGCAAAAGAACAAGATGTTTCAAGTGGCAGGTTGGAATTTCACTTCCCTAAGGAAGCAGATGGTGCACAGGGTGTTACAGGTGGTGTGCAGCTCCATTTAAGAGGTCAATTAATGTGGCAGTAGAGTGTGATATCCTTAAAAGGGTGGAGAGGGAGAGAGACCAGAATATCTATTGCCAACTCACACACAGGACATCTCACAAATGATATTCCCACAGGGTAATGGAGCACTGTGTACAGTGGTACCTCGGGTTAAGTACTTAATTCGTTCCGGAGGTCCGTTCTTAACCTGAAACTGTTCTTAACCTGAAGCACCACTTTAGCTAATGAGGCCTCCTGCTGCTGCCGCGCCACCGGAGCACGATTTCTGTTCTCATCCTGAAGCGAAGTTCTTAACCTGAAGCACTATTTCTGGGTTAGCGGAGTCTGTAACCTGAAGCGTATGTAACCTGAAGTGTATGTAACCCGAGGTACCACTGTATATTGTTAGCAAACTTGGCTACTTTGGGGCCCATGGAGAGCTGACTAGAATATTTCCCCTCATTTCCACCACCAGATTCCCTGTTCCTAGCATAGACATGGCAGCCTCCATTGTGGAACTTCGTTGCCAACCAAGGCTAGTGCATAGGTGCTGGACAGAGGGCTCCTGGGAGGAGGAATAGCTGAGGACTACAAATTTATCAGGGGCCAGGTCTGTTCCAGGTCTTGCCACCATTCATTTACCAGATCTGTTCTCTGATGCTAGTTATATATATTTTTTAAATTTAGTCTGGCATATTTGCCCAACCCTGTGAACACCAGTGTTCTCAAATGTTTGGTATTATGCCTCCACCCCACTTTGCAGCAAGGCCCCTACACTATGACGTGCATCTCTTTGCAATTCCTTCCTCATCTTTCTTTCCTTGTGAGCTGTTTATTGCTGCTGAGATTTGCTATCTCAGCGGGACAGCAAGAAGAAGAAGATCATAAAATACTTGCAAAACATCAGTCAACAGAACATTTAAAACCATTGGCCAGCTGACCATAAACAAATCACTCGGCCTCAGCCTGTTGACAGTCTATACAGCATTTGCTTTCATGAAAGCAGTTCAGATATTGTTTGCTCTAAGCACAAACGCTGCCACCTTAAATGCCATTACCAACTGGGCATTTCCAAGATCAGCTGCTCATTTTCTGCCATTGGCGTGAGCGGAGGAAGAGGGGGGTGGGGGAAGCACACCTCCCCCGACAGCGCAATCCCGGTGGGGTGCCATCGTGGCTGCCCCCCGTCCACGCTGAGCGCCACGCCCCCAGGACGCACACCATGCCCCCGGGACGTGCACCAGCCATGCCCCTGCCTGCTCTCCACCCCCCAGTGCCAGAGCATGAAGCTCCACCATTGGGGCTGCGTTCTGCATACTAGCCAACCACTTTTTGTCTGATCTGCATTTGCAAACATGTTGATGAAAAATGGACTGGTGTTTCCATCTCCTTCAAGCCCCACATTTGGCTTTCCCCTGCTTAAAGGCTATCTCAGCATTTACCCAGCATGTGTCACACAGGTGAAACTTGAAGAATACTGAAATTTCTGGGAAATGTTGGGGAACACCTGGGGAACATACCCCTAAGAGCTATGTTGTGCACCTAACACTATTGTAGAAGCATTTCTGAGGGAGAATGAGCAGAACGATGGACACCTATGCATTGCCAAAAAAGAGATAATGTATCAGCAATAAATAAATAAATAAATAGACACATATTTACATAAAATCTGCATTTGCTGAATTAAATGCAAATCTAGACGTGCCTATAATTTAAATGGAAATACACATTATCTCCCCATAGTGGGCAGGACTGTGACCAGATGACCAATGTTACCTGCTAAATGTTGAAAGGCAACTCCAAGGGCCCTGGTCTGCCCTCTTAAGGTTTCCTAGATTGGTTATTTCCACAAATAACTTAAAAGCCACCCACCATTCCAAAATATTGTGACAGTGTACCAAAAAAAGGGACATTAAACAACAACAATAATAATATATTAAATCCATCTGTAAAACTACTGTTTTTCTTTAAACCAGACTTAGGCCCAACAGCCCTTCCAACAGAGCAGTGCTTCCTGATCTGTGAGTTGCAGCTTGCAAATGGATCAACCTAAAATAATCATTGCTTTTAGTCTTTAACTGGTATGAATATGACCTACAACTTTTTATTCTGTTGGCCTATTATAATGCTGTGTTGAAAATTGCAGTTGAACATGAGAAAGGCTCGTCTTGCATTTTAATACCTGGGAACTATTCTCTGGCCACAAGGTGCTTGCCATCAGAGGTGAATTGTAATAGGCACTCGAAACAACTCCCTGTATGGGTGCCTTGTGGCGAACCTCCACTGGACCCCTCTCCGGGATTAGTTAATAGTTAAACCAAGGGTGATCTGAAGTCTACTGAGTTGAAATAAGAAATATTATCTTTGCCTTATGTATTAAAAATGATCTGAGACAGTGTCTGACGACTATCAAATTCCTCATTGGCCTTCTCATTGGCAAAATGCAAGCTCGGCCATCCCACTGGTACTTGCCAAAGTGGCTAACTTATTTAAAATATTCATAGTTTCTTACATCTAATGCTGCTTTGTGTAACCACATGTTTGTAGAATAACTTTTTATAGCTTACGAGGCAATATCCTGCAATCACACGGCTGGTGATCTTCCGTTCCCATAAACAAAACTGTGAATAACTTTCTAAGCACTATAAATATTTTAACAAATGCCACATTAATAGGCAGGTTAAGTAAATTTTTGCTTGGATGCCTCAAGTAATGGTTATAAAAGAGGCAAACTTGCATTAAAATACATGAAACCATTGGCTGACAAGCACCTAAAGTTGAAAATTCATGTGATAATAAGATGGGTCCATACCAAGGACATTTGGACTTGTTGGTTAACATAGCAAAATGATTGGGAACCACTAAAATAGAGGACTGAACTTGGTAAATTAGGGCTCATTTTATAGAAAATGTCCCCTGTCTGACATCCCAGAGAGCTGTTGCCAGTCAGTGCAGGCAATACTGAGCTCAAAGGAGCAATGGGTCTGGCTCAGTATAAAGCAGCTTCCTAGGTTCTTATGTACAAATTGCTCTCATTCCTGTGCTACAATCACCCAGCCAAGGTTGTCTGCCTTACATAGTGTGTTTGGTTCTAGCGTAACATTAAGAGATAAGTTCAGCAGTGGACAAGTGCTAGCTAAAAATGCTGAGCTAGTCCTGGGACAGCGGGCAGGCGGGGTGGGGAGAGATGGCTGTTTGCTTTCTTTTCTTCTCTAAACTTTGAACTTCAGGAAATCAATGGGCTGCAGGTGGCTGGAGAAGAACATGCTTTCCTGTCAAAATCATTTCCTGCTCAGTTCTGTGGATACCGAAAGCCAGCAAGAGGCTAAACAATTTGTTCCCTTTGTCCAATGGCCTTAACTCACATTTGCCATGAGTTCCGTTTCTTTCTGGATGCTCATATCAAGTTGCGTGCAATTACGCAGGCAGGACAGGGCAGTCGGAGGAGATGCTATGACTATAGTATCTGGAAATTTTCAAAAGAAAGGGACAAGAAAATAACCCTGATTGGAACAGAACAAAGGGTGCTACCCGGGCCTCTTACTCTTCCTGTATCGGAAAGAAAAGTCACTTGGTTATTTGAAAACGTGCAGACATTATTATCCAGGCATTTAAATCCACAAAGCTACCTTCTTGATTCTGGGAAACTCAAATGACAGGAACCTGCTAGGTAGCACAAAGGAAAGTAATATTGCTATTCAGAACAGCTTCTGCTTTTCATTGACTTTCATCATCTGAGGCTCTCGGTCTGCTTTGTAGCTGTCTGCCAGGTAATTTCCGTTCATTACTTGTGGGGTAGTATGTACTCAGCCCCAAGTGTGGGTCCCTTCCAACTCTACAATTCCTTGATTTTATGACTCCAAAATTTATTAAGTTCAATAGTGATACTAAAGATGGGTATTACCTATCTACAGCAGAACAAATGAGGATCACCAAAAATTAACATTATCTACTTAAATCTGCAAACAGCTGCAGTATTTATGATTTCAAAATGCACCTGGGGGCGGGGATAAGTCTAATTTGTATAATTCAATCAAATATTTCCTGTGACTGGATTTAACAACATGCACAGGGTGGTATCCAACTAAGTCCTACTCCAAGTAGACCCATTCAAATTAATGGACTTAAGTTAGTTATATGCATCTGTTTCAATGGGTCTACCCTAAAATTGGCTGCAACCCACAATACATAACACAATTTTGTTGCACTCGGGTTCTGCTTAGGGGCTTCCTAGGGACATCTGAGAGGTCACTGTGAAACTAGAGATGGGTCTTTGGCCTGATTCTGCAGGGCTCTTGTTATGTCCTTATCTACACATGCAAGTAGTATTGCTTGATGCAGCCACGGAAAGCCAAAGTCATTGATATGCATTAATGCAGTATGATGGAGATTAAACCTTTACACGATGGCCCAAATGTTCCTTTGCTCATCTTTCCTTGGTTGACTAGCAGGCCTAAATATGGCTCATTTCACCAAAATCTTTTTCAGTGCTGTTTGTTTTTGTACAATTCATAGCCGGAAAGGAAATCAACTGTTAATTTTGTGTGGAATTTTGGGGAGTTACACACAGTTTAACACAGTTGCACCCACTCTTCAACATATATATTTCCAGGGTGGCTAACAGAACTAACCACTCAACATCAGAGTTCTCTTCAGGACTAAACATGATATATGATAGGCTGGCCCTCCAAAAGTTTCTTTAAGGAATATGAAGGAGAAAATGCTGTAAGTTTGGGAATTTGGACAGAGGAAGGTTAATGGGGGCTAGAAAAGATGGGTTGAAATTGGTGAAACCTGCAATTTGGAGTATTTCCAGCCTCTCCATTTCATCTCCCTCCCACCTCTCCACCATTTTCCATTTTCGCATACTTGGTCCCCTTTGGGCTATTCTGAGGTTTCCCCTCCCCTCTTTAAGGGAAATGCAGTTTTGTTGTCCTACAAACTTGTCCTTTCTCAAAGCAATATTGTACACAGTTTTGCCTAATGTACACATTTTTTAAAGAAAAAAACCCTGTATCTCCCTGATATGATGTATTTGTTTCATTAACATTTGTAATTTATGCAAAACGTTTGGACAAGCAAGATACCAAAATTCAGAGATGTTTGAATTTCCAAAGATGATGGAGTTTCAGCCTGCATATTGTTTAAGGAAGTACCAATTAGGTAGCTCACATTAAACCAAAGCAAATTCCTCTCCCCCATTCGTACCTATGAGCTTCAAAAAACATTTAGCCTAGCTGTGTGCCATTCTCTAAGACCACTGAATAGCCACTTACTGAAGAGAGAATTATTTGCCCTGCATGTATTATTTATCCTTGTAAGCACAAGGATAAATAAATTCAGGCAGCAGTGGATTAAGGATGTATTGATTGCTACCATAGCTAATTCCAAGTCAGCCTTCAACCTACATAAAGAAAAAGAAAGTAGGAAAATGTTTGCTTTCACAGTTTATTGGTTATGTCCAACTGAAGGGTGCACTGAATGTGGTAGAATTAACTCTAAGATCTTTGCAATTCACACAAGGACAATACTTGATTTGGTACTTGAAAATAAGCCCATTTTTTTAAGGTTACGGACTTTCATCTAATGCTGCTCCAGTTGGCTATACTGCACTTATAATTAGCAACTAGTAATTTCTGCCTCCCATATCAACTCTTTTGAGCTGTCCTTGGTACAAAATGTGGCTGTAAAATGAGCACTTTCCTCTTCTCTCATCTTCGGTCTTATTCACCCCTTTGTTAGCTTTGCCACTAACACTTTGGTGAATTGATTAGATGCCTCATGACTTTCACAGCTGCGTAACTGTCAGAAATCAACTGATGACACTTTGCCTATCATTGCATCTCCATGAATCTGTCTGTTTTTGCCTGTTATGCAGCTGTCAACTATCAATGACATACATTGCTCATATTAAAAGCTGGTAAACTTTTCTTTTCTTTTTTTTATATAAATATTTATTAGGGTTTTTAGAAAAAAAAGTACAATAATAATAAACAATATTGCTTTGTTTTAACAAAATTTTGTATCATCCTTAAGCTTCCTCACGCCTCCCGCTCCCATTTACATCATTAATAAATTTTTGTCAAGCAAATTATCATCTTATTTCCAAATTTTGTAACCGCTTATTTAATTACAATAAAATAATTCTCCTGCAAATTTGTTTCTCTTAATCTCTCTTATCATCAAATCCTGATCTATTTTGGTGATGGCCAATTATTTATAACCAAGCATCCTTCTTAACATTCCATTAAATCACAATATTTTTGTAAATAAATCTTAAATTTCTTCCAATCTTCTTCAATCCTTTCTTCTCCCAGGTCTCGGATTCTGCCAGTCATCTCCGCCAGTTGCATATAGTCCATCAGTTGCATCTGCCATTCTTCCAGTGTGGGTAGATCTTGAGTTTTCCAATTCTTAGCAAGTAGAATCCTTGCTGCTGTTGTTGCATACTAAAAGCTGGTAAACTTTTCATGCAATCCCTGTACTGCGTGCGCGCACACACACACACACACATGTACGTATATGTATATCTTTAGAATGTATATGTATATATCTTTAGAAAGAGATGGGGTTTCTGGATCTGTCTGGGTGTCCTCAGGCAACCTCCATGCACATCCTATGACTGTAGGGTTGTAGTAGTACAACCAGAACTACCCATCAATTGTGCACACTTGTGCACATGAAACAATATTATATTGACCCTATCGCTTTTGGAAGAGTTGACTGCCAAGGAAAAAGGAGAACCAGTATTCGAACAATGGTACAAGTAAACCATTATTTTGACTTCTTTTCAAGACCCAGTGTAGATTTGCCTTGCAAAAAACACAGTGATGAAACTGAGATAACAGGCCTCATGTACATTTGTTTATGAAAGCACTTCATGCTACCCAATCAGCCAAAGACGGATAAGGATACAGTAACATGACAATAATTTTGACTCAGGTTTTAGGGTCAGTCATTCTGGTTGCACTAAAATCTTCGTGTAGCTTCTCCTAATTTGTAAATGATTGGTAGGGAACCTTTGGCTTTCTAGACATTGCTGACCCAAAACTCCCACAATACCTGGCCATTAGCCATGCCAGCTGGGCAGGACCGGATTTAGATGAAGAGAGACCCTAAGCTACTCCACTTGTGAGGCCGCTACCCACCCACCATTTTTCTTAGGAAAATGAAGTTGTAATTGACCTGGGTAGGCTGATCTTCCTGTTATATACCTGCTGGGATTGACAAGGCATATGACCCTCACCTGAATCTCATAGCTCTCCTGACAGGTGATTTGGTCTGCAGCCACAGTGTGGAAATAAAGTAGGAGATTGCCCACCAGATACCAGGCACTCTATTATTCAAATTAGGCCCCAGTGTGTTTCTTACAATCCCCTTCTCAATGTAAATTCTCAAAACTTTCTTATTTGTTAATTGGAGCAACTGCTGTTCTCACTTCATTACAAACAGTATTTCTACCTGCAACACGCTTGAGCAAACCTGCTCCTCTTCCTTTCACAAATATTTTGTTTCCATTTGCAATTGTAGCTGCTTCTGATGAGTTATCATTTAACTCTTGGGGGGGGGGAGAATTAGCATCAAACGTCATGTGCATAGAAGTTGCCAAATCAATAAACAAACTAGAAGAGTTACTGTTAATAGCATCAGTTTTCCTATAACTTGATATTGCTGGAAAGTTCTGATGAACTGCAAAAACATTTTTAGCTTGCTTTCTGTTGCCACCTTGGAATTTGTTCTTTATTAGTGCCACTTTGTTTTGTACAATTCCTTGCAAATGAAGGAAAACAACCTTTCTGCTTGTATATGTTGATAATATAATTTTGGTTACTGAGAACAAACAAGATTGTACAAAAACAAGATTGGGTGCAGGCCTGGCAGGACATAGGCATCCTATGACAAAGGTGACCTGTGTGCTTGCTTGCTTAATTAACAGCTGTTGGGATCTTCAAGGTCCCTGCTCTCCCTTCTTTTAGTCTTTATATTGGACCTGGAGACTCAAATAGAGAGATTTCACCATTATCTGCACAACAGGGGGTGTTCAGCCAACAGTGCAAAGGCTGAGCTGAAGTATTTCCTGCTGGTTACCTGCTTTCAGCAATAGGGGTCGCTGTTTGGTAGTACCCAATTGGTTAGCTATCAGATTCTAGAGCTGCCTATTGGTGGCTCTTAGGTAATTCCAAAAATACAGAGTCCATTCATAAAACACAGTGTTCCTTCATAGCTTACTCGTAGCCTATCATTTTATTTGCCTCTTTCTCTGCTCCTTCTTCTCCTTTTTTTTTTTTTTTTTACTCCTTCTCTGCTCCCTCCCCCTCTAAATGTGCCACCCAACGTGCCTTTCTCCTCTGGCTAGTTGTGCATCTCTCCTCTTATGGGCCTGCCTTGCCCAGCCTCTTCCATTCTGTTTCCCTCACTTCCATGGGTCTCAGCACTGAGCTGACAACACACGTGGGGAGCTGCTGTACCAACCACTCCTGACAATGTGAATTTGAAAAACACAACTGTGCAGTTTATGAATGGAGCCTTTCCCTTAGCAATCCTATCATGAGACATCTTGGGAATTGCCAGATGTAAACTTACCTCATGGATATCGCCACAAACCCATTTGGAGAGAGCTTTTCATTTTTTTTTCCTTTTGCCAAGAACCTGCTCCCATTCCAAATACTTCAATCAGCATACTAGTTAGGAAGGGGGAAGAAGCTGTACAGGGAGTTCGCTCTTCCCATGCCAGGAAGTTGGGACTTCCGTGTCATCAAGAGGAGACACTTTCTCTCCAGGTACCATTTGCTGACACCGGAAGGAAAGGGTCACACAGGTATTTACACAGCAGATGTGGCTGTGTGTAAGAGAAAGGGCGAGCTGCTGGAATCTATTAGTTAAACAAATAAGGAAAGGCTGATTAATAAAAGAAAAGCAAAATGCATCTGAGGAGGCTTAATTTGCTCAGCTTACAGCAAAGGTGCTGGCGGCCTTATCTAGCTTCCTGTTGCTTCAGGGCCATGTTGGTGTGTGTCTCCCCACTTCACCTTATCTTACACAACATAATGAGCATGACAATAGCTTCTATCATCCCTGGACAGATCAAGTGACAGAAGTTCAATTTTTTGCAATTATGTCACCCTCTGGTGGCTGCAGTCTAAATAGGAAATGCCCCCTTATATTCCAATAAATCAACTATTAGTGACAGAAGTGTCAATCCCATGGTGGAACTGATGTTAGGGCACAATTGTAGAAGCTGTTTGGTCCCATTGAAACTGGAAGGAAAGAGGCACATACACTCCACCAGTTTCCCTGGAGCCTAAGTACGTCTCATTTTCTATCTATTGCATCTGTGTTCTATAATAATAAATAAAAAAGGCAATGAAACTCTGTGGCAGCTTAAAAGCTGGCTTCAAAGGAAGTGGGTGGCAACTGTTTTCCAAGGAAGGCCTCATGGCAGACCGAAGGCATCCAACAGGAACGTATGAAGAGGTTGGATAAAATTACAAGGTTACTTCAGCTCTGACATTCTGTACTTGGTCATAACAAAAGTTACAGCCTGCTTTTTTATATTATTTGATTTACCTATCAAGAATATAAAAGCATAAATCCATTCAACAAAATCTTATAAAACCAAACAATGCAGAAAGCAATGCCTGGAGATGTATCTACGCATGTGTATGTCAGGAAAAAAGGCTTCTTAAAACCAAAAAAAAAACCCTCTTTCTGAATAATTCTGATGTCAGGCTCTGGCAGGCTGCTTTTGGGTGGCGAAGTGTTTAGCTGACAAGGCTATAGTCCCTTACTGTGCTCAAAACACATTTTGGGAGGGAAGAAAACTTAATCACTCAATTACTTTTTAAGCTTTATTGCTTCGTCTCCCCTCTTTTACTGATGCAGGCAGCAAATCACTAAGTGCTGCTCATACAAACTAAAGTACCCTGAAGTGCTCCAGGGAAATTTCCCAGTTACTTTAATCATGCAGTCAGTGCCATTTTGGAACAGCTTGAACGAAGGACCTCACAGCCCTATAAAACATACACATTCTGGTAATCCTCCAGTCAATGCTTGGCCATTCTATTTTGGCTAACAGCAAACAAATACATAAGCCAAATGCAAAAAGAAACTATACCAAAGACCTTATCCTCACAACACTGACACAAAAACTCTGCACATACATCAAACAAAAGAATGAAAGATTACCACCCCCTTCTTCCCCCCCTCTTCCTGATTCTTCTCTCCCCCACCCCAACCTCACAGTGTCTATGACAGCAGTGTCTCACACCGAATGTAACAGACCTGTAGAAAGGACTCCATTAATTGAAAACAAATGTTCTATGTACCCTTGCTAACTATTAAAATCATTTAATAAAAACATCAAATAAAAAAATACAAGGCTTAGCAATCATTTCTTTTGCAGCATTTTATGTTATGTTACTGATTCTTCCATACAACGGACAATAAATAAAGTATATCAGTTTTTGCACCCCCATTTTATGGAAGACACTAACTAGATTGCCTTTCTGTACACAGAGTATTGTGCCAAGATTAGTAATGGGGACCCAGAACTTGCAGGACAATCCTATATATGTCGACTCAGCATGTAAGCCCCACTGAATTCCGTTTGGTTGTTTATATGTTGCTTGTATCATGTGTAGGTAAATAGATACCAGACTGCATTCTGAATTGTGTTTTCTCATTATGCCTACTAGGACTCTTTCTTAAGTAGATGCTGCCAGGATGTTCCCGGACAATCGTTTCCATGAGCTATGGTTAGATGAAAATTGTAAATAAGAAGATGATGATGATTGTGATTTTTGCATGCATACTGGACTTCAGATAAGAAGTGTTTTGACTCAAGGCACCTCTCATATTTCAGCATGCAGAGGTAAAGAACCTGCAGCCCTTCAGATTCCAATATAGGGTTGTCATATTTCAAGAAGTAAAAATCCAGACACGCCCAAAATTGGGGGGGGGGGTTAGACAAACCCCAAAGTTATTGATCTGTCTTTTACGGAAACGCCAAAAAAATGTGATTTCTCAGTTTACTTGCCAAAGATCCAGGACAAACCCCAGACACCACTTCCACCTAGGCATCACTTCCACCTTTGAAATCCTGGTAACATCCGGTAAATCCCAGACATATGGCAGCCCTAAATTCCTGTCAACCCCCAAAAGGGAATTATGGGGTAGAACTACCTAAACAGTATAGAAATTTATTCTTGTATGCAACTACAGTGGCAAGAATGTTATTTGCCCCAAAATGGAAAAAAGATGTCCTGACGGAAGAAGAATGGATACAAAAACTCATGGACTATGCAGAAATGGCGAAACTTACCAGAAAATCAAGACAATAAACCTTTTATAAAAAAATGGAAATTGTTTATTGAATATGTACAAATAAATTGTAAACAGATAAGGACATTGGCAGGATTATTTTAATAACCTGCAGAGTAAATAATTCAAGTAGATGAATAAAAGAATAAGCTAAGGTAATTTAGAATATGCAGGAAATGATGAAAAATAAATTTAAGGAACCGCAGAAAGAGGAGGAAGGAAGTTGAGTTACGAAATGCTAAAATAACTGTAAAACTATTGAAATGTATATAACTGAAAATCATAAATTAAAAATAAATTCCCATCAACCCTAGCCTGCATGGCCTATGGTCAGAGGTGATGGGAGTCACAGTCCAGCAGTCTCTGGAGGCCCATAGGAAAGCCAGTCTGAGTTTACACCCATAACTGACTAGCAAAGCAATATGGGACACAGTGCTTAATGCATGGGGAACAATTTCTTTCTCGCGAAATGTTAATACAGTATCCTCCTCATGTACAGCGTTCAATGTATTCCTTTCTTTCTTAATACATTTTGGAACTAGGGTTGTTTTCCTTTCAGCCTGCAGCCAGCCCCTCCTTTAAGACTTTTAAATGAAAATCTGAAAGCGACCTGATGTGCAGCCTGCTGGTTGCTGTTTGATCCATAGTGTTTGTCTAATCCATGGGGAAGATAATAATACTTTGATTCAAGTTCATCTCCTTGCCCTTCCAGCAGAGCGGCGGTTTGTTTGGAGTCAATGGATTCCTTTATCCCTGCCGGCCTTGTTTATTTGGTTGCACTCTGTGTTTACTCAGAGGATGCGTCCAGGGGGACTGCCTATTAGCTTTGGCAGACTATACGCCTGTTACAATCTTGGTGGGTACTTGGTACATTCTGCTCCCCTGCAATGAGGAAGTGATGAAGTCTCCACATTTTCCAGCCACTGGAGAGAAAATCTGGTAGATCAGCCAGCGCTTTGAAAACTGGTTGTCCTGATCTGATCACGCTCCTTGATCTGCATGCAAATAAGGTCTCATTATAGTTTAGTGGGTCAAAAACATCTTTGGTGCAAACCAGCACTGGTGACTAATTGAGCCCATCCTTGCTTAGTGAATATATATATATTACTCCTAATGTGATTAAGCTCTCCATTTCAGGACTGTAAGCATTTGCCGAAAGGATGGGAAGTAGGCATTTATTTCCCTAGCTAAATAAAACCGCTTCGCCTAATGAATGCCAAGCAAGCAGGGAACAAATTTAAACACTGCAATGCTTCTTAAAGCACCCTTTAAAATTGTGTCTTTTTTGTTGTCGAAAAATACACTGATGGCACATTATCGCTTGAAACTGTGGCTACACTGGGTGCTTTAGGACAAAATGCAACTCGAAAGGCTTATTCAGAGGCTTATTCTGTCAAAGCATTTTTTCATATGCAGCAACTTATAAAAACTTTGTGAAGAGGAGGACAATGATAGCCAGATGGATAGGTGTCTGTTAGGAGTCCTGTGGCAAGTCCCCACACACACACACACACATAGTTTGGGGGTTGGTTTTTGCATCTGAGATCAGGGTTAATCTGACCTGGGATTACCTGGACCAGTTCCAAAATGGTCCCAAACCAAACTGAGGACCTTGCACAGCCCTAAATGTAAACTGTAATTAAACACACCAGGAGTTTTTGCGGGGGTGTGGAGGGTGTGGAGATACAGGCAGAGGCTCTCGCTTGTGTCTCCATCTCCCCACCAACCCAGCTGCATATTTAATCAGAGTTTTAAACCCTAAACTCTGTAGTCAGTGGTGATGGGAGGGTAAAGGCTAGGTGGGAGTGTCTGCCTGCATCTCCTTATTCTCCCCTCCTCTCCACTTACTATGTTTAATTAGGGTTTGAAACCCTGGTTAAATATACATTCACCTGATCGCAACCACTCTTTTTGACAGCCCTGGATTGCTCCCGGTGGACCCAACCCAGGGCTAAATGCGTCTGCCTTGACCCACTCCAGGCAAATCCTAGATGAACCAGAATCTGCCCAGTTTGGTTTGGGATCTGGGATTTGTCCAAAGCCACTGCACAGCCCTAGTAGCAAGTTCAAGCCTGGAAACCAAGCACACCATAAAGGCAACTAAGAGTTGGATTAGTCACCAGATTCTTAGACAAACCTTGCTAAGTGCCATCTCTAGCAGCAAGATTCAATGGAATCCCTATGTTCCTTCTTGACATCCGACTTATTTGTATATATATGTTACTCCTTCAGGGCAGATTAGCCTTTTGTCATATATAAACACCTGTTCTAAATGCCTGGTTTCATGTTCCTTTACTCATATTTTACAAGTCACAGATTCCCAATTAAATGTCTGTAAAATTAGCTATTCTGAAGCCTTTAAAGCAGCACAAGAATGGGATCTGTTTATTTTAGTTGTAAATAATTGGTCTTTTCCATAATTGTTGGCAAAATCTCACTTATAAATTTTCTTTTGTAGATGGAAACTCAGAAAGTAAGCTAAAAGAGCGTGTTTGGTTTTGTTGATGCTGCTGCTTCGTTAGTGTGACTAGTTTGAAACTCTTTGCAGCAATTCCGCTCTAAACAATTTGCAGCAAGCCTGAAATTGCAGTAATAAGGTTGGTTGGCATTCATCTGTCGACTCAACAAAGGAAGAGTGTGCCTTTGTGGGTGAAGTCAAACCATTGGAGAGTTACAGACCTGCTGTGGCTGTAGAAACTGATACAAAAGAGACATGTTTGTTGAAGCTGGGGCAGATGGAGGCTTCTGGTTGTGCCGATGTGGGTATACCATGATGTTTCTTTTTTCTGTGCTCCTCCCAGTGGTCATTCCTCCTCTGGTCAGTGCTGTGGATGCACAACCTGACTGTCTACAGGCACTGCAGTTGTAGGCAAGGGATTTCCACACAGCGGGGTTAATGTTGGCAGCCTTCATGTCACATCTGCCTACATCTTTGTAACACAGAGTTGGTCTGCCTATGGGCCTGGTGCTGCCTGTAGAGCGCGTCCTCTGGGATCCTACCATCTTCCGTTCAGTGGACAGGATCAAGCCAATAATAAAGACATGATGCATATTTCAAGATGCTATATTATTGTTTGAGTCTGTAACAGATATAAGCTACCCATTGCTAAGACAATTCTTAGTCATGATGCTTCAGGTTCTACCTTTAGTTGATAAATCTTTGACAATGTATTGAATTTTACAAATCCTTTAACGACTCCTACTCCCAGTTTCTAAAGGGTAAGATCAATTCTGTCTAAGCTACTAGTACAGTAGTGATGAATGCTTAACACTGGGGATATTCTTTTCCAGCTGCTCATCTCTCCCCAATGATTGACTAGCATCCTCCCAAGAATGGCATGGCGTGTGCAGCTGAAAGCAGTGCTTAAGCATCCATTGACCCAGCAGCTCACCAGGGCTCTGCCAGTGCAGCCCCACCAGTTGTAATCACAAAATGCAGCCTTGGAGGAGTGAAATTGCTAACATCCTCCCCCATTTCAGGTAACCGATGCTGCATAGGCTAATGTGAAGTAAACATACAGTTGTCATACACATAGTATACCCCTGTAGTACCCATTCCACCTTTGGAACTCCCTGCAACCAGATTGGCCTCGTGTTTAACCTCCTTGCACCTCTGGTTACCTCCCTTCCATGGGACTAGAGCCTTAGCTCTGTTCCTGTCTGAGGAAACAGTGTTGGGAAGTTTTTAATGTCTGATGCTGTATTGTTTTTAATATTCGGTTGGAAGCCGCACAGAGTAGCTGGGGAAACCCAGCCAGATGGGCGGGATATAAATAATAAATTATTATTATATTATTATATGTTGGCCCTTGTGGCATTTGGGCGTGGTTTCGCATCCTTTGAGGACAAACCCTGTATCCCTTGCAAGATCTCAGGTTCTGAAACCTGTTTCAAGCTACTAGCCACAGCTACATTTACAACAGCTGTGTTAACAAACTCATGAGCATATTTAGTGGGTCTCCTACCCTTCGGTGCTCTGGCACAACCCCCAGCATCTTCAGCTAAAAGCAGCAGCAGGTAGCAGACTGCTGGGCTAGATGGACAAATAGTTAAAGCTGGTCTAAGCCAGATTTGAGTGTTTCTGTGGGTAGGAGCATCCCACAAGCCACTCATACCACATGAGTGGGATTTTTGTAAGCCACCTTCATGAGATGAAACCAATGACAGGGGCAGTGGCTCTCACACCTCTTGCTGTGGTTCAGCCTGTACTGAGAGAATGCCACTAGTTTCAGGGCTTCAAGTTCATGCGTTCATTAATCATTGTGGTTAGTGATCCGCTGTGCAGTGTATCCAGCGTCACTGGGGGTTGAAGATCCATTACTATTTCTGCAGCAGGGTTTCAGCAGGGTCCCTGTTTCCCACATCCTAGAGCTGCCCCATCAGCATGAAACAGGAGCTTTGTAGCCACCATGTGCTCCAAAGCTCAGCATTTGGGAACACAGAAAGTACAAGGTGCTTCAGTTTCAAGTGAATGGTGTGCAAGTTTCGTTACATACAATGGAGCTTCTCAGAAAACACAACTTAAGTCATTCCAAAAGGAGATATTGTAGCGCTCCAAATCATTTCCCCGTGTATGGGCACAGAAAACAGTAGGTCTAGCTGAAAGCAACACATCCTGGGGGCCGACTTGAATAAAATATGGGGGCGGACAGGCAAACCCCGTCCTGAATAATCAGTCGCATGATGTGGCATACACAGGCCATTTGAATGGCAATACCCATCAACACTGGTGGGGCTTGGCACCCTCAAATATTTTATGGGTGGGGGGCAAAGAGTTGGTTCCTATGCAAGACATGGAGATTTGCACTGATTGTTGCAGTGCATCCTTCATCATCATTATTACTGTATAATGTTAATCTTAGAAGGGTGCATAATCTTAGGAGGGGTATGGTTGTAAGGGGACATTCATATATATATATATATATATATATATATATATATATATATATATATGCTTTCGTAGATTTTCACGGGTACAGGAATGCAGGTTTTGGTGTCCTCGGGTGTCTTCCCGTGTAAAAGTTGGGGTGTCTAGGCGACGTTTCGACGAGGTCTCACTCGTCATCTTCAGGCTGGTGCTTTCGGCTTCTTGTTACTGGAACAGAGCAGGATCTCAGTGTTTGAGTTCCTATAAATACTGTTGAGGGGGTGTGGTGTATAGCCTCCAATGTTCTGGGCAGAGAGGAAGTTCCCAGGCTAGTGTGCCTTTTCTTCTTTTGTTCCTTAATTACTTGAGGGATATCTTGAGTGATTTCTTGGGTGATATCCTGAGTACCACTTAGGTGGGTCATTAGGTGTGGATTAGTTGCTAAAGTCTTTGTGTCTTGACCTCTTGAACTTTGTGAAGAGTTTTTCTGAGAAGATGGCTGTACTGCACTTAGTTGTGCTCTGGCTTGGCTTCGTGTATAGGGGCGAGCTGTGGTTTTGTGGCCTGTGTCAGCCAGATCTGTGTAGGGATTGCAGGCCACAAAACCACAGCTCGCCCCTATACACGAAGCCAAGCCAGAGCACAACTAAGTGCAGTACAGCCATCTTCTCAGAAAAACTCTTCACAAAGTTCAAGAGGTCAAGACACAAAGACTTTAGCAACTAATCCACACCTAATGACCCACCTAAGTGGTACTCAGGATATCACCCAAGAAATCACTCAAGATATCCCTCAAGTAATTAAGGAACAAAAGAAGAAAAGGCACACTAGCCTGGGAACTTCCTCTCTGCCCAGAACATTGGAGGCTATACACCACACCCCCTCAACAGTATTTATAGGAACTCAAACACTGAGATCCTGCTCTGTTCCAGTAACAAGAAGCCGAAAGCACCAGCCTGAAGATGACGAGTGAGACCTCGTCGAAACGTCGCCTAGACACCCCAACTTTTACACGGGAAGACACCCGAGGACACCAAAACCTGCATATATATATATATATATATATATATATATATATATATATATATATTGTTTTTAAAAGTTTTAACATACATTATTATTTGCACTACTCCACTACTCCACAAACAATCTCAATACCTTTATGGGGGTTCTTCAAACCCCTGGACTTCCCTCCACCCCTCTCCCCAGTTTCCAATTGTTATCTCTTCTCTTTTCTGCATCTAAATACCTTTATCCAGAATATTAAATTTCCATGCTAATATCTTTTGTCAGATTATATTACAAGTTCTAGTCCAATCCTGCTACGGTTTTTAAGTGTTTGCAATGCTTCTTCATATATTCTACAAAATTAATCCATTCTTTTTTAAATTTATTGTCCTCTTGATGTCTAATCTTCCTGGTCAATTTCACCATTTTGGCATAATCCATCAGTTTCAATATCCATTCTTCTTTCGATTGGGTTCTTTCTTCCTTCCATCCCTAGGCATACAACCTTGTGTGTGTGTGTGTGTGTGTTGTGTTTTTTGTTTTGTTTTGTTTTAGCTTTATTAACAATCTCTTATATCATATGACACATTTCATATAGCATATCTCATATAACATATACATATGTATTGTACATCTTCTTAAGTAAACATATATATAATCCATGTAAGCAAAAACCATATACAAGTAGTATTCTGTTTACTTACATAAATTAAACTGATTCATATTTTTTACTATCTTTTGTTGTCTTATTTTTTATTAACATGAATTAAGGAAAGAAAAAACCAGAAAATAAGAAAAGGGTGTAGTTGGACTTCCTATCATTTCCCGGTGTATTTCCCTTATTCTAGTAATGAATATACCTATCATTATTGGGCTATTCTTTATATTCATTCTAATACATTCTTACAACAATTAGTACCTTTTGACTTATTTCTCAGTTTCATTATATAAGGGTCAGTCAAATGCTGCCACAGACGTTATACCACTGTTATAATTTCGTAAATATTTCTTATATACAACATTCTTACCGCTGTCATCCCATACATAAATAGGATCTTCTTCTCCCTTGGTAATTCTTTTCCTATTATACCTAATAGAAAATCCTCTGGGGGTTTTTAAACAAAAGTTATTTTTAACATTTTTTTAAGTCATTATAAATGATTTCCCAGAAGGCTTTTGCTAATTTACAGGTCCACCACATATGATAAAATGTACCTTCATTATCCTTGTATTTCCAACACATATTGGACATTTTCTTATACATTTTCACAAGTCTTGTAGGAGTTAAAGACCATCGGTAGTGAGGGGACATTCTTGTGACAGTCATGCAAGGTCCCTGTGCTTCTGAATTTGCCGCTCCACGACTGGTACAAGCTAACATTTTTCCTTTCTCTTTTCCATAGGGATTTAAGGAAGAATTCTATGGCCCTTTTCTGCTCATGAGCTCTTCCATGGTGTCCTGCTCTTCGCATGAGGAGGAGTGTTTGTTTAGCCAGCAATGCTTGCACACAAGAAATTGGCAGGCAGTTCCAAGCTGTTTCAAGAGGACTTAACTTATTTAAAAGAAAACAATAACAAAACAGCCTCTCCCTCGCCAGAAACACATGCTAAAGTATTCTCCTGTGTCAAACTGTTGACAGAACCCGTGCCATAAGGTGAGTCACTCTGCAGCAGGACTGAAATAAACAGACTTCACGGTTCTGCCCACAAAAGGATTGCAAATCACACAAAACAGCCCTGAGCCAGGTAGAAAGATGCAATTTATTGCCTCCATCTTTCCCTGCATCTTTGGAAAGTGACACAAATAAGCATCTGTGTTTCTGAGCAGCCTTCTTATCACGAGAGCAGTTCTGTATTTTGTGAATTCACATTTGTTTTCCCTTTGTGCTTCCTTTCAGAGGGCAGTGCTTCACAGGAAGCCTGCATCCACTTTCAGTCGGCAGGGTGATAATTGTTTTGCCATTTATTCTATCCCTTCTGTACTGACTGTATCATTTGTGTACTGGCAATCCATTGACAGTTCCACAGCATGGGCAAGGAGATTGGCTAGGAACATAGGAAGCTGCCATATACTGAGCCACAACATTGCCTACTAATCTTGGTGGCTATGCTCTACCTCCACAGGCTGTAATGCTTCTGAACTGGTGTTGCTGGAAGCCACCAGAGGGGAGATTGCACTAGGGCTTGAATTCTGTTTGCTGGTTTCCCACAAGCATCTGTTTGGCCAGGGTGAAAACAGGATGCTGGACTAGATGAGCCGTTGGCCTGATCCAGCAGGCTCTTCTGATGTTCTTATGGTTCATCTAGCTTAGTATTGTCAACACTGACTGGCAGTGTAGATTTCTCTCAGGTTTCAGACAGGGACAGGCCCATCCCGGTGAGGCAAAAATAGGATGGGCCATCCCTGAGGCAAAACTGGAATTGCTGTCTCCTGGTCCCCTGCCATGCCCACCCCTGCCCTGCTCTGGTTTAGTGGGAGCTGGGGAGCTCCTCAAAGCATTGCTGCTTACTTGGTTTCTTCTCCTGTGAGTGGAGGAGACGAGTAGTAATGCTGCACTCTGGAATGGCTCCCTCTCAGCAGTGGAAGTTGTAGATCAGGCAGAGCGCTGCCTCTTGTACTTTCACCACCTGAGGTTGGCATTTTGCCCTGCATCATGGGTGGGCCAGCTCTGGATGTGGTATCTCTCAACCCTACTTGGAAATAATGGGCGCTGATCTTGGGAATTCATGCAAAGCAGAAACTCTGTCACTTAACCATGGCGCTTCCCCAAAGGACACCCACACCCCACAAGCACCATTACCTTTTAGGGCTGCCATACATAAACAGTGCTGAAATGTCCAGGAAAATCTGGACATATGTGTTAAGTTGTGGGTGAACATATCAGACGGCACAGCGATTCTTCAAACAGCTCTTGTTTATTCACAGGCCAGAACAGAACTGAACTGAAGGGTTCAGTCAGCCTGCTTATATAGAGCTCCAGTACAACGTAACTGTAACAATTTTCTAAAACTATCCAATCACTGAACGTCACTTTCGATCCCTTATTTGCATAACTATCTACAGTATCCCCCTGCTGGCCCAGGGTGAGAACTTCAGTACATAACAATATGGCTACCAATGTTGGAAGTGTAGATACTGGCAAATTTCCTTAGAAATAGCTCAACTCTTCTCTCATATATATATTCAAAGCTCAACAACTTTTGTGCCCAGATTTTCACTTTTTGAAATATGGTAGCACAGTTTGCATCATCAATGAGAACACTCTTTAGCCAGTTCAAGGTAATAACCCATTACATACTAGTTATCATTTTAGCAACATGCCAAGTACTTTTCTGCCATGTTACCTACTGTTGTCCAGGGCAAGAATGACAAGGTGACAGGATCTGTTGTTGCTGCAGCTGCTGCTGTTGATTTACTGGGGAGGGATATTTGCATTATTGCAGGTAGAGGAACTAGAAGGTGTCACAGCAGGCTTCATAATAAGTCAGTGTAAATACTTTTAATACAGTTTAAATACACGGGGTCAACCTGCCCCATATGGCACTACAATGAAAGTTCATAAAGTATTTCACTGAACAGGTTCACTGTTTTCCCCATATTAAATACGTACTGTTAAACCAAATGCAAGATGAATCTTTTGGAAAATCGGAACTCAGTCTATGAAATTACGCGTTCCCTTAACTGTTCTATTCTTCTGGAGTGGCATGCAGTATATAAATGTTTCAAACTGGACTATAGAGTGCTGTTGACTTGGAGAGGGAATAATTGAAGCCTTCTTCAAAAGCTACTGACCCACCCACCTCTGCCAAAGGATGAATCATCAACACTTCCATGTGATTGTTCTTCCTTTAGCTGCATATATCCTGAATTACTAACTCTTCCTATTGTCCTTGGATTAAGGTGCTGAAGTCAAGCACTTGCAAAACACAAATGAAAGAATCATAAATATGTACTCAACAAGACAAAAAAGCGTTTTTATTTGTCTTAACAATTTTTACCTTGTTCTTCAGTCAACAAGTGTCAACGTACTGTACAATCGAGAAGGTGTGCTTCTAGATGGAGCTTTGTTGTGCATTCGGTGTGTTCCTACACACAAGTTTTTTGCACTATCCACATGATGTTGCCATCTTCAAAATGCCACCCTGCACTTTTATGACATTTAATCTGGACTTCCTCTTACCACAGAAAATCTGTGGAGTAAAAACTGCCCATTATACACCCATGGTCACCACCAAGGTGGAAGCTCATTAGTACTTTGGGCGGGGGCGTTGTCACATGTGTGGTGATGTTTCAGTGGCTGTTCCCTAATAGCCACACCCAATTTTCCATTGCTCTGAGCACAACCTATTCATTCTGCTTCAAAGGGGCCAGTGAGGACAGGGTGTGTTCCTTTGATACAAGCATACCTACATCAGCTGATTGCCACATTCTGAAGGCATGTCAAAAATTCAACAACCCAGCTCAGAGAAGCTATTCTCTCAAGATCTCAGAGGAGATTACCTTCAAGGCTGTAATAGCAGCACACATGTTGGAACGTGTGTGTGTGTGTTTGTGTGTTTGTGTGTTTGTAGAGATAAAAAAAAATTAAAGCAGTATCCTTCCAACTTTGCAGGGTGTTTTCATATTCACTGAAATCAAATTGATAGGAATTTTAAAAACTAAGTTCATTTTTTTCTGCTGCTACTTGTCTGATGTTTCATTCTTTAATGCAAGTTCAGATACGATATTTTTGCCAATGGTAAGCCAGTCTGCTGCTTTCACAACAGGAACAATTATTGTTTGCCATGAAAGGTTCCCATTCCTGCCAAGACTCATCCAGTGTGTAATATAGAAAAATACAATACATTCCTTGAGCTTTAAGTTATTCCTATGAATGAGTGAGTGAGCTAATGGGTACTCTCCACGTAATATATAGCTGTGATCTTCGAGTCATTTGTTCTAAAATGACCCTAAAATAGCCAGTGGCTTTACTCACTCCAGTGTATACAGATTCCATCAATCAGATTCCAGAGAGATGGCTACAATAGCCCTGTGGCACCTTAAAAAAGTAACAAGGTGCAAAACAAAATGCCATAATAAATTTGTTAGCCGTTAAGGTACTACAGCGCTCTTTTTGTTAATAAATCAAATGCATCATGTATATATCCATGGACTAGTTCTGCTGTCACCCTGAATTACAAGAAAACAAACATAAATATAGCAGGAAATCTTGACTCCTGGATAAGCTTTATCACATGCTATCAGCAATGAATTTGAACAACTGTGGCTGCATATTTACAAGGGAATAGGTTCCCTTAAACTCCACCAAACCTACTTCCGAATAATCATGTACAGGATTGTGTAGAGTAGGGAAATGATCTAATTACGTATTTACCTACTCATTGCATTTTTATCCCACCTTTACTCCCAAGAGCTCAAGGCAATACACATGGTTCCTCCCTCTATATTTTATCCTTACAACAGCCCTGCAAGGTAGGTGGGGTTGGCAGCAAGCAGGTGGCCCAAGGTCCACCCAATGAGCTTCATGGCTGTGTGGAAATGTGGAATATACAGGGCCGGATTTAGGTTTGCTGAGGCCCTAAGCTGCTGAAGGTAATGGGGCCCTATATATGTCCAGCGGTTCTTTGTCAACAACAAATTGTTGCTTTTTTGTGTGTTGACGCTGTTTTTTGTGTTGAATATATGCTATATGCAGAGCCCATTACTTACATCATAGGAGCCTACACAAAACACTGTTGCTGAATGTAAAGGTAAAGGTAAAGAGACCCCTGACCATTAGGTCCAGTCGTGACCGACTCTGGGGTTGCGGCACTCTTCTCACTTTATTGGCCAAGGGAGCCAGCGTACAGCTTCCGGGTCATGTGGCCAGAATGACTAAGCCGCTTCTGGCGAACCAGAGCAGTGCACGGAAACACCGTTTACCTTCCCACCGGAGCAGTACCTATTTATCTACTTGCACTTTGAGGTGCTTTCAAACTGCTAGGTTGGCAGGAGCAGGGACCGAGCAACGTGCACTCACCCCATTGCAGGGTTCCCAACCGCCGTCCTTCTGATCGGCAAGTCCTAAACTCTGTGGTTTAACCCACAGTGCCACCCGCGTCCCATTGCTGAATGTAGGTTTTATTTTATTTTATTTCTTTTTTATCCTATATTTTGGAAATGTACATCCAGGTTGTTTTTTCCTTTAATTTTTTTGGGGGCCCCCAAGAGAGTGGGGCCCTAAGCTATAGCTTGTTTAGCTTATATGTAAATCCACCACTGGGAATATATATCAGCTTCCTTCTCTCAACCATAACAAAGATTTATTAGCGTACACAACCAATCCAATCTGCTGCTTTGATCAGGTGAGCTAAAATAGTTCTGCAGCAAAATCAGGCTGGGGGCAGTGGGATAAGTACATAAAACAGTGAAACTGGCAAACCTGAAGCTTCCTCCTTTTTTTTCCCCTGACAAACTCTGCTTCATAAAATGTCTGTTTTTAGAAGTTTGCTGCCACCTACAGACAAGTAGCCCAAGAGATCTGCATGACATCTGTTTTAAACAAGGATATATCAGCAGACACTGTTGCTCCATTGGTTTGAATGGCCTCTTTCCTTTTTAACCAACTGCTGGCATGTCCTTTTATAAATTAACACAAGGTGGCATTTTAGCTACGGGTGGTGAACCATAGCACCCTAACTAGCAACTAGTGCAGAGGGGGTTCAATATGATGCTCTCCAGATGCTGCTGGATCACAATCCCTGACTTTTGGCCATGCTGTCTGGGGCTGGTAGGAACTGGACTCACAACTTTTTGAGGGCACCATGTTGACTACCTCTGCATTAGAAGGCAGAATTTGTAAAGTAGGAAGGGTCCCCGAAGGTCATTTAGTCCAACCCCCTACAATGCAGGAATCCTGCCCACAGACATTCCTGGGTGGGGAAGAAGAAGAAGAAGAAGAAGAAGAAGAAGAAGAAGAAGAAGAAGAAGAAGAAGAAGAAGAAGAAGAAGGGAGGAGTTTGGACTTTATATCCCGCCTTTCACTCCCCTTAAGGAGTCTCAATGTGGCTAACAATCTCCTTTCCCTTCCTCCCCCACAACAAACACTCTGTGAGGTGAGTGGGGCTGAGAGACTTCAGAGAAGTGTGACTGGCCCAAGGTCACCCAGCAGCTGCATGTGGAGGAGTAGGGAAGCAAACCCAGTTCACCAGATTACGAATCCACTGCTCTTAACCACTACACCACGCTGGCTCAAACCACCAACCTTCTGGTTAGCAGCCCATTGCACCACAGACTGAGAACTGTTAAATCCCGAATTCAAAGAACATTTCAGCCACAACCTCCTTATCTATAACAGAGAGATAAATCATAACTACACAGGCAATAACCTTACACAGTTATTGCAAATATAATTGAAATTAGCATTTGCACAGTGCTTGGAATACTTAAGGAAAACGTACATGTTTCTGAGGGGTGACGGCGGCTATCTGTTATTTCTGGAACTTCTTTTTAAACAGACTTTTCCATATAATAAATAACAGTTTGTCAATTGCTTTTCTCTAGAATACCTTTTAAAAAGGTCAATAAAAATATCATTAACCTTTCTCCTAGAATATCATTAATAAATGTGGGTTTTATTCAATGGTTTCCCTCTGGTGACGAAAGGCTCTTAAATCCGGTGAAGCTCGTGTCAACAGAACAGGAAGCATATTTGGGGGAAATCAGTGCCTTCCTCTGAAACACATACACCCCTCTACACACACACCTGATGTCCATGTTGTTCTGCCAAGAAACACAGTCTCCTATTTTCCTATGGCACCCACTTCCTGTCATGTACTGTGTCAGACCATTGGTCCATCTAGCTCAGAAATGTACTGTGTCATTTCTAGCATTGACTCTCCAGGGTTTCAGAATAGGGTATCTGCCAGCCCTACCTGGAGATGCCAAGGATTGTACCCAATACTTCCTGTATGCAAAGCAGATGTTCCACCACTCATACCTTGCAAGTGTCATGGAATCAAACGGGACATCCCATTTTTTTTATCTTGAGAGCATGGCAGCCATTTTGTTTGCTTTGATCTTGTGCAATTTCATGGCATGTTTTCCCTCCAAAGAAAGCACTTTCTTTGAGGCTGTGATCTTGCATGGTGCCCCAAAACATGCGGTTTTGGGTGCCGTGCCAAAAAATAGCACTTTGCAGGATGGGGAAACAGCGGCACAAAATCACACGAGAGCATGGCAACCAAAATGCCTGCCATGCTCTCATGATAAAAACAGGAAGATGGATATGTGATGGTCTTGTAGTAAGGTTAAAGCTTACTGGGAAATGAGATATAATGAAATAAAAAGGATGTTCAAAATAACCTTTGTAAAAAAAATAACAACACCAGAAGCTTTTCTTTGGGGAATTCGAGGGACAGAACTACCTAAATTGTATAGTTTATTTATGTATGCTACTACAGCAGCAAGAATGCTACTCGCCGAAAAACTGAAAGAAGCAGAAGTCCCAGCAAAGGAAGAATGGATACAAAAACTTATGGAACGTGCAGAAATGGCAAAACTCACCGGAAGAATAAGAAATCAAGATAACAAACATTTTATAAAAGAATGGAAATGGTTTATTGAATAAGTACAAATAAACTGAAAACAGATAAGGACATTGGCAGGATTATTGTAATAACCTGCAGTTTCATAAGAGTATATATTTAAAGTAGATAAATAAATTAGCAAATTAAGTGAATTTGGATATGCAGAAGATATTATAAAATAAATTTAAGGAACTGCAAGGAAGGAAGTCAAGCTTTGAAATGTTAAAATGATTGTAAAATTAATGAAATGTATAAACCTGAAAAGTATAAATAAGTATCACATTTTGGCTTCAAAGTGTTGGAGGCTATGCTTTCTCCAATAAGATACCACCAGGAAGATCAAGAGCTCGCTTCCTGTGATCATGGAGTGTGACTTTCTATTAGATTTCATGTAGTGTTGAGACGGGAATCTTTTGCATGAGGAACTCTTGGATGTTTCCATGTGTGCTTTGAACGAGCTCCGGAGGTGAGTGGTTATATAGTCTGCAGGTGGCATGCATTTGTGGTATACAGGGAATTCAAACCCCCATCCCAGCTACAGGATCGCTGTGGCAAAGCAGTAGGAATCATGCCAGCAATATTACAGATGGCAATATCACCTGTGTGAGGGTTCTGTGGCATCTTTGCTTCTGCCAGTTTCTGCAGTGCACATGTGGGGTTGAATGATGTCATGGAGGTGTTGAACCATCACTGTGGGTGGATGGGATGTCACCAGAGCACTGCACCATTGTTGGGGTGTGTGGGCAATATTGCTATGGCTGCTGTGGGTAATCTGTGAGTGCTGCTGATTCTCCCCCTTTTTTTTCTATCAACTTTGCTGCAGAGAGGGCAGGTGATTGTGGTTACACTACACCACTGCTTTTTTTCTGAAGGTACGCAGCGGTACGCATACCCCTAAACATTTTATGAATCTAGGTTTGGCCTCATTGAGGGGCAGTATTTCAATATGAGTAGGAAAATGAGAGTACCCCTAAACATTTTTTTGGGGGGGGGGAACAGTGCACTACACCAATGTTATGCTGGCATAAGTAGCCATAAAACATTTGTGGACTACAAGATCAGGCTGCTCAGGGCTGAAACCCTAAAGGAAGGCTGAACTGGAAGCTGAAAGCAGTGTGAGGTCAAATATAGTCCTGAACTTTTTGCTTGCAATGGTTTGGCGTTCTGTTGGCATTCACAGCTGCCTTCAGCCCTGGCTACTCTCTCCTGCTTTTCCCATCTCCAGACCTACAGCCAGTGCTCTCAAGATGCTGGCCCCATGATGGCACTAAACGCTTTATCTCAGAAATTAATACCAGCTGACACACCTTTTTGATTAACCTTAATGCATTGATTCCTGTTTCAGGAAATAAAACATTGAGGCCTGCTTACAGGGTGATATAAAATGTGATATCTTTATTCATTTAGGCTCCTGGATTTAAAATTTCAGACATTTTAAATGGTCACCAAACACTGTAAAACAAGTCATGTTGCATCAAATTAAGTACCAAAAGGGAAGAAGGTGGTGTTGTATTTGCTGTACTGTACAGGACAACACATTCCCCACAAGAGGGAAGCAGAGATTCAAATTTACACTGCCACCCTTTCTCGTCTTCCCTTTTTCTTTCAGCTGCTGAGTAAGCACCTCAAGGAGATTATGATTTGCAGAACAGCCTGGGATCTTGCAGTGCTGGATCTCGTACCCTCCAACGTTTCTCCGATGAAAATAGGGCCATCCTAAGGAAAAGCAGGCCAAAATCCAAAAGCAATGAGCTGCGAGAGCGGGGCTTGGCAGGTTCTACAGTGATCACCTGTCCTGGGCAGGAAGCACTCGATGGGAAATCTTGCACAGAGGAATTAAGAGCTGTTGGAGCAAGATGACAGGATGCATCTGCTGGAAGAGACAAATGCCAGCAAGGCCATAAGGCTGTGGACTTGGGAAACAGCCACACCACACTGGGGTGGAATCAACCCTCCAGCAAGGTACAGAGAGAACGGAAAGCTGGGAGATGAGAGGGCAAGAGAGCACATGGACAGAGAGACTGGAAGAAGGGGAAGCCAAGAGAACAGACTCAAACCCCCAGGAGTGGGGAAACCTGGTGGAGGAGAACTGAAACAGAAGACAGCTGGGCTTGTGCTGACAGGAACTACTGAAGAAGGGAGGGGAGGGCAAGAAGATATCTGGACCAGAAAGGCACCACAGCCTCTCTGGAGGAAAGTGGCCCAGTTGTATGATATAGGCAATCATTTGACCTGGGGCTTCAGGTAAATCACCAAGCCATGACTTGGGGAGAAGGTTCTGTGCATGGCACAAATGGAGTGTGTCATGGTCTGGTTCACGGGCGATCGAAGTCCTGGCTGGGGACGTCAGGACCGGGGGCAAGATGGCGGGGTGGGAGCAGGAAAGGGAGTCCAGAAGCCAGGAGTCAGAAAGCCAAGAGCCCGAGGGTCAGAGAGCCAGGAGTCATGAAGTCAGGGATCCAAGGATCAAGAAGCAAGGAGTCATGAAGTCAAGGGTCCGAGGATCAAGGAGTCAAACACAGCAAGGCAAGGAACGTGTTGCTGTGGCAAAGAGCCGAAGGGAAAATGCTGACCTTAGATCCCTTCCTGGCTCTTGCCACCAGGTGCTGTGAGTTACCAATCAGCCTCACCTGTGTGGCCGCGCCTTGCCTCTTCAGAACAAACTTAGGAAAGCCCCAGTCCTGCAAAGTCCTATTGGTCACAGGGACTGGCTCCTGCATGCACACCTGACAGAGTGGGCCTGTAATTGTAAGCAAGAAACCAAGTAAGGACATTTTATGCAATGTTCTAGATTGCAGTGGGCAACATGTGGCCCTCCTGATGTTGCTAGACCCCAACTCCCATCATCCTTGACCACCAGTCATGCTGACTGGGGCTAATGAGAGATGGATGTTGTTGGAATCAAAAGACAAAAGTCTCAAAAGACAATGGAGTACACTTCTGGGGGTAAAGTCAAACCGCTGCATTAGCATTGATGTGATCTCCCTAAGGCACAAGCCTGGACAGTACAGTATTATGGAGGTCCTGCTCCTGGACTGTCCAGACAAGAAGACCTCTCTCTCTTGGCCTTGCTGCGGTCCAAAGGAAAGCAGAACAATACATTTGGCACCAGCTTGGCTGCAGGAGTTGCCAGAAAGAAGCGTATAAGGCACCATCCAATCATCTTAGGGACTCCATTCCAGATATGTGTAGGGTCTACTCCTGAGCGTTTTCTTCTCCTGAAGATATCCTGCAAAGCAGTACAGATTTAGGATTAGACTTTTCTTTCTCCTAGATCGGCTGCCTTCCCAGGTTGATGAATCCTATCTACCTGGATGCACTGGATAATAGATAGACCTTGTGGTCAGTGGGTTTATGGTCTAAAATTGTGTTTATATGGTCATCCACATAGTTGCACATTGTATTAAACAGGAAACATCCCTGAATGGATTGTTTTTTTCTGTGTTCAGCATTTACTAGTGCTCTGAGGATTTAAGTTGTAAGGTCAAGATGATTGTGGAGGGTTTGTTTTAAAAGCTGATGTTCAGAGATTTTCAAATGACAGGAACTAATAGAATGCTTGATTTTATGACCAAGGATATCCTCATTTATCCACCTTATTTGTCACTTTAGTGGCATGCATCTGAAAACTTTCTTTTTTTCAGCATAGAATACTTCTGGATGCGGCCAGATCACCTGAGGAATGCTTCTCCAAATGTCAGGAAAGCAATTTCTTGACTTGAGTACTGAAACACAAATATTGCTGCAAATCATTTGAAGGACCATGGATATGCCTGAGGATCTGTAGGCAAGGTCCGCTAACAAAATAATGTGCCCACAAAGTGGTTTGTGTGTTGCTTAACACTTGCTTACACAATCAAAACTCAGGGGCTGTTGTTTCAGGGCTGTTGGTCTACGATGGTGTGCCATCTGCTCAGATCTAATCAAGTATATTGTGTCTTTTCAAAAACCATTCCTCTTTCTCTTTGCACTCAGTCCCAGAATGATATGCAACTAATTGCAGGAAAAAGTGAAAACTTAGGAGGAAAGTATATCAAAAGGTCCAGGTTTCAGTATGGCAGTACCTTGGTTCTCAAACTTAATCTGTTGCTGGAATCTGTTCAACTCCCAAAACCATTCAAAACCAAGGCACGGCTTCTGATTGGCTGCAGGAGCTTCCTGTACTCAAGCAGAAGCTGCGTTGGACGTTCAGCTTCCGAAAAACGTTCACAAACCAGAACACTTCCTTCTAGGTTTGCGGTGTTTGGGAGCCAATTTATTCAACAACTAAGCCATTTGGGAACCAAGGTACCACTGTACTTAAGTGTTGGATTCATATCTACAAAGAAGAGCCCATCGACACCAACAAATACCGTAGTTCACTCACGGGCATTCACTTTAATATCAGTATGGGTTTGATGACAGTTGCTGTTCAGGACATGCCAACACACCTTTTACAATACATATCTACAGTTTCCAGGGAACCCCCTTGGGAATCAATGTGCTGCAAATAGTACTATTTTAAGAAAAAACCTTGCCATGTGGGAGTGTGAAATGAAAATCTGCAAATTGGGCATTGCTGTTGTCACATATGGCTACAGTTGTTTACAATCATGTGCACTTCTCTAGGGGTTCATGGTGATCTCTCTTGTATGCTTGCCTTTTTAATACTGTTCCAGTGTCACATAAGGAAAATATAACAGTGTTTTTTTAAAAAAATAATCACCACACCAACACAAATAAATGTTTTAGTGCATTTATTATGGAGGAAACCAAGAAAACTCCACTAATATGTGGGCAATCATTTTGAGGAACATCCTAATTGATGAATTAATTCAGTGCATGCCCCGTGTCATTCTAGCATATTGCTAGACACAACCAGTGCTTTTTTTCTTTAAAAAAGTGTTTAGGGGTACAGTACTCTCATTTTCCTACTCACATTGAAATACTGCCCCTCAATGAGGCCAAACTTAGATTCACAAAATGTTTAGGGGTATGCATACCTGTGTCCCCCCAGAAAAAAGCATGGGACACACCACTTAACTGAAATCATGGAAGTGAGGCTCAGATCAAAGCATCTAGTGTACATGTATGAGGACTACACACTGGTGAGAGAAAGGCACTCCAGTTGTGCTCAGAAACACTCTCCTTTCCAACCACCGGATGTGGGCAGGAGGAAGAGAGAGTAGCAGCTAATGCATGATGCTGGAGGCATAAGGGCTCTGATGCTGACAGCAAAGATTAAATCCAGATTGTGGGGAGGAGGAGGAGCAGAGATAGATGGAAGGGATAAAAGCCAGTTATCTTCTCAGGGTCTTCTTCTTCTTCTTGCAAGTTGAGGCAATGATGTGACTGTGCAGAGGGCAAGTCCCAGGCCTTCCCCAGTGGTTGCTTGGGAAGAGGGCGGAGGGCTTGACAATTCAGCCCCTTAATAATGCCACCTCGGCGCTCTTGGGACTCTTTCCCATGTCGGTTAAAGAGCCAAGCGATTGTGAAGCCCGGCTGGGGAGGAAAAGTGAGGCTCCAGCGGGTCTCCGGCTTCCACGAGGCAGTCGGTGCTCGGGGTGCTAACCCACCAGCAGACTCTGCGCTCCGGGAAGTGGAAAGGCTCGTATTTCCCTCGGCGCTGAAAAGAAAGAGGAGCTCCTCCCCGAGAGGCGGAGGCGGCGGCATGGCCGGGCAGCCCCACGACAGACCCCAGGACTGCCTTTGCTGCTGCTGCTGCCGCCGCCCCCTCCTCGCCGCCAGAGCTCCTTCTCCAGCCCGGGCGCTGCCGCTATTGTGGCGGGCCTGCTGCCTTGACAGAGGCCGCGGCGGTGGGATCCCCGCTCGCCAGCGCCGGGGCGGGCGCCTGAGCGCGGGAGGCGGGCGCTGAGGCGGGGCCGGGGCGAGCGCAACAAGGAGGAGGAAGGGGGCGGCGGCTCCGGAGCCAGCGCGCCTGCCCGACCGGCGGCGAGAGCGACGGGGACGGAGGAGCTCGGGCGAGGAGGAGGAGGAGGCGGGTCTCCGGGCCGGGGCGGCCGGGCCCCATGGGCGGGTGTGTGGGCTCCCACCACGACTCCTCGGGCAGCCTCAACGAGAACTCGGACGGCACCGGAGGTGAGAGGAGGAGGAGGCGGCGGCGGCGCCAAGGGGCTGGGGCTTCGCTCGGCCGAGGCGGGGAAGGGGAGCGCGCAGAGGCGGCAGCTGCTGCTGCTCCACAATGGGGAGAGAAGCCGGGAGGGGCCCACACGCCCTCCCGCGGCTTCTCTGTCGACATCCCTCGCCTTCCTCGCCCTCTCTCTTCCCCCCACCCCCCAAGAGGGAGCGCCTCGCTTCCCCCTTCGCCCCCTCCCAGCGGAAGGGGGGGGTCTTCTTTTCAACTTTCCTCAACTAAAAAGGGTCTCCAGGCGCTCGCCTAGAGGTATTTCTGGGCCCGGGGGGGGGGGCAGGGGCTGGGCATGAAGGGCAGGGGGCGAGGCGGACAAGGTGGGATAGCTCCCCACCCCTTTCCCCTCTCGTTGCCCAGGTAGGGAAAAGAATTGTTTCCCATCTGTACTCCAGTTGCCAGTCTCCGCCACCCACACTTGAGACACCCACACCTTGAGAAAGGCAACTTAACAATCCTCTTTCTCTTCTGAATACTTTTAACTATTTTGAGCTTCGTTATTATTATTGTTGTTGTTGTTATTGTTATTTTTGAAAGTATATTGTTTGTTTTTATGGTACATCCTGCCATTTGTGGTGTGTATTGAGAAGTTTAAAGGTGGGGTATAGAAGTCTCTTCATAAATTATGTGGGCCACCGCCTCCCTTCTCTTGACTTTGCTTATTCAAATGTACATGATGAGAAAGTGGCTTTCTTCTTGTCAGTATGGCTTTTCTTGAAGCTCCCTTCCACATACTGTACTTAGCAGATAAACATATATTGTGCCAAAGGATGGAATTCTTACTGGAAACAATCATCTTCCTTAAAGTGGACTGAACTCAAAAGTTGTAGGTTTGTGTAATTCATATCTGCCTGTTATTCAGCTTTGCAAAGATTTATATGTTGATCAAACTGGTGGTGGTGGTGGTGGTGATGATGGAGTTTTCTCTCTGAAATGGTTCTCCTACTCTGTTACCTGAAGATCACTTACCTGCCACTTTAGGATTTTGTACCCAGTTTTCTTCTAGTTAAATGTTGATACATCTCCCCCAGTTTAAATAACTTTAAATACTATCTACCAATTTTTCTTAACTGCACATGTATTTAAAAGGGCAAATCGTGTGGCAACACCAAATTTCCATTCTCCTTTAACAGATGGTTATTTCAGTCACCATATCAGTATTGCTCTCTATAGCATATTCTTGCTTACGGATTTGTGTTAATATCTTGGGACTTTGTGTTGTTAGATGCATTTTTAAATGCCAGAGTGTTACGGTTCACAAACCTACTTTATATTACAATTGACATTCAGGGGTAATGTTTGTATGGGATAAATTTCTGAATTGTCAGGGTTGCACGGTATTTAGCAATAGAATTCCCATTAGAGGAGATTGGATTTCGGTATCTACACCCTCAACAACTTGTAAAAATTGAAAAGACCTGCTTAATAAGTTATCACAACCAAGGACAATGGGGGATAATGTAAAATTAACTAGGCTTAAAGTGGAAGCTGCGATGTAGCTGAAACCATGAACTGGACCACTATGCCTATGTAATGTCACCCATTATTAAGAAACTACCAGACTGGCTAAGTATTATGAGGCAATGCAAGGTCATAGAAGATACACCTGTAAACCATGAACTTCCTGGCTTTTTTATGTTATCCTTCTGATCATCAAAGTAGGGTTTTTCCCCAACACAGGGTATGATATATCTTAATATAAATTTGTAAGATAAACGATTCAGTGGAATTGTGGCTGCTTCTTATCAAGATTTCCCTATTAAGGTTTTGTGAATATCTTACATACACATTATACATTGCTGTATTTTGGTGCAAAGAGCCTAATATCCGTGTTACAACAGCTGGATTTTCTAGGATGCCCATCTGTTCAAATCATATACTAGAGTGCAAGCTTGAGGATCAAAGGATAAATACATTTAAAGCTATTTCACTAAAATGAGATCTAGTATGATTCCACTTCAATTATGTGGCATCCAGGCATGATTCTTAAATGCATGAAAGTTTCTGCAATGTCTATGTGTACGCATGTGCATAGCCTACGTAAGGTTTTCTTTCCTAAAAATAAAATATATGATTGAGCCATTCTATTAAAAATTAATGTACCGTAATCTACCAATCAAGATGTCAAAGTACACCTTTCTCTTGTTCTCAAAAGGTAAAACCTTTCTTAAATATGTGATTGTGGTAAGTGTACAATCTGACTAAAAGTCTCTCAAGGGAAACTCTGTTTTGAAGTTTCAAGTAGGTTGCTGAGAACACTAGAGCACAAGTTTTGGAACAGCCTTACTGAGTTTGAGGCTAGGCTTGCTAGCCCACTAGGTCACTCCTGTCTCTAATTTCACTTGCAGTGCTAGGTCACAGAATATCAATTTACAGGCTCCTGCAAATTATTACGATGAGATCTTGTGCAGTAGGAAAACATTTTAGAGGCAAATCTCAAACCAGAAGCAGATATAGCTTGTGAAATTACACAGAGTCCAGAGGTAATAAGAAGTTATTACTGTTCATAAGTCACCACTGATCAATGAAGTTCCTGTAATAATCCCTTTCTCTCTTATTACTTCCATCAAATATGCAATATACTGTAGACTTTGAAAGACATTAAAATTCGCTGGATGTCGTAATGCATATGTTAAGTACATGGGTGTGCATGTGATATAAAATGTCAGGATACATCTTTTCAACCACTTTGGTATAATTTTTATCTCTCTTTGCAGTTTTCCGTGATAGACATCAGTGCAATTAGACTTTTATAATTTGGGGGGGGGGGGCTGTGCCTTCCAGATGTTGGCAGACTCCCTTCTCTCATCAGCCTAAACCACTATGGTCAGTGTTCAGTGATGATGGGGGCTATAGTAAAGACACAGGTCCCCGCTTAGCTGCTTTATGGAGAAATAATTTGTCCAATATAAATGAGATATGGTATTGAGGCAAAAAAAAAAGGATTGGGGGGCTATTTATTTATTTTTTTATTTATGAGTTGCTTCTTAGGAATCATTTTTGTTTTCAAGGGGTTTTCTAGCTTCGTCTGCGTGAGGAGGAGCCTCAACTGAAGGTAGTCTGAGGGTTACAGGGTAGTTTGCAACATAAAAACACAAAAATACGAAAATTTACGTCCCATCCTAATAAAGCTGATATATACTGTATTTTTCGCTCTATAGGATGCACCGGACCATAGAACGCACCGGACCATAGGAGGAGGAGAACGGGGGGGGGGATTCTCCCCCTCTCTGCTCAGCGCCCCTTCAGCAAAGCGGCAGGAGAAACGGAGCCCCTTCCATTTCTCCTCCCACATTGCTGAAGGGGTGCTGCGCAGAGAGGGAAAACTGTGCAGAGCCTCTCCAGCAAAGCTAAGCCTGGAGAGCAAGAGGGATAGGTGTGCACCGACCCCTCCCGCTCTCCAGGCGGCTATCCGCAAGCCTTCTGATCGCAGCGAGAACTCCTGCTGCTCTCCGAAGGCTTGCGGATAGCTGCCCGAAACCCCCGGAGCGCAGCACGGACTGCCGCTGTGCTCCGGGGGTTTCAGGCAGCCTTGCCTCCGCTCCCAGAGCTTGTGGGGCTGGGGGCAGGGGAAGCCCGAGCTTCTCCCATCCCAAGCCACCAGAACAGATCCGGGAGCGGTGCCAAGGTTGCGCGAAACGTTGTCTCCGCTCTCGGAGCTTGCGGGGGTGGGGGTAGGGGAAGCCCGAGCTTCCCCCGTCCCCAGCCCCCAGAACAGGTTGGGGAGCGGCGGTCCCCTCTCCCTCCTGGGGAAAAGCCCGCAAGATCCGCGATTTGCCTGCCTGCCTCCCCCCTGCATTCGCTCCATAGGATGCACAGACTTTTCCCCTTAGTTTTTAAGAGGGAAAAGTGTGTCCTATGGAGCGAAAAATACGGTACATGCGATCAGATCACTAGGCTGCATCAGATCAAACTGACTGCTATGACATTTTGAAGTTCTCTCAGCTTTACTGAACTAGGGTTGCCATATATTGAAGAGCAAAAAAGAGGGGAGCCCAAGCCACTGCTAGCCTGAGCTGGGAAAAGAGGTGTGGGGGGCTACCACACTAGCACGCCTCTTTCCCCTGCTCAGGCCAGCAGTGGCTGCGGCATGCAGAGCAGCCTGAGCCACTGCCAGCCCAAGCAGAGGCAGGACCCCAGCTCCTACCTGATGTTCACTGCAATGGCCTCGCTTTGTTGTGGCGCTTCCTCTTCTGCAGCACAGCGCCGTACTGAGCATGCACGTGCCCCCCAACCCCCCTCCAAATCTCCCAAACCCGAACATTTCCTTTAAAATGTAAAAACCTGCCCAGATGGGCATGTTGCCCCCCCCCCCAAAATGGACATGTTCAGGTTTTCCTGGACAAATGGCAACCCTGACTGAACATCATTTGAATCTTGTGCTGCAGTGGTTTAGATTATTTCATTTGTGTGCCTAATTCAGAATCAGTTCAGTTTAGTCCCACATTGATTAAATATATTCTCTCTACTGAAGTGGGCAGTTACAGGCTTTGCAGCTTAATTTTTCCCGTTGGAGTTTTTGTTGATAAACTCTTTATTATTCAACTCACTCTGTTAAGGATATATCTCATTAGAAATTGTGAGTGTTTGTTTTCTTTTTTCAAAGTTCAGCAAGGCCTTCTGTTGCTTGTACAGAACAAAGAGAAGAGATCCATATTTGAAATACGGGCCTTGTAAGCCATTACAGATTTAAACCTGTGGTCTGCAGCTGTCTGCTGCTGTTTTTTCTGACACATGTCTTGCCTGTTCATGGTATGAAGCTCGCTAACAGTTCAGCTTCATTGATTTGTTACCATCCTGTCTTCTGAAGTATCCTAAGATGACCAGTAGCTACCAGTAAGAATCACATAATTGCACACACTGGTGACATGATAAAAAAACCACTACCTGTAAAGCCTTAACTGTAGTGCCAAATATAGCCCTTGGACTGTACTTTTGCAAACTGTTGAAAAGAAAATCCTTATATTAATTCAGAGTAGAAGTAGGCTACTTATTAAGTAGTACTGACCATGTTTGAAATGTCTGATGAGTTGGAAAGGCAAGTTTGCATTTAAAGACTGCTTTCATTTTCTGTCTCTTCTCTCTGTATCAGATCTGTGATTGTCTTGCTGCTATCTGTCATTGGAAGTCTATCAATTTTCTGAAAATCAGGATAGATAAGTCCTAGGGTGATGATTCCACCCCCAATACTTTTTTCCAAACTGGTTGTGTGGTTGCTTGCTCTTCCATACAAACTTGAAGCCTTGGTGGTTTTGCCTCCTAAAAAAGAAGAGTGAAATCAGTCTTGTTTCTAACCTTGCTCTAAGTGTGGTGTATAAATAACAGTTGTGTGTGTGTCAATATATTAAACTTCTATAATGCCAATTCTACTGTTTCAAGGGTGGCATTAGAATGCTTGTGAGTTCTGAATTTTTGACATGACCAGTTTTAGCTCATTGCTTGCAGTTGTTCTTCCTATCGAAGAAAGAAGCCAAATTATTTGTTTAATGAAAGTCTCATGTATTAGTTTTTCTAATACATTTGTGAGGAGCTTCTGGACCTCTGCTAATAAGAATTTGGGGTTGTGATGGGGGGTTCGTGCTCCCTCCTGCAGAAACTGGGGTGAAAAGAAAGGGGGATTGCCGCAGCAGCAATTCTTGTGAAGAACTCTGCCTCCACTGTGCTGTATTCTGATGCCCCATTCTCTTTCATTTATCATAGTAGTTGCCCCTCCCCTATTCCCAGTAGGTTTCTTGGGCCATTTCATAGTTAAGGTAGAGGCCCACCCTTGAAATAATGGATTGAGGGAAATGCTGAAACTGCATATGATCAAACTAGAGTGGACTAGCAAGAGCATGAGGGAGTGGGGAGTGGGAAATCAGTGGAGTATCAACACATTGTTAGAAATGCACTATAAATATCAGAAATGCATTATTATTATTATTTGCTGCCCATCAGACTGAGTTGCCCCAGCCACTCTTTGAAATTCTTTTGAGATTTTATTAAGATGTACTCATGTATAAATAGAGCTAAAGCAATTTGGAACTGTGCAGGCAAACTCTCTCAACTTGAATTTAGCTTCAGGAATTGTAATGAGCAAGATTATCCATGGAGTAATGGAAGTCTGACAACCATATTCCCAAGGCCTCTAAAGTTGCATTCTAAGGCTTTGGGAGTGGACTGTGCCCTTAGTGATGATGCGGTTGTGTAGCAAGGGGTTTAATACGTTGTATACATGAATGAGCAGTGTGCTAATCTAAGCGGAGAAGAGTGGGTGATCACTGCCCCATTGCCTGACTGGATGCTGCTCAGCTGCACCAGAAATCCTTAACAAAATATGTTGCAGCAGGATAGTGTCTAAATAACTTCATTTCTCCTAAGTTTCCATTTACAATTAGCATTGCCCATCTTTTGAATGGCCTTCTACATGTATGTATCAGAACAGCAGTTGTGCATTATTTATTGTAATAGAAACTTTCCACAGTTTAACATTACATGGCAGTGTTATTTTAACTACTGGGTGCTAATTGTCCGATAACATGGTTTCTGCTCATTCTCTCAAACTGCTCTTTTAATGAACTATTATTCATTATTTCGGTAAATGTAGGCCATGCATTTATACTATTGCAAGGAAACTTAACTGATTAAAAAGTACTATTTCTCTGTAGTTGGGGGACTCCACCCCAGTGAGGTTTCAAGCAACTCCCATAGATTCTGTCTTCATTTTCTCTTTAGAACAAGAAAAGCAAATGGGCTTTAAAGCTCTGGTGGGGGTTTCCATTCACTGTTATGCAGATATAATGCTGACATTGTGATCTAAAGTTTTAAAGTGATTATAAAAGCAGTGCCATTGCTTAAAACTGTTCTGTTCTTGAACTGGACCGTTAGAGGATGTGTATGTGTGTTTGTAATATCTGTGAAAGACTGTAGCTCAGTAGAAGAGCATCTCTAGGTAGGGCTTGAAGTATTTCCTTTTCTGAAACCCTGGGAAAACCAGTGTAGACCAATGGTCTGGCTTAGTGTAAGTCGGCCTTCCATATGTCTAATAGCGATATTCTTGCCTCAGAACTGGGAAGCTATCTGCCATCAGCCAGGGCCCATTAGGAGGTCCTTCCCAGGAACAACATGGCAAAGGGGAGATTAAAGTGGCCCCATACCTTGGCCAGAAGAGGAGCTGCTTCAGGGAGCTTTATTCCAACCTCCCTGCCAAAAAGAAAACCCTACAGTACTTCAGCGGCAAGTTGTTATGAGACCACAGAACTGAAGGAAGGTATGTTCAGGTTTGGCGGTGGGGTATTATTACAACCATAAGCTACCGTCTGAAGATTTGTAGGGGGGGTAGTATATCAGAGAAATTACTGTAGCATTGACAGAGCAATCCTATGCATGCTTACTCAGAAGTAGAACACAGTGTTCAACCGGCCTTAGTCCCATTGGTTGGTGTACATTAGTTTGTTTGTTCTGAAACTCAATAAAATACCGTATTTTTCCATGTATAAGACAACCTTTTCTGATTTTTTTGTGATAAATTGAAGGTCATCTTATACACAGGTTAATATGCTAAGTAAGCGAGGGCTGGTGCTGTGGTGGTAGCAGGAAAATGTCGGAGAGGAGGCTGCTTACCCACTCTTCCCGCCTTAGGAAGAGTATTTGGTGAGTGCCAGTATGCGGTGTATTACGGCACCAGTTGTCTCAGCCAGAGTGGGGGATGCTCAAAAAGCTGCTCAACAGCTCAGCAAACTTACAAAAGAAGCTCAGCAATTGTTGAGGGCTCCCAAAAATAGGGGTCATCTTATGCACGGGGTCGTTTATATACGGTAATATTCAAACAAAAGCAAACACAAAAATATACAGAATGAAACCACATTGTGTTGGTGGTGCTGTGCATTTGTTTGTAGCCCAAGAGTGTTACGGAATCACTGTTGTTTCTTAGAAATAAACTGAAAGTGTTGCTGACCCAAGATCAGTGTAACTGTTCTAGCAAAATAGGTAGTTGTGGACCTCTTACAGAAAAGTAAAACATTTCAAGAGCTGTGTATGTATTTGCAGTGAAGAAATATTTTGCTGTTGAATAAGCAGAAGTAAGTCCTTTGAAACAATGGGTGGATAGTTTGGAAATGTTTCCTAAGGAGTGAGGTGAAAATATTTTCATTTAATAGACATAAGTTATTGACAGTTACGATTTCATCTTCTTTCTTAGAGCTCGGTGTTTTGAATGTAGTGTGTCTTATATGGAGGTCATGAGTTTCCAGCTTGATGCTAACCATTTTGCATCTTACTGGTACAGTACAAAACTATGAACAGTCGAGACCAACATTTTCCAAAGTCTAGATTATGACTCCACTTGGTTTGATTAGTAAGGTTGCAGGTGCACAATTTGTAAGATTAAACAGGTTTGTCATTCTATAAAGTTCAGCTTTAGGTACCAGCAGCCTTCATATTTACCCCACTTGTTAAGTGAAAGGTTTTTCAGTAATTCATCACATGAAGCAAGCAAGAATGTTAGAATAAGGTTTAAATGTTAAATTTTAACTGATGCTTACATACTTCTTGGTGCTTTTTGAGTGGTAGCTAACATTCACATTATTCATAATTTACAGGAGCTAATGGTTTTAGTTCACTCTGTTATATCCACAGACTTGTTCCATAAATTAATTTCAACCATAAATTACTATAAATGTAGCATGTGACCACCATAGAGAAATTGAGGATTCTCTGCAGTTAATTATGAATTGTGAACAAGCATTTTATTTTATTTTAGGTGGTGGAACAGTAAAATAATTACACGTTGTCTCTTCCTATGATTACTGCCATTTGTTGTAAATTCCAAAACTTTAAAGTTGCCAACATTAAAAAATGCATGTTTTAACTTTGAACGTTATACAGTTTTGGGTGGTTTACTCAACCTAGGTTTACTCAGAGTAGACCATGCACATTAATTTAATGGGTCTATTCTGAGTTAAGCAACTTGTACTTCCATGGTAGTATTATGCAAAAAGCACAGTGTTTTATTATTTCACTGTATTGTCATGAACTTGGTGGAGTCATCAAGGAATGTGGTGGTCTCTCTCCAATTTTCTAGCATGTACCCTGAGATAGCTAGAATGGAATGAATTGCACTGCCTTTGGAACTTACTTTTCCTGTATGGATTCCCACCACAGTCTTCTTTACCCCATTTTCTTGAAATCAGTTATTCTGCTGCCGGGCAGAACCACCAGTCTGCTGAGAATGTCTAGTTATCTGCTTTAAAATGTCAGTAACTATAGTGAGTATGTTTGCACAACTGAACACCTCTGGATTTTAATCTCCCCCCTCGCACCCGCAATTGTATTTGACTCTTTTAGAGTTTCAGTTTGAATGCATTTTCCTCATTTCTTCTGATAAAGGTTGGTGATCTATACAGGCTTGAGTATATCTTTCTTACAACAATGAACGTGGGTTATGAATGTGAAAGCTGCATCTTGCATTTTATGTTTCTGTCAGCTTCCTTGGCTTTGCTTATAATTTTTTGTTTCTAAATTTTTACAGGTAAGGCAGAATATATACCTAAAGAACAGGGATCCCTCAGTATGCTAAATAATTTAGTAGGATAGCTATTCAGTCTCCTGCAATACAGAAATTCTGAAGGTAGCAACATTATTAGTTATTCCTTTTGGGATCATGTGTGTGTTTATTTCTTTACTTCTGCTACTGGATTCAGTAGCGCTTTGTGGTTGTGGTAACCACCTAAATTTGCAACATGAGCTGCTAGCTGTCAATAACATCCCAGCCATACGGAACAGACATTATATCTGCAACCTGACATTTCTGACTGGTTTTTGAGATGTGCTAAATTTTACCTTGCTGGATTCTGTAGGCAGACATCTCTCCATATGTTCACAGTAACGACATGGCATTTATAGGCAACTATCTAGTGTGGGGATGCGGGTGGCGATGTGGGTAAAACCTCAGCGCCTAGGACTTGCCGATCGCATGGTCGGCGGTTCGAATCCCCGCGGCGGGGTGCGCTCCCGTTGTTCAGTCCCAGCGCCTGCCAACCTAGCAGTTCGAAAGCACCTCCGGGTGCAAGTAGATAAATAGGGACCGCTTACCAGCGGGAAGGTAAACGGCGTTCCGTGTGCTGCGCTGGCTCGCCAGATGCAGCTTGTCACGCTGGCCACGTGACCCGGAAGTGTCTGCGGACAGCGCTGGCTCCTGGCCTGTAGAGTGAGATGAGCGCACAACCCTAGAGTCTGGAAAGACTGGCCCGTACGGGCAGGGGTACCTTTACCTTATCTAGTGTGCAAGTAACCGCCTGAATACTGAGGTATGCCCTGCAGAATTACACATTAAAAATATTAAAATAGCAAAACACTTTCCTCACTGTGACAGTTAAACTTTATAACTCAGTCATTTTTGCTGAAATGGTGTTGTGAGGTCTCTTAGAGTTAATTCAACATACTTCGAAACATCTGTGATTTGCTGTAAGATGACCAAAAAAAACCCTGACTAGTATTCTTGTTAATTGCATTAACCTGAACATGGCCTTTTAGGGGTGTAGTTGGTTGGACAATAGAGATTTTGCAGAGGTTACTAATTGCCTGTTAAACAAAAATGAATGCAACAACATAAGAAAATTATTTGTAGATGAGCAAACGAAATTTTTTGAAACACATTTTGAAACTGTGACAAAGTAATGTCTTCATTTGGTGATATAGCAAGAAGAAAAATGCAGGAAACCATGTAAAGAATGTACCATTTTGAACATATTATAACTTCTGCACTCAAAACACAATCTGCAATATGATTTGCATTTGCATTGCCAGGATTATTGTTTTATTACTAAAAAAAACTTAAAAGACACAACATCCATTTGTTTACACAAAATAAGACCCATCCTTATTCCTCCCTTGTGTGGTTACCATTTGTTTAGCATAGACATTTTGTTGGCCAATACAATCATGTTGCTCCCCCCCCCCCATTGATTTCTATGAGCTGCCCTGGGAGAAATTTAAAAGTGGCTTCTTAACGTGAACCAGGAAATGGCCTGTCTAGGCAATGAGATGATTCTCATTGATATTTTCTGGTCTACCTTGTTCTCAAATTATTGGATTTCTTTCTACATTATGGATTTCCTGTAGCTTAAAATGTAGAATGGAAAGTAGTTTATCAAATATAGATGAGGAAAACATAAGATGACAGTTTTTTTAAAAAATGGACTTCCTTTCATTGAGAGGTAGTCTTGCCAGAGGTTAAAACATTGGCATCTTATGTAGGTAACATGGAACTGTGCCACAGTACAGTCATACCTCGTGTTGTGTCCGCTTCATGTTGCGTCTTTTCACGTTACGTCCCACAGCAACCCAGAAGTACCAGAATGGGTCACTTCCGGCTTTTGCCGCTCGCACGTGTGCAGATGTGCTAAATCGCACTTCGCGCATGCACAGAAGTGCCAAATCGCGCCTACGCAGTGCTACGAGTTGCGGGCATTTCACGTTACGGGCAGGCCTCTGGAACAGATCCCGTCCATATCACAAGGTACCACTGTATCTTAATATGCCCTAGTACACTTTTCATTACCTCTTGGATCTACCTTTAGTAACACTTAGATAGCCTTCAGTGCATTGAGGTTTGCTGACATTTGTTTATACACAGCTCTCTTAACTCTCTTATACACAGCCTTTCAGCTGGGTTGAGGTCTGGATTTTGACTAGGCCATTGCGACACCTTGGTTCTGTTCTTTTTCAGCCATTCTGTTGTAGATTTACTGGCATGCTTAGGATCCTTGTCCTGTTACATGACCCAGTTTCAGCCAAGCTTCAGCTGTTGGGCAGATGACCACACATTTGGCTGTAGAATACTTTGGTATACAGAGGAGTTCATGGTCGACTCAGTGACTGCCAGGTTCCCAGGTCCTGTGGCTGTAAAACAAGCCCAAATTATCACCCTTCCACCACCATGCTTGACAGTTGGTATGAGGTGCTTGTGCTTATATGCTGTGGTTGATTTTTGCTAAACGTGGCACTGTGAATTATGGCCAAACATCTCCGCTCTGGTCTCATCTGTCCAAAGGACATTGTTCTGGAAGTCTTGTGGTTTGTTCAGATGCAACTTTGCAAACCAAAGCCATGCTGCCATGTTCTTTGCCAACATTCCAAACCATACTTGCTCAGTCTTTTGATAATTATACTGCTATGAACTTTAACATTTAACAAGCTAACTGAGGCCTGTAGGTCCTGAGATGGAACTCTTGGGTTTTTTGCAGTTTCTGTGAGCGTCGCTTGGTCTGGCTTCCGGGTGAATTTGCTGGGGACGTCTACTCCTGAGAAGATTGCCAACTGTCTTGAATGTTTCCTACTTTTGAATAATCTTTCTCACTGTAGAATGATGGACTTAAAATTGGTTGGAGATGGCCTTAGAATCTTTCCCAATTTCATGGGCAGCAGCACCTGCTTCTCTAAAAGCATTGTGTCATCTTTCCCCCTTGGCATTGTGTTAAAGCACACCTGAATGCTCCAGACCAGCAATCTGAAAAAACTTAGGCTTTTATAGAGGTGGGCACACTTGGTGATGATCACTTAACCAAGGGCATTTGATTAACAGCCCATGTCTGCTACTTAGCCTCTTGATTCCTATGGAAGCGGTAAGGCTGTACTTAGCTTTTCACACATGATTTCTGCACCTTGGCTTTATTTCTGTATACCCAGAACAAACTCAGTTGGTCTCTAAGGTGCTACTGGACAATTTTCATATTTTTTTATTTATTTTGACTACGTCAGACCAACACGACTACATACCTGAATTTAAAATTGACTGTAATCCTTCTACTTCATTGTTCAGTACATTCCAAATATTAAACCTTTACTATGTTGGTCAGTTGCCCCCAGTGTGCTCTAAATGGAAAATTTTCTAGACTGTAAAAAGCCCAATAGAAGTAGGGAAACTTTGCAGCACCATCAAATGTATTTGATGTGTAATGCAATCAACTCAGGTATAGTACAGTGGTACCTCTGCTTATGGACGCGATCCATTCCGGGGTGCCGTTCGCACCCCGAAAAGTCCATAAGTAAAGCGCCACTTCTGCATGATGCAATAGAGTGCTTTTGCGCATGCGCAAAGCGTGCAGAGCGTTTCTGCTCGTGCGGCAAAACCCAGAAGTATACACTTCCGGGTTTGCCGCATTCGTAACCCAAAAATCCGCAACCTGAACCTAACACAACTAGAGGTATGACTGTATCTGGAAGCAAGTCTGTCTCCCTCTGACAACAAAGCACCTTCAAGCTACAGAGTGAACGCAGACAGCCGCCCTAGTAGTAGAATCACTAATGCATTGTTGAAGGAGCAGGAAAGGTATACCAAAATGTGACAGTGTGTGGAAACACTAAAGTTGAACTTCATGTAACTCCAGCTGTGTGTCTAATTTTGATGCGCTCTTCTCTTTGAACACATGAGGTTATTGCTGAAGTGTTTTAATTAATAGATAGTGGGTTTATATCTTTTTTTAAAGTGAGCTATATGATGGATTAACAAAGATTGATTAACAGTTACCGTAGTTAACTTAATTGTCTCTCTTTGTTAATGAATATTTTAGAAATCATACGATTTGGGGTTGGAAGAGATCTTATCAATCCAGTCCAACCTTCTGCGCTGAAGCGAGACAGTGATTATATTATCTCTGCATGGAATTGGCCAGAGCTTGGGGAGCTGCAAGATCCACTTTAATACTCTTGAGGTCAGCTTTCCTTCCTCCCAATGACTGCAGGCTAAAGTAATTCCTACCCAGAGCTGTTGAAAGGGCATCCATGAAAAATGGAAATGTTTTACTGTCTTAAGAGTTAGTATGATAGTATCTATTTTTTAAGAAGAACAATAAGAAGCCTAAAGACCTTTGGTCCTGGTATATTGATCAAGTGAAATAAAGGATTAAGTTCCAAATATTTTAACAGTATTCAGTAATTTTAAATTTTCTAACCCCAGTATGTAGAAGGCAATTATACATTCCCTACTTCATACATCAAGATTTGTGTGAGGATGCTTGGCTCCTTTCCTGGAGCAGTGGCATAAGAAACATGATCTCTTCTAATGAGGCACAAATGGGAGGGAAGGCCTAATTTTACTGAAGTCTAAGGTAAGGCTTTGGGTGAATAAAATATGTTTGGACTTGTACTATATGTGGGTGTGAGAAGAGGTTCAATGTTATGAAAATATGTGCATTCTGATTTTCTGTAAACAAAGTATTCTGAGGCTGTTTATGGGATGCCTAGATCTGTACCTACGATGCATCTCAGCAAGACATATTGTGACTATGTCCATGGTCATAGACTAAAGCAAAACACATTTCAGTAGAATATTTAGAATTTCAGCCTAATTCAGAATGATTGCTGTTGAACTCCCACAACAAAGAAAGGGGGTCATTACCTTCTACTGTTTTATTTTTATTTCATAAAATTCATATACTGCTTATCTGTAATTAGAACCTCCAAGTGGTTTACAAAGAATGTAAGATACACATTCAAATAGTCAGTAAATGCAAACTTTTTTTAAAAAGCGAAATTAATTAAATCAGCAGTTAAACATTTAACAAAGCTAAAACACTTCTTTTCCACAAGTTGATCAATTCGTAAGTATCCTAGTTTGCTATTTCAAGTGACAAGCTCCATGGCAGTATTGTTTCTACTATCGTAACTCTGTTCTGCTTGATCACATGAGGGCTAAATTTGTATAGGGAGCTAAGTGTGTATTCACCAATCCCAACATGTTATGGTTACTAGATACCCCAACACCACTTCTGACTGCCATGTGTTCAGCACAAAAATCTGAAGTGGGCTTTTAACCATATTCAGCGGAATGCAGTTAAAAGTCTCTACAATACTAGGAACCTTGCAGTATTGCTCAGAGGCATCTGACTATGCCTGGCATGTAGGGGACAGTGTGGGTGGTGGCCAGTATGCATGTAACCTGCTTACAGAGCATATTTAGTACTTGCATTATCATGCTGAATAGGGCTAAAGTTTCTCCTTAATAATATGCTTGTTACTTAGCAACAAAATATGGAAGTAGAGCCTTCAGGATAGGGATAACCGAGAATGATGCACAAATTTGCACCAGTTATTTCCGAAGACATAGCCCAAGGAAGGAAGGCTGCACAGATGCTCTTTTACTGCACAGTGACACTGCTGAACTTTATGTAAGGTGTAATAACTGAACGAAAATTCACTACAACTGCAGTAACAGCAGCACTGTATATGCAGAGAAGTTCCGCACATGTGGCAAACATTTGTGTAGACATTCACACCACAGATGTTATTTTAAAAGTTAGCAAGTAGTCTTGCTGGCGAGCCACTCTGACCGAGAAGGAAGGGTGTTGTCAGAGAAGTGGCACGTATGTTAAGACATTACAGTGGTACCTCATGTTAAGTACTTAATTCGTTCCGGAGGTCCTTTCTTAACCTGAAACTGTTCTTAACCTGAAGCAAAGTTCTTAACCTGAAGCACTATTTCTGGGTTAGCGGAGTCTGTAACCTGAAGCGTATGTAACCTGAAGCGTATGTAACCCAAGGTACCACTGTACTCCCCTTCTTCAACCTCCCTCCCCCTTAGCTGAAATAGGGCTGGCCCAAGACACTTCATTGCTTAAGGTAAAAATAACATCCCATGTACCAAAGCTGCCCAGACCAGCAGTTGAATCTCAGCTATGAGATAGCAGATTGTCTTCAGGTGCAGTGAAGGATGCTATCTTAGGCGTTGCAGGACAGGTCACACATACACTCCACACACACCCTCAGAATTTGCCACCTGAAGTGCCTGTCTTATGTCAGGGCCAGCCGTGACTAGGAAGTCGTGTGCGAAGCAGGAGATGAGTGTGCAAATAAGCATATGCTCCCCCTCAGTAGTGCTGAGCGTGGAAGTCAGGAGTTGACAACTTGGGAGCCAGAATGGTACCCCTCGGTCAGATTTAGTTCAGGGATTTATCAGTTCCCTGCTTTAGTTTACTGCAATGAATGCACAATGATAGGATATCATTTTATGCCTGATAAAGCTTTTGACTAGCTTTTACAAACTATGCAACTACAGAGATTTTTTTTCTTGCAATGCAAATTCAGTTGGAAGCTTGAATTGTTTGGATCAACTTCTTCCATTCCAGATGTCTCTTACATACCATGAATTTCTTTGGCCGTCTTCCTATGTATTCTTTTTCCATCAAGGGTTTAACAGAGTAACATTGATGCAAAGATGTGTTGTTGTTACATTTAATTGCCACTGCCAGCATCTATTGAATAACCTATTGGCATTTATTTGTGTCAGTGATGGGGTCTTGAAATTTGGCAATGTAAAGTTCTCATTAATCAAACTGACTGCCTTGTAAAAGGAGCTGAGGTTGTTTCCCATCTCCACTTAAAACTGAAGTGTTTGTGATATTGTTAGATATTTTTAAATATCATCCCAGTCTACTGAAATTGATAAAGTTACTTTCCTAAAGAAAGTTTTGTAAATTTAATTTACATTTGTTTATACTTTCTGTGAGATACCTTATCAGCTGCAGTTCTATTTGCAGAAAAGATGAAGCATTCAAAATTCTGGTTTGTGAATATTTTACTAACTTTAAAACATTTACTACTTTGATTAAAGGAGTGTGTCCATTCTCCCCATTCAAATGATTTCATCACTAACCGATTGCTAAGTACTGCTTTGACTGGGCAGAGTAATTAATGCTTAATATTGGCAGCAGTCAAATCTGAGCTTACACATGATATTGTTGGATTTCCCCCCCTAATCTTTTGACTAGAGTCCTAGAATAATTGTGTTTTTTTATTAGGCTGCTTAGAGGATTAAATAGATGCCACTAAATTCTGTGGACTTTTTAAAACAAAAACAAAAAACACCTCATCATACTGTCAGTGCATTCTCCGATGATAGCTTCTGTGGTGACAGAATAATCTGTATTTCCCTGTCACAGAATAATCCAGTATTTCCCATTTATTTGGGCCATACCTTTTTGTAATAGGGAAAATATATTATCCAACTTGCATGCAGTTCTTTTGTAGTACTCTCTGAAGTGGCAGAAATCATGCGGTGAGGCTTTAAAAAGTAACACTAGAGCTCTTGAAGGCACACATAAGAGCATTCCATGGTCCTTCTGAAGTGCATTTTCAAAAAACTTGATTTTACTCCTCTTTCATTATATAAACCACCAATGTTGTAAACTGCTCAATAGAGCAAAATACGATTTTTAAGAAGTAGTAATATCAGCAGTCTCCTTCAGTGCTGAAGAGGCCTAGGACTCAAATTTCAAAGCTGTATCTTTCAGGAAAACGACTAGGCAACATGGTAAATCATATTCATGTATTTATGCAAGTTATTTTTTCTGCTGTTTATGTAAAAAATTGATTAATGTTCAGAATCAAGCACAGGCTGTTCCTGTACTTATCCTCCGGTTGAAAGGGGGTACTGTGTTCTTGGTACAATCGTTTCTGTATCTCAAATCTTGAGAGGTGCTGAAGATTTAATGGTGACATAATGAGTGACCTCTGTCATATTCCTTGATGGGCATCAGCATTTAGCACTTTGTTCTAGTTTAAGAAAAATATAAAATTCAGATCATATGTAAAATTTAGAAATTAAAATTGACCTTCCTGTGCTTAAAAGCAGCCATTAATAAAGATCAAATACAAAAAACCCAAACTACAACCAGCCATTAAAATTTGACCAAAAATTTTTATTTGATTGTTCTTTGAAAGCATTTAATTAATGAAAAGAACTAATTTTTTTCTTACCCCTCTTTCAAAGCAGTCAAATTAACCTGACTTGAGCAACAGCAAGTAATTAAACCATGCCCCAACATTTCCCTGCTAAGAAAGTTTTATCCCGATTTCTCTCATTTCCTTAATGTACCAGTAGTTCTTGTCATCACATTACGAAGCAGTAACAATGCACAAATGTGAGTGTAAAGTGGTATGGCCTTCTGAGATGGATTAATTAAAGTTTCTGGCACTAATTATAATAACTACTGCTTTTTATTGTTTAAACCTTATTAAACTCTGCAATCCCTTCAGAAAAACAAGGCTTGGAGAATAAATTGTGTATGCTGAAAACCTAAGCATACCCTCTTTGAAATTTATCCCCTTCTGCTAGCCTGCCAGTGAGGTTATCATATCTGCCAAGTCTGGGAAGATAAATCTTGGCTTGACTGTCTAAACTGATGTTCATTCTGTACCTAATAATAACACTTTTCCTCTTGTTCAAGGCTGTACAACTACAGTGATTTTTAAATACATATTTTAGGTTCAACTACAAAAAAAATGTTGCACCTACCTATTGAAGTGTTGGGTGTTTTCCACTGGTTCATATGGCAGATGGATTATCAAAACATGTTACAGAAATTTTTTTATCATAGCAGTGCAGAATATGGTCTTTAAAAGATATATTTAATATCAAAATACCTTATCTCACATAATCTGGGTAGTCAATTGTATGCAAAATCCCATGGCATGTTGAGGAGGAAAACATTTTTAATGCAAAAGAAGTGTCCTGTCTCGCAAAATGTTACCTATGATCATTATTTTTGCCCTCAGCTATTTTCTCCAGTTTCTGCAACCAACTTTTCAGACTTTTCTGTCCATTGTAATAATAATTGGAATAAAGCTGTCTACAAGAGTTCTAGTGTAGTTTTTGTTATGTGAATGGTGCCATGGACCCCCTGAGTGGGTTACACAGACCCCCTGGAGTTCATGGACCACCAATTGGGAACCACTGATCTCGAGCATTAAGGTATTTTCCAAGTCTGTTTTTCCATGTGGATGCAGATATGTATTTGTCCTGGGAGACACTTTATCCTTGGAAATTGTTTTAAAGGTTTTCAGTAAAGTTTGTAGTAAAAAATGAGAGAATGTAAGGGAAATATGAACAGTTTGATGGTCACAGCTTTCAGTTTGGTTCTGGGCCCAATACAGAGTGCTAATAGTTATCTTTTAAAGCCCTAAATGGCTTTGGAACAGGATACCTGAAGTGTATTCTCTTCCCATATATACTAGCATGGGCCTTAAGATCTTCATTGAGCGGCATTCTCCCAGGTACTGGGAATTGATGTACTTTAACTGTGTGTTGAATGCACTTTAAATGTTTGGTGTGGATCTGCCCAAGTGACTGATGTTCGTGAAATTTTGCCCTGCAGGAGTGGATACTTCTCCTTTATGGTAGGTCTTCAGCTGCCCTTGTTTTAGTGATAATTCTGTGCTACAGCAAGTCTTTTACTGTAGCCCATTGACCTAAGAATGGCAAATTTTGCCTTTTAAATTACCGTGCCAAGGTGAATGGGGGTGGAATGGGAATGATTTGAGAATTGAACCTCCAGCTGTTTGTAGTTGAGTGTGAGAGAAGCAGCCTGACATTTGAGGAGCCCAGAGAATGTTATCCTCTCATTATACATTCAGTATGCAGTCTTTTTGCAACTGCAGGTGGCCAGCATGGTTGCAGGCATGCAGAGTTCCTGTACTGATCTTTCGGTGACAGAGGTGTTTTAAGAAATTACAGTGACATGATTCTAACCAAAATTGAAACACTATGTTGTACGTCACTAGAATTTTTAAAAATGGAGTGAGTTGAAAGTTATGTGAAGTATTCTGTTGGCCGTTTAACTGAACATGAAATAAAATCCTGTGGAAATAGTAGCTTTTGAAATAAGGCAAAACAGTGATAGTGCTTCGCTGATAGGAGCAGCTATAAACTTAATCATTGCTAGTGAGTTTGTCAGCTAACATTTCCGCTTCAAGCTTATGCCAATCTTCTAATTAAGTGATGAGCTCAAATAGCTGAAGAGAGCTATTAATGGCATTTAGTTAATTGGCTAATGTGATCCTACCAATAAATGTCACAGTGGGACAAACTGTTAATGTACTGTTAACTAAAACCAGTAGATCTTAGCTGAGCTGGGAAGTAGCTTGTAGATCATCCCTTCTAGCGAAAGGAATAATACTTAAGAGTCAAGGATTGAGAGATCATTATGTGATTCTACTAGCTGAGAAGATTTGTGTCTCAGTTGTGGCTGCTGGGCACTCAATTCAGCTCCAATTTAGGCTTAATGGTGGTAGACTTACAATGGATTTTCACCAGGCTGCCTGCCAGCATTGTGTGTTTGCCCAACCAACCTGGATAGAATGGTTGCATCTCATATCTTCCAAACTAGTAATCTAATGATAATGATAATAATTTATTATTTCTACCCTGCCTATCTGGCTGGGTTTTCCCTGCCACTCTTTCAACAGAACATTAAAAACCAAATAAAACTTCAAACATTAAAAACTGCGCTAAACAGGGCTTCCTTCAGTTACTCTTATTCATACAATAATAAAATGTGCTCTCAATACCAATACCAATACCACTTCTGTCAGATCAGAGAGGGTTCAGTGTACACCAGCAGAATTCCCATTTTAGACTACAGTGGTACCTCGGGTTACATACGCTTCAGGTTACAGACTCCTCTAACCCAGAAATAGTACCTCGGGTTAAGAACTTTGCTTCAGAATGAGAACAGAAATCGTGCCACGGCGGCAGCGGGAGGCCCCATTAGCTAAAGTGGTGCTTCAAGTTAAGAACAGTTTCAGGTTAAGAACAGACCTCCGGAACGAATTAAGTACTTAACCCGAAGTACCACTGTATATGAAAGGAATTGGAGATTTGTTGTGACTCATAGTGAATAGGCAATATCCCCTTTATTCTTAAAGTGCTTCAGCTGTTGTGTTAGATGATCTGAACTCTAAGCAATCTAATCCTTAGTCATTTGCCTATTACACACGTTTGTTGCAGAGATTGTACTTTTGATGTTCTACCTTACACTTAACCCAGTCCAAAACAATATATTCTCTCATTCACTATAATGAAGGAAGAGAGCATACTCAAGCTGTAAATAGAAGAGGACCTATGACAAAAATTAGTATCCTGACAGCACGCAGGGTAAGCTTCTCAGCAGGATGGATACCTGGGGAGAAGAAAAAAGGTGTTGAGAAACAGCAAGAATGTTGGAATTGCCTGTAAGCCATTTCTATAATTAATGTTTGGGGGAAGCAAAAAATAAATAAATCAAATCATTTGCTATACATTTACATTCATTGTGTTTGTGTTCAAAGATGAGGCTAGCTGTTACTAAACCCAAATGCTTACTGAAGTTGCTGTTTAGAATCTGATGACACACTAGTGGAATTCAAAATGTTCCATTTAATTGTTCTTTAAAGTGTATGAAGGTGGGGATGTGATGCAGGGAGTTTGAAAAGCTTTCATACACTTGTCCATAATAGTTTGGAGTCTGCCAGATTTGCACTCAACCTATAAATTTCCTCTAAATTCAGTGTGTGACTACAGTTCTTGTATATTTGAGGCCTGCCAACAAGCTGGTTGTTTTGTGAACAGTTACATGTACTGTTCTGGATTTCATAGATGGTCAGCACAAAAGGCAACTTGTTCTAGTTGCATAAAACATAAAGAAGAAGCAGATTTGCATGGTCAAGTATCTAAAGAAAAGACTATTATTACCATACAGTCCTACCAGCATACACAACTAACATCCTTTTATAATTATAATCGGTTGTAGCTTATTTTGAGATACAGTAATTGCCCCTAGGTCAGACAATAAGTGTTTTATGACAGAGCAAGGATTTAAACCTGGGTCTCTTACCCACGTCCAACACTTTAGTCACTACACCAAGACATATAAGGCGCACAAAATATGAATGGGATCAACCTGACTTTTCAGATGATTCATTACCTGCATTTTCTGGCAGCATTCTCAACCTTAGATAGTTCACCTTAATTTTCCTTTGCTTTGAGACCATTATTCTGTTAAATATTTTAATGAATTCACAGCCTGCTGAGCACTATACCATATTGAATTGGTAGACATAAAACGTATCTTATTGGATGAATGAAGTTAAACTATATAATCTGCTAGCTGTAAGATAGGGGTGTCTGTTACTCTTTTCAAAAAGAGATAATTGACGTTTGTGCAACTCCTGTGGAGACACATATTCGTCTTCTAGAATATATCTTGTTGGATTTCCAGTAGCCACTTAAATGCAGCCAATGTGACTTGTTTATACAGTACCAGTGTTGGAAGAGTTTCCATTTTTATTTATTTCCCCTCATTTATTCTGTTGTTTCTAGCTCTTGCTACTCAGAAACACAAAGTATTTTTTGTGAGACGTATTCTTTGAAGATCCCTACAGCTCACTTGAGTGCAAGTTTCATTTTAGATATTCTTTGGAGAATTTGCCATTTGTTGCAAAAAGAGTCAGATAATTGTTGCTTAGTTTTCCTAGCTTCAATAATCAACTAAACCAACTAAACATTGAAATCTGGTAACTTGCTCAACACTGAAGAACTACTGACAACTTGTATATTTCTGTTTGCACAAACATGATCAGCAAAAGATTAGGCAAATATTTGTCTCCTCTTTCAGTCACGTCTGGTGAATAAGAGCCATCTTATCCTCAAACATTCAAAATTATGAAATGGCCACTATAATATTGACAAGTACTTTTGCATTTTATTCACTATCCTGCTTGTAGTAACTACATGAGTGTTCTATGCAGCAAAAGTGTAAAATGTTAAGGGAATGTGTTTGGTGATGAGAACACAGTAAGGAAATATTTGTCTGTATTCCTGGTGTGAAGCACTACATGTTTAGGAATGTGCATCTACCCTTCACATTCATATGTGTTTCAGAGATCACCAGTTTAAAAGCCGAAAGCATACAGCAATGGGAGACAGGCTCCAGTGGAAATCCACTCCTTATATAAAAATCTTGCATTTAATGATGAACAATTCAGCGTATTTTGATCATATCTGGTAACTCAGAAATGGAAGAGTGAAATGTATTTTTGCCTTTTGTGATGAGATGCTCTTACTTAATAGTTGGCTCTTGGGGCCGTGGCATTCTGAAACTTTTTTTGTTACAAATGATCAGACTGTAACAGATGTCACAAAAAGTGAAAAAACCAAAAAACACTGTGGAAGATCAGAATGGAGTACTGTTGAAAAGGCATTTGAGCTAGGGAGGAGATAACCAAAAGTTGTTACTCAGTTTGAACAGCTCTCAACCAGAGAAAAGGAGCAAGTTGTTTCAACACAGTGCCTGATTTCTTCTCTTCTCCCCCACCCCCAGTTGCACTAGGTCGTAATCAGCCCTTGAAAAAGGAAAAACCAAAATGGAAAAGTGATTATCCGATGACAGATGGACAACTGCGCAGCAAAAGAGACGAATTTTGGGACACCGCACCTGCTTTTGAAGGCCGCAAGGAAATCTGGGATGCCTTGAAGGCTGCAGCACATGCATTTGAGAACAATGATCATGAACTTGCACAGGCAATCATTGATGGTGCAAACATAACATTACCTCATGGTAAGTATGCCCATAATGGATGGACTTTAGCAGCAGTGAGTAGAAAATAATTTCACTTAGACAACTTTCCTGAAGTCATGCTTTCCAAATGACTAGGTCCACATGTAAATGAATATAATGACTGCTTTTTGATGTTAATAATTTAGAAAAGTTTAGCATTATGACAAAGGAGCCTCAGTAACCTTCAAGTTTACACATCCCCCACCTTCCGATAGAACCATGAGGAACAGATTGTGAGTTTCATCTTTAGAGTTGTGTATGTTTCCTCTCTGACATCATCAGCCAGGGTTAAAATTGTGAGTACAATATGAACCACAGCTCCACAAATGCACAAAGTGATTAGTATCTAATAACAATTTGTGTTCTACTACTCCATTGTCATACAGTCGTACCTTGGAAGTTGAACGGAATCCATTCCAAAAGTCCATTCGACTTCCAAAACATTTGGAAACCAAAGCGCGGCTTTGGATTACCTGCAGGAAGCTCCTGCAACCAATCAGAAGCTGCGGAAGTCCCGTCGGAAGTTTGGCTCCCAAAAATAGTTCACAAAGTGGAACAGTCACTTCTGCATCATTCGGAAGCCAAACATTCCAGAACTAGACTGTTCAAAAACCAAGGTACGACTGTACTCAGTTTGAGAGACAGTACCTCTTTTCTTTGAAGCAAGAGAAAGACCTGGGGAAAGACTGGCATGAAACATTTCTAGAAATCCTTTCTGGGGACAGTAGAAATTCCTGGTAACCCTCTAAAAGCAGTCATTTAAGCAATTGTTCCTTTGTTGCTTGTAACTGTTGGATTGTTATCAACCTTTATGCTGTAAGGAGAAATGAGCATGTGTGTTTTTTGTTCTGCTCCTCTAAAGAGCAGGGTTTGGTTCACATTCTTGCTGTATCATCTCTGTCCTTTACCATGTCTTGTAATTATTTGAAACCATCAGTAATATGAACATCTATACTCCACTTTCTGAAAAGCCCGCTTTTATAACCTTTTTCTAGGCAGCCTCTTAGCATAACCCTTTTTCTGATCTTCACCAGCAAAGTACTGTTAACACACTGAGGATGAATAGTTGTTTAGTCAGGTCTCAACTGTCCTCTTTCACTTCTGCTTTCTCTGTTCTTTGCCTCATACCTCAGCTGATTTTTCCCTTCTGAAAGATAACTTCCAACTAACAGTTAACAAGCCCATTCATTATGGACCAGAACCACCAGGAAATCAGAATCTGTTGTTTCCCAGACCCAATCAAGATGGATTTACCTTATCCTGGCCTTGTCTGTAAAAATTAGAAGCGCTTGTGTCTCCCTCCAGCTCCCTCCCTCAGAACCTGTTACTCAGCAGTTACAGTCAAACCTTGGTTCCCGAACGCCTCCGATTAGGAACGTTTCCGCTCCCAAACACCGAAAACCCAGAAGTAATTGCTCTGGTTTTCGGTCGTTTTTCGGAAGCTGAACAAGCTTCCGGAACAGATTACAACCAACTGAACCTTGAAATATGCCTGCAACAGAATAGGAGCATGAGACCTCAGACTTGTGGCAGTTACACTCTGACATCAATGGTTCTGACATCACAGAAATCGTTTCCAAAGCACAAACCATGAATGGGCATATACATAGCATTTCTGCACACCCTTATATCTTAATAAAGTCACCGTTATAGTTTAAGTTAAGATTTATATGTGTGTATTCTAGCAGCTTTTCATCCTACAAGGAATGACTGCTCGGGGACTCGGTTTGAGGTAAAAGGAATTAAGAGCTGGTGGGAAGTATCTAAAGCAGGGGTGGAAAACCTTTTTTGGACTGATGGCTACGTTACCCAGTGGAAAGCTGTTGGGGCTGCATTCCAGACATGGGTGGGGCCAACCCCAAATTAGCCTGGGCATGACAGTTCACAGTCACACATCCTTAATTTACACACACACATGCAGACCCTTAACACAGATGCTCTGTCTATTTCTCCACCCTCCGGCCCTGTGCACAGAGAAAGCGACTCCTGTTTCTCAGTGCACAGAGAGGAAATGCTGCAAGCGGCTCTTGCTGGATAGCAGCTCCTAGCAGCTTCTCTCTGTACACACTTTTCTCCCAGCAAAAAGAGGAATCCTTTAGAGAACCCCTGGAGCATCTCCTCTCTTTGTTGATGCACAGCTGTTTTCTGAACAGTTGAACAGTGGGAGGGGGAGCTTTTAAACAAGATAGTGCTCAGTTGTTCAGGAAAGAGCTGAGGTGTAACAAAGAAGGAGTCACTTAGTTGGGCTCCTGTTGTGTTTGCTGAGGGGTGGGACTTCAGGGAGGGGCCTGGGTGAGCTGGAGCTGACTCATGGGCTAGAGGGTCTCCAGTACTTAACTTAAAGGGACCCACAGCTAGGACCACATAAAATAAATATATTTGTTATGCATGCTCTGGCCAGTGTCACCATTCAGTGAAGCAAGGAATACTGGATCAGCTACAGCATCTCTGTCCAAGCAGGTAAGTTCAGCTTGGCCTCAACTGGATATATATGCCACTTTACATCTTGTATAAACACAAGAGACCTGCTGGGTCCGGTCAATGGCCAGACTAGGCTTATTCAAGCAGTGTTTCATTTTAACAAGTAGTTATTACTCCTGCTTAAAGAAGAATCTTTCCTTCAGTTCCTTCCTCGCTTTTAACTCCTTTATGAGGATGAACAGTGGATAATTTTTCCTATGGACCAATACAGCTTATAAAGAATTTTATGGTGCCCTGGATACAAGATGATATGGCACCAAAAGTAATTATTTTTTGCAGTGTCACCAAAGTTTGTTATTACCTGGTTCAGAACACACATTTTTCAGCTCATACTATTCAGCTATATTTCAAATTGAATAGCATTTTTCAACAAATGTTCACTAGCTTGAAATGTAAAACAAACATTTCTGCTTGTGTGCTTGGTGTTCAGCATACTAAATGCCCAAAGTCACTGCTTTTATAGGTGCATGCACACAAGTTATTTAATATTAAGTTTTTATTTCTTGTAATTGTGACAAACTTTCAAGTTCTCTTCACTAGGCAAGATGTTGCCCAGAGCAGATGTAGGAACATAGGAAGCTGCCTTATACTGAGCCAAACCATTTGTCCATCTAACTCAGTGTCATCTACACTGACTGCCAGTGGCTATCCAGGATTTCAGGAAGGGGACATTCCTAAACCAACTTGGTGGTTTACTATTAGGCCTTTGCAAAGTTCTGAAACCTTTTGGCAGTTCATTAATATTTAATGCAGCTCTAATATCTCTATATCTCAAAGCGTTCATATTTATTTTATTGCTGGGTTGTATTCATCAAAACAGGGAAAGCTAGGTTGTATTTATCAAATCCTAGGTCATGTGTAGCATCTATTATGAAATCTAACACGCCCTATTGATATTGTCAAATTACGCTTAATAATAGTACTGACAAAACAGGACTCTCCTTGTTTTTACCATTTATATTCCTGGAAGGTTTCCCAAAACGCTGGGAGGTACTTCAGGAAGATAACTAGAATCCACAGTCTTTGTTGCCACCAACCAAGTACCTGTCACAAAGATAACTCTTTGTACCTTATGAGTACATAAAAGTCAGGGTTCTGCACAACAACTTCAGTTCCCACAAGATATTGAATGTTGACCTCTCTCTTCTGGGCTGCCTCCCACACCTGCTCAGCATAAATGAGGAACTCATTGAGTTTGTTGCAGCGCCTTCCAATTGCCCTGCAAGCTTCGTGCTTGTATAGTACACTTCTTACATGAATAAGATATTCTTGGAGAGCAAAAATGCAAAGTAATGTATGAAGTGACCCTAAATTGATACAGGGCAAAGGAGATTTGGAGGCAGAGTAGAGAAAATGTGAATGAGCAAAAGAAAAAGAGAATTTGCGCACAACTGTACAACATATGTTCAATTATTACCTCTATTGGCTTCTCATAGGTGCAGGTTCATTGTGCCTCCCTTGAAGTAGCCACTCTGGGCCCAAAACCGGATTTACTTTTTCAGTGAAAATAGTGAACAATTTTTTGTAGTGGCCCACTGAATCATTACCCTGATCTATGAAAGAATGCTCTGGTGACCAAGTTTAAAACTGCAGTTTCAAAAAGTATATTGGCACAGATTGAAAATTAGCCCCAAGAGTAGTATTTGTTGTTTTCCCATTGGTATGAATAATGGTTTATGGAGTACAAGAGGACAGGTCCTGCCTAGAGGGCTTACATTCAGCTGGTTCAACACAAGAGAGAGAAATGGAGGCAGGGTTGAAGAAGGAAATAACAATCAGTTTCACTTTCTTAGATTTAAATACAATAGAGTATGGTTTCCAGGGGATTGTGCCAATAACTTCACGGGAAAGAGCTTTTGAGAAGGGAATTGAAGGAACTGCAGTGGGACCACGCAGGTGATTTGGGAGGCAGTTCACAGCATAAGAGGCAGGAAGGGTGACAGGATGAAGTCATTAGATGTTACAGGAAACTTGACTCTCTTGGTCAAGGATACATTGGGCAGAGAAGGGGAGAAAAGTGAGGGTGAAGGCAAGGTAGGGCTTTGAAGCTGAAATGAAGAGGGTGAACAGGAAACCAGTGTAAGAATTTCAGGAGGAATTAATCAGTGAGTTGAAATGGGTGAAGAATCTTGGCAGCATAGTGCAGGATAACAGTAGCTGTGTGAATCAGGCAGGAACGTGTTCCTGGTTGGCAGCTCATTAGCCGGCTTAAAACTAGTAATGTGGGCTCCAGAGAGAAAGATGATGCATCTTTGCAATACTTTGAGATTAGTTAATGCTCCTATTTAGTACTTGCTGTTTCCTTTAGCTGTCACAATTTTAAAGAAAGTTACTATGAGAATAAAACAAATGGTATGAATGCCCAGTTTACTGAAACAGTCAGTGATATTCATATAGGTTTTGTTTGAAGCTAGCTTAATGAGGGATGTTGCTAGTGCTTTCTTGAATTTCTGCTTGTTTACTCGTTGGTTTTGTCCTTTTAAAAATGTGCTCTAGGGTCTTCATTCTGAGTGCCATATTTGCACAAACAAACCTTAATGAGGATGGTGGTTAGAATTCAATATAATCATGTTTGTGAGCATGACAGCTAGAATGAAAAATACGGTGAAGAACTATTTAGCATACTGCAGACCTCTTGCCCTCCCCTATCTCCCTCCAACATTATAGAAATCCAGCTTCAACTGCTACTAATTGAATTGGGGGCAGCTTTCATTCTGTACTGTTGTTGCACACAAACAGCAATATATGAGTGTTAAATTGTATACCTTCAACAGATTTGCTGTTTCCAAGAGCTAGCTCTTAACTCAGGGATTGCCAGCATGGTATCTGCAAGTGCCAGTGTACCTACTCTCAAAAATCCACAAGACAAGGCTGCTTGCTCTTCCTACTCAGTTCCTATTTGTACTTAGCCTCTGCTATATGAAACATGTCCCCATATACATGCCCACATTTCATTGGATATCAGGACTGAAGGCATGCTTCCAACATTCAGCTTCATTGGATGTCCATGAGTTCTACTGTTATTTTTTATTGTTTTAATGAAAGATTTTCTGGGGTTACAAAAGTACATACATCGTCTCTGTTTTCAGATCATAAAGTCCTTTCTATGGATCAGTTATATTTGATGTGAGACTTTAATGCTGTATACAGTATAAGGTTGGGGGAGAAGAGAGGTAGAGGGAGAGAAGGGGGTAGTAAACTTTCATTCTTTTACATAGTATATGTGCAAGGTGTCATCATCACCGTAGGTAGGTTCTCTTTCTATTCATTTATTAGTTTTCATTGGTGTTGAGAGAAGTTGGGGGCCCAGGGCTTGGTTGGTTGCCTTCAATTGACTGCAGTGAGTTTTGTTTGCATGGGGGTGGGGGCTGTTGCATCAAGTTAGCCAAATTGATTCATATGCTGTCGGAGGGTTCTTGTTGAGGTCTACTGTTATGAAACAGGAAGAAAAGGCTTTTTATCTAACTATTTTTTCCAAGCCATGCATAAGAGAAGATAGGCAAAGAGCTTTTTTCTATGAATAATGCGTCAGTGTCTGTTGACACATATTTGGGGCAGAGGAGAGGCAAGTTAAGTTGTGTAGCTTAAAACCATTGTGCTAGCATAACTGTTATGTTGAATACTGCCCTATATTTCCTGTAATATGTTGACGTTTGTTCTTAAATTCTCCTGAGAGTAGTTAATGTTCATTTGAATACGTAAAATTTGGCAGTTTTTTGTGGTCTTGTGTAGCCACACACAAGATATACACTTGTGTTGGAGTAACAACTTAGAAATGTCTGGATCTAAAATGGCACAAGATTCAAGCTGCTCCCCTTTAGGGAGAAGCCCCCAAAGTAGATGTCTGTATCGAGAGCTGTGTTAGAAACAGAGATATGAAAGCTAGGAGCTAATGGCACCTTAAACCTAGGTTGTGGGCACCACAGTGGAGTGTCTTGGCGCGCTTTCTTTATAACAAGAATACTAAGCTGAAAATCAGTGAATCGCAGCTAGTATCTTATGTTCATTTTTCACTTGGTCTAGTCCTCGTCTGAAGACTGCAAAAAACCCCAAAGCCATACTTCCCCTGCCCGCCCGCCCTAATATTCTTATAAGGGTCCCTTCTCGAGGCTTAAGAGAGTGGCTGGAAGTGGGGAGGCAGAAAAGGGTCCTCCTTTTCTTCCAGCCGTGGCAGTTTTAATCTGAAATCTTTGGCTCAGTACTGCACCCAGAGCTCAGAAACTGCTTGCCTTAATGAAATTCCCCGTCACAAAACGCACTTAGAACAATGGGAGTTTCAAACGTTGCTCAAGAGGCAGATGAATGTCTTCCTGCTCAGTTCTCTTTTGATTGCTGCCAAAGCAGGAACATCAAAGAATGTTCTCGGCCATAGCTATGAAGAAAGTAAAGTTCTTTTTAATGGCTTTGTCATTCAGACAAGAAGCAGGCAAAATGTGAAGTGTACCACCCTCAGTTTGTGATTGATGCTCCCCAGTATTCAAGGATTATTTTTAAACATCATTGCAACTTCCACAACATCTCTTATCTGCTCAGCCCATTTAAAATGTGTTTCAGAATTGAATTAGAAGCAAGAAGGAGGCACACATTATCTTAGTAGGGGTTTTTTAAATGGAACATTGCTCACAAAGCTGGGGGGGGGTTGGCTCTCCACTTTGAGTGCTGCTCCTTGCTCCTCACTGGTAAGAACTATCCAGTATTTCCTTCCTATCCTGTCACTGACTGGTTTTTACAGCTGGTCACTTTAGCTCTTGTGCCTTCAAGCAAAGTCTTAATAATGTCTGTCCCTGTTTCTTTAAAACTAAAGTGCCCAGCTTCCACAATTCATCAAATTCTATTGCTGTTTTGCTAAGCAGCTCAGGCAGAAAATTATGTGCATTCTTAGATACTTGCTTTAAAGGGCAATAATATGCTGACCTCCAAATGTAAATAGCAAACTGCTTCCATGGAAATTATTGAAATGCCTTTTGAGAAATGTGTATAAGTATGGCAGATAATTTTAGAGAAATGCAAAGCTGAATAGTGCAATGATACTTTGTTATCATTGTCTTGTATCCAGCTGCAATGCTTTTTGCCCATGAAAGCTGCTCTGCTAATATATTAGAGCTCAGCCCTGGTGAATCAGAGAGTGGATATTAATGCAGTAATGTGGTTAGGAGGATTAAAGCATGAGTACGCTTTTCTCTAGTTTATAGATTCTTGTGTATCAACAGCTCAGATTACTATATGCATCCCTTTTCATATACTCATGCAAAGAATTGTAAGAAATGAAATTAACTGGTTCCAGAAACTGGAATATGCAGATTTGTATAATTTCCTTACTTGGCTGCCATTATTCTGCCTGTGGTGAAACTGTCCACTCTCTTCCTTGTTCCTCACACAGTGAGTGGAAGGCATGACGCAAACCCTGACCTTGTGAATGCTGAAACAGGTGTTAGGTTCCTGGCAGGGCCAGAGGATTTTACATATCTGAACACAGAGAGGAGGGGAGGGTACATAGGAAGAGCAGCAGGTCTACCCATGGAGACCTTCTCATTGCAGCTATGGTAATATCTGCAGTTGTCCTTCCCCATCAATGCTCTGGTGGCAGAGGAGGCAAAATAGAGATGGCAAAAACAATCTGCTGTGTGCCAAGTCCTCCTGTTCCTTCAAACTCCACCCCAAACCCGCCAAGAGCTGCCAGCTGGTGTACTGATTTCCTTTCCATTGTGGCCAATGGGAAGCAAAGTCTTTTTTTTAAGCCAACAAAAGACACACCCAAAAAGGAAAAATATTCCCTTCTGCCCTGCCAACAGAAGGCCAGCCAAGGCATTGGGTTTGACAGTTCTTCTGCCTTCAGTCCTCTCTTCCCCTGCCCACTCTGGATTGCTGTGGACTTTGCCTGTGGGCCATAGGCAACCACAGCACAATTCATTAGGGTGTGCATTCAATTATTATTATTTGATTATTTCAGTGAAGAAAGAAGAGGGGGGAATGATAAGGCAAGGAGGAGATACAGAAATAAAAACCTAACAAAACAAGTGCAACACAAGTAGCCCAAAAAACCAAAACAGATTTTTCCAGTGGAGAAAAAGGCCTGTGCTAAGCTGGACAGGTTTTGGGCAGATCTGGATGGGTGAGGGCATCCTCTTTGTGTATCACAAAAGTAGCTCCTCACCCCCACAGATATTATCTACACAAAAGGTGGCCAGGAAAGCTTGGATGCAGGCAGGGCCATAGGGCAGAGATGCATGTATTCAAAGGAAAAAGACTGGAATGGATCTGCAGCTTCTGCCTGCAGAGGAGGGGGTTCTTCCCTTACTGCCACCACTGGAGCCAGTCACCCCACTGCTGTTTCCAGAGACAGTTGCAGGAAGAAATTGCAGGTTGATTGCAGATCCTTTCCAGCCTTTTTATTCTACAGTGGTACCTCGGGTTAAGAACTTAATTCATTCTGGAGGTCCGTTCTTAACCTGAAACTGTTCTTAACCTGAAGCACCACTTTAGCTAATGGGGCCTCCCGCTGCTGCTGCCACGCCACAGCTGCGCAATTTCTGTTCTCATGCTGAAGCAAAGTTCTTAAGCGGAGGTACTATTTCTGGGTTAGCGGAGTCTGTAACCTGAAGCGTATGTAACCTGATGCATCTGTAACCTGAGGTACCACTGTACTTATATCTCTCTCCCTTTGCTTCCCTTGTTCCCCATTTTTTAAAAACATCAGGGTATACCCGGGCACACCTAGCACACCTCCTGCACTTGCCTGTGCTATGGACATTCATGGAATAGGAAATGTTGGCTTGTTAGACGTTAATTAGAATTAGAAATGTGAACATTTCAAGGTTTTAATGCATATGGGAAGCCATCTAGATATTTATCTGCTTGTTTTTAATCTGTCTTTACATGCTTTTACTATTGTACATAGCTATTTGCCTTTTTAGCTCTCCTTTGAACATTCTTTTAATGGCATAAAATCTTACATGACTCAAGAAGAAAACATAAATATCCCAAACTACCATTTTCTATTCATAGCCTAAGATAAAATTGTAGCATAAGCCCAAATTTTTCTTGCATCCTTTATACAGAAAAACATAGGTAAGAAAGTGAAATGTGTTTTAATTCCTTTATATTTATCACTCATAACTTGTTGGGTTGGTAAGTTACATCTACTCTGTATTTCATTTTTGAGCTTTTTTTTATTTAAAAAAATAAATATTCACAAGGAGGAAAAAGCACTCACTGGTATAGCTTCTCAGTAATAATACTTAAACCTCTGGAGCTGGGAGAAGAAGGTGGTCATTACACGCTGTTCAGGAGTTTAAGCGTAAACAGTACTAGAATCAAAGAACATCTCAAGGAGTATAATGTTGATTTTATTTAAAACTTTGTCACTTAACCCTGTTTCTTTTTCATCTCTTCTGAAGGTGCTCTTACCGAGTGCTATGACGAACTGGGAAACCGATACCAGCTTCCTGTCTACTGCCTGGCCCCGCCCATCAACATGATAGAAGAGAAGGGTGATTTGGAGACTCTGGATATTCCCGATCCACCACCTAACTCGGGTCATGAATGTCAGCTTCGTTTACGCCTCTCAACAGGCAAAGACCTCAAACTTGTGGTCCGCAGTATGGACACTGTCTATCACATGAAGAGAAGACTGCACACAGCAGAGGGTGTGGAGCCTAGCAGCCAGCGGTGGTTTTTTTCAGGCAGGCCCCTGGCAGACAAAATGAAACTGGAGGAGTTGAAAATACCAAGGGACTATGTGGTGCAAGTCATTGTGAGCCAGCCCTTAACAAACCCCACCCCGGTGGAGAACTGACTTTGCCTGTATGTTTCTCTTTTCCTTTTCTGCTCTTCTTACCATGTGGGAACTTTTTCACTATTTTTGTTCTCTCCGACTAGTGGGTTGGTTCTAAACAATGACCAGCAGAAATTCCATCTGTGATGGAGCTTTAGGGGGGGAACACACACACATGAAGCACACACACGTTCCTAAACTGCCCCTGGAGACTTTGCCCAATTTAGGAATTCTTGACACCACAGTAAGACGTTCTTAACAAAGTAAACCTGGAACATGTGTGTGAAAGAGATCCTGAAGTTTACAGAGGATGATGCTTAAAAAGTGGTTTGAACTATAAGTGAAGTACTGATCCATAAAAGGGAAAGGCACTTTTAAAAGGATTAAACCAAACTGAAGTATTTTGTGAAATCAGCATCACTTACAGTTCAGCCAATCAGTGTAGCTGCTCTGGTAAATCTAGTATGCTGTGATAATTGTAGGGATTGTGTCTATTATAGTTTCACATTAGCTCAACAAGGCTAATATTTAAATGGGATGGTGAAGGATTCTGGGACAGACTATCAGGTGCAATCTGATTAGTATGGATGATCCCAAATTAAAGTTTTTTGGTATATACTGAAATAGCAAGCAATAGTGATTTGCCATTGCTGGCTTCAGTATGTGCTAAATATTGCTCTCTGAAAAATTAGGCTATTGTTTAGCAAATAAATAATGTTACATGGAATTGCAGTTACCGTATACTTCTGTATCTAGTTAAAAAGCTTATTATTTGAGGTTCACCAGCCTGAGAAACAAAAACAAAAGAAGGCACAGGACTTATTTCACTTAGTATGTTAGCCGATAATGTTTAGGCCCAATATAGTGATTTTAAACCCCCTTTATTCACAGCAATAGCTATTAACATACTACAGAAGAAAAGCACAGGAATCCCTGTCATATACTTCTGTAAGGTAAGGGTGTGCAACTTGCTTGACAGTATCATATATCTCCCCACTGATCTTTATGTTGCTTGGCATAACTGGGACTCAGATGCATCATCTTATTTTGCTAAGTGATCACACACACACTTGACCCTTGGGGGAAGAGATGGGAATAATGATTGAAAATTAGGAAGATATTGTAGATTGTTAAATCATCTGATCTTTCCTTTACACCATTAGATCTTTCAATATTTTGGGGGGAGTTGTATGTTTCAAGAATATTTGTATTACTATTCCACAAATCCTTATATCAGGGGTGGCTTACCAGTGGGCCTCCAGAAATTGTAGGATCCCAGTCCCAATCAGCCCCAGTCAACATGGCCAACGATCAGGCATGATGGGGGTTGGAGTCCAGCAGCATCTGGAGGGCCACAGCTTAGTTGCTCCTGACCTAAATACTTTTGTATCTTGCTGGTGATGGGTAGCTTACAGAAAGAAGTGGATTGAGTTGGTTTGTGAAAAGCAGTGTGCATATTTCAAGCATTCTTTATCTTCCCTGCCATGGCTTCAGTTACACTTATTCACACAGTCATGCATATGACAGTATATATATGCAGTGCATGTATGTCAGATTGATGGGCCACTTTTTCTACTTGGCAGATTTATCTGAAACATCACAGTAACCTTAGCAATATCACACAGCATTTTCCCTTCAGAATGTGAAAGCAAGCCATTCTTTAGAGTAGGAGGTATATCCTTTTAAGAGGGCTTCAGGCAAGATTGATAGCAGTCCAGTAAAATTCTGTTGAGTAATACTGAACAAATCAGTCCTAGCAATGTGCATCATTTGAAAAGAAGTATACATAACTCTTTTGTTTAGATTCTCTGTGCTTTTTGTTGTTCCTGACCTGGTTCACACATGACACGAAGCCAAACCATGGGCTTGTCGGAAAAAGAGCAAACGTGGGTTCCCAGAGAAAAGATTGGGGCTGCTTTTCTCCTCCTCCCCTTGGTTACAGCTTGCGGTTTGTCTGGAGCAAGAGAAACCATGAACTTGGGTTCAGACAGAATGCTCAAGCCATAGCTTAGCTCACAGCAGTGTAGCAGCAGGACTGGAAGGGGAGCAAAGTGACAGTGATTTTCTCTGGGGAAGCCTGCTTGTTTGCACTAAGCTATGGTGCAGCTTAATATTACATGTATACTTGATCATTAGTTCTGTTCTTTTGGTGTGGTCATTTTCCTGTTAGCACCACTATTATTAATCATTTTTCAAACAGAACTCATTAATATTCTTCTTGCTAAGCACTGAATCTACTTTACAGTTATTTTTATCTGTGAAAAGGCATGTTTTTGGTCCACTGATGGAAGAATCTAGGGTGGACCTCTTCGTCTCTGCAGTGAGGAGAGCTACAATACTTAAGTGTCCTATAACTAACCTAGCCTTACTCGGGTTATCTTGCTGTGATAACTAGAAACTAGAACAATGAAACATAAAAAATTAAAATTATACGCATTTTCAGTGTAGGGTAGGTTGCAAAGTTTCTCAAAGGAGGTTTCTCTTTTTGGAAATCAGTTCAGACTTGGAACCACTTGCCATATGAATGTATCATTGTGTGTCACAACCACAGCATTCTTCTGGGCACAGTCGAATACTGCAGGGTCTTTCAATGTAGTTTTGGCCAGATGGCAGCAGCATACAGCAAAAGGGTATCTGTCTTCTAGAGATTTGTTAAGTTCCCCCACTTTCTCAGATACCATGTTCACTTGTGCTAATATTAGGAGCAAACACTTATATTTTAGAAGTTCAGAAGGATGCAGATCCTTCATTTGTCACAAAGGGTGCATGCTAAACAATTGACTAAAAAGCTAAAATATTTAAGGCAAAATCTAATGTCATTGTGACTCTTTTTGAAGTCATTCCACATGTACTGAAGTGAAAAGGAATGCTAGACTGCTACATAAAAACTCTAAATGCTGATTTTTGGAGAGGCATCCCAGGTGTTGATCCATTTAGTTGGTACCAGTTAGTTTCTTTGTAATTTCCAAGTAATAAACTTATTTGGTGCACACCACAGCCATTACATATCAGAAGTATACCTTGCAAAATAAAAGTATGTGTCTAGTGGTCTCATTTTTCCCAAGTTAAACAGACAAAAATAATTTATAGATATTAAAATTTAATTGAGCTAAAAATAGGCTGATAACTTCTGTGACTACTTCTGCCCTTTTCGGAATGTGTTCAGGATTACTTGAAATGTTTTCAAGCCACATTGCTTGATGGCTGGGCCAGCTCCAGGTTTGTGATGTGAGGCTCACTCAGCCAGATGCCTTCCAGTGGGCCACTTCTCATACTTCTGATGCCTGGAGGAAGGCAGTAGTAGCTGCTTCTTGCTGCCATTGACAGAGCGAATGAGCAAGCAACAGTCGCTGCTGTTCTCAGCCACTATTGCCACTTGCTTATCTGTGTGGCGGGTGGAGGTTTGCCAGTCATCTTGGACAAAGGGGGCGGGCATCAGTTATGGTTTCTGCTGTTCTTCAGTGGCCAGTGTTGTGGGTCAGGTGATAATGATGGGCCCATGACAGCTGCTTAAGGATGCTGACCCATGGCACTGGCCATGCTTGATGAAGATAGGTTTCCAACATGCATTCAGGTATTCAGCATGTATTTGGCAAAGAATATGAGTCCCTGACTGTAGAATGCTCTGTGGTAGTCAGACTTTTCTTAGGGAACAAGTTACAAGAGGGTGTTGGAGTAGCTCCACTTACCTCTGCCACAAGTTGGCTTCCATGAATGTGGCTCTACATATCTTAAAAAATGCAGTCACCTTCTCCGACAAACATTTTCACATTGGTGTGTGTGCACATGTGTGTGAAGAAATAAAAATGTGTGCTTGACACTTTTTAAGCTGATGGCATGTAAATTTCCAGGTGATGCTGCACTGAAAAATGGGAGCTGCACTCCCACTTCAGCAGTTAGAATGGAACAGCTTGAAAGGAAAAGGTCATTATCCCTACAGTTGGAATGGTAGTGAAATTCTCCAAACTGTGATGAAGGACCATATTGGAACTTGTGCATGCACATGGGTGCACAATAAATCAATATACCTCCCTTTTGTACTGATGGCAGGCACTCAAGGATTGCTTGTCTTTCATAAGCATAGTGGTGACTTAACCACCTCTCAAGCTCTAAACAAAAGTAACTCCTCAGGTATCGTGAATAGTTTTTACTTTGAGTGGAAATTGCATGCATCTGTTAACCAAGTAGGAGTCTTAGTTTCTTGCTTACTCTTACTCTTTCCTGCTCTAGAAAGAACTGGGTTTTTTAGGGTAAACTTGATTATAAGTCAGGAATATCCCTTTCACCTAATGTTGTTCACCTTCACCCAGCAGCTAGAATAAGCGAGGCAACTGGATTTTCATTGTTTTTCATCTCCAAGGCCGAGCAATTTCATTTATTACTTTTAACAGAAGACTAATTCAAGTAAGAACTGTTGCATGCATTTAACGTTTTATCAGCATGCAGATTGGATTCTGACCTGTGCCAGCTCGTTCTCATCGTTGGAGTCAAAGCTTTGCCTCTTCTGCAGACATACATGCACACACTCACATACATTCTAAAGACAGAACACTTGGCATAGAGCTACCAAGGGCAAACAAGCAAACAGTTACAATATTGTTCTTTACAGTGTAACACATTTATACGCCATTTCTGATTTACCTTCTCCCCTTTGCTAGTGAATTATATCTACAGACATATGGTGGTGGCAGGTTTGTTTAGCACAGAGCTTTGGTTTTCATGCTTGTTATTGCAGACGTGTCACTAGTACATGACCCAGAAGTAATGGACTCTCTGTAATCTGTCTTGGATGAGCTTGAAAGGCAAAAGGACAGTAGCGCTGTTGATACTGCATTATGTAAAAAAGCGGGTTGCGAGGAGAATGAATGCATAGGAGACACATACTGCTTACTGTGCTCCATCCTATTCTGAAAACAAAACATGTGACTAGAGCTTTGGCTTAGTACATTAGTTGCATTGGCATTACACAGAATTCTACCATGAGACAACGAGATTAAGAAAATGATCACATTAAAAACCATGATTGTAATTCCCTTGATCTCTAAACTTTAGAGAGACTAAGGAGGTATTTGGGAAACGGTGTAGTGTGAAATTGCAGTGTAATAAACTGGGTTTTGAGAGGATTTTGATAGACAAAGATAATACCTCTTTTTTCAATACTGTAGTTTCATTATTCATTTTACAAAAATAATCAGGATTCAGATTGATGTGATGAGAGCAATATATTCAGCTGTGGCACAATGTGTTTTGATAAAACAAGATTTTAAGTGTCGCTCGCAAGATGGGTAAATGGGCCTTCATATTTAGTGCATTGCTCCTTAGAGAGAAAATATAACAAAACCATATCTGGTAGGTTCATGCAATTTTGTGCTGTTTTTGAAAATCATTTTAGGATTGCAGTCATTGACATATCTCTTAATTTGTCTCAGAGTGTTAGTTATGCATATCGGATGTCTAAAACTATATGGTTTTCTAACAGCAGTTCCTTTGGTCTTTACATGATTGTCCCTTGCTAGGTTGTTTTTGCTTAAGATTATATGGAGATTTTGGGGGTGCATTTCTTCAGCTGTCTGCAATAATATTCCATTTTTAGTTTACTTCTCTGACAACTTCCTTTTTTAAAAAACAACAACACCACACACACAATTTGTACCCAACAGTATGTAAATGGTGTAAAGAAATACAGTATATGGGAGTTGTAGAACTGAATTTAGAGGCAAACCTGCCTTTCCAACATCTTGTATTCTAAAGCAGGAAAATATGAAAATGCAACACTTGTGACGTTACTGATTCTTTTGCCTAATAGCCATGTATCCAAGACTAGTGTAGCTGGTTTAAAAATATCTCTGTGTCCAAGAAGTATTCTTAATTTAATTCAGCGGTTTATTTTTATTTCCTTCCTGTCTCTTCACTTTTCTTTCTATGTAGACTCTGGTCCCATTTATAGGAAGCCTTAAATCCAGGGCTGTGACTCCCCTTTTGAAAGAGGAGTGCACTGTGATGCATGCCAGCAAGCTTATTTAAGTACTAAGAGTATGAAGGTGGCTTAATGGTTTGGTTTTTGTTTGCTTAAATACGGTTGGTTTCCTAAGGAGGTTGGAACCCCATTGCCCTGAATGGCAGTCTGTGATGAAATAGACTCATGTCCTTCAGCTGAGGACACTATGTATTAGATACTTCTCAATATTGTGCTAATTATCTCTGGATCAGAACCATGTTGTCAATTAAAAAAAAATGCAAGCATGGTCATTTTCATTATGAATATTTAAAATTCACCTGACACTTTTAATCCCCCTTTTTCTGGCAATTGAATCTAGCCAAAGATGGGAAAAGATTTTTTGATAATTTTTTTAAACAATTTGCTGGGTCTTAAACTCAAAAACAGTGAAATGGTCTTCTGTCAAGGGTCTTACCAGTGCCTCTCCTCTCCATGTCCTGGGAACGTCTAGAAACTGGAGATCGCCTTTTGAGCAATGCCTGAAATTGTGTACTAGGCAGCTGGAGGTGTGTAAAGACATTCTTCTCTAATGTGTTATGAGCAAAGTACTTGGATTTAAATGTCCTATTTGCCTCTTGGTAGTGGCTTCCAAAGATGGCTGGTACCATCAATTTGTATTTCTTGAATAAAAATCTTCTCTTTTCTGGTAAATCTTTTTTTGTACAGTGTTTGTTCTGTGCCATGTATCAAAAGAAGCATTCGTGTTACATAGGTGGTTGGCAATTGGGTACCAATACAGAGAAACACAGTTTTCAGTAGCTAAAAAGGGAAGTCTGATTAGGGGAATTCCTATGATGTGGCACCTCCCCACCCCTCCTCCGTGCAACTTTTATAAAACTAAATCTTTTAGCTTTGTACATGCAGGATGTGTGAAACCTTTCTTAATCTCCTTCAGCCCAAAGGTGAAATGTCTGGAAATGCAGTTAACATTAAGTTAGCCTTTTCAAGGTGCACTATATATTTATACTGTACCTATGTTGTGCTGACATTGCAGTAGTATGTGCACACCTTTAAAATTCTATAGCAAAGCACAAATAGGTTCTTTTTTGACCAATTAAATGAAGTAAATCAGTGTAGCATCATGATTTCCTAAAAGTCAGGAATATGCTGTATAGTACTCTATGTATTAAACATAAAGGAAAAACAACAAGAAAACCTGGTTATTATTATTATTTGGCTTTTAAAAATAAAATTGGTACTGGAGATGCCTTGCCTTAAAATACAAACTCTGTGTCCTTTTTCTCTTAACCCAACATAGCTGCAAAATGTCTCTTGTGTCTCTTCTGTCTTATTGGAGTCCTTAGGTCAGTGAACGGTCTGTATCATTACAGAAATCCTTTAGTATACCCAGCTAGCAAAATACAAGGCTTTCTACAGAGATCTTAGTAATGGCAGTCACTGGCAATCCAATCACAGGCCAGCAATTAACCCTTTATATCATTCTGGGTTTAGTTTTTAATTTCTAAAACAGCTAGCCATGCATGTGAGCATAAACTAAATGAGGTTTAGCATAAATTTGATCCAAACCAGGCAATCTGATTTGAATCATCCTTGATAGGAAGTTCAAATGAGCTGTTGAATATATTAAAATTATAGCCATGGTAATACCTAGATAATTGCCTTAAATTCAGGACCCCTTAGGGAGGTGGGGAGAGAGAGAGAGTGCAAGCAAACAGACACTAACTGCCTTGGAGAAAAACCCAGAGGTTAAATCTTGACAACCAGAGATGGTGATTATTTTGCTGAAACCTCTTCATCTCTGGGAAGAGTAGAATTTAAGCAGGTATAGCATGACAACTGAGAGTACAGGATTGGAAGATCCTAGTTTACACCTTGCTGCAGCCATTCATTCACGAAGTAACCTTTGGCAGGACACCTTACATTGCAGTGACCCCTTCAGAATTTGGCGCTTCTCTATTTCCTTTTAATTTTTGTCGCACAGGTTATGCTTTCTTTCAAACTGCGAGTTATCTGAATGTGGGAGGGGAGGGGTTTCCACTTTGCTAACCTTAATACAAAGTAGTTGTTATTTCCATTGATCTAAATGAACATCTTGTAGGGTAAAACATTTCCTTGTCCCTCCCTGCATTCTCATGATCTGGGGGATGTCCTCTGAAATGATGTTCTTGTGGTGCCCAGATATCTGATGGTTTTGATCATCACTCTACCTAAAAGACCTCAAACTTGCCCAACCCTTGAGATCATCATCTGAAGCTCTTTCTGTCATTCTGCGTTCAAGGAAGGTCTAAAGGATGGCAACACGAGAAAAGGCCTTTTGTAGTAGCCACCCATTTTACCCAGGGAAGCCTGCCTGCAATTGCTTTGGCACCAGGCAAGGATATTTTTGTTTTCCCAGGTATTTGGCAAGCACTGAGGGTCTGAACTGGCCGTGACTGAACAAGACCTTGAGGTTGTAGTGGATAGCTCAATGAAGATGTGGACTTAATATGTGACTGCTGTGAAAAAGGAAAATCCTATGCTGGGGATCATTAGGAAAGGAATTGAAAATAAAATTGCTGATAATTACGATGCTGTTATACAATCCATGGTCCAACCTTTGTTCTGCATCGAGTGCTCTCCCTTGGGTCCCACTGCTGTCTGAGAAGGGTCTCAGCAAAAGCCTTCTTGGTTATATTCTGCTGCTGTTTTTAAACTCTCTTAAGAACTCTTGGGTTTAGAACTTTGTAGGTGACACTTTAAACTCTTGCATCATATCAATGTATTACAACAGAGTAATGGGCGGTATTCAACTAAATGTTTGTGCTAGTGCAGTGGGACTTGCCCACTCCCCATGCATATCCTGTACCTTCTCCAAATTTGTTCTAGAGGGTTGGGGAAACTCCACAGAACAGTTTGGGGGGAGGAGAGGAGAGGAGAGGAGGGTAATGTTCTATTGTGCCCAGATAAATCCCTGCACTGATAGAACATTCCTCCTAGTGCTGCATTGAAAAAAGCAGGGTGTGCATTTGTGGCAGGAGAGGGGGAGAGAGAGATGGCTACAGATTCTCACTTGGGGTTTTGTCAATGGAATTGTCCCATTAGCAGAAGGACGTCTGACTACACAATGGGTTTTCTTCTCTTCCGCTGCCGCCAACCCACCCCCACCCCCCGCCAATGCCATGTTTTGGAGAGTTCCCTCTATCCTCCAGAGCAGGCTGTTGGGGTGGGGAGCAGAAAGAGGAGGGGGGGAAGTCAGTGTGGGTCTTCTTGCAGTAAGAATAAACAATCTAGCATGGATGGCTCTTTTTTTGAAAAACTAACCTTTATTTATTTAGAAAGTTATTGTGTTTATATAGCCCAACACACATTTTATTCTCACTGTTCTCTTCTGATCTTTGTAAACAGCCTGCAAATTGTTTTTAATGAGTGTTTATCGTGTGTTCTGCTTCATGTGGTGTGGAGACGGGTTATTTTGTTTTTTAAATTTCTGGCTGCCGGGGAAACAACACTCTTTTCTTCCATATGTAATTAAAGGTCACTGAAAGAAAATTCAGATAATGATTCTGCTTCTGCCGCTGCAGCTTCAGCCTTAGCTATCTGCTTCCTCAGTTTCTCCCTTGCCTTCCTCTGTTGTCGGTCAATGCAGAAGATAGTGAACATCCTGAACTCCTTGTAGTTCAGTTGCTGGTGATGGAAAGGAATAGGTAATATTGCAGTTTAGTGAAATATCAATGGCTAGTTCATAAACAAGTATTCTATGGGAGGAACGTGGCGTTTTCCATCCTTCCCTTTAAGTCTTCTCTCTGCCCTTCTGAGGTGGTCTTGAAGGTAAACCTCAGATCTCTCTAGTCGAGAATTTTTTTGTAGGCATTATGGCCTGCATTATCAAATGGACAAATGGAATTTCTTACATGTGTTTCTGTAACGTCTGCTATAATTAACTCTGAATCTTCGATGGGTAAGCAAGTCTAAGGCTAGCATGCCTTTCATGTGTGTGGTATGGTTCCTGCACACAGAGGAACCAGCAATTTCATGAGGAGCTGCCAAGTTGATAAAAGGGAGCTCAGGATTGTGCATGGTATTCTTGTGAACATAAACTAATCCTACCATGGACTTCTGAATGGGGTTATAAAATGAGTGTGTGGGACTGAATGTGGCTGGCGACTGGATGTTTTTAATTAAAAAAAAATCCCAAGTTTGTCAGGTGGGCAGGACTGCCACCCACCTGTCAATCACATGACATCTCAGAGAACAATAGTGCGTGTTGTTGCAGTCTTAGATGAGGCTTCTTCAGCCTAATAAAAGTCAAAGACTTATTAAGATGGGGCAATATAGGGGGGCAGGGGAGGAACCCACACATGGGCATAGCCAGGGTTTTTTTTGGGGGTAGAACTTTTGTTAGGGGGGAAGAACTGATGTGATTGGTCAGTTAAGTATTTTTATTGTTTCACTGCCCCTCCCTGCCCCGCTTGGCTATGCCCCTGAACCCACATATCCCCAGGCATTTGTTCTCTCACTCTCACCTACCAACAGGCACACACAATGTTACCTCATCACCAGAGATGTCAAAGTCCTTGAATATCTGACTCAGCTCGGTCTTTTTAATATTAAAGAGGAAGCGAGTGGATTGGAACTCTGCCGGGCCAACTGTGTGCCCTCCATCAATGTCCAGCAGCTCAAAAACCGGATGACAATGACGATACATGAACTGCTTTTCAAGGTGGTTCTGATCCCAGAAAGAGAAGTTAGAGTAGAAATTAAGTTTCTTTAAAAAATAATAATTCCAGCAGTATAAAACCCAAGCATTGGCACGTATGTTACTCTGATATTATTGGGGGGGGGGGGAAGACTTTTTAACATTCCTCATCTGCACATTCTAGTCTTTGTGTTTTGTTTTCTTTGAGGTTGCTATTAAGAGCAATGGGACCATTGTCTCAAATGGTGAAACTAGGATAAACCTCGCTGACAAGAACAGAATTTGTAGTCTCCAAAATGCCGTGGTTCCTGTAGGAACTGAAGCACTAGATTTGCCCAGATCAGTTTAATAAAAGATGAAATTGAGGTTGTCCAAGAACTTTGGAACTGGCAATGCATTGAGAATCCTGCACAGTATGATGTCTCCTTTGGTGTGTGCCCCTCCCCCCACTTCCTCATGTGTTGGCTTCAGTGCAGAGATCCTAATTCTCCCTCAGATGCCAGCTTCAAAGTAGAGATCTGATTTAAATATTGGTTTACTAACCAGGATTTTAAACCACAATCTGATCCAGCTTAGTAAGCCACCATTAAATGAGAGTTCCCTTTTTTGAATGTAATGGAGACCTCTGTTTAACACAAACTAGCATCTTTGTGTTAAAGCTGGGCAGGGTGGGTGGGTGGGTGGGTGGATGCGAGGGAAGGAGAAGGGGAGCAGTGTGCAGGCCTGACAATTTCCAGTTTCCTCAACCATGATCATGCCTGATCAGTGGTTGGCCAAACTTGGGCCTCCAGCTGTTTTGGGACTACAACTCCCATCATCCCTAGCTAGCAAGATCAGTGGTCAGGGATGATGGGAACTGTAGTCCCAAAACAGCTGGAGACCCAAGTTTGGCTAACACTGCATTAGGATGAACAAAGGCATGGGCTCACAATCTTTTGTGGCCCAGGCACACATATGGAAATCTAAAACCCTCATAGACACTTCAAAATACCCATTTCACAGAAGAATAAATAAAATGTGGTAACAAGCTACCCCTCCCCAAGACAAGCAAATGCACTTTAAAAAGGGGGGGAGCTGCAGGGGGCATTGACAAGCCCCATGGCAGGTGCCTGGGAGTGTAGTGACACCAATGGATACCACATTAGTGATGCCAGAACTAAGGTTTGTTTGTTTTTTCTTAGTGCTCTGTGGGCATGTATTCTCTCTGGCTCCATATTACATTTAATGCCCCCTATTCAGCTAAATAGAATTCAAAACATACTGTACTGAACATTACTACCTTTTCTGCTGCCAGAAGTATCTCCCCTACCCCAGCCCAGCCTGGAATTGCTAAGTTAACTTTACCTCATGGGACATTATGATGCACACCAACATGTAGAATTCATCAAAGTTGACCTCCCCTTTGCCATCCCAGTCCAGTAGGTCAAACACCAGCATGATCTGAGCCTTGCTCAGGTCAGTTACATAGTGGAGAAAGTTGTAAAACTGCAGATCTGGGGGAAATCCACATAAAAATGTGTGTTTTAAATATGTCCTTAAATACATCTTTAATTACATATTCATCTCAGAATACAATGTGGTTTCCCCACAACAGAACGACCAGGAGACCTCTTTTTACTGCCTGGTAAATCAGAGCATGCTCTTAATAATCAACTTTATCTACAAGAAAGGAATAAGCACTTTCCCAGGAAATGTAAGTTTAGGCAATCGGACTACAGAAGAAGGTGATTGGTGCAGGTTGCCTCCATTACTTTAAGACTCAATGAGAGCACCTGCTTGCAATAGATATGGCAGAGGGGCAGGGTCAGTTTAGGCCATATCTCATGGCTCAAGAGCAAAGCCAAAATGCACACAGTCTTGAGGCATGTGCAAAGTTCCAGTTATACTGAGCATCTTGGTAACACACTCCCCTAGCAATAAATGTTCTCACAACATGGAGATCAGCTTCCCCCTTTGAACTGATTGGCACAAAATGTTTGGCAAGCATTAGTTGGAAAGAGACGTACAGTTTCATTTGCCTCGCGTAATCCTCAAAGTGTATGGGCAGTGCAATCTGAGGTCTGAAAGTGGTCGCAGAACTAGTACTGATGCTCATTAAAGAGCCATCAATTGAAGATGATTTTACTTGAAAACACATACTCATCATATTGTGCTTATATTCAAAGCATAGGTTAGGAGAGGCGATATTCATAAAGCACCCACTCCTACGTTTGCCCCAGGAATGGATTATGAGCAGATGAATTCTGAGCTACAACATTGAGGAGCAGCTAGATGCAACGATGACACTTCAAATCACAGTATGCCAGCAGGAGGCTGAACCCTTCTGCAGCCATGCTTTGTCGCTCAAAATAGCTTTTTAATAAGCCATTTTTTCTTCCAGTGTGGGTTTCTTCCAGTTTTTAAAAAACTATAGGGTTTTTTAAAAAAGAAAACCTGTATATTTTCAGCAGGTGGAAAGCAAAGGAAAAAGTTCTGTTCTCCACAGCCACCCGCCCTACACTTAAATCTCCAAACCACACCCTGTCGTTACAGGAATTTATTGTCAGACCCAATTCTGCATGTTGGGCCACTGCTGTTAAACCTAGTTTTGCCCTCTGAATTCCAGATACTAGGGACAACGAAGGGAAAGTTTATGCCTCCACATTTTGTGTGTAAACTTACCAAGGGTATCTTGCCTGCCCAGCAGTGCTAATAGCGTACCCTCCCAGATATTTGCTCCAGTCTGGGGTGGTTCTTTTTATAATCTGGCTTGTGGCCAAACGCCTTAAGAATGAAAAACCACAGGCTTCGTTTCTGAAGACATACTCCAGAGTTCATGCACTCTGCTCTGATCCCCACCTCCCTCTTCCGATCAATTAGCTCGTGAAGTCCCTCTTTCTAGCTGATCTGAGGGGCAGCAACTGCTTGAAGGCAAAGTGAAATGATGCTGGGAGTTTCAGTTCACACCTTTGTGGCCTAACTTTAGCTGCTGTGTGAAACTTACCATTCAGAGAATTATTTTTGTGAACATCGAGCAGTTGAAAGTAGGACGCCAGTGCCCTTGCATTTCTGACAGATAACAAGCAGTAGATTTTATCCAAACACAAAAAGTGCAGGAAGCATTTGGGTTTCAGCTTCATCTTGCCGACAATGAAAACCGTTCACCTGCGGAACGCTGGCAGGTATTCACGGCGACGCCTGCATCACAGTCAAAGAATTCCACCTTGGAACCAGAACAGGAGGATGAAAAGAGCAACCCTCTCCCCACTTCTACCGTGTTCAAAATGGGTGCTCTCTGCCATAAGGAACCCAGGGGCAATACATGAACAAAACTGGAAATGATCAAGTATTAATACTTTTGGAACAGTCCACAGAAAACGGGGGGGAGTTGTCACATTGAAATCAGTTGGATTAAGGCTGGGAGTGGAAACTCTGGGTCTCCAGACTACAACTCCCATAATCGCTGACCATTGGTGGTGGTAGGATGATTTGGAGTCTGAACGTGCTCCTGCTCTGTGGATTGATTGATCTGTGCATTTTACCTTCCCTCAAATTGCAATCTTCAAGGTGAAGGTAGAAACAGAAAAGGGATAGGGGCAGAAAGTGCACTGCACAGGTTTGGGCTCCATAGCTTGTGTGCCCAGTAGGATGGTCAGTTGAAAAAAGCAGACAGGGCTCCTGCACCTTTAATAATTAGGCAGAAGGGCCAATTTCAGCATGTGTAACTAGCAATCCAAGCAACACCTGCATCAATTCCTCCCTCCACACAGCTGTTAAAGGTGCAGGTGCCTCGTCTTATTTTTTTCACCTGGCCACCTTACTACCAGACATTAAACTATGAATTCTGAGTCTTTTCCACAATCCTGATGTAAACTTTGCATGGACTGCCCTTTAGTATTGTAGACTTGGAAGGGTCTTCTTGTCTAAGGAAATGTCATGAGAACATCTTACGTTTCTGGGTAACATCATCCTTCGCCCAGAGCCCTCTGTGTTGTGTTAGCCCACAATGGCCCAGATAGGTCAGAGGAATTGAGAGAGAGTTGCTCAAGGCCACCCAGGGAGGTTTGAAGCTTAACAGTGATTTGAAAGTGGCTTTCTCACATTATCAGCTGTCTGCTCTCATTGCAGGGGCTAGGTGGGGTTGCCCCCTGTTGGTATCAGTCATTGTTAATCTTTCTACACGGGGCATTGTGAAGCTGTAACTCAGGGCATCACAAATTACTTGTTTTTGCAATTTTTTTTTTAAATGTATATCTTGCTTTTCATACCCCAAAAAGGAAACACGAATTACAGCTAACAGCATACAAAAACCCACAACATCAATGTAAAACATAAAGAATAGTAACAACTTATAACCCACCAAGCCGAACAGTCTACCTGCCACTTACGGCAGGCTCTCAGGGCTTGGATCATTATTTGTGCTTTCTTCCTGGAGATGCAAAAACAGGGTTCAATATCTGACAGGCTACAGTGCTTAGAAATCTGTCTTATACAGGCAGACCTTTGGTCCATTTAGACCATACCATCTACTCAATACCGGGAGTGAGGAACCTCAGTCCTGGGGGTCAAATGCTGCTATTTAGGCCTCTCTCTCTCTCTCTCTCTCTCTCTCTCTCTCTCTCTCGTTGTCGGTACTCTCCCCAGGCCATGGCCCTCAGTGGCCTGGCTTCACACCTCATTTTCTCCCCCAAAATGTTTTATTCATTTTGTAACACTAACAAACAACACAAACAGAAAAACAAACAATAAAAATTCTTGTCTTATTCTTATTTTTTCTAAACATTGTTAGGTGATCTTCCCCAAGTCCCCCCTATCTGATTTTCATTTTACCTCATCTTTAGCAGTTTACATATATCATAATTTTTAACCATTTTTTTATCACACTTACTTTTACCATTAAAATCTTTACATATTATCCCTTACAAATAATACTGTTTTAAAATACACTATCTTCTACTTCTAACCCTACAGCCTATATCCACTTCCAAAGCTATTCTAAGATTTAGGTAAATATTAACATATTTTTTCAAATATTCTTTAAACTTCTTCCAATCTTCTTCCACCGTCTCTTCTCTCTGGTCCCGGAGTCTCCCAGTCAGTTCGGCAAATTCCATATAGTCCATCATTTTCATCTGCCATTCTTCGATAGTTGGTAAATCTTGTTTCTTCCAATTCTTCGCTAGTAATATTCTCGCAGCTGTTGTAGCATACAGAAAAAAAGTAACATCCTTTTTGGGGATTTCACCCCCCACCATACCAAGTAAAAAGGCTTCTGGTTTCTTAATAAATGTGTTTTTCAACACTTTTTTCAGTTCATTATAAATCCTTTCCCATAAGTCTTTTACCTTGGGGCACGTCCACCACATGTGGTAAAAGGTTCCTTCTTTTTCCTTACATTTCCAGCATTTATTATCATGAGTATGATACATTTTTGCTAGGCTTCGCACCTTATTGGGTGGTTTTTTTGCCAGACATGAATGTGTCCTTTAAGAATGCCATCTTGCTACGGGGATGGAGAATAGAGGAGGATGTATGAGCATGTGTCGAACTGGCCCCTAGAAGAGTGGTCAGGAGGGAATGTGGCCCCTGGGTGGAAAAGCAGAACCCTGGGGTTTCAGACCAGGAGCTTTTCCCACCCCAGCTGGAGATGATTCAGTCTGGTGGGTCACAAGATGCACAGCCAAATTGGCAACTGGCAAAGCTAGTGAAGATTTACCACATAGCAAGTCCTGTCATTTCCAAATTCTGTAATTCCAAGCAGTTCCTCTAGATGTCCCTATTCATTTACATTTGTTAGTGTGTATGAGCAGCAGAAGTGGTCTGTTTCTGCCAAGACTACTGTACTGATCTAGTAGAATATTTGTTCAAGGTCCAGTTAAGTCAAAGTATATGTTTCATTTAGTAAAACTGGTTCATGGATCTCAAAACAGGTTTCTCTAACATTATCCTATCAGTCCAGCTGCCGGATACAGTAGTACCTTTGCAAAACCCCATTGTGAGAGGAGAGGTACTAAGCCAATGGCAGCCAAAGGGACGTGATACTCTAAGCCTCTGTGAGGTCATAGTGGAGTTGCAAGCTACGTGCCAGAGTAACAAAGGTCATCAGAGTAAATCAGGCAATCCTGAAGCTGGAAAGATCATACAGAGACCTCAGAAACTACAGAAGTGAGCTTAGAAGAAACCAAAGGAGAGAGCAGGGCCCTCAGAAGACAGGTTCAGCAAATGGTCATTGATTACAGCTGTAATTGGTTCATATTTGCTTCCTATAACCCTGTCTAACTTACTCCTTGACATTTTTGCAAGGTAAATTTGGCATGACTTATAATAGGTGTGTGTGTGTGTGTTATGTTGTATGAAATCCACTAAATACATGCTATTCTGAATAATTTTATATTACAATCAGAGGTGGCCCGTCCTGGCCTGTTCTGCCACCTGAGGCAAAAAGGGAATTGCCGCCTCCTGCTCTCTCCCCACTGCTCCCGCCATGCCACGCCACCACCACTTCAACACCCCAGCTCCCACCAGGTTCGGCAAAAGCCAGGGGGTTCCACAAAGTGTTGCCGCTTGGCTCCTCTGCCTTGGGGTGACTAAGATGATTAGCAGCACCACGCACCATAACACTTCCGTGTGGCCAGCAAGTGGGTGGCGTTCTGGTGGTGACAGAAGCAGTGGAGTGAGCAGAGTGCCATCTCCTGCACTTCCGCCGCCTGAGGCGAGCGCTTCACCCAGCCTCATGGGTGGAGCGGCTTCAATTACAGTACGGTGGTACCTCGGGTTAAGAACTTAATTTGTTCTGGAGGTTCGTTCTTAACCTGAAACTGTTCTTAGCCTGAGGTACCACTTTAGCTAATGGGGCCTCCCACTGCTGCCGCACGATTTCTGTTCTCATCCTGAAGCAAAGTTCTCAACCTGAGGTACTATTTCTGGGTTAGTGGAGTCTGTAACCTGAAGCGTCTGTAACCACTGTATTCTGAATTAGGTGACTGTAAGCCACTGCCACCAAACCATGGGTACTAGTGGTAATATTATTAATTCCACACAAATATTGGTTGTTTACAAAGACACCCATTCAAATACCGCTTCTACCACCCTTCAGGAACGCAGTAGGGGGCGGGTCTGTGTGTTTTTGCAACCCTAAAGCTAGTGTTGCTAATCAATGCAGAGCTACAATTTACAAATCGTTATCTGAATAAGAGACTCTCTGCTCAAGGATGACATTTACAGCTCCATCACCTGAGCCAAGTCTGCTCAAAGGGAACTCCTGTTCCATTCAGTGGCGCTCCCTCCCAGGTAAGCGGGGTTGCTAGATCGCTTCTCGAAGTTCCTTTAGGACACTTTCCCCGACACGCACATTTTTAGCTCCCTTCCGACATTTCCCAAGAAGTGATTTAATCTTTAATCCTCCCGGGTTTCCCAGAGTTAGAAAGTGTGGCGGCGGCGCACGAGATAACGTCCCGCTTTCAGCTTAAGCCTCCTCGCGGGGCGGACTGGAGCTCCGTTGCACGTCTTAGCCACGAAGCCACTGGAGCGCCAGCCGGGACCGCTCGCTTGCTCGCCGGGTGGCTTCCCTTCCTGGAGAGACCCCTCTTCTTCCCGATCCCCAGCAGGGGCAAAGGAATCGGAAACGGAAACTACAATTCCCTTGGCCCCTTGCGAGGGGTGTTTGCGAAGGAGGGACGCTGTGGAAGCGGCGGAGGGCCGCTTGGTCGAGCGAGGGGCGGGCTGACACGACCCACGGCTCCGGGGCGGGGCCAGGAAAGACGCGCAAGTGGCGGCTCCGAGAGGAGGAGGCGGGGCGAGCGGGACGCGGAGGGCTCCCGGTGTGGCCAGGACGGGGCGGGGGCAGAGATGCGCGCCCAAGCCCCAGCAGGTGAAGCGGCGCTGCGAGGCCACTCCACGCGCTCGCCTTGAGCGCTCTCTTCCCCGGCCGGAGCGGCCCCGGGGTGGTCGCTGCGGAGCGCCGGCTCCTGCGAGGGGGCGCGCCACGCGTGGCCGCGGAAGCGCAGAGAGAGGCAGCCGAGCAGGCTGAGCCGATCCTTTCGCTTTCCCAGCCGAGACACCGTCTGCCGGGCAAGAGTTGCTCTTGCCCGCTGCGCGCTCCTCTCCAGAGCGGCTCTGGGTTCGAGAGCTGCCGCCCAAGCAGCCGGTGCCTGCTGCCTCTCGCGGACTAGCCGACCGCAGCGCCTGCTGGCTCGCCGGACCCGTTTCGCTTCTGCCCTCTCGGTTTATGGTCGGACCATCGAGGGCCAGCCCGGGGCAGTGCCATGGCGTTCGCCAATTTCCGCCGCATCCTGCGCCTCTCTGCCTTCGAGAAGCGCCGATCCAAGGAGTATGAGCACGTTTGCCGGGACCTGGATCCCAACGAGGTGTGGGAGATCGTCGGAGAGCTGGGCGACGGCGCCTTCGGCAAAGTGTACAAGGTGAGCAAGAAGATACGGTGGCGGGAGCGAGTTCGAGTTCGGCGCGCCTTGTAGGCGCGTGGGGTTTGCTTGGTGGGGTAAGGTAAAAAGGTAAATGAACCGGCAACTTCACGAAACGAAGAAGGAAAGGCTGGCGCGTGGGATCTCTCGAGTCTCTCTCGCGTTCACAAGAACACATTGCAAACCGCGTTAGGCAGCAACGTATGCGGTTCGGAGGGTGGCGAGCCGTGACACGAGACTTTTCTCAGTGGAGCTGCGAGTTCATTTTCACCAAAGTCACGTGGAGTTCTCCCCAAACACTTAGGGGTTTCGTTTCATATCTACAGGATAAGTTGTTATACTTCTGTTGCTGTACTCTGAGAAAGGGGGAGGGGGTAAATTATCTTGTAGCATGTCACTTTCACAAGTAACTCGTCCTCTTTGAAGAAGTGCCTTTCCTTCTCTCCTTAACTGCTTCAACTCCTGTGTGAAGCTGGATTCGGGCATTCGTAAATGTGAAACTTATCTATATCCCGTGGTGTGAGTTAACTTTTGCATCGGGAACACACGTGGATAGATCAGAATGATCACTGCCTTTCCCAATCCCCCTCTCCCGGCTTTTTAGTGGGTTGAGGAATCCTGCAAACTCCACAGCTGTGTGCATACAGATTTTGTTTGGATAACTTTACTCCTTGTACACATGGCAAGTCTGTGCAAACCATCCTGGATAGAGATATATTGTTCCTACCAGTGTGAATAATACAGTTCAGTGACTGAAATGCATTAAGTATTGCAAGGAGAAATAGGCAGAGACCTGCTAGATCCAACCAAAGGCCTCTCTGGTCCAGCATAGGCCAGGCCACTGGCCAACCAGAAGCTGCAAGGGCCGGCCCTAAATACTTTGCTGCTTGAACCAGTTAAAGTGCTAAAGCATAGCCAAGTTATTCTGGCACTTAAGGTAGAAAGCTCCTCTTCTCCAACAGTAAAAGTACAATAAATATTAAACTAAATAACTTAATAATTTGATGCCCCACCATGGCACCCAGACACAGCTGGCCAATGGTAGGGCCCGTGCCTGTGCAGGATATAACTACAGTGGTACCTCGGGTTACATACGCTTCAGGTTACATACGCTTCAGGTTACAGACTCTGCTAACCCAGAAATATTACCTCGGGTTAAGAACTTTGCTTCAGGATGAGAACAGAAATTGTGCTCCAGTGGCGCGGCAGCAGCAGGAGGCCCCATTAGCTAAAGTGGTGCTTCAGGTTAAGAACAGACCTCTGGAACGAATTAAGTACTTAACCCGAGGTACCACTGTAGAGTTGCCCTCTTTTGCCGATTTCCCCCAGCAAGTGGTATTCATAGGCATGCCGCTTCTGGCCCTGGAAAGCGATCACAGCTAGTAGCCTCCCATAGCTGCTGTCACATTCATGCAGCCTGCAAAGCCTTGAAAGAAGGTTAAATCCTTCTTCCATTTGGTTAGTAGCAAATTCTTACTGGGTTTCGTTTCATGTAGGAATGGTGTTGGGCAATGGGGGATGAAAGAAAATATTCCGCGAAATAATTTTTAATTTATCCTTGCTTCTTATGAGAGTGACATTCACGGCAACAGGTGGAGACGGAGTTGGGGATCAAGTGTCCTCTTTCTTTATGTCCATGTAGTGGGGGTCCCCCCCCCTGCAGGAGCACATGTCTTGCCAGAAGTCTGTAAATCATATAGACTGTGTGTTCCTTCAGGGGGGATGTGGAGTAATCTTGGATTAAAGAGGTAGTGCAGATTTAGGGGTGCCCTGCATTTTGTTGTTCTATTCTCCCTGCCTCTGATCCAACACCTCTCTCTTTTAGATTGTAAGCTACTCTGAGCAGGAACCCCAGATGCTCAGTCCCAGTATGTTTCAGCAAGGCACATCAAGTTGCTGCTAGTAGGTATTTCTAGATGGATAGTTCATCGGTCTCCCCCAACCTGGCACCCTCTAGGTGTTAAGATCTACAGCTGTTGTCAGCATGCTGAGAACAGCTGTGGTTCATAACGCCTAGAGGGCACCAGGTTGGGGGTGATGGGAGACTGAGTTATAGTCAAAAACATCTGAAGAACTTCAGGTTGGGGAAGGCTGCTCTCTGCCACATAGATTTTCTCAGCTGAGTCAACTAATTGGGTCCAATTCATGATAATGGGCAGCTTTATTTATAAAATGTCAGGGAGATGCTCTACTCTACAGGTCACTTGCTGTTCCAGATGTTGGTCTTAGTGCTTTATATTTACATATATAAAAATGTTCGGACTTCTTTCCTCCCCCGCCCCCACTTCCCCCATTTGAGTGTCTTCGGGTGTTGAATCTAGAGCTGTCTTCAACTTTACCAGACAAATCCTTTTGGGGAGCCTGGATTGACTTGGCAAATCTTGTTAGTAATAGTGACTAGAAGCTAATAAGAGGCCAGCTGGACTCATTTGCAGGGGGGATATGAATGCTGCTAGATTGAAGACAGATTTCTGGGGAACAAGATTAGCAAGAGCCCGACTGGGGCTTGGGCAAGTAGAGGTGGTACTGTAAGGTGAGGCTAGTGATGGAGTCTGGCCATACGTTAGACTTTAGAGATGAAGGGAACTGGCTTGGATCCCTGCCCTTAGTGAGTGAAGTACAAAGTCAGTAACTGCATTGCTGAAATGGCTGGTGTAGTGCAGGGACCGCAGCTCCCTTTTTGTGGAAGTACCGGTAAGAATAAAAAATTGACCTGTTTTTCAGCAGTTGCAACAGATAACACTGCCACAATTGCACAAGGCAGACTTAGCCAACCTGATAGCCAGCATGCTAATTGGGGCTGAGGTGAGTTGTAGTCCAAAACACCTGGAGGGCAGAAGGTTGGCTAAAGCTGGCTTAAGCAATATGCAAAGGTTCTTGTAGGTTCTTTGACAATTCTGTTGACTACACAAAATAATGGCTGTCTAGAATCCATTGTGGTAAACTATTTAAATCATGTGATGCATGTGTGTTCCCAGGAAGGCAAGAATTGGTGTTTCCATCCAAACCACAAGAGTAATAAACCGCCTTTCCTGTTACAATTCAGAAAAGCATTTAACTTTTGTGTTTAGTAGAAGCAATGTAGATAGAGACTGCCACTGTCAGACTAAAATGCTGCTGCAAGTCTCTGGAAATCACTCATTTATGCCAGAAGCCTATCCTGCTAAGAAAGTAAGATGAGACCTGCTGGATCAGGCCAGTATCTCATCTAGTCCAGCATCCTGTTCTCCAGCAGCTGATACTCAAAAGCATACTGGCTCCAACAGTGAAGGTAGAACATAGCACTCGGGGTTAGTAGCCATTGGATAGCCATATCCTCCATCAATTTGTCTAATCCTCCTTTAAAACCACCCAAGTTGGTGGCCACCACTGTCTCCTGTGGGAGCAAATGCCCACCTATCATAGGGGAGTTGCTCGGTCCTGTTGCTCCATGTCAGCCACCCCTTTCTGAACATTTCCCAACTCCGCAATATCTTTTCTGATGTGAGATGATCAGGACAGTACACAGTATTCCAAAGCAGTCATATCATAAATTTGGATGGTGGCATTATGATGTGGATAATTTTATTTTCAGCTAGTTGTCCCTGTTCTGTTTTTGTGTTGTTGTTGTTTTAAAAAAGACTGGATGGGGGAAGCACTGCACTCATCAATAAAAGAGAAAGAAACAGGGAATGGGAGAGGTACCCAGTCTGTGATACCAGCTGGAGGAATGTGTCACTCTGGGAATACTGTAGCTCACTGTTAAAAAGCATTTATTTGGAAATTAACATTAATTTAAATGGATCTTTTCAAGTGTGTCTAAAGGCCATGCTCTGGTTATTTCCCTGCAAGAATTATCACAACTAACCCCCCAACAGCCTTCCTGACCCCCTTCCCTTTGTTCTGTGTATGTCTTCTGCCAAGACTGTCCATCTCCCCCAGTAGTTGTGGGCTCTGGCCCAAAAAAGCTTAACTTTTAAGACACCACAATCTTGTACATTTGGTTCAGTGGGGCTTGCTTCTTATAAATTGGCATAAGATTGCAGCTAAACCAACACACATAGTTGCCTCCCTGGAATAATTCTGATTGAGTGCACCACTCCTCAACCCCATCATTGTGCCATTCATACCCAACATGAATTTCTTCATGGTCGTTTAAGCATGATTTCTCTTCATGGTCTTTTAAACATGATTTTTTCTTTGGGCAAGGGCTTCATTGTTCAAACAAAAACTCAGGGAATGAGCTCAGCTTCCACTCCTTTCTTTGCACTTGATCAGACTTTTCCATTTCCTCCACCTCCTTTCACTCCTTCTTTATGCCCCCTTTCCTGTTTGCTTGTTAAATCCAGCCAAAGTCAAGCAGAGCTCCAGTGGGCTAGAGATGCAGCACAATAGCCACTGCAAACTTACTCAGAAGTTGTCCCACTGCTTTCAGCGGGGCTTACCTCTCAGGAAAGTGTGGCTTTAGGCCTGTGCTTGGTTTTCCCCATTGAAATAGTGGAATTTAAGCATTTTGCAGGGCCAGATTACACCCCTTGCTGACATGGGCAGTCCTTGATGTATGAGTAGCTTCTTGTAAAAATTTTGGGTTGGAAGGGAATTTAATTGTTCAAAGATAAACAGATTTAAGTTGGAGTCCTATGCACACTTGCTTGGAAATAAGCCTCACTGAAGACAGTTGGACTTACTTCTGTGAGTAAGCATGCATGGGAGACTTCCCTACCTCACTTCTTTTATAACTGAATGGGAAGAGGGCATGGCAAGCTTGGGTGCCCGTAGGCTCCAGAGTATGCCCAGTAATATTCACTGGTGCTGAGCCACAGCCCAGAGACCTTTGAGCCTGCACAAACAGGGCAGATTGGGACTTCCCTGCCCTCCGAATGCCATGGCGAGGGTGGCAGCTTTGTTGTCAGATTATCAGCTTGGAATCCTTGTCCAGAATCTGAAACTAGTTGTATATGCAGTTCTCTTAGTAGTTGATTGGGAGACGGGTTGAGGAGTACGTAAAACACTCCCAACAGAGTGATGTTTAAATCTAAGAAAACTGAACTACATAGCATATAAGCAACATGCTGTATAAGAACATCCATTTTGTTGAAATGCTGTGTAATAGAAACCATATATATTTCATGGTGGGACTCATGCAGCCTGAGTGGTGGATAGCTGCAGCAGCACCGGTACCCTAAACTGAACTGTGGCCGAGAGAGCTTCAGGTATCATTTAGTTTCTCTGAACTGGCTTTCTATGAATTAATAACCAGCCTGTATTGAAAAGTCTCTGCTTCAGATCTCAGCTCAACCAAGAATTGGGCAAACTGTTCTTTGCTCAGCCTCACCTGTGAATTTAGAGATAATCCTCCCTATTTTACAGAGTTGTTATTATGAACATGCATAGCATACAGTCATAGGAGTGAATCCTGCTGGCTTCAGTGGGGCTTAGGATTGGACTGTAATTCGCACACACAGCAGTCACTTGTTTTTCAATAAATTTGAGGTGTACTGTATAACTTTGGTAACCCTAGACTGCATGATTGGCGGTGGTATCATAGGTGAATCATGATTGTGTCAAACAATTTGAGGCTTCTTGGTCATCCGTTCTGGGTGATTTATTCACATCTTGTTGGCATGTTAAGGATACTCTCCCTTGCTTGTGTTATGAAATGAAAAGCTTGGGGGAGGGGGAATGAAATGTATTTTAAGAAGTGCCTATCAACACATATGTTTGCTATACATATAGTTTATATACCTCTCCATGAGACTTCCTCTTAGCCAGAACAAGGGACTTCCTGGTTCATTTTAAAACACCAAGTGGAAGGCAGAGATTGAGCCAAGGTCACTCAGTAGTTCAGAAAGTGGTCTTTAGCAACCCTCACGCTCTCTTGAGGTCACTTGTTGATGCAGCTGCTGTGAAATTAATAATAATAATAATAATAATAATAATAATAATAATAATAATAATAATAAACACAGGCTGTGTGCAGGTGGGTAACTTTCCTGCTCTCCAGAGAGCGGTGGACAAGAAGACAATGGAGCTGCCATAAGTGTCCCCCTTCTTTCAAGTAGGCATTCTAGTTCTAGCATCTTTCTCCATTCCCCATGGAGCAAAAGAACTACAGTGTACCTTGGGTTACATACACTTCAGATTACAGACTTCGCTAACCCAGAAATAGTACCTCGGGTTAAGAACTTTGCTTCAGGATGAGAACAGAAATCGTGCTCCAGTGGTGTGGCAGCAGCAAGAGGCCCCATTAGCTAAAGTGGTACCTCAGGTTAAAAACAGTTTCAGATTAAGAACGGACCTCCGGAACGAATTAAGTACTTAACCAGAGGTACCACTGTATACAAATGTATATGAACTCAGGAGGGGAAGGGGCAGGTGTATTGTATAAGTCAGTTCCTCAACAGGGATAGGATGCCACACACTATGGTTGAGATGGCCTGATCCATGCTGAGAGAGGGGGGTAAAGTGGGCTTGAGAACCCCAAGGGAAACGGATGGTCCTCCAGGTATTGCTGGGCTGCTGCAACTCTCATCATCTCTGACCTAGTGACAGTTCTGCCTAGGGCTGATGGGAGTGCCAACAACATATTCAGGGTCAAAGGTTGCCACCCTTTCTTCACTGTATCCTGTTGGACCTTCTTGCACTGCCTCCAGATGATTCAGTAGGAGCAGCAAGGAGGGTCCAATCCTTCCCAGGCAGGGTGCAGGAGGCTCAGATGCCTCTAAGCTCTTGTTCCCCCTGACAACCCATTGTACCAAGCCATAGACAGTTCTGAGCCAGTGTCTTGAACAACAATTATCCCAGTAAATCTGGAATAATGTTATGACATCCATCAAATGGCTCAGTAATTACTGCGGTTTTCCCAGTTTAATTACCAATTTAACTAGGGTAAGTTTGGCTGTCCCCAAGGCATTCCTCATCATGTCCTGTGTCTGCCAGCAACGCACAGAAAATAATTGTTGGGTGCAAAACAACCTGACGAATAAGCACTCTGAATGTTTTACGTTGAGGAATTTGGGTTGCATGCAATGAGTTTATGGGAAAAATAATGAGGCTTATCAGCTGCCTTTAAAATGTGTGACTTGCAAGTGTCTCTCACTTTGTCTTTCATCATCTTCCCCAACCCATGCATATGTTGAGGGGGAACTTGATAAGAAAACACATATCCCATCTCAAATTGTGGAAACTGGGGTAAAAGAAATGCTTGTTGTTGTTTAAAAAAAGGGAAGGGAAGTAAGGGGGAGTCAGTGGTGTGGTGGTTCAGTGCTGAGCACCATTGCAGTGTAGATTCATTTTAATGGGTGTCTCTCACAGCAAAACAATACTAATTTGATTGCTTTTCTGCAACAGATGTTACCATGTCAGCACAATGCCCTTAAAAAGAAAAAGAAAACCTTTAAAATAATTTTATTTTTACACCATTGAAGCTTTTAAAAATACAGAATAAAGCAGACCTTTTTGTTAACTTGCCTATATGCACGGGGATCAAAGGAACTATTGGTGTTGTGCTCGCTTCGGCAGCACATATACTAAAATTGGAACGATACAGAGAAGATTAGCATGGCCCCTGCGCAAGGAACTATTGGTGTTAACAGGTTGAAGCAGATACACTGGGAGAGATTTTGCACAAGGCATTACTGACAGGTGCAGCACTTAGTGGAGAGCATAAGACTCTTAACTACTGAAACAAAGTCTGCTTAGCGTTTATGTTGATCCAGTCCAAAATCCATTCAAAGCAATTAGAAGCTCTGCTGAGGACTCTGGATCTTCCAGTTCTGTACATCTGAGCTTGCTAGGTATGAGAAGGTAATCCCTTGTGATTTAGAGAGTCTCTGAAGTCTGCAGGATGCTCTGCACATCCTTTCCATCTCTGTCTTCTAAAAATGGCAGCCCATGGCCAAGTTCCTTCCTCTTCCTCCTTAACATCTTGCTCTGTGTCAGGACTCCATTGTGCTCTGCCCTTTCCGTACCACCCCCACAATTCCCCATAAACAGCTGCCACTTGTGAGTGCAAAGAACTGCCCATCAAGAGACAAGAGTTGAACCTGACATGGGGATGCCATTTTTTGGCAGTGGCCCCATCCCTCATTGGTATATATGTATATCAGTCCCCAATCTACAGCAGAAGGGATTGACGCTCCTTGCTGCTGCCAACATTTTGTTCTTCCTTTCCTCAGACAGTAAAAACAGATGCCCTGGAGCATCAAGAAGCTGAGCGTGACTCTCAGCGTTATGTAGGTGGGTCTTTGTTAGCAGTGAACCAGGCAAAGGAAAGGTGTATTGTGTGATGGGCCATTTGAAATGCTTGACCAGCTTGTATGATGCACAGACCTATACCACAGTGGTGGATGCTCAAAGCAAAATAGCCCAAAGAAACCTTTTACACATGCAGGCTGAAGGTCAGCTTGCTAGAATGTTGTTGTACAACTGCAAATACTGGAGCAGGAAAGTTTATCTGCATTTTTGAGCGTGTCCCAAACCAGGGCTGCCTGCTGCCTGCCTTGCTAAAACAGCAGGGATGCATCTGTGCCTCTTGTGAAATGCTATCGCTGTGTTCCAGAGGCTACTGATGAGAACACCTACGCCCCTGATAACTCGACTGTGGCAGGATGTGTTTTGCTAGGGTGGCCTCTTGACACTGCCTGTTTCTGCAGCAAACAATGTACTGAAGTAACTTCCTGCTGAAAATGTGGTCTGGGTTTTTTTGTTTTTGTAAAGTTCTCTGTTCTATTGGTGTTGCAATATACCCTAACTATAGCAATCCTCCACTTTCCATTTCAAATAGCCATTTTCTTAAGTACATTGAAAATGTCTGTCTCCTTATCTTCCATTCAGTGCAAAATAATCATTTTTTAAGGCTGCAATGCTAACCTGGGAGTAAGCCCCAGTGAATTCAGTAGGACTGACTTCTGAGTAAATATAGAATCATAGAATTCTAGAGTCGGAAGGTATCCCAAGGGTCATCTAGTCCAATCCTCCAGTGTAGGAATCCCAGCTGAAGAATCTCTGATAGATGGCCATCCAACCTGTGATCAAAAATCTCCAGTGAAGGAGAGTCCACCACCTTGTGATGTTGAACAGCTCTTACGAACAGCAAGTTCTTCCTAATGTTCAATTGGAATCTTTCTTTAACTTGAATCCATTGGTTTGGGTCTTACCCAAACCAGGAGAAAACAAGCTTGCTCCATCTTCCACATGACATGACAGCTCTTCGAATATTAGACAATACCGGTAGCTATCATATCACCTCTCAGTCCTCTCCAGGCTAAACATACCCAGCTCCCTCAAGTGTTCCTCATAAGGCTTGGATTTCAGACCTTTGCTATCTTGGTTGCCCCCTCTGCACATGTTGATTAGGATTGTGCCATAATTCAAATGTTTGAGGTGATTATTTTTAGAATCTAATGGCTGGGGAATTCCCTACACCTCCTCGAATGATCTGAACACTGCAAATCCCCTTCCCTCCTCCCTCTCCCCCCCCCAATCATTTTGTCAGATGCAATGATATCATTTCCTAGCTGAATGAAATTTATTTTGACCCTACCCTGGTGCTACATTTCCTGGATTTCGAGTACGAATATATCTCTGGCAAATTCTGCATGTGACAATTACAGTTCAGTGCTATTTTCCACTAATGAATATATTTTTATGTTGTGAAATAAGTTGCTTTCTTCCTGATTACGTGAATGAGCTCTAGAGGCTCCCACATAGCTCCAAAGCCCAGGAGCCAGCCTGCTTCATTTTGGATCAGAGCCACCTCTATTGTGAGGTGGTCGAAATATCTCCCAGGTGGGGATTATTGCCTCCATACCTCATCTGAGCTCTCAACCGGTTCACTAGAGGGCTGTTTGTGGTAGTTTCTTGACATTACTTTCCATACTTCAGACCTCTGCTGTAACTGCTGGACATCTCGGCCTTTTAATGCAGTGGCTTGCATTTGAAAGCGAGCAGAAATTGAGATTTCTGACATTTGTGGCAAAGGTTCAGCAAACTTCTCCAAGAGGAAAATGCTAGCATAGCACTGGTGGCACTGAGATGCTTCAAATATTCCAGGGATTCCTGCGTGCATTATGTGAGACCTGAAACTCTTAGAGGGCAATGTTTGTCTGAATTAATCAGTCTTTCTTGCATGGCATAGCTCTCAGTCTTGAACTTCATTCCTATTCTTTTGCCCACTTGAGGCCTTCTGGCCTTCACAGTAAGACACAGAAACCCTGGGCTTGCTGAAGAGCTATGTAAGGCTAATGTGGATGAAATACTTATTGTCTTCAATTCGTGGGCTGTTCTCCCTGTCGGCTCCAGGCAGGGCGATAGGTATTTGCATCTCCTGTGTTTTGACTTGCCCCAGTTAGCTTTAAAGCAATTCCGATAAGCTCTTACACAAATGGTGTCATATAACAGGTGCTTTGTTCCATGGCTAGCATTCTCTGCTTCTGAAACATCCATCTACAATGACTAGAGAAATAATAGTGCCACTCAGCACAGCCTTTCCAATTTTTGCTTTATTCATGTAGCTTCATGTTTGTAGCAATCCTATGTGGCCCCTATTGACTTTCTAATCTGCTTCAGACATTCTATCTGAAGGCCCTGTGTCTGAAATGCCATCTCCTTCCACAAAGCCAATGACACTTTTTTGGAGTGGGGAATACCTATATCTGAGAATGCACTGCACTTTTAAACTTTCCAATATCCCTCCCCCACCCACCCGCCTCAACCCTCTTCAATTTGGTTTTCATCCCATTCATTCATCCAAAGCTGCACTTTGGTGGCAATCCAAACTCTTGGCATTCAGTGCTTAATAGAGCGGCATAGACACTGCCACAGTCCAGTCACTTGTGCTGGCAAGGGCAGAAGGGGTGGGTGGGGACAGGGCAAATAAACAACAACCCTTCTCTATTCCAACTTCCAGCAGGGCCAGATCAGTCTCAAAACGCCCCATTTCAGCCGTTTCTGCTTGCCACCACCTGTGGGCATGCCATCAGCAATAGCTGCTGCCCACCCCCTGATGGGGAGGCACATTAGGGCATTCCTTGTTGGTGGAGCTTCCCTCCAGCAGAACTAGGCAGGACAGGGTGAAGAGACATCTCTGTCCCATCCAAACCCCTGCCAGCACACCAACCAGAGGTTTTCCTAAAAGCATCCTGCTTAAAACTGAAGACTCATTGAGTTATCTGCAGCTTTCAATACTGCTGTTAATCCACACTCTTAACCTCTTAACCTCTCTCTTTTGTATTGGTTTTTATGCTACAATGCCTTCTTCAAAGAGCTCTTATCTTGCTTTTTTCCATTTAGTTTCTGTCATTAGCTTTGTTCTTCCACCACATAGTAGGTTTTCCTAGACATTCTATAAATTCAGACCAATTGATAGCCTGTACTTCTCAGGGCAACTTACAACAAAATCACAATACGATAACAATGGCAGAAATAATAGGTAAAGGTAAACATAGACAGCAAAAACCTGTTGGAATGAAAATCTGGTACTGTCATTTTCACCTGATGGTTTTTAAAATGTACCCATTACCACTTTTATTCAAACAACATCCATCTCTCCACTCTGTTGTCTTCTCCAGTTCTTCCTGACCTCTTTTACTGTCTCCCCCACCCGAGTGACAAAAACCTATCTAACTCAGCATAAATAAAAGCAGGTTTTTAAACTACATGATTACAGAGCAACAGTACAGTATCTTATTGTACTCTATTCAAGACAGTAAAATTGTGACTGCTTTCATACAACCACTAGATAATTATCCTTTCCTATATGCAGCTGAATACTAAATATTTGCTCAAATGCACTTTCAGCCAGCAAGCATACCCTTCACTTCACCTCTGTGGTCAGTGGATTACTGAAATTGGGAAGAGGTCAGGGTTTCTGGCTGAAAGTTCCCATGTAGCAGTGTGTCTGAAGCTCTGAACCGTTGTCCAAGTTTTATTTGGAATTGTGTTTGTAAATAGGACCGCTTTCCACTGCCGTGGTTCCCACCCTGGGACCCATTGAAGGCCTTTTTTTGGGAGGGGGGCACTACCAGTTCACAATAGAACTGTGGTGGAGAAGATTTCTCATAATTGGAGGAAGAGAAGTGGAAGAACTAATCTTGCCACAAGGACCTACTTAATCTGACACATTTCTGGCATGTTTGACAAAGAGTAAACAAAAACATAACCTCACTGTAGCATTGGCTGCCTAAACCCCATTCCCTTCTACTGACTCATGCTGGCCATGCAACCCTCTGCTCAGCAATGTGGTTCCAAAGAAGTCAATTGCAATGAGTTGCTAAGAAACATCTAGCAAGTATGGGAAGTTGCCCTCTTCATGATCAAATATTCTTCCTAATCCCCACACCCCAAAATACCCTGCTGTAGGCCAGGTTTCCTCCTAAGAGGAGTGGGACACAGCTTGGTAGTGGAGCACATGTTTTGCATGCTGAAGGATGCATGTTGAAGCGCAGGTCTCCGAGCGTTTACATGGTGGTTCACTCTTGTACACAATTCCTCTTTCCCTTCCTCTGCTCTAGAATGGATTGCGTTAAAAACAAACTAAGCATGCTCGCTACCTGTCATCATACAGTCGTGTGCCACTTCTCCGAGCCAGTGCACACAACATGGTGAGCCCAAGCTGTGGCTTAGAGAGAACATGTGTGCTCCCTGAGCAGTGCTTGTAACTCTTTGCTTCTCCAGGCCCTTTCTACTGCTGTGTCACTCTGAGATAAGCCAAGGTTTGACTTAGCATGTCATCCAAGCTGAGACGTCGCTAGGCTCTTCCCTCACTACCCGTGAGCATATGCCTAGGCTAATGTACATAGGATTGCAGCTTGAATGTTCCTCATGCTACAAAACTCCCTTCAGACAACGCATTGGAGAAAGAGACAACCCTTATCCACAATTAGAAGAGCATACTGGATCAGACCAATGGCCCATCTAGTCCAGCAACCTGAATCTCACAGGTGCCAACTTGATGCTTGTGGGATCTGAGCACAAGAGCATTCTTTGCCTCCTGGGGTCTCCAGCAACTGGCATTTTGGAAGCATTGCTTCCTCTTTTTTGCAGTAAGGGAGTTTGTTACATCTCTTTTGTGACTTTGACCTTAGAATGCTGTGGAGGAGCCAATCAGTGAACACTCCCAGACATTGCAGAGCATGCAGTGATAGGATTCTCCCTTTCATTCTGAGGTGAAAGGCACAGAAGGGCTGTGCTGTGGGTTCCCCCACCCCTCAAAGGTACAGATTGAGTAGAATGCCTTTGAAGTTCTTCACTGCCCCTCTTGGCAGCAGGTAAATTATTACCTATGGTTCTGAACTCCTTTCCAAGCTCTGAACATTCTTTGCACATTCTTTGGCTCATGTGTAAGTATGATTCATTTCAGAGCTGTCAGCGGTTGACTTCATTATGTGGTGCTGTAATTGTTACTAGCATTTTTAAAGATCTCACTCCATTATTTGGACTACGCAAATAAAATGTGCTGGAACCCATTACTTCCAATGAATTCATCAACATGGCATAGGAGTAAAAGTCTGAGAGATGACACTTGATTCTCCCCCCCCCTTTTTTTGGAAGATGAAATTCTTGTTGAATCAATGCTGATCACAGCTTAGCTTCTGTTTCGTGGATGCTCTGAGGAAATGCCACTCCCTGTTCTCATCTAATGACCTTTTCCCAAACCACTTCTCTAAAATCTCCATAATGAGTTGTTATTAAGAATGCGCACCCTTGCTTTGAACTCATCTATCTTGTTTTGTATGCATGTGTGCCTATATCTCTTTATCTCTTTATGTATATACTGGCAAAGTCAGTCACCTCTCCTGAATTGTTTACATACAGTGGTATATATGAGCATAGCCATCCCTTGGAAAGTAATGGTATGTATTCCAGAATGTGGTGAAAAATGGGGGCATGCATTTTGAATAAATCGTTACCTCTTAAGTTATCACCTAATTTAAGTGTTTCCCTCTATATTTTCAGTTGAATGTTGAGGCTTCTTGGTTACTTGTTGCTGTAATGTAGTGCAAGGTAAACATGGCAACCCCCATTGTTGGGATACTCTAACATGGCACCAATTTCAGACTCTCTTATGATCTGGCTGTAGGGTCACATTGAGGTAATCAGAAAGCAATTAACCATCTTGGTTTCCTCCTGTGATAATCTGAAGGATCAATTACTTAATGTATTGTGAGCAGGGGCATGTAGCGTGCAAAGATTTGTTCGTTCCAAAGAAAACTGCTTTGGTTTGGTGCTTCATATTGACAGCTTGCTTTGGTTAGGATCCCATACCTCCCTCATTGCAGAGTCTCTGGTTCTTTAGGCACTCTCATTTATCAATTACTTCTCTGGCATGTCTTGTTTTGCTTGTATGTGTTAACAGAAGGTCTTTCAAGGCCTCTGTGGGAGCGTTGCTTGGAACATGAGCATTTTTGGTGTGGCATGGGGCATGGAATCCATCTTAGAAACAAACCTTTTGAATGGATTTGTCACTCTCTGGATCCCACAATATGTTCTGTGGTGATTCTGAATTGCAGGGGTGAAGTGGGGGGAATCTATTTTGATCTTTGACCTGGAACTTTGTGCAATTTAGTATCAGTACTTCTGCATTCTTCAAAATGCTTTCTCGCTTTACTGGAACCTAGAGAAGCTTTCACCTTGGGCAATTTTGAGGCGGAGGCATAGTGGTGGATTGCAGTTTCTTCATCTTCTCACCCCTCACCCCCACCCCAGGCAAAAGAAGAAAAAAAAAGAATGGGCAGTTTCTATTCCTTATTTGTATGCTGAACAGTAGCATATGCTCTACCACCAAAATATCATTTCATGAGCACAGTATCCTCTCATGTGCTAGGAGAGTAACAGGATAATAGCTGCCATTTCTCTCCAGGACTAAACCCTAAACGGTGTCCTCTTAATCAGCAGAACTTGATGTTTAGATTCACATGCATTGTTTGCAGTTCAGTGAATTATTTCTAAATATTATTTTTCACTCCTGCTCTTTTTTTCTTTTGGTCATTATTCTTCCAAATTCTGCTGGGTGAATGCATTGCTTTGTACCACAGAGAGCTGTGCTTCAGGGTTTTGAATCTTTAAACTCTGAAAAGTGGTCCCTTACAAACAAAACAGCTTGGCTGCCACACTGTAGTCATGACTATGTTATCTAATGCTATGCACCTTTTCACCCAATAATCCTTTTAACCTGATAAATGCACACTTGTTGTAGAGGGTGTCTGAATGTACTCCAAGAAAAGCTCCCTTGCCCTGAAATCATTCCCCCTGCTTAAAATGTAAATTGAAATTTTCAGGAGTATGTGTGGACTTCCTTTGAATTAATCAGATGAGATGATCTGAAAGGCAGCAGCTGCTGTTGGCCCAAACTCTGAAGGAGATCATCATTTCATTCCTTTACTCTCAATGAAACACAGTGGCTGACTGCTGAACTTGACCGAACCCTTTTTTTTCCAAATGGGAATGTAATTTACAGAAAGACAAGTGTTATGTTCAGAGCAATCAATTTGGCTGGGAATTTCCAGGTTTTAAAAAAGTCAGCTGCACCCCCAAAGGAATGCAGCATGTAAATGCGACCTATAAAACAATTCACAAATCTGACCATTGATAAACAACCCTCCGCCATTGCCTCGTGAACAACAAAGTAACACTTTATAAAACCCAAAAAAGCAACATTCTGATTGCCACACATTAATCAAGACATGCTATGTGACCTAGAACAACCAAACTCATGGCAATAGAAGGAAATGGTCATTTTAGACCTTTGGTGATTAAAAACAAAACAGAACTATGAGGAGCAGCCCTTCTAAGAAGTGAAGCTACTATTGCCACTGTTACTACATGCACAATGTTTGCAGGCATGGATCAATAACCAATTGTGAGCCACAGTGTCATTGTACATCATGGCCATAAAAGGAAAGGAGGCATCATACACTTGTCTAGATAATGCAGAGCCATTCCTTGCCACTCCACAATAATCCCTAAGCAAGGAGTAAGAGAGTGTGCTTGTATCTCTGAAAGGGAGAATGCAGCCAATTATCAACCAATAAAGATCTCTTGGGGCCAGATTATGGTGTCTCCTCCCAGCAAATACTTGCAGATGGCTCTCATAACTAGCAACCAAATTCCGAACTGAACTAAAGATAGTGTTCCTGAAACAAGAGTGAGTGTGTGGGGCCATGGCCTAAAAAGACTAATGTGATTTTCGTTGGCATCAGCAGAAGCCAAGGAAAGAATGCAACACTGCAGTCCTCCGATCGTTCCATCAAACATCCATCTAGGGATGCTATAGCAGTGGCTTTTCTGCAATGATAGGTGGTTGGACAACTTGCCTCTTGAGATCCCTTCCAACTCTGATTCTCCGACAGCCTGTGATGTGTAATCTTGATGAGGCAATGCAGTTCCACGAGCCTCTGCCATTCTGTGATGTTTTATTTCTCCTTTGATACAGAGTGCTCCCTGGCTCTACCAGGACAAAGAATATTTACATACTTGTGGGGAGGAATCACTAAGTAAGTCTTATTTGTGCACCCTGCAGTGCCTTGTTAATCCTGAACATTTTGCTTGTTTACTTCTATTTTTATCCTTGTACACAGAAGGCTGTGTGCTTTCCATCTCTGGTACTTAGATAGAACACATGCACACACGCGTGCGCGCACACACACACACACACACTGCTTTAGGTGCTCAGGATCACCTAAAGTTATCAACATTACCTTGTAGCAACATAAGTAGGGAATAAGCATTCACTGTCCCAGTAAGTGCTGCTTCAGTGTGGTAGGTGCTCTTGCAACCATGGAAGAGATGCCACTCTTGCTTTTACAGTCGTGTGCTGCTAGCAGCTAGTGTGCACACACACTTGTTTTTAGAAGATCAGTTCAGATTTAAATATTCATTCATATGAAAGCTGACCGTATGTTGGACTGCTTGCACTGTTTTCTTAAAATGGAACTGCTGTGGTTCATAATCCAGCTGGCTTTGGGCAGCTTATATTTCTGGCACACGGGCACTCACCTGCTGAGTTCTCAGTATGATTTTAGGTCTTTGAACATTACTGATTTTTTTTTTAAAAAAAATCATTTGAAGGGAGTTTTGCTGTCTGAAGGGGAGGGAGAAAGGGAAGGTGCTTAATCTTCCAATCTGAATGTCAGCATTTTTCCTGGCTGGTTGTTCACAATAGGCATGAAGCAAAGAAAGGGCTTCTGTATAAATCACTCCTTTATTTTTAACAGTGGGGGAACACTATGGAGGCATTTTTTGGTGTCCATCAGGCAAAACTCCTTTTTAAAACTAGTAAGAGAGGTTTTAAGTCGTCCAAAATACCACTGGATAACCGGTTTAGTCACAATGGCCACTTTTTTTTTATCTGCCCATTTAAAGCTCTTCAGGCAACTTGTCTCTCCACTTCACAACAAAATGTTCTAGAAGGTGCTATTTAGTAAAACATTTAATGGTGTCACAAAACCCAAAAAACAATAGACATTTCCATGGTACTGGCACAACTCATTTCCATACCCACCCGCTGATAAATTACAGTGGTACCTCGGGTTTAAGTACCGGTACTTAATTCGTTCTGGAGGTCCGTTCTTAACCTGAAACTGTTCTTAACCTGAAGCACCACTTTAGCTAATGGGGCCTCCTCCTGCTGCTGCTGCACCGCCGGAGCACGATTTCTGTTCTCATCCTGAAACAAAGTTCTTAACCCAAGGTAATATTTCTGGGTTAGCGGAGTCTGTAACCCAAAGCGTATGTTACCTGAGGTACCACTGTACTTTATTACCTTTTTTTTTTGCCAACCCGCTAACAAATTACTCCTGTACTGATCCGTTTGGGAAGTGATACAGGACTATCCAAAGATTTCTCCAGTTTGTGTTTTTTCCCTTTCTCTTTCCTAGCTGTGCTTTAAGGTCAGGTGTGCTTTGTATTAGGCTGCCAGTACAGGACCAGTGAAGAGCTGCAAAGGTGATACTGTGCCTGGTCTTCTGCCCCTACTAAGCCTCTGAGGAAGCTTTTCATTATGCTATTTTATATTTAAATCATCTCTGAATTATTTCAAACTAGAAACAAAACAAAAAACCCCACAACAAATCTGATTCACTTAATAGTGAATATGCAGGTATTGCACATAGTGTTAACACCTGGGACAGGAGCCCGTATGGACCCTTTCTACATCAAAGGTCTTGGCTTCTGCCCCTCTCTCTTGACCATACTTTCTTTTTCCTCCCACTCTGTCATCCGTGGCTTGTGAGCCCTGTTTGGAATGTGGCTTGATTGGATAATGTGCAAGAGGTCATTGATAAGTGACCCATCTTCTCTCACCATTCGCCTCTACCACTTTTATGAGTGCCGCTTGCATTTTATATTTATTGCAGCTGTCTCCTTTCAGCAATGCTATCTTCAAATCTCCCTTCTTCCCTTCATTAAGAAATAAAGATCATGTGCTGCTGGCTCTGGATTGGAACCAACACAAGTTTAGCACTGACCAAAAAAAAATTGCTTGGGAGAATTTTGCAGGTTGGAATGCTGTGGGTGACTTGAATATGTGACCACTGTAAACTTAGTTATGTGAGTGGCTCAGATGCTTTTGTTTGTTTATGCTAGGTATGGATCCAACCTATGGGTTTCCCAAATGAGAAAATAAGTTCTAGAGAGATTCCCCCCACCCCAACCAAAGATCATGTATGTGGCACATCCAGGAGATCAGTTCTACCAGAGGGCAATCCAAGTGACCTCCCTATTCACCATCCTCCCTTGTCTCTTGTTTCATGATATCAGCCTTCCGCTGGGTGGTCATAAGAGCAGCATCACTGTTGTCCTACAGGGCTGCAGAGTGTTCTAAATACAGTCTTGTTCCCCCCAGTCATTGTTTCTCTTCCTCTGAAATGAAAACAGCTAGGCTGGCTCTGGCTGCTGGCTCAAAAGGTTCCTCTGGCTCCAGGCTGGCTTCCGGTGAACTGTGATTTTGCAAGTTCCTCTAGTAGCAGGCAGTGCTTCATCATCTCCTCTGCCTCGTTTGTTTTACAGCAGGGGGTGGGGGCTCCCCTCTTTTTGATAGTGCTTGGGGTTTATTTCTCACCCCCTTCCCCAGTCCATGTGGAATCCAGACCTTTATGCTCTTCTGCACAGATGCCAAAATGCTGCTTTTAATAATCCTTTTAACTGTAATGCATTTATGTGTGTTTTCATTAATATTGGCTTCTTCATGTACACCTCCCCTAATAGGTACCATACATTTCTGTACACCTTTTTTTAGTTGCAGAACTGCACTGCAGAATTCAAAGAGGTGTGCATTTTGAAGGATAGCTGCCTTTTGGTTTGCGTATTGTTTCCAGAAGTGTTAATTAAGTAGATTCATATTCAAAACCCAAACCAAACCAAATTTCTCCCTCATCCGTAATCCGTGTGTATGTGTAGGCTTAGCTGCAGCCTTGCCATTAGATGACCACCAACTTGGATGGCTTGAAAAGAGAGTTAGACAAATTCGTGGAGAAGGCAGCTAACAATGGCTAATAGTTGCAATGGCTCTGCTCTGCCTCCACAGTCAGAGAGGCAGGAATGCTTCCGAATACCAGTTGCTGGAAACCGCAAGAGGAGAGTGTTCTCCTGCGCTCATGTCCAGCTTGCAGGCTTCCCACAGACACCAAGTTGGACACTGCGAGAGCAGGATGCTGGACTAGATGGGCCAAAGGCCTGCTCCAGCAAAGCTCTTAGTATGTTCTTATAAGGAAACAGACACAAACTGTCTCTTTTTGTTCTGTCCAGTGCAGCTATCACACAGCATAGGCTTCCTTTCCCACACACCTCAAGTGTGAGTCCAGAGCTGGAGGAATTTGCTACGCTGCGGATGCCTTCCAAGAAGCTTAATTGAAAAGGAAGCTTCTTCTAGTAGCTCTCCTCTAAAAACAAGCTGTGTAAACCACGGAAGGAAAGGCAGGGCTCTTGCAAGGGGCTTGCAGTTCCTCACAAGTGAAACCTCTGTTAATAACAGTCGGCTCTTGAATTCTAGCAGCGGTCCTGAGACAAATGGGTGGTGCCTGCATTTCTCTTCAGCAGTTTGTGGCGAAATGCCCCACCCTCACAAGCAGGCCTAATGCCCCGCCTCATAACTGTTTGCTTCCACAATCTGATCATCATCATCATCATTATCCACGGCTCTTGCAGCGAACTCATTCTCCAAGTGTGTAGATCCTTATAGATCCAAGACAGCACCACCCACACAGCAGAGGGAAGTACCAGCAGGCTCAGCTGGAAGGGGAATTCTATGTTTGGCAGATAAACACAAATCTTTGGGTGGGTAGAAGGGGAAATTAAGGGACTTGTTTGCAGGGGATGGATGGGGTGGGAAACTGGGAGGCAGGGGAAATGAAAGGGAGTGTTGTGTAGCTGACTAGCTGGAATCCTGTACAGGAGCACTGTACAACATTTTGTTCCAGGTATGAAGAACCTGGGGGTGGGGAGGCTTTCTCCTACTGGCAGTTTCCCTTTTTGTAAGGGTCCTCCCCCCTCCAAGAAAAAAATATGATTGACTGCTCAGACTAAGCCTGCTGACAAACCCTAGACCAGTCCAAGGCCCATATTATCTTCTGGGCTACCTTCCAAGGCCCAAGGCCCAGGGGTGGGCGGGACCAGAGGCAAAAGTGGGCAGAGCAAAACAAACATAAAATGTTACCTTCATACAAAAAGGCAGTTTTTATACACAGTCATCTATGCCTCCATCCAGACAAGCAAGAAGTATCTGAGTTCAAGGACACAATTCTGCCAGGCAAAAATACTTGGTGTTTGAAGCAGGGCTGGTGAGGTGTATGGCCTGAGGAGAGGGAGCCTGACCATGGGAGAATACCACAGGCCACATTTGGCCCCTGGTCCTGAGGTTCTCTACCCCTGCCCTAGACTGTCAAACAGCTTGTGGGGTTTCTAAGTCCTATAAAGTTCTTCTGTCCAGCCCAATTCTCGTGAGGACAAAGAAGAAAAGTTATGTAATTTTACTGTACCAGAGGGTTCCAAATTGTACTGAACCTTGTGGACTCTCCTTGGAAAGACAAGGGCTAGCTTAAGAACGATTAGGTAAAGTTAAAGGGACCCCTGACCATTAGGTCCAGTCGTGACCGACTCGGGTTGCGGAGCTCATCTCGCTTTATTGGCCGAGGGAGCCGGCGTACAGCTTCCGGGTCATGTGGCCAGCATGACTAAGCTGCTTCTGGAAAACCAGAGCAGCACACGGAAACGCCGTTTACCTTCCCGCCAGGGCGGTACCTATTCATCTACTTGCACTTTGACGTGCTTTCGAACTGCTAGGTTGGCAGGAGCAGGGACTGAGCAGCGGGAGCTCACCCTGTCGAGGGGATTTGAACCGCCGACCTTCTGATCGGCAAGTCCTAGGCTCTGTGGTTTAAGAACGATTAGGTCTTAGCATATGAGGATTCCAGGAAGAACTTCCAGAGAGAGAACTTTTTAATCAATTAAACCAAATATTAACATATATGAAGAAAGCTTATTTGGAGGCGAGGGCGACTAGGAAGGGGAAAGGAAGGCATAATTGTTTTCACTTAGCTTGTTACCTTTAGTGTGCTTGAGTAAAGTCTTGGGTTTCAGAGAATGTGCAGAGTTCCAGACAAGATTGCCTGAGAAAGCATCCATTTCTTGTAATGGGTCTCCTGATCAGCATAATTCTGAAGGAGACAGGGAAATGCCTCCCATTTTGGGCGGGAATTTGAGACCAGTGAAAGCTGAGCTCTTTCATTAGACGAAGTATCATGTGTAGCAGTGACAAAGGAAAATCTGTCTCTTGACGCAAGTGGTCTAAGTAGCCAGTCAAGAATTCACTTAGAGCACACTTCCACCTTCCTGTGCTTCTGAACTCCCATTGCAGAAGAACTAGCCAGTGGTGACAACTGTTAATAAAGGGTTAAATTGGGAAAGTGTATTGGAAATAAAAGTCAGAATATTGTCCTCTTCAGAACTTCTCCACAGGGGTTCCAAGTCACAGATCCTATAGGTGGCTCTGTTTGGTCTATACTGTATATGAAATTCTAGGGGTTCATCACACGGGTCTCACATCTTCAAATATAGATGCTTCTGGATTGTGTGGGTTTTTTGGATGACTGAGTGTCAGTCACTAGCAGGGATGTAAAAGTCTGAGGTCATCAGATTTTTAATAAAGCCCAATAAGAAAGGCCCCCAGAAAAGAATTCCAGCAACAGACTGCAGTTTTTCCTGAAGTAGCTGAGCAGTGACCCTTCTATTTCAAGTTCTAAATGGAAAAGCAGGCATACTTACAAGTACTTCTCATCCTGCTTTTTTCCTGGTGTTCATGACACTCCTGTAAAGAGCCATATAAGAAGGTTGGAAGAAGAGGGAGAGGGGAATAGGCCATATCTCTTTCTCCTGGAAAGAAACAGGACTGTGTAAATAATGTCCATGCAACACCCAGCAAAGGCACTCTCTCAGCACCAGTCTCCAAAATGTCGTCATCCAGACCATGCTGGCTTTTACCTCAGAATCGCAGCTGTGTTACCACCGTCAATAGCATGTGCCTGACTCAAGCACACCTTGAGTGTTTATGTTGGGAACTAATCCCTTTGTAAACTCTCCACAGGCTTTCTAAACAGAGACCTAAAAAGAGAAAGCAATAATGTAGATAAAAACTGGCCTCAGTGTTCCTCTAGTAGAAACATAACACACACACATGCCATCTGATGAGTGCCTTGTGCAAGATTCTGCCTGGAAGGTCCTGTCTATGGACAAAGTTTTATATGCTCCTCCATCTGGAGAATTTATTGTGTACCGAGTACTAGATAGTGATCTGGAGTGTATGGTACTGCCCTGTATTTACACAGATTGGTTACCTAATAAGGCTACTACTAATTTTAGCTGTTGATCTGGGGTGGTGAGAGAGAGAGAGAATATGCCTTTATTTTCCTTAGGAAATCTTGTGCTAAATATCCCAGGTCTGGCAAACCCTGCTTATAGTCATTCTCTTGCCTGTGGTCTCCTCTGCATTGTGTAAAGAAGAGTTGGCAGGTGGGCAAAGACCGCTGACCCAACATACGATGAGCTGGGAGTTCAGAGAATTCCACCAGCAGATTTCTGAAACTCCACCACCTGGGGCTGCAATATATGCATTTCCATTCCTCAGTGGATGAAGAGCTGCTAAGGCTTTAAAGGACTTGGTGGATCTTGACTGGCTTATGGCTCCAGACGACTGTATTCAGGCCAGAACTGAAGTCTAGAGGGGCACCCTTGACCCACAGAGTTTAATCTGCTTAGATTGCTGTCAAACCAGGGTGCTAGTAGTTCAGGGTGCTAGTAGTTCAGACCTACCTGTTGGGGGCCTGGGTTTGAGCCCACCTGCCCCCATTTCTAGTTGCCTTTCCTTCAGCATTTTGTCTGAGGTTGTGCGTATTTGAGTGGGGATGGTTTAGAAATTTATTGTTTTAATACTTCACCTTATGTTGGGTAGCATCCATATTCATTGTTTCATTTTAATATGTTGATTAGACTATTAGTACATCATTTTACTTGGCATATAACTTTTAACACCCAATAGCACAAATTATACTACCAGCTGTAAAGAAATAGCACACTGTACAGGGTTCACAGTTGTGCAACTGCTGTGCCAGTAGCCTGGTTCTCATGTAACACTAAACCATGGTTTAGTGCTGTGTGCATGAGTTAGAGTTAACAAGAGCAAAGATTCATGTTTGTATGTGTTCTCGTCTTCTCTTTCCACATGGCCAGGAGGAAGACTTCTGCGGAGCTGTGTTTTGCTTTGCTTTAATCTTGGCTTTTCTTCTTGTGTGAAACAAACACTGCCAGAATTCTACTCAACCAAACATCATAGAATCATAGGTTCATAGAATTGCAGAGTTGGAAGGGGCCACAAGGGTCATATAGTCCAACCCCCTGCAATGCTGGAATCTTTTGCCCAATGTGGGACTTGAACCCATAACCCTGCAATTAAAAGTCTCCTGCTCTACTGACTGAGGTATCCATCAGTATATCTGGTCAAAACCATGATCTCTGCCTCATGCTACACAAGAACCTGAGATTAAGAGAGAGCAAAAGTCCTTCTCCTGGCTCACGGGAGGAGAGGTCTGCATGTATAAGCCCATTGCTTTGCTCAAGCACTTGGTTGAAAACCATGGTTTGGTGTCAGGTGTGAACATGGTCACTAACTTTTTGCTGTTAACAATACTTTCTTACACTGTTTCCTTACACTGTTTCCTTTACTTTTATGATACAGGCCAAAAACAGAGAGACAGGTGCCTTAGCTGCTGCCAAAGTCATTGAGACCAAGAGTGAAGATGAGCTGGAGGACTACACAGTGGAGATTGAGATCCTTGCAACTTGTGACCACCCTTACATTGTAAAGCTGCTAGGAGCCTTTTATCATGACAGCAAACTATGGGTAAGATTAATACACTGATCTCTTCTCTTTCAGGTCAAACTAGCCTCTGAACGATGCTAGGAACTTGTAAGCTTGAGAATAAGACATTGGCTGCAAATGAAGATAGATTGGCTCCAAGTAGCTTTGTGTAGAAGCCCTGTTGCAAAAGCTACTTACTGGATACCTTAGAACTGCTTGCTGTTTTAGATCTGCTTTATAAATGCAATAACAGTTGTGTGTGGAATGCAACCCTTTAGTTTGTGACCTGTCTACCACAATTCTTTAACCTGTGATAGGTAACTGGGTTTTGTTAAATGACTAGCTTTACCCCCATCTTTATTCCAAAGACCACTCATTTAGCTGGACTAATACATATCTTACTTTCTTTCTTGTTAAATAAATAAATAAATGCAGCATCCTTTATTTTTTTTCTCTGCTGCACTGCATTAAAGGCAAATCTCCATACTAAAATGAAGCTTTGTCTTGGTAATGAATAAAGTAAGTGTTCGTCATGCCAGATTTTGGTATTCCTTGTGGTGAATGTTCTTTTGAAAGCCTTCAGTAAAGCATAATGTAAAAACAGGTCCTGGGCTTAACATGATGTCAGGGACGAGCAGGGGGGATTGGGAGAGGCAGGTGACGGGGAGGATGATCCAGGGGGAGGGGCCAGTGATTTGTGGGGCTCTGTGCTGCCCGTGAGGGGGCTGCCAGGAATGGAGGCAGAGGGGAGTCAGGGGGAAGTGACTGGACAGTCAGAGACAGGGAGGCAGCGGGAAAAGAGCTGGCGGGTGGGTTTCAGAAGTTGAAGAGCCTTTGGAATCCTCTCCATGCTCAAGGAGGGACTTAAAGCAATGGGAGCAGCTGGATCTGCCTGCCAGGAGAAGCCACCAGGTGCTTGTGTGCCCTGCGTCAAACCAGGGGGTTTAAGAAAGTAGGAATTGATGTGGCTACACTGTTGCTCCAACTGTCTGTGATGGAGCACAGGTCTGCAGAGGCCACAAATTCTTAATCCCTCAAACTAAGGGCCAAAAGCCCAGATTAAAAAGGAAAGGTGCATAAAACTAGACAAAGAGGGTATCAGATGAGCCTTCCTGGGGAGAACATTCCCAAAGTAAGGAGCCACCACTAAAAAGGCTTGTTCTCATGTTGCCACCCTCCAGATGACCTGTGGAGGGGGCAAGTGGAGAAAGGCCTTAGGTGGCGATTGCAGGGTCCAGGTGAGTTCATGTGAGGAAAAGCTTTCAAAATTCGGTGGGAAGGAGTTTGTCTTAAGGTATATGACCATTTTCTAGAGCCAGTATGAAAGGACAATATGTTATGCATTTCCTCTTGCAAAGACAGCAGAAAGTATTCAGAGCTTTTCTTTAGAGGGTGTGTGTATTAAAAGCATAATGATGATTGTTTAAAATATTGGCTCTAAGACCTGGAGAGAACCTTTTCCAAAACATTCCTGGCTGTACGATATGGAAATCAAAAGAGCTGCATAAAGAAAATGGACCTTGTCCAATCAGAATATATGTAAATGGAAGAAATTGCCCAAGTTCACCTAATTATTAGTGAAAAGATGGTTGGTGGGTATGGGCAGGAGGTTGCACATTGGGGCTTTTTGGAAGGAAGTATTTAAGCAATGTGATTGGAGTAGGCTACAGGGACAAGGAGGGGAATGACTCACATGGTAGCCTCTCTCCCCAGCTGCCTAGAACGTTGATTCTAATCACATTTTCTTGGAAGGAGACACACTTGCTTAAAGATATGCAATCGCTGTATTCAGCCTTTTCTAGAAAGCCGTAAAAGAGCTAGGTCTTTTTTTGAAGTGATTGGCATGCTGAACTGGTAAGTTGCATAGAAAATGGCTCAAAGGGGATGTTGTGGGTGGAACAGGTAGCATCTTGCCTGCTCCTGCTTTAGTCATTGTGGTCGCTCCTGATACAGGAACAGCTATGAACAATGGCTTCCATGTTTCAAATAAGACGTTAGCAGTTGGTGGGCTTTGCTCAGTTTTGCAATAGAAAATGCATCTGACTCCCACTTGCAAGCTGTTGCAGTTTTTGGCTCTTATATTTATTCTTCAGACCTTTTTCTCTTCCATGATGGCTTTTTCATGCACAACCCTAAAATGCTTTTCAGCCTCTCTTCCATTTGTCTGTTCGTGTGGGTGCTGTTTATAATGAGGTGCAAATCAGGAAAGAACCATTTTAGTGCATATTCTAGACTACACAGATTTTATGGTCATGTTTACAGGCTGAAGAGAGTTTCCTTCACTCTTTCCTGCAGATTTGTAACGGTGAGAGTAAAATGTGTATTTGTCAAGTGAGGTGTGCTTTCTTTTCAAGATCATTAAAAAAAAGCTAATATCCAATTTTCTTTAAAATATGTACATGATTTAGTTTGATTCTCTTAACCAAATCATGCCCAGGTTTCTGTCACTCACAACGGTAGATTAAATTTCCTTCTGGTGTCTGAATTCCTGTCGTATTGTTCCCCCTCCACATACTGAGCTGGTTTGCAAGACACGGTTATACAAAATACGCCTTTGCAAAGCCACCTGAACGTTCCGGTTTACAGGTAACAGCTCATATCCACTTTCACTCCTCTCTGTTCCTTTTGATGGCTGTGCTGAGATGAGCCAAGAACAAACCATGGTTACAGCTTGTGGTAAGTTAAGAGAATGCTTCACTGTGAGTTGGGCTGACATGATAAGCCAAACCTAAGCCAAAGCTTAGCTCAGAATGGTGCAGCAGTAAAAATTACGAGAGAGGAGCAAAGTGGCTATGAGCATGATCTTGCGAAGCCAAGGATTGGCTTATGTGTCATGCTGATGGGACTCATTCGATCAACATGTGGAAGGTAGCAGGATTGCGGCAGGTGACTCCGCTGCCCACCTGTGTGTGGCTAAGAGCCCCACTCCCAATCTGTGTGTGTTCAGTGGAACATAAGGGCAAGTCCTACTCAGGTGTGTAGTTGTAGTTTGGAATCGTGGTCATGGCATAGCTCCTCATTGAACAGACTGGCTTCATGCAAGATCAGCACACACAAGTTGGCAGCAGAGCCAGCAGCTGTGATCACACTCCCCTCCCTGTTCTAATGTGTGAAGCAGGACCATACCGTTATCTCCTGCAGAAGTTTATTTGCCTGGAGCTAAGCTCTCGTGTAGATTGTGAAGCTGAGGCTCCAATACTTTGGCCACCTCATGAGAAGAGAAGACTCCCTGGAAATGACCCTGATGTTGGGAAAGATGGAGGGCACAAGGAGAAGGGGACGACAGAGGACGAGATGGTTGGATAGTGTTCTCGAAGCTACAAGCATGAGTTTGACCAAACTGCGGGAGGCAGTAGAAGACAGGAGTGCCTGGCGTGCTCTGGTCCATGGGGTCACGAAGAGTCGGACACGACTAAACGACTAAACAACAACAACAAGCTCTCGTCTATAAAGATATGTCTGCATAAGGCTATTTTCACTTATCTTGTCCTTGCAAGCAGCGCTGCACCTCTGCTGTGACAAGCACACACGCTGGCAAATTGTCTCTTATCCTCCAAATGGCAGATTTGGGGTGATGTGTTTGTGGCTTGTAGCACCATTGTGGTTAGCAGGAGCTCCCAGGGTAGAACAACACCCTGCACCCTGTGCAGTGCTTTCTGATTCAACTCCCCCAACACTTCAGGTTGTGGCCTGCAGAAATAATGTTGGAAAGGCAAAGAACTCCAGTGTGGGCATGTCCTGAGGAAGAAGGCACTTAGCAGTTCTTTGGAAGCTGTCACGTCTTCAATAAAAACATGTTTTTAAGGTCAAAATGAAGCATCAGGCCCGCAGTTCAAGCATCAGCATGTAGATGCTCATGAATCAGCAAAGCTCCTATCTTGTTGTTTTATTAATACAGAAGAGTGCTTTAAAGGAAGTTGATTAAATTAGAGAGTTGGGTTTTGGTACAGGCTTGCTTGTATCCTTTTGAAAATTATGACTTAGCTCTCTTTGTTGATTAAAATCCAAGCATATCTGGATTTTAACCAGGCATCCGTTTTGAAAGAGATCGCTCAGACAAGGCCATCCCTTATCAGATGTAGGTTTTACTGGCAAAGTATGCATTTTTCTTTTATTCATTTGCAAGTTGTATTGCTTTGTATTATTACACATTTATATATAAACAGCACACCATCTCACCCATCCTACCCTATAACTTTTCCCAAAAGCTAACAAGAAATTATACAGGAAGAAATAGTTAAATGTGAACACGGAAGGTGGGAGAGAGAATTAGTGCAGTGCCACAGTATGGAACTGGGCTGTCCAGTCAGTAGCACCATTTGTGAGATGGCCGAGGACATCCACTGCATTCTGAATGACGTTGCTGCTGCTACTCCCAGGGGCTGCCAATCACATTGTCACTATTGTGGTGTGTTTGCCATACCTGGTCCTTTAGGTGCTTGGAGCAGCCAACAGCACCATCCAGATTGCAGCTGTTGGGGCTGGCTAGGCAGGTGTAAGGAAGATGAATGGGAATGACATAGTTTCTCTTCCTCCAATCCCAGGGGACCAAGCTGCTGCTGCTGTTGCTTCCTGGAGCAGGAAGCAGGAGACAGCCACAAGAAACCCATGGCCACTTTGTAAGTGGTGCAGCTTCTTACCTAGGGAAGAACAATATATAGATATAGTCATGTGTTGCTACAACACTTCCTTCTGGTCAGAGGGGCAATAATACTATGTCCCCAGTACAAAAATTTCCCACATATTTCTCCTTGTAGGCTATTTTGTTCAGGAAAAAATACAGCATTATGCCTGAGCTCCCTAGTGAATAGCACCCTTGTATTGTAAGAGAATAATGGCAAAATGGAAGCAATCTGTTTTACAGAGAGCTGGTTATTTAAATTCCACCTACTGAATACTTGTGTGCCAGACAAGCTGTTGACATTTGAATTCTCTCTCTCCCGCTCCCCCTCCAAATGAGGTTTGTTTTGTGGTATTCTGTGAAATCACCAGAAATCTGCTATGGCTTTGGGAGATCATGTGAGTGCCTATAAAGGCTGAGAGAAGCTTTTAGTCTGGAGAGAGAGAGAGAGCACACTCCTGTTCAGAGAGATTGTAGTGCTGTGAAGCTGATCTGTAGTCATAAAGAGCAGGTCTCCTAAATGCTTATATCAGCAAACAAGTTTGACCTGGGACCTTTTATAAGGATCAGGGAGTGCTATCTATTGTGCTATCTACTGGTGCATGTGACATGCTGGCTTCTTGGTGCATGAATACTGCATTTGCCTAGTATGAGTACGGTTTCCTCCTTCTGGCCAGAGCAGAATCTTTGCACCACCACTTGTTCAAGAGGTACTGCTGTTTGGCCAAGTTCTTTGACCAAGCCCTTCCTGTGTTGGCCATTATATGACCTATTAACCCTGAACTCCCCTTGTTGCTTGTGATTAGGTAAGGTTTATATTGCAGAAGCTAGTCAATGGGATTATTTACAACAGGATATAAGACCTTATTTACAGTTAAGATTTCTAGGGAATGCACTGATCAATTTGTATTTGCAATATTTTAAAAATTACAGAGCTCAGAAAAGGAGTTTTCTGACTCTCCCATCTTTGCTTTATCACTGTCTAGTAAAGTCCACTTTAGGGCCAGTCCTCTCAGAACTGATTTCTGCTGTTCAAATACTATACAGGCAATTCTGCTTATTTACACTTGCCACAAAAAGGGGTAGGATAACAGATAAGTCTGTTTTACAGACTGTTCTTGCACTAGGGCATTTAATTCATTTCTTATACGGAGATGAATTGCATATAGGTTAGTACTTTCAGAAGGCTGGAATAGTTTTCACAGAGAATTTAGCTGTAAATTCTGAGAGTTTCAGAGGAGTAGAAGGAACACACCCAATAATGTGTGTGTGTGTATCTGTCGCACACCCTACTGTTCAGTGTTTTCCCCCCTGCAGGATTAATAGTTGAGTGAATTGCCAGTTTGTAAGAGGAGGGACCAAAGGTCATGAATTCTTCACATAGGAAGGGTGGTGCCAAGCTTGCAACACTAATCTTTGCTTTCTCAGCAGTTAAATTGCCATGCCAAAGAGTTTAAATCCCCTTTGGTGAAAGGAGTGGAGATTGTTCTAAAAGGCTTGAATGGGTGGAATTTATCTCCCCTGTTAGAAGTTGCAAGGCTGTCTCAAAAAGATGCTAATTCAAGCATCCATTTAAAAGGCATTATTCGGATTGCTGGGCCATGAGAGTCTTTCCTTTAAGGTCATGTATTTTAACTTCTAATATAATAATGACCAGTTTAAAAGCCCCACCCCACAATAAAGGAAAACTTATTCAGAATGCCATGGTGGGATGGATTACCATGTGCAGGTGTTTAGGAGTGACCTTCCACTAACTGCTACCATGACTGAACTGGAAATCAGCCATGGTTGATACCAGAAAGAAATGAGATTCTGACTAAACATTAGGAAGAATTTTCTAACAGTAAGAGCCATTCAACAGTGGAAGTGGTGGCCTCTCCTATCTATCAGCGATTCTTTAGCTGTGATTCCTGCATTGCAGGGAGTTACACTGTTGGGTTCTCTTCCAACTCTATGGTTCTAGGCTGGAGTTAGAATAGAGAGCGTGACAATTGTTCCAAGTGTGGCTGGTTAGAGCCTGTTGGCTCTCCTTTCCTTATTGCAGCCAGGGCGTAGCCAGGAGGGGGCAGGGCCTCCCCCCCCCAAAAAAAATCTAGTAAATAATAAAATAACTAACTGACCAATTGCATCACAGATCTGCTCCCCCTAACATAAAGCCTGTCCCCCAATAAATCCTGACTACGCCCATGTCTGCACTCCAGCACAAAATGCAGCTGGGTGCCATTTTGGAAGAAGCACAGAAACCATCCAGACCTTGTTTCTTTCCCTAGTTAAATTTGATCATGTAGGTTTTGCTGATAGGCACAACCTTAAAAAAAAGTACTGCTTAATGATGTGTTCTGCAGAGTGGAATGTACAGAACATCCTGTTTAGTGCTAGAAGGCAAACTTAGACATTAGAACTATTAGAACTTCATACATCTGGAACTATTAGAGCTTGTACCGCAACTTAAACTGGATTTCTGAGCTGTAGGGAGACTGTGTACGAACAGTCCCCGCCCATATTTATTCTTATCTTAATTGCAAATTGTTTTTTTAAAAGACATATCTAAGGTTCTCTGCATCCTGTATACACTGACTTTTCTAACCTTTATGCCTTACTAAATTGACTGGCACACTCCTTTCTCCCCATCCCGTCCCAAACCCAAATAAGGCTATGTAAATATCGTAACATGGCTAATATTGATCCAAGCTAAGCTGGGGTTAGTCCTCTCCAATCGTCTACAAACTGGTCTCAGACTGGCTCCACGTCAAATTCTATATCCACTCAATAGTGAAGGAAGGCAGCTGAATTTAAACAAATTGAAAGCTGAGATAGCAAATCACAACACAGAGAATAACAATGGTTGTGACTGGCAAATAGAAATCTGTAACTGACATATGACAACTGCAGTCACAAAATATACCTTCATGCATGCAGCACAAGACTAAAAAAGAGCGAATGCAGCCACCATAATCAGATTAGCAAGATTCAACGTTATTTGAGTTGACTCATTCCAAACTGATGTGACTGTTTTGACTCTACAGTCTCTCATCGCAGCAATTCTAGGGCCGCAGAAAGAAACGGAAAGGAAGTGAAATGTCTCAGCGGGGGAAACTAGGGCTAGTAGGGTGATTACTGCAGAGCAAGCCCACTGGCTTGTTTGAAATATTTCATATCTGAGGGCAAGATTTCCAGTGTGCATAGGTAGGGAAGAGAGAGAGAGAGACTTTTTGAAAGCCCCAAGTTGGAAATAGGTTTAAGTTTGCATACACTTAAACCTGGACTCCACAATAATACCCAGTTTCCTTGACCCTCCCTGGGGTGAAAGAAATTTGCTCTTCTCAATGAATATCCCTCTTGGGTGACAAGGGGAGCAGAGCTGGCACTCAGCTCCTTGTCTCTCCCAAAGATCGGAGCAGCCTCTCTAGCACTTGGGTAGGCAAACTAAGGCCCAGGGGTCAGATCCGGCCCAATCACTTTCTAAATCCGGCCAGCGGATGGTCCAGGAATCAGTATGTTTTACCTGAGTAGAATGTATGCTTTTATTTAAAATGCATCTCTGGGTTATTTGTGGGGCATAGGAATTCATTCATTTTTTTTATTATTTTTTCAGAATATAGTCCGCCCCCCCCCCCCCGACAAGGTCTGAGGGACAGTGGACCAGCCCCCTGCTGAAAAAGTTTGCTGACCCCTGCCATGAACCAAGTGCCTTAGGCTTCTTGGTTGTTTTCACTAACCCTGAGGGTGGCACAAGACATAACCTGTCAAATTTTGTAATATAGCTCAAGTCTGTCTTATCCTGAACTAGTTCGGACCACAGCTGAGTGTTAAAGCACTTATTCTGCATGCAGAAGATCCTGTGTTCAGTGGGGCTGGCATTGCACCCTGCCGGAAACCTGGAGGGCTGCTGTTAATCAGGGTCAGCCGTGCTGGACTAGATGGGCCTAGTGGTCTGACTAAAGCAACTTCCTAGGATCACAGGGCCTGCTGCCACAATGCAAGGAGCACACTGCTCAATTGGTAGCAGCCAGCAAAATGAGTCTGAGCGTCGCTCATTCCACAAAGGCTTCTTCTGGAGCAGGACCTGAGCCTGAAGCGGAAGTGGACAAGGCCTTTTTGCTTTCTCCTCTAAAGGCTAAAGGCACCGGGGCCTCTGTCACCAAAGGAAGCGGCACACCTAATTGGCAAACATTTGACTTGCTTTCGATTTGTATTATTTGGAGCCGTGTGAGACAAAGGGCGGGATTTGCAGACAAAAGTGGCAGACAGCATTCAAGAAGTTTTGAAATCTAGGAGAGCAATTACTAAGATTGAGCTATGGGCAGTTTGATTCTTTTTAAGAGGGTGGAGATTACATGGAAGAAGGAGGGAGGGGGGTGACCAGAGAACAGCCAGGTAACAGCATTGCTTGCTTTTTAAACAAGGAAGCAGAAATGCAAAGAATGTGCTTTTGGCATTACGCTTTTCTTCTTTGTCTCCCTCAAGAGCCAAAGGTGTCCCGTTGAAGTCATGCTGTCTTCCCAAGCACTTGTTCATCCCTCGTTCTGAGCAAATGGTTTGCACCCACCCCATATGAACAAGCTGTTCACCCAAGAATGCTCCTGGATTTCTGTATCTGTTGAAGTGAACTCTAACCCATTCAGCTTCATGCAGTAATAAATCTGTTAGACTTTGAGATGCTCCTAGACTCTGCCATAAGCTATCAAAGAGTCAGTGGCTACTCCAGAATTTTCTGTGCACTTTGTTTTCAAAACATTCCTTTTTTTCCTTTTTTACAGATGTAAACTTATGCTCTATGTCAGAAATCCTCCAAATCAGGTCAGAAATGACATTAAATAATGCTCATATGACTTTCCCCATTAAGTTTTCAAGTACCCACCTGTAATAAACACCTTCCGCCATGCTAAATGACTGTGTTTTTATTTGGGGGGAACGGTGTTTCCAAGTACACGAGCAGCAAACAGTAAAATTACTTTTCACGGGTTTAGATACTGATTACTGAGCGTGGTTTCAGTCTCAGTGTACAGTCAGCCCTTCAGCACTAACAAGGTGATATATATCCTGATGGTGTTGTGACAAGAACCTGGCTCAAGCTGCATTATGGATTGTGCCAGAACATGCTGTATAGATAGATTAACAGCAATGATCAGTGCATGGGGATTTATTGGTGCATGAGTCAGGAGATACTTGACACAGTTGAAATGTTTATTGCAACAAAGCAAAGCTCTATGACACATGACAGTGAACAAAGGTCACTCCACTGGGGTTCTCCTGTCACAGAAAAATTAGCCACACCTGAGTGATAATAGAATAACAATGATGATGATAAAATTTGCAGAGACTGCTCACTGTAAATATTTGTTGATGTGAGTACTGCTAAAAGCTTGTGTACGCAGAGTATATGCACTTCTCATTCCAGAGTAGGAGAAACCAAGGGGGGGGGAATCCTCCAAATCAGGTCAATAGTCACCTGATGGATAAGGGATGGGTGTGTTTCTATGTGTATATATGGTTTTAATTTTCTTTTGGTTCATTTATATTCAAGGCAACATGCATGAGGACCTGAGGTGGTTTCCCATCCCAGCACGGACCAGAGAGACTGGCTTAGTTTTAGCAAGGTGGCTGCATCATTGCCCTCAGCCCATGCCCTAGCTGACAATTAGGCCTCACCTACATGGGTTACCAATTTGATTAGTTCGGGCCCTGAAACTCCATTCTTGTGTCACCAAAATGATACCCCGACTTCAGTACTGCCTCAGTTCCCAAACGGATAGCCCTTCCCCCAAAAGACAGTGGTACTTCCAGGCCACTCAAAAGCTGAAATTTGGCACATATGAAGTCTAAATCATTCCAAGTACAAGATACCTCTCGAAACAGGGCAGTGTCTCAAAGGAGGGGGCATGAAGTGTACTCCTGAATATATTCCTTATAATCCAGCACAGAGCAAGCCAGTCTGCACATAGAACAGAGTGTTGAAGTTTTTGGAGTTGGCTCCTTCCCTTGACTGAGATTTGGGGTAGGGGGCACTTTTAGCTGCAGCCAGAAACATAGATCACCACTTGCAAAATATGAAGGGGTATGTGCATGTGATGTATAAATACCTGAACTACAGTGGACAAATTTGACTTGCTCCCTTAGTTCAGACTCCAGTGTAGCTAATCCTTTTACTTCATAGACATGTTCAAGACAAATTATTAAAATTCAAGCCTGATTGGTTGTGATGTCAAGGGGTGACTTTTAGGGACTTCAAGGGAATGTTGTGATGGGCAAAACATATTATTTTTTAGCACAATTACAAAACAGCAGGCAAACCCCTGAGAACCAGCTGCAAGCTTCATCTTCAAATTAAAGCAGAAAAAGGAGCACTGTGAGTTTTAGGATGTTTCTGAGCTGTTTCCACGTCAGCTCTCAACTATGACAACTATTTCATCCTGTTGGCAAGTTCAAGTATCTGCAGCAGCCCTCTCTGTTCAAGCTGCAATCGAAACCTGTAAACAAATGCGTAAGTGGAGTCATGAGCGTTGAAGCTGCTTCAGATGGGCCTGCAGGTACAGGGAGCATGGGGGGGGGGTTCATTTTGTGTGAAAGGGCAATGATCTGAAAGGAAGTTTCCTGTGGGCTGAAGTCAAGGCTTTGTTTTCTCCCATTTACTCTGTGGGAGGTCTTGAGGGACATGATCGGATGGGCGTTCTTCTTCAGGGTTAGGCAGATGTCAGAGTAACATAATAGCGAAGGGAATCAGCTGCAAACCAGGAAGTCTCTTGTTCCCATCCTCACCTCTGCGGTGAAAACTTTCTTGGTAGCCCTTAGGCAGGCTGTGTTTCTTCTCAGCCTCACTGCATCTGCCGTGTGAGGATAATAATACTGAACAACCCTTCAGGATTATTTCAACAACTACAGTATTTGAATAAAGAGGTTTTTGAATGTGAGGCAGTAGCAATATTTCTGTTTGGAAGAGCTGTAAGTTAGACACTCCTGATTGTGTGTGAGATCTCATATGTTGTTTATTATAATGTTCTTAAGCAGCAAGCGCCCGAGTTTGACTTAAAACACCTTACAATAACATTTTAGAAGTAGGGACTTGTGCCCAACAGCAAGTTGCTCTGCTGTGCCAAAAATAGCAATAGCAATAAAAAATATAGTTGGAGTGTGACTTAGTTTTGGGGAAGAAGAAGCTGGTTTGTTCCAACAAGAGGGTTTTGTTGTTGTTGTTCTCTCTGATAGCAAACGAGCTGTTCTCTGAAATATACCGGTAATTTCCAGCTGCCCACTTAAAACTTTCTTTTTTTGACAGATCATGATCGAGTTTTGCCCTGGTGGAGCAGTGGATGCTACTATGCTGGGTAAGTGACACGAAGCATCTTAACAGTGAAGCCCCTTTTAAGGTCTTTCAGCACATTGAATGTGTTCTGGTCGTTCCTTCCACTCCCATCCCTGCAGGAAAGCAGAGCATTAGGTTTCTGTCCAAAACATGCATGTGAACAGGCTGAAACTGATCATGTGCATGCATGGGGGATTAGGGAGGGGGAAGACATCTGCCATCGAGGAGGGTGTTATTTTCCATGGCTTCACTCAGACCCAACACAAGAAGCAAGCATGTGGCTGCTGCGCTTGCCCAGGCTTACTGGGAATGATTACTCCATGTTCTAGTATTTGGGGGTGAATGTGAGGAGAAGGGGTCACAGCAGCTACTGCTTTTAAAAGAGCAAGCCCACACAAAGGCTGTCTTGTAGCAATGGGACATAGCTTAGATTTGCTCTGGCTGAGTTTTCAAGAACAGTAGCTATGGCAGGGGGTTGTGTGAGTTTGCCAATCTTCCTGGAAGGGGGAGAAAGGGAGCTTTCAGTTTCTCAGGATCTGAGTCTCCTGTTTAATCAGGCAAAGCATATCTCATTTCACAGGTACCCTCCAGGTTTGGGGATTTGCTTTTAGAGGAAAATGGGGGAGCAGGAGGGGGAACTGAGCTATATTTCAAAGGCCTAGATCATGTCTGGCATCTATGCTCCAGGCAGCAGGTGGTGAAGCTACGTACTCTTACAGGAGGCAATGTGCAGAGGTCACAAGTCTAAACTCCCAGCCTGTGGTTTTCAGGAAAGAAGGGCTGGGACATTAAATTCATGACCAGTCATTGGGGTGGGGGTGGGGAGTTGATTCTCACTGTGGTGAATGAATTCCAAGTGTCCATTTTGTATTTGTTATGAATTTCCCTCCATCACAGCTAACCACACAGACAGTTGGGATGCAGAGGATTGGCATCCTGCAAATTCTCTTAGACAGCTTTTGGTATCTTTGGGAAACCTGTTCAGTGGTATTCAACTCTGCCTTCTCAGAGCAGTCTTACATGGAAATTAAGGGGCATACCCTGAGTAAAACTTAATTGAATTTCACCTTCGGAAAAAGCATAGGAGCAGAAATGCTTGCCCTGGAAAAATGATCTCCTTACCGCTACATTGAATTCTACCCATATGTCTGAGGGAATGCCAGCCCTGTTTTCTTTTTCCCTCAGGGTCCACCTACATCTGGGATGGGGAGCCAGTGGTCCTCCAGGTGTTCTTGGGCTCAAACTCCCATTGTCCCCATCTAGCATGTGGTCCAGCAAAATCTGGGGGGGTCGCAGAGTCTCCATACCTGGCCTAAAATCACTATTTCCCTTTAATCAAAGTAGGTGAAATTGAAACCACCCACTGAAACAAATACGGCTTTCCCAATGTCCAAAGCAAAGGCTTATTGCTCATGAACAGAAACAATTGTCTTGAAACGCCTCATCTACATTCACTGTGTTCTAGTAGAGCAAGATTAAATATCGTATGTTTGTCGTATTTTACTCTCAGCCTAGTGGTTATGTGTTAGGGCTATGAGCTTTGATATGTTGCATGTACAAATTAATCAGTGAAATGTTTAACTTCAGAATAATCTCTGCAATCGTTTCCCCCTTTCAGTTCATAAGCAAAGCTGGCAGATATTTTGCACCTCAGAATAATCCGCTGCCGTTTCCCTTTTCTTTTTTAAATCTGAGGGAATGTAGCCTTTGGCAGAAAAAAAGTTGCACACCCCTGATGTATATACAGTTGTTAATTCAAACTGAGGGCAAAAGTCAACCCTGTTCCTTGAAGCTAAATTTAGGGGCATTTTCTGATTGCCTCTGTTTTATAGAACTGGATCGAGGCTTGACCGAACCCCAGATCCAAGTGATCTGCCGCCAGATGCTAGAAGCCCTAGACTACCTCCACAGCAAGAAGATAATCCATCGGGACCTGAAGGCAGGCAACGTTCTGCTGACCCTGGATGGAGACATCAAGCTTGGTGAGGCAAACTAGTTAGCCCTTGTGTAAGCTGCTTCCTGCACACAGTGAGATGAGTGGCTGAAAACAGTGGCTGCAGCGTTGTTGTTGTTGTTGTTTTAAAAGCAGCAACTGTAAGAGCTGTTGTGTGACCACATGAGAAAATTATGCATGCTTGGCTGCTGTAGAATAATCATTTGTTAGGTTTGTTGTCTCTCCACCCTTTTCCTCTGAGCAGCTGGGAAACACGTTGTAGCCTTGCAACATCCCTGAGGGGTCATTTGAGCAGAGAGACAGAGACCTACTGAAAGCTACCCAGTAAGCTTCCTGGCCAAGCAGGGATTTTCAGCCCTGACTCAAGAAGATCTCAAACAGTGTATTTACATACTCAGTGTATTTACATTCACTGAGACTTACTCCCAGGTAACTGTGCATAGAATTAGACACGACAAAAAGCAGAAACAATGTTAACTGGAAATACCAGTGGGGCCTCAAACAATTTTTTGCAGTGTGGAGTGCTGCAAATTCTATACCGCAGTCAGTTGACAATGTGGTCTTTCAAAATACTCCATTACACTCAATTTATCCTACCCTCGGAATAACCAGTTAGGATTTGATATCTGTTCATATTCCTCTTTGGTCTGTCTTGAGGGATGCCCCTTAGAGAGGGTTTTCCTATTATTTTTGTACTTTTGCAAACCTTTGAGTTTCCAGAAATGTATTTATAACCTAGAATAAGTCAGTGTTGACATCAGCTAAATTCTGTGAATGGAGAGGTGCTGAGGGTTATTCTTTTCAGCTTAATTAGAATATTTTTCTCTCTCCACCCTAGAATTCGTAGGGTTCTAAAAACTGTAATGAAGTTACTTTGCATGGTACACTTTTCAAAGACCCTCCTTTTATAAACGGGATTGTGCTGATTAACTCTGGATGTGGACATAAATCCTCTGCATGCAAAATAAGTTTGATGCAGACAGGCAAGAGGACATCAAGAAAGCAGTTGCTTGCTATGGTAATGTGCTGCAAGAAGCCTGAAGTGATCTTCCTGGCATGGGAGCAAAGTTCAGTTTCTGTATCAGAAGTTTGTCTCTTTTGCTGATGCTAGCTTTGATGATCCACTTCTGAGAAGGTTTTCATTAGAATCACAGAATCATAGAGTAGGAAGTGACCACAAGGATCATCTAGTCCTGCGATGCAGGAATGTTTCACCCAATATGGGGCTGAAACTCATGCTCTACTGACTGAGCTACACAGGGATGCTAGCATACTTTGAACTTTGGCCTTCCCTTTGGCTCCTGCTCAGAGTTGCTGAGCTAAAATTATGCCAGTTCCACCTCTTTGAATGATAGTACCCAGCGGAATGGATGTTCTTCAGAATGGGGATAGGTTGTATTGGGCCCAGAAAGACTTAAAGCAAAACAAAAAACCAACAACAAATCTGGGGTCCATCATCTGCAGAATTTAAAGGGGAGACTGGTAAATGCAACTTTTTTCATTCTATATGGGATTGTGTATAAATTGATGTCTGCCACAGGAATTGGCATGTTTTTTGTGCAAGCTGGAGAGGGTGTAGTTTGTTAGCGAGGACAGGGTGACGTTTCCTACACTTCATCACCTTTTCAGTGGAAATTTTCTAGAAAGAGGAGGACGAATAACCCTTAACACAAAATAGAACTGCAGACAACAGCAGGAAGCAGGAGAAAACAATTGATGGTTTGTTAGGATTTTGCTGAGGTATCCAACTACTTAACTGTTAAAATAAAGTGCTCCCCTAACCCGATGGGAAATGAAAGGGCTTCCTTTAGCATCCCCTGTTATTGTGGCAGAATAAAATAAATAAATACAATTACCTTGGCTTTGGTGGGGCACAGTTAGCAAAAATCTGGTACAGTATTTAAACTTCCGACCCTCATTGGGACAGTCTCTTTTGTCGATGTGAGATGGATTTTGCTCCATGTGATTATTATGCATGTGTCGTGGATACCTAGAACTCCTCTGTTTGTTGAAATCACGTTCCAGTTTGCATCTGCTGATGAAAAATGTGTCCAGCTACAAGTAGTCCTAGAGCTTGTCCACACTTCTGCTTATCCCGTGCCTAGAAAGCACAGGTCTGAGTGGTTTCCCCCTTCCCCACTCCTTTCCCCGGGGAGACAAGAGGGAGTGTGGATAAGCCCTTGCACTGTGTCAGAACCTTAGCCTAGGGCCCAGGCATTGTCCTGGCCACTTGGATAATCATTGATTGTTTTCAGAGAGTCTCTTGGTGACAGAAGGTTTTGCTTGAGCTGCTTAAGGCACACAAACACCTTGCAGCCGGTACCAGAGGATTTAACATGATCAAACTCTTTTCAGCGGATTTTGGAGTATCTGCCAAAAACATGAAGACTTTGCAAAGACGGGATTCCTTCATTGGGACACCATACTGGTGAGTAAATGAATTCAGATTTGCAAGATGCGTGAAAAGGCCACCACCAAATAAGAGCATATATATTCCAGCTCAAGAAAGAAGGTGCTACTTGCCTCTTGGCTGAATTGTAAACTATCCACACAAGTGGAAGTGTGTGTCAGAGAATGTGTGCCCATGTGTATATGCCGTGTGCTTGGTGTTTTCTCCTGGGGTCCCCCAAATGGCACTGGGCACCCCAGCACCACCAGACACCTGCCAAGCTCCCCAGCCCCTCCTAGCCTTTTAAAAAAATTGATTTATTTTTTTTTTGCCGTGGTGGGCTGTTGCCTGTTTTTTTGCTGCATTTCATTTGTTTTTGGTTTTTGGAGAGGGAGCGTTGTAGGTGTTCTGCCTCTTTTCAGTGGTGTGTGTCTGAGTATAATGTGTTTTTCTTCTGCAAAATGGATATTTCGTGATGCTCGTAATGGTTTCTTAGGTTTCCAAAGGTGCCCCTGGGCTCAAGAAGGTTGAGGATCTCTGTTTCTCAGTGCTGTGCAATTACATCTTTGTGTGTATTTTAATGAATTGAATCATAAGAGATTCATAAGAGTGCGCATGTCTGCTGGCCCTGGAGGTTGGTGGGAGACAAGCTGGGCCAGTGGTTGCCACATTTGGGCTCAGAAGGCAGGAACCGGCCAGTTGGCTGGCTAGGGGCACATGCCCGGCTTTGCCCGCCAAGATTCCCTCCTGTTGAGTTGAGCCCTGCCTGCCTCCTCACTACCAAGTGCTTCAAGCATAGGGGAACACAAAGAGTACATCAACAAACTTGCAGAGGGGGAAAACTATGTTGAGAGTCCTGCATTGCTGGGGGTTGGACTAGATGATTCTTGGGGTCCCTCCCAACTCTCCAATTCTATGAGTCTATGCAAATAGGCAAGAGGCTGCAAACCTAGATGAAAGGCAGCTTTTAATTATTGCTTTATGTGACATCAGTGAAAATGCTACAAGTCCCATAACTGGAATGAGATGTTGACGAATCTAGGCCATTCTCTCCCCCTGCCCCTTTCTTTTACTCCCTACCATTTGGTGGAATGTCCTTTTTGAAGCAGTTCCAAGTGTTTGAGAGCAGTGATTCACTCTAGGAATTTAATCTCTAAATCAGCCACGTTGCTAAGGGGATGCAATCAGTGAGCATTAATTTGCCATCTAAAGCAACATCCAGGCCAGATGTCATTGGCCTGCTGGTTTTCTGTCGCTGCAGCCTGTTGAGCATGGAGAGATGAATGGTGGTTGCCTGAGGGGGGCGGGTGAACTGGATACTGTCTTTAGCTGATAGATTTAACCATTTCCATGTCCCATTTATTGCAATGGGAGAATTATGTGTGTTCTCAACTCTCCAGTAAAAATCAGTGTGACCTATAAGTGCTTAACTCTGGATAGATCATGCCAAGGGCAGCAGAAGAGGCTTCTCCCCAATTCATTCAAGAACTAGCTGCAGAGTCATATTTCTGATGCTTACAACTGACTCTAGGCTAATAACTGATTAAATATATAGATTAGCTGGGGTGGGGAGGTGTTCTTCAAAACCACTGATCAATGGTAATATGTTGGTAGCAGAGCACCCTATTCTTTGTTACTTTCTCTTTAGGATGGCTCCTGAAGTGGTGATGTGCGAGACCATGAAAGACACCCCCTACGACTACAAGGCTGACATCTGGTCCTTGGGCATAACTCTGATAGAAATGGCCCAGATAGAGCCTCCTCATCATGAACTCAATCCCATGAGGGTCCTGCTGAAAATAGCCAAATCTGATCCTCCCACTCTTAACTATCCCTCAAAGTGGTGAGAAGACCATTTTCTTTTTTTAAGTGCATTTGCACTTGTGGGTCTGTGAGAGGGTGGTCTGTCTGTTGGTCGGTCGGTCTCTGTTTACCCAAACAACTGTGGGTCACCTTTGTCTAGATCAAGATAATAACAAGGACTAATTTCTTCTGTACAAACCCCCACTTGTCCATGTGCTCACTGAATAACCTTAGGCAAGACCAATTTTTAACCTACCCTATTTCCATGAAATGCTTTCATGAGGATGTAGGGAGATAACCCAATGTATGCCACTCTGAGCTCTTCAGAGGAAGGGTGCCATACAAACTTAGCATATAATAGCACCACTCTTTCCCAACCTTGTGCCTCCTTTATGTTTTGGGTTGCATCCCTAGAGCCACCACTGGTCAGAGTCGGCCATGGGTGTGAAACTGGATCTGGCCCAATTCCCACCCCTTACAGGCCAACTTTCAGTTCTCTACACACATCTGGCCTACACATCGTTGCCCTTTCACTCCTTTAGAGTATTTTCTGTGCGTTCTCCAATTGTATCGATGCTGCATTGAAGTAAATACCTAGCCAGACCTTCTGGTTGTTAAAGAGAGGAGTGAGCAGCCCTGAAGCTTTTTCTCCCTATGCTCCACAGTCCAAATCATACAGGATCACATTCAATGAAAATCACTGGGTGGTAGCTTCCATGGATAAACTTGCTTGTGACACAGTTTCTGCAGTCATGTGTAGAAACTGCCAACAAGTTCTTTGTCCTGGCTTTACATAGAAGACAACATTGGATGGGAAAGCGGGGGGGGGGGGGGACGGCAGGATGATGTTATTATCGCTTGCCTGACAGAAGGCTTTGTATTAACACGAGCTCAAGCGTACAATTGTCCTCATGTGAGCTTGCTAACATTTGGGCTTTTTGGCATGAATTGAGAAATAGAGTGACAGCATGTAACTTGCTTCTGAACAGCTGTTGCTCCGGAGCTTTAAAGGGAAGTGCTAAATCTGTAATTAACCAGGCAACATTTCTGCGTATTCAGAAAATGTTATTGTTTTTAATATGTTTGTGCCGCTTTGTCTCAATAGCTCTTCCTTTCAACCCATTAGAGCTAACTGAACAATAATTTGTGGCGATAACACTGGGAATATAATTGGTGTGGGCTGTGGGGTACTTGGGACCGTTTCCTCCCTTCTGAAGTTCTAGCCAACTCTGTTTGTTTCTTTGTGCATAAAGGTCTCCAGAATTTAATGACTTCCTGAAGACTGCACTTGATAAGAACCCCGAGACACGTCCGACTGCAGCACAATTGCTGGAGGTAAGTGCAGGATCCCCAGTCAATAAATGCATAAAATAGATACATACATGAGCAACTGCTTGCAGGTTGGTAGCCCACGTAGCGCAAACTTGTTTTTGTTGTGCTGATGCATAGAAAAGTTGAGCCTGTCTGCTGTAATTGTGGCTCCTAACTGGACACAAACTATACCACTGTTAGGAGGTATAGCAAAGCAAATTTGACTGCCAGTGCTGACTTCCCAGCCTCCCCTTACTTTTACTGGGCCTTCCAGTTGCTTCCACCTACCCACCTGTCTCCTCTTACTTGACTCCAGTGTAAAAAAAGGTGGCTGTAATTTTCTAGCAACACTCATACAGCAGCCACCATTCCTAGATACTTCTTTATTTTGGAAAATTCTCCTTGGCTACTTTAGAACCATGCATAGCATTTGTGTGTATTTTTTCAGTTTCTGTCCAAATGGTTACGCTTTACTATGAGCCTTTGGTTAAAAAGGAAAAGTTGTCTAATCAATTAATCAATTGTTGGAAGAGTTCTGAGTGTATTGACTCTATGAAACAGAGAGGAATTTGGCAGTACTGTATTGTCAATCAGGGGACGATTTCTTAATGAGGTTTGGGGCCAGTTCGCATGCTTACTTGGTTGGATGACCCTCTTCTCTGTGGTGCTAGGAAGTAGATGTGCACACACATCTTTGCACTATGCATGTAGTGGCACAGGTGACTTGTCCGCTGCACATGGAGGTCCAAATCTGGAGATTATTCCTCTCCAGGAGGAAGAACAGAAAGCATGAGTGGGAATTGGGGCTGCTCATGGAGCACATGTGTCATACATTAACAGTGCAGTCCTATGGATGTCTCCTCTGAAATGAGCCTCATGGAGTTCAGTGGTGCTTCCTCCCAGGTTAATGTTAAGGACTATGCAGCCTCAATAACCTATGCATTGTAGGCCTGTGATGTGCCTTTTCCTCTGTGAACGAGGGTAAATGTGCCAACAGACTTTGAGACTATTCTGCTTAGTTTGTATAGAGGGTTTTTGCACTGTCGCCAGGTATGTTTGTACTTATGCAAACCATCTTGGTACAGAGCACATGGGGCTCTTACGGACCAGGTCTCACACTCCTTTGAGTTGCTCACGGGAACACTGTTCTTGTGTAAGCATTGTAATGGGATCTGGGGGCTTATGGCTATCAAGCTGTAACAACTTCCATGTTCAAGAACATTAATATCGAAGGCCCCATCTGCACAGTCCATTTAGAGCAATATCACGCCACTTTAAGCAGTCATGCTTTCCCAAAGGATCCTGGGAAGTGAAGTTTGTTAAGGGTGCTGAGAGTTGTTAGGAGAGCACTACTCACCTCACAGAGTTCCCTGGGAAGATGGATTGATGTTTAACTACTCTCTGAATTGCAGCTCTGAGATGGGAACAGGGATCTCTTAACTTTCAGGACTCTTAACCAACTGCAGTTCCCAGGGTTCTTTGGGAGATGCTATGTCTGTTCAAAGTGTCATGGTACAGCTTTCCGTCAAATCAATCAGTTTATTTGTATGCTGCCTTTCCAAAGTTAACACCACGCTCAAGGCAGTTTACAACATATTTTTTAAAAATTGCATAGCTACAAACATAACAGAAGTAGTCATAAACAACAAACAAAACAACAAAAGTGCACAACCAAACTGAACAATTTCCACATAGATCGTAAGATACAAAATAAAGATACAAAAATTTTTTAACAGCAACAGCCCCCTGCAAAAAACCCCACCCTATACAGATACCCCAGGCCAAGATTCTGTTCACCAGCCTCAGCTTTTGTAGCTGGAGTCAGTCAGGGCCTCGCCCTCCCTGGTCATGTGGGAAAAGACCTGCAAGGCTGGGAGGGAGCAGGTCTTCCAGGACTTACAGCCAATTGCTGCCCCATGGATTGAATGTGACCCATGAGGATACATTTTTGTCTGCCTCACTGCAATCCTGCTCAGTTTTAATCAAGGTGTTTTGAAACTCTTCCCCCATAGTTTCACCTGCAAGGGAAAAAGAGAGAATTGTTCCCTGCAGTTGTGAGAGACAAGTATTCCACATTTTTGCATTTTTTTTCTACTTGGGTAGTTGTTTTCTCCAACTATCTAAGCACAACTGTGCCACAAACTTAGCTGAGCCCTCACAACACATGCAGGGGTCGAATGGCATTACAAAATGCCCTTCTGGTCCCTGCATTGCCTCCTGGAGAGACTGTTTTGCTCCCAAGAATACTGCCTGTGATTTAGCATGTCCATTTCAAAGCTAGAGAGGGTGCAGACTGCCCATAGCACTTGTATGAGAGATTACATTTCTTATGAGTCTACTTGCATGAATGAATTTGGGCAGGGGTGGGGGGAGCAGCTGAAAGTGGCCCCTGAAGTCCACTTTGAGTCATCATGACTTGGGTTGCAGGATTATTCATTCCAATACGGTCACACGTTCTTGGTTTTCAGCATCCTTTTGTCAGCAAGGTCACTACTAACAGAGCCCTACGTGAGCTTGTGGCTGAGGCAAAGGCTGAAGTGATGGAGGAAATTGAAGACAATAGAGAGGAAGGAGAAGAGGATGACTCACCAGAATGTGCATCTGTAAGTTTCGTTCTTTCTGTTGTCTTTCATTCTTTCTATCTATCCTGCTGCATGAAGGAAACACTTCTTTTTCAGAAGGAAGGCAAACCCCAACACCTGCGGGAATACACAAAATGCTTATATTTTTCAAAAAGCTTTCACAACGAAAGCTAGCTAGATACAGAAAAGTAAACTGAGGGCCACCTTTGACCCTTGCATTGACTGTGTTTTGCTCGGGGTGGGGGCGGGGAGCCACTTTAATGTTTATCATGCAGGTGGACAGGAAAAATGCCTCCTTGGTTGGGGAGCGATTCCTCTTCACACAGCAGCCAACAAGCCCTGGAAACAATGTGATGGGCAGAAAGCCAGCCCCTTCGCTTTCCTCTCGTGAGAGAAGTCTGCTAAGTTAATGCTGAATGTGTCTCTTCATGTGTACACTCACTATATGGCTAAAACGGCCACATGGGAAGATGTTGTCTGCTGCCTCCTTTGCCCCAAGGAAAATGTCCCTGTGCCATTTGGGACTAAAAATGTGTTCTATGCCCTTGATCCTGCTGGCTGGTATTGGGCTTGGCTTGTGCAAATAGGAGGCTATAGGAGAAGTTGTATTTATGTGCGCGTGTGTGTTCGTTTGTTCGTTCATTCATTCATTCGTTCGTTCATTCATTCATGGAAGCAGTTCAGAAACAACTGGCAAGATTAAATATATTGTTGATGGCTGATGCCAGGGTTCCAAGCAAAAAGAGGTCTGTTCTGACCCAGGGCAAGGGATGCGGGGGGCATGTTTCTTATCCTACATGGAACATTTCTGTGGAGAAAATGATGAAACTGCTTCAGGCACAACACTGTTCCCTGGAGCCTGGCAAACTAGACTTTGGAGTTTTTGCAGACTTCCTTCGATTGTCTAGGACTTGGACAGAAAATAGACAAAGTTTGAAGGGGGTAGTTGAAATCGCCAAGAGAGGTGCTTTCTCAACATTCATGAGAACAAACCGAAAACTCTTCTCATGGAAGCTCTAATTGTCACTGCTCTGTGTCCTACACCTGTACCCCAACCCATTGTTCCCTTAAACTCAAGCACCCGGGGCCAGTCCTGGGAAAGAAGTTAAGGAGTGCTTCCTCTCTGACTGAAGCTGCAATTAGGAAATGAAAGCCTGGCTCCTCAAGGGAGGTGAGGGTGTTGAGGACAAGTGGCTGTGTGTTTCCTTCTCCCTCCCAACTCTGGAACTACCCATAGATGTGGGAAGAACAACACAACTGCTGTCCATGAGGGGGTCCTCATCTGTGGAGGCTGAGGACTCAGTGTCAGGAATTGTAGACAGGTCTTCTTCACTCCTCCTTCCACTCCTTCCCCAAGATGTAAAGGGGAGAGTAGAGTCTTCAAGTGTTGCTTAAAGAGCTCCCAGAGATGACACCCATGACAAATTTTTAGAGCTTGTTGATGGTACTTGTTTTTTCTGCCAGTTTTATTCATGTGTTTTTATCTTCTAGCTTTTTAATTATGTAAGCTGCTCTGGTGAAGGATAGTATATAATATATCTTTTTAAATCAATTATTTGAAATGAAACAAAAAGTAGAAGACAAAAGATCTGCTAGTTCAAGGTTTCAATGGTCTCCTTACACTACAAATATTCAGAGGCAGAGGACATTTTGGTCTTTTTTAAAAAAAAAACCAGTACATTTCTCAATGCATATGTTCGGTATTTGACTCCTCAGTTAAGTTTTTTAAGGAGAACAAAGTCAAAATGTATGACCTTTCTCTTTCCCTTTTCTTTACTCAGCCCCTTGATGCTAATAAGAGGGACTCTTCTGTGCCAAGCCAGAGCCAGCTAAGTTTGCAAAAAGAGAAGTCTCCAGAAAACGGCTTGTCACTTGTGGCCAATGGACCCATGTTGCCTCTACAGCAAGTCACTGAAGCCATAAATGGGAAGGGCAACAAGGTTTCAAAGGAAGTGGCTAGCGACAAAAAGCCAGGCAAAAACAACAGCAGTACAAACTTGTCTGGAATTGAGGATTACACAGATGAAGCCAGTGCCAAAGAAAAGCCAGACGCCAGCCCCCAGTTGCTGCAACTCAACAAGAACGTTAAGCCAGCCGAGAACAGCAGTCTTGTCTACCAAAATAAGGACACTGAACCAGTAAGCAAAGATGATTCCAACGTGGGAAGCCGGCCAGAGAGCAGCCTCCTTGAGACGCCAGTTGAAGAGAAGCTCCCCAATGGGAGTTTGAGTTCTTCCTCTCAATTTGAGGATGGCAGCTCCAAGCAGGACTCTGATTCAGGTAGCACCTCTGCCTCAGAGAGCATGGACCTCAGTATCTCCTTGTCTACCGACCTGTCCCTGAACAGAGGCAGTGGGTCCCTCTCTCTCAAGGTAAGAATTTGGGCTCACCAAGTGGGATTTGTGTAGCATGGAAACCAGGCTTCACTCAGCAAACCTTTGAGCAAGATGTCTCTCTAACTCATTCTCCAACGAACTGATTCTATCAAGGGGTGAGGACACAAAATTTACTCCTACATGAGATAGCTGATTCTTAAAGTCTCTCCTGAGTTATCTTCCTTGAAGAGTCTGATAAAGACATTATTGGGCAGGTGGTGATAAATCTGAATGCTGTAATATATCCTAGTCCCCCTGTGATTGTTAGTTCCCAACTTTAGTCACCTTTGTTGTTGTTAGGCTGTGATATGTGTGTGTGTGTGTGTGTGTAATTTTCTTTAATGGTTGGTTCACCATAATAAACATTCGATTGATTACATAGGATGCAAAAATGCAGAAGATGACACTGAAACGGACCAGGAGATTTGTTGTGGATGGAGTAGAAGTGAGTGTCACTACCTCAAAAATCATCAGTGAGGATGAGAAGAAAGATGAAGAGATGAGATTCCTCAGGCAAGCTGGAAATCAGGGGATTTTCGGGTGGGGTGGAGATATGGGCACACCAGGCTTTCTCAGAATATAGTTTTCTCTATGCTTATCACTTTCTCCATAGAGTTGTATGAAGTGGTAGGGAACCAGGGGACTCATCATGCAATATATTTTGAGCAGTTAAAAATATAGCATGAATCAGTGGCGTAGCATGGGGGGTGCAGGGGGGGCCGGCCGCACCGGGCACAACATCTGGGGGGGTGCGCTCGCACTCGCACCTCTCTGCCCCTACTAAATTCCACGGGTTAGGGGGCGCAAATTACTTGCCTTGCCCCGGGTGCTGACAACCCACGCTACGCCACTGACATGAATGCTGCAGATCTGTAAAAGCATGATCTCCTTATGAGTAACAGGCAGTTATGGCCATTTCCAGAGCCTATCTGACTGCACAAATTCTCTTGTTTTTTTTTTTGTTTGTTTTTATTTTTATTTTTTATAAATTTTTATTGAGTTTTCAAATTTTTATAGACAAACACACACACACAAACACCAAACACAAAACAATACATATGTAATTTTCATTACCCTCTTTCCTTGACTTCCCCACATCTCTCCTTCCCACATTCCAAATTCAATAATTAATTCAGCAAGTTATTTCCTCTTCTCTCTATTATATTGTTATCCTCTGTTCTTAATATTTAACATCTCTTGTTAGACTCAAATTTACTTATCCAGTTTTTGCACATTAATTCCTTTCTCTAAGGTCGACCTATCTTCTCTCACACGAATCCTCCCTTTTTATATTAAACAAAACATATCCAAATTAAAAAATCATAAATCAAAAATTCTTACTATTCTACTCTCCCCCTCCCTCCCTGGCCCGGTTTCTGTCCCTTTCCACATTACTATTCTGAAAAATCAGTTTCAGCCTGGATTTCTCACATCCGAGGCTCTCAAGCCCCAGTTAGTCTCTCTCCGTCTATTTTGTTGCTTGTTGGCCTTCAATTCTCGAAGGGGTTGTGTCCCAAGCTCCCTCTTCTTTCCTTCCGCCAAAGTCAATAGCAGTTGCTGCCAAGGATCTGCCAATCTCCCATGCTCAAACTTAAAGAAGGGGTCCCAGTCATACTTGTTCTTTCCTTCCACCGAGTCAGTCCATAGCAATTGCTGCCAAAGGTCTGCCAGTCTCCCATACTCAAACTTGAGGAAGAAGTCCCAATCATTTTTATTTATTCTTTTATATTCCGGTATTTCAGATGTTCCAGGGGCTTCTTCCTTTGTCCTTCTCTCCTTTTGCAAATTTACGGTACACTGGTCCTGTTCATCAAGTCCTTTATTTTCTGAAGCTGCAGGCTTTTGGTTGGTACTTTCCATCTGAACGTCCTCTCCTTCTTCTTCGTCCTTTCCCCCTATTTCCAAAACTGTCTCTTCTGTTCCGGCTGCCGGGTTATTTTCCAACTTTATGTCTTCAGCAGAGTTACACAATTTCAGATTCAAGGTCACAAGTTGTTTGCTCATGTCTGCAGTCTGTTCTTGTAGAATTCCCACGAGAAAGAACATCCTTTCTATCTCTGCCAGTAATTTTCCTTCTGCAGCCATTGCAGTATCTTTTGTTCCCTCCAGGGGGATTGCCAGTCCAATAGTCCTTTTCCAACAATTCGTTACTTTGTTGTTCACAAATACTTTGTTTCCAATCAGTTCAGATACAATATGTCCCCTTTAATCCAAAAAAGATTTTCTAAGTATCTCAATTCCAGCCTTTAGTCGCCCGTTTGACAGCTCTTTTGACAGCTGTCAAACTTTTTTCTCTCCTTTTCCTCAGGCTCACACGCAGGACCCTCCCGGGTCCAGAATGGGGGGGGGGGGGGAATTACACAAAAACTTCTAAAGTTCCTCTCTCCTCTCCAGCGCAATATCTTTTTAATCCAATTCGTGCGAGTTGTCTTTCTAAGCACAAAAGTCTTTCCACCTCAGTGCTCCTCTCCTTGCTTAAATCTTTTTGTGGGGGGGGGAGTGTGGACTTCCTTTTAGCACATCCCCCGGTCGTACTCCAATCAAAGGTAAAAATTTAGTATCGAATTTCCATTTTACTCACGGGTTCTTTATTTCAGTCCGAATTTCAGGAAGGAAGACAGCGCTCTCCGGCCATGGCTCACGGCTTCGCTCCGCCGAGGTAGCGATGGACTCTCAGCACCGCGCCGCACCCCAGTCCACTCCGCAGCCTTTAAAAAGGCTCTTCGCGGGTCGGGGAGGGCGTTTAAGGTGCCCACCGAGTCACCAAGTCCGCAGGCTTCAGCGCCTGCGGTTTTTAAGGGTCCCCGTGTCGCCGGCACGGCAAGACCCGTCCTCAACGGAGCCGATTCCCTCCGGAGCTCGGAGGGAATCCGCCATTACCGGATCGCGCTATCCCGGAAGTCTGACTGCGCAAATTAAGGTTGTTGCTATATGGTGTATATAGCAGCTTGTTAGAAGTGTTTGTGAAGCCAGACCTGTTTTTGTTCTATTGCTTTTAAATGCCACTTCTGGTGCTTCTCCTGCTTAGTGAAGTGACTGTCTTCAAATTCATAGGTTTCCTCAAGGTGCTCATCAAGGATGGTGTGGAACAAAAACCTGGCAGCAGCACTGCCATATAGCCTGGTGCCAGACAGTGAACAACCTTTAAACTGCTCTGGTCTGTGGTCCAGAGCCCACAACTTAGTTGTTTTTTGGCATAAAATCAATATAAATACTGACCTATGAGTTTAGGACTTTCTTTCTTTCTTTCTTTCTTTCTTTCTTTCTTTCTTTCTTTCTTTCTTTCTCTTTCTTTCTTTCTTTCTTTCTCTTTCTTTCTTTCTTTCTCTTTCTTTCTTTCTTTCTTTCTTTCTTTCTTTCTTTTTTCATCCCTCCCTCCCTCTCTCTCTTCTTCTCTTCCCTTCCCCTTTCCTGAACTAGGGGATCAATAGGGACTTCACTGTAGACGTACAGCAGTTTCTGATAAGTGTCTAACAGCAAATTCAGGTACTTCTCTTCACAGAGCTGCAAAAGCATACTTTTCGAAAGCCTTACCTTGTTGATAGGTCTACACCCTAAACAAAATCTGACAGGTGACACCAACTTTCTAATCCTCGACTTAAAAATGATCAGGGGAGACCCACAACTATAGCTTGTAGCATTTGTCTGAGGCCGTTGGGCTTCAGTCAGTGAGGTATGCTTCCTCATAGTTCATTGTGGGGTCATATTGTACGTCTATTTATTCAAAGTGTCTGTACAAGGAAGGTGAATAATTCAAGGCCGGCGTACAGGGAAGCAGCCCCTTCTCAATATCCTGCCTGAAAGGGACAAGTGGTGAGAAGTGTAGCTGTGACACAAGGAGGCAGCAACTCCTTGAAGCAACGTTTCTGACACTAGGAACACTCAGTCAGTCACCCCTGTGGTTATTTTAGTATGTATTGTGCTCCTTGTCTCCCCCTCCCTTTTTTTAGCTTCCAGAGACCGCTTGCCCTGGCATTACAGGGAGAGCTGGTCCGCCATTCCTGAACTTCTTCTCCACTTTAATCCTATAGGCGCCAGGAGTTGCGGGAGCTGCGTCTGCTTCAGAAAGAGGAGCACCGGAACCAGACCCAGCTGACCAGCAAGCATCACCTGCAGTTGGAGCAAATGCTGAAGCGCTTTGAGCAGGAAATGCACGTACGTGGCAAAGAGAAGCCAAATTCCTCTTCCCTCCCTCTTACTCAAAGATATCGGGCCGCATGCTGGTGGGAGGCAGTGGGGAGAGGAGAAACACACCGCTCACAAGGCATATATTGTATAACCTGTTAGCCAGACTAGGCAGGACGCTAGCCACTAGGAATGAAACTGGAGGCATGTTGATGGAATCAATAGCTTTTCCCTCCATATGCTGGGGCTATGTGGCGAGGGGAAGGGCCATTGTAAATGGACATTTCCATCCAGTCTGGCGTTGGCTGTGTTCTGGTGCTACTCTTGTGGCAGAAGGCCTTTTCTTTGCAGCAGTTCAACAAGAAAAGTGGTCACCTCGGATGCTGGAGACGTCTGCTGCAATGGCCCAGCGTTTGAGGGGTCAAAAAGAAATGTTGTGGAAAGAAAACAATAGGCCTTAAAACCCTATGTGAATCTTTCTCAGTTTCAAATATATTCCGCCGCCCCCCTTTTTTTAAAAAAAAAGGTGACATTTTCTTCAGGCTATTTCTCCCCCCCCCCCCAATAAATACATGTATACTTTTACATATTCTGGAGTCTTTCAGCAGAACTTGTGATGTTCTTTCTCTTTCTGTCGGTGTTGATTTTAAATCTGGCCAAGAAGAAAAGTAACATCTCTGAAGCCATGTTATAGCATTCCTACAAAGAATAGCTTAGCATATCTTGGATGCTTCAAAGTGTGTGTTTCTTCCTGTGTGTTAAACCTGACAGGATAAGGAGACAATGCAAGATTGTCATATTTTTAATTGAGGAACAGTTTCAGCTTGTTCCTGTATGCCTTCAAATTTTCCGGAAACCTTGTGGAATCAAAAATAACGAGGCACTTGCTGAAACTGCAACGTAGCACATTCACAGCTATTGTGGCACCCCCCATATATGTATCCTCATATGCCTAACAATTTCCGAACTCTCTCATGCAGACATTCCACATTTTCATTTCTGCTTAAAAGCGAGGACACATATTTGGGGGCTGGAGTCCCCAGTTTTCTGCAGCATGTGTGCTTGTTCCATATTTTAAGTATTGCTAAAGCCAGCTCCTCCTTCCTTTCTCTTCCCAGCCCCCATGGCATACAGTTAAAAAAATGGCAAAGGGTGTACAATGGGGGTTGCAAAAGGTTATTAGGCCTTCAAGGATCTGTGCGAGTAGATTGACTGAGACTCATCTTAGGAGACCACAGGTAAACTTTTTACAGGGCTGAGCTGGGCCCCTGACAAAATCCCCCACACAAGGTGTCTCTAGCAATGTCATGTACTGTGCTCCGTTTAAGGGAACGTCAGGCAGTGGCCCCTGTCAAATCCCAGAGAGACCCTGCTAGTCAATGTAGCCAGTACTGAGTTAGAGTGACAAGTGGTGTGACTTGGTTCCTTCCCAGCCTTCCTTTAAAATGGAATTCAGTAGTCAGTAGCTCTGTCTGCAGCAGTTAATTGTGTGACCCACACAATGCATTTTCGTTAGGACTCTGCTGTGCTTAAGCCTCAGTATGTTTGGGAAATGTTTCCATTTCTCACCCTTATGTAAGTTAAGATCTCCCTTGGGAAGAAGGCTTTCTGAAGGTGTGAATGGTTTTGGGGGAAGTGCAATAGCTACACAGGCACTGTGGTATGGAAAGTGGGGCGGGGAAGTATTATCTGAACCAGAGGGAGTAGTGTAGAGTTTGCACATGCAGACTGTTCCATTATTGGGTGTTCCTTCAGCCTGCCTCTCCCTGAGTTGGTTTAGCCCAAATATTCTTGTAAAACTCTGCCAAAATCCTGCGCGCTGGTTTCAGTCCTGTTGCTGGCAGATATTTCTCCTTCCTTGAGGAAAAGGCGGGCGAGCATTCTTTCCTGTTCTGCTTCAGCCACAGCCTGTAAGCAGATGCAGCCATCTCATCTGCTTGCTCCAGCTCATGCCCTCCAGGCATCTCTGCTGCTAAATGTGTCAGAAGGCAGTGCTGCTCAGGAGATCCAGGTGTGTGGCAGGAGAGAATATTGTCACACACACATCCGGCTCCTAGTCTGCTCCCTGCCGTATATATGTGAGGGAACTAGAAGGCTACTGCAGCTTGTTTACTATTCTCTTCCGTTTCTGTGAGGTAGCTTACACAGATATATATATATATAATATGGCATGCAAAGAAACAATATCAACAATGGAAGCAATTAAAGCAACTCACATTTCTCACAAATCAGCCTTTTTACAAATAATGTTCACAAAACCTTCAGTGTATGAGCTTAATTTTTTAAAAATCGCAATGTCATCTCATAAAACATATTTTTAATCCTTTTCTTATTGTTTAGAACAGGTATCTTCAGCCTTTTTCAGACCTACTGTTTCACCCAAAGATGCATTTGGGGACTCATTTCTTAATCTTTTCTTAATATATTTTCATGGTGGCAGTGCTCCTTTTGCAACCCTCATTGGATCAGGTCACAAACCACTAGTGGGACCAGACCCACAAGATGTAGACCAGTGGTTTAGAAACTCTGGTTTTTTATTCTGGTTTCAGAATAGTGAGGCAAGCTTCCCTAGGCTTATGAGTTCCATAGGACAGAGGCCACTACTGAAAGGGCCCTGTCATAGTCTCTCACCAGTCTTATTCCATATATGGGGGCGGGGAAAGGACCTTAGCAAAGTGGTAGAGGATTTGCTTTGCATGCAGAATGTCCAAGGTTCAATCTCCAACATCTCCAGGTAGGTCTGGGAAAGCCCCCTGCCTGAAACACTGTTCATGTGTGAGGTGCTTGTATGGGAAGAGAGACTACCAAGGATGCACTGTCCCCAGGCTATGTGCCTTCAGTATTTAGAACTGCTAATGCTCAGAGATGCAACAAGATTTGGATATGTTCAAAAAAGTCTTAAGGTGGATTCATTTTAAGTTGTGCCTTTGCACTTTGCTTTATTAACTAAATGATGAAAAATACTAATGTAGTCAAATCTCTCAACTAAGTATAAGGAAGTCTGAATGTTCTCTTTGGTCTCGTATAGACAAAGAAGAAATTCTATGACACCGAACTGGAAAATCTGGAACGTCAGCAGAAGCAGCAAATTGAAAAGATGGAGCAGGAGCACACGCTGCGCCGCCGTGAAGAGTCCAAGCGTATCCGTGCTGAGCAGGAACGAGATCTTGTTAAATTTCAGGAGCAGCTGAAGCAAAGGAAGAAGGAGGTGAGAGTCAACGTTGGGCCAAAATCTTGCACAGGGAAATCTTAGATTTAGTTGTTGGCACTGGCCTATCTGAAAGCCCCCTCAGTCCTCTTGCTGTCATTGGCTGAGGTGCTCTCATGTCACAGACAAGCTGTGCAAGGGAAGAGAAGCTTGAGGGCACAGCGCCAAGATTTAGGGGTGCTGAAGAAAGGGAGGAGAGTGAACAGCGAATAGCAAAACAGAAGCTATGCAAATGCACACAGACAGACACCTGCCCATCCTCCATTGTCACAGCTCAGGGGCACATTCCATCCAGGCAAAAGCACTTGAGGAGGTGGGTAGGGGTGCAGCCAGGGCAGGGAGCGTGACCTAGAGATTCCTGAGGGCCAGGTAGAGGCCAAAGGGTCACATTCTGTCCCTAGGCCCTGAGGGTTCCCTACCCTTTTTCTAAATTCACTTGTCTGTAACTATGCTGCCAGGGAAGAATGTAAACGTAAGAACCACCCCCACCCAGAAACAAGAGACGTAAGAAACGCTAACAGAAAAAATAGGTGAGGGTGAAATGAAAGCAAATCAAAGCGATAGCATAATGTCAGCATAAAACTGGAGAACTGAAAGCCAAACCATCAGGTGACACAGCCAACGTGATAAATCACTTTTGCTCAGACTTGGACCAGTAAGAACTTTTGTTGGTGTCTTTCATTTCAAGCTCAAGAGTGACATTGAGAAGCTTCCCCGACAACAGCGCAAGGGGACCATGAAAACAAAGATGGAGGAGTTTGCACAGAGAAAGCAAGTCATGGTAAGCTCTAGAGATATTAAGTCCGTGGTGTGGCCAAGAGCCATATGGACACATTTGATTCCCTGCCTCCCAGTTATCAGGATGAGTAAGGCAGGGTGAGGAAGCAGAATCATACCACCCACCCTTCTCTCACTCATAAGAAAAGTTTTAGGCATCTCTTTTGCTCCTATCTCCTTTCTTCCAGGAGCAAGAGTTTGAAGCCAAACAGGCTGAGGATCTGGAACAGGCCATGAAGAATATCACCACCCAAAATCGGAAGGAGATCTGTGACAAGGAGCGAGAGTGCCTCAACAAAAAACAACAGCTTATGAGAGGTGAGAGGGTGTCCTCCCCCCCAAAAAAAAAAGAAGTGGGGAGGAGATTTCTCTAACTTGGTGCCCTCCAGATGTTGATGGACTACAGCTCCCATTAGTCAGGCATGCTGGGGCTGATGGGGATGGGATTCAAAACACCCTCAAGACACCAGGTGGGGTGAGTTTCCTTCAAGAGAGTTATTGACATAACTATAAGTGAGCAGGTGAGATAACACCAAAGACAGTAGCAAAAAGCATGCCACGTCCTGTCAAAGCATTCAGTAGTAGTAATATTAACGAGCAATGTAATTTGGAAAGAGTAGCCAAGCAGTCTCAAGCTGCAGTTTTTCCCAATAGCTTATAGCCACAATACAGCCTTGGAAGGGGGAAAAGGGGGTATAGCACTTTTTTCTTAACTGCAAGGATTCTCTAGCCGCCTTTCTGCCCCTTCTGCATCCTTCTTTCATGCCTTCTGCACCTCTGCCCAAAGAAATTCCTGCCTTTCTTATCATCCCACCCCTCAAGTATAGACCTGGCAGCACCAGGAGTTGCAGGAGTATAAATGGCGTTAAGGGACAGTGATTGAGCCTGGAGTCAGACTTCATTGAGTCCAGGGTGGTCCAACATGCGATCCAAGGGCCTCATGCTGCCCTTGATGCCTTTTTGGGCAGCTCTCGGGCCACCCTTGTGCTGCCTTCACATTGCCTTCCCAAAGCTAGGTAAGCGAAGCGCTGGGCTTTTGGAAGGAGACGTGAGGGCTCTGGCAGGGTCTTGGAGTCTTCCCACCTCCTTCCCAAAACCTGGCTAGCACTTTCCCAGCTTTGAGAAGGCGGGGACACCAAATGTTGACCTCCCCCCATGTGACCTTTGGGTTCCATAGTACTCCTGTGGCCCACTTGGTATGAAAAGTTAGACCGCCCTGCTAGTCTGTGCTTCTTTTTCGCTTTCTTGCATACTATCCTCTCCCTTCCTTGGTCAGCTTTCCCTACAGATTTGCCTTGAGTATTTGGTGAGGCTGAGGTGGTGGTTGTGCTTGGAAAGGGGAGCGGGGAAATGACTGGATTCTCCAGTGGAGGATGGTCCATTAAGGCGAGTGGGGAATAGCTCTGCCCACCTTATTTGACCCTCAGCCAGCCTCCACCTTCTTGCCTTCTTGCTGGCAACCAGTCCAGGAAGTGGCATTGCCAGTCATCTTCCTCCTCAGTCTCAGTGTTGCCGTTGTAGAATTTTGCAGGGAGGAGGATGGGGATACAACTAGAATTGCTTGGCCTGCTCTGCCTGTCTTTGGCTCTCGCTCCATTTGCTGTGGGTCTTGCTGCCTTCTGCCCTACTGCTCCCTGTGGGTACCAGACACCATTGGGAAGTCCCTTTATCTTCTGGAATCGCATGTGATTGATAACTTCTTTGCCTATTCCCCCCCCCCCCCCCGTGGTAAAGTGTGTAATGACCATATGCCATTTTATACCTTTTTCTCAGATCGGGAAGCTACCATCTGGGATCTGGAAGAGCACCACCTACAGGAGAAACACCAGCTTATGAAGCAACAGCTGAAAGACCAGTATTTCCTCCAGAGGCATGAACTGGTCCGGAAACACGAGAAGGTAGCGGAGTTTCAGTCTGATTTATTTTCTTTAATGACTCTAATGCTTCCTACGGATGAGCAAGGTGTGGAGTTGCTGTAAAAGAATTGACCTCAGCAGATTTACAGAAGATGGCCTCCCTGTTGCTTGCTTGCATTGGGTGTGAGTACTGCATATATTTAACCATAATCAATGCAGTCAAACATATAAAGTCCAGAGACGGAATAAATATGGTCAGTTATAGGAGTACAGTTTTGTGCTTATAGATTCATAGACCCATAGAATTGTAGAGTTGAATGGAAACCAAAGGATCATCTAGATCAGTGTTTGGGTCTCCAGCTGTTTTCTGAGTACAATTCCCATAATCCCTGACCACTGATCTGGCTAGCTAGGGATGATGGGAATTGTAGTCCAAAAACAGCTGAAGACCCAAGGTTGGGAAACACTGATCTAGACCAACTCCCAGCAATGCAGGAATCACAGCTGAAAAATCCCCGACAGATGACGATCCAACCTCTGTTTACAAACCTCCAATGAAGAAGAGTCCACCACTTACTTTAGGCCAGCCTTCACCATTCTGGTGCCCTCAAATGTTTTGGACTACAACTCTCATCAACCCAGGCCAGCACAGCCGCTCTCTCATGCAGTTGGTTTGTTTGTGTGAGTGAGTGAGTGAGTGAGTGAGTGTGCTTCAATAGGACAAATATCAAAATATTCTTGCCATAGTGTCTGTTGCATTTCCATCAGCTTTTCTCTGACGGGGCCCCTGGAGTAAGCCATGGTGAATCTTCATAGAAGTGGTTTTGTTTTCCTTAAGCTAAACCTGTACTATCTTTGTCTGTCCCCTTTGTGGTCTGTTGAATATTACCCTGGGCAAATATCCAATGTCACCATTCGCTCTGACTGTAAACTTGCAACATATATTGTATTGACTAACCTCTCCTCACCCCGCACCCCAACCCTGGGCTGCCATTGCTATTCCAGGAGCGTGAGCAAATGCAACGGTATAACCAGCGAATGATGGAGCAGCTGAAAATTCGGCAGCAGCAAGAGAAAGGCCGTCTCCCCAAAATTCAGAGGAGCGAAGGGAAGACCCGCATGGCCATGTATAAGAAGAGCCTCCATATCAGCTCCAGTGGAAGCGCCTCAGAACAGAGGGAGAAGATAAAACAGGTGAAGGATAGCACTAGAACCCTTGACGGAAGGATTCGATTTGTGGCGCGTGCATTCACTCATCCATTCATCTATATCACACCTTTTTCTCCAATGAGGTCAAGGTAGCACACACAGTTCCCGCCCCCCAACTCATTAGTTAACCCCCACAACAAACCTGTGAGGTAGGTTAGGCTGAGAGGCAGTGACACTGCATTTGGATTCCTGCAAGGACTGTTAATCATAGAATTGTAGAGTTGGAAGGGATGACGAGGATCATCTAGTCCAACTCCCTGAAATGCAGGAATCTTTCACCCAGTGTGGAAAGGACGATTGTAGACTATACATGGAGGGTCCCTTGCTCAACAGCACATACTTCCAGAAGCCACTGATCCAGGCTGTTGACAGATATTTGCTCAGTTCCATCTGATATCACTGACGTTTTAAGCTCCAATGCTATATAAAGCACAAGTTAATACTGCCAGAAGGTTTCAGACAGTGGGTAGCTCAAGAAACCTTCCTGCAACACCTGTTAATGGTTTCATGGAAGGGTGGGAAGGTCATAGCTATGCCCCCTGCATTGCTCTGGCGCCTGTGGTGCAACTAATACAAGGTGCCGTGGAATCAGATGATATTGTGCTCACACCAACAGATATCAAAGGAGTACATGTATTTGAGGGTCCTACTCCTAGCGTAGAAGCTGAGAGGGGGCATTTCCCCCTGAAAAGAAATTGTTCTCACATTTGTGACCCTCCATGTCTTCGTTGTGCAGCATTCTAGCTCCTGGTATATATATAAAAAATGTAGGGAGCCATGTTTAAAATTCCTGTGAACATAGCCTGGTGATTTAAAACCACAGTGAATGATAGTGATGTTGGGTTGCTCCCTTCTGTTTCAGTTTGCACAGCAGGAGGAAAAAAGGCAGAAAGCTGAGCGACTGCAGCAGCAGCAGAAACATGAGATGCAGACGAAGGATATGAGTGCCCAGTGTGAGAGCAACATGAATGAACTCCAACAGTTACAGGTAACTTAACACCGGCTCAGCTTTAGGGATGCTTGGGCGGGGTGTGGCGTGCCACTAGTTTGGCTCATAGAGAAAAATCTGCCATCCATTCTGAAAAGTTGGTTCATCCTACCTGACAACAAAACCCTCCCAGAAATGGAAAATGTGCTTCAGTATTTCTTGTTTTTGCTTCTGGCATGTTGTGACATTTTGCATCCTATATTTCCATAAAGATGGTATATATATGGAGGCTATCTCATTTAATCCTCCCAGCAACCCTGTGAGGTATGATAGACACGGAGAGAGTGAATTTTCCAAAGCCTCTCAATGGGGTTTGTGGCTGAGCAGCCTCTAACCATGACATTCATTAGCTCCAAATTGAGTGGAAGCAAAAGGTTTCTGGAATGAGCATAGAATGAGTTGGGATTGTGTTGCTTTTGAAGTAAATCTTGTTCTTTCCTGGTCTTGGAAAGTCATATTAGGTTTATAAATCAAGTCAGCAGGGATGCTGGATTTGATACTGACCTTTTTGCTCTGCAGAGCTTCCCTCATTTGTTTTTCTTCTGATGTTTTAAATCTGTATAGAATGAGAAGTGCCATCTCTTGGTTGAACATGAGACCCAGAAACTGAAAGCTCTGGATGAAAACCACAATCAGAACTTGAAGGACTGGCGGGATAAGCTGAGGCCACGAAAAAAGGTGACAGCTAAAGAAAGTTGGAAAAAAACTTCAAACATCATTAGCATTGGGGGGGGGGGTTAGAAATCAAAGGTTCAGTATTGAACTTTTGACTTTCAGATCAATTTGCCAAATACTTTGGGAATACTTTGTGTTCATTGAAATGCTAGCAGTAATTTTTATTCCAGTCTGTATTTTTATTGGATTTAAAATTGTTTTTATATTTGAAAGTGTTCTATATGTTGTTATTGTCTGAGATGCTTCCTAAGAAGCTATTCAGAACTGTAATGAAATAAATAAACCATTTGGATTTGGAGGAGGGTTGAATTAGATCAACCTATTTCTGAAATGTTGCAAATTTAGGTTTTTGGATTTGGTTCTCTCCCCCTCTAATTTCATCTAATTTTGTTTCATTTTTGACAACTCATATACATAAGCCAGGGCTGGGGAACCTCCACCCCATGAGCCAAACTTGGCCTGCCAGATCATTTTTTGAAAGCTGCACCCACCCTCCACCTGACATCATACCTGATGGGTGCATGGCGGCATGCCTTGCTTAAGAAGGGGGAGGTGGCTTCCATTCCATGGAAACTCTTCTCTTTGAATGCTGCTCTTTGAAACGCCCCCCCCCAAATGAGAGATTCAAAGAGTAGCATAGGGCAGCCCCAATGTTCAGAGGGTTAAGGAGTAATGAGGGTTAAGGAATAATAAGGAATAATGAGGAAATTGCCATTTGTAAACAGTCCTGTACTGCTCTTTAAACACCAGATTTTCAGAGATGTAAGGAACGGCATGGGGATGTTTGCAAATGGCTATTAAACAGGGGCATCAAAGTGCAGCATCATGTGACATCACTATGATGTCTGCCAGGTCTTGGGAGATTAAGATCTGGCCCCTACTGGCAAGAAAGTTTTCCCCATCCCTGATGTAAACTGACAGGAATCCAGGTGGCTGAGAACAGTGAAGTGATTACAGCTTGAAGCGTTTCTCCAACTGAGCTCATTTCTCTTCGCATTTCAGGCTTTGGAAGATGAACTGAATCAGAAGAAGCGAGAGCAAGAAATGTTCTTCAAACTCAGTGATGAGACCGATGGTCAGCCTTCAAGGTCGCCAAACAAGCCTGCCAAATTTGTCCCATTCAGTTCTGCAGAGGCTTCATAACCCTTGGATTAGTGGACAGAAAGGCAATCCCTGCCTTTGTCCACAGAGAAGTTGACGCAAAGGACTGTCAGGGCTCCCTTTTCTCCTGCGCCAACTCTGATTTCCTCTTTTGTTTGAGACAACCAATGTGGCCTGAGGTCTGTTCCCCTAGAGATGAGACAGCTTCCCATCCATGTGGCCCTGGCTGGTGCTGACCAGCTGCACTTGGAGAGTTGTGGCTGAGCTTCAGAGAGTAGAGCTAATGGGGTCATGTGCAGAGTTCACACTGCTTGCTGATCCCATTGCCCAAACCTTGGGCAGTTTTCTCTCTTGAAGGGATGAATGTTGGTGACCTAAAAGATTGTTGATGGCTGTTAAGTGCTGCTGATAAACTTGCCTGTTTAATTTTCTAACTAGTTCTCCTGTTAGGCCCAACTTGCTATGTCTGTCAGTGGATCTCACTTAACCTTTTAGTCTTAATGGTCGAACCATTTACTGCCTTGAAGCACTGGTAGTTCAGCTTCACAGCTTACAAAAGACAACGAGAAATTGTTAGCTTTTATTGTGACCTCCATCAGTTAAACAAAGGGCTCCTTCTCCTCTCCTCCTAGGGCCTAGAATCTAGGCCGTCCCATTGAAACTCATCAGTTCCTCAGCTTGTTTTGAAGTGACCCAGCACACCACCCTGGTAACGTGTGACACAATTTCTGCCCTTTCTCAAAGAGTTACCACAACCTGAAACATACAAGTGGAGTGTTTAAATCAAATCAGTCCCAAGTCAAAGGCTGACCAAAAAGGCAATGAGAAGCTTATGATCCAACTTAGAGTGCAATTCAACAGTTGTGAAGGCTGCATATACATGGTCAGCTGTGGAAATTGCTGCCCAGTTTTGGAATGTTTAACTTTGCACACCTGCCCCAATTAATAAAGCCGTGCAGAGGCCCACACAGTTCAGATCCTAAAATGGTGGGTAACATAAAGGTCTGGTCTTTGCTCTTCACTTTCCCCTCCTCTTCCGTTGTGAGGCAATGGGTTTCTTTTCCCTGTGTTCATCAACAGGGAGTTCTGTCTCTCCTGTCTCCATTTCTTTCCCCAGCCCAATTAGTCCAGAAGGCAAAGCTTGTGCTCAGGTTATGGCAAGAGCTAATGGCTGCTCTTTCCAATATATTAAATAGAAGAAAAGTGCAAATGCCTTGTAGCAGCAAGTTTACAACTGGCCTAAGGTTAAAGGCATCTTGTTTCGCATCATCTCATGTGAGTTTCATAGGACATCAGTTGCTAGCTTTTAGTTTTTGTTTTTTAAGGTCTACTGTATAAACTATTGGGTGTGCTGTGATTTGAGAACATGATGTTGGCCTAAACCATCATTTTGGCCAGTGTGTATCCCTTTGCTGCTACTTTTGAGTTTATAGCAAGCCAGAATGATCCAGGTAAGCGGAGCCCCATATACCAGAATAGAATTTGATACATTTGAAATGCTGAAGATAATCAGCATGTCTTTAAGTCTTCCAAAGGCTATTTTTAAACCAAAGATGTGTTATTTTCCCCTCACACCTTGCTCACTCCCCATTTCACTATTAAAATACATATTTCAGGAAATGACAAGGCTTTATCAGTTTGGCCAATTTGCATTTCCCTAGACATTAAATCTATATTGATGTTTTGCACAGTGCAATTCACATAATCCTCTATCTGGGTCAGCTGTTTGTGGTAAATGTTTAAATTTGGTACTTCATTCAAACAAAGTCTTCACACTTCATTGGTACTTCATTCAAACAAAGTCTTCACACTTCATTGTGCTGTCTCAAAGCACTTAGGTTGGCAAAATGCTCCAGTGTTCCTTTTTGTGTATCACTCAGGACTTTTCCAGCACTAGCTCTGTATAGGAAATGCTTTTCTTTCACTGTCTTCCTATAAAGCCATGTTGCTGCTGATGTGATTTCTGTTCTCAGAGTTAATTTGCTGGAATGGAAAAAGAGGTCTAGCAAATGCATTGGCTGCTGCCAGACTGCAGTTTCACTGTGTTGTTTAAGAGACTCCGTATTCTGGATATTTTAGAGGCTAGAAAATGTGCACCCAGAAACCATGGGGTTACTGTCCTGTTCTAAATAATTGTGTTTTGAGATACTGTCTGGTGAGACTGAGAGAAACTGGAACAGAGCCTGTGAATGGGTTGTGTTCTGAAAACTCAAAGATCCTAATTTTCTCCAAACCTGATAGCCAGTTTCTGTTCTAACTTTATGTTGCAAGTTTTTGATAGTTTGCATTGTGCACAGGCTTGTGTATGTTGTGGACACACCCACACGCAGCTCAATCTCCGTATAAGTCAGCCAGTAGTTCATCTAATTGTCTTCATCCTTGGCCAAGAAATCAAACAAGAGTTGCTAATTTTAATACTGCTGCAAGTTTGTGTGTGCTTATCTTTCTTTGTGTGCCAGTCTGGTCTTGACTGCTACCAAGCGCTGCTGTAATTTTACAAAAGTGCAATATTTACCTCGTGCAGTGTTGCAAGGATGTCCTGCTCCTTTTGCGGCAAGAAAGTGTCACTTTTCTTTATTTTTCTCTGTCCCCTAACCCAAACAAAACCAACTTTTTCTTTCTCTTCCTTGGCATAAAACTACAATATTTTTTTAAATGGGGGGACCTGATTCTGCTATCCAAAGGGGTTTTCTTTTGGGGGGAAACCACTATGATGTAAATAATCAAATAAAAACGTTACCACGGTGAGCGCCTGCATTTGCGTCCTGAACACTTGTACTTGTTGCCTGTGGGTTTTGGTCAGCAGTGCTGACTTGTATCTGTACATAAATTTGGCTTGAGCGTAATGGAATTTGATTCCTGCTTACCGAGATTCAAATCACCCCACAATCAACAGCTTTCGGGCTCAGAACCAAACTTTTCTTAAAATATATATTGTCTCATTTTGAGAATGTGTGCATTGAAATGTGTTGGTAATAAAGCTATTAATTCTCAAAGCTAGCTGTGACCAGCTGGAGCTGTTTTTAATTTTCTGCTGCTAAGCATCCAATAATAGCTAAAGGGTGACACTGTTTGGTGAAGAGGGAGACCTGCACTTACCATCAGCCGTCACATCATCTCCCATTTTGAATCTGTTGCCCTTCTGTTTTGATATTAGCAATTATTGAGCACCTACAGTACCTATAAAAGCATGTGCAAAGTCTTGGGATGAAGACCCCCGTATAGTCCCCTAGCCATTTATTATACAGTACATGTGCTAGATAGTGTTTTCATGTGGAAATTGCCATTGATGGGTCAGTCATCTTTGCTGAGTAGGGCTTCCACAATTCCCTCAATGCGATGGAGTTGCTGGGAATTACATGACATCGTTTTAAAAATTCTGCACATACAGAGGGAATATTGTGTTGAATATTGTGCTTTTGAGGTCAAAGAAACCAATAGATGCTGTTGTCATGGCCCTCAAGTAGATTGTAATTGATCAGCAAGCACAGATGTTGTCATGACTAGCCCTGATGTTTAGTAAACATTGTTTATTATAAGTAGGAACCAGTTGTTCTAGGAGACCTTACATTTAAGAAAATGGTACTTAAAATGCACACATGTACTGAAATACATGGAAATGGTAAATTACAGTTTCTTCCATTACATATTACATAGTGCAGAAGACACAGATTCACATATTGTGCTATTTTACAACTTTGGCTCCAGATACCCACAGTTTCTCTCTGTTTTTGAGCTCCAGTCCTCTTCCTGGAGCTTGAGGAAACCAAGTGAGATAAAAAAGAGACTGTCAATCAAGTGTCCTCTCTCTCCGCCACCCCCACCCCCCATATACACACACGTGAGCAAAACCATTTGTTGTTGGGCTGGCTAGCTGTCAGAGGTCACCAGCTCTGATCCATGCTCTGGGCAATGCTGAATTTTGGCATCATTGTTGGCCCTTGTGGAAAGATAACTGCCAAGGTAGGAAAGGTGGTTGACATTTTCCAACGTTACACCATTAAGTTGGATTTGCAGCCCTGCAGAGGGGTCGTTGGGTGCTTGTTGGTGCAGCACTTTGGGAGCCAGTGTGGTGTAGTGGTTCAGAGTGGTGGACTTGTGATCTGGTGAACCGGGTTTGTGTCTCTGCTCCTCTACATGCAGCTGCTGGGTGACCTTGGGCCAGTCACACTTCTCTGAAGTCTCTCAGCCCCACTCACCTCACAGAGTGTTTGTTGTGGGGGGAGGAAGGGAAAGGAGAATGTTAGCCGCTTTGAGACTCCTTCGGGTAGTGATAAAGTGGGATATCAAATCCAAACTACTCCTCTTCTTCTTTTTTGGATGTTGAGCAATGGGCCCATGAGTGTGTGGTGAGGCACCTATGCACATGCTTACAGGCACAAGAATTGGCCCAGATAGTTATTCTGCTATGCCACCACCATGCAGGAAAATGTGGCATTTCCAGGTGACAAATTCCAGAAGGTGTTTTCTGTAACCAATAAAAAGACTTCTTGTAATGTAAGGCTAAAAAGTGGTGTAAGTTTCTATGGGCTAAATAAAGCCCATTAAATGTGTGGTCTCTTAAACTGATATGTACATATAGAGAGGTGGGGGGAGGTTTATGTCTGGGGCAACAGGAACAGATGGCAGCAGATGTATCCTATTTCTGTGGAGAGAGAAAATGAAAACAAGATCCAATCAGGGTGGAAGTCTTTCCAACGTATACGCTGAAAGCCAGTATACGGGTAGAATCCAGTACATGAGAGCAAGTCAGATATTAAACTACCTTGTCATATAGCTTGATACAACAGCAAGTCATTATGGGCTGGCTTAAAGCTCTGGCTGTTATGGGATAGTCACGGGAGGAGACTAAACTAACTGGTAACAGAGCTAGAGCAATGCTGTGATGTGTTGAACACAACTCTGTGATCATTCTGTTTGCTGCATGTGCAGACTTCTCTGAATTTTGACTATTTTATACTGTTTCCTTGCCCAGAGCAAAATATGCATGATGCACCTACTGGCAGAAACTGGCTTTAGGTCACACAAGTCTAATTCTTTCCTGATGCATGTCAATGTATATTCCTGGAGCCTAAAATCTGGTGTTTAAAAGGAGGTGTATGGCCACCAGTTTTAGACAGTAATCTTTTAAAGGTAGGCAGATGTTTTGATGTGATATGTACTAGAAATAAAAGACAACACAATTCTCCAGTAGTCTAACTATTAACTCCATCTATAGACTAAGTAGAACAAAACAGTAAATATGTTTTTCCGGGGGTGGGGCCTTAACTGGGGAACAGAGGAATATTATACATCATTTAGTAGGCCCAAGTTTATGGGTGGGCTGAGAGCAACAGCTTAAAAAATGAAGCAGGGAGAATCTCTTTCCATAATAGTATTAGAATTCCAGACCTGATGGAAGGGAATAATTAAGTTGATTTTAATATTCTATTGCTAATCAGGCTGCTATTAAAAACAAGGTGTGCAGAACACTCAGGCTATTTGTAGCATTTCTTTAGCAGCACCTTTCTCCTTGCTGCCCCCCCCCCAATCCAGTTCCCCCCAAACAGAATCTTAAGCACCTGATTTAATTACCAGGGCTGTGTGAGAGCAGCTGATGGAGAATCTCACTGGGGAAAACAACCTGGGCACACCTGCATCCATTTTCAAATCAGCTGGTAGAGGTGGCTTCTCTTTACCTCTGAAATTAAAGCATACAGTAGTTTGGTGGCTTGCTGAAGATGAGATGCACCATTAACAAACAAACAAAAGGTAAGGGCTTTCACTCCATAACCCTCTGTTGCCATTCTTTGTGGAAACTTGTAGCACCCTGCTCAAGGACGCAATGGAAGAATCTGAAGTTCAGGCACCCTTTGTGACTAGTCCTATAACTACACTCCCTGCACTCCAAAGCTTGCTTCCTATTTTGTGGCATTTTGGGTGGTAATAATAGATTTTGGAATTGCTCAAAACTGAAGAGGCAGTTAAACCCGTAGCCATGCATGCTAAGGTGACTTGCTTCTTCCTTTGCTAAGTGCAGGGATAGGCAAACTAAGGCCCGGGGTACGGAATCAGCATGCTTTTACATGAGTAGAAGGTGTCCTTTTATTTAAAATGCATCTCTGGGTTATTTGTGGGGCGTAGGAATTCGTTCATTTATCCCCCCCCCCAAAAAAAAATTTAGTCCAGCCCACCACATGGTCTGAGTACGGTAGACAAGCCCATGGCTGAAAAAGGTTGCTGACCCCTGGCTTAGCATATGGGGTGGTTTCTCTCTGGTGAAAGCTTATTTATTGGGCGTCGAGCAGAGGGATGGGTAAATAGCACCAAGGAAATACCATTGTTCCTGCTGTGAAGTAAGTAGCAGCATTTCATTCCTGCTCCACTACACCACTGATATCAGTCCAAGTTTCACCCACAGTGTAATAATAACAAAGAGTGACTTCAGACATCACAGGAGATGCAAATTAAAAAAATTTCTGGTGTGAGCACTCTTGATCCTTTTGTATAAAGTTGCATTTTTAAATGCCTTAAGCCATGAGCTAACTGCTATTGGAAATAAGATGTAAAAGCGCTTTCTAACTGTGCATCCCAGTTTATGGCATTGCTAATAAGAATGCAGGAACAAGAGTCTTGATTCCTGCACTGCAGGGGTTGCAGTCAATGAGCCTCAGGGTTGCTTCTAACTCTACAATTTTATGATTCTATTAGACCAGTTCTGCCCCCTTCAGTGTTAACCTTTACTGAATTACATATTTAATTGCTGCAGCCTTATAATGTGCATTTCTTCAGTGTGTCCATTAGAGGGCACCAGATTAAAACATTGGGCTCGATTTAAAGTTTTGAGAGATGCTCCTGTAATAATCTGATTTATACTTACGGTAAACGTCATCAATAAATGGTGTGTTTTAAGGGTTTGTTGTTTTTTAATCTTTTGAGGAATTTGTTGAGATAGGGCAGTTTGATGTGAAGATATGAGCAGGGACTAGCAAAAGGATTGACCAGTTGTATTGCTGCAGGAATGTTAAATGTTGGTATCCTAGCACTTTAACTATGACATCACCCCATTCCTTCAGAGGCCAGCATTATGAATTCAGCAGCAAGGGCATTGCAACTTTCCAGTTTAAAGATTCTGGAAAGATTCCCAGTGGTGATGTGAACTGAGCCACACAAAGCTGTTATTTAAGCACAGTGGACACCCAAAAGGAAAAAGGGGGAAATAAAGGTGAGGGGAAATAGAAATGAGGATTATTCAAAAGGACTTGGTGAAGAAAAGAATTCAAGCAAGCCCATTGAGACCTAAGCAAGTTTAAGCTTTACTTTGTTGTTAACCTGGTTACACAGAGGAAAAAACACCAGCAACCCTATACAGAAGTTTGTGTGTGTAAAAAAAATAACAGCAGATGGCAGAAATGACTAGGTTTGTCTGCCTAAGAATCTGGAATGTGTATTCTGAAATTAGAATTTAGCTCCTAATTTGAGGATTTCCTGAATGATAACTATGTCCATACCTGTCTGATGAGGTGATTTGAGGTGATTCAAAACTCAGCTTTGCTTCCTTTCAGAAATGGCAATTGATGCCCTTTCCCCATTTCTCATACTATTCTCTCCCTGAGAGCTGGTGGAAAAGAACTATCTCCATAGGCTTGCTTTGCTCAGTGGGGCAGAGCTGGGGAACCTGTGACCCACTGGATTCCGTTGGACTAAAGCTCCCATCATGCTTAGCCAATCCCCATGGTGGTTGGGACAGTTGACAAAGGCAGCCCAACAAGAACAGGAGGGCCAGAGTTTTCCTCTCTTTGAGGGGGTAGAGTGTGGAATAATGCTAAAGAAAGAGACCGACTGATGTTACCAGAAAATCACAAGGTACACGTGTAGCTGAAGTGTAGTCCCTATGACAGGCTTTTACAATCACTTGCATATGAGGGCACTTTAATGGAAAACCAGCTAAGGTTGGTTGTTGTTTTTTTAGTGTCTAGGAAGCCTCTGACTAGATAATATAAACTGAGATTTTATGACAACTTGAGAATATTAAGGCCAGTCTCACGAGTTATCTTAGACTAGCTTTTTCTCAGGTATGGGGTTATGGTTGGACACAGTACCTTGATTTACTGCAAAGGGTCATCATTCTGTAGCCCCTGTTGCCTTGTTCTTTATGAAATAACAGTCATCCAGGAGCACTTTTCTTTCAACAGTGATAGAATAAGGTTACCAGACATCCCCATTTCCCAGGGACAGTCCCTAGATTTACAAATCAGTCCCCATACAAAATCCATTAAAGTTGAAAAATGTCCCCAGATTCATTGAAAAAAATCTGGTAACCGTATGATAGAAATATCTTGCGAAACTATTATCAATACAGTAACAGGCAAGTAAAGTGGATTGTTTATTTATTTGTTTATCTCCCACCTTATTTTCCAGGGCAGCAAACAAAGCTGAAAACATACAATATTTAAAAGCAACATATCTCACCTACTTTTGCTACCAGTCATAAGACGCCCAAGATTACTATATAAGAATAACAACAACAGCAGTCAAAACTGGAGCAGAACTGAGCGAGCCATTAAACAAAAGATTATACCCAAAACCTTTTTGAAAGAGCTATGTTTTTGCCCCCTCCCCTGCCCATACAACAACACTACATTAGTATTAAGCAATTTTCATGCAAAACAAAAAACGAATGCACATGAATTTTGACAGGCAGTGGGAACATCCTAATTCCTGTACCATATATCCTGGAGTCTAGGTGCTTGTTAACATAAATACTGGAGGCATATGATGGTGCTAATACACACGGATGCTTCCACCCCTGTTGGAAGACAGTCCTTCTAACAAATAAAATTTCATCCAGATGAATCAGCACTGTGAGGCATTCTGATGCTTAAGTGCTTTCCCATTGATCTTTGGCTTTATCTTGGCCTCACGCCAGTTTTCTTATAAGTGGTGCACTGGAGTGGCTTTGTGATGGAGGACAGAGATATGCAAGGGGAATTTATTTTAACAAGCTGCTGTGAGGATAAACATTATTAATCTCAATTAATATTAAAACAAACCAAGGGACTGCTGACTACATGTTGGTCACCAAACGAAGGCTAAAGGCATGTGTGAGTGAGTTTGTGTGGTATTAAACTAGAGAGAGAGAGAGAGGTAGATTGATCTTACGCTTTTGTTCTTAACGCTTATTCCCTACTGGAATAAGCTGCCTAAGGGTGTTGTGGATTCTCCGAAAGCTGTTGCAAAACTGGTCAGGTTTCATAGAAACAAATGTTAAAAACAGTGATTTCTTCATAATGGCAGAAATGCGACTAAATACCCAGTGTCTATAATCAGTTATTTTACACTTCAGAAGCTTTTACCTAGGTGCAATTAACATGTTCATTTAATTAATTAATGAATACCCTGTGTTGAAAGGATATAGTTATGGATGAGTGTGCAGGTGGTATGAAAGTTGGGAAAACTAATTAAAAATACATTGAACAAAATGGTGCATATTTTGCTTAATAAGAACAAAGTACTGCATACTGTTAACATCCTTAATTCTTAGCTAAGCAGGTGAGAATGAAAGTTCAAGTGTATGTCTTCCATGTTTTAGTGAAACCATATTTTTCCTTTGTTAGGTCTCCCGTATCCTGCAGAAAGAGTTGTGTAGGACACAGGAATTTATGGTACAGCGTTATTGGCTGGTAGAGTTCCCAGGTTCTCATCTGGAGATGATGATGACTGTAAAATAGGTTCTCTTCCTTTTTGCTTCATTTACGCTGCAATGTTATGCACACTTAAGGTAAAGGTAAAGGTACCCCTGCCCATACGGGCCAGTCTTGCCAGACTCTGGGGTTGTGCGCCCATCTCACTCAAGAGGCCAGGGGCCAGCGCTGTCCGAAGACACTTCCGGGTCACGTGGCCAGCGTGACATCACTGCTCTGGCGAGCCAGAGCCGCACACGGAAACGCCGTTTACCTTCCCGCTGGTAAGCGGTCCCTATTTATCTACTTGCACCCGGAGGTGCTTTCGAACTGCTAGGTTGGCAGGCGCTGGGACCGAAAGACGGGAGTTCACCCCGCCAGGGGATTCGAACCGCCGACCATGCGATCGGCAAGCCCTAGGCGCTGAGGCTTTAACCCACAGCGCCACCCGCGTCCCATATGCACACTTACTAAGAAGTAAATTTCATTGAAATCCATGGGATTTACCTCTGAGTAAACATGCTCAGGGGGTCTGCTGTTAAATTCCCTTGCATTTGCATCCGAATAAAGTACTGATTGCAGTGTTGCTTTAGGCCAGGGTGAGGACTCTGGGCTTCCAGATATTGCTGGACTAAATTTCCATAATCCCCAGTACAATTGCCCATGTGGACTGGAGCTAATGGGAGCTGTGGCCCAACAACCTGTGGAGGGGCACCAGGTTCCCTATCCCCAGCTGAGGCCATTTCAGAAAGTACAAGGTACTCTGATTGGCTTCTCTCACCTCTCCAGATCTCAAGAGAAGGCCATCTGTCTCCTATTCAGACATCAGGTAGACTGAACACAAAAACTGGGGCCTAGTTTTTTTGTAAATCCCCAGAGCCCCACCTTGATTTATGTGTGTGTGTGTGTGCGCGCGCGCGCTCCTTGGACCAATTAAAATTAGAGATGCCATTAATTACGGTACATCCTATGTCTGAGCTGGGAAAAACATTTCTCCCTAACACCAAACTTGCTAGCACTGAAATTTGAAGTTCCAGAATGGATAGCAGTTCTACTTGACATAGGGAGTGTCTCCAGTTTTCTCCAGTTGTTGTGTAGGCGACAGGCAGGGTTAAACACACAACAGTCCTTAGGGCTGTCTGCCAGAATTTAAAGCTGTCCTTTTAAAACTGAAGCTGGTACAAATGTTACAGTTCAAGGACAATTCAAGTCAAGTTTATTGCATTGCTTATACTTTGTAAAATCATCTAGGGCATTAAGAGATGATGCAGCCACAGTGCCTCACACTACACCACACCACAAGGCTCTTTTCCCACCCTTCTTTCCAACCTGTTACAAGGCAGATGTGCAGTGGCCTTTACACGGTCCCCCAAACAATGCAATTGCTGCTTCCTCCATTTTTGTCCATGTGTTATTGGAAGCTGTGCAAAGTTCTGACCAAAGGCTTTCCTAACACTTTATAACATGCCATACAAGTGGTACCAGACCCTTGGTAGGAATGTAATTTGCAAATGCTCTTAAAAAAGCCACTTGGATCACAAGTCCTTCCAATGGCCCCAAACTGGTACAAAAGCAACTCATAGAGGTAGTAGCAATTACACTACTTGGTGCCAATGGATGCTAACAGAACTAAATCTCTGCAACTACAGAGGTTATAGAGATATGACTTGCTGTATATTAAATTATACTGTTCTGCACTGAGTGCTGTTGCTGCTGAAGAAAGGGTGATGTGTTTCAGTTGCTGCCAAGGACACAGATGAGATGTTTATAAGAGAATCCAATTAATCTGAAAGTCAGGGATGTGCCAGCACTAAATCTGAATTCACTTTAAAATGTAACTAAGCATTCCCACAGCACTCCTTCCTACAGGGGTGTGTCTGCGACCTTCACTGGACAGCTTTCAGGGAATGCTAAAGATGCACTTATTTACCCCAGCCTTTTGACACCTGAGGTGCATTTTTTTCAGGACCCACCCTATTTGGTTTCAGCTGTGCTTAATACTGAATTTTTAAAGTCACAGGCCCACAGACCTTTTAATGGAAACAGACTGTTCAGATGGAGGTCCTGGAATATTCCGGGCGCGGCCAGTCACCCCTCCATGGCCCTGTATATTACTTTATTTGGCCTGTGGTGAAGCAGCACATCCCTAGTGAGTTTACAACTTGCATGAAAGATACAAACAGCTGCCTCATACACTATGTGGAGCTGAGTGAACACTGTTAATCTATAATATATGAAGGAACCATGTAGATACAGACTTTTATTATTTGTTGCAGGCTTCAAGGGGTAGTGCCTAGTTGCCATCCTGTGTGTCACAGGCAAGTCCCTCAGTGGAGGGTACAGGTAACCTGCAATTTATGTGAGGATTACATTCCAGGGATAGTGCATAAAGCCAAAATTGTGTGTAGTCAAAACAACCCTCTGAAAAACAGAAAATGCCACACAAAAACTGGCGCATGACGACTGTGTGGTATAGTGGTCAAGAGCGGTGGACTCGTAATCTGGTGAACCGGGTTTGCTTCCCTGCTCCTCCACATGCAGCTGCTGGGTGACCTTGGGCCAGTCACACTTCTCTGAAGTCTCTCAGCCCCACTCACCTCACAGAGTGTTAGTTGTGGGGGAGGAAGGGAAAGGAGAATGTTAGCCGCTTTGAGACTCCTTTGGTTAGTGATAAAGTGGGATATCAAATCCAAACTACTACTACTACTACTCTTCTTCTTCTTCTCCTCCTCCTCCTCCTCCTCCTCCTCATCCTCCTCCTCTGTGTTGCTTAGTTTAGGGAAGCTTTTGATGTTTAATAGACTATTGTATTTTAATATTTTGTTGGAAGCTACCCAGAGTGGCTGTGGAAACCCAGCCAGATGGGTGGGGTATAAATAATAAATTGTTGTTGTTGTTGTTGTTGTTGTTGTTGTTGTCATCCTCTTCCAAGCATGGTATTGCTCCAGGAGATGATCAGACAGGCTTTGGAAATCGATAGAGATTTGCAGATAACATGGTTAGCCTTGGTTAAGCTTCAGAAGTTGATTGTGTGAACTGATTTGCTGCTGGTTGTTTTTGTTCTGAGAAACATGGTGATTGGCAACTGCCACTGTTGTCTCACAGCTGGAGCATTTCTGGATAAGGTCTCAAAGTGTCTGTAAAGCCGGGTGCGATTTTGAGGCTCTGTTCAATAGAAGGATGAAAGTCAGCAATCAATTCATTCATGTGTTTTCATGTGCTTGGGAGAGCAAATTGATGCAGATTCCAGCTTGCTGGCATATCCTGTCCATGATCCTCATCTTTGTCTTCTGTACATGATCTTAGCTGATCTTCTTTGTCTGCAAGTGCAGCAGCATCAGTTGTGTGCACATTTTCTGGGTCCAAGTGGATCTTATAGTTTTGAAGCCAACTGGGGCTGGCTTTGAACACCTTCCCAGGCTGCCCATCCTCAGCAAAAGGCTGGGAGAGTACCTAGAGGCTGAGAGCCTTCTGTCACAAAGTGAAGCCATCAATAGGTACAGTATGCATTTACAGTTCATATCTTCAAGCAGGAAGTTTATCGCCTTCTCAGTCTTCACCAAAATCTTATCAGGCTCCTGGCTCATTACCTTCAGTTATTTGAGCACTTGTTGCCACAGCCTCACAGACCCCCCCCCCAACAACCTTGATGGCATAGCTGCTAGATTCACTGCAGCCTAAATTGCCTGCCAAGGTGCAGACAGACATGCCACCTCTCAAGCGGTTCAGCACAGCCAAGACTCAGCTAGACTGGTAAAGAAAAAGCGATTTATATGCGTTGTATGTGCGATATAACATTGTGCCACCAGATGGCGACGCGGAGCTCCGTTTTTTCTCTACCTGTTTTCCCCGTTTAAATTTATGCCGCTTTAAACTGAAACGCTTCTTTTGATGCGTCTAGATCCAGCGTTGGAACCAGTCGTTGTCCTCTTGTATTGCACAGCAGCTGAGGGTGCTGGCTTATGTTTCGGGGCCATGCTTTTTAATCTCCCAAGGCCTCACGCACCCTCTCCCTACAGATCCCAACACGATCCCCTAGGTGAGTGCACAATGGCGGGTGGGATTGCTGAATACACCCCTCAAGACTCACGCGCCCCCTTTATGGGGGCGGGACAAGCGTGTAAAGTTGAAGCGGGGGGGGGGACAGGAGAGGGGGCGAAGTTTTGCAAGGGGATATTTACTCCATAGGAGGGACTGAGGGAGAGTTGTGGAAAAGGAGCTCAAAGTGCTTTATGCAACGACGGCTCGAAAGGCAACCTTCGGCCTCCCTCGGAAACCAATTGCGCCGCCTCCTGTCGCGACAAGGAGCGTTTCAAAGTGTGGCAATTCCAGATTCAGACGAGGATTAATTGGTGCCTTTTCCTCTTCTGAGAAAAAGGCGACGCCTGCGTTTGACCTCGGCTGCTTTCGAGCTCTCTTCCTTCACAAAGAGAGAGAGAGAGAGGCGGGCGAGTTGGGGGGTCAAATGGAGGTTAAAATGGTCCTTGGGATTGTGTGGAAAAGACTCGCTCCTCATATTAATCTAGTCCCTCTATTTCCCCCTTGCTGTTCTTGGTTATGGGTGACGTGAAAGAAAGGCAAGGAGCGTGCGCGGGTTGGTTGTGTTACTGGCAGTGGGCAGGAGCGTGTGGATTTGCCGCCCAGCTCCAACTTCCCACCGGTCTTCCGGCCACAGCTGAAAAGTTGCGCCTCTGCCCCCCAAAGCACCCCCCCCCATTCTCAGCGGCACAAGCGAAAGGCATGGCGCGGAGAGGCGCTTCTGCGCGCTTGGCCTGAAAGCGCTGGCGAGCCGCACGGTGGTCGTGGCCCTTTAAGAAGCCCGGGGAGCGGGGTTGGATCAGAGAGCGCCATAACCACACCGCCTGCGCCTGAGTGGGATAGGCTGCTTTGGCAGGGATGGGCTGGGAGGAGCCCTCCTGCATCTGCAAACTCTGGCCAGGGAAAGAGCGAAGGGGGTAGAGCTGGGGGGGAGGAGGAGGAGGAAGAGGAAGCAGAAGCAAGAAAGGGGAAGGGGGGGACACAGGCAGGCGCCGAGGGTGCTGTGGGGCTCAGGCTCGCCTATCCCTTAGCAGCGCAATCTCTGCAACCGCTGCGTTTAAAAGTTTCTGCGCTTTGGGTCCAGGAGCGTTGGCTGCGCCGACCCTCCCGGAGGAGGGGTTTCTTTCGTCTTATCTTCCCCTCTACCCGTCTCCGAGATTTACACTCCTTCCCTGCCCCCTCCCGCTTTATTTTGTTACTTGCTTCTGGGGTTCGGGTTGCAGAGGACCAGCGCTATGCCCCGGAAGAGTATCTTGGAGGTGAAGGTGCTGGACGTGCAGAAGCGGCGAATTCCCAACAAACACTATGTGAGTGAGCGCGGCATGTGTGTTTGTGTGTAAGTGTAACCCGCGGTCGGGTGGGGAGAATTGCTGAGAGCGCCTTGAAACCCTCTAGCCCAGTGTTTCTCAACCTTGGGTCCCCAGATGTTGTGGGACTACAGCCGTTCATTTTCCTCACGTGCTGGGACAGATCTGCTGCCCTTGATACAGCTGCTTTGCTGGGATTTCGCACGGGCATCTCCCCCCTGCGTGTGTTTTTTTTTGGGGGGTGGGGTGGGGGGCGTTGGCTGCAGCTCCCTAGCTAGCAGAGAGGCGATGGGGTCGCCTCCCCGCAGCCGCTTCTGTGCGGTCTCTTCCATTCCCTCCTGGATCCACTGTGAGTGCATGTTGTAGCTGGAATAGTCTGTCTGTGCACACACACTGCAACTTCCTAGCAAGCCAGGCAGGAAGTTCTTGCCGCCTGGCTCTTTCTTTTCTTTCACCAGCGTTGACATTACAAAGGCAGGATTGTGCATGTTGACCAGCCCGTCACTTTAAATCTCTGGCCAGTGCTCTGGACGGGTCCCATCGTGGGATGGGCAAGCATAAGTCTCCCTTGGCGTTTGCTTTTAATGGTTTGCTTGGAAATTTAAACTGCTGGAGGGGATCTGGAGAGCAGCTGCTCTCCTGGCAGAGAAATCTACATGGGTTTCTTCTTTCTCAGAAAGGAAAGTAGTGGCTTTCCTGCCAGATTTGTGTTCAGCAGCCTAGAAGTGCATCTGTAGGGTGTGTGAGAAGTTTGCTCAGATTTCGATCTACCCCAGGCGAGAAGACCTCTGGTACTCCCTGCTTTTGTGCCCGCTATGCTTTAACAGGCATTGTAAGGCTGTGGGAACCTGGCTGCAATGTGTCAGAACTGTCAGATTCTGTTTGGAGTGTGTATCCCTTGGGGCTGGTGACTGGCAGCTTGGGTGCTGCAGCTTGTCATTTCCACTAAACTGGGGTATGCCTGCTGAATAGCAAACACCTCCCCTTCTTGCAGGGTCTGTTCTCCCACTTTTAATATCCTGCCTGTTCTGTGCTGAATCCTTAACACAAATATTCCGTGCATTATAGATTGCGAAGGAACACAGTCTCTACCCAAAGAGTTGACTGGCAACTCTGTTAAAGAATCTATGGCAATGTTTAATTCATTCACAACACACACACACATACACATAAACATATTAGGAGCCGGAGGGGTGAGACTGTGCAAATAGAGGCAGCAGAGATGGAAGGTTGTGCTTCACATATGGGAACCTGATTGTTTCTGAGAATAATGAAAAAGGGAGTTAAGTAGGAGGCAGCCAGGAGGATGCAGAGGAGAACAAGGAGTGAATGGTAGCATAGGATGAAACATGAGTAGAAAATGCAGGTCTTTTAATTCCATATCCTCTTATACTGTACAAATTGGTGCAGCAATCTTTAACTATACTTACCTCTAATGATGTAATGATCCCTCCCCTGCCATTTTGAGATAAAAAAACTATGATACTGTGATCGTTTTCATTTACTGTATTTATACTGTTCTCAGCAACAATTGTCACTAGTATATGCTTTGCTTTAGAATGTCATAACAATCTGACCTTTTATTTTATTGCATTTATATCCCACTTTTCTCCAAAGGAGCTTAAGGTGGTGTACAGGGTTCCCCATTTTAATCACCACAATGTAACTGTGAGTTAGGCTAGGCAGGCAGAGAGAGAGAGATGGACTTGGCAGAGGCCACTCAATCAGCTACTGAGAAAGAATTTGAACCTGGTCTCTGAGCTCCAACTTTGTTCTCTTCAGATGTTGTTTGACTCCCAACTCCCATTAGTGCTAGCCAGCACAGCCAGTAGTAGAGAGTGATGGGGATTTACAGTCCAAAAACTTTTGGAGGGCACCAGGTTGGGGAGGGCTGCTCTAACCACTGCATCACAGCGACAATCTGCCAAATTTTGATAGTGGAGAAGGCAACACAGGGAAGCGGGTGGGGAGAGGAAGATAAACAAAGGAAACAAGTAGTGGGGATGATCTACAGTACAATCCTATGCCAATAAACTCTATTGTGTCCAGTAGATTTTACTCCTTGTTAAATATGTTTAGGATTTCAGCCAAAATGCAGTTGCAGACATGTGCTTTAGAACTCTAGTTGGAGATGAGATTCTACTTACTTAAAAATATTGATGATTAAAGGTAAAGGTAAAGGTACCCCTGCCCGTTCGGGCCAGTCTTGCCAGACTCTTGGGTTGTGCGCTCATCTCACTCTAGAGGCCGGGAGCCAGCGCTGTCCGCAGACACTTCCGGGTCACGTGGCCAGCGTGACAAGCTGCATCTGGCGAGCCAGCGCAGCACATGGAACACCGTTTACCTTCCTGCTGGTAAGAGGTCCCTATTTATCTACTTGCACCCGGGGGTGCTTTCGAAGGTTGGCAGGCGCTGGGACGGAACGATGGGAGCGCACCCCGCCGCAGGGATTTGAACCGCCGACTATGCGATCGGCAAGTCCTAGGCACTGAGGTTTTACACACAGCGCCACCCGCGTCCCTATTGATGATTATTATTAATTAATTTTATTATTAATTAATTAATTAGATTTGTATACCACCCTTCCTCACAAGATCTCAAGGTGGTTCACAGGAAAAAAATATAAGGTATAAACACCAGGAAATAATTAAAACAAATACAACAAAGTAATACCCCCTTCCACAAACACATTTAAAAGCCTCTTCTACTAGATTGCTGCTGCTTTTTATAATGCTCTTTAAAATACCTTGCTTATAACATGACATTACCTTATGTATCTTATTAGTCTGGGGCAGAGTTAGGATAATTTCTTTTGTTTCTTAAAACTGAATGCTGCCTTTGCACCAAATGATGCTATAGTGCTGGCCACATTCATCCTTTGAAATACATTCCTGAGTTGACTGGAATAGGTTTTTTTAATCTTTGGAAGGATCTGCTAGTGACTACAGATAGAGACGCTCTTAGCTGTGTTCTAGTTCTGTCTGGGACATCATAGTATGGAGACAATGCATAATCAAAGGGGGGAAAGATGGTAGGCTCTTACACATAAGAGAAAAAGTGAGTCATTTGGGAAAAGATAATCCTTTAAATCAGAAGGAAAATCAACGAGAAATTGTTGCCTGTAATGAAGGATCGGCGAAGTGAATCAGTTTGGTATAGCTCTTCAGTTCAGATAGACATAAGATTTGATTATCATACCCCAGAAGTTTTCAACCTTTTTGAGTCCACGGCTCCCTTAACCAATTACATTCTTTCTGTGGCACCCCTGTGGGGCTCAGGAGCCCAGTTATGTCACCCCTTGCCTGCAGAGCTGACAGCCTCTCACCCTTTTTTTAACACCCTCCCTTGTGGAGTGTTCTCTCCCCTTTCCTTGGGAGTCCTCGGGGCAGCCGTCCCATGTCTCTGAGCTGGCTCCCCGCCCCAAAGAGAGGTGTCTCCCAGAGGCACCATTCACCTACGGAGCTTATAGCCAGGGCTGCTGCAACAAACAGCTGTGCAAGCCTTTGGGAGGTAGAGACAAGAGAGGGCATCATAGCAGGGAGGGAAGGAAAGAGGAGGCCAGTGTGGCCCACGGCACCCCTGATCATCATTCAAGGCACCCCAGGGTGCCACAGCACACTGGTTGAAAAACGCTGTCATACCCTAACGACCTGTTGTTGTTTAAATGAGGCAGTCCTGCTTTCTAGCTGACTGTAGGGTTGGGCAGTTGTTTGTATCTTGGTCAATTCAAATGCCATGGTTGCTACTGCAGAAACCAGCTCTGTAATTTGCACTCCCTCCTTCCTTTGAGTAGATTAATTCCTTGGTCCCCTTTCCCAGCTCTGAAAGTTTTGGAGGTGGAGGAGGAAAAGGAGCTTGTACCTAAACTCCCAGTAAGATGCAGTGTGAGGTCTGGAACTTGTGTTGCAATCCCCTATGGGAGTAAGCATCAGTGAACACAATGGGACTCCTGTGCGAAAATGCACCGGATTGTTCTTAAGGGGAAGGTCTTGACAACCAATCTTTGCTTGACTACCAAGGCCCAAACCAAATTTGTGGGTCTCCACTGAGTGCATTTGCTGTGTGTAACCTGCATACTTGAGATTGTGTGTTACGAAAAATCAGCTTGCACACAAACTGCCCTCTTGGATCAGACCAAAATATCTATCTAGTCAAGCATTTGGTTTCCATCTGCTCACCAGATGCCTCAGCGTGGTTAATTGTGATTTTGGATTTTAGAAGCAAATATTAAGATGGGAAATACACTTCATGCTAGCCAATGTGTGTTCTCAAACAGCACTTGCGATGGGAAAATTGGGGTGGGAATAGGAATTCTGCCCTGTCAATTTCTTCCTCACTTTTTTTTTAATTATAAAAAAAATCTTAATCAGTGTTGATTCCAATTGGGCAGCACTGCTGGGGGGGGCAATGTACTAAAAGTGTGTGTGTGTGTGTGTGTGTGTGTGTGGAGAGAGAGAGAGAGAGAGAGAGAGAGAGAGAGAGAGAGAGAGAGAACCATTTGCAGAGGAGAACTGATGAACACTGAAAGGGTTAAGCATATTTCTGTGCTGGTTCTCACCTGCAAATAACCCCCCCCCCAATTAGTATTACAAGGCAAATAAGGATAATAATGATATGGTAGCTTTAGAGCCTACAGTGGTGTCCCGCAAGACGAACGCCTCGCAAGACGAAAAACCCGCTAAACGAAAGGGTTTTCCGTTTTGGAGGTGCTTCGCAAAACAAATTTCCCTATGGGGTTGCTTCGCAAGACGAAAAAAATCTTGCATCCCCCGCGGGTTTTTCCGCTTTTTCCGCCCTTTTCTTAAGCCGCTTATCAGCTGTTCCGCTGATAAGCCGCTTAACAGCTGATCGCTGGAAGCCGCTTGACAGCTGTAGCGCTAATCCGCTAACCTGTCAATGGGCTTGCTTCGCAAGACGAAAAAACCGCTAGACGAAGAGAATCGCGGAACGAATTCTTTTCGTCTAGCGAGGCACCACTGTATATTTTATAGCATGTAGATCTGTCCAAAGATTTCTGCTGGCCATATATATCCAATGAGTTCCTTCAGACAAGTTCAGCTCTTTGGCTGCATACCTGGGACTGTTTGCACGGAGCAAGAATATATTGTGTGAACTTGGCCTGAGGCTCATTGTTATTTACACAGATCCTTTTTTCTGTCTTGCCCTTCCTCCAGTTATTTATGATGGAAAAAATACTGACTTCTCCCTTTTGGAGTAGCATGAAAATGGTTGGTGATGTCATAATTCCTCTTCAAATTACAGTACTGCTCTAAGTGAAGGATTAAAGGCTGCCTTCCCTCTTGGCAACTGTGAGCCTTCCTCTTCTTCCAGCAATGGAAAATATCCACCACAAATATGTTTGCTCTCATTTGATTCCTTAGATGATTCTTTAACAGTTAAAAGTTTTCAGCCCTTGAAAAGAGAATGAACTTATGATTCTGTAATTCAGCTCTGACAACCTTTGCAGGAATATATTGTGTTGTGGTTGATTTGAAATTGGCTGCTGCTGACCTTTACACACCAAGACTAGACCTTTGTTCTTTATCTTCTACCTGAGCTAGGAGTCTTTCACCCTATTTTTAAATGTTCACATATGCTTTCCACTCGTCCCAGTGGATGAAAATACAGGATGAGATTTCCTTTGGAATCCGTAGTTTTTCAGCTTGCCATGTATTTCCATCTTTTGAAGGGCAGGTGTGAAAATAAAGGGCAATTTTAGCAGTCTCCTTTTGTCTCTGGAATCCTATGGTGTTTTGTTTCTGAGACTTTGAAACCTTCACACCCACCCCACACACATTTAAATTGATGTGGTTATACCATCTACCTACAGATAGAAGACATCTCCAAACATATTCTTATCTAAGAGGCTTTGTCTGTGAATTAAGAGGTCACCTGCAATGAGATCTTCCTACTTTGGTACATGCACTGTTTATTCACTGGTGACATTCCAGTGATTCCAGAGCACAATTCCAGAGCACAATAATTAGAATTGTTCAGAGAGAGCTTGGAATGGGAAAGAATCTCAAGGCCATTCTCTCTCTCTCTCTCTCTCTCTCCCCCCCCCCCCTTGATCATGGACAGTTGTACATGCATACGGTGACCACATGGAGGATGATAGACCAGTTTGGACACACAGGCAGCCTGTAACCATCTCTGTGCCCAGTTGGACAATGTAGTTGCACTAACCTTTCGGCCATGAAGCTCACTGTGTGGCCATTGCCAGGCACACTGTCTCTCAGCCAAAACTACCACACTGGGGAGTTGCTTGGCTAAAAAGCGGAAGAAGGACAAACGTTGTAAGCTGCTGCCTTCAATTCGTTGGAGAAATAAACACATTTTAAAGAAAATCATGTCTCTTTTTCTGAAACCCTGTGAACTAGATTAACGTTGAAGTGAAAGAGAACAGTGTTTGCCCCTGAATCTGTACATAAGAACAAGACATATTCCCAAAGACAGTTAATTATATACACTCCAAACCTATTTTTACACAATAAGTGGAGAAGCTGAGTCATCTTGCTGTTGGCTACCTACAAGGCTCTTTCTGTGAGGTTGGAGCCAACCGTAAATAGGCCTGTTAGGCCTCCTCAACTACTTTGAGCACAGACCTGTCTTTCTCTTCCCTGAAGGCAGTTTCTTACTATTCATGAGTTTGGAAAACTCCCTACTTTCAGAGTGTCATAGTCTGACCTAGAAATGACCTGTGCATTCCCCCCACCCCGCCCCTAGACAGACAGACAATTGCACTTAACTTAATTCTATGGAAAGTTGTATTTTCAGCTGTGGGGCACTAATGGGGAGACTGGTTCTCTGAGAAAAGGCTGAGGAAAGTTTGGCCTTGAGTAACTTCTGCTACTCATTTATTGAGTGCTCGGAAGATCTGATGTTTGAGAATCTGCTTCTGTCCTCATTTATCTCTGTGGCGGCTGTAACAGAGTGCAGAGTTGCATGTAACTTTTGTTTCTTCCTCCTCCCCACATCCCCTCAGCTTTGGAGAAACCTGCTTCAAATGAGCTTGTTGCATCTAGTTAGTGGAGTTATGATATCAAATCTGTGTTTCATAATGAACTTAACCTTTTTCTCTCATCTCATGGTTGATGAATGGGTCAACACCTGTTTGGGCAATGGGTCAGCTTTGTGTTTAGGGATCTGAACTTTTGCCTTGGGTTGCCTAACAGTCTGCAGTGGCGTAGCGTGGGTTGTCAGCACCCGGGGCAAGGCAATTAATTTGCGCCCCCTAACCCGTGGATTTGCGCCCCCTAACCCTAACCCCCAGATGTTGCGCCCAGTCCGGCCGGCCCCCCCTGCACCCCCCACGCTACGCCACTGACAGTCTGAAGACAGATATTGATTGAGTCTGGGAGGAGTGTAAGTGTGGAGGAGGAAGGCAAAAGTGAACTATTTAGTACAGGTGTGGGAAACCTTTGGTCCTCTAGATGTTGCCAAATGACAACTCTTATAATCCCTGGCCATTGGCCGTGCTTGCCAGCGCTGATGGCAGTTGTAGTTTAGAAACATCTGGAGAACCAAAGGTTCCTCACTCCTGAATTAGTACCATGGCTCCAACAGATCTAGATTAATCCCTGGATTTCTCAGTGGCAACCTCAAAAAGAGGACTATTGCACTTGTTTGCAGTGTGCATGCAACTGCTGAGACTTGAAGGGAAAGGGTGTGTACAAGGCCTGTTATCCTATGTCTGTGCCCTTAATCCTCTCAAACACAGTAAATAAAGCACAAGACACTTTCTTCTTTACAAAAATATCAGTAAGCTGGTTCCTTTTCTATAGGAACCCTTACATGGGGCCAGGGTTCAGGAATACAGTTAAAATAAGTATAGATACCACAACATACTGCTCCACAATTTACAAAATGGAGGTGCTAATCTGGCTCTGAATTTAGAGATGAGCTAGAAGCCAGTGCGAAGTGACATATGTTGGTGTGGTTGAACTAGAAGATTGGCAATGCTAGACTTCCAGTGTTATTGGGAATTGTTAAGAACATTTTTCTCTTCTACAGCTGACAAAGGGTTACATCTTTTTGTAGCTGTTAACAGTTTTTCTTCTAATAATGCTAGCAAGTAGATGAATGCATTGGAAATAAGCTCTTGATGGATGTCTTAGTAATGGAGTTTGCTAGTGAGGCCAGACCAGTAATGAATGATGGATGAGAAAAGTAAGTGATTGAAATCTTTATTTTTAAAATATGAGGACAGATAAAGCACTCCTTTTGTAAGATTATGCATGCACTGCTCCAAGCTGCAGCTTTTTAGTTGGGGGCAGTGACTGGTCAGCACAACATTGCTGATTCTATTACATTGAAATAGATTGGTATTTCCTGCAACGTACAACCAAACCACTGCACTCTATGAATTACAAGTGGCTGGACTTGTGTGTTAGCACTCATCTGAAGGCATATTGGCCCATGAATTGGTGCATGTGCAGAAATTGCTTACATGATATCCTCTTTTGTTTAGGTCAATGACTGTAAGGTGAGTTGAAGACACCCCCCAATAGGTGCTTTGTAATGTTGACTTTGGGTGATTTAGGCAGTTGTTCAATGCTGAGGCATGCCAGGCATCGGATTATCATTTGGTAGTATAGGAAGGTATGAGATGTGGCCTGGTGCCTTATCTAACAATACTGGCATTGTGTAAACTTACATCTGGTCCTGAAACATGCCGCAAAGCTGCTACCGTGAAAATTCAGAAATGAGAGTACAGATGGAGCATTACTCTTCTGGCTTTCCTATCTCTAAATAGGCAGAAAATGGAGGGGTTGTCTTCCAAATGAAACATGGGATCCCTGATCCATGATTTCCATGGCTTGCCCTGCATTTATTTATCCCCCAGTCACTGATAAAGTCAAATTTTATTTTCTAAACCCACTTGTGCACACTTAAAATGTACTTGTTTTGCAGGATGTGGTTGCCAATAAACTGAAAGTATTTGAAGAAGAAAACAATACCCCCTCAATGTAAACTTTGGTTAGACTCTAGTCCTGTTGGACTCCTGTGGTGTGTCTTCCTCCTACCGCCTGGTTTGTCTCAAGACCACCAGCTCTGCTCTTGCTAGAAGGTTCTGGCACTTGGTTCCCCTGTTGATAATGCTAAGTGATGCCACATCTGATGAACTTGGTAAATTCCCCCTGACTTCTGGTGCAAGTTCATATTGAAAGAATCAGGTGGCTTCAAGAGTGGAGATGGGGGTTGTGACTCGCTGGGTTTTGTTTCTCCCTATTCAGTTGCTTTGAGGGTCCCCCCCCCTCTCTGACAGCACTGTTACAGTTGGACAGATACCATTTGCATTTCTCTAGCAGCTTGTCACTCTTGGCAGTTTTCCTTTTGGCTATTTTTTTTCCAGTCCCGTTTCCTTCAATATGTGGTTGCTACAGCTAGTGAAGGGACATGGAAGATTGGGAGGGAATTGTATTATATAGATGAGATCATACAAGGAGGTATCTGTGAGGAACAATATTCTTTTGAGCCAGGACTTGTCACCCAGAAGAATATTTTCCTTCTCCATATGCAGCAAGGTTTTAATTAGTCAGGGGTTAAGCTTGACGATACAAAGACTTCTTAAAACCCAAGTTGGTTAAATGCCCATCATGTTTTAAATGTTTGTAATATAACGCACAGGCATATTTTATATATAAAACCACAAATTAAACACATAATTAGCAAGAGACAGCACCTCCCATCTATGTTGGAGATCAATCCTAGTAACATTTTATGTTGTTGAAAGTGATCCCCCCCCTTGAAATATACATGGAGAATGTACCACATTTTAATTTTCATATTATTCACATAAGGCACCAGTGTAAGAGCAGTGCCTCCAAGTGCCAGACAGATTCTTATGGGAGCAGTTTCTGAGGTAATGTGGTCCCAAGCCATTTAGGGCACAGGTGGGTAGAGTTCAGATTTTTTTTTTTTTTAGGGACGCGGGTGGCACTGTGGGTAAAACCTCAGTGCCTAGGACTTGCTGATCGTATGGTCGGTGGTTCGAATCCCCGCAGCGGGGTGAACTCCCGTCGTTCAGTCCCAGCTCCTGCCCACCTAGCAGTTCAAAAGCACTCTTAAGTGCAAGTAGATAAATAGGTACCGCTTTATAGCGGGAAGGTAAACGGCGTTTATAGCGGGAAGGTAAACGGCGTTTCCATGTGCTGTGCTGGTGCTGGCTCACCAGCTGCAGCTTCGTCACGCTGGCCACGTGACCCGGAAGTGTCTTCGGACAGCGCTGGCTCCCAGCCTCTTAAGCGAGATGAGCACGCAACCCTAGAGTCGGACACGACTGGCCCGTACGGACAGGGGTACCTTTACCTTTACCTTACTTTGCTTTTTACTAGGTTCAAGAGATAAAGAATGATGAGCCCAGGACTTTCTTTTGAAGACTAAAACTTCCATGCACAAAATCCAGCCGTGTTTATTTCCTCTCCAATTTTTTCAGCATCATAATTGGTGGTGGTAAATTATTTTGTTCTTAGCATTGGTCAACATTTGGGAGTCAGAAACATTTGTCCATAGTGTATGAAATAAATTATTATTACTACACCAACCCAAGCTCTATATAAAACCGTTTAAGAATAGATGGTGACTGTGATCTGAAGGGCTACTTCAGATGTGTCTCCCAGGGATCACCTGTACCCAGTAAAATGCATTTGTTTAATCCATGCCTTATTGCTCCCCTCCATTTAAAGAAGCCAACTGCCATGCAGCATGGGACAGGATACTGCCCCTAAGGAAATGGGGCCCTGAAGCTCCCTTAGGCCTGTAGAACTTGTTGCCCAGTTCTTTGGATCACAGGTCAATATTTGGTACAGCTCAGACTTAAGTTGTCCATTTGAAGAAAACTTTATGGAGTACCTTTGTTCTATTTTGACCTTTTGCTATGGTCACTTCCTCAGCATTTTCCCATCCATATAAATGGGTGTGGGTAGAAAGGAGAATGTTTTGTGACGAGAATACTCATCTCTATAGTGGATACTTGACCCAAAAAGCGGGGGGGGGGGGAATAGTTTTTACCAAATTTCCAATTCTTACTGATAAATTAGCCAGTTGATTTTTCCTTCTGCCTAGAAGTCATAGCTGGTATGGTGATCTGAAGTTAGGACATTGGGTTTTCAACAGGGGAGCCTTCCTTTAGATGTAAGAAGAGCCCGGCTGGATCAGACAAAGGCCTGTCTAGTTCAGCCTTCTATTTCCACAGAAACCAATGAAATGCTTATGGGAAGCCCATAAGCAGGACATGAGTATGGTGAAATTTGTGGTGTGAAGTATGTGTGTTCCTGTCGTGCATTGGATTCTGCTTTCAGCAGGTGGCTAGTTACCTCATTCAGCTCCAGTGTCCCACTATGCATATGAAATTATCAAAATGGTGAGTGTGTGGGCCAATCCACGATTTCAGTGTGCATGAGTCATACTGATCATGGAATGATTAGTTAAAAGGTTGCTGGGAAAGTTCCCCTTCTTTCTTAACGTCTTCCTGGGATGTGCAAATCAGGCACACAGTCCCCTTCTGCAGTATGATCAAGCATGCAGAGGCAATCTCTGGCTAATAAAGTGTTCCATTTCCTCTAGAGGACTCCCAAGATGCACTTGGTTCACCAAAAGGGCTTGCCGCAAAGCAGCCAGCATGACATCATTTAGGTCTTTGGCCCCCAGAAGTTCTGGCTCGCTAAGCATTCTATAGCATTTCAGTAATGGATCACTTTTGGCAGCCTGCCTAGAGAGAGAGAGAGGGAGAGAGCCTTCTACTGGGGCTGGAAAAGCCTGTATATCTTTGTTGCTTTCCCTTCTTTATGCTGCCTGTATTTCAAGCCTATTCTCATGAGACTTTAATCAGATTTGTGGAAACTACTTACAGGGGACTGATTTTATTTAAAGCTCAGAGTAGTTAAACAAAACCTGGGAAAGTAAGAGATTGCAATACAATACTGGAGGGTGGGGGAGAGAAAAGTGTGTGTGTGAGAGGGAAATACACATCCATCTTACAAAAGCGATAATTTTGACTTCCTATTTGGGGTTTTCGAAATGGTATCTTTGCTAGGGTTGTAAAGGATTGGGGCTAAGCTGGACCAGTTCTTCAGGGGTGCTCTTTTCCTTCAAATGGGAATTGATGCATCCCTAGTCTCTTTATATACGTGTGTGTGTGTGTGTGTGTGTGTGTGTGTGTTGCGCACACAGAGACATGGAATTCAGCAATATACAGCATGGAGCATCTGATACCTGTTGCTAAGGGGAGCTTTGTATGTGATTTTGGCCATTGAAGGCAAAGAATGGAGAGCAGGAGAAGAAAAAGTTATAGAGAGGGACTTGATTACAACAGGACTAATGTTAAATGTGTAGGTGCAACAGAGAAAGGAGTGGAGGAGATGGGGGTAGCCTGGGAAATAGAATGGATGCTCTCCAGAAACAGAAGGTTGTGTGTACATTGGGGCAGGGGGAGATGTTTCAGGGATTTGTGGAGAAGGTAGCAAAAGTGGTTGAGCTGTTCTTGTAACTGTACTGGAATACCAGCCATAGAGAAGTATGTAATCAAGTGCAGTTTATAGGTCCCACTTCCAAGCAGATGGTGGTCCTTCTGCACATGGGAGTCACTCCAGAATTGTTATTGCAGCTTCAGGGGGAGGAGAGCAAAAGGAAAGAATGAAATATGCTGGAGGCTCCCAGTAGAGGTTCCATTTTTGTGACCCTGTCTGAGGTGGGAGTGACCTGCATAGGTAAGCTCAACCAGTAACAAAAGCTTTGAGACGGAATAAAGTTAACATTTAATATGTATTTTCACAAAATATACAGAGAAGCTTTATCAGAGAGAAACATAGTGGTATATGCTTCTGTTGGTCAGAATGCTGGTTAATAGTCCAGGATGAACTGTTGATGTTTCTTTGTTGCCATGGAGGCTAATAATTAGGAGATGGCTTCCTGATCATCAGGAACTTCCCTGTGACCATCAGGGCTTGGAGAGGGTGATTTCTTGTTAACTGAAGGGAGTGGATGACAGCTGTGTGTGTGTTTGGAGAGGAGGAGAAGCTGCTGTTTGTGGTTTGGAAGAGGTGGAGAGAGGAAAGTTTCTGGCAGGAGCTAGCAGAAAGTGGGGATAGCTTTGAGGATGGGTTGTCCATGTTTCTCTTTAGACCAGGGCTGGGGAACCTGTGGCCCTAAAGATTAGACTACAGTTCAAATCAGTCCTAGCCAACATGGCCAATGATTAGGGCTTATGGGAGTTTTAGTGCAATAGCATCTGGAGGGTTTGAGGCCGCCCATTACTGTCTTATGAATCTGTATTGCTGAGGCCCTTGCTTACTCTCAACTTATATTCTGCTTCTCTATATAAAATAAGGTGCCTTTTATAGTGTTTGTTTTAAGGCGCTCTCATGCCTGGGAAACCAAGCCTTGTGGCACTGGAACTTTTTATTTCTCAGGGATGTGAATTCATGGTACTGTGGGGAAAACTTTGTTGCCCCAAGTCAGTCCACCCCTAAATAGCTAGCAAGGCTGAGTAAAGTGGTTTCAGATTCTTAGACACAACAAATATTGGATGCAACATGCTCTTTTTCCCAAGAGGTGAGCAAACAGAGGAATGCAGTGACAGCAGCAGAACCCCAGGAGAAGATATGGCTGTTGTTTGGCATGGCCAACAGCCAAGACTAACAGCCTGCGATCTCTAAATATTTACCAGTTTTCCCAGGGCAGTAAATTCTGCAAGTGGGTGGGAATTAGCTAACTCTGAAGAACATTCACAGGGAGCGTATTCCTGATGCTTTTAATCCCTGTCCGCTCTGTGCCACCATTGCACTTGGGCCTTTGGGATTGTAGTGTTGGTGATAAATTTACTTAAGTCTGTGTGCAGGGGCCGGAAGCCAAATTTAGATGATAATGAAGCAAGGTGTGCTCTTGTCCCTTTCCAAAGACTCAAATTTGTGGCTACAGACAATGTATATGAAAGATATTACAAACTGCTAGTCATAGATATCGATGAAAGCAACTACTTAGAAATGGGAATGATTAAGCTATATAGAAATGTGTTAAACAGGCAAACAAACAGTTGTGAAACAACGTCAGATACATTAATTTTGCCTGCGTGAGGGTTCTTCATTGTGGGGCTTCATTTACCTTGAGCATCCATTAGAAAGCTCAAACCAAAATGTTTCCCAGCAGCACAACCCTGAAGGTTCCAGGGGAGCGTGGATGAAGCGTTCGCCCCACCACACCCTATAGCAGTGATTGTACATTACTCCCTGCAGTTGCTGCTGAGCACCAATTTTTTAAAAACTCAGTCCACAGTGAAGCCAGGAAGTGTTCCCCTAGCTGTTACAGATGTTATCACATAGCTGGCTCTTATTTGTTCTGTTGCATCATTATGCAGTCAAACTGGAAGCCCTGTTCACACAATTGTGCGCCAACTGTGCATTGACTGTAAAGTGGGGCTGTGCCTTTTAGCTGTGTCCCTGAGAGCACATCTGTTTTCCTGGAACAAAATTGCATTGTGTGCGGTTGCCTGGAAAGAAACAAGAAAGCTGCAAGGTTCTGCTTGCTTTTAGAGGGGCTCCATGCAGCTGGGACACCTGCACAGCTGGGTGGCCTGATTGTGCAGAGCAGCTTCATGCGTGAAGCAGCTCATGCATTGAGTTTTCACTTACAGACTATTGTAGACAACGCATGGTTGTTTTAGGAAGCAGGGTTAAAAGTGTGGTCCTGGTCCTCAGTTAAAACACAGCAGCTCTACATATGAGGAATGCGTGAATGACAGTTAATGCTTTCTGACCTCACTTGGGCTTCTTATGGGTTAATTTTGAAAATCACAGTTATGAGGATTACAGATAAATCTTTAAAAAGGGCAAGAAAGGTGAGTAAAAAGGGCTTTCATTAAAACGGACCCTTTCAATACAAAAAAAGTTTGCATATAAATGATGCAAAGAAACCACCCCCAGCTACTGCCCTTTCTGAATAGCTGCCCAGACAATGATCATCTTCTAAGGATTAATTAAAGTATCTCTTTAATGGACTATGGAAGCATCGTAACAGCATTTTGATGTGATCCGAGTTCCCTAAAGTGTCTTTCTTCTTCCCCACAGGTATACATTATTAAAGTCACCTGGTCCAATGGCGCGACTGAAGCAATTTACCGACGGTACAGCAAGTTCTTTGACCTGCAGGTAAGATTATAGCTGTGTTTTTGCCGTATTCTGGGGTTCCTGATCTGGAGGGCTATAATCTATTATCTGACCTGTGTTTGGGATGGTGCAGAGTATTTTGGTCAGGTGACAGTTTTACACTTTTACACGACAGCTGCCTTGAATGGATTGTGAAGTCCTGCGGCTGGTTCGTCTCCTATGGTTTTGCATGCTTATTGGAAGTGCCAGCATTAATGTTGATCCGTGTCACACCTTTCCTTCTTTCTGAGAACCACCCTCTTGGTTCCAGACATTCTGGGGCAGGATAGTATCATAGAATTGTAGAGTTGACTCCAAGGGTCATCAAGTCCAACCCGCTGCAATTCAGGAATTTCAGTTAAAGCATCCATTATGGCTATTCAACCTCTGCTGAAAAACCTACAAGGAAAGAGAGTCTACAACCTCCCGAGTACAGTGGTACTTTGGGTTACATACGCTTCAGGTTACATACTCTTCAGGTTACAGACTCTGCTAACCCTGAAATAGTGTTTCAGGTTAAGGTAACTTTGTTTCAGGATGAGAACAGAAATTGTGCTCGGTGTGGCAAGAGGCCCCATTAGCTAAAGTGGTGCTTCAGGTTAAGAACAGCTTCAGGTTAAGTACGGACCTCCGGAACGAATTAAGTACTTAACCCGAGGTACCACTGTACAGAAGAGGGCGAGCTTGGGGGTTGAGGGGCGTGTTCCCAAATGCAAGGAGGCTGCCAGTTAACTAAAGTTAAGATCTTCCTCTTCAGAAATGCTTTTTAAAGACATGGTTTGATGTTCACTGCAGATATTTGACTTCAAAGTTTTACTGGAACCGGGTTATGTTTTATTGCTCCTGTTTCCTTTTTGTGTGTTTGAGTTTTATTTTTGACTGCTGCCTTTATTGGAGGTTTTACTTGGTATTATGGATTGATTTTAATGTTGCCAGCTGCTTTGAAAGTCAGTTTGGCCAAAAAGGAGATTAGAGGTGTAGGAAATAAATGAGAGAAGCAGCAGCAAAGAAGCTACTTCACAACTTTGCCAGAGTTGCTCTGGGTCTTCCATGCTCAGCATGTGAATGTGGCCTTTAAAACTGCAACTGCTTCGTTGTGGAGGAGAACTTGCTTTCTCTGAAGCTTCATATAAACCCTAAGTTAAGCCCAAGTGCTTCTCGACTTGAGTTACATGGGTTGGGTATAAGATTCACGTGCAAGGTCACAACTGATGCATTTTGGCCTGCTCTTAAGGAAACCTAGATGTAGTCTGGATTCCCTCAGTCTTTCCTTCATGCGTTCCATGGGCCTTCTGTGTCCAGTGGAGTCACTTGTGTCTAACAGTTAAGACAGGGATGGAGCTGTGTTTGATAAACAAAGAAGGTGGCTAGTAGACTTTGTCCCACTTGTCATGCAAGTAACACAAACCATTTGCTGTGAAGGTGTGGTGGATCTGTACAGTTGGGCAAAGGCTCACTTGTTTATTTTATCAGGAATTATCTTATTTTAATCCCTTGCGTGTTAGATTTTGACCTGAAAGTTCGCCCCATTTGTCTTCAAGCTCCGGTTTAAATCACATTTCTAAAAGTTGCAAGATGCTCATGTCTTCATAATGTATATGTGAATTTTGCACCTTTGTCTTTTTCCTACATGCCTTGAAGTAGCTTTCAGTAAAAAAAAAAAGGGGGGGAGCCAGTTGTTTGGAAAGTGTTAGTTTTCATACCCACTACTGCTTCAGATGTTGCTTTGCTGCCTTGAATGATTGTAGAATGAGGAATTAATTTTTTCCAAAATTGTGTTGAATTGGTGATGCTTTATTTCTGGTGCTTCAGAGTTTGGAAATTAGCTTAATAGTGTCTAAATGTCTAGCATGCTGAATTAGGGTGTTTGTTACTACCAAATGTTTCAGGCCGTAGTCTGATGTGGTTACTTGGAACATGCGGAGTGTGTGTTTGGGGCCATCTTTTTAAGTGACATTTCATTTAGCTCCTGCTCATTGTGAATGGAATCCGTTTCTGGTAAACTGGTGGTCACAAAGTTTTTGTGAGTCTGGTGGGTTTAGTATCCAGTGGTTAGGATTCCTATTTTGATACAAGCCCCTTCATTCAGCTCCTTTCTCCAGTTTCTCCGTGAACAATGACCTTAATGAATTATTTTGCCAGTAATGCACACCATGGAATGTAGAAAGAGAATTAATTCATTGCACAGCATTATTGGCAGCATAATGCATTGCAGGTTTCTGGAAAGAGAATACATTATATTACAGAGTTTTCTTGTTTTTCTGCAGCACAAATATGATACCCAGTTCCAATTTTAATGCATAACTTTCTCTCTTGCTCCTACTTTTGCCCAGTGGTTTTGTTATTATCATATGTAGTAAGTTAATTTTCGAGGAGGGTGGTTCGGATGCTGCTAAGGGTAGACAAAACCACAATGGAGGGTAGGGCTGGCCGATATCAGCATTGTGGTATATCACCAGCCCAACAGTCTGGCGATATACCACAATGTTGAAAAACCAAGCTGCATTGGCCTCAGCCTGCAAGGCACCAGGTGAAATTGCCACAGGTCTCACCGCGGGAGCTGAGGCGGTTTCACCCCAGTGCCTAGCAGGCTGGGACAACACAGCTTGTTTGTATGGCTCAGCTGGGGCATGGGAGGGCTCCCGATCCTTAGCTGAGCCATTCCCGGTGTTCCCCCTGCTTGCGTGGGAGCCAGTGCCAGGCTGGAGGATCCTTTAACTGCTCAGCTGAGGGAAATGGCAACCGCTGAGCAGTTTAAAGATGCAGAGGGAGGAACAAGCTGTATTGGTGCCTCGCCGATGCAGCTTTTTTGTCCCTCTGTGCAGTATGAGGGCAGAGTGGGATGGTGGCTTCACTTAGCGATATATCGCTTGTGAAACCGCCACTGCTCCTGAGTCGCTCTGCTAGTAACGCTTGCTGGGGGAAGTCACTAGCAGAGGGACTCAGGAGCTGTGGTGATTTCACCAGTGATATACCTCTGAGTGAAGCCAACATCGCGGTCTGCTCCTCATACTGGTCCTGGACGATCTATTGATATATCGCCTAGGCCTCATGGAAGGTCTGATTTGATCTGAAAGTTGGTGGCAAAAGCCATACAGAATATTCCTATCTAGTTCTGGACATCAGATGAAGAGTGTGTTTTCCAAAGGGAGATGAGCCAAGGGCACTAGCTGTGCTTTATGAGCAAGAACACAAACTCGGCTGTATAGACGAGAGGAAAATTCAGAAAGTGAGCACCTGTTACAATTGCTTCCGTAGCCTCATGATCTGAATCTTGGCATTATAGCAAGTTCCAAACCTAGGGACTGGTTTCTTGATCAAGTGCCTTGCAACAACTTTTTTTTTCACCTGGAGTCTGCAAAGGTGGTTTACAAAATTGATGTAATACTACTGTTCAGAGGCTAAAAATCTATTGAATGACTCAAGATCCTTTGAGACTGGGTGAAGGAGAGAAGGTGTACTTGCAAGATCTCAGCTTGGGAAGGTTCTTCATCAGACATTTATTTTTGTTTACCTATATAATAGAACAAAGGGACGCAGGTGGTGCTGTGGGTAAAGGCCTCAGTGCCTAGGACTTGCCGATCAAAAGGTTGGCGGTTCGAATCCCCGCGGTGGGGTGCGCTCCCGTTGCTTGGTCCCAGCGCCTGCCAACCTAGCAGTTCGAAAGCACCCCCGGGTGCAAGTAGATAAATAAGGACCGCTTACTGGCGGGAAGGTAAACGGCGTTTCCGTGCGCTGCGCTGGCTCTCCAGATGCAGCTTTGTCATGCTGGCCATGTGACCCGGAAGTGTCTCCGGACAGCACTGGCCCCCAGCCTCTTATGTGAGATGGGTGCACAACCCTAGAGTCGGACACGACTGGCCCGTACGGGCAGGGGTACCTTTTATATAATAGAACAGATAAGTGCTGCAATTGTTATCGGTGGTTTCTTCATTATGTTTGCTGTACTGTAATATGAATGGACCACCAGCAATTACATCACAGAGAGCACTTTCAGATCACTTAAACACAATTAAGTTTCAAAGGACTTGACTCATGGGCATTAGAGAGGTATAGTGGCTAGTGTGTTAGACTAGGCGTCAGGAGACCACGTTCAAATCCTCAATTATCATGTTACAGGTAGGTTACATGTTGGTCTGCCGTAGTCAAAACAAAACAAAAAAAATTCCTTCCAGTAGCATCTTAGAGACCAACTAAGTTTGTTATTGGTATGAGCTTTCGTGTGCATACACACTTCTTCAGATACACTGAAACAGAAGTCACCAGACCCTTATATATATTGAGAGGGTGGGGAGGGGTATTACTCAGAAGGGTGATGGGAATGGGTGATTGGCTGATAGGTGTGGTAAACTTGTTGACGACTGTGAAGGACTGCAATTGTCTTACAGGAAAAAGCAAGGGGTGAGATGGCTAAAAATAGCTTTATCATGTATAATGAGATAAGAATCCAATGTCTCTATTCAGACCAGGTCTCTCCATGGTTTTAAGTTTGGTAGTAAGTTGCAATTCAGCAACTTCTCTTTCCAGTCAATTTCTGAACTTCTTTCGTAATAAAACAGCTACTTTGATATCTTGTATAGAAAGTCCTGGGAGACTGAAGTGTTCTCCTACTGGTTTCTCTGTCTTGTGATTCCTGATCTCAGTTATCATGCTCACTGAGAGACTTTGATTTAGTCACTATCTCTCAGCCTAACTTACCTCACATGGTTGTTCTTGTTGAAACAAAATGGGGTGGGGCAATGAATGCTGCTTTGAGGTCACTGAAGACTTGATAAGTAGCTGAGATTGTAATCAGTGGCCTGAATGGAACAAACTTGCTGAATTGTACTCCAATTCCAATGGAAATCATAATCATTTTTTAATGATACTTGTACTTTCATGAATCCTGTTTGCTCTGTATTTGCTCTTTTGGTTTCTGGCCTCTTTCTCCTCTTCATACCCCCCCCCCCATTTCATACTGCCTTATACTAGTGAGCCATAATTTCTTGTTTTAGAAAAAAAATCTGGATCAACGTGTTGTAAATCCTGGACTTCCTATTCTCTCCTAGGTTGTTTCAGATGGAGGAATGGTTCTCATAGAACAGACCTTTTTTCTATTAGCTCATGTTGTGCTGTGCCAGGCGATACGATGTACGTGTCACCACCCTGGAAGCAAAGTGCTTTTGCCATCAAAATGGGGTTGGGCATGCAATGTGCCAAAGTTATTTTGGCCACTGATCCATTTGGCAGATATGGTGGAAACTTTATACATGGCATGAGAATAAATTGTAATGTGCACCAAGAGGCTGCCTCCCATTATGCTGAAGATTTCCTTTGGTCATGCACCCACAAGTTGAATTAGTTCACTGCTTTGTTGTGGGTGGGGTTTTTATTTTAATTTTTTTGGAAAAGGAAAACCTTAATGGACGTAGGTCTAGAGTATAAAATTTAATTTAATTCCCTCTTCTTCACCTGCAGCTAAAAATTGATTAGAGAGCTCAGTTGCCCCCCATTTAGAGCTGCCAGCTGTATGTCCTATCTACCATAACTGCTACTAAATTTGGGAGTGAAGGTGGGGAACATTGATCTGATTCATAGTGGGTTTTCTTTTCCTTACTTGTATGAATTAGGGTGGTGGGATTGTTTCGTACTCTTACCTTCTTGTCCATACCTTGAGTTACATCCTGACAAGTAATTCATATTTTGTGAGACTGTATAGACATGCTCTAACAGCTTAATGTTACTTGTATAATATTGACTACAGTCATTGCAGTTGGTAGACCACCTGAAATAACTAGAGGAAGGCCCCATAATTGATCCTTCTCTCTTTGACTGTAGGCATGCGTCCCTTCCAATGACCATAGTATTGACACTGGGGTGGGATGCAGTGAGATGTCTCTCCCTATCCTTATCTCTCTTACTTCACACTGCACTGCTCAGTATAAATTCCCATTTGACTCTGGTTGGAGGATACTCTCAAGTCTGCCTCCACCCATTGGGAAGGTTTATGAGCACAACTCACCCTTTTCTCATCTGTTTATACTGCCCCTCAGTATAAATGTCAGGGATGATTTCCAGCAGTGTCTGCCTGCTTGTGGAACAGATTTACCCCACACTGTCCCCTTTTTATCCTCTCAGCAGCCCCCACAGTGCCCTCACATACCAAAAACCTGCTCTGGAGAGTTGGGTGAACCCTCCAGAGCAGATGTGGGGGTCAAAACATTAAGCTTACCTCCCAACACAGCAGTAGAGGGACTAGGGGAGCAGTAAAACAGCCACGAATGTCTTTCTGGGAGCCAGCATTCTTGCTTGTTTATGGTAACCATAGTTTGGCTATGAGGCCTCTGTGACCTCATTGTTTTCAGCATATAAACAAAATCATATAGCACACACTCCCGACAAAACAATAAAAAACCTTTCACACTGGATCTCTTGTAGACTCGACACTTGCTATTCTAGCCTTAGAGTTTACTGTTATCCTTTTGATACAGTAGCTCAAATGCTTGATAGTCTGTAATACTAATTATTTAAGAAGTCATTACAAAAAAATCCCTTTGCAGCAGGGATATTATCTTGTGGTACTGCTAGCAGTACCCGTGCCTCATTTATAAACGCTGTTTTGTTACTTATTTATTCAGATTTTCAGAGGATGCATAATGCTTAAAGGCAGTAGTGAAGTAGGTAAACCCCAATATTAGTAATTTACTTCCCAGTATGGTAGCAATGCAAGGTCTATAAAGCAGGTAATCTTTTAAATAAGAAATCTTAAAGGGGCAGGAGGAATAGTCATAAATATGCTTATTTCAGTCACTTTGGAGCTGCAGTATCTTAGAAATCTTTCCCCCGAATTCTCCCTAATACATAATTGTCACGGCCACTCAGGACTGGTCCCAGCTCACAAGAGACCTCACTCCGTTGCAGCTTATTTACAGGAAAAGTTTATTGAAGATTTCTGCTTCTCATACAGTTCAGCATTGTGGCCGTACGTCTGCCACGTTAGACCGCTGAAGTCCCCTCTGACTCCTCCCCTCTTCCGCACCAACTTAATAGCCTGGCTCTAGACCACCTCTTCCTCTCCTTTCTTTTCCGCAGGGTCTTCCTGCCCCCCTGGGTTCCCTCTCTCCGTGACTCGCCTGAGGCTGAATCCTCTGCCGCCTCTTCCCCCCTCTTTCTGGCTTTAGGGCCGGGCTCCTCCCCTGAGCTCTCTCCACTTCCGCGCGCCTCTACGTTTGAACTTGGCGCGCGTACGTTGCTGCTGACCTTTCTTTCGACCGCTACACCACCCCCTGCTCTGCTCTCCACCCTTTCCGGCTGAACACCCTGCTCCAACCCCCTCTCTCTGTTCTCTCCTAATCCTGCTCCCTCCGAGAGACTGACGACTCCACCCCCTTTACTCCGTTCCGGCTGAGACGTCTCTTGCTTCCTCTGTCTTCCACTGGGCTCCTCTCCGCTTCTCCCTTCTCCTCCCCTTTGCTTGATTAAGGTAACCCCCTTTTGAGAATCCTCTGACTCGCTGCTCAGACTCGTGGATTCCCTCAGAATTCCATCATCTTCTTCCTCATCCTTCTGCCCCTCCTCCCACTCGCTCTCCGTCTCCTCTGTCATCTCCTCCTCTCTCCCAGAAACCCTGACATCCATCCCCCCCTCGAAGCCCCCCCTTCCCCCCTCCCGCTCGCCGGGGACCGGTTGTGGAAACTGCGGCTCTTCGGGGGTAGGCTCAGGATACAGGTCGTCTACGTCAATGTTCTCTGCTGGCAGTTCTGTGTAAGTGTATTCGAAGTCGGGTTCTTCCCCCAAATGCTTCTCAGTCTCTGCTTCCATCGCTACTTCCTCCGGTGCTGCCCGCCAAGGACCTATCAGCCACCTCTTACGCCATTCCTCCTCTGGCTGCTCCTCCCACCAATAAGGGGTTTCCGTGTCCACCCCCGAGCACGATCCCCTGGGCGGGCTTGATTCTGGTGTTCTGTCCTCGGGGGAAGAGAAACCCCTGAACGTGCTATCTGACAATGTGGGTGTGAAAAGCCAGTCATCAAAGTACTCAGCTGGCATGGGTCTATGTGGGAAAAGTGCATGGAACTCTTCTTTCAAAAGGGGTTCGTCTAACTCGTAGCCTGGCACCCAACTATTAGCAGCGGCTGGTGTGCCCTCCCTGGCGAGAAAATATTCAACTCCCTCCTCCCCCCATCTCGAGTCCAGTATCTCTGTGACCTCGTTAAGAGGTCCTGGTCTTGGCGATTCCCCCCTCTCAGGCGCCCTCCTACGTGGCTCTGGGGGTGCTCCTGACTCTTGAAACCTGTGTGGGGTTTTGTAGGGAGTGAGCACCGACCTATGAAAGACCGGGTGCACCCTGGAACCTTCCGGAAGGGCTAGACGAAAAGCCACCGGATTGATCTTAGCCTCAACTTGATATGGCCCTAGCTGCCTGTGTCCTAACTTCTTCTTGGCCAATGACCTGGCCGGCATCGCGTGGGCTGCTAACCACACCCAGTCCCCAACCTGGATGTCCTCTCCCGCCCTCCTGTGCTTATCGGCCTGCACCTTATACGCCTGTTTTGCCAGCTCCAAATGTCTCCGCAGCTCCTCGTGCACCTCTTGCAACTCCGCTGCAAACTGGTCGGCATCTTGAGGCCCCCCCCCTCCTGGTGCCGCAAATCTCGGGAAGGTTCTGGGATGACGGCCATTGTTCGCGAAGAAAGGCGTCACCCCGGTGGAAGCGTGTTTCGTGTTGTTGTAGGCGAATTCAGCCATCGGCAGATAGTCCACCCACGCCGCAGGTCGCTGGTTGGCGTAGCACCGCAGGTACTGCTGCATGATCGCGTTGACCCTCTCCGCTTGACCGTTGGTTTGTGGATGCCTCGCCGATGTCAGGTTGATTTTGACGTGCAAGATGCCCAGAAGCTTTCGCCAGAAAGTGGAAACAAACTGGCGCCCCCTGTCGGACAAGACGGACTGCGGAAGTCCATGCACTCTGAAGACGTGATCGATGAAGAGCTTTGCGGTCTGTTCTGCCGTCGCCACCTTGGCACAAGGGATGAAGTGCGCCATCTTGGTGAACAAGTCCACCACCACTAACACCGCCGTCTTACCTCTGGAGCTGGGCAGGTCTGTAACAAAGTCCAACGCTACCCTCTCCCATGGTTGCTGCGGTGTCTCCAGCGGTTCTAGCAATCCCGCCTGCTTCTGGTGCACTGGTTTGGACCTCTGGCAGATATCACACCTGGCGACGTAGTCCGCCACCTCTCCTCTCATCTGGGGCCACCAAAAGTCTCTAGCCACCAACTCCATCGTCTTCTCTTTGCCGAAATGGCCTGCACTAGGGGCGTCATGCAACTGTTGCAGAACCTTGGCTCGAAGATCGTCGGTGGGCACGTAAAGGGCACCCTTACGAGTCAAAAGTCCATCTTGTAATTGAAACTCATCGTTGTGTCGCGACCCTCCGCGTAGCTCCTCCATCTTAGACTGTGCAAACTGATCCCTTTGCAACGCGCGTCGCACCGCGTCCAGGTCGACTGCGATGGTAGCGCACGTCCACGCCTGCGGTGCGAAAATGTGCTTTGCTGCGATTGGAGCTGCTTCCTCCAAGTATTGCGGCTTTCGGGACAGCGCGTCTGCAATAACATTGGAGTCTCCTGGGATGTATTCTATTTTGAAGTCGAAGTCCGCAAAGAACTCCGCCCAGCGCATGTGTCGCTGGGTCTGCAACTTAGCCGTCCGCCAATACTCTAAGTTCTTGTGATCCGTGCGGACCTGCACCGTGTGCTTGGCTCCTATTAAGAAGTGTCGCCACGCTTTGAAAGCTGCATGAATGGCCAACAACTCCCTGTCCCATATGGTATAATTGCGCTCCGCCTTGCTGAGCTTCCGGGAGTAGAACGCACCCGGTCGCCAGTTGCCTTGTGAATCCTCTTGCAAAAGAACGGCCCCAACCGCTCTATCTGACGCATCGGTCTCTACCCGCATGGGTCTGCCGGGATTCACGTGGAGCAGCTGCTCTTCGGAGGCGAAAAGACCTTTAAGCGTCCGGAAGGACCGCTCCGCTTGTTCGGTCCAGACGAACTTCTTCTTCTTGGAACTGAGGGTGTCAGTGATCGCCGCCGTCGCGTTCGCAAAACCTTTAATAAACTTGCGGTAAAAATTGGCAAAGCCGATGAACCTCTGGACCTCTTTCCGATTTCGAGGGCTTTTCCAGTCCAACAGCGCTTGAACCTTAGCCCTGTCCATGGCCAGTCCCTCGTCGGACAACTTGTAGCCAAGGAAATCAACCTCTCTGACATCAAACTGGCACTTTTCCAACTTGGCGTACAGCCTGTGTTCCTTCAGCCTCTGCAGGACCTCCCTCACGTCCTTATCGTGATCCTCCGGCGATTCCGAGAAAATCAGGATATCGTCGAGAAAGCAGACACACTTTTTGTAGAGGAGACCTGCTAGCACGTGGTGCATAAATGCTTGAAAAACGTGGCTGCCATTTTGGAGGCCGAAAGGCATGACTCTGTATTCGTATGTGCCCAGAGGGGTGAACATGGCGGTCTTCCACTCATCTCCTTTCCGGATGCGGATGAGATTGTAAGCTCCACGTAGGTCCAGCTTGGTGAAAATCTTGCCCCTCCTGACGGTCGCTAAAAGGTCGTCAATCTTGGGCATGGGGAAAGCTTTGGGCTTAGTCAAGCTGTTGATGAACCTGTAATCCACTATAAGCCTTTTTTGGGGCGTGTCCTTCTTCTTCACAAAGAAAACAGGGCTGCCTCCCGCTGCTTTAGATTCCTGGATGAAACCTCGCTTGAGGTTATGGTCTATGAACTCCCGAAGCTCTTGCATTTCGTCCTCCGACATGGAGTACAGCTTGGCAGCAGGCAATTGCGCCCCTGGCACTAAATCAATCGCGCAGTCGTAAGGTCTATGAGGCGGCAACTTGTCAGCTTCCTTCTCACAGAAAACCTCCAAGAATTCCTGGTACTTGTGAGGCACTGTTTGCACCATACCCAGATGCAATGGCTGCTCAGCTTCTCCTCCCTGATCGGTCTGAAAGCAATGCTGAGCACAATACGATGAACAAAAGTTGATCTGCCTCTGGTACCACGCAACCGCGGGACTGTGCCTCTCCAGCCAACTCATGCCTAACACGATGGGTGTGTCCGATAAGTGGGTGACATTGAAACTAATAAGCTCTCGATGGTTGCCAATCTGCATCATCATGGGAGGGGTTTGCTGCACCACTTGCCCCCCCAGCAACTTCCTGCCGTCCACCGTGACCACGTTCAGAGGCGTCGTTGCAGGCAGGAGCGCCATGTTGTGCTGCTTAACGAACTGCAGTCCCATGAAGTCGGCGTTGCTTCCCGAATCGATCGTTATTGGAACCTCGAGGAGTCTCCCATCAGGCAACTGGAGTGTTGCTGTGAGCAGAACTGCCGGTTTGGGAGGCAAAGGGTCCACGCTCTGCAGTGATGCTGGGGGCTTGTCTACAGATCCGCCTGGCTGAGCCCCAGTAGCTCTGCTTCCAGCCAGGCACTGTCGTTTCCCTGAAGCTGCTCCCCTGGTTGCACCTCTGCTGTTACAGTTGCCAGCGCTGCAGTGTGCTTCTGGAGCCTCTGGGGGCACTCTTTCGCCATATGGTGCGCACTGTCACAGATGTAACACTTCCTGGTTCCTCTAGGAGGCTTCGCTTTGGCTGCACCAGGGACAGGGCTCTGGGATGGCTTCTGAGCCCTAGCACCACCAATCTCCATTGGCTCCTCTCTGTCCTTCCCCATTGGCGAGGGGTGCGCACGGCTGAAGTCCCTGTGCACAAAAGGGAGAGTCCTTGCTTGCGCACGCGCTTGGGGCCCGTCCTCCTCGTGCCACGGACGCCCCTCATGTCGAATTCCAAGAGCTAAAGCCCGCTGCACCACGTCTTCTAGGGTCTGGGGTCTGTCCCCCCTAGCGATCTCATCCTTGATGGGGGGGCTCAATCCCTCCCAAAAAAGATCTCTGACCGGTTTACTGTCCTTTGGCCAATCTAAGGCGGTGAGCAATGCAAAAAATTTAGAGTGGTATTGGCGCACAGTCGCTTTCCCCTGCCTCAGCCCGTGCATTTGACGGCGCGCAATGTCCACATCCACAGAGGATTGAAAACAAGAATCCATCGCTTTGATGAACGCAGTTGAATCGCGACGGGCCGGTCCATCTTCGCGCCACAAATTGCGTAGCCAAGCCCTGGCCTCCCCATGCAGGTGCGAAACAATGAACCCCACTCTCTCCTCCTCATCTTTAAAATCGTGACGGAGTAAGTGCAGTGCATATACAACGTCCGCTCTGAAATTGGGATAGTCTTGCAAGTTGCCATTAAAATGCGGAACTAGGGCACCCCCCCTCCGTCCAAGCGCAATGCCCTCCGCTCTGGATCCTGGGGCCCCCGCCTTGTCCGCGCGCTCCCACCTTGCCTGCAAATCCTGGCACGTCTTCTCCAAGTCGTCATTCTTCTTCTGCGAAGCAATGACTGCCGATGTGAGAGCGGTAACCTGATTCCGCAATGCAACCAGCTGCTCCTCAGCGCTCATGGCTGCTCCCGTTCGTGAGCTTCGCAAAAAAAAAATTTTGCTTTCTGAGAGGGGACTTACTGTCACGGCCACTCAGGACTGGTCCCAGCTCACAAGAGACCTCACTCCGTTGCAGCTTATTTACAGGAAAAGTTTATTGAAGATTTCTGCTTCTCATACAGTTCAGCATTGTGGCCGTACGTCTGCCACGTTAGACCGCTGAAGTCCCCTCTGACTCCTCCCCTCTTCCGCACCAACTTAATAGCCTGGCTCTAGACCACCTCTTCCTCTCCTTTCTTTTCCGCAGGGTCTTCCTGCCCCCCTGGGTTCCCTCTCTCCGTGACTCGCCTGAGGCTGAATCCTCTGCCGCCTCTTCCCCCCTCTTTCTGGCTTTAGGGCCGGGCTCCTCCCCTGAGCTCTCTCCACTTCCGCGCGCCTCTACGTTTGAACTTGGCGCGCGTACGTTGCTGCTGACCTTTCTTTCGACCGCTACACCACCCCCTGCTCTGCTCTCCACCCTTTCCGGCTGAACACCCTGCTCCAACCCCCTCTCTCTGTTCTCTCCTAATCCTGCTCCCTCCGAGAGACTGACGACTCCACCCCCTTTACTCCGTTCCGGCTGAGACGTCTCTTGCTTCCTCTGTCTTCCACTGGGCTCCTCTCCGCTTCTCCCTTCTCCTCCCCTTTGCTTGATTAAGGTAACCCCCTTTTGAGAATCCTCTGACTCGCTGCTCAGACTCGTGGATTCCCTCAGAATTCCATCATCTTCTTCCTCATCCTTCTGCCCCTCCTCCCACTCGCTCTCCGTCTCCTCTGTCATCTCCTCCTCTCTCCCAGAAACCCTGACAATAATAATGATGTATTACACTCTAGTTGAAAGCTGGCTCCTTGGTTTTGATCCATTAATAGCTTTCCTGCATTGGCAGCTAGCAGAGAGCTCATTCTACCAAATGCTCTGGTGCCAAAGTAGGCCAGCCAGGTTTGGAATTGGCTTAAACAGACAGACACACTAACTATCTGCTGCGAATGGAATCCCATCTGATTCTTACTTTTGGAAATTTACTTGAGAAATACCTCCATAAAAAAACTGCGCCAGGCTGCTAAAGCAGCACTAAGCAATTTGCACATAAGAGAAACACATCAAAAGTACATAGCTTTGGGGAACTTCTTTTTAAATCCAAGATCATAACAGCTCCATTACTACTACTCAATTTACTACTACCTAAACTGAAGATTGAAAAGAAGCAGAGATCCAGCTTTCAACACATTACTGGGCATGGATTGTGTGTGTTTGCGTAAAATGTGTGGTGGGCAGTGCTTTTTCCCCCAGGGGGTACTCAAGGGTATACAGTACTGGCACCTCTTTGTTGTTGTTGTTAAAGCAAGTGCCACACTTCTGTATCAATTTAATGGTGAGCACTGGCACCTATTTTCCCAGAAAAAAGCACTGGTGGTGGACATGATGGTTTGTGTGTGTGGGGGGGGGAATATAGAGTTGTTGCCAACCAAGTCTTACTCAGAGTAGGCTCACTGAATGTCTACAGCCCGTAGCCTTAGTCACTGGTACCTTTTTTGCATTCATAACAACATAAGTTTCAAAACCTTTTACGTGTGAAAGTACATTCAAAAAACGGGAACACGTCGTTGTATAATTGCACCAGCATTTGTAGGGCAAGCGTTTGGAAGAGGGAGAGCAGTTCAGTGGGCATGGGTGTGTATTATTTGTGCAAAAGACAGTTGAACCCTAGGGGTTCCCAAACCTTGAACCCAAACCATTTGGAGAGGTAGGCTCAAAATGAACAAGTTTATTGCCTTGGTTGGAGATAAATCAGTAGCAAAATACTTAACATGTGGGCAGGACTCCAGAGCCCTAACATCTGCAGCAGCATCTTCCAAATGCTTGTGTGGACTGCCTATTTGGACAAACCCACACAAAAGCAAGTCTCTGCATCTTTTTAATGCTAACATGTCAGGGAGAAGTCTAGGTTAGAAGGATCCTCCCTTGTTTTTGTATGTAGATTTTTTTTTTATGTGTACAGAAGTCAAAAGGTGCAATTTCCAAGTGCCAGGAAGCCCATATTCATGAAAATTCTGAATATGTAGTTTTGGTTCCCAATTGTCCTTTAAAAGAAAATGCAGCATAATGTCTCTCTCTCTGTGTGACTTCATTGACGAAGTAGTCTTTTGTGAACATATCCAAGAGAAGGCGGTGTCTGTCTGTTTGTTTGTTTCCCAATTCTGAGAGTGATGCGGTGGAAGCTCACCATCATCTAAGGTGGGTGCACACTGGGAAAAATACTTATTTTGAAACACGTGCTGTGAACCTGAAGATAGGGCAACTTTTTAAAAACGCTTTTGGCTTCCAAGAGTGAGATAGTATTCCCTCTCCTCCTTCACTCTCTGGGGGAGTGATGTATGATATATTTGCATATAGAAGCCCTTCAGATCTACACTGCTATAGTAATATTTAATTGTCCCTCCCTGGTTCTAAGTTGAAGAAGCCTGAAGTGTGAGCTAATGTTCTAAAACCCCACTGCCACTTAATTAAAAGCTACCGGAAAGAAGTCCAACTAGTCTACTGCTAGTGGCGTCTGGCAGCAAAAACCTGTCTCATGTTCTATAGTTGCTGTCTCAGACCACGATAAGAGACACCAATATCACATCACCCCTTACCTACTGGAGGTCCATTAACCATGGGCAGGGATTGGCTAGGTCTGGAGGTGTAGCTTGGTTTATTTGACTTAATTTCCAAAGAGTCTGTCTCTTCTCACCACAGTCTGGTTCAAAACCTGTGGCTGAACCATAAGCTGTTATGCTACAATTTGTGCTTGAGGGTGGCTACCTGGTTGTATTCTAAATGCCACTTGCAAAAGGGACTATGGTTTTAAAAATAAATCTGAGATTCTTTGCTGACTTTATTGACTAATCAGATCAATCCTTCTCAAAAACTAAGCAGAGTAAACAAAACAGGCTAGAGGTACTGAAACAAAAACAAAATGCAAGGAAGATAAACTACTTATCAAACATAACAGAGCACATAAACAAAACAGTACACACAACTGAAACTACTTTTTGTTATATGTAACTTTGCATTCTCTTAAGCAAATATTTTCAGAATAACGTGTCAAAGAAGAAAATGGTCAATAATCTTAAACACAAATTACAGAAATAGCAATGGCAAGCTAAAAAGATTTGCTTAAGTTTTTAAAAGGTGCCAAGTTATTCACACCCTTTTTAAAAATGTAGCACAAGCCATGTTTATTGTTTTGTTTGATATAATGGTCTTTTATATTTGTCAAATTTGTTCAGTTCCAAAACACAGTGAGTTACATTAAACATTAACATTAATGGGAATTAATTTCTTCTTCTTTTATTCCTTATCTTTATCAGCTGTCAGATGAAAAGTTTGATTTGTTTTTGGCCCTGTGCACATGTGTGAATTGTGACCTGTTGAAACAAGTACCTTTAAATCTAAGTAATAAAATCGCATAGGAGTTATTCTACAGCACCTATTTTTGTAGCAAGCTCAATTCCTTTGTGTGCACAGTGATGGAAGGACAATAGAAGTAGCTGCTGCATTTCATTTTCTTAGCTCACCTGTTCTGTGAGAGTAAATAGCACAGAGATACTTATTACAGTTGTTTCAAGGGAATGTGCAATAAAAAACTTTTTTTAATGATCCCAGTGGGTATACTAAGCATGGGAACCTTGGAAGGAAGTGATCATGTCCTTCTTGGTTTAATGATTCAGAGGCAAGGGGAATCTGAGTGTAGTTGGACACGCACTCTGGACTTTAAGAAGGCTGATTTCAAAAAGCTTAAGGAGGTGCTGGGTGAGATCACATGGTCAGAAATATTCAAAGAGAAGGGAATCCAAGGTAGATGGGAGGTTTTTTAAAGGTGACATATTGAAGGCGAAATGCAGACTGTTCCAACAGGAAAGAGTATGGGAGGACTCTAAAGAATCAGTGTGGCTTCATAAAAAAAACAACCCTCTTTTTTGGAGGTTTTTAAGCAGAGGTTGGATGGCCATCTGTCATGTACAATGTACGGTAGTTGAGATTACTACATTGCAGGGGGTTAGACTAGATGACCCGCAGGGTCCCTTCCAACTCTACAATTCTATGATTCAGTGTCTAAATAAAAGGAGTATAAATATCTCTCTGTAGCTCCCATGACATGTCTGATGACTGGATCTATATGGAGTGAAAAATGTGAGGCTTTCAGGGAAATTATTAATTGCCTTATGCACTCTGCAGTGCTCATTTTTTGCTGATCCTAGCAACCCATTTATTCTGTGCACTGATGCCAGAACTGAAGTTTTGTGTGGTGTGTCGTGTGGGTACAGCGCTGTGCCAAGAACTTGAAAGAAGGAAAAAGACATACAGCTTTTGTTAGCCAAGGACTTACTGTTAGTGAAATCCGTTATACCATATCCAAACGGGAATCTTTAACCAATTAATGGGCCTTTTTTTGGGTAAAAGTTTAAAGTTGTCTGTTTGGTGCACCTAAGGGAATTACTCTGAATGCGTGAAGATCACTAGAAATGTGTGAAATGTGCACAGTGGAAGATAATACTATTATATTTACACAAATATTACAAAATATTTGAGATGAGCAATATTCTCCCTGTATTTTTTCTTAGCATGGCAGACCATTGGAGGTGTAAAATCAAACTAAGACTTCCCTGTGAAGGGGTTTGTTCGTGCACATGCATGCATGTGTACACTCTGACGTTTGCAAGTGAAAAGAACCTGTGGTTGACTGAATGCTAGGGTAACAAAACAAAGCTCCTGTCTTTTCTCTGTGAAGTGTGAGTAGCTGCTATGGCCTGAGAGCCAGGGGATGTTGTGAGACCTTACACAGAAAGGTGGTTTTTTTCTGAATACAGTTCCTTTACAAAGCGGATAATCTAAAAGAAATAGACTGTAACAGAGAATACCTTTTGCTAACAAGCTCCTATAATGTTGTAGATTGATCTCCACTAAGCTCATGAAGGGGATGCAGAGGGGAAACACCCCCCCTCTCTCTCTCTCTCTCTCACACACACACACACACTCACACTCACTCTCACTCTCACTCTATCCTGTGGCAGAACAGCAAACCTGAAATTGTACTTCAAGTTTGATGTGATGAACAAACACACACATGCATAGTTGTATCACCATTTTCCAAGTAGCATGCAATACTGTAATGCACAGTGCTTTCTAAGCCTGTGCTAAATCTAAAACAGCACTTTTAATATTCGGTCTTCACCTTGATTCCAGGGAAACCCAGTCCATTTAAAACTGGAAACTAGATCCCATTTTGTCTTATCTGGGGAGTTGTGTATTATTCCAGTAGCCTTCCTTTTGCATCCTTCTCATGAGCTTACCACTGATGAGCCTTAGGTTGCAGAATCTGGTTCGTGCACATGCTTAATCATATCTCTTCCTTGCGGGCTTGCCTGCTTTTCTTTGGTTTATTCAAGTTTGGCCTCTGAGATACAGCCTTGCATTGACTGAGAATCTTTTAAGAAATATGGGGACACCGTATTGTACATGATGCTTCTGATTCATGCGTTCCAGTGACTTGGTAGTATGGGGGCAGCTAAATAAACATGTTGGGGAAAGGAAAACATGATGAGTTTCCATCAAATTGGTTCCAGCAATCTGCCCTTCCCATTTCTAGAACTGCATCAAGTCTTTTACAGTATTGCTTAAGTGTACAAATTTAATTCTCAGGCACAAGAATGCTGTGGTTCTTAGGAAGATGCATGAGAGCATATTAATAATCTGCATATTGGAATTGCTTGAAATATGTACAAGTTAAATGCTGCTAATTTACTAGGCTTGAATTAGAAGATTTATATGCGCACAGCGTTTTTAAAAGTCTGTAACTTGGAAATCCTTTTCATCACTAGCAGTTAGTGGCAGTGGCTGTAATACTGTGATATATGGGATGCTTATTTGACAACTAATAGTGTTTGTATTCTACCGTTAGTAACAGAGCATGATACTTTTTGTGCTACCTGGTGATGCCAAAGGTAATAACTGTCTTTTACTGAGGCCATAGATCAAGGGGAAAGAAATTAGAGAAAACACAGAGCTTTGTTCCTCTCCACAGGCTCAGTTTGAATTCCTGTGGCTTATTACACACTTTGAAATGTTTTCATAGGTATCTGCTCTGGATCATTTTCAAATACGTTGCTGATCCTGTAGTTGCCATTCCACTTTATTTAAACTACTGTAGAATGAAGATAATTAAAGAGGAATGGTGAGAGATAGTTGCCAAAGGGAGAAATGGTCCTCTTTTGTCCCAGAGTAAACACTGGGTTGCCAGGTGCCTTCTGCTCCTTCAGGAGTTAGTTGAAGTGAAGCAGTGGCAGCACTGGTTTAAAGGGCCCAGGTTCAGCATCTAATTCCACTTCTGACCCCAATTCCTGGGTAAAATGTGGAGGTTGCTTAGGACACTAGGCTCCATGAAATGAGAGGGTAGCACTGATGAATGTAAAGGATGCTACTGACTACAATATAGACACTGACTGCCCTGTTTGTTCCTAAACTTCAGCACGTTTATCTTATTCTTCTTGCTGTTGTATTCAAAAGTTGTTAAGTTTCCTGACGATAAAATAAAGCTTGCAAGATGGGGGCTAGGACGTGAGGGGCAAAGCTATGGTACTTTTGGCCTTAGCCAAACATCCATGATCAGTTTTTACGTTGGGTTAACATCGCATGTCAAGATGTGATCCGTTTTTGTTTTTCATATGATAGAATAACTTTTCGTGGTATAAGTGTAATTTTGTTGGACACCTTGAGCATGTAAATGGTAGAACGGGATATAAATTTAAAAAATACATGATTAAGTGTGTTAGCTGAATCCATGGCCATTATCAGTTAGGAAGAACAGACAGCTTACTGTTTTTCAACTATCCCTTTTATTTTAGCTTTCCTACAATTTTTGGATTCATACCGTGATTTGTTTCCCATGACCCTTGCATGTTCAAAAGATTTGCTGCTGCATGGAGTAGTCTTCAATCCAGCATCTGCCTGCTTGGCTAGTTAAGCATTTTGGCAGAGAGCCTCCATGAGGAACCAAAGATGTGTGACAGAGCTGAGTTTTGGGGTTTAAGCTGAGAGAATGGCTGAACTGTTGGCCTGCTTAGCTAGGCACTTTTTCCTTTCCTTTTTTCTTAACCCACCTTTTCGGCAAAACAAAGTTCAGATTGTGACAGTTCTAACCACCCACCCAGGTGGGTGCTAGACTGATGAAAAAGGTGTTACTTATTATCTTTTGCTGGGGGGGGGGAGTGGGAAGTAACAATTTGCTCTAGAGATTATGTTTTCTGTCTCTTCCTGGAAGACTAATTTAACTATCAAAGCTCAAATACCCATTGAGCAAAATATTGAAAATAAGCGGCACCCAAGATTCTTCCTGATGGTTTTGATCAGTCCAAGAATGGGGGAATTTACTGTTGGAAAATGAGGATAGATTAAAACTGAGACCATTTGATCAAATTACAGATAAACTGGGGGGAATGGCTACAATATCATCAGATTAATGAATTGTATAAACTTGATAAGAAAAATAGTTTTGCAACTGAAAAATCCAAATTGGAAACGGAATTGATAGATACAAATGTTAAAAATCTCTCTAAAATGTATTATTTATTGTTGGAATGGCATACAAAGGATGAACAAATTAAATCTGTTATGGTTGATTGGGCAAGAGATGTGGGTCACAATATAATGATGGAAGATTGGGAGAGATTATGGAAGAAAGGGGTTAAGTTCACAGCATGTACTGTATTAAAAGGAAATATTATGAAAATGGTGTATAGATGGTACCTAACCCCAGTGAAACTAGCAAAAATCTACCACACTAATCATAACTTATGTTGGAAATGTAAAGAGAAAGAAGGCACTTTTTTCATATGTGGTGAAAGACTTCTGGGGAAAAAATTATAATGAATTTTTAAAAATGTTGAAAAATACATTTATTAAGAAACCAGAAGCCTTTCTACTTGGAATAACAGGACCGGAATTGCCCAAGAAGGACGTTAGACTGTTTTTGTATGCCACTACAGCAGCAAGACTTTTATTAGCCAAAAAATGGAAATTGCAAGAAATACCGACAATAGAAGAATGGCAGATGAAGATGATTGACTTTTCAGAGCTGGCTGACCTGACTGGAAGAATTCACGACCAGAAAGAGGAGGAAACACAAGAAGACTGGAAGAAATTTAAAGAATATTTAGTGAGATACTGTAATATAAGATAATTAGGAAATCCTAGATGTAACAGATTAGCCTAATCTCTGACAATTGGCATTGCTAGCTGGGGAGGATGGGAGTTGGAAGTCAAACATCTGAAGACCAGAGGTCCTCCATCCCTGTTGTAATTGAGCCTCTAAGAACCAGTGTAATAATTAGAAATTGAAGAAGGAATGGTAATTTGACAGAGGTGGAGTGGTGAGACAATATAAAGTTGGTTCACTCATGCACATTTTATCACTTTGAGGACTGCAATGAGAACTTGGCTCATTCACAGATACATCACAGATCAAATACCACAGTAGTCACACAGTGTTTTATATTGGGGTCTGTTTACAAATTCAGCTGTGAGTCATATGTTATTGAACAATCACATAATATAACATGCATGTGTGAAGCGGCCCCCCCAAAAAAAAATTTATTGGGAGCAACTAGTGTTGAGGAAGAAACTTCCAGGATAAAAACAGTCTACATGCCTAAGAAGTTGACTAGTTCTGGAAATCTCATTCGTTTGGGTTCTGCTCAACTGAACAGGGACACAGTTGAAGAGGTGCAGAATTTTATAGTTTAGGTATTCGTGACTATAGGGCTCAGCCTTGTGAGAAAAGGTTCATTGATTATAGTAGGATTGCGGAAAGGAAAGCATGTGAGACTGGAAGACTATTTATCTTCTTTGTTTCATTGTCGTTCTGTCACTATTTTTTTCTTCCAGAGAGAGTAATTTACCCATGGTAGTCTGCTTTGATTAATTATGAAGGGCATATTGATTATTTTTCCTGTGTATGATGTTTTTAATGCCTGGTAACTGCCCCAATTTGTTTTTGCATTTGTTACCCATTCTATACAGTTCAACTCGCATGCTCATTTGCAGCTGAAAGGTGTTCCAGACACTGCATGTTGATTAGAAGAGCTTCACTTTTTGCAGGTATAGAAGAGCTTCACTTTTTGCAGGTATAGAAGGGGACATGTCGTGCACAGCTGAAATCAGATCTCTGTATCAGGGGTCGGCAACCTAAGGCCCATGGGCCACAAGCAGCCCACGGGGGTCGTTTAACCGGCCCACGAGCCGCCCTGGAACTGAGTCGCTCACTCGGCGAGTCACTGCGCACTGCGCTAACCGGCGCAGCGTGGCGTGGGGACTCGCTTCTGCGGTTCCGAAAATCGCATCTGTGCAGATGCTGGAAATCGTGTCTGCGCAAATGTAGAAATCGTGGGCGCACACGCTCTGGCCCACAGAGGGATCTCCGCTGGAGTGAACCAGCCCTGGCGAGGTAAACCTTGCCGACCCCTGCTCTATATCCAGGCTCTTAGTGTTGACCTGTCCTCATGGATCTTGTTTGTCCACCAATCCTCACACTTGTTTTAATTGAAATTCATGTTTCTTTCTGGAGAAAAAATTGTAACAACTTGAGATACTGGGACAAAGCCACAAATATATATTTACATACACATTCCTTTTGGTTTAACATGTTGTTTTAAGGGCTTTCCATGTTCACTCATGTTCACAGGTGGTCTGTGGCACGTCTGTAAAAATACAATTTAAAAACATCACAGCACAGTGCATTACAATTGCAAAAAATAAATAAATCATTAAGTATTCACCAATACCTTAGCCTTAGCATTCTTCAAGTGGCCAGTGGGAAGGGGGAAGGTTTGGGGATCATTGATTTAGGCATTATTAGTATGGCATCATATCCTTTAAACTCCCTTCAAACTTTGTCATGCATACTGTCTGGATGACATCAGTTGCCAGTTGGGTATTTGTAGAATGAATGGTATTTGTGGAATGGTAGCTTCAGGTACATAGGTCTATTCTAGTCAGCAGACCAATCTGGGAACAAGATCCACCTTGGATCTGCTTTCATGTCCTACTTGTGGGCTTTCCAGAGGCATCTGGCTGGTCACTGCTGGGCTTTGACCTGATCCAGCAGGGCTCTTCTTACCTTGCTGGTCACTTCCATGATCACTGCACCAACATACGAATTCTTCTAACCATGTTAGATAGCTCCACAAGAAGGAACTGCGCAGAAGTGTTTTCTGGCGGTTTTAGCTGCTTTTCATGAGCCTGCCCTTAGAGTTGGATAACATGAGTGAGTTATGAACTGCAACAGGTAGAATAAGATGTGAGTACCAAGAGTTATAATTGGAGGTACATGGCTTTTTATTTCATTTGCTTGGACCCTAACACAGTCCATGTGCTCTCTCCCTGGATTCAGGGGCTTTTTTTGTTCAGGAAGTAGAGTACTATATTGGGGTGGGTACCAATTAGAAACAAGTAGCATGTTATTTTGTGTTTTCAGATATAATTATTACTTACATTAAATTGGTTCCCAGCTGAGTCTCTTATTGTCCAGCTACAGGGAAAGGCAAAGCTCATTATCAGCTATGTAATGTTTGCCTAAAAGGTATGGGAGCTTTCATTTTGTTGTAAAGAATAGTTATTGCCATTTTTTTGTTGGCCCATCCATGTTTTGAGTTTAGTTGGTCAACAAAAAAATGGTTGCAATGATTCTTTGTGTGCATCTGGCAGTTTGGGTCCCCATTGAGAAATAACTTGAGGTATTCCTGCCTTCTTACAAGACTTCAGTCTGCTAATAATGGCATCCTGCCTCAGTTGAACTGTTCCTAATATCCTTTTGTGGCAAGTCTGGGATACTTCTGGCAATTGCCGTCTGTACAATGCTGTTCTTTTATCTCAGGTTTTTTATATACTGTACTGGTGTATAGTTGAAGGAGTCAGACATTTTTGATGATTCTGCTAAAGAAATTGTTTAAAAAAAAACCCCTGTCTGTCTCCTCTCCAGTTCCATAAAACAGAAGCTAACTGCATGTCTGCTCTTGGCTATAAAGAAAAAAGTCTCAATTTGCTGAGGGGGATGGGGCATGTCTAACTTTTTTCCTGTTTCAGCTTTAGTCTTTCAGGTATGAAGCTAGTACTGAACAGGGCTACAGAATTTCCTCTTGCAGTTTACATTTCAGTTGATGTGACAAAGCCACTGATTTAAAAACTGATAAAATTTAAATTATACTTATAAGCCAACATTTGCTATTGTTGATAAATAAATGACAAATTAATATTCTAAAACTTCTAAAAGTTTTAGTAACTTTTTCCTTTTATGTTACAGATTTGTACGCCACTTAATTGTAATTCTAAGTGGTGAAAACTATATATGACCAATGAAGTCACTGCATTAGCACAAGGACTTCCATTGGCTCAATGGGACTTCCTCTTCTTATGACCCCCCCAATCTGCTATGGAGGGTTGGGGAGGGCCCAGAATAAATTTGGGACGGTGCAGGGAGAAGATGCCCCATTGTACAGGCAGGAGTCTGCAGAAGGATCATAAGCCCATTCAGAGCACAAAGCGACTATAAACTGGGTTTCAAATGAATTCCCAAGAACCTGTTAGAATAGTAAAGATGACAGAAAGCGAAACTGTTTTCTCAGCACACTAGAGGTTTCATTCATTAGGATGAAACTCTCTTCCCAGCTTATTTTCTTCCATTTCTATTAGAACTTTGCAGCGTGGATTTACAATATAAATTTTATATACATATACTTTCAAACTAGTTTCCTGAGACTGCAATGGTGGCTACTCCTTCACTGTTCACCAGTCAGGCTTCATTGTCTTTGTGTGGTTTCAACTAGTGGCATGGTTGGGGAACTTGCAGAAAACCAGAATTGCCTTTTGTTCCGATTCAGCGCTAAAGAGCGGATTTTTGCGGGGAAAGTGCCAGGGCAGAAAGCAAGTAAGTAAGAAAAAGTGCTTGGACACGGTGCTTTAAAGCACAGACCTGTGCCTAAAAAGCTCGGGGGAAAGTTGTAGATGAGCCCCAACTTCGTGCAGTTGGTGAATCCATGGCAACGGCAAGCAGTGCCAAAAGATGAAAGGCCTTTTTTGAGCAGGAGAGTGCTGAAGAGGAGACATTGCAAAGCCATTTGCTTTCTGCACGTTGGAATAGGCAGCCTCACCCGAGCTGTACCACAACTGCTCATCCACCCCCACTGTGGACTGTAACAGCTTCAGGCTGATTTACTTCTCTTTTCATTAGATTTAATTGGGTGGGTGTCAGAGCTGAGGTCAGTGCAGTATAGTAGTTGAAGTTGGCTTTAATGTGTTGCCAGTGCATTTCTGGGGGCAGCATTTATGCTATTTATTTTTTGCTGTTTCCAGCTGCAGTCTTTGTACATTTTTTCTTATGCTTAAGCTAGTTAGAGCAGTTTATAGCTATATGTATAAGGTTTCCAGTGACTTCATAGGAAATTCCTTACGGTGTTCATGCTGTTGCCATCCTTTATAGCTTCTATTTTTGACTTGCCTTACCTACTGTTCATCGATGTATGAGATGCTCCGTGTTCTCCTATAGGCTCCTACCAGTCTAGTCATTAACAGTGCAATCCTATGCATATTTACTTAAATGTAAGTCCTACTGGTTAAGTAGTGCTTATACTCCCAAGTAAGTGCATAGGGTTTTCAATTGCCTTTTAGGTGGCGGAAGCAATTAGCAATATCCTTGTGCATGGCTTTAACAATCCTTTTTATGTGTATTATTTATGTATAAAAATGAACCTGGGGAGAGAAAAAACCTACATTTTATTTGAACTAGTGAATTGATTTTCTATTCTTTAAGACTGCAGCTAGCATTTGATTTCAGGTTCTGGTTTTGGAAAATTCTGAGTACTTTTTGCTTAAATAAATAAATACATAGAATATAACAGACATGTAACTTCAAAAACATGGAGCATGTAGTTAGTTGCAAAATTGTCTGTCCAGTATATTCTTATGCCTTTCCTCTATGTTGCCTTTTAGATCTACAAAGGCTTTCCTATATTGTTGTACCTTGGAAGTCGAACAGAATCTGTTCCGGAAGTCCATTCAAAACATTCAACTTCCAAAGTGCGACTTCTGATTGGCTGCAGGAAGCTCCTGCAGCCAATCAGAAGCTGCGAAAGCCCCATCAGATGTTTGGCTTCCAAAAGAATGTTCAAAAACTAGAACAGTCACTTTTGGTTTTCAGTCGTTCGGAATCCGGAACATTTGACTTCCAAGGCGTTTAGGAGCTGAGGTACGACTGTATATCATCCCGATCTTAAATCAAGAATTCCAGATTAAAGTATATAATACAGGCAATAGTCATACCAATCTGATAAGACTCTGCCAATCTTCTTTTGTTCACTGGTGATTCTGATTTGTACACTAACTTATCCACCCATGTAATTCTCCAGAACTTCCTATTGTCATTCCTTTGTGACCCCTTTCCGTTTCCTCCAAAACTTTGTAGTTGTTAAAAGAGCTGATGCTAATAAGCTGCCAATAAATCATGTAATACTCAGATCCATCTTATTTTCAGAAAATATGTACAGTAACTCCCAGCTGATGGACCATTTCTGGCTGGCTAGCTTGTGTACATGTTTTGTATTTCCTAAAAGACAAGCAACCAGAAAGTTTGCATTTGTGATCAAACCCACAACATGGGGTGGCATCTACCCCTATTTTCACAGTCTTTCCAGCAAAATGGGAAGAGCTGGTGATCAATTTTGCATAATTTTTACGGGTTGGTGTTTTGTGGTGCCTTTCCCTTTTGTATACTGTGTCTTCGCCTAGCGTAAAGAACTGTTGGGGGCAACACTTGCCTCCAGAAATAAATTGGACTTATGCAAAAAGTCTTGTGGATTTTTTGATTTTTATTTTTTTTAGGAAAGTGATGAGGCAATGCACAGAAAAGTGTGGGCTAGCAGTTGGTTGATTCAATGTCAAATAACCTTCCTGCAAGCAAACAGGGATGAAAATTCAATAAACAGGTTTGCGTGTGACCAGCATTTATAAAGCAGGAACAGGGAACACTTTGCCCTGCAGCTGATGTTGATCTCTAACTCCTATCATTCTTTCTTTGAGGGATCTAAGCAACAAATTTTGGAAGAGGTTGAAGAAAACTTGCTTGCATCCCACACTCATACTTAACACCACATTTCCGCTTTCTTATTCTCTGAAAGGTATAGATTGTTGTACAAAGGGTTTCCTGTCATTTTACTGCTACTTACAAAGCCTGACCACGCACCCTTTCAAATGGTGATCACTCTGATTTATGACTCTGGCACATTCCCTGTTGTGTTATGACCAGTGGGTAGGACTTTCTTTTATCTTTGAACTTGGTTCCACAGTTGCACTTGGTCTGCTGAAGGAACTACTGTAAATTTCTAAAGCTGTGTAGTGCTGGCTCTAAGCTTTCTTTGTCCTAAAGTTTTGATAGAAGAGGAACATTGAAAATAGGTTTTCATAAAATTCAGTCTCATCCCAGCACACTCTTCCTCAGTGCTTATCGCAGCTTGTCGCTAACTGACACCTGAAGCCCTAGTTTTAAAATTATTTCTTCAATTTCCTACGTCCACACATGCTCTCAGTGCTCAAACTCAGGCAAATTTTGCCATGTGAATGCACAATCAGGGAGCAGCGTGTTGCAAAACCTTGGGAGTGATCGTTGCCACTTTGATAGCAAGTACATCACCTTACACCTTATGGTATCATTACAACAAGCTTGTGGGCTTCTATTTAGTGAATGATCTTATTTGCATTAAGTAATCCAAGGACATAAGAATAATCAGCACTTTAAAAGGTCCCTGACCTCCCCCCTGCTGTTTGAAGAACGAGTGAGCAAGCCAGTAAATCAGACAGACCACATGGAGTCAACTCTGCCTGCGTCCCGGCAGTGGGCTGCCACATCACACAGGACCGGGTAGGTGGGTGGGGGTGGGGAGAGCAGCATTCTTCCCATTCAGCAGTTTAAAACATAAGCTTGTGGCTGAAGAAAAGCTAATAATCCACTCCAAGCAAAACAGTATCTCAGCTGTCTATAGCCGCCACAGGTGTTTTGTGTTATAAAGAAACAAGGCTGGATGTCTGGAGGTTTCCAGGCTTTTGGTCACAGATTGTTTGGTTGTCCTTGATGACACAGTCTTGCAGCTCTGAAACGGGAATGGAGGATTTGAAATTATGTTAAGGGAAAAGAAACAACTAAATGAACGGCTGGCAAGAGCGGATTTTGCTTTTCCCTCGGTTACTAGGTCAGATGTTAGTAGACTAGAAATTGGAAAACGCCTCTTGAGTCAAAATTATTTCTTAGCTTCTTGTGGAAATGTAGGGGCATTTTGTTTTGCAGCAAAGGGATTGAAATCTCCAGTTTTTAAGATCCCTGATCTTATTCTTCAGCATATATGAACCTGAGTTCTCTTATCACTGTTTTTATGGCTGTTGCTTGTTGTTAACAGTTACCTGTTTCATGTGATGGGCATGTGGTCATGGTCTACATAGGCAAAGAGTCAGTGCAACCCATCACCAAGTATGTGATTGCTTCTGCATTGGAATTCCTGAGTGCTGATGAATCAAAATGGCCAAAGTCCATTCCTTAGCCTGTTCCCTTGTAAGGACCAAATGTCAGGACCACCAATTTAGAAAGCCAGCTCTGTGCTGCTACATGTTGATGGTCTGTCATTCACAGCAGCCAATGCCTATTATCCATCTTCTGTTGCAAGGAACACAGTTCAGAAAGAAGGAAAATTGTCATATATGGTGAAAAGCTTGGTGGTGGTTATGTAATCATGAACTTCCAGTTCCAAAATCATTGTCGCCCCTTCAGTTCAAGAGATATGTTAATGTCTCTCCTTTCTGCCCTACGCAAAGGAGCAGTGTGGTGATGAGTGATAGTGCATCACTTACCCGATGTCTGCTGTAAATGTTAATGGCCTTCCCATACAGGAAGTGTGTTAGTCATTTACATCCTTTCTCCATAAAATGGCCCAGTACGATTTTAATGTGAGCAGATGATAATGTTGCATAATCCTTTAATTCTACAGGAAAATTGAGCAACGGGGGCTTGCTACGAGCATCAAAACCCGTGCAGTAACTACAGCTAGCAGGGAGAGTATATTGTCTTTAGAAAATGGCATGTTTAATGTTTAGGCGGTGGCTTCTTTAATCAGAAAAGCAAGCAAACAAATACTTTGCATGTCTTTTTCAAATATATTCCTGTGGAGAATGCACTAGAGCCCTTCTACTTTTGTTATGCTATCAGTGTCTTTGTTTATGTCTTCTACATAAAATTGAATGTCTCATCCAGCATTTCATGCATGCTGTTTTGCAGTGCTTCAGTATAATCCAGGCATGGCCAGTGTAACCTGTTGGATGCATCAGTTTCTATGGCACGTTGTACTGCCATCTTGAGGGCAGGAGGAAAAGCATACTAAAAATAAGTATGGATTCTGTTTTTGGACTTTTGCCCTCAAGATGGCAGCTGTAATTTAAGGCTATGAGATGCTGGCTTATTCCCTGCATGTTCCTTCTGAAGCACCAGATGGGCTTTACACTTTGCTGTTGCCCTGAATCACGGAGGACGAATGAGTGAGAGAATCTGGCTCATTTTCTGAGGTGCTGTTGGATAGCTGGCTTTTGACTAGTAAAGGTAAACCCCTGACCATTAGGTCCAGTCGCGGACGACTCTGGGGTTTCAGCGCTCATCTCGCTCTATAGGCCGAGGGAGCTGGCGTTTGTCCACAGACAGCTTCCAGGTCATGTGGCCACCATGACTAAGCCGCTTCTGGTGAACCAGAGCAGTGCACGGAAACGCCGTTTACCTTCCCGCCGGAGTGGTACCTATTTATCTACTTGCACCTGACGTGCTTTCAAACTTCTAGGTGGGCAGGAGCTGGGACCGAACAACGGGAGCTCACCCCGTCATGGGGATTGGAACTGCCGACCTTCTGATTGGCAAGCCGATCAGAAAAGCCCTAGGCTTTTGACTAGCATGGTAGTTTAAAACAGGCAAAGCTTCTCCCTTTGCTGGAAACCCAACCTCAGTCTTCTAGATTCATCCCGAGGCAACTTTAATGAGAACAGGGGGCTGAAGGGGCAGAGGCAGAAGGAGCTGACCTGCCTGAGTTGTTTACCAAGTGTAAAGAGTTGGGAAAGAGGGTTTCTTTCTTTAGGAAGGGGAAGCAGAGGAATACCAGATGTAGGAATGGCTTTAAGGGGAATTGATTTGGTGGAATTTGCTTTTTGTAAAGTGTGCATACTGTTGTAACAGTGAATGGGAGGGTCAGCAAATATTTGGAGTTGGGGTTCATATCCTTTCTCTGCTCTGTATTAATTGTACCCATTGACATTGCTTGTCTCCATTCTGTTTGCATCTCCATTTCATGCTTTCAAATTGTTACACATTTTTAGTCTGGTTTGTTTTGATCTGTGTTGGCCTGATACCATTGCCAAAAGGTATTAATTGTAGAATTGTTGAATGTGTTTACACCTTAGATGAATATGTGGGGGGGGTTTGTGTGTTTTTGGGGAGATTTTGCAAATAGGGGCTTTTCCCCCTGACCTGGCAAGGGTGGACGTGTGGCACTGCCAGTTTCTGGTGACAGCAGTTCCCTCAGTGTCCAGCCAGTGATTCATATTTTATCATTGACAGAGGCAAGCATCTGTTAAGTCACCAGTCTGGGTGATTTCCAGGAAGGGAATGATATTAATGAGGTAATCACTGCTTGCTTCAGTGTACTGTGGATGAAAGAAAGCTACAGTTCTGCAATGAATTAAAGTTTTTGGATTAACCCGTTGAAGGATTTGTTTACCGCCCCAGCACTGGAGGAAGGAAAGGAGCTTGACCAGATTTGTATGATAGTCCCAAACAACTGAGCGATGGCTCTTGTGCAAGGATAGTAAAAATGGTGCCCCCCCCAAGATATTGCTGGGCCACAACTGGAACATCTCTGACCATTGCCCATAGTGGCTGGGACTGATGGCCATTGGAATCCAGCTTCTTGGCTACCTGTTTTTTTTAATCATTTTATTATAAATATCAATACATTACAAAACAATATATACTTAATATTACATTACATATATTACATACAAAACATACCTATGTTCTACTGTTCACCATATTTTTCACGCACATATGTTCACCATATTTTTCACGAAGTGGTGCTATGCTGAAAATTGCGGGGACTTAAAGAACAATGATGATGCACTTCTTGTGGACTCCCTTCCTGGGAGGTTGACCTAGTATCTTCCCTAATGAGCTCTAGAAAGCAAGTAGTGATAGTTGTTTCATTGATTTGGCAGAAATTGGAAACTTTCTTAATTTGAGGTGTGTCGTTCCCCCCAATTCTTGCCTTTCCTGTGATGCATCATGATTTTATTGAAGTTCTGTTGTTTTTGTGAAATGCTTAAAAACCTATCCTGTGGAGCAATATGAATACATAGGCAGTTGACATTTCAGTAATGATGCTTTTGAACAGAGACCTGAAAATTTGGCATCTGTCAAACATAGACCCTGCCAAGTATGTCAAGTAATATTGGAGGACAGGGTCTGAGATGAGAGGAGTCTTGTCTTGGTCAGAGTTCTTGGGATGTGTCTGGCTGTCCCCCAAAGGTTCAAAGTGAACTCCTGACAAGCCGTATTCTTATTACGTTTGTTTAGTGTTCTGCTTCTACTCCTCTCAGAACATGATGTATTGACTGTACTACAAGTTTGCTTGATGATTCACTGTGGTGCTATCTCATAACAGTTTGGAAATAAACTTGCTTAATAATTGAATCTGATCACCAGTCCATCTAGCGAAGTGTGGTCCACTGACACAGACGCTCCAGCATTTCTGCCTCTCCCAGTCCTGCTATGCAGAAATACTGGGGGACTGAACCTGGGACCTTTTGCACACAGAACATGAGCTTTGCCATTGAGCCATGCCCACCCCCCACCCCACCCTCATGTTGAAAACTTGAATCTCCTGGCATGTATAACTCCTCTGAAAAGTTTTGAAGGATTTGATTCCGTTGGCATGAGCATCAGAAGGTGCAAATAAGAATATTGCAAATTTGAATTTATCGTTGTGTGAGATCAGGGGTTGAGAAATTTTGGGTAATCTTGGTGGCCAGCCAGAAATGTGTTGTCTCCAGGAGGACATGCCCTCAACGCAGTGGGTGGGGTCTCAAACCTTGTGTCATACCCATTAAACACTTGCCTCTTGAAGTCAAGAGACAAGCTGAAGCATTGCTGAAACAGTCAGAAGTAGAGGCATGCCCACCTTGCTGTGCCTCTGCCCCCTCTTGAGCAGCATGAACCCCACAGCTGCCACCCAGCAGGCATGGCAAATAGTTATTTGCCTTCTTTCTTCACCTTGGAGCTGAAGAGGACAGGTGAAGGTTTGCTTTGATGCTCTTCTGGCACCCATCAAGTGCAGAGCTTAAACAAATAACGGGTCTCTGGTCATCTTTAAAGCAGGGGTAGGAGAACTATCCCTCCCACTCTCTAGTGTTACTGTGATGAGGAAGCCTTGGGCTAGTCTTACTCTCTAGAGGCCACCTAACTAGTCATTATAGCTACTCAAAGGAATGTTTTTGTTGAACCCTTTGTGAAATCACAGAAACGTAACCCACATTACCAACATCATGGGGGAGCTTGTTATCAACTCCAAAACAGCAACATTATTCTGCCCTCTTGTGGAATCTCCTCCCTCCCCAATCTCATGCTTGGCTTTCTTCCTTGGCTGTCATTGTCAAATAATGACAGTTAATGTTAAATTATATTGTGTGTACTTTCCCTCATTTCTCTCTCTCACTCTCTTTTTTTAAAAATGTGGGATTTTTTTTGCATTTGTTAGGTGTTCCTTTTGCTGTTCTTTTAATTTTCTCTCTCCCCTTTTTTTTAAAGATGCAAATGCTGGACAAATTCCCAATGGAAGGAGGACAGAAGGACCCTAAGCAAAGAATCATACCCTTTCTGCCAGGTTTGTAAGGTGAACAATACAGATCTATCCATTGGGATGTTGCCTCTTCTTTGCTGCCTTCTCCCCTTTGTATAACAGGACACCTCAAGACACTAACAATATACTTCAAACATAAACTTATGTGTTCAGTACCTACAGTTGTTCAGGGAAGTTTTTAATGGTTGGTGTTTTATTGTGTTTTTAATATTTTGTTGGAAGCTGCCCAGAGTGGCTGGGGCAATCCACTCAGATGGGTGGATGAGGTTGATGATGATGATGATCATCATTATCACCACCATAATCATCTTAAAGGAATAGTGGAACACATGTGGACTTTTCTTTAATACCTTGTTCTACTGCTTTTTGGAATCTGAACACTAATGTGGTCTCTGAAAATGCCTGGAGAAGTACGGAGAGGAGCCCTAGAGCTGGCATGCCAAATGCTATAGCCAATTGCTGGCAAAAGAACTGAGGATATGTTAGAATAGCTGATTGCTGCAGTTTTAAAATCACCCGAGGTATTTACTGTTGGAAGGATAGCCTTTGGACCTCTCCTGCAATTTATTTGTTTCATTTTGTGTGTAGGTTATACGCAGTGGTTTTTGTATCATTAGGACTTTTTGCTGAGGATTCAGATATTTTATCGATATGTCACTTCTGTTGTGGATCTGTTTCTTTCCCCTCAATCCAAATTGCAGTTTGCTGTTGCTTACCTCTCCTGCCCCTGCCAATTTAGCCAACTGTTCTAAGTTCAGCCTGGAATGTAATTGTGAGTGTGTGAAGGACATATTTGCCTAGTGCCTGCTACTGGCTCAACTTCTGAGAGATACACACTCCTCATGTCCATACCATTTTTATTTTTTAAAAACAGCAATAGCTCCTCCATGCTACTCCTTTAGCTAAAGGCTTCCCACTGTATTTCATTCAGTGGAATCACTTTGACAAGCTTTTTTAAATATGTATGCTGGGGGGGGGGGAGAGAAGGAGACTAATTCTGGCTTTTTCCCTTTGGAGATGAACAGCTCTTTTCCAGGGCAGTGCTTGTGCCTTACAGATCTTTATAAGTCTTGGATGATACTGATTGCTTGCATCTGCTTCAGTCTTGTCTCTGGTGTGGTCTTGGGGTTGAAACAACTTTGGTCATACTGGTGGGTGACTTGAATCAGGGAATAGGAGACAGGGAGTTAACCCTTGTTGGTTTTCCTGGAGTTTTCAGCAACTTTCATGACCATTATATCATTTTGGTCCATCTCTCTTGCTTGAGACTTGGAGACTTAGTGTTACGGTGGCTTTGATTCTTTCTTGAGGGACCAGTTCAGAAGGTGGTGTTGTGGGACTTTCATCTCATGGCCTTTAGGATGCTGCAGAGGTACCATCTTATCCCCCATATGCTTTTAACATCTGTGTGTAACCACTAGAGTGTCACCCAAGGCTTGTACCTAACTCCTTTTTTGCAATACCTATATCCTCCTATTCCCCTTGTCCTCTTCCTTGCTGATACTGGAGATGATTTAGCAGAAGGTCAGCAAAGGAAATTTTGCTACATCTGGCACTGAAAACACAGAAGCTTTTAAAGAGGTGGTCACAGTGAGGTGTTTAGGTTTAGGAGAGAGCAAGTGAATGGGAACCCCAAAATTGCTACTTCATGATTTCATTATAGCACCACAAATTTCGACCATTTTTCTGCTGCTGAAGGTGGAGGGAGTCTTTTGGGCTCGTATGTCTACTAGACCTTTAAAAGATTTGATTTTGCACCTGAGTGCCTTTTGTATATGTGGGTATAATTGCAATTTAGCAACCACCATGGCTTCTTCCAGGAGGTGCATTCTGGTTCCAGCTGTTCCATAAATTGTGGTATCAGCAAAACAAGCCTAACTCTGGCTTGGATGCAAAGAAGAAAAAGTTTGCTGTGCAATTTTTCATGCCAGCAGAGTGGGATGGGGGGTGGGGTGGGGGGCAGGGAGCATAGTACCAGGCCCAACTGACAGCAGCCGAGACTTGGAAAAACAGGAATTACAATTCGGCTTCATTCTGTTTCTGAAGCATTGCAACCTATTTTTGGAAAGCAGAGGAAGGCTCGCTTCCAGAAAGGTTGTCCTGACTGGTGTGTTTTGCCTGCTAAATGCCTTTCCGTTTCTTTCTTTTTATGAAATATTTTTACACTGGAAAGCGGGGAAGATGGCAAAGTTATCTGAAGCTGAACTCAGAGGAGCTTTTAAAAGTCTGTTCCAAAGGGAATGGAAGCTGTACAAGATCCTGAATCATTCTCTAGCTTGGATTTTAATCCCAGCTGGATAGGTTTTACCAGCTTTCCGGGCTCACAAATGCTTTGCGCCACCGGGATGCAGATCTTTCCTGGCCAAGCACAGCCTTTGTCAGCCAGGGGCCGGGGGACCTTTGGCATGGGAAGATCAAGCTCCCCGATCTGCGCCTACCAAATCAGTAAGCCCAACTCAGGCTTGCAGACTCTGCACAGCTCTCCAAGATTGTCCTGGCTCCTCTGGCAGCAGCAAACCCTGAGGTGCAGCAAAATCCAGGCCCCTGTCAATGGCCATGACCCTGCAGCATTCTAAATCTCTCCTTATTCAAGCCATTGGAGCAACCCTCCTGTGTTTCCAAGACCAAATGGTTTGGAAATTCAAGAGAGGAGGGAGAAACAGAACAGCAGAAATGTTTATGTTGGATGCCCTTCCAACTCTCCCCAAAGAAGAAGCTTGGGAACAGGGTGGGAGACATCTGGCCCAGAGGAGTAGCATATTAAGCATGTAGCCCAATGGTTAATATTACGGAGAAATTAGTCCTATTTGTGTTCCGCCTTTTTTAAAATGGTCACACACACACACACACACACACACGCCCACACCCTTATAATTTGCTTTTTCTGCATCCCACTCACAATAGCATACTAGCGCTTGAATTTCATTACCAGTGTGGGTATTTGGCTCCTGCTTTCTGTTTCAAATATGCTGCTTTCTGGGAAGCCCTGATTGGTAACATTATACATTGTGGTTTCTGTCGCCTGAAAAAAAAATGTTTCCAGTGATCCTCCCCATCCAGCTGCCTCTAGCATTCTTCACAAAACTATAACACATTCAGACTTGAGGCCTTTGATAGGAACCAAGGAAGCATTTTTGATTCAGCACGCAAAATATTTTTCTGTGAGGAACAAATGCCATTGGTTCTAGTTTTGTTTATTATAGCAACACCCAATCAGTTCTCTCCCTCTATTTTTTAAAAAGTGAATATTTAGTTTTTTGTGTGAGATTACCTCTGAAACCATTAGGAAAGACTTTGGTATTCAGATTTGAAAAAGGTCTCTAAATGCTACCATAAAACTTTCTGTAATGGAAATCATTCCCTGTTCCTTTCCTCACTGCTCATGTTATAGATGTGCATTTTTAAAAGACTGAGCAACCATTATGAGAATGAGGACACTACTATTATTTAGCCAGCAACGTATAGCAGGGGTCTGTGCCTTAAACATTGATATAATCAGGGGCTTCTCTTGTGTGGTGTTTCACCATTTCTATAAGAATGAAGTTCATCAGAGAGTGGGTTTGACCTTGTTCAGATGTGCGCTACAAGATCTTCTTGAAGTTGCAAGAGTTCAGTGGTACCTCAGTTTAAGAACAGTCATGTTTACAAACAATTTGGTTTATGAACTCCACAAAACCGAAAGTAGTGTCCTGATTTGTGAACTTTACCTCGGTCTAAGAACGGAATCCGAACGGTGGAAGGGCACCGGCATCAGGAGACCTCATTAGGGAAAGCGCGCCTCGGTTTAAGAATGGTTTCGGTTTGAGAACAGACTTCTGGAACGGATTAAGTCTGTAAACCCAGGTACCACTGTATAGAGTTTTCCTCTAGCTATTTCCAGAGGTGGCTCTGTAGTCTGTAGATCCAAGACAGCCTCCTTTGATTAGAGGAAAGTTGGAAATACTTGGAATGAAATATTGTATCTTGCGCAGTTGGCATTCAACAATATTTAGTTCTTTAGGAATATTGGAAAATTCTCTCTATGAATCATGAAAACTGTTCATGTGCATAACAGCTCAGACCTGCAGAGTCCTGATGTGTTGGTTTTAGTTGAGGGTTATGTTTTCTAATGCCACAGGTGTTTGTTTGTTTGTTTGCTTTTAATACCCAGATGGCTCTGGCATTGTTTGGAAATGCAGAAGGTAGTATTTCAAGCCTTTGACCAATCTAATGCCATTTCTTGCTTGGAGCTCTTAGATGCCCAGAATAAAAAACTGCAAACTACTTGAAAAATCCATGGAAACATGAATCAAGGTAAAATACGCTGAACTTTTTGCATCATTATTCTCACTCCATTTACACTCTGCTTTAGGGCTAAGCAAAGTTCAAATAAATAGTAGACAAGCCTTTTGAAATGATGGTGAGATGATTTAGTATCATTTGACATTTCCAGCAGACCTGGAAGTCACACAATAAGCTAACATCCATCCTAACAGTACCAGGAAACTTCACAGACCAATAAATTATGATGATAGGATATTGATCATGTAAGGCAGGGGTGGGAACCTTTATCAGGTTTGACCTCATCAGTCTCATGATACTTTCATGACATCACATGATTGACAGGTAGATTGTCTCACGCATTTGTCAAAATCCCTTATGTGGTGTTCTGCAAAGCTCCATTCAGGGGTTTGAAAAAGGCTTATTTCTCCTCTTGCCCTGGAAGGCACATGCAACCAAAGTGAGCAGACTTTCTAAGATGCCCTGATTTCAGAGGTTTAAAGGAGCAGTGTGAAGTGGCTCCTAAAGGGCTTTGCAAGGTGCCCACACAGGAAGGACAAATTATATCAAGCTGTAGATTTATTTATTTTTAATAGCGTCTGTCCTGATTCAGATGCTCAATTTCTGGCTTTCTGAACCTTAGTTCAGTAGCTGGAGATGAGTGATGAGACCATGTTCTCCCTCCTCGCCTCTCCCTGTGATTCTTCCCATTCTTGGTACTTACATCCTGGTTTAATTAAACAACTGTTGTAGTTTAACATCTGTTTCCTAACCAGGACCTCAAACCTACTTCAGCCTAAAATGGTCGTAGGTATGTATAGTTTATTTTTACGTCACGAACTTGCAAAATACAGAACTCTGCTCACAAGCTGTGGTGGAATAAGAGGCTATGCCCTCTTCTGAATGTCCAAGCAACTGTGCAGAATGCTCTACAGATGAAAGGTGGGTTGGCGGGGAAATTGAAAGAGGGAGACCCCAAGAAAGAAAGAGAGCTGAAACAACAAATGAGCTCCTCTAGATTAGCTATGTGTAGTGTCTGCCAAATCTTTCAGGAAGCAGCTTTTATAAGCAGAACTAAGTTTTCCAAACTCCCTATATCCATGGTGATCTAGAGGCTGTTCCCACCAGTGTTTCCTTGAAGGGGCTGGATAGAACTGTATGGAAACAAAACTTTGCCCAAAGCCAAAGTTTTTAACTTTGGCTGTGAAATTGCTTTTGTGGAAGCTTAAGCTGAAGACCATGGCGGACTTCCAAAGGAGAAGATTTAACAGGATAAAAATGTTGAAGTTAGATTGTTATCTGCTTTCTGCCTCCCTCCCATGCTGCGCTGCTTGAGATCCTGTTAGCCTTTTTCCCATCAGATTTCTTGAACACTCCCTGTAGAATCATGGCAACTTGGGGGGGGGCATGTACTTGTGTTCTTATTTTGCTTAGGCAAAGCTTCAAGTAGAGTTCAGATGCACCCCCCTCCCCAAGACCAGTGAAAAGTTGAATCTGAACCATTACTGTCAGAGTGAGGCACTTAACTCTCATGTCCATGACATGATAAGTTTCAATCTTTGGACTTCTTGGTTCATAGTGCTGTCTCTTAGCCACTGCAGTACATCACCTCAGCATAATAGAATAGTGAGTAGGATTATTAGTACAGCCTTTCGTTTGCTGCCTGGACTGTCTGGACCCAATTAACTTTGATTTTGTTTGCCAATCCACCTTATGCTGTGTCACAACCATGCAGCCCCTGACATACATTTAAAATTGTATTGCATTCTCTTGGAAGGATGTGTCCCTGTAACCAGCGCTCACAAGGCCATTTAATTTGATGTTGACAGTAGGCTGCTGTGCCACTCTTGTGGCGATCACTCTTTGAAGCTGTAGCCGCATTGCATATCTGCCTATTCCAGGCATCTAATTTTTCCTCCTGGAAAGAGATGATGTCCATATGTTTAAAAGTGAACTGGAGGCCAAACCAGGCAGGGTGTAATTTGAGAGGTGATGAAAAGTGTATTTCTTTCAAAAGAGTAAAAGTGGGATGGGAAGAGAATGGTGAGGAAATACAGTCACAGTACGTAATTACATTCAAAGGTATGGCGGGTGCACTTTCTGCATAGAATGCATCTTCTGCCAAAAGATAACCTTGCTTCCTAAAAAAAGGTGTAGCCAACTGAATCACTGCCCACCCTGAGTGCTGTACAGGTACAAAGAGGGATGGGACTCACCATCCAACATCTGACAGAAACCCTAGTGATGTAGGGTGGAAAGTTTTCCCTTTATCCTTAAAAATGAGTTGTTTAATAAAATTGCTTGATAACCTAATAATACGGCAAAATAAAATTTTCAGGCTACCCAATATGACTTAGTACAATGCTTGTTAAATACAAAATCAGAGTTGCAGTTAAACTTTTTCAGGCAACTATCTCTAAGGAGAATATATATTTTATGCACATAGCTCTTCATGTATGTTAGTATGTTAGCAGCCTTCACTCCTTTGTGATGGGACAAGAACTGATTTAGTTTTAGTTTGAAAACAGCTCGATAATTACCTAGCAGAAAGTCTGCCTTGACTCTTTTCAGCTGAACTTCTTTCTCTGCTTCTAGAGTTTAGCCTTATATTGTTGCCACGTAGGATTTTCCCTAATACTCTCAGATGTTGAAAAAGCAATAACCAAATGAATTGATGTAAGCAAGGAGATTGAGGAAGTTAACGTAATTGGATATTCATGTGCAGATTTTTCTGGTGTCTTTGACATTCCCCGCTTGGGATGTGAAGCCTTAGCTCTTCATTGGGGATTGTACCCATACATAGCTTTACTGGTTTCCTTTATGTAGCATGCAACCTATTTATCTAATGTCTAAAATGACCCCAGATATTTTTGTTATAGTCGCCGGAAATGGTTTGCATTCCGACCCGTGTATACTTTGAGCTTTAAATATTAAAAAAAATGTGAGTGGTGGTACTTCGGCTACCCTTTAAATCACGGTACTGATGGGGGACCTTGCAGATATTGTTTGATTCTATCTCCCATTAGTCCCATTAGACAACATGAGCAGTGATTAGGGATGATGGAAGCTGTATTCCAGTGGCATGGAGGGCCACCGGTTCAACAACATTTGGGGCTTGCCATATTGGCTACCGAATCAACTTAGCTAATTGAAATGATTGCCTTTTGGGAAGCGGCTAACTTGCAGTTTCTTAAGGTGACAAACTTGAAATTATTTAATAGTTGAGTTTGTAAGGAAGGGGCTTTTAAAACAGCTATCCATTATTTTGTGATTGAGAGAGAGGTTTTAAAAAGCAAATAAACAGACCTTTTCTATCCCTGCCCTTTGAATGCTCAGATAAGAAGCCTCTTGAGCAGGCATTTTGATACATGGAATTGTCCAAGGAAGGGAATATAAATGGCTAAATGATTAAAGGAGTTGCGATTGCAGTCTGCCTTGTCTGTCTCTAGAACCTAAAGTTGTTTGTTCTAATGTAGAAGTTCTTCACATATGGCATATGATGCAATTTGTGGTAGATTTACAAACCTCGCCATTGCTGTGATCTCCTTCACTCCTAGTTCAAAGCTTGGATGCTTAGTCCAGCTCTTTTCAACTGACCAGGATTGCTGCCTTGGAAATCCTCTGTTGTGGGAATGCAAGTGCTTATAATCCATTTTCAGAACAGCACAAACCTAAATAGCAACATTTCCACACATTGGCATTGCCCACTTTAGAAATAAAGACAACATTTTATACCTGAAGCTATTATACTTGCAGATGTCGAATGTAAAATTGAGAACAAGTCAAATGTCATTAGGAATAAGGAAGCATATTTGTATGAGTATCTTTTAAAGGACTTGGCTTCAAACTCTTTCCTAAACACAGTGCTGATGTTTCTGTTTCATGGTTTTCTTTCTTGCAGAGTTGTGCTGAAAGTAAATGGCTAAATTGTGCAGAAATACATTCTTTTTTTAAAAAAAGTATGGGGTCAGTTCATGTTATAAAAATGTGGCCTGAATAATTGGAGGGTGCCTGCCTCTTTCAAGATTGCTCCTTTAATATTTATGTCTCTTGGAAGGTTTTGTGTGTGGGACATTAATGGTTGCCTTTGCAAAGGAAACCGCTGCAAAGGGGAGAAGGCTACTGTGGTGATTTTTTTAAAGTGTAACAACCCTGAGACTTCAGAATAGGGCAGGGCATTGTATATAAATAAAATGTCTGCTCCTTGGAGGGGAGGGAGAAGGAGCAGTAGCATTTCTACATCTTAAGGTGCTGGCAGAGTTCCTGTATCTGTCACGTCCCCTAGCAGTCAAGGAGAGGAGAAATTTTGTGTATATTTATGACTAGCTGGCTTCTTACTAACTCAGCTATATACCTTTATTTAATTTATCAGGTTAAAACACACAACTGCTCTCTATATACATAAATTGATTAGAATGTTTTTAAATATTTCTAGGAAGTTAGTAATATTCATATTTGCAAGGCTATATTAAAGGCTTGCTTATAACTAGACTATAAACAAATCTTGACGTTACTGGAAATCCCTTGTTTGTTTGACTTGTTTGCCACTTAATACAACAAAATCTCTAAACTGTTTGCATAAAGTATGGTATCACGAGCAAAAAATAAATACATAATATCAAAATGCATTAGTAACCCGGTAAAATATTTCGTGAAAAATTACTAAGAAATGTTCCAGCCATGTGATCAGAAAATAGAGACACAGAAAGCCTGAAGAAATGAGCATGTTTTTCGTAGGCATTTAAAGCCTACCACAGTGGAAACTTCCCAAATAGTGTTCTATTTGAACCTACTTTTGTTCTATCACATTGTGACACTCTATAATGGTCTGGCCATCAGAGCCTTCTCTAAAGGCTGTACAGTTTGTCTGGGTCTGTACAAGGGAAGGTGGTCCTAAATTGTTTTGGCTTTAAAAGTCAATAACGAAACCTTGAAAATGACTAACTGGCAGCTGGTGCTTTTCTCTTTCTTTAACGCAAATTACACATGTGTACAGTAAGTTGCCTCATTCGGCACTCTAGTGCTGAATTTTGTATGTGCTGCAACCTCTGGAGCAGGTGCAAGGATCGTCCCACATATAATGCATTGCCGTAGCCTAATTGCGAGGTTGCCAATGCGTAGGCCAGAATAGGCAAACTATTCCTGTACAGCAGGGGTGCACAACCTGTGGCCCTCCAGATGTTGTTGGACCACACCTCCCACCATCCCTGATCACTGGCTATGCTGGCTGGGGCTGATGGAAGTTGTAGTCCAGAAACATCTGGAGGGCCGCAGGTTGTGCACCTGGTACTGTACAGGAAAGGGAATATTTGTTGTGCCAGCCGAAGTTGGTAGTAGGCATTATGAGCCGCAGATATCATCACCTGGGCCTCTTAATGGCTGAGATGGTTCCAGGAGCACACTCAAAGTGCATGTCTTGTTCTCCAGAGAGAGTGGAACTCCATCCAGAACAGATAAATAGCCCAGGTCCTGTACCTGGGGACCACTCAACCACAAGACGTTTGTCTTGTCAGGATCCATTCTCATTAATTAGCCCCACATACAGTAATAAAAATGTGGCACTAATGTTGTTTAAACTGTATCAGACCAGATTAATTGGTACAGGAAGCATAGCCGTGTGTCTTTCACCAGCTGAAAATGTGAGAGCTGTGTTCTGCTTTCTGTGAGTCCTCATAGAGCACTTGTGCTTTTCCTACTCTATTGTCTGCTGCCTTAAAAAACCCCACAAAAGTTTAAAAGAATGCAATATCTCTGGATCAAATAGAAAAGCCATAATGTTCATGGATGTGTTGAAGAAATGAACATGCATTACTGTGATTGCTTGTGCAAATGGCTAGAGAGATTAACTGGCCATTTACTCTGATTGCTTGCATGTTTTATGTGCACATCAATAAGAAAATGTGAGTTATAAATTTTCTTTCAACTCTGGTGACTGAGTGAATCTTGGAGAGACGCCAACCCAATTGCTGTCTGAGTTCTAAATATAGAAAGAAGCACTGCTGACCCTAGTTACTGGAATATCCAGTTTCTACCAACTGGAAAAATATAATGAAAATTCCATGTGATTTTAGTTGATGTAGTGGCACATTACATTTTATAATTTGTGGCCACAGAGAATTTGGACCAAAATTCTTGTCAATAAAACAAGGGCCCCACCCCCAAGATAATGAAATTTGTTCCATTGTGGATATAAGAAAGGAGCCAGCATCTTAAACTTTTCCATGAAGGACTTCTTCACAATCTTGCTTGACTTGCTGACAGATTGATTCAAATTTCCATGTTCCTTGCTTCAGAACTGCAGCTACGATGGTGGGAAACTTCATATGGGCTGTTGAACTTGGAAGAAAAAGTTGTGAACGCCTTTTCTACTACATCATATTTTTTGAAGAGTTACTCCTTTGCTGAACTCCTGTGCAGTTGTCATTCATGCTCTGTACACAGACTCTTCCCTCCCTGGGGTGGTTCAAACATTCAGGAGTCATCAAATCCAATTGGGGTACAGTCCTGCATGGTGCCATGCAACTTCAGAAGGCAAACAGACAGTCATTAATTTGAAAACACTTGACTATCCTAATTTCTTCTTTGAATTTGCAAAACTAGCTTGTTGGGCAAATAGATTCTAGGCTAGCTGTCTGCCCCTTCACCTGTGAAAACTCTTACTAGTCAAGAGATTGACATAAACATGAGCTCAAATGGATAAGGACTGAGTTATTCCAGCCAGGGCTGGCTGAAGATACTTTGCTGCCTGAGGTGAAGGACAATATGGCACCCTTCCCCAAGGCACATACAGAAGCCAGCTGGACTGGTGGAATTCCAATACTGATGAAAGGGCAGTTTCTTCTACTGCAGCTGAAGACAGCAGGCTAGTGTAGCAGGCTAGTGTAGCTGTCCTCCTAAGGCAGCTGTCTCACTTAGGGCCAGACCTGTCTATAGTAAGCATCTTTGAATGTTTCCGTTGGTCCTCTCTCTTGGAGTACATACAGTGCATGTGTACATGAAAAGGAGTGTTGGCTTTCTTAGTTCAATGCCACTCACACTGGAGGAACAGCTCCCATTTTACTTCCATCTCAAAGTATGTACATTCTCACCTTACAAGCATGACAGTTTTGTGGTCACCTATCCAAAAAGGCAGAAAAGAAAATGGAGCAAGCTTTTATGGACTGGAATCACCATTGCCTTTTTGTTCCAGCAGGAACTTCCAGACAAAGCAGTTTCACTTGTTATAAGGGACAGGTGCACTTGCTGCAGGGAGCATCTTGGTATATCTGTGGCAAAAACTGTAAATCACTGATACACATACAATCAAGGCTTCCACACATATCTACAGGGGTATTTTAAGGAATACATAGCTGTGGTTTTCACCTTGGGTTTGCTGCAGGAAACTCCAATATAACTCTGGTGTACCTGCTGCAAACAGGTTTGCTCTGTAGTATGAGTCAACAGATTAGGCTTCCTTCCCTTCTCTCTCTTTTGTTTGTTTATCTTGATTGCTGCTAACTGCTGTTTTATTTCTTATTGGGGGTTTTTTAAAAAAATTGCTAGTTTTTGAGCAACATTAATAGTATTATTTTTAAAAAAGGTGTAGTTGAAAAGGTTTTTTTAAATAAATAAATAAAAATTCATCGGTTTGCATTTCTATCCTGTCTGATAATGCACACACACACACCCTGTTCCACTATCCTTAGTCATAACTAATTTCTGTTGAAATCAACTGGGCAATGTTCCAACAGGGAAGAAGCATTCAACAAATAACACTGTGAACTTGAAAAAAGAACTAATTTATATTTTTAGAGTTTCCACAGTCCCTGATGGAATGAATGGCCAGCAATCTAAAATCACAGCCATGAATGAAATTATTTTCATGGGATTATGTTAATGTGATTTGCTTCTTCCGGTGTAACATTTGCTTTGCCGTGTGTCTGAATGCCCTTATGGGATATGTCTGTGCTTGAGCCGCTGAATAAAGATAGCAATCAAGGAGTTCTTTGAGAAGTGAGGTTCTAATGAACCAGAGGATTACCCAAACAAGCAGTGACTTGCATTGTTCTTGTCTCTCCTTCCATAGGCAAGATCCTCTTCCGCCGAAGCCACATTCGCGATGTTGCTATCAAGCGTCTTATACCCATTGATGAGTACTGCAAGGTGAGTGGCGTTTTCTTCCAAGTTTTGTGCTGATTGTTGAGATACATTGTTTGCAGCTGGTTCCAGTACAGCAGCCTTCACTGCTCTAGTAACCTCCAGGTGTTTTGGACTACAATTCCCATCATACTCGTGGTCATGATGGCTGGGGCTGTTGGGGTGCTGTAGTCCCAAACATCCGGAGGGCACCAGGATACACAGTAAGTCACCTTTTCTGTCTTGTCTTATTATATGCTACCATAGTTTGTGTTAATGCATTTTCACTTGAGTAAGAACTCATCAGGGATGACCTTGAATGTTTCTTACTCTGCAGACTTACCCACAGAGTAGTTTTGCTGACATAAGGAAGCACTTTGGACATTTACAATGCACTACATAAATGCTTAATAACAGTGCTTTTGTCTAGGAAAAGAAGGTGCTGGTACTCACCATGACCCCCCTTTCTCTCTCCTGTCCCCCCTCAATTAATTGAAGCCCCACTTTGTGCCCCCCTCTCACTTCTTCAGTCTCTCCCCCCACCTTGCCCTGTCTACTCTTCACATCCACCCAGTGTCCTGCCTTCCAGTGTACCATTGAGTCCCATCAGAAAAAAGCAGCTCTCACTAAGATAAATAATAAATGTTGCTGTTGTTTCTTATTTGGAAAAATTCCTTTTCATGCCAAGTGACAACTGCTCTCATTGTAGCTTGAAGATGATGGCTTTGTTGGTCAGATGAAAGCAACTGCCTTTAATGGTTTCAAAGTGTGTTAGGTTATCCTACTCCCCTTTTGAAATAGCTTAGTTCAAATGGAATCTCACTTGAATATTATTCAGACTGCCTCCTTCAGTCCCATTATACTAGTCCAGGGGTCAGCAAACTTTTTTCAGCAGGGGGCCAGTCCACTGTCCCTCAGACCTTGTGGGGGGCCGGACTGTATTTTGAAGGGGGGGGGGAAAGAATGAACGAACGAACGAATTCCCTCTTATGCCCCATAAATAACCCAGACATGCATTTTAAATAAAAGGACAGTTTCTACTCAGGTAAAAGCACGCTGGTTCCTGGACCATCCTTGGGCTGAATTTAGAAGGCGATTGGGCCGGATCCGACCCCCAGGCCTTAGTTTGCCTACCCGTGTACTAGTCATTAGAAAAGAGATGCTTAGTATGGAAGGAAGTAAGAAGGACCTATGGAACAGGGGTGTACATATGTGCATGCTAGTGCAGGAACACATATAAATATTTTCAATTAAAAACATAAAGAAATGGCACAGTTCTGCAGGGATGGAATTGGTAGGACTTGCCATGTATAAAAAGCAATTTGTTTTTGATACTAGGGGCTGATGGGATGGAAAAGTCAAAAGTCTGCATTGGACTCGGCAGAAGGGGAGTGGTGGTATTGGTCATAGGGATGCTTAAGCCAGAAAAAAGCACAGTGTGCATTGCCCCATATTTCTGGGGAAGATACCCCAGTGGTCATTCAATTTATATGATATCACTAATCAAAATTATATTGCAACTGTTTTTTATATTGAATTCTCTAGGTTTTTGACCTTTTGAAGTTAGAAATGCATTAAATAATTACGATATCATTATCTTCCTACAATCTGGGGAAGTCTCTTTGAAATTGTGTGTGTGCTTGTTTTGTTTTATAATATGTCTGTTTTTTGTGTTGGGGTTGCTCTTATAATCTGTAGTAAAATGTGTGTGAAATACATGTATGTGTATATACAATTTTCATTCATTCAGCTTCTGATATGCTTGTTCCTCTTGTCACGGAATAGGTTAAAATATGCCCAAATAGGCACACCTGTGTACACACACATTTGCTTTTAAAGAGGAAGGAAATCCATAGGTGATGAGGCAGCCGCTGGCTCCTACAAAACAATGCTATTGATGACATTAAATTTAACAAATCCGTTTGACTTTCTATCATCTATAATGTTGTAGATGTGATCTAACCGCCTTAGTATTTCTTTCTTTTAGTTAATGATAACCAGGTAACCAAGACTGCACTCTTGGCCTTCCAACAGCTGACATTTAACTCTGTATTTGCTAACAGGGAAGGAAGGGTGTGGAGTAGGTTCACACAAGGAAGCCTGGCTTGCCATGATATGGACACCACTCTAGCAGTACAACTTATCTGCTGCTGTTTTTCCATGCTTTTCGTAAGGGAAACCACCACGGGGAGGAAAATTGTATTCCAACTGAGCACAGATAAATAAATCACAGAGATGACTGTGGTTTGTGGATATACAGCAAATGCTGAGCGTTACAAGAATTAATTGCGACCACATCCTTTTCAGAAGCTGCATAAGCAACAATCCCTCCACTTCTCTTCTTTGCTTGCTTGGGAAAGGAGGGGAAAGCATCATTTCCCAGTACAATCTTTCAGAATCATAGAAATGTAGAGTTGCGCTGGACCCTGAGGGTCATCTAGTCCAGCCCCTGCAGTGCAGGAATCTCAGTTAGATTATACATGACAGATAGTCATTCAACCTCTGCTTACAAACCTCGAAAGGAGAAGAGTTCAGCAGCTCTCTTGGGAGTCAGTTGAACAACTCTTATTGTCAAAAAGTTATTCCTGATGTTTAGTTGGAATCTCCTTTCTTGTAACTTGAATCCATTGGTTTGTGTCCTAGCCTCCGGAGCAGGAGAAAACATGGGTGGGTTCAGGTGATCAGGGCACTTGCTTTGGTTTTTTAATACGCACAAAATCACTCTCATATATATGGGTGGCACACACCTCTTACACAGGTCAGCTGTTACCAGGAGTTCTATGGAGGTATGTGTGAGTGCGCTGGTTGAGACTGTATGGTTCTTTCTTTCTTTCTCCTCCACCAGCCTGTTTGTTTTGCATGCTGGCTGCAGAAAAAGGGAAGCTCACTCCTCAGTCCTTTTCCTGCTATACCAGCCTATTTGACAGAAAGCAATTCCCACCTGTTAAGACACTAGTCCACTGCATTTCCATGCTGGCTGTGAGGAAGATTTCCCTCCTCTGTGGCCAGCTGCTACAATTATTGATCTATCTGAAATATTTGTAGGCTACGTTTTAAGGTCAGCCCCCTCAAGATGGCTTCTAACATGTGGATCCACAGTATATAATGAGTACTAAATTGAAAACCATAAAACACACAAAAATAACTTCACTAAACAAAGAGAAGGGACGCGGGTGGCGCTGTGGGTAAAACCTCAATGCCTAGGACTTGCTGATCGTAAGGTCGGCGGTTCGAATCCCCGTGGTGGGGTGAGCTCCCGTCGTTCGGTCCCAGCTGCTGCCCACCTAGCAGTTCGAAAGCACCCCTAATTGCAAGTAGATAAATAGGTACCGCTTTCTAGTGGGAAGGTAAACAGCGTTTCCGTGTGCGGTGCTGGTGCTGGCTCGCCAGAGCAGCTTCGTCACACTGGCCACGTGACCTGGAAGTGTCTTCGGACAGCGCCGGCTCCCGGCCTCTTAAGCAAGATGAGCACACAACCCTAGAGTCTGAAACGACTGGCCCGTACGGGCAGGGGTACCTTTACCTTTAAACAAAGAGAACTAGCAGTATCGCTAACTGCAAACAACATTCGTCCCAGTAAGAATGAAATCCGGTGACTAAAACTAATGCAGCTGCATACAGTGGTACCTTGGGTTACAGACTCCGCTAACCCAGAAATAGTACCTCGGGTTAAGAAATTTGCTTCAGGATGAGAACGGAAATCGAGCGGCAGCAGCAGCGGGAGGCCCCATTAGCTAAAATGGTACCTCAGGCTAAGAAAAGTTTCAGGTTAAGAATGGACCTCCAGAACGAATTAAGTTATTAACCTGGTGTACCACTGTATTGTTAACAGTTTTTGCTGGTGGGATTTTGTTGCTATTGTCGTTGTTGTTATTTTGTATCTTCATTTTTAGATCTTATTATTATTCATGATTTATGTGGCAGTTGTTCAGTTTGGTTCTGTACCTTTTGATGTGTTTTATTTATTCATGACAATAAATAAATTTTGTAAACCTTTTAATATTGCAAGCTGCCAGGAGCATGGTTTTAACTACAGTATAGCAGCATACAGATAAAATGTTGGTGATATACACCAACCCAATAAAATCCTTAAAAAGGCAAGTGTGGGGCAGGAAGACAAGTAAAAGACTCTCTTCCATTTGGGCCACAGGATCATAGTCCAGGATTCTTTGCTTAGGTAATTACCTCATAAGGAACAAAACATTTGGCTATCTTACCACACACATCACAAAGGTTGTGGCACTTCCCAAACCATCAATCTTCTGAGCAGGTGCCGAGGAATTTAGGGAGCGGCAGCCTAACTCCCACATCAGTAACATGAACGTCTACCGTCTTTTCTGTTCATTGTACAAAATTCATGCCTCGGAACGCTTTCATTAAACTTAGTAGAGGAATAGATATGTATCCCAACACCTGTCTGTCCTTCATCTTTCCCAGCATTGTATGCCCCTTCCTTTACTTTGCCAGATATTGTATGATCTCATAGGAGAAAAGGAAATAGACACCATAATAGCCCTGCCTAAAGTTGTCAGCTCCATAACCAAGGGGTACTGATCCATGCTAACCTTTTGGTTAAAGCTAACAAAAGAGTACAAATAGTCATAGTAGCTATGATATGAATGCAAACTGTTCATTACATTCTGCAGTGAACAGAAGCTGCTACAAACTGACAAAATAAAACTGCTATAATATTGATCACATTAGGTACTGTGGTTTTGGAGTTCTGCCCAAACAATAAATTATGGATATTTTTACAAACTGCCCCCAGTTTCATCAGTATTTCTTACGTGGTAAATGTTGAAGCCCAAGGAGGGGTGTATACCACCCCCAAAAGGCCACAGCAGTTTTAGATACATCACGACTTTGGGAAGATGTTTAATTAGCCTGCTCCTTATGAGGTAACCATTTTGGATTGGACTCTTGCTCTATAACTTTGCAAAGCAAGAAGAGAGCAGCCATTTCATATTTCCCAAAGTTTTACATGAACTGAACACCTCCTTACATGAGGAGTTGTTGATAAATTTGGGAGAGCAGGTATTTCTTGAGATCAAAGAACTGATTTCAGAGTTTTAAAATCACAGGTATTTGTGTAGCCTGGTGAAGATTAAGCAAAATGTTTTATTCTAAATTATCTTACTCACGGCTTCATATCACATTTATTGATAAGAGAGGCAGGTTGGATTTGTAAAAAGTAATTTTAACAATGGTTTGCAGCGTGGTTATGTAAGCATGTTAAATGTGAACCACTTTAAATGTGAATATCAGGCAAGTCTCTGACTCCTCCCTTGAGCCGTTAAGAGGAAGAGAATACAATATTATGTGAATATGAAAATACTGTGCAGCCCAAATGATCACAATATAAAAAGTAGTTGCTGTTTGTCAGGATTCTTACGAACCCTTGGTACTTAGTAGGTCACTTTTTCTTGGGGAGCATAGATTGAGGAATGAGAGATGAAGTATTGAGGAGGATAGTATATCAAGGCACAAAAAATGGATCAGTTTGTTGATAGACCACCAGACATGGGAATAATTTGTGTCAAAGCAGAAATAACAACTTGTGGTGAATAATAAGCAGAGGATCATTTGGTCACCTGCTGTTGATGAAGAATGGTGAAATGCTGAGGGACTTCATTTTGACAAAAATAAAAATAAATCAGAGATCATGTTGTCTATAGTAAAACCTTCAGTTCTCTAATTTCAGTCTGCAAACTCTTAGGTTGAATACTTAAACATTTTGCAGATCTTGCTCTGCATCATTTCCCTGATTTATCCAACACCTGTAGACAGAAGGGGAAAGTAAGTGTTCTGGGCTCTGGTCCAAAAGAAACACTGATATTCCAAGTACTGTCCCCTCAAGTTCCTGCAGAGACAATTAAGTTATTGCCTGTTAGCCGAAATCTCACCTCCAGAATCCATTAGGCTGCAGGAGCCTTTTCTGAGTGTAGGGGAAAATACAAGGTGCATCTAGGTAACAACGGCTTTCCAAAGTGTGTCTTACGCCACACAAAAATTGGGAAAGGTTTTTCTGAATATGAAGCCCCTCTTCTGTTATGGAAGCAATATGCTGTCCTGAGTAGTAAATGAACAGGGCCACTTCTGCTGTGACTTGCATGTGTCTCTAACAAGAATCATATTCTCATAGTGTGTTTTATTAAAGCTACTCCCCCTACCTATATTTCCAAAATTTGGTTAGGAAAAAGAATTGTTGAAAGTGACCATATAAACCCTGGAACTATGCTGCTAACATCCAGTTTTGAAAACCAGACCTACTTTTTGGAAAGTGGGGAAATGGCAGAGAGTGAGAGGCTAATGTCATTTAGCAGGATTGACATGCTGTTTATGGAAGTTCTGAAGAGGTCCGGATTTCAGTTGGATGTGACAGTGGCTTGGTGGTGGACCCTTGGGATATTTAAGAACATTAAGATGAAACACTAGCTTCCTTCCAAAGCATTGGAATTAATTTTGAGGCACTGATATACTGTTTGATGTTTTGTTTGTTTGTTTGAGAGATGCTCTGTAAATGGTCTTCTGATTTTTAGCAAGCAGTTAATGGCATTGCAGATAATATAAACCAGCCTTCTGCAACCTGTAGCCCTCCAGAAATGGTGGGGCCCCCAACTCCTATCAGTCCCAACCAGCATGGCTAGTGGTCAAGGAGGATGGAGCTTGCAGTCCAACAGCATCTGGAGGGCACCAGATGTGCGAAGGCTGATAGAAACGGATCAGTTGCTATAGCACAGAAACCAACATTATGGACCACTCAAGGTCTCTTCGTGCCCTCAGACGCCAAGTGATAGGTGGTGGTGTTTAAGGTAGGGTAAACAACAGTGTGATCAGTTCCCCATCTAACTGGTTGGCTTTGCACTCGAGAACAGTGGGATGGTAGAAAGGCCACAATCTCCAAACAGTGTTAAAATAAATTAAGCAGCTTAGTTCAGGAATTGACTGAGCTCTGGATCAAACTCAGAAAGTTTGAATTTCGCCTCTGCTGGGGGCTTAGGTGGGCCATCCTCTCCCCCTGCCCCTCACCTCAGAAACAGGGACACAACACAAGAATCCCATAAAGCAGGTCAGTAAGGATGGCTACAAGATCGTGGCTGCAAAATGCTCTAAACATTCTTAAGCCCCGTACAATTGCTGAGTATCAGTTGCGGTATTAAAAAGCATGCAATCTCTAAATAATTTTTCATTGTTCAGGAATGGGAAATATTAGAGTTATGCCAGTTCTCCTTCATCCCATCACAAAAATATCCAGCAGTGGTCCATAAAACTTACATCACAAGGCTCTTCACAGTATGTGCAATAGTAATTGTGATCACAAAGAACTTTACTTGGAAAATGCAGTGTCTCCATAGAAATAGAAGTGCAGGCTCTAAGCAATGCATGAGAAATTAACGTAGATTTATTGTGCTAAAAACATTATGCATAAAATCCAGTGCTTTAGTTGCAAAAAGTGCTAGGACACTGCTGCTGGCTTTTCTTTTCTTTTCTTTTTTTACATCTGTTGAATGGCTCTAAGCAGGGATTGTACTGATTTACTTATTTAATAATAATAATAAAATCAGAATCTGTACTTGGAAATTAAAGTTCCAGGAAAACTTTTGCAATGGAGTATCACAGTGGATAGAGAATGTGCCTGGATTTTCTAGCTGGGCTAGGCACAAATTGTCTCATGTTCACACACTTAACAATTGGCAAACCAGCTCTTCATTTTCCAAATGCGTGTCTTGTTTTGTTTTTCAGGCTCTGATTCAGCTGCCACCATATATCTCTCAGTGCGATGAAGTTCTTCAGTTCTTTGAGACAAGACCAGAAGACTTAAATCCCCCCAAAGAGTAAGTTTGTTATAAGTAGCTTACACAGCTGCATTTCAGAAATGTTGAGAGAGAGAGAGAGAGAGAGAGAGAGATGCAGCCAATGAAAAAAAGACAGCAGCATTTGTGTTTCATATTTTCCAGAGTACAGAAACCTCACACATCAGGTATGCGGTCACATGACATCAGTGAACATATAGTACGGATATCAGATTTTAAAAAAACACTATTAAAGAATGAATGAAGCAGCTCGAAGATAAGTTAATAGTGAAAAAAAATGGGAAAACTAGAAGGTCAAAGAAACATGCAGCCTATGTTGCATACTGAGTTGGAAGGGACCTTGAGGTTCATCTAGTCCAGCCCCTGCAATACAGGAATATGCAGCTGTTCCATATGGGTATCAAACTTGCAACCTTGGCATCAGCATCCAACTCTAACCAAATTCAGGGGTGGGGAACCTCCAACATGTGAGCCTAGACTTGCCAGGACTCCCCATTTGGCCTTCCAGGCCATTTCAGCCAAGCCATGGAAACCTGAAGTACACCTTACATAATATATGATGTCATGTATAGGGCAGGTTAAGACCTGGCTGAGCTGAGCAGGGGTTTATTGGTACTGGCCATCTGCCAATCAGGGTCACTTGCAAAGCTGTATGCAAAACACTGTGCGTAAGGCTTTGCAGGACCCAATGGTCAGCTGATTGCCAGTCCTGCTGAGCCCATTGAGTATGATCCCATTGAGAAGTGATCCACAAGATCCATGCAAGCAAAAAGTGCCACCTGGCATAATGGTGAGATCAGGTGATTGACATGTAGCTCCAGCCCCCTGTCATACTTGGCCTGTGAGAGGTGGGGGAGGTAAAAATCTGACCTGCTGGCGAGATCCAGTTCCCCACCGCTGATCCCCGCTGGTTTCGCTCCCTTCATTTACTTGCCCACATTTTTTAAAATTGAACTTTTACTATGAAACATAAATACAAAATCATAAGATGTGGTTATGTGCATACAACCAATATATATGGATTGTAACTATCATGATTAAATACAATTTAAAGCATAGCTGGAACTTTTAAGAGCTTGCCTAGAAATTTTCTAAGTGTAACTGGAAACTTTTGACACATAATATGATAGTGAAACTGCTATGTGCTAGAAACCAAATTCTGTTATAACTATTAACAAAGTTGTGTGAGCCAAGATGCATTCCTTCTATATTCCCCCGTACCAAAATGCATTTAATTGAGTCCTGTACTACAGCCCAATAAAGGGCAGACTCCCTTATTCAGTAAGTGATTATCTTGCTGCCTACCTTCCCTCACCGTAATCATGTGTGTCAGTTTCATCATCCTAATTATTTAGTATTTATGTAAAATATTTGTGAATCACCTATAATCCTAGATTCAACTGGTTTACAACAAAATAAAATACAGAATAGAATACATCATACATCATACACTAGATAATTTTAGCTGCTAAGAATAAAGAAAACTGATTTTTACAGGCATACAAAGGATTATCCGTATCTGTTCTGTTCAGTATCACCGGCCTTTGAACTTTCATAGTTGGATAGTAAACATCATAGGATATATCCATCTGAGTCATACTCAGAGTAGAGCCATATGGCTGATGTGACTTATTTCACCTGATAGGACTTAATTACACACAACCATATAACTTTACAGAAATGCACAGTAAGCTGTCAGAGATGCCTTTCTCCACCCAGAGCAATGGAGGTTGCCTAACAGCCTGTAGTGGTTTTCTAAAATTTAGGAGCAACCCCAAGCAAAATCTGTTTTCCTGTTGCCAGTTTCTTGAGCAATTTATTCTGACAAACAGTAACCACATGTTTGTTTTCCACCCAAAACAAGGAACATCAGCAATCTCTCTCTTTTTTCCTTGCATGACGCAACACGGTCTTGTGACTATGAGCTGCTTGAGGCCAGAAGCTCTTTTGTTGAGGATTCAGAGCATAAGACACCAACCACTATCTCATTTCTTTCTGTGTATGACACTAGAGCACATAATTATGCAAAGATATAGATTGTGCAAGTTCACATGGAAAAATGTGTATTTCAGAGGAATGAGAAGAGAGAGTTCTGCCATTATTTGTGTTGAACATGGAGTCTTTCAACACCCAAGCTGGCCGCAAAGGGTTGTTCTCTTTCAATACAGGCAGGCTTTATGTTTCCATTTGCCTTTGGGCGCATATTGTTATTGCTTCTCCTCTTTGATTTCTCTTGACGTCTTGGCTTGTCATAGTTTCTTTTATGACTGCCAGTTAGTTGATTAGATTGGTACAAGGGCTTAGTACCCATTAACTAATAACATGCTGTCAGCCTGTGTTTCCATCCATCCTGCATTTAAGATGTTTTTGCCCATTAACCCTGTGTCCCTTTGCTAATTCATCAACTAATGCAATGAAAGACATATGCTGAAGACAGGCCTGCATCATGCATAGCTTCTTCATCATTCTGGAAGTGGGTGTATGCTGGGGGCTTTTGTTAAGACCTTTATAGAACCTCAGTGCTCTGTACTGTAGACAGGAGGGGTTAGATTATGAAGAGGCATTTGTTCAGAGCCTGCCCAGACCTCATTTTCACTGCACGAACAAGACCAAGTCTTGAGTATATGCAGTCTTGCTCCTGACCATAGAGTTTGTATGTGCTAGATTTCTCTCTACTGTATGTGGAATTTCTTTTAGATCCCACATGCAGATAAATACTTGCACTAGCCCAAGTTGTTCCTTCCTTTACAGTTTCCTGACATCCGTCTACCTACTCATATTTGGGGACTGGATCCTTGAACCTTCGTGAATTAACCTTCTCTTTGATTCCATATGACCTGCCTTACTATATGCTGTTTTATTCATTCCATTGTAATACTAACAATATGCAAAAAATCTACAACTCCAATATTCAGAGGTGCTGCTGCAACTCGGAATGTCCTTGTGTGGGCGAAACCAAGACCACCTCTCCCTTCAACAGAAAACCCTCCAAATAGTTCCTCCTTATTGAAACACTTCAAAAGCCATTCAATGTCTCCTATGTTGATTTTTTTCTGAAATTGACCAGGAAGCTGAACTACAATGAAGTTGAAATTGAATAGTTCTTTTGCAAAATGGGAGGGGGGCTTGTGGTGGTTTGAATGAGTTGATTTTTAAAATAAAATGTCCTTTTTGCTTATTTGGGACAAAGGTGTTCACCTTTATAGATGGAATGGAAAATGTTGCCTGAATTACAAAGTTAGGCACAATTTTTTTTTTGGGGGGGGAGAGGTAATTATACCTCCTCCTTTGTCTTCTTATCCTCTTGCTGTAATAATAATCTTAAATTTAAGATAAGCTAATTGGTACTCACAGAAACCTTGTCACACATTCACAGATAAATCTTTTATACATCTGAGCAGCTAGGATGGAGAAATATAATAAACAACAATATTAGTGTTCTTGCGCCTGATAATTACATTAGAGTGAGGCTTAATTTATGCATCCTTGTGTAGTGATTCTCTGAATGAAGTGAGCCCTTTGCTGTTTCCTTTGGCCTTTTGCTAGAAGGATAATAAGAAAGAAAGGACTTGCCATTCTGAGTGGCTTAATAGATTCCTCTCAGCTGCCAGCAGCAAGCTGCTGTTGTGTCTCAAGGACATCTCTGTTGTGTTTCATGGCCCAGCTGGAATACTCGATGGATATTTATTAGCTACAATTCAAAATGTTAATTAATAAAAGTCCTTGACTCTCTCCTCTGGAGGGACTGGTATGAACAGTTCTCCCAGTGCTGCACCACTTGATATGCTGCAAACCTACCAATCACACGATGAAACCCACAATTAGGTGAATTGTAGTGCTGCATCTGGGGCTTGGTCGGATGTCATAACTCATGGGCGAGATAAACACTTTCTTTGGGACCTTGAATTGGAGCCAGGTCTTGCAGTAAAAGGAAGATGCCTTATCATAAAGTAGCAAATATGTGGTGAGGTGAAGCACACATTATCATGTTGAAAGCCAAATATAGCAATCTTTCTGATAATGGTTTGTTCATATTAAAAACTCCTCCACCTAACAGATTATTCTTCCTGCTTCATTTATGCATTCAGGATTGTAGCCTGATTTCATTAAAGTTTCCAATTACATTAGTTCCAGAGGATTACATGTACAGGCTCAGTGTTCACATATCACTAAGTCAAAACCATTGCTTAGCAGGAATGCACATGTTCCAGGACAGAAGATCACAGCTGGCCCTGCAGTTCTGCACTGTGTGTGCTGCTGCTGTCCTGCTTGGAGCTAAACCATGGTTTGTCTCCGCTAGACAAACCATGAGCTGTAAATCAAGAACAGACCTCTTCTCTCCAAGAACTTATATGCTTGTGCATTAGTGCCAAACCATGGTTTGGCTTGGTATAACCTGTGAACCTAGTCAAAGACTGTTGTTCAAAAAAAGAAAAGTAAAAGAAGGCTCCAGTTAGTGCTTTAGGCAAACATATTTATAGTTGTGTAAGCCTTTGTGGGATAGAGCATGGATGGGGAACCCACGGGACTCCTGATGATGATGGACTCCAGCTCTCATCATCCTTTGCCATTAGCCATGTTGCTTAGGACTGGTCTCATCTAATTGGGCCCAAGGTTGCATGGACAAAGTGGGAAGGCAAGACTGGGCATCTAGTAACCACCGTTGAAACTTACTGGTTTAGGAATGCAGTAAGGCTGCTTGGATGGATCTGTGAAAGTCCCAGGACATGCAGGAACTGAAAGCCTCTTTGTATTCTTTCCATTTCTCAAGTTGAAATAGCCTTCCCCTTTCCCCCACTAGTGGCATAAAGGAGCGCAGCAATGAAGCTGTGAAAGTCTGATGTGTGCGACAAAAAAGCCATTGCTGAGTCAAGGGATTTAGCTGCTAACAGTTCTCATGCTGAGAGCCTTGAGCTTTCCATGCACAGACTCCTAAGTGGCTATTAAGAACAATCTGCTGTACTCTACCAGAGAGAAGCAACAGACAGGACAGATTACGCTCTTTGCTAGCTTCTTGTTCTTTCCAGTAACTTGTCTTAGAGACCTGTGTACATCCTTGTCATCTGTGTCCCAGTAATGTTAACGAGGGCAGAGCCATTCCTCTTAAAAGGAACACAATAAATATAATACACTGTGAGTTACACCATGGCAGGGAGAAGGAGATGCGAGGTTTTTGTCTGCAGCTACAGATCTGTGGTGGAATGTGCTTGACAAACATTTCTAGTGGCTTATCTAATTTTTGGTGCCTTATCTATAGATCTGCAGGATCACTGAATAGGAGGCCTCTGGGGATTGTGTGTAAAGCCTGCGCTTTGATTATACAGCACCAGAGCCTTACCTCTGGAATGGATGTTCAGAATTTCAAACATCCACAGAATTTAAACTCAAAAGACACACAGTGAATTAATTTGTCTCGTCCCTTTGTTAAAGCTATCCAAGCTGGTGGCCATCACTAAGTCTCGTGGGAAGAGTGAATTCCATAGTTAACTCTGCACTGTGTGAAGAAGTGCCTTCTTTCGTATGTCCTGATTCTTCCAGCATTCAGCTGCGTTGGATGGCCTTGCATTCTAATATTACAAAAGAGGGAGCAAAACTTCTCCCTATCCATTTTCTTCACACCGTACATAGTTGTGTACACTTCTGTCATGTTTCCTTTTACTCACCTTTTCTCTAAACTAAAAAGCCTCAAATTCTATAGTGTTTTCACATAGGGGAGTTGCTCCATCTCCTTGAACATTTTTGGTTGCCCCTTTCTCAACCTCTCCAGCTGTACAATATCCTTTTTGAGGCGAGGCGACCAGAACGGGACACAGTGTTCCAACATGGAATTCGCCTTTTTCACAGCTGCTTCACACTAAGCCAACATCTTTCTTGAACTCTCTTCAGAGGATTGAGTGATTCTCCTTCATACCTGATTTAAGCCTTAGCTTGTTCTTTAACCACCTTCCTTGACCTAATCTTTATTTAGTTTCTGCCCTAGAAAAACTGGATGTAGTAGTAGCCACACTTTGATTAAGGTAGCAGTCTAAAACTCTCAGATTCTTTTAGCCTAATCCTTTGGGCTATTCCTTGAAGGTCAGCAATACAGTTTTAAAATCCTCTTTCTGACATCTTTCTTCAAGGCTGCCTCTATGTGTATGTTTGAACCACTCCAGCGTGGCTTTTGTGCTTGCCTTCCCTGATTCTGTGGAATACCAATGTTTACATCTGTGCTTCTTTATTTTTATAATTATAAGACATTTTGAGCCCTAGATGGTGAAAAGTGGGACTATAGATTTTTAAAATAAATAATAAACACACAAACACATACACAGAGTCAGCTGACCTTATTTGCCTGCTGAGCCAGGCCCAGTCCTTATTGGTGGCTGTTTTGCAGGGTCCCCCCTTCAGATTTTTTGTAAGCTCCCTCCTTCCCCAAAGAAAAGTCTGCTGAGTCTAATGCCTTCCTCTTGTGCACAAATGGTGTCATTTTGGCTATAAAAAGAGCCATATTTCATAGAATGAATTTGCTATTGTATAGCATACTTAGAGACACGTAGCTAGGTGAAGGCTGAAACGGTATTTGTAGTAACTGATTGCTTCCTGCAGCCATCCTGCAGCACTGCCAGTAAATCAAAGCGAGGGAGCCAGGAGGAAAGATGGGTCAGAAAAAGAGTTCAGCTGATGTGAGCTTTCTGGTCAAACTCTATTTTTTGCATCAATTGCAATTAACAGGATTTTACTCAGGGTCAGTTTTAAATGTGATGGTGCTGATGTGAAAGTTGCCAAAACTCATTTTTCTCTTTAACGGTGCTTTGTGTAACTGTAAAAGATTATGACCGCACACTCACCCATGTATCTGCAGCCTCTCTTCAGGGCACCATAGCTACCATCTTGGCACAGGATAAGAGGCTTCTAAATACTACTCCAGAAATGTGAAGCACCCGTTTTTAAGTGCCCTCTGTGTTATCTTTATCCATCAAATTTAAGTTGACCAATGTGTTACATTTGAAGCTGGTGACGAGCAATATCAAATACCTTCCGTCATTTTGGAAGTCGTACAATATGGACTACAATTTATATTTTATATTAAAAATTTAAGCCTATTTCTCAGGCTGTATATATTTTGCACAAAAATAACTTCATGAGACAGATTGTGCTAGAGATTGTTTCTGAGTGCTCAGTTTGATTGCAGATGTTTTGTGTCCTGTTATGGAAGACATCAACTTTTTATTGAGAATTGTTCTCTAAACATCCTAGGGTTTGTTCCTAGAGGCCCAAAGATGGTACCAGGATTTCTGTACAGAGCAAGTGTTGAAAGTCTCCCATTAGTACTCATGCTTGGTGAGAAAAAATGAAGACTTGCCTTCTGTTTTGAGCATTCACTTTGTTGATCTTGTTTTTCTTAGAATGAGATGCAAAGACAAACACTGGTTTTGTTTCAAGATTGTCCGCATTTTTGGTAATGACTGGGTTCTGTAATTATTTTAGGGCCGATTGATTAGTATCCCCCTCCGCCACTGGGAAAACAGAACTGTGACCTAAAACATGTAACACCCCCATGTTCTTTCACTTGCTAGCCATTCTAAGAGGTATTTTTATGGGCCAATGCCACATTGCTTTCTCCTGTTTCAGAGTGGGGTGATAGGCAGAGGGGAGGAAGCTGCAGGTTGCTGCAAGCTGACTGCAGTTTCCTGTCTTGTCTTGAGTTACTGCTCTCAGAGGTGTATCTGGTCAACCCGAGAAGGTCCTGGCAAGAAAATAAAAGTGCAGGCTCCCTTCCCCCTCCTCATCCAGACAGAAAGGATAGCAGAAAAGTGATGGAAAGTGATGTGTTACACTTAATACATTTAGCAGACAAGAATAAAAAGCAACAGTTTTCAAGGTACTGCAGTTTTATGCTAGACAGGAAGAACTCAGTTGGGTCCCCATTGGAATCTCTGTCTCCCCTGGTGCCCAACAAGTAAAGAAAATGCTTAAGGCTGATACTGTCTTGATTATTATTGCCCCTCTGCTGATTGTCTGTTTCATGAGATTCTGATGGGGTTTAGATGTAATGTCAAACTGATTTGGTGTTATGTGTACAAGCAAGCCTGAGCCTCTGACGTCCACACCCCATACCACCACCACCCTTACTTTTCTGGTTCTCAGCAAACGTACATGGCCAGATTCTGGCGAAATGACAAACTGTGTAAACCTTAGTTTGCTCACATGCTTAGGAACCAGGCTCATGCCTGCTTGTGTATGTAATACTGTGGATTCCATATGATTGGCTATTTATCCTTTAGGCTTCTGCCTTTCCTATCATGTTTGCTGATCAAGCTGTGGTTGAGCATTATTACATCTTTTCTGAGCTGCTGTCTGTATTGGAGAATCCTCAGACCCAGGAAATTTACTTGAATCCATATGTTTTATTGAGTTGCTCTTTGGCCCCTATGTCTGGTTTCTAAGGCTATGAGAGCGCCAGCTGTTTCTCGCCAGAGTCTGTTGCTGGCATCCCTGGAAAGAGGAATGCAGTCTGCAGCACATCCTGTGAACGGTCACAGTTTTCAGTGCTCTTAACATAATTTTGCATAAGAAAAATGTTTTCTGTGATTTGGTGCAGATGCATTGCCCGTGTTCAAATTTAATGCTAAACCTGGTTTAGCACTACACAAATGTGATTCCTGCATTGCATGTGGTTGGACTAGATTATGTGTTGGGTCTCTTCCACCTCTACAGTTCTATGAGTCTATGACAGGCATCCCCAATCTGCGGCCCTCCAGATGTTTTGGCCTACAACTCCCATGATCCCTAGCTAACAGGACCAGTGATCAGGGGTGATGGGAGTTGTAGTCCAGAACATCTGGAGGGTCAAAGACTGGGGGTGCCTAGTCTATGAAATAAGTCTAATGAAAGGAAGCTTTTCATTAGACACAGTTCTGTTGATACCGGGTATATAATAAACCATCTTACATGGCTTGTTTTCAGGTGGTTTTTACCGGGAGGTAAATCTCCCTATAGTAACAAAATAAAAGATTGATCTTAGTGTGCCACATGTTCTTAAAGCAGCTTTTGTGGTCCCAAGAATTTTGTATAGGAATTGCAACTACTACATAGCAGCTTGTGTGAAATAGCTGTCATGGTTAGATCGGCCACATCAATATGAGGCCTCTCTATCAAGTGAATGCAGTTAGGCTTTTACTGAGAAGTTTATGTTAAAAGGAGGGGAAAGCTTAGTTGACAGCTATCATTTTAGCTGGTGTTGTGAGTCTGCCTTCAAACACTGCATTGGGTCAGTGCTTCATGTTTGTCAAATTAAAAGCACATGTTGGCTGGGTGAAAGGCTGGTATCTTTGTCACAGCTTTCATTTCTTGGAACAAAGGGGTGATTCAGGGACAGACACTGTATTTGCAGGAACTGTTTTGAGGTTTCTATTTACAAACAAGTGGTGTGCATATTTTATGAAACAATTTATAAAAAATAAATAAACCATTAGCAGCAACTTGAATGTGAAATTTATATCATATATAATTATTTTTGTTGAGATGTGTAAACTGCTTATAGATTTCTCAAAATATAAAGTGGTATAAAAGAAAAATAAATACAGTTGCAGATTCTGGACCAAGAACTATCCAAAGTTTGGACTCTTCTTCATGCTAACAACTTATGTGCAGCCATATAGACAGGGCTTGTTACGTTGTCTTGTTAATCAAGTTTATTTTCTCTTTCTCAGGGAACCAATTGGAAAGAAGAGATCTGGTAAGGCAATTACTTGTTTTATCCCCCTTCTTGATCTTTTATAAAGCTAATGGAATTGACCACAGCCAGTGACCACTTGACAGCTGGACTGAACCACGTGTTCCACAGGCCACCTGTATTATACTACTTCTCTTTGATGAGGTGGAAGAGATTGGACGAATCTGTCACAGAAGTGCTGTTTCTCTTTGACTTTTGTCCTTCTGTCACCCTCTCTTTTGTTTCTACTTCTGTGAGGGTGATCCCATTACAGATCTGGTCCAGGAAGCCTAAAAGGTTCCCCACCCTGTTCTACAGGGTTGCAGTGTATGAGAGCAGATTGGCACAGTAACCATCTGTTCTGTTTATAGCTAGGATTGCAGTTTAGCCAAAATGTCATTGTCCATTTTTGAAGTTGGCTTTGGTCAATGAAGGCAGGTTAAACATGGCACTTGAAGTGTAGTGCACTTGTGATGAACAATTATATGCTAATAGCTGTCAGTAGGAGTGATCAGTAGTCTTGTTTACTAACTTGGCATTTGGAGCTGCTATATTCTGTGCTGCTGCATCACTCCCACCTTGTTCCCCAGCACAGCTGATTATGACTCCTGTCTGTGCATGTCTGCCATCTTTCACTGCAACACCTAGTCTAGTTGCAGTTTACACTACATATAGTTTGCCTGTATGCTGAATGATGGTTGAGGTAGGCAGTGAATAATAGGAGAGGCTGCAGAGTTTGCACAGTAGAAATGAAAGAAAGGGAAAAATAGTAACCTGTTTAGAAGCAAGATGTGTGAAACGTGTTCTTAGAGGGCTCTTCCTTTGAGTTCAGAAAATGCTTTGAGCCGAAACTTGGGCATGCATCGTTGTAAACATCAGCAGGAGGCTTTGTTCTGAGCCGTTCTGTTTTCTTTTGTATTCGTTATTGCATTTGTCAAAGAAGACCAATTTCCTTTTCTGCTTGCTGTTTGGTGCCTGGAGCTGATTGCGGCAAACAGAGGACCTCCAAGGGCAGTATTCCCTACAATAATCTACAATGGATTCATCCTTCCGTTTTAGTCAAAGGAGCGTAACAATCACACACATACCTGCTTGCCCAGTAGCAGTTTGTGCTTGAACATGCAAATCCTTTTGCATTGGCTCTGAAACTCAGTGCTAGCTGATTGCACTCCCAAACACCAGCAAACCAGGAACCCCACCCTGCAGGGCAACTAAACACCTGCCTGCTTCTTTCAGCTTCCTTAGTGGAGTACTATGTACTTTTGAATTTTGCCGGCATGAAAACACAATGAACTTTATAATAAGTTTATTTATTCCCAGTGCAGAAATACTGGTCAGTTTGTTTTTGCAAACCTGAGTAACTTAATCCCATGGAGCATATTCTAGTTTATAAATACACCCACACACAACATTAAAGGAAGGTAGAGATATTGGATCCTATTCAGGTAGTTACATGTCGCTCAAGAAGATTGGGCACATATTCTATGTTGCTGTGATCTGCCAAAGGATTACTGCTTGCTCAAGTTTGTTCTTGGTTTTTACTTCGAGTTCTCCCCAGATTGCTCTCTCTCTCTCTGTGTGTGTGTGTGTGTGTGTATCTGTATCTGTGTGGTGCCTTTTGACCACATGAAGATCTGCACTTGCAGTAGGAGTTCATTATTAGTATTATGATTATCTTGCCTCATCTTGACAAATGGAGACAACACACGGTTGTTAATCTTTCATTACCTTTGCATCTGTATATTTATATTCTTTTTTGTGTCCTCATTGCCTTTCTCCACCATTTTGTTCCTCCATCAGGACTTATCCAGAGAACGGCTTCTTTCCTTCTGAGAGGTAGTAACAGTAGCTTGTTGCTTGGGCCTTGCTTTCACGTTTCCTCCCTGCTGGGCAACACGTGCTGTTCCTCTTGGGCAGTCTAGGCTCCTCTCTCTTGCCACTGCTTTGTCAGGTTGCTGCTTTCCGTTGGGTAGGGAGTGCTGGGGTGGGTAGGGGATGTTCATTAAAAAATCTCCATTGAATAGCACTGAGGATAAGCAAATGAAACCCAACTAGGATGGTTTGCAGCCCGTTACATGGCAACTCTACTGCTTTGCTGGTGGTGGTTTCAAGGTTTGGGTGATAGATGGGAATAAATTACACCGTGGCTTTAATGGCAGGGGAAAACTGGAATTGTTGAGTGATTGGGAGCACTGCCACATCTGACACAAATGAACAGCTTTTGCACATTTGCATGTTCATTTAAATATATGCAAATTGCCATTGATCAACATTTAGATGCAAATACTGATACTTAGATGTGTCAATCCTACGCTTTTTCCTCTTTTTAATGGAATCTGGAATCTTGCAAAATTCTGTCTAGATTTGCCACTTTGAAGGGAAAGTTTAGGTGCTTAGTTGTGAAAGGTTGTGCTGGCATCTAAATTTTAAGTGACAATGCCACACTCACCCATCTAGCTCATTGTGCATATATACTTGTCCTTAATTTAGCTAGTATGCATGTACTAGGGTGGCTATTAATTAATTTATTTTTAAAGCTCTTTGTAAATAATTGGAAGGCTGTTTTTAAAATCTTGTTCTGCTGGGTAATTGTTCTTGGCAGCCCACTTGGCCTAAATGGACGTGTCAGGTGATTATGTATTGATCAACAGGAATTAAAGTACATCTCCACAGTCTGACAAAGCTTATCAATAAATGTGAGCTGCAGTGGAAGCCTCATAGGATTCTATGATCATTCATAACTTGTCTCGTTCTTTGGGTATGAAAGGATGTGTGAGTTTGTGTGAGGGGGGGATCAAAGCCAGTTTAAGAAGTCAAAAGAGGGCATAAATTTTTGCCCAGCCTACAGGTCAGCCTTCTTCAGAGCATGAGATCAAATAACTGAGCATATTAAAGAATCTTAAGTGACCTATAACTTTGTTGTTGTCTTTGGAGTAGATGAGAAATTGGTCTGGATCCATGACTTAGCAGGCAATCTTACAAACAAGACTAATGTGAGAAGGTCAAAACCTAGATTTGCAATTTTAAGTAGATCCATTCTCTAACTGTAAACATGCCTCAGTCGTGAGGCTCTTGCAGAGCGAAATATGTTGTATGTATGTCTCTTCTGGTGACAGGTCACCAATTCACAGATCTATATAGCATTCTCAAGTCCAATATTTGTTCATAGAATCCATTTGTTTCTTGGTCAAGTTGAGTCTACTTCACACAGGCATGTTCATTGCTTGGTATCTAATCTTTTGGTGATTTCCAACCATAAGTGTGATCTGTCATCACTGAGGTTGTTGGGTGATATGAAAGTCCCATCTGTTGTGAATTGTGATCAAACGGCAATCCTGGCTCCTGTTACCTTCTCTCAGGAGGCTAAAAAAAGCAGTGCTACTTTTAAGAGCTCATGTTTGTCCCAAAGAAGGCCACTTTTCTTGTTAACTCAGCCTCACAGCTTAGTGGTTGAGAATAATTGTCCTGAGAGGGAATCAGCTGAAAATAATCCTCACCTTTTCCGCTCAGTGCTGTTTACTGCATTGTGTTGCTGTTTTAATAGGTAGTTTGGAGGTGCCAGAGTTGCTTGTTGAAGCTGCAAATAGCCCAAGAACACTATGAGTAATTATATAGGGGGGGTTGGGGTCCGGAAAAGGGTTCCTTTCTCTTCATCCTGTGGTTGTTTTCCTATTATGGTCAAGTCATTCTGTGCTTGGGTCTAGTCAGTGTGGTAGTTGGCCTCAGACAGGAGGTGGGACCTACAGTCCTACAGCGCATTATTTTCTCAAAGTTATATTTGTTTCTTCCTGGCAACATATTCCAATACACTTCACTGTATTGGGAGCTTTAATTAGTAGTAAGTAGGGCTTTGCATTGCTCACCTGGAATGCTGAGGGAAGTTGGTTTGGATCTAACATAGTAGAAAATGCCCTTTTATTCCTTACAGTGGACATTCCTTTTATTCCTTACAGTTCTTTTTTCAAGTCTCATGTAAAACTGACTTTCCTAGAAATTGAATTGTTCGGCAAGCTTAGAATCCAATAAACTAAAAGCTGCTACAACCTTGCCAAAATCCTTTGATCCTTTGGCTGTGCCACACGGTGCTGTTCTTTCTGCAAGGCTGCCATCTCTTTCTCTGCTGCAGTTTTCATTGTGGAGTTTCCCGTCTGTTTTCTCCAGTCAAACCAGTCCATTTTGATAAAACTAGCTTTGTTGCCCTCATTTGAGCATTGACTATTTTCACTGCCCTCCAGGATCCCTGTTGCTCAGTTTTCTTTAACCCTTGAAATGTTTGAGGCCCCCTTTAGGTCATTTCAGAAACTTCTGAGGGCTTTGGGCTCTCTGGCTTTTATTACATGAGAGTGCTTTGCTATCTTCAGGAGCCCAGAGAACCAAGAAATAGTGTTTCATGGGAAAGCTCTGCTTCAATCAACATGGGTTTTTAAATACTCACCTCAAATTTCCTCTGTGCTGAAGGTGCAAGTGGGAACTAATTATGGAAGTCTTGGCTTTCTAAATGATACCTTTTAAGTGTTGCCTTTAAATCTTTAGATAGTCTACAAGCCAAAGAAAAGTATCAGGGTTCTGGGTCATAAGTCCAGAGCTTGATTGGGATTTGCATGCAGGTCTCTGAGTGACTTACTGTAGAACTGCAAGGTTGCACACTCCCAGTTGCTTTACAGTAGCAACAACTGAGAAACTTTCACCTAGATTAAGTCGCTTAAAAAAAGGTGGGGTCAGGAATGGATTTTTGTGTTAAAGGACATGTGAGCTTGGTTCTGGTACTGATCACACCTTTCTTTTGCCTAGAGCAGTAATGGCGAAAGTTGGCCCTCCACCTGTTTTGGGACTACAATTCCCACCATCCCTGACCACTGGTCCTGTTAGCTAGGGATGATGGGAGTTGTAGTCCCCAAACAGCTGGAGGGCCAAGTTTGGCCATCACTAGCCTAAAGTATAGAGGAGGGAAGAAACTTTTGCAGCTCCCCTTAACCCAGCAAAACTTTATTTGTTAAGAGGTGGACAAGTTATATAGGAAATGCACCCAAACTATGAAAAGAGATCAAAGGTTTAGAAGAAAAGGTGATTTCTAACTCTCCCACCATCAAGCACCATCTAATTAAATGTTTCCCCCCTTTCCTTTGCTGTTAAGATGGGGGGTCAAACTTAAAAAAGAATTTGCGTGCATGTAGGTTAACCAGATAGTAAATGTGGTGTAAAATAAAACACATAAGAACAAGAATCAGTGTGTGATCAGTTTACTTCGTGTCTTCTGAACAGAAACATTTCATAGGTGAAAGGAACGGCGCAGGAACATGTTAAAAGCAAAAGTGACTTATGGTATTTGCAGCCAAGAATAGCATTGCCCTTGAGACTGCAGTCGGGTACTTTTATGAGAGAGCAAGTCCCCTTGAACTCAGTGGGATTTACTTCTAAGGAAACATGCATAAAATTGGGCTGTTACTTAGAGTGTATGGGATTAAAGTTCCTCCTTGGTGCATGTGACATTGCACAGAAACAGAAGGGTTTGATGGCCATAAGAAATGGTCCTCTAAGGGAGCATGTTTTGTTGCACCTCTCTCTCTCTCTCTCTCTCTCTCTCTCTCTCTCTCTCTCTCTCCTCCCTCTTAACATTCGGTTTCGGATACATTTATCTTTGTGAGTAAACACTGCTGCCCCTTAGTGGCTCTGAATTTATTTGTTTTATTTTTAAGCAAACCACAGATTTCTTAAAGAGTTTATTTTCCCCTAGCTTCTTTCTTTGCATGGATAAGCTGAAAACATTTTCTGGGCCTTACAGGTTTTCCTTTTTCGTTTCTTTTCCTTTCCTTTATCTCCTCTGCATCTGCCCTACAAACAGCAGCCAGGATGATGATCTGGAATACAAAGGAAGAGCCATGTGTTAAACTGCAAAGAGCAGCTGAATTCTTGAGGTCTGTGGTCCTTGTAGCCCAAAACCACATCCTCCGGAAGTACAAAGCTTGAGTTCTTGCTGGGCCAGATGGAATGACCACAGGAAATGACTCCAGATAGTCATCTTTGGCAAAAAGCCATGCAATACCCTAATGTAAGGGGAGAGTTACTCTCCCTTGCAATTAATGTAGATTTCCCCACCACCAGTTGAAATTAAGCTCTCTAGATAGGCTAGCTGTGCTTAATTGGAAATATCCTAATTGCAACATAGATTTGAAAAAAGGCTTTTGAATTACCATCCTCCTTCTTAAACATTTCATCATTTTTAAACAACCAAGTTAAGAGTGAGGTCTTGCAAGTTTATTAGCGTAATCAGATTTTTGCCCCAACAACCGTATACTGTAGCCTAATCCTGCAAAGTTTTGAGTTAGTGGAATTTTTGCCGAAGACTTTGCTCAGGACTCTGCTCTGAAAGTAATTCTTCCTACATCTTATTTTGACTACAATACCCAGTCACTTTCCTTGCATGCCCTGATGTGACTACACTGGCTACCAATTAGTTTCCAATTCAAAGTGCTGGTTTTGGTCTATAAAGTATTGTGCTGTTTGTACCCAAATATCGCAAGGACCACTTTTCACATGAATCAACATGGGCATCTGATACCCATCTCTATGCTCTCCCCTGAGGGAGGATGTGGAGGGTGGTGGCATGAGAATGAGTCTTCTCAGTGGCAGCTCCCTGTTTATGGAATGCTTTCCCCAGAGGGCATGCCTGGCGCCATCACATTTTAAGTTTATTAGACATTCATAGGGTGTGGTGTGTGGTATCGTAATTGCTTCTCTAGCTCAGAGCATGCGACAATGGTATCAAGTAAGTATCAAGAAGGACCTATCTGCACCAATCTCAATTGTCACCTGTTTCCATCTCTCCATCACCTTGCCTCTTAAAGCTCACATTGGGCTCTTAAGATGTTGTCATGATCACGAGAAAAGCACATTATAGTCTGTAGCACATGTGGAGACCTAATGTTTGTCTTGTTCCCTATGACACAGGTGGAGATTTGGCATCTGCAGATCCCATGTTCCTGGAGCAGTATGTGGTGGTGGCAGATTACCAGAAGCAAGAGAGCTCTGAGATTAGCTTGTGTGCTGGCCAAGTGGTGGACATAATTGAGAAGAATGAATCTGGTAAGGAGAGTGCAATGGAAGCTTTAAATTAGATATATGCCTTGAGATTTCAATAAGGCTTTTGACAAAGCCCCCTTTATAGACTTGCAGAGAAACTGGTAAAATGTGTACTGGACAAGATAATTGTTAGGTGGATTTGTAGCTGGTTCACTGACTCCTCGGGAGGTGGAGGACTCTCCTTCATTGGAGATTTTTAAGCAGAGGTTGGATGGCCATCTGTCATGTAAAGCTAAAAATGTAAAGGACCCCAAGGTGGTTAAGACCAGTCAAAGGCGACTATGGGGTGTGGCACTCATCTCCGCTTTCAGGCCGAGGGAGCCAGCATTTGTCCACAGCTTTCCGGGTCATATGGCCAGCATGACTAAACCACTTCTGGCACAACAGACACCGTGATGGAAGCCAGAGTGCATGGAAACGCTGTTTACCTTCCCGCTGCAGCGGTACCTATTTATCTACTTACACTGGTGTGATTTCGAACTGCTAAGTTCGCAGAAGCTGGGAGAGAGCAACAGAAGCTCACCCCGTCGTGCAGATTTGAACTGCTGACCTTCTGATCAGCAAGCCCAAGAGGCTCAGTGGTTTAGACCACATCACCACCCGCATCCTTTCTTTTACCTTTACCCGTCATATACAATCTAGCTGAGATTCCTGCTTTGCAAGGGGTTGAACTAGATGACCCTCGGGGTCCCAAATCTACAATTCTGTGATTCTATGAAAAGAGCTTGTAAACGGGATCTCCTGTTCCTTGTAGGCTTCAAATGAGATCTGAAGCCCAGTGCCTGTTTTGTGGAGGTGGATGAGACATTTAAGCAGGCTAGCATCTATCTATATAGGAGGGTCATGCATCTATCAGCTTGTGATGACTAACATCTACATGCAATAAATGCCAAGGTTTAAGGGCTTCTATTGCAGCCTCTGATACACAAATCACTCAGCTATATGCTTTAGGTGGTATTGTCCTTGGCAACAAGTTACACAGGCACAAAGCTCCCATTTCAGAGTCAACATATTACATTAATAAAAGGACCATGCCATTCTTAGTTGCCAGTCCAGCTTTTTTGATGGGAAAGTAATGTGCTCACCTTCTTACAATTATCTTAGTTTATTTAGTAACATGACCCATTGTAGAAGGAGCTATGCTTAGAATTAAATTAATGTCTTTCTTTCCCCACCCAAGGAAATAATATATACAATACTTTTGCCTTCCTTATTTAAGTAAAATAAGAAGTCGCCTTGAAAAATAGCTTTGGACTTGCATTTTGACAACAGAGAAACTTCTACTATAGGATTATAATAGTAGGCGATTTGTTTTTTTCAGCACAATGAAGCAAATTACTTACTGCTCAATTTCTATCCACCAGCCATCCATTGTGAAGCAGTGACACCAACGTTGTTGCTGTTTCAAAGCACACTGTGCTGAATTTTTATGGATAATTTTAAACTTCACACTATTCTCTTATTGAATAGCTTTCTATAAATTACCATCTTGATTTGCTTCGATGTCATATAGAGGTCAAACCATTTCATAGTTATTCCCTGAATACCTTGTGTTACCATTCAGAATAGGGTTTTTTTATGAATTCTGAATTCACATAAAAAGACAAGTGCACAATAAATTGAATTACTGTATTAATTAAGCTGGGTTTATTGTCCGAGCTCAACAACATAAAGAGAATGATAAAGAAATAAAATTATCTATGTGTAAAAGTCAACTCCCAACGTTCTGTCATTCTCCCCAAACATTGTGTTATGCTTAGTGCGACTAAGAAAGTCTTAAGGCAGAGCTATGCAAACACAGTCTTGCTTGTTTCTCTGCAGCTTCCATTGGGTTCTGTGGAACATTATGGGCTGCTGTCTAGGACCTAGTTGAGAGGGTTGTTGACTGTTTTACTCTCCAGAATCAGCAGCAGGTTTAGCTGGTGTCTCTTCACCCCTGAAATGGCTTCCATTTTCATATAACAAAAACTACTACCTGAAGACAATATTGTGGAGGAGGCAAAATAATGCCAATCTCCCCTGCTCCTGACAGGCTAAATAATATCCCTTCTCCCCTTTCTGAAGGCTCTTCCAGTGCTGATCTACTTTCTAGCAGGTGACATAAAACTTTATAAGCTTATTGGAGACTTTCCAGAAGAACTGAGCTCTTTTTATATAGACCAAGTGATTTAGCGTTTAAGGACATCCTGCCAATTTGATGTAACGTTTGCGATTGGGAAGCAGTATAGGGTATAGCTATGATTATGTCAATGATTTTAAAATATGTGATCATTTTAATAAAAAAATATTCAAACATTGTGTGACCTTCTAAAGATTTAGTGTCTGTAGTAGTGTGGGAGCAGCTGAGATGTGATAACTCTGAGAACGTTTTCTCCCATAGCCTAAAATAAAAGAAGAGCCAATTCCTTGGAGGTTGGTTTTATTTATTTGTGGGTTAGAACATGTATTTTAGTGTAAACACAGAATTCCAGGATCTTACAACAGATGAAAGTACAATTTTATGAAAACATTTCCAAAATAGTAAGTTCTTTTTTTAAAAAAAAATCATTGCTTCGTGAAATAGAACATTGACAGATTAAAAAGATATTCAGTAACGAGTGGAAAGCCATGAAGGAGGGAGACAATTGCACTTCACAGTGTAAGGTAATACATTATCTTGGTCCAGCCACTGAGAAAGTGTTCTCCTTCTCTTGTCCCACCCAGCTGTTTCTCCACAGCTGGAATGGATGGAATGGGTTCAGTTCCAAAGTGAGAACTTAATGTGGCTTTTCAGCTAATGCTATTTCCCTTTCCCTTTAGGCTGGTGGTTTGTGAGCACATCAGATGAACAAGGATGGGTCCCAGCTACATGCTTAGAAGTTCAGGATGGAGCCCAGGATGAATTTTCAATGCAACCTGAAGAAGGTGAGAAAATGGCTTAAGAGAAGCTCCCCAATAATTCCTGGGTTTATTATTTGAACTGCTCTAGTCCAGCTAAATTTTTCAGGCTGTTGTCCAGGGAGCAAAAACTCCAGTTTGGTTTGCATTTTAAAAAGTCCTAACATCTCTCCTCTCTAGCAAGCTCCCATGAAGGCTGAACTGGATATCACTGACAGAGAAGGTGGTGCTAATGAGCTTGCTTGAGCCTTTCCCAGCCTTCAGTATCCAACTTTTCCTCCATCTTTGAGCCACAAGCCACACCAGCCTTTGATATGAAGAGCACATATTCTGAATTAAGACATCTGAATGGGTGCTTTGTTGGGTAATTTATTTTTTTTATGACAGCTGCTGTTATCCTATTGCATTGCACCTGAATAATATTTGATACAGCTGTCCACACTGGAAAGTCCCAAGTGGTTTACATGGACTCCACGGTGGTTTCTCTTCCCCTTTCTGCTCAAGTTCACATGCACTTATTTTCAACAATGCGGCAACAGCAGGTGCTCCTGTGACATTTGCTAGGTCCTCCCCATGGTGGCTTCTTGTGATGGAATGAGAAATGCAGAGACAGACATCAACAAAACAGGTCTAAAGTGTCAAAAGTGCACAACGCTTTTTGAGGAACTTCTTGAGTTTGTTGTGATTTCTTCGTTCCTTCCTTTTTTAGAAGGTGCAGATACTTCTCATTTCTAATATGACGCCTTTGTTAAGCAAAGCATCCAAGTCTTTCATATGAGCTGTGGAGGGATCAAGGTGCATTGTCTGGTTGTGGAATTGTCTGCTCTATTAAACAAGGCTGATACTTCCAAGGAGTGAAGAGCTGCCTCCTTACACCCTGTTTTGTCCCTCTCCTGCTTCCCCAACATGCTCCTCCCAGTCCCATGGAGATACTGGTCTCTTCCCAGGCACGTGGGCCGCCGTCGGACTCTTGGGGACTTGTACACCAGTGGATGGGGTCAAGGTGGATGCCGTGGAGATTGCTTTTATTGACCTCCATTTGTGCTTTGGACATTTGTCTACTTCCCGTTTCTGCATGTGCTGCCCATTGTGGTGTTTGCATGCGTTGTTGCATGTAATATATTACTCATTCACTGGGAATCCACCCTTTGTATTTCCTTGTGTGCATTGCTGGTCATATATGTTAAACCCCCACCCACCCCTCTTTCTCCTGCTTCTGGTACTTACTGTGTCAATGCCTCATGATTTAGGAGTTCTGGTCTTCTGTGCCAGACTAGAGAGGATGTTAAGTGCTCCTTTACATTCAACTTGCAAGTGCTAAAAAATGCAAATTGCATTGAGTGGGCTGATAATTACTGGGCTACAGCTGGCATGGTGAGAGAATTTTTCTCTTTGTTTCCCCTGTTATGGTCTTAAGGAAAATCTCAGAAGCCAGTATTTGTTCTAGGAGACATTTCTCCTCCAAAGCAAATACCACCTTTCAAAAGAGGAATTTCCTCAAGACTCCAAGGATATGTGCATGCAAAGTTTAAATTCTCCCTCCATAACTGCTGTGAGCCTATAAATTATCACACACACACACACACACACACGCACACACGTCCGGCTGATGCAATTAATAAGCACACACTAGCATGTTAAATATGAAGATACATTTAATGTCTTGTCTGGTTGCCCTTAGTTGACTCAGATATTTGCTTCTTGCACAGTGTTTCTAGCTTATCTTAAATCTAGAAGGAAAACAAAGACTGGCACAGACCTGCTGGATGTAATCGGCCACATCTCAGAGTTTTCGTGCTTTGGCTGTGTTCCTTATAATTCCTGTTGCATCCTGATGCCATGACATCTGTTTGATGCTCTGCTGATGTGCTTCTGATTTGTCAGGAAGTACAGCGTGGAGCATGTTGGTTGTGTGCTCAGGCACTTGGAACACATTTTATGGCTAAACATTTCAGGTGGACACATACATCCACTGAAGTACCTCATCGTGAAGTTGGCAGTTCAAGGTTATGTTAGTCTAACCAAGTGCTTGTCCACACTTTGCTTGTCCCTGAGTGGTTTTCTGCTTGCCCCACCACTTCCCCGGGAAAACCTGCACTGAATGGAAGGAAATATAAGTCCACGAAAAACCTGCTCCGAATCAGCAGTAAAGAGTGGCTTTTCCTGGAGAATGTGGCAACTCAAACTGAAGTGTGGATGAGCTCATATACTGCAGTTCTGTGAGTGGAAAGGACTGTGCATGTTGTTTCAGCTCTTCCTGCCAGAGATATCATTAAACTATCATTAAACTAGCTGTGAAACTGATTCCTGGCTCTGCACGAGGCATTTCTAGAAATGGGGACTGCAGATGAGTATTGAATGCCAATGGCAGTCTTGCTGAGGCAGACTAGCTGGCATCACTTTGGCAGCTGTGCATAGGGAAAGCAGGCCACAAAAGCATTATTTGTTATTTGTCAGTAATGCAGGTGGTGTGTGTGTGCTTGGATTTCTTGCTTCTCTTTCTGTAGAGTTGTCGTGATTATGTTTTTAGTGATACCAAGTTCTTCCGCCTAGTCTTAGCTAGCCGTTACTTCCTTTTCCTCTGGATCGTCACTGGAAATTGGTTACAAGCCTTATGGCTCTGGTGTTGGCATAATGCGCATTCCCCCAGAACTTTACCCACAGTCTGGTACTAGGGAGGATGGAAGGCAGTGGCAGCTAACCTGGAGTTATTGCAGGAGCTGTGAAATAGCTGCTTATTGGAGTGGTGTGGTTCCTTGAGTGCTATAACTTGGAAGGAGCATGGTCTCTTTAATTGCGCAGGAGAAGCTATCTGTGAGTCTCTGGTGTTACAGCGCTCATGTGAGTGGAGCACTCAAATGAACACTTGTGCACCCAGATAAAGCTGCTGAAACAACATTGGAACTGATGCTTAAGGTGTTTAGTATTGGACACTTAGGGCTAATGGAAAAGCAGATTCTTTTTAGAACAGGCCTGTGCAACACCCCACCCCTGACAAGCCCGGCGTACGCAGTCCACCTCATTTCCACTGACCACCTATTACAGCTGCCTGTCTTCAATTGGAAAAACAGAGAGGTTGTCACGCACCAGGCAGGGGCTGATAGGGTGTATTAGACTTGCAGGAGGGTATTACAAGTTATGTGACTAGATTTTTGGAAGCTTGTGTCAGGTGGATAGGCTCTCAACCCCGGTGTGTGATGCACCCGATTGCCAACCTTCCCATGCCGTGTAATCCAGTTCAGAGTGCTAGACTTAAATAAAGTTTGAAGAGTTTTCAAAACAGGGACAAGCTTTGTTTTCTTCTCTTCTATTTTGCTCCCAACAGAGGAGAAGTATATGGTCATTTACCCCTACACTGCTCGGGACCAAGATGAAATGAACCTGGACAAAGGGGCTGTTGTGGAGGTGATCCAGAAAAACCTGGAAGGATGGTGGAAGATCAGGTACCTTTCATTTGGGGTTAATGAAGAAGAATCAATGGGAGGCAGGCATGCCCGAGTATAAGGGACAAGCTACTTTTATTTTTTTATTACTGCAGTCTTGTGTACTAAAACCCAATGATGTTTATCTCTGTCTCTTGCAAAGCACCCTTAGGAGATGGTAGCTTCCATCCAGGAAGGGACAGAAGGAAAGATCAGGTTAAGACACACAAAGCTCCAACAATGACTGATGTAGAGGAATGCATTTTGTGGCATTCTGCTCTGTTTCTAGGAGATAAAAACTAGACAACACAAGCTCTTGGAGGAAGAGGAGTGGACACACAGAGGCAATACTTTAATGTTGAAAGGAATTGCTTCTTGCATTATGAACAGATGGCAATGAGATGCCCTGAAAATCTCATTGGCACATTCTGGTATATAAGGTGGTCTCGCCAACATATTTGTGGGGTTCGGAAACATGTGAAGGAAACTATCCAAAAGGTAACAAGGCATGATGTGCCACTGAAGCTACATTTTCATATCACAAAACGGTGGGTGCAAAGAGGTGCGTCCTTCGGCTATTAAAAAAAAAAACCTTTAAAGATGCTGTAATGCATAGGGGGAAAAGGTACTCGAATGGTTGAGTTGGGGGAAGAGGTTGTAGAGAATGCCCTGAACCATGCTCCTTTTTTGGCTCAAACTGCATGCTGCTGCAGTTGTCTTTGCAGTTAAGGGCACTTACTTCCTTTTAGTGGTAAAATGTGTTTATCACACAGTCTCTGCTTTAAACCAAACCAACACACACAGCACTGTCACAATGACTGCAGCTGGAAGTGCTGGATTGTGCACAGGTTGGTTCATTAGATGCAAAAAAAGTGTGTTATTTTAGTACCTACTTTTCGTAAGAGACCCATTTCTACACTTCTGACTCCAACATAATGAAACTGCAGACTGATGAGTGAAATCCTCCAGCCTCCTTAAATTAAGGGGGGAGGTCTCCCATCTTTCTGTTCTTTTTGCCTGGTATATTTCTTGCTCCTCAATCAAAGCATCTCTCTCAATTGTCCACTCTGTTTGCTGTTGAACAAGCCATCCATCTATCAGATTTTTGCATCTGTGTTGCCTAAAGAGGCTGCTGTTTGGTTTTGGTTTGTTTTTCTTTAATAAAAAAAGATTCTGGCTATAGATTTTTGAAGTGTTTAGTACAGCTTTGTTCACCACTTGAGAATCAGCTGTATCCACCAGCCTTGTAACGGGACAGCTAAAATATGGTTCACATTTGCAATAGAAAATGGTTGAAAATGTATGTGTTAATCAGATGGGGCAAAAATACAACACCCTATTTACAAGGCAACTACAGCCATATTGATCAGGGCCATAACAGAACTCAAGCAGAAATAATGGGCAAACTAAGCACAAAAAAAGAATGTCTTGATGACTATGCTCTAACCCTTGGTTGGTCAACTAGAGGTCTCTTCTGGCTACATTAGTTGTAAGTCTTGACACTGGGCTGACGCTGACAAAGTGTGTGTCGAGGTAAAGCAGAAAGCAGGCTTTGATTCCCATAACCTTCCAATGAACCTGCAGCATTGGCAACCACTACACCAGGAAAAAAGAATGTGTGTTGACATTTTAAACTGAGGAAATTTGCTTCAAAGAATCTCGAGTCTATTAAAGGCGCAGCAGCTGGCGTCATCTGATCCTAGCATCTTTGCCTCTGGCCACTAAGGTGGCATTTTCCTGTGGCTGGCACCAGTCCCTCCTCTCTGGCAGATGTCCTTGGTGGATGTGGTTTCTGAGTCACGGTAAAGGTTTAGGGCTATTGTTTTGTTTCGGGTTTCTCTTCTTTTAATGGTTTTGATGTAAGAAAAGAAGACATACGGCACACTGGAAAAGTGGCGACCTTTGTATAAGAACTGGAAACACCAAGAGTTAGACTGCTTTGCATGTGACAGAAAAGTAGATGCACCTGTCTCAGTGTTGTTTCCTGTTATACCTTCTTTTTTACATTGTGTTTATGTGCCACAGAGAAATGTGATTGGCCCTAGATCTCTATGTATATGCAGTGTATGCATTAGGGATGGGGAACCTCAGGTCCAGGGGCCAAATGAGGCCCTCAGGGTTTTTCCAAGGTCACACAGCCCTCACCAGTCCTGCTTTGCGCCCTCCTTGAGTGTGTTTTTTGCCTGGCTAGAATGTGCCTGGATGGAGAGGGATGTGTGAATGTGTAAAAACTAATCTAGTGTACAAACAGCAAATTTCGCATTTGCTGCTCTGTGGTTTCCCAGAAGGGGGTGTAGGCTGAAAAATTCCGCCCACCCCCAGGTGTCCACATGGTGAGAGTACACAGTTTGCCTCTACACAATATAGCAGAGGTGGGGCAGTCTTTGGCCCCTCCAGATGCTCTTAACATCCATCTCTGACCAGCTTCATGGCCAGTAGTCAAGGATTATGGGAACTGTAGGCTAGCAACACCTGGAGGACCACAGGTTCCCTCATCCTTGCATTTGAAGGACACAGCTGATACGTATGGTCTACAAACATGTACCTGTCAATTTTGCAATATGCGATGTGGCCCTTAGTCAGGCCCACTAGACTGTGACATTTGTCATGCTGCTTCAAAATAAGCAGAAATCATTCTGGACTCACTACATTAGAGTAGACCAGTGCATTTCAGGTAACAAATGATCAGAGGGTCTTTCTCTGTGCCAGTGATGCACCCATAATGGGTTGGAGACTCCTGTGTTCCAGATTAGTCTTGCTGTCCCTGTATGCCATAATCCATTCCACATCTGGAGACTGGTTATTACATCACAGCATACTGCCAGTATATAGCCTTTCCCCCCCAATGAGGTACAGTACAGCCACCTTGGGCATCTATGGAAAAATGGGAGATAAATTAGTTTAATCAACAATAAGCAAACATTCATAATTGTGAAGCTATGTGGTCTTGAAAGATAATCAAGAGTGTATCTCTCAGATAACGGAAGAATGAAATGGGGGGGGGGGGAATCTGGATTGATCAGTCTGATTTCTCAGACTGTTGATTCAGAACCCTTTTTGTGCCTCTCAAGAACTGCTATGAATCAGGCTGGCTGTAGCCGTGATAAGAACGAGACAGAAGTCTAAATAATTTGACTGTTCATATTGCTGCAGGTATCAGGGTCAGGAGGGCTGGGCCCCAGCGTCGTACCTGAAAAAGGGGAGTGGTGACATGCTTGCTCCAAAACTGGGATCTGCCACTTCCGCCCACTCCTATGCACTAGACCTGGATGGAATCTCCCGGCAGCAGAACTCGGCGGGCCGAGACAAGGATGGGCCGAACAACCAAAGAGATGGAAGGTTTGATGGTCGCCCATTGCCAAATGTGGACCTTAGGCGAAGTAAGTTGGGAAGAATGAACAATAGTTTTGGGTTCTTTGTAGGACATGCTAGCCTGGTGTGGTGCAGGAAGGTCTTCATGGCTCTTGAGTTTTGTGGCTTCTTGAGAATTATAATTGGAAGAACTGGGGTTATTTAGGTCAGTTCAGCAAAGCTGACGGTAAATTTTGGAATCCTTTCTAGTGTATGTTTGTATTACAATCTACTTCTGCTGCTATTCCAATGAAGCATATCTCAGACTTGGTGGCAGTTGTTTGGACGTTATGCATCTAGGGGGGAAATGCTGTTCAGGATTTTAGTGTAAGTTTGTTTGTGAAGAACCTACCCACCCCCCACCCCATCTCTATAATATATGTACTCAGTCTCTCTTTCCCTCTTGCTCTTTTTTTCTTCAGACTAGACTGGTGGGATCTTGTTAGTTCTTCTTAAGTATCACTTTTTGAAGCATGTTTTGATATCCTTCAATCACAATGAAATATTTTCTTGGCAGAATCACCAAAGATGAGACAGAGACCCCCTCCTCGTCGAGATCTCACAATAGTAAGTATTGCCCCCAGTTGCTTTAAGCTGGGGAGTTCTGGTGCATTATTAAATACACAGAACAAAAATAAGCTAGAGCAGTGGTGGTAGAAAGGGACACAGCTTGTCTTGCCACATTTTGCATTTTGGCATAGATTCCCATGTGCAAACATGTCCGTATATGTAACCTGCTTCTTAATGAATGGATGAATATGGAAGTGATAAAATAATGCTCTGGCAAGGATCAGGCCATTGCCGCAATATATAAAGGGGCAAATAGTGCTTTCTACATGCATGCCCTGTGCAACTGAACCCATGCACAAAATTCATTGCATGAGAAGCTTCCCTAATATTCCTCCTTGTGATCCACATGTACAGTGGTTCTACCTTATATAGCTGGTGCAGGAGTGAGGCTTAACCCCATCCCCCCAGATCTGCTTCTGTCTGTCAAGGGACTCTTCCCTTACGAATGAGTATATACCATTCTGTTTTGAAGTAGCTGCACAGGCCTTTTCTGTTGTGTTTATGGCCAGCAGCGACCCACAAAATATACTTCAGTTGTGGCAGTTTCCATAGCACAGGTGCTCTGGAAATAAGCCTACTTACCTACCATATGTGACAATGTACAGTGTTACCTCAGGTTAAGTACTTAACTCATTTCGGAGGTCTGTTCTTAACCTGAAACTGTTCTTAACCTGAAGCACTGCTTTAGCTAATGGGGCCTCCCTTTGCTGCCGTGCCACCAGAGCACAATTTCTGTTCTCATCCTGAAGCAAAGTTCTTAACCCGAGGTAATATTTCTGGCTTAACGGAGTCTGTAACCTGAAGCATATGTAACCCAAGGTACTACTGTACACTGCATGCATATAGAGTACATATTCTTAATCCGTCATGGGAGCATGGACTAAGGAAAGCTTTGCTTATAAGCTTTATGCATTTGTTTCTCTATGCATACAACTTTCCCCTCAAGTTCAGGGATTGACCGAGGAAACGTTGCCTTCCCCATGAGGCCCTGGAGCACACACAGCTAGCAGGGTCAGCAGTTGAGATATGTCTGTATAGATGTTCCTGAAATAGATTGTTTTTTAAAGCAAACTTGGCCCATTTTCCAAGTCATTCCTTTTATAACATAGTATTAGAAAGCGACTATATTCACTGATAAAAGAGTCTACAGAGAGTTGAAAATAAAACCCCACAGAGGGAACTCTTAGGGTAAGAAGATCCCTTGGGGAAAAGTGAGGGCGTTTTGCTTCTTCAGCGATAGTTTTCCCAAGAGCAGCCATTCAAAGCAGGGCTGAAGCTGGGAATACTTCTCTGCAGAGCTGAATTTTAATCTGAGCTGCACAAGAATTCATGAGCTTCTAAGGCTCTCCTCCCCTTCCAGGCAAGCAGTATGACGTCTGGAAGTTCGTTTCCAGGCCCAGACCTGCTAAACATCTCCAGCATCTTTAATCCTGTGTGGCCTCTCTTGAAAGATGAGCTTGTCAGCAGTAACTGTAAAATCAGTGAAGCCACATGAACCTGCCAGCCAAATGCTACCTTCCTTGTGGGCTAACCTGGAGGGCAGTGGGGTATATTGTCCCTTGTCGTCTTTGGACAGAAGTAGGCTGATGTGTGTTGTTTCTGCAACAGCCCCGTGGCCTCAACCTGCCTAAGCCTCCTGTGCCTCCGCAAGTGGAAGAGGAGTATTACACTATTGCTGACTTCCAGACTACTATCCCAGACGGCATCAGCTTCCAAGCAGGAATGAAAGTGGAGGTGAGGCTGCATCCTGCCCTGCTCTTCTCCATGCCCTTTGGGGCTTTCCATGGGTCCGCATGCTAAATCCTTTGTGTTTGCTGTAGTTATGCTGATGATTGACAGGGATGAGCAGTGCTATTCCCCCCCCCCCAAAAAAAAACAAAGTTTAGGAGTACTCTCATTTTGACTCAAGAAAATCACCATTTTATAGTTCAAAACGGGGAAAATAAATACAGTAAGTGGACAAGGTACAAAGATTCACAAAATGTTTAGGGGTATGCATCCGCCCCAGAAAAAAGCACTGGGGATGAGGGTCAAATTTCTGTCCTTATATCGGTGAGTAGGGAAGGATAATCCTCCCTGGTGTGCTGTGTTCTAGTCTGACTGGTATGTTCGTATTCCGTTTTAAAAGGTGTGTGGAACAGCTCACCTTTCCATCTTCCCTCCACACATGCACAGCAGCCCCTTTCACTGGGAGAAGGTAGAAGTATAAAAAGGAGGTATTCTCTGCTTCTCCACCATGAATGGAATATGTGCTGAAACTGCAACCATCTTTCAACTTCTGGTAATGCAGGCACTGATCTCCTCCAGCCGCCTGCTCACCCTGAACTTTCACTTTTTCCTTCGTCAGATTTTTGCCTTATCAGCTTAAAATATTTGCATACTGCTTACTATTTATTTATATATTGCATTTCTCTCCCACTTTTTCTTTCCCTATCCCCAATTAAAATTGCATTTTAAAAATATTTTTATTTATTTTATATATGCGACCACTATATTCAAGAATCTTTTTTAAAAAATATTTTTATTGATACAACAAGAAAAAAGATTCTTGAAGTGATTCGCTCCATAAAAACACACACACAACTACACTCTGTGTGTGTGTGTGAGAGAGAGAGCGCGCGCGCGCACATTTAGAAATGGGGATGTTAATTAGCTGTATCAGCCTTTAAAAATTTGGAGTTTAGTATCCTGCTGGCGGTACCTCATCTATGGCTCATTGCTGACACCTAGTGGCCAAGTAGTTTTCTTGGCCAATTGGATTCTTGTGCTGTGTGTGTCCACGTTTGCTTGGAGAAGAGAGCTGACGTGAAAGGTGGTCTGCTACTTTTGATGCTCTGAATACATATGCATGGGTGGATGCACCGGTACAAGAGAGTGGTTCCCATTTAATAGTGCAAACTAGCTAGAAGTACATGATTATATTTTGTATTGCACAAGGGCCTCAGCCACTTCATACATGACACAGAGACAAGCCCAGTTGTGTTACTGAGTGTTAACGCAACAAGGAGTTGCAGCCAATCTATGACTCCTCTTGCAACAGATGCATGCATGGCATCCACATATTACATTTGTAGGTGTGGTGTAGTGGTTAAGAACAGTAGTCTCGTAATCTGGTGAACCGGGTTCGATTCCCCGCTCCTCCACATGCAGCTGCTGGGTGACCCTGGGCTAGTCACACTTCTGTGAAGTCTCTCAGCCCCACTCACCTCACAGAGTGTTTGTTGTGGGAGAGGAAGGGAAAGGAGAATGTTAGCCGCTTTGAGACTCCTTAAAGGGAGTGAAAGGCGGGATATCAAATCCAAACTCTTCTTCTTCTAGGTGTGCACAAACACAAAATAACTTGTACACCTACGAAATGTCCTTTGTGAAATGATTCTCGCCTTCAGACAGTTAGATAAATTCAATAACAGAAGATTCTGTTAAGCAGAGTGAAGGGCCAAGGTTAGGACAATATAAGAAGTCTAAAGAGCAATATAAGGAAGCTACAGCTTTCTGCAGTTCCTTAACTATGAGAGGAAATGCCAAAAGATTCAAGGCTGAAATGAGACTCCATGGCAATTTTAAAAAATGGTTTTGAAAGTGGAAGCTCTTCCTTAATCTCCACCACCACCTTTGCTCCTAGAATTGGGAGGGAGGCAGAAAAGAAATTGCTGGGGCCTGGCTTCACCCTTGGGCTGGAGGTTAGCCACCTCTGTTTTTAAGTAACCCCCTCAGCTTTGATGTGAGCAGTTGAAGCTACTGGTGTGGCAAGAGACCTAAGGCATGGTGTTTCTCTTTCCTTCCGCAGGTCATTGAGAAGAACCTGAGTGGTTGGTGGTACATCCAGATAGAGGAGAAGGAAGGCTGGGCACCAGCTACTTTCATTGACAAGTACAAGAAAACTAGCAATGCATCTAGACCTAACTTCTTGGCACCGCTGCCGAATGAAATGGCGCAGCTCCGGCTTGGTGACAGTGTGGCAGAGAGCAGCTCTAATGGAGAAGCCTTTGGGCCATCCAGGCCTCTGCCTGAAGCACCACCCAACGACATAGACAGTGCAGGGAAATGGAAAGCGAAGGAGGTTTCCAAGGGTGCCCTGCCAGAGAGCAGCGATGCATCTCTCTCCGTGGGGTACGAGGAGATTTGTGATCGGGACGCCGAAGAGAAGCCGAGCCTCCCTCCGAGGAAGGAATCCATAATTAAATCCGAAGAGGAGTTGATAGAAAGGCAGCGGTTGGAACAGAGGCCACCTCCGAAGCCTCCTGGCATGATTTTGCCTGCGATTCCCCCCAAGCAGGCTGTCCCTCCAAGGGACAACAGGAAGCCAGAGCTCAAAACAGAGAAGGGGAAACTGTTCCAGCTGAAAAACGAAATGGGGCTAGAGTGTGGGCACAAGGTGTCTCCCAAAGAGGTGAAGAAGCCGAACCTTCGGCCCACTGTTAAGCCTGCCAAGCCAAAAGTTGAGCCCCCGGAGGACAAGCCTGAGCTCGGGACCCCGAACCCTTTCCTGAAATCAAAGCCTCAGGTCAGACCCAAGCCAGCAGCAGCCCCTAGGACAGATCCCCCTCAGGGAGATGACAAACTAGACATTTGCAACCTGAGGAGCAAACTCAGGCCTGCCAAAGCGCAAGAGAAGCCTTCTGATCAGGACCCCACGGCTGGCGAGAATGCCTTCAGTAACAACGCACTTCCTGTGGAATCTTCTGTCCGGTCTCAGGAAAGGCCAGCTGTGGAGATGAGGCCTCCATCCAGACCAGACAGCCAAGTCTTCAAGGAGGCTGCTTCATCCAAAGTTCCTTTTGGCTCCGCAAAGCTGAGTGAGGCCGATTCCAAGGGTAGCTTTCCAGCTTCCAGGGAACCACCTCAGCGGCCTGTGGTACCACCCAGGAGGCCGCCGCCTCCCAAGAAAGCCTCCACACCATCGCCTGCATCTTTGTTTGCCCCCTCTCCAGAAAATAAAGCTCCACAGAGGGAAGTGCCTGAACTGAGAGCTGCCTCTGTGCCTGGCAGGCCGATGCTGGTTCCACCAAAAGCCAAAGGTTTCCTGCCAGCTCCGTGCCAAGATGATGCCAAAGCGAAAAGCGGCCTAGGCCCAAAAGGAATCCCCAAGCCTGTGGAGAGGGAGAGAGGATCCGTCCCCATCACCAGTTCAGACGTCTCCAGAGAAGCCCTCTATGTGGCTGTGGCAGATTTTGATGGCGATGAAGAAACCAGCAGCTTTAAAGAAGGGACCTTGTTTGAAGTCCGAGAGAAGAACAGCAGCGGCTGGTGGTTCTGCAAGGTCCTTGCTGGAGCGCCATGTTGGGAAGGCTGGATTCCTTCCAATTATCTCAGAAAAAAGCCATAAGCCCCTCCATTTGTCTTCAGATTAAGCAGCAGCTCAACATTCCCCATTTTAGTATCAAAATATTTAATTAGTTTATTTATAGTTTTTCATAAGGCTGGCTCTATTATTATTTTTTTAAGTATCTGGGATACCATACATTCCAACTTGTGTCGTTTCCAAGAAAGAATAGCAAGGGAAACAGGCCTTCCTATTAGTGTAGCTTTGCTACTGTTGCTACTCTTGGCAGCTCATTCCCTAAATGCTTTTTAATAGGTTAATTCACAGAGACACACACAATTAATCCCTTCCCCACCCTCCATGTGGTTTAGGTCCACCTGCCTCTCACAGGGCTGGCTGATTAAAAAAAGTGTTCTTTAAAATTGTCTCTCAAGTTCTGGAACACACAGTAGCAAACAAAAGGCCCGCACACACGTTAGAATGTAAAAACCTGGGAGATAATTTGTTTTCAGCTTGGTGAGGAAATGGAAGTGAGTCCCGCTAACCAATGAATGGAAATGAGAAATTGAAAAGCCACTGTTTGTGCTGAGTTCCCTTGTTAAATACCACGTGCCACATTTTGCTGTTATTCAGATGCTAATATGCCTCTGAATAAGTAATTTGATGTTCTAGGATATGCCTAGGTGGAAAGGCCTGTCCAAGTAGCTGCTAAGAGATTCTTTCTAGCCTTGTATAAGTATCTTTTGCCCCATATTTGAGCAATCCTTCTGCCACTGTAGGTCCCACATTAATGCCTCTTTTGATGTCTGTTGCGCTGACCTCTTTGTATAGGCTCCCCTCCCAGTATTATAGTCTCCTTTTAGTAAATAAAGCAGATATTATATTAGGTTATCCATACTGTTCCGCTGTAAGGTTTCAAATAACTCCCAAGACCTCCTGGCAGGAGGATTGCTAGCAGAACAAAGTGCTGCCTCTTCAGGGACAGATTGCACAGCTGCATTCATGCCTGTACGCAAGTAGATCTCTAGTGCTGTCCTATCATGATTCCTCAGGTCTGGTAGATGACAGCTGCCAGGATGGTAGCCCTCCAGTAGGTGCTAATAATTTATACTGCAAGGCTTCCCAACCTGGAAGTAGCATCTAGATTTCACAAGGGATGGGGGTTTTGCTGTACCCCTCCCCACTTTATCTATTCCTTACCTATTTCTATTCCTTACCCTTTCCAAAAAGCATGTTTCTCACCCATAGGTTGATTTGTAGGGTGGAGAGGGGAGAATGTGGATGTTATGCAGCGAGGCTAAAACAATAGTTCTTGGGGCTGTTCTAACTTATCTAAGTGGGAAGGCATGTGTCTGATTCTGGCCTCTTTAACTATGGACCATGGCAATTTTCTGTGATGCCATAGAAATGGCTCTCGTGAGAGGAGGGCTGGGTTCAGAGCACAATGTGCTTAATACAACATATGTATATTTTGGAGCAGTGGTCATGAGGTATCAGAGAAAGAAATATCAAATGTGCGTTTAGAAATATATATGTCTTCACATACGTTGCCCCCCTTTCATTTAATACATGTGTATGTGTATTCATCTCCAGGGTGTGAAAAAGCCAAGTGAGCAATGCCTCCTGCTCTCAATCTTACCATTGCTGCAATGGATCAGTGGTTTTATTTTCAGAAATATAAACCTGGATAGATTCACTGCTGATCTAACAGTAAAAACAAACAAACCATGTTTGCATTGACTAAGAGAGGGTCAATGATTTCCCATGTTTGTATTATTGGTGTGAGTCTGCCTAGTTCGGTCTCCCATGGGCTGAACATCACTTACCTGCTTTAATCAGGTAGTATACAGATTTAATTTAAGCCAACCTTCCCCAATCTAGTGCCTTCCAGATGGGGTGGTGAGAACATGCAACTCGACACCTGGAGGATACCAGTTCAAGGAAGGCTGGCTTAAATTAAATCTGCATACTGTCATAAATCTTCCTATATAATGGTTATTTTTTAAAAAATGGAGGATTTAGGAGTCCATCTCCTTATTTTGCTTTCTGAAACTCAGCACTTGAAGTTCACATCATGTCATTTTCCCTAAAGACATGTTGCTTTGGTCCCAGCTTAGATACAGGTACTGTCCTTTTAGTGCTGTAGTGTTTCTTCTGTCCATCCCTTAGATCAGCGGTAGCCAACATGGTACCCTAAATGTTGTTGGGCTACAACTCCCATCACCAGCTTCAAGCATCCTTTGAGGATGCAGATTATCTAGATCCATTCTAGTCTGGATTCTGGCTTGGTTTGGAGACAGATCAGCCTTGGTTGCCCTGATAAATTACCATTGTCTAGAGAAGGATAGGGGGAGTGTGTGACTATGTTACTCTTTCTTGATCTCTGTGACTTTTGATACCATCCGCTATGGTGTTCTTGGACTGGCTCTTAGAGATGGAACCTGGGGGCATGTTCTTCAGTGGTCCGTTCCTACCTTCAGAGCCTGTTTCAAAGACTAGCACTGGAAGATTGCCTGTTGGCTTCCCAGCAGTTATGTTAAGAGGTCCCATCTTGTCCCCAGTTCTGTTTAATGCCTATATGAAGCCTTTGGGTGAGGCCATTAGAATATTTGGAGCTAACTGCCATTGATAAACTGATGTCACCCAACTCTTTCTCTTTGGCATTTGAGTCAGGTATGATGCGCAAGCCCAGAGCCAGTGTCTGGACTCAGTGGTGGGTTGATAAACTGGAGCTGAATCCTGGTAAGACTCAGGGCCCTGTGTGTGTGTGTGCACCTACTGTCCAGGATAGAGGTCAGTTACCTGCTGTGGGTGGGGTTGCACTTCCTCTGAAGGGACAGGTATGTAGTCTGAGAGTGCTGCTTGATCCATTGTTGTCACGGGGGGCTCCAGTACCTTGGAATGCTTGGTAGTTTTGGCTGGTGTGCCAGCTATGGCTGTTTCCGGACAGGGATAGCTTAGCTCCAGTGGCCCATGCAGTGGTCCCCTTGCAATGGAATTGCTGCAGTGTGCTCTGTGTAGAGCTTGTGTTTGGTTGGGAAGCTGCAACGAATGCAGAATGTGGAGTCACAGCTTATGGCCAGGTTGCCTTCTGGAGAGAACTGCACTGGATGGCAAAATGCTTTACAGGACCAAATTTAAGATTTTACTGTTAAGAGTATAAAGCCCTAAACAACTTGGTACCAGGCTATCTGAGACATCACCTTATCCTCTATGTACCTGTATGTTCACTGCAGTATTTTATTCTTTTAAACTGTATTTTTACTTTTTTTGTTGTTGTTGTTTTGTTGTTGTTGTTGTATACTGTTATGGTATTTTGTAACATTTAGCAGTTATCAATATTCCAAAATTAATTAATAAATCGGCTAAACCAATGATCAGGGTTGATGGGAGTTGTAGTCTGACAACGTCTGGAAGATACCACGTTTGTTATCTCTATGTTAGATAGGTCTCACTCATCTTTGCATGGTCAGTAAGCAAGGTATCCTTTGTGCCATATGGGAGATGAAATTTGATTATTCACTTTTTGTGCTTGCATCTCCCAGCTCTGAACCTATGATAACTGCTCTAGTGATGTCATCAGATAGGTAAAGAATTTGCTTTCTCTCTCTTCTCTGTTCGATTATATGTGTGTGGTAGTAAACACTACAACATGATGCCAAAATAGATTGCTTTATACCAAAAAAATGACTATGAAGAGAAGCAACTTGACTCATTCCCCCACCCACCCCAGTCTCAGTTCCAAGGGCCTTTCTTGTTCCCATTTTGCTAGATCTTGAGGTGCTTCCTCACGAGTCCCAGTGCTCTCCTTCCACACACCTCTCTATCCTTGGCAAAACCTTCATAGAAGGGGCCCTGGACTGATAGTGCTGTGTCTGAAAGCAGCCCTTGACACACACACCTCTGTGCCTCATTTTTTATTATTGCACAGGATGCAGACAATAATACTGACCTAACTTGCTGGGCATGAGAAGCATTGGTGAGCTAGCCCTTCCCTCAGTACTTTGTCCTAGGCCAGCCTCCCACAACCAGTGCTCTCCGGAAGTGGTTGGACTTCAATTCCCATTAGACCCAGCAAACAAGGTCAGTGGTCAGGGAAGTTGAGAGTTGTAATCCAACAACATCTGGAATGGCACAGGCTGCGGAAAGCTGTCCTATGCTGAATTGGGGGGGGGGATCATTCTAATTATTGCCTGTGACACCTAGGTGAAACTTGCCCACAGTCACATACTGTGTTTTCCTTCCACCAGGCTCACTAAATCACATCCCAGGGTAACTAACTTTACTATGGGGATAAAGGATATTCAGCCTTTTGCTTACCAAAGCCAGCTTTGCAGCCCTCTGACTGGGATGTTGGAGGCAGAGGGAGGCTGCCTAAATGGCCTTGCCTTCCTGTGCAAACATTAGAAGCCTGTTTTAATGTCTCGTATTATGTAAACTTGTATCAATCTGTACTTTACCGTGGGTGGGATTTGGGGTGGGGGAGGGAGGGTTTCTGAGGATGATAGATGTAGCCTGTGTAAAATATCATGTATACTTCCAACATTAAAGGGTGGTGGCTGTTGGGTTTTTTTTTTAGGAAAAGAAATAAAAAAATGAGCTTGACTGGTTTCAAGCAGAATTGTTACAACACTTTTGCTTTTTTCCTTCTGTCTATCCGACGTGTCAAATGCTGTTTTAACAGAACAAATGCCTCACTTAGGGGGCTGCAAGGCCCCCCACTCACAGTCCTAGAAAGTGGCCTCTATCTGACTCTCAAAAGAAGCAAGAGTATTGCTTGCTCTTGGTGTAATCTTGCCGGAGCTAAGTTTTTACCAAGGTTGTACTGTTTCCTTCTCTGCCATACCTGCTAGAGAAATGGGAATAATGCATTATTTAAAGCGTTAATTTATTAAACACACACAGAGTGGGGGGGGGGGGCTTCTGCCAAGGCTAGACCTGTTGCAGTAACCTTTTAACATTTTGGAGTAGTTTGAATGCTCAAGCAGCAATGGGGATACAAGTGGTTTGTTAAACGTTCTATAAAGCTTGCTCGAAAATAAAAAGTCCTTCACCAGAAGTTTTCACAATGAAAGGTAGTAAGCTGTGGTGTCCCATAAGGTCCTCTTTGTTCATAAATTACCTGCAGCGAGGAATTGTGAAGCGGTCACATGGCGTCAAAGGATCCCAACTGGACTGCAAAGAGCTCCAAAAGTGTTTGTCCAAACTGGGTGAGTATGCAACAACATTCCTAACTTCGTAGTACACGTGGATGGGATTATCCATGGGTGGTGACACTGCTGGGAAGTTCAGTGAGAATGTGGGGTCAGTGTACAGCATCAGGGGTAGCAAACCGCACCATCCACCTCTGCCTGCCATGCGTATAGTGGCTGGGCAGCTGCTGGCCTGTCTGCAGCTGCTGCTCAGCTGCAATGGTCCCTTGCTCCTGCTGCTGTTCCCAGCTTATCCTGGGCTGCTCCCCCACACCCAGGCATGGAGTGCAGCTGCTGCAGGGAAGCAGCAGGTGGTGCTTCATCAGTTTATTGGAGCATCAGTGGCCTTCCATACGCCACTATGGGCGCACCACTCCTTATTCTGAGGCAAGGGTCCTTCCTTAGCGTGAGGCATTGTCATGGTCAAAGCAGTGTTGGTGGAGGCCATTTCTGTGGCTATCTCAGCTTCAAGGTCTCACTCTGGGCCCCTTCCTCAGAGCACAGCAGTGAGGGCAAGGATGGTTCTACAGCTAGGTGGGGATGGCAAGTCAATCTATTGTGCCAGTGCTGTGATCATATGAAGGTTTGCCAAAATACCCCACCCCTTTCGGGAAGGGGATTGCTATAGGGTAGAATTCAATGTCATGCTATGGCAAATGTCCCTTCTGAGCCAGTGTGTGCCAATGGAAGCCCTCATGCAAGACTTGTGCTGACAGTACTTATTAGGCGAATCCCATCCATTGTGTGTGGGAGGGGGTAGAACTCAGAATCACCCAATGAAGACGGGGCATCTAACTGGGCATGGAGTGTTGATGTGCTGCTATGGGCAGGGAGAAAAAGAGAATGGAGCATCTTCACTCTACACTGCAACACTTTGCTGCATTTCTCACTTACAGCTGTGTATGTATGTAGATAGATTTTCCAGTTTATTTGCCCAATAAACAATGCAGTATAGAACAGAAAAAGAATGTTGTGCCACTTAATATCATTTTGCAGGAAGGCAAGCAGTAGGGAGGGTTGTCATAAGGCCTATAGCTGGAGTCTAGATGTTCCTGCAACAGTGGCATCCAGTATCTTTGCTCCAGGCCAACCTCAAGAACAGGGAGATGAATTCAGGGGTAAGTACTAAGCCTATTCACCCAGCTCCTCAGAGTCATCCTCCTAGGCTATATTGCTTGTTAAATTTGCCATCCCATGGAGTAGTCCCCCTGCTGCTGAGCAATTAAATTACATGCTTGTTTGGAAAAAAATGAAGTCTCTCATATACTTTAGAAATTTGTGCACAGATCAAAAGCTTGTGCGTCTTCCAAGAGAAGTTAAGTCATTCAGTGGGGATCATTTTGTTTTGCACATCACTCCAGGACCTAACGTTCTGGACTTACCAACAGTAAGAAAGGAGCAACTGTTTTGAGTTCCAGGAGGGAAAGATAAGGAGCCCCTTTTGTGCTTATGATATGACCTGCTTCTAGCCTTCTTTAGTGCAGTTCTGAGCTTCAAATGACCACTATGTGGTGCTATTAATGCAATTACCCAAATCTTGTTTCCCCCATTGCATTAAGCCTTGTAACTGTCGAGTAGCACCTGTTAGCTAGAGGCAGCGGTGGAAGTGAATTTCTGGTCTTCAGCTGCTGCCTTTGATCTCTTCAGTTAGTCCCTGATAAATTACTCAGAAGCAACGTAGCAGAAATGGAAATGCAGGAAGCTGAGTAGTTTTGCATGTGCCTTAAGGCTTGGTTATAATTACGTATGGGGTGCCTGGCTCTCAACAATCCTGCCCTTGTGCTGTTAGGAGCCAAAGGAATGGCAGTGCTACTTGGCATTTAGCAGCCCAGACCCATGTTATATTGTAGGAGCTAAAGGCGGCTTATTGTAGTATATGAGGTGAAAGTCACGGTGAAGACCAGAGGGCTAGTATTATCAACTGACTGCAGGATGGCTTCCCATACCAACCCCCACCTTCAGTTGTCCTAGCACTCCAGTTGCAAATTTTACTTGGTTGAATGCCTCTCACTTTTGCCTTGTTCCTAAATTGTGCTTGGGCTTGACAGACAGCAAAGCACATGGCAAGGAAGTATCTTGGGCTTGAATTGACTGATGGGGAGCCATTGTGTTCTGTTCACCGTAGTCCAAGCTGCACTGTGGGTGGCAGCCAACCTTACGGTGTTAATAACCCAAAAACCCATCGTCTCAACACTGGCTTCCTTCCTAATGGAGAGGCACAGGGAGCAGATTGCACCACACCCAGAATTCCCTGGAGCCCTGATAAAGAGAAGGTTGTTGGCAGCAGCTTGAGACTTTTACCTGTTATAATGATTAAACTGAAATTCAAATGCATTCACCATTTCCATTCCAGACAGCATTAACTGCCATGCTTGTGTCCAAATAACCAAGCAGGTTGCATTAGAAGTGGTTTTAGATTATTTACTTCCATTGTTTGTTTGTTTCTCTCTCTGAGAAACTAAGACCTGGAAGGGCCACCTAAATGAGCAACAGCACAGTGGGATGGAAATGATGGAAGTATTGTGCTTTTCAAGCCATGTTCTCAATTACATTAATTGTGACAGAGACACACTTTTTCTGGTTGCTTGCCCATCATTGGTCTTTTATTTGCTCCCAAGAGTTGTTGAAATATGTACAGGAAGTCCAAGTCGCACGTCTCACTTGTTTCCACACATAACTGCTCTTAAAATGGAAGCCTTCCATGATTATCTTAATGTCTGAAAAGTGTATAAACCCCATAATAGACAGCATGGCGAATTTGTGAAAATTCATTTTGGCAGAGGTGACCATGTGAGTAGCAATTCTATGCTTCAGTTAATGGGATATAAGGTAGCAAAAGTGTAAACAGAACTCGTGTTACATTCTTATGAGCAATCTCCTCTGATATTAGCATCTAAGATGGTATCCTGCTTTCAGGGCCTGATTGTTTACGTGTCCTGATAGGGTTGCTTAAATGTTGACATGTTTTTTGTCTGCTGACTTTTCAGTTGTTTTAAAATGCTTTTTATTGATAACTTTAATATTTCTTGGAAACTGCCTAGTGGTTTTATTACAACCAAGTGGTATATAATTTTATTAAATAAATAAATATTACTTATTAACTGAGGGACAGAAAAGCAATATCAATTAAAAACCTTTTGCACCTTCAGGTAATTAGTTAGCCTAAGATGTTACAGTTAAGTCTTGGTATTTTCACTCTTTGCAAGAAATATGCTAGTGCCCAGTTATTGAAGTGACTGAATGTCAAGCAAAAATGGTTTGGGAGTTGTCTCTACTGTATGCTTTTTGTAACCTTCCAGGGCCTCTTGCCATCCTTCCATGTCACAAGCATTAGAATCTGTCAAATTATCTACAGTGAAATGGAAAATGATGTGACAACCTAGCTTAACGTAAGCCTGGGAGGATTTGCCGACAGCTACAGGTAGGCAAGGGACCATGACTCCTTTTAGAGTTGAAAGATGCTGAATTGATAGCTTCTCTTTTTTTTTTTAAAAAAAAAGGCAAGCTGTCTTGGAAACCCCTGAACTATCCATTTACAGTAGCTGTCTTGCATTCTGATATTGTTAGTGTCTGTGGCCCCACTGTCTGTGTCATATGTAGAGGAGTTAGGACTCTTGTGCAGGAGCAGAGTGTAGTGATACAAGTGGTAAAGTCACTCTTGTTAGTGTACTTTGCAGTGGTGGAACCAGAATAGTCTTTTCAGCTCTCGTAGTTGACATGGTAAATAAACATAGAGTTTGGAGGATATGTTGGATCCCCTTTTGGGGCGAACTCCTGTTAATTTTCCATACTGGCTTTGCACATAACACCTTTGTGCGTGAGAGTAGAGTGAAAAGGTGGTTTACTCTGCATTGGCGACACTAAGCAGTATGGGTTGCTTCACAAATTTCAGATATTGAACACTAGCCAACATTTTGCTTATCACCCTGTGTACATTTCCCAGTAGTCAGTTTATTAGCAGGCTACTGTGTGTCCCTTTGTGCAAGCTGTGGTTAAACTAGGAAGTCTCCAAAACATCAAGGATCTCAAATCAGCTTCAACCCACATGCTGGGTTGGTCTAAAGCAGGTAACCATATTGTTCCAGTTTGGACAAAAATGGCAAACTGTTTCATTTGTGGCTTCCTGGTTTAACCACAGCTCACATGAACAGGCAAAAGTCATGAGGCATGGTCATCTGAATGCTGGCCTGGATCCATTGATCTTTTGATTTGTTCTCATTTTCACCCCAACTTTTAACAAGTCACCTTAACAACAGGACCAATGGTAGTCCTGCATATAGATTGGATTTTTACCAGAGGCAACAAAGGGCACTACAGGTGCAGGCAAACTTAAGCAGCAAATCCCTGTTTATTGAAGGTGAAAGGTCTGGGCAAGAGCCATCAAAGAAGTTTCAGGTTGCAAGGAGCTGCTTCTAAAGCCTATAACAGACATGCTCTCTGCTTTTACCATTTTTTCCCCTTCAGGCCGGTGGGAATATTTTACAAGCCAACATTTTATTTGTTTCATAAAACAGGTAAAATTTTATATTAATGTAAAACAGAACAAAATAAAAAACATACACACACACACTACAGATCACAATGCTAGAGAGTATTAACATGTAGAGAAGTGCAAACGTCCCTCCCCAAAGAATCTGCATTGAAAGTTCTATTACAGAGAGATTAAACTCTGGCTTGTTTGAGAATGTGATATACAGATCACTGTCATGAACCAGAAAAATATCAAGAAGTTTCAGAAATCTCAAAACTTTTTAAAAAGCTTTTATACAAAGAGGAGATGGGGAGGAGGACGGCAGCAAAGTTTCAATTAAAACATAAAATTTTCACTCCAATATAAAAAAAGAGCAAAGTTCTTGGTGAACACATAAAATTCTATAAAAACTACCAACCATCGATTAGGGTCTTTTTCTCCCTCCATTTTTAAAAGTAGCATTAAAAAGGATAAAAAGTGCACAGACACCTTATAAGGCACAAACAGATCTTCTGAACAGATACTTTTCTCAAAACGAAACAAAAAAAGCAATAGCAAGAACAAGTTGCTAAATAGCCTCTACTTCCTAAAAGTTGTCTGTCAGAGTTTGAGAATTCCTTGTGAGACTGGAATAAGTAAAGCTGCATGTCCATTAACGCTGCTTCCCCAGCTTGCTTCACAGCAACACTTAGGCTGTGGACTTAACTCTGCCTAATAAAGCCCATGTCAGATGCTGCTCCTTTTGGGCAGTCTGTTCCCAACAGAAAAGATTAAACACCGTATGTCTTTTCCTCCACTTATTTTGAACTATCATAGGTCTACAAATTTCTTTTTCAAAATACCATTGCAGTTGGAAGCTAGTAAAGTAAAAAGGCACACCTTTCCAAGATCGCTTGTAGCACAACTTGTCAATGCAGAAGTCAGCTCCGTTGGGACTAATGGGACTTACTGCCAGGTGTATGTGGTGTATAGGCTTCTGTTTGGAAACTAGTTCTAGCCCAAAGGTATCTAAGGGCAATGCCCAGGGGGTGCTTTGCTATGACACCAAAAAGGGGATGGGAACAATCCAACTCCAAGTTACCCAGGGAGTTGGGAGTAGAATGGAAGGTAGTGATCAGTACTGATCAGCAAACCCACTGACTACAAAAATTGTCACCCTTCTTTAGAATTACATCTCTGCAAAAGTGTAAATTTGTTGACTTCTTTCTGGTAAGCTTCTCCAGAGCTTAACTCTAGCTGCAGTGGTGGCAGCTGCGACAAATAAATTTCATTCATATTAACTCTGTGATTCATAGTTATGTCGCTCAGTGGCATCTTAGGTAAGCAGGATGGAATTGAGGATGGAATTGAGATGCTAGGAATATATTCATGCCTTGTCCCCAGCAAACATCTGGCACTGTGGTCATGCGCAGCTAGCAGCACCTGAAATAGAGTGGAAAGACCCCCTTGGAACACATGTCAGTAAGTGGGCAGCCCCTTCCATGTTGCTGGCTTGACTCAGCTTCATAATAAGAAGGTAAGAAGTTTTGCTTTACACAAGTATCTCTATGAAGTATTAACAGCAAATAGACAGCAGCATGGTGAAAAATAACTTTTGGAGGATCTGCCTTTCGTGCACAGAGCTTGACAGCAGTGCTAACAATGGCAATTAACTTAGCAGGTGATTAAATAATTGCAATCAGCTGAGTGGCTTTGCCCTTTCTCTCTGCTTTTTAACGTATTATTGTGCAACTAGTAGCCCAAGTTAAATCTGCTCCCTTTCTCAATTCAAGCATCACATCTCCTCTGCCCCCTAAACGTTTCAGCTGTCCATCATTAACATGCACAACAGGGTCAGAAGCTGACACCAGCAAAAGCTAATTGTGGAGGTCAAGAAATGCAAAGATCCGCTCTTTAAGGTGGATGCAACAACCTGGAATCATCTTGTGATGGGCAGTGTTACTTGCTTTAACAATGCTGCTTGCATAATGCCTCCCATGTTGTGCAGTTATAGCATTATCTGCATTATTAATTGTCTCCTCCATGGTTATAGACTACAGCTGACGGTGCAAAAATTAAATGTAAATGCTCATGGAGATTCTTAATCACTGACTAGGACTCCTGTTTGGTTTTAGGAGGTCTCAGTTACTTATCTCATCACAAAGCAGCTGCATTCCATGTAGGCAAAAGTTGTTTATAGAGTAACTGATGGCATTTTTAAACTAACCTCGCTGCCCTTCACATTTCCGTATGGTAATTAGGATACTCAAAACTATTGTAAAGTTACTGGAAGTCATCATGCACCACAGTGTTGTCCCAAACCACTCTAAAATGGAAAAGAAACAGGCTTTCCTGTTGACAAAGATATTATCTGCACCTTTAAAGAAAATGGAAACTTATCTGTCTTGTTTGATGCCTTTCCTTATGCAATATGTAACTGTAGCCAGTGGCAATTTAAGACTGCTAGGATTGTGTCATTGGCATTCATTGGCTTCCAGTGCAGCCCACAAACGATGCTAGTACAGCAACTTTGCCAGGAGCTAAAGGTTAGAAAAGCATTTAAACTAAAGACAGAGGAGAAGAGAGGCTCAGCTACCCAATGAGGTACAGCTACCATGTTGCTCAAAGGACTATGAGAAGCTTAGTCCACACATTTTTTTCTACAAAGCACTCCATATTCCCTAAACATAATTTGTCCCTCTAAAGCCATTGCTGTCTTCCACCTTAAACTATGTATTGTTTTCCACACTAAGGGATCCACATGCCTTGTCATTTATGGCCAAAATTTGCACTGGCTTACATTTCCCTTATTGGCAGCACAGCATATCAAAATACGCTGTCCAAAAGGAAAACTGCCTTCTTCCTGCTAGAAGGGCCCCATAGGCTCAGAATAGCTGTTTTATGGGAAAGAATGCAGCCATATATTGGGGCTGAGAATGGCTCCTAGCAGGCTCCCAAGTAAGCATTTCTGCCCTGGGAAGACCTACAAGCTGCTCCACCACAGTAGATCCTAGGATCTCGTCATAAATCAGCTAAAACATCAGGATCACAGCTTTAGAGCATCTGTTGCACAATGGAATGGAATGCCTCTATTGTGGTGGAAGCAGCAAAAAGCCTGCTCTGAATAAATTCTACTGCTTTTAGATGACAATGGGACAGGTTGCCTATGGGCAACTACAGTTTGTGTGCATTGTAGTAGGATGCTGCCACACAAAGACTGAGCAAGGAAAGAATTGGCGGATAGGTCAAGCAAAGTTGCTTTATTGCTTGCATGGCACCTCTCCCCTAAAGCCCCAAGACATTTCACATCCCATTCAGGCTAGTGTAGAGTTCAGAGGTTCCTATAACCACAATCAAAATGCATTTATCTTAAAAGCCGGAGCATCTAATAATAGCTTGCAAATTCTTTTTCCAACAAACAATGCCAAGAAAAGGGCTTTTAAATTTCAGTAAGATGCCTCTATTGTGGAGTAGATGACAACTTCCTGGAGAGGAAGAAATGAGAGATTCCACATGGCTGCATACTTTACTGACAAAATCTCTGGGGAGTAATAGAGGAAAACATCCATCAGCTGTTTGCACAAATTTCAAGAGAGGGAACTCTGGACATTTGAAACCTAACAGTCCCCATCAGCTTTCTTTCTTTGTAGCTTGGTTCTAAGCATGGTTCTTGCTGTGACGATTCAGAACCGCCATGCAAGAAGCTGCTTGTGCATGCAGAGGCTTACTCCTACCAATACGTTAACACTCTCCAGCTACAGAAGTGCTTCACAGTTGCTCAGTGCAACAGGACGCTTACATCTGTGACTTACAAAGGAGGAAAGTAGGATTGTTTACTTGCTGTGTTCCAAGGACATCGATAGCTTTTTCTTCACTATTCCTCATACCTGCTTCCCCTGTTGAACCATAAATGAGAAAAAGTGCCTTGAAGGAAGCAAATGTCATCCATTGCCTATTCCCCACAATTTTTACAAGATGACAGGAGTAATTTCACTCCACAGTGCCTCTGTTAAATCTTCCCCATATATTCCTCCCTGTTTGAAATTGCCTGAGTGCTGTTTCAGTAATTAAACTGCCTAATTCAGTAAATATCCCATGATTATGGTGGGGGGAGGTGCCCAGAATTATTATTATTATTAATTCAAACAATTGTTTTTTTATGTTATTTTCTTTTGCTGGGTGGGGAGAGACTCCTCATGGCAAAGGTACTTACAGCTCAGCCCCCACCGCTACCTTAACCCTGCAGAGCAGCATCTTGATGAAGCTCTTCCCACTCAGCAGCTGTACCTTCGGCATCTACAAGGACCAGAGTGTTTCCCAGATCACTTAATTATCCCTGATTGGTTCCTACTGGTCAAAACACAGAAATATAGACAAAAGAGCCACTCTGTAACCAGCACAATAACCCATAAGCGGTGACAGTAAGTTGTGGCAATGAGTAACAACATCCTTCCTCCTGCCCCCTCACCCCCTCCACACACACCCTCAGGACGGCTGGAAATGGGGTTTAAGGGCGGTAGATTTTAATAATGTCTTTGATGACCCGTCGGCAGATTGGGCAGCAGGCATTGAGTTGTTTCTTCAGCTTAAGACCACAGGTGTTGCAGAGGCACATGTGTCCACAGGTGTAGATCACCACGTCCACCTCGTTGTCAAAGCAAACGGTGCACTCGCCATTCTTGCTGCTTGACGGCTCCGGAGGTGGGAACACGGGAGACACTGGAGGGCTCAGAGGTGAACTTGGAGCAGTCACTGCAAGGAATGGGGAACAGAGAAACCTCGAGTCAGAACCACTTCCCTTTAATCTGAGCCTCTTATGTCAGGCTGCAAAGAAAAATGGGGAACGTAATAGGGTTGCTTCCTTTAGACAAAAGTGCTATGAACAAAAAGGTTGGGGGGATGTTTTAAAACCAGCAACACTTTGACACAGAGAGGGAACAGCAGAACTCAAGAAATGTTTGCATATATACCCTTTGTGGGAAGTAAAACCTCTATCAAGCCTGTTTCCACATTTGTCATTTAGGAGGTTTTTAAAGATCAAAAGACATGCAGTATGACTTGCATGGGGTGCTGCTAGATAGACTTTGTCTATCATGATTTGTCCCTGCTGTGGCTGTTGCAGGAACCACTTATCCATTCTGTTTCGCTGCCTGGCAGTCACGCCGGCTGCAGCAACTTTCCAAATATGGTATTTGCAAGGGGTGGGGTACTTTCTTTAAAAGTCCATTTCTAAAGTGCATAGCAGAATATTCAGGTGAATTTTATATTAAAACTTATCACAGAAACAAGCTGGCTTCTTTAAAAATTATTTACAGTAACTGGTACAGCAGCTCTGCATTTAATGAATGGGATTTGGGGCTGTTCGTAGCTACCTGGCGTTAATATTTGTATGGTCGGAGATTTAATAATTCAATAAATAAAAGTACTAAGAAAATGTTTTCAATCATATACTTTGTATTCTAAAGCTCCATTAATAGAATCCTATAGCATGAACTTTGAACCAGCAAAGGATGTTTTACCAGCTCTTAATATTTCTGGAGCAGAGTAGCTCATGATGATAGATTAAGCAGTATTGGCTTTCATCCAGCTGTGGTTCAGTAGTCCATATTTCACTCATCAATAGGAACTTCAATGACAGTTGAATTTTGGGTTGTTGTTTTTTAATACAAATGATTTTGTATTGCATTTCATGTTCTATCTACCCTGGTTCTGCAAAAACCACATGTTACAGCCATAGCATAGGACAGCTCTTCATACACAAGGTCATTTCTTGTTACAAATGTCACATGGGGACCATATGGCCCCAACCAAAGGAGCCCCTTGTGGAGCAGTTCATGAAACCACTGTGGGAATAGACCAGGGCTGAGGAACCTGCGGCCCTCCTGATGTTGGACTCATGACCATTTCCATCATTCCCACCCATTGGCCATGCCTGCTGGGGCTGATGAGAATTGGCATCCACCAAAGATTCCCCACCTTTGAGATAGACAAACAATGGCTCTGTGGGAGCACTGGGGCAGTACCTTGCTCCCCTTCCCCTAAAACAGGCTGCCATGCAATGGTTTTCCTGTTCAGGTAAAGTGGGGCATCTACTCTTGGGAGCCAGCATGGTGTAGTGGTTAAGAGCAGTGGACTCATAATCTGGTGAACTGGGTTCGCTTCCCCGCACCTCCACATGCAGCCGCTGGGTGACCTGGGGCTAGTCACACTTATCTGAAGTATCTCAGCCTCACTCACCTCACGGAAGGGAAAAGAAGATTAAGGGGAGTGAAAGGCGGGATATCAAGTCCAAACTCCTCCTCTTACTCATGACAGGTTTGTAAAGTAGCTTTAGTTTCTCTAGGCTTCACAGAATTGTAGAGTTAGAAGGGACCATGAGCAATATTTTGCCCTATGCGGGGCTCAAACGCACAACCCTGAGTTTAATAGTCCCATGCTCTACCAACTGAGCCATCCCTCAGGGAGGAAGATATAACAGATATTTCCTACAGACAGCAACAGGTGTCACCTCATTTGTTACTCTCAGGGTTTCCATCTGCTTGCATTAAAGTCTAACACAACCCCAACAGCAGCTTTAGGAAATCTGGACGCTCCTCTGTCACAGGAAGAAAGAGGAAGTTCGGCACACACTGCGCAAGTTACGACATGCCTCATTCAGGCAAAGCAAGACTCAACTTGTAAGGTCTGGCTGATAAGTTTTGGGCAGGGTGAAATGTGTGTATTCAAACAACAAGAGTGCAGGAGGCACAAAGCGAAAGGGTTCCTTACCTAGGGATGACTCAGAAGCGGAAGAAGACCTGTTCACGCTGAAAGCCATATCTGAGTCACTGTCATATTGGGAGCCTCCAGGGGATCCTGAGGGAGAGACTGTCACAGGGCTGGACTGCACAGTGCCTGAAAATACAAAATAACAGGTTCCGTCAGATTGAGGGGTGGGGCAGGAATCTCTCAGGCATGCAGTGCGGAACAGAGTCTACCCTGGGACAACACCATCCATTTCATCTTCACAATAGACTTACTGTGTAATTGGGAACTTGGTATTTTGTAATACCTATTAGCAGGTTGATTTGTTTAAAGAAAATGAGCTTCCTCTGGTTCCAAGCTTGCCTTAACTGCCTCGTTAAAGCTCATTCTATTCCCACCCAATTCAGATAGGGGCAAAAATCTGACTGGCAAGATCCAACCAGGAGGTTGAAGACCAGTGGTGGAGAATGTCTAGAACATGGGCCCATGAGGCTGTTTTGACTAAGCCACACCCACCTGCCCCTCCACCTGGCATCATACATGTGGGGTATGTGGTTTGGCCCAAAGCAGGGTTTGCAGGCATTACCAGTCTGAAGAAAAGGAAAAGAGGGTCCTGTGAATTCCACTTACAAAGGACCTTGCAAGCAGGAAATTAGGATCCCAAGAAAGATGTCAAGTTACTAAAATACAGCCTACCCCCACCTAGCCAAAAGGGTGCAGCCAACTGAGAGTGATGCCTATGAAGTCAGGATAGCTAAATGGAACTTCCCTGCTCAGAAGTGGTACATGTATCCCGACCAGAAGCTGAGAACAAAGTGAGAGTGGAATGTAGCCATAATCCTCATGCCCTGCTTGGCTGCTTTTTGGCAAGAGAATGCTGGAGCAGAGGAATCTTGGGCTGGTTGTGCAAGGCAATTTTGATGTTCTGAATTATGGAACTACAATCAGCCCTCTTTTAAAGCAATGCTAGTTTCAGCCAGGAATATAAAACTCAAGTAGTGATCAGACCTCTATATTGGCAAAATGGCCCATAAACTGGTATGTGACCAAAAAGGGGCCTGGTGGTGGTACAAGAGGGCAGTCTGCATCTTTGCAACTGTGCTAGGGCCACTGAAGCTGCTTACAGCACATTGATCAATACACCAGGGTCTACCTGAGTGTTCTAGTCGAGATCCCTCTCTGCTCCATCGCATGGATCACATAGGCTTGTAGAAACAGTATACAGTAGTTACGAACTTAATTCATTCCGCAGGTCCGTTCTTAACCTGAAACTGTTCTTAACTAGAGGCGTGCTTTCGCTAATAGGGCCTCTTGCTGCCTCTGGCACACAATTTCTATTCTCATCCTGGGGCAAAGTTTTCAGCTCAAGGTAACTCTTGCAGGTTAGCGGAGTTTGTAACCTGAAGCGTTTGTAACCTGAGGTGTTTGTAACTCGAGGTACCACTGTAGAATAGTATGCACATTTACTAGCTTTATGAAAAAGTACATGCAAGTTGCCAGACAAGCGGCAGAGACATCTGGTTTTGACCATCTCCCCAAATATAAGATCATGCTTCAGCAATGCCAATGCAAGGCACAGCTGGTGGCAACAAGGGTTTAGTTGGCCTATAAAATGCCACAGAGAGAGGCAACAGCCCACTGAAGCCAGGTAGAATGTAATGCCGCTCCAAAGCTGTAAAGAAATCTCAGCGTTACACTACACTACACCCATATTTTTGAGCTGCACTTACCTAATATTTTGAGTTGATTGATTACACCATGGATCGTGAAAAATACCCACAGTGACTGCGAGGTATCAACGCACATCAGCATCCCACGGTTGATCCCGTTTATTCCATGGTGCACTTCTCCATTTGGCAAGACCACAAAGCTGAGGATGTCCCCATTGTTGAGGACTGGGAAACCTCGGCAAACCACCCAGTATTCCTTGCGATCCAGAAGGAAGTCTGGATCCGCTGGGAGCTCATTTGTTCGTAAAGTACCAGGATCACAAGAAGTGATGCCAAACGTGAGGGCTCCATAGTACGGCAGCCCCAGGTGTCCAACTTCCACAAAGAGGCTTTCACCAATGTGCAAAGGCCGGTCGGAAAACACCAAAGTCCTATTGCTCTCTTGCCAGTTGGTGCAGGCAGACATCCGGTCCTGAGAAAAGTTAATGTCGGGCCCACGAGTAGGGTGGAAACGCAGATCTGTATCGAGAAAGGCAGGCACCACTTGGGCAAGCTGCCGCCTGCTTGGACAGCAAGGGATGGTGTGATTATCTGTCGGCAGCGCAGGCATACGGCTCAAGTTCAGATTAGCAATTTTGGCCACCACCTGGTTGTTCTCCAGTTCGTTGTTGTTGAAGTTGGCTGAGTCGTGGCTGCTCTGTGGAAGGCAAGTGCTGAGTCGTGCGTTGCTGAGACGGGTGGAGGTCATCGTCTCGGCAAACATGCTGTCTGTGAGGCAATGACAAGGAAAAGCTGTATTAGAGGCAAGCTGAAAATGGCAGCCTACCCTGGCTTGATCGTTGCTTTTTGGCTACTCCATCATACTTAAAACATCAAATATGATACTTTTCCTAGTCCAATTGTGTTTCCAATTAAAGTGGGCAAAAGGAACATAAAGAAAAATATCTGGAAAAACAGAATTTTCAAGGCAGTTAGGAATTCTTCCGTCAAACAAAGCTCCACCAGTATTTGCTATTCTACGGGAGCACTGTCCAATGGAACACCATACTACAAGCACGTTGCCTGATGCAGGGGCCTCTATTCCTTTCAGCCTTGTATTTGGTGCTCACAAAAAGAGACCTGTTTCTGTTCACTGCCTCACTCAATTGCAGAAAAGCAGATTCTGCAAACTACACTACCTACTTGAGAGAATAAATATTCCTTCCTCGTCTCATCTCTCTCATACCTCCGCACCCCCACCCTGTCCTTGCCAATTTAATTCATGTAAGAGAGACTGGAAAGAGAATGCATTTAATCACTTTAGACCATTAATAATAAATTGTGTGTAATGTACTTGCATGCTAATAGCAGTAGTGCCCTTTAAAAAAATGTTTCAAAGCACACTACAGACTATTTGTTACTGACAGGCTACGTGAACAAGCGACAAACTCTCTCCCAGCACAACATCCCATCTGATAGCACCCAATGTAAACAAAAAAACAAAAAACCCACAAACATTTCTAGCCCCAAAACATAAAACTAGAAACACATCACTCCATATGAACCATTCCCCTGTATAGTTATTGAGAGTTGATAATGAGAAAAAGAATGCGTATGAGGAAAGCAAAGGGCAAGATACTTCGGCAACTTTTGATTTAGGACATTCAGATTTCTAAAAGGAAGAATCATCCTAAGATTATTTTCCCAAAGTCTTAGATCTATAATCTGGGGGCCACTACCGGGACGGTAATTCATGCTGAAATCATGGCATGGCTTGTGGATGTCAGCTTAAGGCTGCAGTACTGTGCGTGCTTATTTAGGAATAAAACACACTGAATTAAGTGGGATTTACTTCTGGGAAAACGTACACAGGTTTACACTGTTAAACTTGATTTTAAGTTACACATAACTGCTGCATTTGCATGCATTTTAGCCTCCTTAAAAGTGGAAATGTATTGAAAATTTATCTGAAGGGCTTAAAGTTGACTATCAATGCAATATATGGAAAAATCAAACGTATAAAACAGCTTTCAATTTTAATTAGCCACATAGCTTTTCTTGACAGAAGGAATCTGGGAGGGGGTGTTAAAGTAAAGCCTGTCTTCCTCCTCAGGATCCCAAGTAGCCAGTTCAATATTTCAAAGGAGTGGCTTTCTCTAAGTGCTTAAGTCATAAAAGCTTCACATCTACAATGTTAAGAGTTGATATAATGAATTTGTACATAGTGCATCCTGCTTTGTGAAACATCTACAGTTCTATATTTGGGACACCCTCTGTTCCCGTCTTCCAGCCACTCCCCAATTACTGACGCTACAAAAGTGATCCAACTTGGCCCTCACTTTCTCTTACATTTCTACCTGTAAAATGGTAATAATAGTGAACTGTAAAATGGTAATAATAGTGATCTGAAGGGAAAGAGGCGGCCAAGCACTTTTGAAGGCTCTGATCAAAATTCAGCAAGAGTTAAGTGCTGTTATGCTCATTTATTTTAATGGGCTTTTGGCACACAGTCCAAATTAATTGACTGTGGCCAACAAATGCTATAGCACATTGTAAACTATAGTCCTACAGACTACAGGGGGGGAGAGAGAAATGGCCTGGTTTCTACCTGCTGCCTCCACTGACAAGCTAGCCATTGTATAATTCACTTCATAGGAGCTGTGCCCCTTCAACTCTACCCAGGGTCATAATGCAGGATCTAACACACCACAGACCATAGCTTTCTGACAAGGCTTAGTAGGGCACAGTGAAAATGTAAAGACAATTTTCAGAATCACACTAGGTCTTGGTATGGCATAAATACCCACAAGGCACAGAATAAATTTCAATAGCCTTTTGGCAAGGCACTTAACTATTCCTAGGTGATTGTTTAATTTTAAGCTGAAAAAGTGTCCCTTGTTTGGGTTGCAGAAGAACATGGAAAGGGGGCTTAAGAATTTGGGGAGGTGGGGAGAGGTTGTGGTTTTCAAAATTTTAAGCACCCCAATTTAAACCGTGCCTACTTAAGAATGATTTGAACTATTTTCCATTAATGCATTCATTATGTCATTATTGCTGAAGCTACGTTATCTTTAACAATCATGTCCACAATTAAGATGACAGGAATGCCAAATCTGTCCTTTGAAGTCAACTGTAGAGCTGGAGATATGTGCAGTAAACCAATACCAGAAAGGGGGGAGGGGGTTGTGACAGCTTTATTCAGATAACCCCGGAGTACACCAGACACATGTATTAGTGCTCATGTTCTGAGAACACTGGAAGCAGCAGATTACATCACAGGCAGCATCCAAGATCCCTAGTGCTTTGTAAACACATACTATCAGGCTTGTCTATAAGGACAAAAATAAGTCCACAATCATGGCTCATTGAGCTGTACTTCTAGGTACGCCAACTGAAGCCAAGCTATCACCTGAACTCTACAGGACAAGGTGATAAATCAAGAGCGAGGAATCTCTTGCCTGGATGGAATAGATTCAAGAAGAGGAAAAACCCAATGCTTTGGAAAAGCTTCCAAACTCTTGGAAAGAGAATTACGACATTGCTGCCCTCACTGGAGTCCTCTGATAAGCAGAGAAGCTGGCGTTTCTCTTGTGTCAAGGTGCTGTGCTTTCTAAAAAACCCCGATAGGGCAGGAATGCCACATGAGAGGCTCTAAGTGGCCGTCACAGGAGATAATGGTTATAAAGCCTGAGCTGGAGAGGGAGGATGAGTCATGGCACTGCATGGTGCACACAGCTGGCAATTTGTGGAGCCAATGCAAGGGGAAGAGGCCTCATGTCATTGGATTGGTCTCCTTGGTTGTGGGGCTCACAGATCCAAAAGTTAAAAGCTATCTCACACCAAGGGCACCAGTGCAACAAACACACCTGCACTTTTATCAAGCGAGCTTATGTAATAGGAACAGGCTACCAATATAAATACTAAGGGCAGTTTCTGGCGTTGGTTTTAAATTTCTGAAGTGTTGGCGTATTAATTTAGGCAACTGTAATTGGTGAAAAAATATCTGTTGCCAGCTTATCTGCCCCATGGTGCAATCCAATTTAACCACGATGGAGCAGAACGTCCGCCTGAAGATTTTCACATTTCCACCATTGCTTATTTCATTTATTTATTACATTTACATTCCACCTTTCCTCCAAGAGCTCATGGTGGCACACCTGGTTCTGTCCTTCTCAGTTATTACCCTCACAGCAAGCCTGGGCTTGGCAGAGAGACCGAGAGCTTCATACCTAGGTAGGGATTTGAACCCGAGTCCCAGTAACAGTGACTGGATGAAAATGAAAATGCAAGCTTAGTATCCGGGCTTTACACTTTACAACATAAGCACTGCTACCAACCTCACACAGCTTGTTCTGAGAGAAGGGAGACATGACAAAAGGGTCTATACAGAAGGAGATTTTTTTTTTAACAGACCATATACACCTACCTAGTATTTGCACTTCATGTGTGATTCCATAGACATCTATCAGTGCCCAGAGAGGCCCGGAGACTTTGACGCCACAGTGAAACAGAATTGGCTCTTCATCATTAACGCTATAGAAAACTCTCCCATGGCGGTCGACCCAGAACGCCAAGATGTTGTCTCTTAGTGCAAACCTCTCTGGCAGGGCTTTGGCCCAGAAGCCTGGCCGTGTCACCAGGTCTGGGCAGGCGTATTTTGGTATGTCGTCTGCGCTCATCTGCGATGGATCGTGAGTGGTGAAGCCAAAGCGCAGGGCCCCGCTCCACCCGTGGTGCACAGACACCAGCTTGAGACGCACTTTCTCGTAGAGGTGGATGGGCCGGTTGGTGAAAGTGACGCCGTTGCAGAAACTGTTCCTCCGAGTGGCTTTGCGGGAATGGGCATCCAGGCGTATGTTTTTTCCTTTGGCCTGGAAATGGAATCGCGGAGGTTCAGTAATGGTGAGGACAGACCGCCTCTCATGGCTACTGTTAGGCAGAGTGTAATAAGGCCTGTGGGATACAGAGCGAGCCTGTTGACTGGTGTCTGCAAATAATAATAAAAAAAAAAAACAGGAAGAAGAGGCATTGTTAGGAATTTGCTAATTTAGGTTGCAATGCTAAGAAAACTGCTCCCCTCCCCCCGCCCCCAGCTACTGATATGTGCAGATTCTAGGCTAGATTTTAACAAACTAATCAGATACAAACACACTCCTTATTTGGACAAAGTTCCTCTGCTCCCTGTTCTTGTAATCCTAGTAAGAAGGACATTTTTCCAGTGGAAAAAAATTCTGTCTCTCAGCCAGTGTTCAGCTGGAACCAGTTTTTAAATGAATACATTGCTAGATACAACTGACACCTCAACAGATACACAAACAAAAAAAACCTTAGCACACTAGGTTGAGGTGGGGAGATCCAAACTGCAGTAGTCACACTGCTACTGTTTGAGGCCAAAAGAGGAAGTGACTAGACAATTTCATTGCTGACATAAACAGATTTGCCCAACAACTGCTTCTACAATCTAAAACATGGGTAGGCAAACTAAGGTCTGGGGAGCCAGAACCGGCCCAATCGCCTTCTAAATCCAGCCCATGGACGGTCTGGGAATCAGCCGGTTTTTACATGATAGATTGTGTCCTTTTATTTAAAATGCATCTCTGAGTTATTTGTGGGGCGTAGGAATTCATTCATTATTATTTTTTTCAAAATATAGTCCAGCCCCCCACAAGGTCTGTGAGACAGTGGGCTGGCCCCCTCCTGAAAAAGTTTGCTGACCCCTGATCTAAAACTTGGAGCAATTGTTAAGTAGGCATCCCAGAAGACAGAGAAAGCAGCCAGTCTGGAGCTCTGTACCCCAGGCAGCCTATGTGTGCTACGTGAGAGCAGAGAGGAAGACTGACATAAAGAGAAGCTGCCAATATGTGGTAATATTACTTGCTGCCACCCTTCTGCCTTTTCTTGGTCCCCAATGCATGTCCTGTTGGAAGTGACTTGAAGCAACAGTGCCCTCCTCTACCCATGAACTCTGAAGCAGACAGGTAGATTGTATGTTTGGAACAATGACCGCATATCAACAAAAGGAGGTGGCAGATTTATCTTAGTGGCACTGAACACCTCCAAGATGACCTGCCCATCATTTAAAAAGAGAAGTGAGTCACCAAGTTAGTAACTAAACTGCAAGCAACTGTTGGACCACCCCAGGCAACCAAGCATTTAACCATCCCTAAAAGGCCCCTGGTTCTGAGTTTTAAGTGCTATCTTTGGCCTGCTTAGTATCCATAACATGCTTTGTAGCTCTAAGAACTAGTTTTCAATTGTATGTTGCTTCAAATGTTAGCTGCTGATGGCTTAAATTCTGAAAATCCATTTGGGGCATCATACAACATGTGTTGTAGCATAAACAGCATGCATTTTCCCTTATCCAATCTTTATTACACTGAACTACAAGATAAAACAGGGCCATCAGAAACCCCCAAAGCTAAATGAAGCAGCCCTAGGGCGGAGGTGGGGGAAATTGGCTCCTAATGAAACTGTTTTTGTAAGTCTGTCCTATGACTTCCCCTTATGGCAGGAACAGTGTCATGGCAAATATTCAGTAATCATTTCCCTTATTTTTAATGAACGACACACACACAAAATAGCTCAGTGAGACAAGATTAAAGCTCCCACCCTAATAAACCCCAAACACAAAAGTCAAAACAGTTTTATTGTAATTACAAGTAGCCACATGCCGAAATATAAACATAGCTGGAAAACAAAACTGCACTAAGGTCCTGCTTGGCACTTTACACTTGGGAGGAATAGGGATTTGTTTAAATATATTTTAAAATACCTTCACAGCAGGAGCTTCAATATTTTTGAATTGATACTGTGCAAGTGACAATTGTTTCAAATAATGGCAACACCTCTCCTTAAAAACAAACAACACATTCCTAACATTTGTGACTTACTTCTTTTACTTAACAGTAATTAAAATGCATACCAAAAAGTATTAGCTGACCTCAGCAGCCACACACTAAACAGCCCAGAAGAACTCTACTTCAGAATTGATTCCTGCCAATTCTCTCCCATTATTTCCCTCCCAACACCCAGACAGGCTCTTTCGGTTGCATAAAGGTGAATTCAGAAAAAACCCAGTCAGGTATTGCGCTCCTAAGCCACGTTCACACCATACATTTAAAGCATGATACCGCTTTAAACAGTCATGGCTTCCTCCAAATAATCCTGGGAATTCACAGAGCTGCCATTTTCCAGAGTGGTTAAACAATCAATCCCTCTTCACATGAACTCTAGGAAATGTAGCTCTCTGTGGGGAAGAGGGGTCTCCTAACAAACTACAGCTCCCAGAATTCTTGGGAAGCCAAGGCTGTTTGAAGTGCATCATAGTGCTTTAAATGTGTGGTATGAATGCAGCCTAATAGTTGCAGATTCTGAAAGCATTTCACAGGGTCTCTCAGTCTCTACAGACCTTTCTATGGAAGCAGCTCAAGAATGCAATCCAACCCATTCCAGCCTGCAAATACATCCCACTGTGTTAAGTGGTGTTTATGTACAAGTAAACATGCACAGGACAGGGCAGCAAGACAGGCATCCTGTCAGTTTTGGTGAGATTTTTTTTTTTTACCTTCCCCTTAGGACTGCCTGACCAGAAAAAAACAGACTGCCCTGCTTTTTATCTGCAGAAATCAGCAGATGGAGGTTTTTATGGAATGGAGCTAAGCATTCTCACCTCCCAGTGTCTGGAGTACAAGCTTGCAAAGGGTTTAGAAAACGTGCCAGTATAATAATAATGATAAAGGAACAAAGCTGGCAACAATACCTCTTGAATGATATCTTTAGCAGGCCAAATCCTTAGCAGCAGCAGTGCCTCTCAGGAGGTTATACAAGCCTGTTTGTAATGTAAACATCCTGCCAAAGGATGACAGATATGTTTTAAGAAAAATTTTCCAAAAGGAGAGAACCAAGATGACTAGCAAATCTAAATAAATAACTGGGAGGGAAGTACTTGCACTTCCCAAGTGAACCACATGGGCCACGAACCACTCTCTGGTGCAAGAGATTCAGCTGGAAGAACTGAGAGACTAGCAACTCGCTGAAGGTGAAAATATAGTGTTTCTGGCCAGAGAGTCCTGGGAGCATCACTTCTGTTACAGTAACACCTAAGTACGTGGCAGCCATGAAGAGGTGGGAAACATAAGGCGTTTCAGGAGTTACATGGAAGAGCCCATGCAAACAAGTTTATCTTTATATGAGAACTAGAAACAGAAACTGAACTCTTTAAGATACTTCTTTTCATTACACTTATCTTAAGAATGGAGAGATACGGGAAAGAATGGCGAGGCACATAATAGTGGTACACATAATGAATAGCGAGTTATAGATAGGCCCAATGGGGTAAACGTTCTCAGGCATTCAGGGCAGCGTCGTTTACACCAATAGCGGAAGCTTTATCGCCACCTTCAATAAGAGCGTGATAAGGCCAGAGAACAGAATCAAAGACTGCCAGGCACAAATGCATTAAGGCCTGTGACACATACACTTATGTGATTAAGCGGCAAACTGCTCCCACTTATCACTATTGGCCTATACACTACACTGTACAACTTGCCTTGTGAACGGGAAAACTCTCCATCTACTTATATTCAGTACAATAGCGCAGTTTCTGCACAATCTGATCTAGATATATTGGCACTGACTGCCAAGAAAACCATTCTTAGTATCTGCTTATTGAGTTTTTAATGGGTGTCCCTTCCTCTAAAATAGTCATTGTTTCATTCATCTTAGTTGTCTAAGTATATAGATGGCAACGGCCACAGTCAGAGCATAACTCAACTGCCTTGTCCAGGAATGGCTGCCATAAGGAGTGGTGGAGAGAGGAATATTTCAATAAATACAGCAACCCCACAACGTATGTGCATTTAACTTTTGCACATTCAGCTTTACGTGCGGACAAAATAAATAAATAAAAATTAAAAGGGTGGAGAAAGGGTGTGAGGTTCTGGGGGAAATGACTTTGGCAATCCCACTTACTATTGAGCTCAATAGATTTTGACTATGCATAATTTGGCTTTAGGCAAAATCCGCTGGAACATAACCCCTGCATAAACTGCCTGCTTACTGTACATCCTGTTGTACAGCAACAAACTGTTTCACTATCACAAACACATTCTTCAGCACACCTTCACATAGTTTATGATCTTAAGGTATAAAAAGTGTGTGTGTGTGTGTGTGTGTGTACATATACACACACACATAGACACACAGGCATCTACATTTTGTATAATCCCTATCCCATTCCTTGAATGTACAAGCAGAGAAGAATATCAAGGCAAGAAATTAGATAGATAGATAGATAGATAGATAGATAGATAGATAGATAGATAGATAGATGGATGATAGGAATTTTATTATGCATTGGATAAATCCAGAGAATTTTAAGAGGTCGATGAGTAATGTCAAAAGATGGAAAAGCAGTTGTATAGCCAAAATGCTACCATCATTCCAAGCTGATGAACAGGAAGTTTAGGCCAGGGGTTATTTAAAAAACAAAACAAACAGGAAAGCATGTTGCGATTATACAATAGGGAATTATCCTGAAGGAAATGAATGGGTCATGTTATCCTTTACTAGAACGGACACCTGTCAGTTACCCTTTTAAAACATACAGCACTTTTTCTTTAGCGGGATTGGGACAATGAAAGAGCACTGTAAATATAGTTGCCCTATAGCGAGCATCATTTTTGACAAGATATTTTGCAAGCGTAAAACCAGCATCTTCCACAAGAGATGCAGAGGAAAGAGTGGCAAAAGCATTTTTCATGCACCAGACATCAACCTAGTCTGACAACACATTCTCATTCCAGTGGGTGCCTCATTCTCTACCATTCTGAAGTCCACAGCAAAGGATAGCTTCAATTGGTACATAAGTAATCATATCCTATTTCCAGATTCTTCTGATCATGAAAGTGTTTTGGACAGTGTATGGGGAAATATCTATTGCATTTCAATAACCAGCCTTGTCAATCTGTGAGTGGTGGACCAATGGCGTACATGTACACTCCAAAATGACTGTGGTAAAATATTGTCATAAATTGTCATATGATAAGTGAGCATGTTATTGGCTGTAACTACCTCAACTATTTTATGTTGATTGGTCAATCTGTGGTGTGGTTGATAGAAATAGAGAATGTGAGATTGAAGAAGCAGCTCGTGGGAAATGAAAGGAGAATATGGACTATTCAAAATGGAATACGAGATGTCTCAGCTCACATAATCTCACCATCCTGAGGTTTGAGAAAGTGGTGGCAGGGTTAGCTGTATTGGTAACCAGCAACACATCTGTTGCAGTGATTATATTTTTAGCTTTTTTCAAAAGACTAGTTTGCAAACAATCCAAATCATTCCCCACTGATACTTCAGCCCCTCACACAGTTTAAATCACACTTATTTATATATCTTTTAATTAAATTTAGTGATTTAATCCAGACACATGAGGATTTGGAGAAACCTGACTGGAATGGAATTGGGGCCCACAGTGTATCCCTCACTGCTAGTTTTAGAAAAGCTCTTAACTGCCAATCTCATGGGGATTTCAGTTGATTTTTTAAAAAAAACCTATAATACATCCTTAAATCATGGGTTTGGTATTCTTTTCAACATGCATTTTTTTTAAAAAAAAAAAAACCCAACACTAGTTATTTCCGGTATTGTTTGGCTTTGTAAATGGAAGGCCACACAAACCCTTTTCTTTAATGTACATTAAAATTCCATTTTAGAACAAAACTCTTATTGTGAACAATACTTAAACCAACAAAGATTCCCCAAGACACACACAAACACATTACAGTTTGGATCATCTTGTACAAAGCATTATATATTCTGTGTCTTTCTTCTCAGCCACACGTATCAGCATTACAACCACACAATGTTCATCTCTTGAACACTCCGGCGGCCTAAATTATTTGGTGTCTCTGGAGGATAATGGCAATGATCCAAACTGGAGGAAATGCTGAAATTAAAAGACATGTTTATACAGGACACACTTCTCCTAAAACGTGCACTGGAAGAACGAAAGACTATTTGGCTTCAATGACTCATATGGCTGAAAAGGCCAGAAGATAACATAGCCCAGTGACTTACATCAAGGCAGTACTGCTACCTAACAACTCATCTTGAATTGACCTACATAATGCAGACTATAACATCTCACAAGCCGAGGGCAGCAGAGAGGAGAACCGCTCAAAATGCCCACAGAACAGATAGTACCAGACAATAAAAGAACCACACACTACAGGAAAATGTGGTGGTGGTGGTTTTCAGTACCACTGAGACAAGCAGACTTTTAATCTAGGAGAAAACTTCCCAAATTCAAATATGACATTATGTGAGGCCTAAGCCAAGAAGAAAACCATCCACAGACACTCCCCAAAAGTCATTTTAAACAGGGACACTACATCCAACCTCTTTCAAGATGTAGGAGGACTTGGTACCTCCAAAGAAATGGGGGTGGGGGAGAACCCAACTATACTGAATGTAGAAAATATTTTTTCTCTCACCACAATGAGTCCACAAGAATAGAGGCACCAGATTAAACAATCTTAAAACACAATTAAAAATCAAACCATGCTTTTTTAAAAAGTTATAGCTTTGTCCAAGGCCACAGTAATACTTTCCCTAAGCCAACAAAGCCATAACCTAAATCCTAATCAGCTAATGGCTACTTAAAGCCCTGAGGCAGGCCACCTGGTTTCATTTGCACAGATGGAAAGCAGGAGCAATTGTACTAAAATCTCTAAAGGACATGAGACAAGTACGCCAGAGAGCCATAGCAACAAGTCTCAGAGCTTGCTCTCACAAATCAATTATTGCTTAATGCTTTTTCATTCAACTTTGTCCTCTCCTGGGCATTTAAAAATTGTGTTTCAAGAGGAAACCCATAGTCCCTTTGTGAATATGCTGTGAAGGTTTTAATAAAGTCAGAATATATGAGAGTGAGAAGTTTTAATGAGTAAGGTTATCATTACAGAGCCATTCTGAAAAACAGTGTTGTAAACAGTATCTCCTGCAATGGTCCCCTCTTCCCTGTGACACAAACATCACCACATTAGTATTTTGTCCCATGCACGATGCACCTGCATGAACCTTTGAAGTGCAGGTGAGAGTTTTTGGCCAATCTAAACAAGAAGAATTGAGAACTGAAGGCTCCCACTTTTGGTGGCAAGCAACTGCTCTAGTTTAAACTCAGAAACGCAAACCTGTGAAGATAAGCCCTTAATGATTTAGTATCAGAAACACAGAAAGGTAAAACAAAAACAAACAAAAACCCTCTTAACATTGGAGATAGTGTTAGGGCAAACAGTATATGTGTAGATAAGCACTACTTAAAATGTGTTACAAAGCTGCTCCTAATTGTTCATTCTTATCCCACAACAAAGATGCAACTGTGGAAAAGGGCAATGTAGCAAAATTCCAGACACAGGAAATGCTATGCTATGATTATTCAGAGCAAAATAAGTTAGTAGCTCACAGCTTGGAGCAGCACATCCCTTGCCTCTGAAAGCACAGCCCTTTTATAGGATGAAACCCAAGATACCTGATGACGAATCAGAATTTGTCCCAACTCTGGGTTGCTGGAATCTAGCAGACATCAAAACAATGGAGGACTAAAGATAAAGGGGAATGAATTGGGTTGTTGAAAAGATGGCGTTCAAGGCATTTAAGATGGGCCTAAAGGGAATGATACATTATTGCAAGAAAAATGTTGATTCCTTCTTCTATTGTGTTCAGGGAGATGTTTTAGACGCTGCACTTCAGCCCTGTCTAGTCACAATACATCAGTAGGTGTACATGTCCCAGTTGCGAAGACGCAAAGAAAAGGAAGAGATCTTGATATTGGATGCATTACAAAAGCTTCAGCTTTCACACTTTTAAAAGGCCAGTTTTTAGCCCATAGCTATGAAGACAGACTTCCAAGTGTGGAGCTTGTATGCCCTAAATATTCAGAGAGAATGAACACACAAACTTAGCTGAAACTTTTTCTAAGGTGGAATAATAGTTCCTTAAATCATCCAGATTTTAAAAATGTCATTAAAAATGCAGAACAACAACAAATATGTTTTACTTACTTAATTCTTATCTGGGAAACAAGGGATAGAACCTGTCATTATTTTATGTACACTCAACTGTATGGATGTTACTGAAACTGGGGGGGGGGGGGGAGAGAGAGAGAGAGAGAGAGAGAGAGAGAGAGAGAGAGAGACCTTTCAATGAATGCATCCTATAAGTAACCATTTTATTTTGAGATCCTATTGTTCAAATGATGTGAATCCATTGTGAGAGCTGGGTGGCGGCTGAATTTTTGACCGACCTCCTCCCTATCCAGAAAGCTCTAAAACACTTCAAAAGGACTTCTGAATAGGAAATAGACTAGGCAGTGTTAGAACAGCCACAAATTCTAATGCAAGCATTTCCTCTGTGTGTGCTGCTGCTGCTGCTTCTAAAAGAGAGACTTCAACTGTCCAGTATAGCAAACAGGGAACAGTTTTGTTTTTGCATTTTGAACCCTGATCTATACAGTACTGCAATATGTGAAATGTATGGTTTAGTTGTTTTGAGGGGGCAAGGGGTGTCTTTAATCAGACAAGCCACTGGATTTTACTCATAGCCAACTGTCTGGAAGGAAGGATCCCTAAAAGAAAAAGCATAGTTTCATTACCAAATGAGTATGAACTACCGTACATTCCCAGAGAAAGTGAATTCCATAGAATCTAGGCCAAGGAACAAAGGGGGGGGGTAAGGAAATTAAACTTTACAAACAGCATAAAGTTCACAGAAACTGCACCAAAATTCCTATTACACACAATCTTTCTGCTATTCCCATCCTACAACAACTCGTTATTGTCACTTGAAAACATGTGATTAGGACTAATATTGTTACTAAATCATTATCAATCTGGCATGGAAAGACAAAGGAGCCCATTTCCTTCTTGTAGATTCATCTCACAGCTACTTTAGAATAGCTGAAACAGTAAACTGTGTTGTTTCCAGAGAAAATTTCATGACTTTAGCTTGTGACTTGATCCCCACCCCCACCCCGAAAAGCAACTTAATCATCTATCCCATGACATATCCTTAGTGCAATGGATCTTTGAGCAGGGCAGTTTCTCTAAAAATAAAATGACTACATTCTCTGAAATGCGAGCGCTTCTACAAAGCCAGAGTTCAGCCACATCATTAAAAAGCTGCACACAATAGAACTGTTACCTTGAAAGGGAAAATAACCGCAAGGCCATGTCATCCTGGTTAACTGAGCATCCTTTAGCCATGATAGTGTCACAAGACAAACCACAAAAAAGAATGAAAAGCCGATTCATTGAGCTAGTCTCAAAGGCCCCTCATGTTTGCTAACAAAAATTCATAATGAGGCAAGCCTTCTTTCAACAATGAGTGATAAAAATCCTCACTAAATTAGAGGCAATGGTAGAGATAAAATATTCCATGATAATCATTTCTGCTCCCCACCCACATTGAGTAATGCAGATTATTTATAATAAAATGAGTATTTTCAGATGTCTAAGATACAGTCTTGGCAGTGTCCATTCTCAAGGGCTTACATAGGGCTGTTTCAGGCATAATGCTATACCAGAGTTTACTGCTACATGAAAAAACAAAAGCAAGACTTAACCCTGTATATTTCTCCTTTCCTTCTGCTCCTCTGGTGCAGCTGCAATGAGATTTCATAATTTCTGTTTTAAAAGTAAATAGAATAATTTCTGTTTTTAACCATGAATTATAATTAATTTAAACCTTAAACCAGCCTCTCCCAACCTGGGGACCCCTAGATGTTTTAGACTACAAGTTCCATCAGTCTGTGACATAATTCTTGATAAGGGAAGGTAACAATTCCTCCCCGCCCATTGCCCATATCAGAGAAAAAGAATGTGGGGGTGAGATGCAGCTCTAAGACATGGGTCACCAACACAGCGTTCATGAGCACTAGGGGGTTCCTTTCTGCACCACTTATCAAAATAATGAATTCAGGGGCTCGGTCGCCAGCTCTGCCTTGTAATCAGTTACCTGGGCAAGTTACTTGTCCTTCATTATTAACCATGATCCCACAGCAGCCATTTTGTGGTGGTGCCTACAAGAGGTTTTGTGCTGCTTTCCCCCACAAATTATCAGATGTGTGCACGAATTCAAAAAAGTTGTCACTCCCTGCTCTACAAAGCTTTTGGAGTCTATCAAACAAAATTGACACTGCAGTAGAGAATAGCTCTAACTTCTGATGAACAGAATATTAGAAACACAAAGCACAGAGGCTGGCTCATCTGCCACTCACTTAAGCAAGTAATACTTTTTTATAAATAATTTGAATAAAAAACTGCTTGTCCTTCAGCATTTGTTGGTTCCTATTGTTTCCCCACGGCTCTTCCCAGCTCTCTCACTTCCACCTCACAAGCTACCCCAAACTAACAAGTAAAGTGTAGCTAGCAATAGTGATTATGACATTCCACTTTTATGCGACTATCCGCTGATATTTGGTTTTAGATTATGTACTTTCACTGGCCGTCAAAGCTAGTCAGTGACAAAATAATATTGTAACGGTACACTATAACTATCAGCGATACAGTTAACAGGAGAGTTTATAGTATACCGCTTTCTAGCCTGTGCTTCATTTTTCCTCAGCAATATGTACTACGATTCAAGTTCTCTTGGGAGGTAGCTCTTTAATTTAACTGAAGGTTTTGCTTCTCTCATCTGCAAGTTAAACAGCATTTAAACCAGAACCGCTGACAAGTATTTCCTGTACAGCTATAAGAAGGTCTTTTGCAATGAGTCAGGCCAATTTCCATCTCAGCCTCCTATGGCTTGCAGTAGCTCGCCAGAGAATTTTAAGATGGCTTTGGGAACAACATAGGATGGATGGAAGAAGGGGCTGTGCACCCCCAACTGCCATTTTGTGTAACATCCAAACAGTTTGGGAGCATCACATACCATTGGTTATGTTTAGGTGCTGGGGTTTTTTTTAATGAATCTTTTTAATGTCAGGTGTTTTGCTTTGTTTTTGTTTTTGAAAAAAGAGAGCATCAAGTGGCCTTCAGTTTGGGTCAAGAGGCCTCCATCTTTAATACCATGTTTTTAGAATCTGGTAGGTGAGAGTTAAAAGATGGATGGGGAAGGCATAGTGTCTAAGTCACGTTTAGTCAGCTACAATTCCCTCTTCGCCCCAAAATAGTATAAAAGCTACTGCCTGATAGATAGATGGAAGCCTTGGAAGCTGTTCAGATTGCTGCAATTGATCATAGTCATTTGACACCCAAGTTCCTTTGCCCTTATATTTACTTCAACAGTAAAGCTTTTTGAAATATCGTCCATGTGCAAGGAATCAGAAGTATGAAAATAAAGGAGGTAGCACTGGGTCACACCTTCAAGCCATAGCCAAAGAAAAATGTGCTGTCACCAAGCCAGGCAATTAATCTCACTACATTTAAATCTGCCTGTCAGTTTCTAGACTATACTCATTAATATGCTCTGCAAACATGTTGCAGCACTGTGGACCACCTAATGGAGGCTGGTGTGACCCACAATGAATAAATCTGAAGCACACAATTTTCCTGACCACCCCCAATTTTAATCTGATTTTATTCCAAGGTGGGGTTTTGGCTTGGACACTAAACTATCCATTTGACATTTAGCCTGCAAGCCTATGAAGGCTTATTTGGGAGTGAGCCCCACTGAACGCACGCAGGAGTGGGTTGCTAGTTTTTCATATGAGAAGTGTTCCAAAACAAGAGACGCCCAGTTCATTAGCCACTGTTATGTTGTGCTTTTCCCAAGAGCCTGCCATAGTCTGAACTCAAAAGTTCAAGGAAAAAATAGTATTCCGAAAACTGTCAGTCTTCTAAAAACTGGCTCTAGTATCAGTTTTCAGTATTCCACAACAGAAGTATGTCCAAAGATATTATATTAAGTGCTAAATATGATATTTGTATTAGCATCTAAAAATTATGTGTCAACATATTACACAACACATAATAAAAAACAGACCTCAGCTCAAATTGCTGATGCTACAATCCTGTTGCCTTACATAAACCTATCTTATCAATTTTTCCTTTCTTGCAGAATGACTAAAACTATAGGATTCCTCCCCAGTTCTCTCTTACCAGCTAGCATCATACCCAAGTTCTACATTACATTTCTATTATAAAAACTAACCAAAATTATACAGAAATATAATTCCATCTAGCCTCCATTTCCCAGAATATTAAATATATTTTTCAGAAGGCCATAGTAACACTACAACATTTTAAGGTAGATGAGCAGACAGACTTGTGCTTTTGCATGTGCAAATACCAAAACAACAGTATAGTGTAATAATTAGCAGTAACATTTTATGTCACTAAGCTTGCAGGAGCATCTACAGAATATCTGGTTTTAAATTAGATGCAATTATCTTTTCTCCCCTGCCCCCACCCTGCACTCATAAAAAATATTGGGTAACAACATGTTTCACTCTGTCCCATCACCCAGATGTATTGGGGTCATGGAAAGGTGTGCTAACTTGAACACTATTCACATGCTGGTTGTTTTCTACATAAGCAGGAACAAGGTGAGGGGTGGAATCGTTGTCTGTGGGAGGCAGGAAATCCATCCCATCCCCTATAGGCACAAAGGGTCACCGTGTTACACCAGAAGACTAATTGCTAAATAGTTACAAAAAAAGAAAAGGAAAATGAAAGGCTTTAAAACAAAGCAACTGCAGCTCAGCATGGGTGGCAGTTTTGTCTGACATTCAAAATGGCCATTGAACACCATGTCGAATAACTGAAAGAGATGGGTTTAAATTCTACTGCGGTTATGGATTCTCCAAGTAGTTCTGGTGAAGTCACTGTCTCTCACCCTTAGTCTCCAACCAGTTAAATGGGTTAATATTTACCATTTATACAAAGTGCTTCGGGTACTGTGATTAACAATGACAATGTTGTGTAAATGCAACAAATTCCTGCAGGGAATTTATTAGCTTCCTGCTTGCCGTCTTCCTAATCACTCCAAGCACCCTAACAAGGGTACATTTCTCAAAGTATACTGAGAAGAAGCTGCCACAGCCATAAGGCTTTTCAGGGGGTTTTGTGTTAACGTGCCTCCTTTTTGAAGAGCTGGCTCCCATAACACGTGCTGAATTTTGGCTGAGGAAACCAGCGTTGACTGTAGGAGCTCCTGAAGTTTGCTCACGGCCACTTTTGCTTCTCCCCAGTCTGTTTTTCTTTCTGATGAACTGTGCTGAACTAAGTCATGATTTTGCTTAGCATGTCATCTGAACTGGAACTCATGCTTAAGGTCATGATTAGCGAGAAGAGAGCTTAATCGCAAGCTCAGGCCGCATAGGCAACACAGTAAGCGAAACCTTTGTTTAACACAGCACAGTTGTTGTTGTTGTTGTTGTTGTTGTTGTTTTAAAAAAGAGGAGTAAAAGAAGCTGCACATTCCTTTCCAGGAGCCCACAGTGTTGTGAAAGCCAGGTCAATAGGTCAGTTCCTCCTTGGTGGGCAATAACTACTTCATGAAAATTCTTCAAGGACAAAGTTAAAGACCACAAAGTAAATGAGATGTTAAGGCTGCAAATCCTATGAACCTTTACCTCTGAACATAGCGAGAATTACTTCAGAGTAAGAACGCATGGAGTTCAGGCCTAAGGCATTTTGCTGCTTGAGGTCAAGGGCAAGATGAAACTCCCTCCCCCTTCTACATATTGAAGCCAACTGGACTGACAGCTGAATCACCCTAGTAATGGGATAGCAACCTCCACAACACCTGGGTTGGGGGCTAATTTGCGGTAGGATTGGCTTTGTCAGGAGAATGGCCCCAACATCCGCTGCCCAAGGCCTCACTTTGCCTAATGGCAGGGCCGGCCCTGATAGGATTGTACTACAAAATAGTGTTTATTAACCACCATTGTGCTACAGAAAATTGGGGTGGGGAATGAGAAATCACAGGGATGTTTCAATTCACGTAAGCAAGATGGCAACCCAGTTAGCAGCAGACTTAACAAGGGCCATGCATTCGGGGCTTCTGGTCTTTTCCGAGACAGCCACAAATCTCAGAGCGAGCAAGAAACTGTGGCTTCTAGGAAGCAGCTGCTTTCAACATCCCTGCCCCCAGTATGCTGCTGGATTGCAATCTGGTGCTTCACTTTTTATTTACACACAGTTTAAACAAGGCTCTGGCATAAAGGAGAAAAATGCTTTGGAAGGAATGCATTGAGTGAGAAAGGTAAATAATGAGTGGCCTGCTCTTCAATTATTTTCTTTTTAACAGCTATCAGGACTGTATATAATTCAACTGCACTTCTCAAAGATGAAATCCATGAAATCCAGAGCAGAAGAGAAGGGTGGGGGAGTAGAAACAGTGACTGTTTATAGTTAATTTGGCGAGGGGGTGGGGAAATACATAGCTTTCCTACTTGTTATGTTAGTTTATTTCTGTGCCACCTTTTGTCCCAAAAGGCTCTCACAAGAACTAACAAAGGCAATCACAAAATTCAAGCAATAAAATACAGCAAAAGATTAACATCTCAACAACATATCATATTTGTCATATCTATAGTTCAGAAGAGGATTCTTTCCCTAGAAAACGTCCATGGGTCATAGGATTTCAGGCAGAGATCAAATGGAGTTTAGCAAATGCAATTCAGTACACAATTCAGCTGGGCCTCTCTGCAAAAGCTAAGAAGAAGAAATAAGTATTGTTATTTAGGCCAAATCACTATGTCCATTTATGGCACCCACGTGAAGAATTAAGAAATAGTACCATATGGTTACACATGCTGCAAGAAACAGCAAAAGAGGATGCATTGAGAACAAGAACATAAAGTCTTGTTGCACCTTGAAGGCTAACAAATTGTATTGTGCCATAAGCTTTCATGGACTAGAGCCCACTTCACCAGATGCTTCAGATGAAAGCTTATGCCATAATAAGCTTTGTCAGTACCACAAGAATTTTGCTGCAACAGACTTGTAACACAGCTATCCTTGCCCTGTCAAATGGACCAAAAGTGCTCCTTCTCCAGGCTGTCTTGCATCTCACCATATGGCAAATTATAATGGGCATACATTATTCAAGAATGGAATAGTGGTGTCTTTGTAGCCATACAAACCAGAACTACTGAAATGCAATTTGGAAAGCTGGATCTAGGACAAGGATTAAATGTGTGCAGCCTCAGCTCTGCCAAGTATATGGAGCAAAACACACACAAAACTACAGCCTCTCCTCCCCAAAAACAAAGTCTTGTGACACTTCAAAGGCAAATAAATACAAGTGGGCTCTAGTTCACAAAAGCTTATAACTCAAATTCACCCATAATTTCTCTTACTATACTGAGACTCTTTGGGATTTTTTTGCAACAGAGTGATACAGCTTCTCCTGTTGAATTTATTGCTCTTGAATTTGCTAGTAGCATACATGGGAATAGTTCAAAATGTGGAATAATCTTAAGCAATTCTTCTTAATTCTTAAGCCCTGCACAAAAGGGATTTCCCTTCGCTCCTCCCCTGCACCCCCCAAAATTAGCTGGGGGTGGGTCAGGATAACCCCCTGCAGAACAACACACAGCGGGGGGGGGGGGTCATTCCATCCAGCAAGCTGAAATATTTGTGTTGTTGGAATGTTTGGCATAATGCAAAGTGGAATTCCTCCCACTATAAATAGACTTGTTGGGTGCAATAGTTCTTTTGCAGGAAAATCCTATACGTATTTGTTTGGACATAAGTCCCACTGTGTTGAATGGAGCTTTCTTTCATGTAAGGGTGCAAAAGGATTGCAGTTTTAGAATCCTTTATCTTGCATATAAATAAGCTCAGCTTTTCAGTCTTCAGGGCATGATGCAAAAGTAACTCCTTTTCAGACCTCTATTTGTACAAAATGGAAAAAGATTTCTGGAGGATAATGCTATCAGTGGCTACTGATCATGATCACTATACCACAGTATGCGTGCTAAGAGGAAGGCACCTTTGGCAAACCCTCACCATGATCAACTCCCACCCAGAAACCTATGTCCACACTGTGGAAGGACATGTGGATCCAGAATTGGCCTCCACAGTCACTTACAGACTCACTGTTAAGACCATGTTCATGGAAGACAATCTTACTCTGCTACAAGTGGTCACCAAAGAAGAGAAGAAGCTGAATACCAGCAGCTGGGGGGCTACTGTGCTCAAGTCCCATTTTGGGCTTCCCAGAGGCATCTGACTGGCTACTGTGGGAACAGAATGCCAAATTAGTTGCGCCTCAAATCCAGCAGGGGTTTTTGTGTGTTCTTATAGGAGACGGGGGGGGGGGGAAATACTTCACTTTAATCAAACTCAAAATTAACTAACGTTATTCCAGAGTGCAGGGACAGACAGCCGTCCTTTTGACGTAAAAACAATCATCCTTTGTCACCAGAAAAAGCAAGCAAACAAAAAAATACAAAAGTTTCAAGCACAAGTTGCGCCTTTGCTAAAGAAAGCAATTCGCTGAAATGGCTCTCTTACAAAACTCCTATTAGGAATGCCTACTTTGCCAAAGGGAAAAAAGGTGGCTCGTCTTACACTAGAACCCTGGCCTCATTAAAGCTTAATTGAAAGGAGCAGCAGGGGGAAGAGGGCAGGCTAGAGTTCTGTAGATGGATGCAAGCAGTGCCTATTCCTCCCCCCCCCCCAGGACGTTTAGAGGTTGTGGAAATACACCCCCATTGTGTCACAAATGTCACCTGGAGAAGCCCCATTAAAAGGGCAAGAATCAGACTTAACTTATCTCATTCAGATTCAGCTTTCGGTGGTCAGTGGGCAAGAAATGTGAACACAGCTCTACACCCCATCTTTGGCTCTGCTGGTAACCATTGATCCGCTTATGTGTCACAATGTCTTGCTTCTTAAAAACAAAAACAAAAAAACCCTTGTCTATCATTTCAGTATCCCCAACGGAACGGTAAAATCTTTGACATATTTCTGCTACATATGAAATATTATAGAGGTTGAAGATTCATATGATCTAAACCTGAAGCCCGTGGTTAAAATCTCAGTTCAACTATGAAGTTCTCGTGTGAAATTAGCATGCTGCCATATTTCCTCTTTACTGATTAATAATCTTTCTGGGAAACATTATATGACTTCCACTCAAATGTTATTTTTAATGACAAATGAAGTTTAAAAATCTAAGCAATTTAAATGATGCTCAATGAGTTCTAATTTTCATTTCTTGGCTGGGTGCAAACATTTTCCTGTCATGTTCCTATTAATTATTGCCAATACCTACTGATTTATAGCCTGGGTTGGATCCTGAGAAGCACAGCCAGAAGGAGGTTGGCATAAGATGGGGATTTTCCATCAATTCCTCCCACTGAAAAGCCTCTTTTGAGGATTTAAGGGTCCTCCTGAATGGAGTGGTCTGTGGCATGTGAGGTGGTAATGGAAAGGGGGAGACAATTAAAAATCAGGTGGAGGAACCTTCTATGAGCAGTTTTGCAGGGGCCTGCAGAAGATAGGAGGGATGGTTAAGTCATCTTCTGCCAACCCTCTTCCATCGGAGCAACTCAGGATGTAAACCTCTGTTTCTTAGTCCCAATGAGTTAACAGGACTTATTTCCAAGTGAACATGACCAAACTGCTGATGCCACAATGGGAGAAAAAGCCAACAGATGTAAAGACCTTTGGGTCAATTTGGCCCAACCGCATATAGTGTCATTTAGGTATGGCAACCCCCATTACTTTTGCTTGCATCAAACTGTGGCATGCTGGAAGTCTGATTAACTTTAGAGGGGATTGTTCATGTTTCTACAGCTGGTCTGCATAGCTAAGTAGAACCATGCCATGTTTTGTTCTAGCTCCACAATCATGAACAGGCAAGTGCAAGGCTAACAGTCAAAAGACAGAGCACCACACATGGGGTGGTTGTTTTAGATTTTAGTCAGTTTTAGTACACTTAATACAATAAGACTGCTTCTAAAACATATTCATGCATTAATGAGTCTAAAGATAAGTGCCCAAAGGAAAGGCGTTTCTTGAGAAAACTGCCAATTTTGAGATGAAGGTTATTAGGCAATAACACACAGCTGTTGCACCTCTGGGACGTGAGAGTTCAGCTGTTCCCTCTTAGAATTAATAAAACAAACCATGAACTACTGACAAACATTTATACTGTTCAGACAAAATGCATCAGGGCCTCTAAAGGAAAATGAAGTGCCTCTGCTGATCTCAGTAAGGGAAGAGTCACAGCGCAACAGAACCAGAAGTAACCATTTAGAGGAGCTTGGGAATGTGATTGTTTGTGTCTAACTTTTAGGTACAGAAACCCCGATCTCTGCTTCTACTGTTACAAACCTCTGAGACCTGTATGTATTATGCAGATTGCTATATATTTTCTTCTCTTAGAAAATATACTCTGCTAGCCAAGCTGTACCCCTTGAACACTAAAAGCTTTGTTTAATTCCTTCCCTGGGAGTGGAATTTTCCAATGTATTACCTACCGAGTATGGTATTGCTATGCTGCTACCAGGACACAGTGGTGGATATTTATTTTAATTGTCCCACTCATTTTAAAATGCCAGTGTAGACTATGGGGAAAGGTCATGGCTCAGTGGTAGAGCAGAAGGTCTCAGGTTCAATCTTCCTGTCTCAAGGGAGAGAGACAGTCAGTGCAGAGAGGGGGTGTAACGTAAGAGTCCTAGCAGTTTACTTTAAAGGGCTGGATAAAATGTCATGAATGATCAATAGGAGATGTTGTTCCTTCTTGAGGTCAGTAACCCTGGTTCTGGTTTCTCAGTGTGATGCTGACAAACCAAGGCATTGATTTTGAAGCTTGTTCTGTATAGCACTTACAAATCACCCTGTCTTCAACCAGCAGAGGATGCCATTATCATCATCTTCAACAAGGCTTTTATTTACACACCTAATGTATTTATGCCTTTGACATCAGTGGGTTCAAGCTGTTTAAATGCACCCACACAGGCTTTTCAGCATTGCTTATGTCACATCCTGTGCATTCAGAGCACTTTCCCTGGCAATCCCACTGATGTTACTAAGCCTCTTTCCAAGAACTGGCCTTGAGGACTGTGCCTTTATTAGTTTTAGAGGCATGCTTCATCAGATTCATTCATTTATAAGATTTCTTGCCACCATAGGTTCCCAGGGCGGGTAGCTGCATGGGAGGGAGAGCTGGGGCAAATAAAGAGGGCTGGGTAAGGATGTCAGAAACTCAAATCTTTGCTTGCTCTTCTATGAAGCTCACTGGGTGTGTGGCTTTAGCAAAATTACTCTCACGCCCAAGGATGTTTTCAAACTAGAGTGCTTCTCTGACTTTGCTGGAAGAAAGGCAGGACACAAATACAACAAATACAAGTTAATCCTGTCAGAAGTCTCCCTGTCATTGAAAGGACAAAGGGCCAAGCTAGAGACACATAAAAACTTACCCATACAGAGAGAACGGGAAGATTGAATCAGGTGTTCAAGATTGCCAGTTCCCATTGTGCATCTGTAATGTTTGGAACCACTAATGAGTCTCCCCAATGTGTGGAGAGCTCTCACGCCAACACTGTCTATTCCTAGGGGCTACTGGTGTGGTAAAACACTCCACACAATTAAGGAAAGTCACATAATGAGTTGCTCCAGTCACAAAGAGGCTATCTCTGGTACCCTCAAACATGCAGTAGGCATAATGTCTACAGTAGTCCTCAAGAAACTGGAGGAGATGGAACTATTGTATGAAATTTTTCTACTCCACCGGCCTGTTTTTCCTCTCAGCACTGCACCAGTTCTTCTAAACGATGTACAAATTTATTATTCCTCTGCAGCCAACAGAGTGCATCTGTTCATAAACAGCATACTATGTAGTCTAAATTAGCACAGCCAATATATAAACTGCTTTTATTTGCTTAATTTCAGTTCTTTTCAATCATCTATTCATCTTGCAACTCAAAACACCACATCAAACTATTAAAACATAAGCAGAGTGATTTGCCATTTAATATAAAAAAAAGTTAGCTATATGGGGAACTTTATGGAGAAACAAGACTTCTACATTACTAATTGTTTTAGAGATTAAATTACTTACTGTAAGCTGGTCTATGTACAGAAAATTATTCAAATTTAGAGCAAAATGCTTCACATTTAGGAAACAAACCAAAGCTAATTTTTTTGCCACATTCAACCCACGTGCTAACTTGCTTCTCAGAACCCTATTAGGCAGATGAGCAGAGTCTAATGAGTCCTGACAGTCATGCAGAAAATTGCATCTCTCTACCTTTGAAAAACACACATACACAAACTGTATGACAAGACTTTTTGGTAAGCACCACACACACAAAAACAAAACACCCCAAATGCTCAGTAACTGCAGAAATAAAGTTTAAAGAGCATACAATAAAAATGAATCACACACGACAGTACAACAGTACAAGAAGATCAGGAATGAAGGGGGTTTCAGTCTTTAATATATCAAGAATTAAGCTCGGGGAACAATTCGAGAAAAAGTGTCTGAGATGCAGATCAATAGCAACTGAGAGTTTGAAAGAACATTAAGTTAAGTTGCTGATTTGTATTAAGAAAAATATATATGCAGAAACTTGAATAACCACACACAGAAGCAGGAAGTAAAGGCTTGAAAAGGTTTTTGGGGGTTTTTGCAACCCACCTCTCTTAAGTATGTAAAAAAAGGAAGGATGTAAACGTGGCTATATTTGTGTGTCCAAATGTTTACCACACTAAGGAAATCTTTCTGCTGTAAAAGGAACTACAGCATCCCTGTGTCACACCAAGCACCATTTCCACTCTTTCTTTAAAAGTTTCACTTCTGGTTTACTTTGTCTGGCTTTAGTTTCTATAGAGGATTCTGGTTGCAAGTTCCCAGTGACAAAGAACAGTTTTCATACCAGGGATCATTAGGAAAGGAACTGAAAACAAAACCACTCTTCATACAAATCTATGGTGTAATCCCACTTGGTTTAGTTGTGCTTTTAGTTTATTCTGGTTGCTGCACCTCAAAGAAGACATTGCGGAACTGGAAAAGGACAACCAAAATTATCAGGGGGCTGGAAAAACTTTCCTATGAGGAAATGTTGTAATATTTGAGGGGGATTAGTTTAGAACAGCAACGGGGAACCTCCACCCCACAGCCTGAATTCATCCTTCCAGGGGTCCTAATTCCCTACGCCTATCTTCCCTGTATGCAACGTCAGGTAGGATGTTTGCAGGCAAGAGAAAATATGTAACCTGACATCACAATGACATCAGGTGGGTGGCTACTTCAATTTTAGAAAAAGAATAGAGGTTACAATCCTAAAGCCGTTTACCTGAGGGTAAGCCTCAATGAAAACCAGTGCTGGATTACCAAAAAGGCAGAGTAGGCACCGGCCCCACGCCGTTCTAGAGGCACTGCCACAACGGATCAAAATAGTATTGATTTGATCTTGAAAGAAAATTACAATCAAACTTTCTTAGTTCAATGTTATCCAACTAGAGCAGTGTTTCCCAACCTTGGGCCTCCAGATGTTTTTGGCCTACAACTCCCATCATCCCTAGCTAGCAAGACCAGTGGTCAGGGATGATGGGAATTGTAGTTCAAAAACAGCTGGAGGCACAAGGTTGGGAAACACTGAACTAGAGCACACGCATGAGAAACCTCCAGATACAAACCTTTCTGTGTGTGTCGCGAGTTCCCGCCAACTCCAGATCCTAGTAGAATATTCACAAGTAGCCAAGTAGAAGCTTTGAGATAATTTGCGAGGCGCTCCCCCCCCCCCCCGAGATTTGAACTGCCTAGGGTCGGTCCTCCACAGGGTTTAATCCAGCACTCATGAAAACAACAGGACTTACTTCTGAACAAACATTTGCAGGATTGCACTGTTAAGAACTGCTGCTCTGTCCTCAAGCCAAGCAGAATGACAGCATCAGCCACCTTATCCTCTCATCTAATACCTATCTTTATGACTGGCTACACCACACCATCATTAGCCGAAGGTGGAGGAGTTCAGAGTTCACAAAACCATCACCTGCCCATCAGGAAATAACATCTCTGCCATCGCTTAAAAGGGAGTGAAAACTTTCATTTGGAAAATTATGGCCTGAGTTATCTGTACACAAAAACCTAATCAAAGTGTCCTTGAAGGATCAAAAGCTCCGATAAGCATTTACAAGGACAGATGATACATCGAGCAGAAGATAAGTGGGAGATCCTGGCAGGCTCTGCAAGAGGCACAGGAAAACATAAGGAACAGAATATACTTCAGAGGCTAAGAAATGTTCTAGTAACATACTTCACTTACGTCATCCCCCAAATGCTGCTAATATCCTCAGCAAAAAAATTCTCTTATTAAGGAATGCACAGCTTACAGTCAAATGTATACAAGGCTTAAAATACCAGAGCTAAGGAACAATTGGTCCCACTGGCTCCACACCACTGGGAGGACTTAGTTGTGTGCCTACAGCAGGGAGGGAGTGTAAGGATAGAATGTTCCCCAGTGTATTGACCACTACTACAGAATGCAGGTCTCAGAGGCTCCTTTGCCTTCCATAAAACTGATCTGTCTTCTCTTTCACCTTCTCTGCAGCATGAGTGTGTGGACATTCATGTGTTCTTCTCAGTGGAAGAACGGGTATTTTTCATAAAAAACAACAACTGCTGCACTCTGCAGGAGAGGCCTCCTGCAGATACCATCCTATCAGTAGTTGCGTTCTGTTGGATAGGAGAACTGGGCTTGTGGTGGCAGCTGCCCCTTAGAACTCCTTCCCATTCCACATCAGACAGGTGCTGTTGCTATTGTGCTTCTGGGGTTTTCAACAAGCCTTTTACATGGAGATCTTTCTCCCAGGTTAAATGTGTAGTGGGTTTGAAAATGGTTTTACATATTAAATTGTTTTATGCATGGAATGGTTTTTAATCGTTTTTACATATGAGCTTGTTTTTTGCATATGGAATTGCTTTAAATTGTTTCATTCCTGATGTTCTTGCTGGGAAATCACTTTTAGATATTTTACAGGCATCAAATAAATAGACAAAAGTGAGCTAGAGGGATTAATGGCCTCTGACTCAATATAGGGGACGCTTCATTGGCTAAATTCACCTTTCTTAGAAAATATATACTTTCCCCACACTCTGCTGCTCCAAATATAAGACAGTTTACAAGCAATAGCTTTGGTGCCTGTTGCTTTGCACTGTATAAACATGCACCTAAGCAAGCATGTGAAATAGGAATCTCAAACAAGAGGCATACAAAAATCCTGTGACTACCTCCTAGCTCCAGTTCCAGAAGGCATAGGCTCATCCCATAATTCATGAGGTAGTGATGGGGGCGGGGAGGAGGAGAGATTGTGCAAAGAAGCCAATGGAGAGCATAGTAATTTGGTACATTCAAAGGACAAAATCTTTAAAAGTGAGCTCTTGATTAGCTTTTTTCTTCTTCTTCAAATGCAGAGATGCTTATACTATTTCTTATTGAGCCAGAACACCCAGAATCTACATCTATGCACAGGTATGCTGAGGAAATTACATTTTTCTAGAGATTTTGTACATTAGTTGAAACCTCCCCTCATTACCACCACTACAAGTCTTGTCACATTGTGCAATAACACAAAATACCAGAAGTGCAACGCAGTGTGAGGACAATTATCCTCAATTATGATAGTTCTACACATAGAGAGATCTTCTCAGAAGTTCATGAAAATTAATATGCACTTGTTTACTTAAAAATTGCCTACTTTGCAGCTGTCATTCTTTGTTCGTATGGCCAACTGAACAAAGACATAAATCACTCTCAGAACCCTTAAAAAGTTACTTCTAAAGTTGGATCAGAAGGATGAATCAGTGTAAGGGAAGGGAAGATAATATGAAAAAGTGCCCTGGGTATAGATGTCCACATGTGTTGAATCAAGACATTTCCAAGTCAAGAGGCGGAAGACCCAGTGAGTCACAACTCAATAGGGGGGTTACCTTAGTTAAACAGTTTGGGTCTACTGAACTAATGAGGCCTTCTCTTGAACAGAGGTAAACACCACAACAAGAGGCCAAACACTGACCAAACAACTGCACAGCTTCCCCCCCCCCCCCCCGTTCAGATGACAAGGGAAAACAGAGCTGGGTGTCATCTGCATAATGGTGAAACTTCACTCCGAACCCCTTAACAAATGTTCTCAATAGTTCCTTAGAGAAGAAAGTTAGACTAGAAATCTAATAACTAAAGAATAAGAGTTTAATCAGCATGGGGGGACAGGCAGCACAACTGCCACGGGGCTAAGCTAAAGTCGCCCATGACTATTTTCTGGTACCAGTCCTGCAGGTAGAAATGGAACAACTATAACAGTGTGCTCCCTACTCCCACCCACTGACATGGTTCAGGAGGATATTATAATTGATGGTATCAAAAGCTGCCAAGAACTCAAGGAGAATTAAGCAAGCTCAAACTCTCTTTGTCCTCCTTGATACAGGCCACCAAAGTCATTTCAATGCCAAAATCTGGACTGGAGCCAGACTGAAATGGATCTAGATAATCGGCTTCCTCCAAAGACTCCTGACGCTGCACAGACACCACTCTCTTGATAATAACCATTCCCCAAAAGGAAATGTTTGCAACTGGCAGTAGTTGTCACTTGCTTCTGGATCCAGGGAAGGTGTCCTGAAAAGGGGACACACCACCATTTCCTTTAAAGGCAAATTACAGTTGTCTCTCACAAAAATGGCATTTACAGCTCCTGGGCCCAACCCAGGCAACCCCCAACCCCAACCCTTATATGACAGGAAGGTCAGGATTGCATGTGGTAGGCCAAAAAATTTCAAACACCTTGTCCACAGTTATCTGGCTTTAGCTACTGAAACTGATCCCAAACAACCAGACTTGACATCTCCAGCTGATCCACAATATCTGTGGCATTAAGCTCCAGCAGAACGTGAGGGACTTTTCAAGGTGCCTTGCAAATTAGTCACAGCAGGCTTTTGTGCATTCTAGGCTACTCCCCTTAGGGGAAGATCCCACATTCCCACAAGCCCACAAAGCTGTGCTAGAAAGCTACTCAAGTAATAGTTAAGAAAACTTTCTTCACTGCCCCACAAGTGGCATGATTATGTGTTCAGCTGTTTTCACTGTAATACTTGTGCCACCTGTACTCCAGCAGTCACTTGGCTTACTCCATCGCTCAGAGCTTTCCTGAGGACCACAGAGCCATCCAGGATCCACAATGCTGGAGAGAGCACTCGTGAACAACTGTGCCACTGGCCCTTTTCATCTCACTATTCCACAGTGACACCAGGGCTTTGATAGGGGTGCCAGCCATGCCAACTGCCCAATTTCCCAAAGCGTTCAGGAATCTTCCTAATTAAAACAAAACAAAAACCTTCCACGAGAGGATGGTCCTAACTGGTCCTCCACCCCTGCAGGGAGCAATGAGCACCAAGCACCACAAACGTTAAACCTCAGCAGGAAATGATCAATCCATGATAACAAGGTAATTAAACACCACCAAACCATCAACCAGCCACCTGCTAGAAAAGACCAGCTTAAGCGTATGTCCTTCCTCATGGATTATTTGGCCAGTGATATGTCAACAACCCCATGATTGCAATAGCAGCCAAAAAGTCCCAAGCCAGCTCAGCCAATGGGAATGGGATTCTCTCAGAGTAGATGCTGAAAATCGTTCAATACAACTGCCCTAGTTTTTCCCAAAACTGCCTCAGCCATTCAAACTGCTGGACAGTAGGTTAAAGGTTATTCCATCTCCCAGCAAACACACACACACACACACACACACACACATTCTAGTCTTATACCCACTCACAATTTAGCTCCTGGTTTCCTCTCACACCAAAGCCAAACAATAAAGGAGTCCTCATGAGCAACTCCCCAGTTGCTAGTTCATCAGTGGGGCTATAGGGTAGAAGGGTTTACAGGTAAGGTTGAGGAGCAGGGGCAGTCTCAGGAATGGTCCTCAAGAAGCTTAGTAAGGCTTTATACAGAAATTTATTGGCTGAGATGTGATATGTGGTATTGGCAAAGACAACAAGTGAGAATACGGTTGAGATTATGGCTGGCAAAGCTGCTCTGCAGCCTTTCACTTTATAGCAAAATGAGAATGGGATACTGTGAGACATGTGTTCTACAAGTGTGATGTCCCGTCCCCCAACCCATTTGTTTGTTTCCGTATGCCAGCAAGGGTGAAATAGTAACTCCTTAAAAGTTTGCACAGGAAAACTTAAAATAGGTTCCCCTTGTCCATGCCAACTACTGAACTGTGTATTTATCTTAGTGTTCCCCATTCTCCACTACACCACTTCACCAAGTTCAAGCCTCTCTGTCCTTACTAATATGGAGCCAACTTTTTGAAGTGTGGTAGTGCCCCTTTTATTGAAGGATCAAGGGTAACTTTCTGTTCATCCCCTGTAAATTGAGTAATTGATTAAGATTAGAGTCAGGGCCTTGCGTACAAAACAGACATAAATCACAAACTTTAAAAAATGGCCTTGTAACCACACTGTTTAAATATCAGGCAAGGAAGATAAACATGGGTAGAATTACTTCATGGTGCCCTTCTTTCCAGTTTAAAACCTTGGGTATTTTTTCATTAATCTTTGGCTTGTCAAACTCACATTCAACAGGTACTCAGAGGCAGAGTAAAGCAATTTATATTTTCCAAAAAGCTGAGACACAATGGAAATTATTCGGCCTGGAGATTGTAATAGGATTACGTCCACTGTTATAGCACCTGCATTTCTTGAGAGTAATTCACTTCTTTGGGCCTACGCTATCGTCTTAGATTTTGTGACGAAACCAATTGTGATCTCATTAGCAATACACATTGCTTTGAAATTAGGCCTTCGTTTTCAGGTTAAGAATAAAATGAGAAATGGGAGAATATAAGGTTTTTGTGTGGTTCCTTTTGTGACAAATACCAACATAAGAGTCCTTGAAGACCACCTTAAGGGCTGGCAAATGGATTGTGGCACGAGGCTTCATGAGATGCAACAAGTGGACAATGAACAGCTTGTGAGTGGAAGGCTGGCTTCTTGCAGAACATTCCCCGACAGAGATTGCAACACTGCAGCAAGAGGACAACTGCTCAGCAGACTGGCGCTTGCAGAAATAAAATAAAACCACAACTACGTAATCCTGGCAGAAAGAAGCAGAACAAAAGCAGAAAATAGATAAATCCAATTATGAAACTAAAGAAGCTGATGCTTTAGACAACACTAAAATGGAAGCTTTCTGAATGACCTTTCTACAGTAAGGTATAGTTTTATCCAGCATATGAACCTGATCTCACACAATCCTGCAAAAAAAGCTTCCTGCAACTGTAATCTGCTAAATTATCATGGTATTGGGGTGGGGATTTCTCCTGGGTGGCTGTAACCTATATTCAAGCAGTCTAGGAAAAAGGTCTTGACACGATCAGATTGCATTTAGGAGTCCCAAAAAGAGGAGGAGGAAGTAATCTGCTCATTCAGAGAACAAATAGGAAGCAAAAGGCTAGGGGGCGGGGGGGGGGAGCTGTAAGGATAGATTGAAATTTTTAATGTGAGGAACAGATTCATATACGTACTTAAGATAATAGATTCTCCACCCCTCTCCTCCAAGGTGAAAAGAAGGATGACAACAAGTCAATTTCAGTAAGTGACTTTAATCCTTATCTGCTAAACCCAATCCCACACTCCTTCTTTTCAGAAACTTTTGACGTTGAGTTACATGCCTCTTTCAGGGAAACCACATGCAAAAGAAGACTGGGCTCCTTCAGTCTTTTATGATTGTAAGACAGACTTCAACAGGTGTGACTTGCTGAGAAAACAGATGCTGATAAAAAGGCCTCTTCTACACAGCCATGAAAGATCACAGGTCACTGCCCTCCTCTGCATCTGGTTCGCCCCAAAGATGTGTGTCCCCTCAAGGTCAAAATTCTCTGAAAATTAAGGAAGGCATTTGGGGGGGAGGGAAACTGGCAGTGGCAAAATACAGTGTGGGTAATCATCTAAAAAATATAAAGGCTGCAAACTCACAAGTGTTCCATGACTAGTGCCCCCTCTCCTGTTTGCCCTGTCCTATTGGATAATGAATATTGGGGCAGCTTTTTTTCCATTATGAGTCACACCCATCACATACCTTGCCACCTTGTGCTCCCAACCATACCAGCCTCTTGTTCTAATTATGAATCTGGACTCAGGCAACTAAAACACCAAACAGAGACACAATGGGAAGTATGGAGCGGAGAGCCCCTCGCCTTTATGGCAATGATGCAACAGGCCCTGCTGACACAGAACTAGTTTAATTCATGAGTGCTGCCAAATAGCAAAATGTTCATTTCCATCTTTGATTGGAAACTTTGATTGGAACTGATTTGCAGGCAGATTTTTAGAATAAGAACAGGGATGTTATATAATCTTCCAAATGAATCATCATCACCAGTCACATTAGGGTTTACATTTTCAAACAAAAAAAAAAATGCAGAGACCTAACATTATCTAAGTATTTGAGGACTCTTGATATCAACATTACAATGTTAATTTCAGAAAACATTTTTAAATGTATGAATAATCAATGGGCTAGAATAATTTGCATGCTGCGAGAACTTGGGTGTAAAAAGGGAACATCCAACCAGTGAGCAAGGCTGTGTACACACTCCTGTTTACTCTGCATTAAGCGCACTGCCATGGGTGGTTATTTATTGTGTTGTTTCTTAAGAAACATTGCATTTTGCTCCAAACCAGCTTCAATCCAAATTGAGAAGCTATGTTTTTAGCTGGTAATAGGCACACAAGCTACAAAACAGACTGAAGACTAAACAACTACGTACATTAGAAAGAAAACCATGTATTCAAGGTATTAGCCAACTCATGGCATCTTCTCACACATTTTGTAATCAGGTACCCTTACCATATTAAAAAAAACCAAAAACCCACACATGCTACATTCCAGAATCAACTGAGGTGGATTCACATGTGTATAATTTATTGGTGTTCTTTTCAAAATGCAGTGACACGTTCAGTTCCAAACATTTCCCCATAAAGCTGTACGGTTGATTCAGTCTGACGTCTTGAGTCCCCACCACTGCCCCCTCCATTTTCCTGATTGAAGTTAACCACTTTATCCAAACAAATTAAAGGAATTGTGTATGCTCCTGTCTCCAATAGTTTGCAGCACTCTTCCCTGATTTATACCAGTACGTATCTTATACCATAAAACAAACCTCGAAGTCCAAACATTAGCTGAGAGGTCAACTAGTACATTTTGCAGTTTGTGCTTGGGACAGCTGCTCAGATTATACCTGCATGCCTTCCCTTTATTCTCTAGTTCAGTACCACCTATCCCACTGACTTTCAAGCTATCCAAGACAGGGCACTTCAAGTACATACGCTCTGCCTATATATTATGGGCCTCCTTTTTGAATGAGGTTCAGTATAGGGGATTATTCAACAAATGTTTCTCTAACCCACCCCATGCAAACTGGCAAGTATTTCAGCTCCTTCTGGAAATCCAGAACACTCTCTCTCAGGCTACCTAATAAGGAGATAAGAGGAACAATTAGTCTGAATGAACAAGTCAGAAAATGAGTGCTATCTACTGTCAACCATAGATGATGCCACAAAGGACGATGGATGAGGAGGATAGCAGATTGGTAGATGGTGTGTGAACTTGCGCCACAAAGAACAGATGGCTAATAAATTATGAGCAATATTGAGCAATAACTAAAGATAATATTGGCCATGAAATCAGAAGAGACATATTCTGTGGATTATCCTCAAGATGATTTGGTATGGTCTTGTTTAGTTTTAGGTGGATTGCAGGAAATAGTTGGGAATTCTTTGAAACATTCAATAAATAAAAGAGAAGAAATCTTAAGTACTGAAGTTGTGTTTTGATGCCCAATGTTATGTTATACACATGACCTAATATACCGGTAGCTGCTTTGAAGTCTAATCACGGAAAGAAGTTTCTGGATTCTTTTGTTGCAATAGCAATCCCCAAGGAACATTTAACATACATACAACATCTTTAGGATGATATCCTGTTGTCTGGTTATGAAACACACTATAAGTACCATATTTATGTGGCAAAGCAGAGAAGGTGATAATTAAAAGTGCACTAAGATAGCTCATTGAGGGGGACCAAAAAGCTTTAAGGAAGAAAAGGTGAAATGAATGTCAAAGGGGAATCTCAGAGCATAGTGAGACAAGATCCACCTGTCAATGAAGAGCAAGCAATCAGCTAATTTAGAAAAGGGGAAATTAGCTCCAAACCATAAAAGGGTATCATTATCTACAAAGCCACTGAAACATCACAAAATGATAGGCTGGCATGTTGCTTATAATCCAGCAATGTCAATTCTGACTCTCAGCCAGCTTTTTAAGTCAAAACAAGTCTTACCCATTCATTGCAATGTTGCACACCAAGTTTATCAGCTGTAGGAAGTATAATGCTGTAAAAGATATGTAAGTCATTACAGTGAAATGGCTGAGCCCAAACATATAGCAGACTTCCTTACAATGCAAGCTTAAACCCATTTTTATTATAATTTAACTATGGCAGCATATTTTATCTATTCCCAGGTGAAAAAGCTATTAAGATGCATTAATATGGTCATCCCACAATGGTTTTTCACCACTCTCCCCCCCCACTCCACTAGGGAAAACATCCTAGCCCAATGGGTTATCCAAAAGGATGGAATGGGAATCATACAGCAGTGAGCTGAATCGGCTGTCATATTAAACTAATGTATAGTTTATTGTGATAGGAACAAATGGATAAAGCTTTGGGCTCATGTACTCCGCCCCACTTCTCCTCCAGCTCAGCCATGAGAAGGCGATTAGAAGTTTTTGTTTTAATCTGTCATTACCTGCCCTTTGTTGTTTCATTCAGACCCAACAAACTGTCCCTAATATTAACAATGGTTTGCTTAAAATCAGTCAACTTCAAGCATTGGGCTTTGAAGCTGAACAAACCATAATTAAGACCAACAATGAACTCTCATGTTCAGAAACAATGCTAAACTGTGGTTAACCAAAACCACAGGGGTTTTTTTTTTATCTCCTTCTCACAGCCATGCCAGAGGAGGAGAGGGAGCATGTGAGCCTAATGCTCCCTGTGGCTCACATCCATCACAATAAATCATGGACTACTGGGATATCTGAGCTGGTTCAATGTAGGCACCAACCAAGTCAACCTCTCTGCAGGGGGAATGCTAAAGTTATGGCATCACAACCATCTCTTGGGTTGCCACCCACTTTGTTTCACATGGCGAGATATTTGGAAGAGAGCTTCTGCAGATGATCTTTGTGGAATGACAGGTCAATATAAAATAGGAACAAAAATAGATGATTAAGGAATGGCAGTAGCTTCTTTGGAGATCAAAAGAAAGTATAATCTAACAGAGTTCAATCTTTGGGCGAGTTATCCTAGCCAAGTCCCAATTTGTTAGTGTGCTATGCAAGGACTGTTGCTCAAGAGATGCATAATACGAGAAGTTTCTTTGGCAAGTGGGAAAGGATTATACCTGCAAGCTTTTAGATAAAAGCAATTTTTACCACTACAAAGGGTTAAAAAAATGTTTAAGTAGCACATTAACTCTTGCATTCAAACCTTTCATAGTGATTTCTCAATACGTGTATAAAAATGGTATTTCATTAGCCCTGCTGTATTACTCATTCCAGTACTGTGGCATTGTTCAATGTCTGTATCTTTGCTGTGTTAACTATCAAAATGCTAGCCATGATAACAAAATAAGATGCTTCCTAAAAGCTTTTCTGAATGTTAAGAGCAGAATGGGAATAATAGCTTTATAATTTAAGGCTTAACAGTGCAATCCTGTCCACCCATAAGTAAACCCCAGTGAGTTCATTGGTGGCTTACTCCCAAGTAAATTGATAAAGGACTGTGGTTTAAGACCCAAGATTGAAATCCTATACCCACCTACCTAGGAGTAAGCCATCACTGAAAACTGAGCTTTATATTTAGTAGCAATGTGTAAGACTGCACTGCAGAATGCCTTAAAAGGCAGAAATTGAACTTCAATCCCCCCCAATATTTCTCATTAAAAGCTACAGTATCTAAGGAATACAGAGGAATGTTGATTATTTGGGCTTTTTCCATGATGTAAGTGAGAATGGTCTGTCTGGACATTCTCTGCATGGGATCAGAATAAAACTCTCTCTTCTGCAACTTCAAAAAAGTTCTAATGTAGAATTCAAGAAAACAAACAGAAAGTAAAGTCAGCAAGGAGCTTTGATGCATCAAATAAACATTTCACTTAAGTGCTGGGTGAATATTAGTCTGGTTTATCCCAGCTTTGCTACAAACTGTTGCTACTGTGATGACTGGGCAAAAGAATTTTCTTTTGCTTAAACAAGAAAGCATCTGCTGACACAATATAAAGAAGAGCTCTTCAAGCTTCTGTAGATGGGGAGATGAAAGATTCCTAAAGATACTGGGACAGTTATATGATCACCCTAAACACCCCTGGCATTTTCAAATGGGAATTAGCCCAAGAATTTAAATATGCACAGAAGAATCTTTAGTTCTCCAGCAACTGTTGTGGAAGAATATTAAGACATTCCATGTTCCAGAATGGAGGAACATCACTTGTGCAACAAAATATAATACAGGCATAATCCTACATATCCACAGAACATGCAACATAATTGCCACATTTCAAGCTTTAAAGATTCTATCATTTCAATGTAAATCAACCTCTTTCTCCACAATTTTAAATACTGTATGTAGTAATACGTTCTCTATTTCTCCATATCTTACTCCTAAGAGTATATATACCTTGAAAAATATGTTTTTAACAGCAATCCTGGCACAATGCAATTTCAAGTTGAATGGAGCTTTAATGATGCAAATGTTTTTAAAAGACCCATAACAAAATAACATACCATATTTTTCACTCTATATTTTATAAATTCTACAACTTCCCCACAGCAAAGCGAGGAAAACAGATTTTTTACTACTAGGAACTGCTCATACCTAAATACAAGTTTTATGTAACTTCCTGCTCATTATTAATATACCATGTTAGTTCTAGTAAAAACACACACACACACACACATAGTGCTGTGGGTTAAACCACAGAGCCTAGGACTTGCCGATCAGAAGGTTGGCGGTTAGAATCCCTGCAATGGGGTGAGCTCCCGTTGCTCGGTCCCTGCTCCTGCCAACCTAGCAGTTCGAAAGCACGTCAAAGTACAAGTAGATAAATAGGTACCGCTCTGGTGGGAAGGTAAATGGTGTTTCCGTGCGCTGCTCTGGTTCGCCAGAAGCGGCTTAGTCCTGCTGGCCACATGATCCGGAAGCTGTACGCCGGCTCCCTCAGCCAATAAAGCGAGATGAGCGCCACAACCCCAGAGTCGGCCACAACTGGACCTAATGGTCAGGGGCCCCTTTACCTTTTAAGTGGCTATTGGCAAGGAAGAAAACTGATGTGTATGTTACACCAAAACACTCAGACTCAGAGCAGAATCCAATTAAATACCAATGTGTACAAGTAATGAGCTTTTGTAATTGCAAAAGTGGTTCTGTGCAATTCCAATTGCACTCTGTAAAGTGTGGGAGCATGAGAAGACTCTGTGCTAGATAAGAGCACAGGTCCTTCATGAGTCAAGGATGTTAAACTCCCAGCTATTAACATTAATGTTTGTGTAGGTTGCTCTAGTCGAAAGCTTGCTTGATAAAGTTAAGCAGCTTAGCTTAGCAAAATGACAGAAGTAGCCTTAATAACCTCTTAACCTTTCTGCATGGCACAAAGCTGCTTCTCGTTGCTTTCCACATCAGAAGATGTGGAGCCCATCACCCTAAGGAGTCTCTCTTATTTAACGGGTATAATCATCCTCCCTCCCACATGACAATAACATGTCTAGATCAACCTGACAAACAGTTTGCAGATCCTATGTTTTCAATGGCTGCAGAGATGCCTATCAGGTTGTCTGTGGCTCTTTCAGTTGGTGGACTTGAAGTTTCCATCAAGTCTGTACCTAGAATGGATTGTGATCTTGCTTTTTGGCTATTTTGTAAACTCTACAAATTGAGGCAAATAATGTAGAGCAAGGTGAATATGAATTTGACCCTTTGGATAGTAGAAATACAGGTATGTGTTTTAAATATATATACATTTATATCTTGCCCTCTCTCCAGATGTTTTGGGTGACATGCATGGGCCTCCTCCAACCTTTAACCCCTCAGTGACCCTGTGAGGGAGGCAGGGCGGAGAGACAGTGACTAGCCCAAGGTGCACATATTTCTATGATGCATATAAGCATGGCTGCAGCTACAGTTTTCAGACAAAAGCTTCTCTCTCTTGTCCCAGTATTTCATGCAGGGTTCTGAGGTCTGGTACATATTCCAGTGGGGCAGCTATTATACAGATGAATTGCTATACAGGTGAAATTTCATCTTTGTAAAATCAAGTGCTTGACTGATAAAATAAGTAATTTATTTGGATGCCTAATCAAGTCCCTAAGATGAAAGAAGAATAGAAATAAACTGTAAAGTAGAAATAAAGTATCACTTTTTAACTCCAACGAGCAAAATTAAGCCCACTTTCAAAGGTTTTGTAGGGCTGCAAAGAGAATTTCAGACTAGGGCTTTTATGCTCCTCATTATAGAAAGGGAACTTCATAATTGTGTTGTAGGACAGCCACAGTTCAGCAGCGTGCCTCCCAGGCTTTATAAGGCAGCCAAGTATACTAAATACGACATATGGTATAAGGAAGAGCAAGAGAGAGAAAAGGGAGACAGCTGAAGACACAAGCTCACAGGAGCTCTGAGCAGTAATTCAATACCGTTAATTCTTCATCAACCAACTGTTCTCATTGCCCACTGACAGGGTTGAAGGGAGGAGTCGCAATTACAAACTTGCAAGCAAAAAGGGGGGGTGGATTTTATTCTCATTATATCAGAACAATGCTGGCTGGGGAGGGCACCTTTATTTTAAATTAAGTCATTGAATGCACCAAACAGGTTTCAGATGTGGTTTCAATTTTCCCCCTTTTTGAGTCACAAAGAAGAAACTACATACAAAGTCTTCAAAAAGCAAAAATAAAGGCCAATACACTCGGAAATTTCACAATGAGAGGCAGCGGCGTCTCTTCAATTCAGTCACATAAATGGCTTTTTCAGCCAGAAACAGAGTTTTGCCTTCTTTTGTTGTACTTGCAGGGGACCAAAAGACATCCCAGCTGCTGCTCAAGTTCATTGTTTTTATTTCAATTTCTGGGGGAGGGGGGCACAGCAGATCCTGAAAGGGCCTGAGTTTTGAAAAGCATATTCTTTCCCTTCCACAGAAACAGGGGTTAAAAGAGGGAGCAGAACCATTCTTCCTAAGAAAACAGTCTGCTTCGAAGCGGACTGGTTCTACCGCCAGCATGCCACTTGGCTATGGAACAAAAGCCATCCGTTCCTGCATCTGTCTCCTCTCACTCATGCCTGGTCTGCCAACCGTGCCCACTAAAAAGGCAACAGGTCCTCTTCTTCTCTGCATCCCCAGCCCTCAGCTTGTCAAAGTTCTTCCTCATTCAATTCCAAACATTTTACATTTGGAAATCCCACTGACTGCCCACTTGAGACTTATTCAGCATCACAGCTCTTGAAATGCATGCACCCTATGTTTCCTACACATTTGCATACCACAGTGCACAAAGTGGAATAAATTCACGGGATACAGATTTTTAACTCCCATCAAATCAGACGCAGATGTTTCATGTCAGCATTTTAAATGCACAGCTCTTTCCACCGAAAGAGCAGCTTCACCTTACACACCAGTTCAGACCACGGGTGCCTTTTTCGCCCTGCACTGCCTATTGTGAGCAGCAGAAGGATCTTTCCTTGCCCTGCAAACCCCTAAGTTTTAACTGGAAATGGTGGGGACAGAACATGGGAGAGAGAGAGAAGCCACATGCATGCAAAGAGCTTCTCTACTATTGTGCTATGGCCACTCCCCCCCCTTTCTGATGCTGTTGTCCTATGCCCACTTTAAGCACCAGGTAAGTGTGCAATAATACATCAGGCTGCACAGGCATTTCTTTCTTTCTTTTTTGCCATTTCCTTGTCTGACCAAAAAGGGATTGCCTCTGAGCACCTCATAGCCCCACCTTCGTTCATTACAGGGTCCTCCTCCCCAGAACCATAGGCTGCAGAGAATCGAAATGTCGCTATGAATCATTAGGCTCAAATCCTTACCATGAAATACGATTCGAATTTTGAGCTGAGGGGGGATCATTACTGAAACAGATATTCTTTTTAAGAGAAATCAAGAGGGAAATGGGGAATCCGCAGAAACAAGTTCTCCTCTCCTAAGCCCCCATATCTTCAGTTAAAACCTCCCATACTTAATTCAGCAATACCACCCGGATTTGACAGCTTGCCACAATCAGAGCGGAGGATGGACCGGTATGTCAGAGGTATCTTGTCCTCCGGCAGCAGCAGCAGCAGAAAACAGGGAGTGACAGAAAGCAGCACGTGCAGGAAGGGAGGGGAGGGGGCGAGGTAGAGAAAGAGAAAGAGAGAAGAGACATAGAAACTGCCATTGCTGTTTGCACTAACAAAAGAGAGCTGCAAAAGCAGCCGGGGCAATGGGGCCAGGGCACGCACAGATAAGCTGCTTCCCAGGAGGTGGGGCAGTTTCCCCGCTGTCTCTCTCACACACACCCCCCCCCAAAGGCAAAAGGTGCCGGGGGACAGCGAGCTCGCCCCCGCCTTTCCCCAGAAGACACGCGGGAGGAGGTCCCCACCGACGCCCGAGCGGAGGAGGAGGAAGTCATCCTTGTCTAACGGCTCCGTGAGAAAGCTCTCCTCCGAAGACGCGCGAGGAAACCCGGAGCCCGCCCGCGCGTCTGCGGTTCCGCGACCTCGGCAGGGATTGTCAGAGGCAGCGGCAACCGCCCTTCGACGCCCAGCCCCGGCAGCCGCGCTTACCTGCCAGGGTCTTGTGCACCGTGTTGCCCATCACTGCTTCATGCACTCACGCCACGCGGAGGGGCTGCTCGGCGGGGCAAGGCGCTCTCGAAGCCCGGAGCTGCGCGGCGGCGCTCCGAGGGGCCATTGACCGGGGCGGAGAGGGAGGGGGGCCGCCGCCAGCTCCGCTGGCTCGGCTGGGGCTCGCGAGTCTCCCCTGCGCTTAACCCCGAACCAGGCACTGAAGCAGCCCCGGCGAGTCAGCAGCGCCCCCAGCTCCCCGCGGCCGGGGCCGCCTCCGGAGGGTTGGCCGAGGGCTCGGAGCCCAGCCCTCGTCTCCGCCCAGCCGGGGCGGAGCCCGCCATGCACGCATTGTTTGAAAGTTGGCAGCAGCCAGCCAGCCGGCCGGCCTGCCCAGCCTACGTAAGGCGGGATTGAGGGCGGGGGCGGCGACGCTGGAGGAGGCAGGCAGCGGGGGCGCCTGTGCCGTCACAATGCGCGCGGCGGGAGCGGGAGCGGGTCCGGGTAGAGGAGCGTGCCCACGAGTGGCCCTCTAAAGCGGGTCTCCCCGAGGGCTGGGGCCCTGCTTGCGGGTAGGGGCAGCCCGCTTCAAAGCAAGTAAAACGGAGAACTGCACACCCCACTACCCCAACTACCGATATATGCATATGGGAGGCAGGTGGGAGGCATCGAGGGGGAGAGGCAGTGCACTGTGAATGGCTTCGAAGCCAAAGGCAATGGTAGAATGGCTGAGAGCTGGAATGTGCTCAGAGGTCACCCAGCCCACCCGCATCCCTGAGGCTGGATCAGCGTCAACAGCCCACTTTGTACATTTCGACTACACCTCCTTACCGAAGCTCGTGGCTAGGACGCCAGCTTTAGGGCGCTTCTACAAGGCGCTGTAACCCTCCATCCCGCCAGCGTAGGCGTGCTCTTTAAGCACACCTGAGCCTTCGCCCCGCTAAATGCTACCCACGTGGTCCTTGCTAACCTTGTGATCCCCCGCCCCCTACTGCATGCGATATACAAACAACGCGTCGACGTTTGCAGGAGAGAATCCGCTTTGCAATTCTGCAACACAATTCTGGCTGTGGTTGCCAGAAGCTCAGAATGGTTGGTGACAGGTGGATCCCACTTGCTTCATCGTTGACCACAACTGTACATCAGGTGTGGATGCACCACAGATTTTGTATTAGGGCATTACAATATTGGCAGTTTGATTTCAGATCCCTTTCTTAATTATTCCCAACTTGGAATTTTCCTGCTGCACACTGTGTCAGCATATCCACCAACCTACAGCTCACCACAGCACCAAGGTCTCTTTCCTGGTCAATGCCACCAGCTCAGACCTTCCCCAAAATGTATTTTTTGGGGGGTTGGTATTGTGCATCCCTTTACAATACTTGCATATCAAAACCCATTTGATTTTTTAATGCTCATCCTCTCAGTTTGGAATTGAATTATGTTAAGGAATTGGAATCCTTAAGAACATAACTAGTTCTGCTGGATCAGCCCTATATCCACCTAGTCTGGCATCCTATTCTCACAGTGGCCAACCAGATGCCTATGGGAGGCATAGAATCATAGAATTGTAGAGTTGCAAGGGACCCCCAGGGTCATCTAGTCTAACCCCCTGCAATGCAGCTACCTTTGTAAAACCATTAGTATCCAAGCATAGCAAGAACAGTTTTCTTCAGTGGAGCTAAGTATGAAGAATACAAAAGGGGTAGAATTTAAGAAAGGCTGAAAGCTGATAGAAGTTTCCTGCTCCCTGTTAGGCAGCTGGGTGATGATTTGAAAGGCTGAACACTATGTAAGCTACACAACCATTAGGTAAAATAATGGCTTCTCATTCCAGAAAATCAAATGTATCTACTGTGACTATTAAAATATACTCTGGGAAGTCATTTTATTCAGCTGCCTCAGATTATACAACAGATCTTACTACTTTAGTCTTCTTCTAAAAATGTGACAAAATATCTAGGCATATGTAGTCTCCCCCAAACCTTACAGGTTGTTGTTTTACTGCAATAGTTAACACCACAGTGGCGTATGTGTTTCTATGAGCCTGCTGTTTCCTTTATTCAGTCAAGGGTAATTTTGCCCCTCTATTATTCTCTTGAGTCATTCCTAGTAAGGTCAATTTCAAGGATGTTTACTCCTGAAATGTGAGTTTCTTAGGAGTTCATTGTGAAATGATTCTCCTGTTTTGTATAAGCACACACTTAGCTGCCATTTTCAAGCATTCTTACTTCATGGAGCTGCTTGATGCCCAGTTGCAGGCTGTCCTAATGTGCTCCAAGCTCTGCAACCCATCCATAAGGCTGACTGCAACACAATTATAATACAAGTACAATATTTTTTGTGAATTTATACTGCACTCAAGATGGGGCTATTCTGTGCATATTATTCTCATAGACAAAAACCTTGATGTATAGGATCACAGGTTGAAAGTTGCCTTTTGTGCTCTCTCTATACAACCACCACCACCCCTTAAACACCATAGGTTTATTAAAATATAAGCTTAGGTGGTACCCCAGTATTATGCATACACATCAGTGATAGCCATGTGGACGGGCACCTCCTCCAGACTCATCTCCAAGGATCTTTTGGCTGTTTATTTAGCTAGCCATTCATATGGGCATTCAAAAGAGAGAGAGAGAAAACTACCTAGGGAAAATAAACCCAACCCTGTTACTTTGGTCTGTTGTATAATAGTGTATCAGGTTCCTATGTATGTTTACTCAGAAGTCCTGCTTCATTCAGCAGGGCTTATTATAAGATGTGTGTACATAGGTCTGCAGGTTTGTAGCACAATTCTGTGCTTGCTTCCTTGGAGCTTAAGTCTATTTTGTTCAATTGACATCTGAATGCAGCCCTGTATCTCAGGCTAGAGACGCTTCAGGTTACAGACTCCGCTAACCCAGAAATAATACCTCGGGTTAAGAACTTTGCTTCAGGATGAGAACAGAAATCGTGCTTTGGCGGCGCGGCGGCAGCAGGAGGCGCCATTAGCTAAAGTGGTGCTTCAGGTTAAGAACAGTTTCAGGTTAAGAACGGACCTCCAGAACGAATTAAGTGCTTAACCTGAGGTACCACTGTATAGAGAAGTTTTAAATAGTTTTATTGTGTTTTTAATATCTTGTTGGGAGGTGCCCAGAGTGGCTGGGGCAACCCAGTCAGATGGGCAGCATATAAATAAAAAATATTATTATTATTATTATTATTATTATTATTATTATTATTACTACTCCTGTTTGTTGTAAAAGTAAAGCCATTTTGCAACTGTTGCACAGTATAAAGAAAGTGGCTTCTGCTTTTCCTTATGGCTTGGTCTATTGTTGTATCTGAGGACACACTTGCTATAATTATCTATAATTAGGGTGGCTTCAGAATTCATTTAAGATGATGGAGATACTTGTTTTATGTTGTTATCAGCTGATATTAGATACCAGATAACATGCTACAACATGTGCACACTAAAATTAGCCCAACCAGGTACTAATCAAGGTGCTTTTGGGGGCGTTGATCTTTGACTGATCCCACACAATGTCATACATGGACATTTGCATCACACCATGTTATCTAATAACACATGTACCAAATAACGTGATTTAATCTAACTGGTCCAGGTGATGGCTTATTAAATAATTACATCACTGTATGCAAAATCTGCCACAGCAAAAGCACCTCATTAACATGTCCATGAGTGTATAATATATTACGGCATATTCTGATTGGTAGATTTTTTTTTTCCTGACACAGGTTGAACAATTTTTAAAAGAGATAGAACAGTGATTTGTAAGAACGTGGCCAAACTTGGTTCCTTAGATCAGACTTTGTCAAGGGAAGAAAAACAGAATGAAAGAATATGATCTACAAGTGACACAAAGGTGATCAACAGCCTCCAGAAAATGCAGGGGAATGTGATGGCATACCAAGTATAGTATTCAGCAGAGATACAAAACCAAAAGATCTACCGTACTATGAAACTAATTATACTAATTAAAAAGAGACTTTAACCAATCTAGACACATGTAGGCCATTTGCTCACCAAGGCAAATGCTAAACCTGTCCAATTTAAAAAAAATAATAATCAAGGATGAGCTTGCTGAAATACAACATGCCCTTTTGAGAAAGAAAGTGTGTGCATACATTAGGGTGGACAGAGGGGGAAATGCCCCTTGTTAGAGAGCAAAAGGCAGGGGGCTGCTTTCCAGAAGGGAAATTCCCCTTCCTCTAATTCACATTTCTGAGGGAAGTGAGGCAGATATAATTATATGGCTTTAAAAGGCATTAGAGTACAGCAGGGTTGTGGTCGTGTGCAGCTGGATTACCATGTTCTAAAAAGCAACTTGCTTTTTTGCTTTCCAAAGGAACAGTGCCACAAAGACTTGCTCCCACACAAGTCCCATTTATTTCAATGAAGCTTTCAAGGAAGTGCCACACACCTTACATTTCCACTTTGTATTTTTCATCTAGGGGCATAAATCAGCGGAGGAGTTATGCTTCCCTCATCCATCCTTCATGCACTACAGCAGTGACCTTATGTTACCTATAAGAGTATTCATTTAGATTTATCATGCTTGCCATATCTGAAGGTCTCAGGACATGTTACCGTGCTGATGTCTCATACAGCAAAGTCAACCACTCAGAATGCAATTGTTTTCCAAAAAGAAAAGGAAGAAGAGGAAGGCTAATCTCCATATTTTTGGGGAACAGGCTTGCATGATGTCCTGAAGCGATTAATATTTTGTCAGCAGGACCTGGGTGGGGAATGAGCAAAATCCAAATAATAATGATGCAGGATACATCAAGCATGAAACAAAGGCAATCAGTGCAGTGTATTTCCCGAAGCCTTTTCTTGAGGAAAATAAGTACAGCACCATTATTTTGTCAGAGCGACTATTATTTTGACAGCCAACACCTCCGTCCAGCTTTCTCTCCCACACGTTCAGACACAAAGGCGGAAAATTGAGAGTGTCTAATGTTCCTTTCAGGTTGTCTAATTTTACCCTAGTACTAGAGCAGATTGTCAGTTTGTCTTCCACTCTTTTTGTTCCCCTGATGGAGCAGGTGGGAGAATTCTACCTTGGCCTGAGCCTTGAATGGAAATCTGGCATCTATAAATTTCACTGACTCTCTTCCCACCATTCAGACATCCTACATTGGTTCTTTGGGGATTAAAGTCTTTTGTGAGTTTTCCTTCTCCAGTATCACCACCACATGAAGGCAATAAGACATCGCCTCCTCTTAAGCCCTTCCTGATCAACTGGTACTTGGCATGGGCAAAATGGGTCACATGACACCCATCTGTCAATTTTGGACTGCAGGAGGGCAGTGGATTCAGTTCTCCACTTTACTCTGCCTTACTCTTACTTTTCTGGGAAGAGAAGGACAAACCTAGGGGCAAGAGTGATTTCAGGAGACTGAAGTGATGTACCTTCTTCATACCCTGGAGGAAGGAGGGGCACCAAAGGGCCAGGTTTTGCTGTTCCAAAATACATTAGATTAAGAAAGTGGATGCTGGAAACAGCATCAAATATATTTGTTCGGGTGCATGTGAATATTTTCAGTGTCCTGTTCACAAAAGAATTACTTTAATATAAAACCAAGAGTATAATCATAAGCCAACCAAAAGGTACAAAGAAATGAAATACTACAGTAATCAACACCAAACACTATCTAAGGAGGATCCCTTAAAAACTAATGGTTCGAGAAATCCAGTTCCATTATACATTCAAGTGATATGCCACTTAATGCCTGAAGAGTGTTGACCCATGCTTATTAAATTGTTCCCTCCACACTTTAGAATGTCTTTTTATGGCAGTGGATGGGGAACCTGTGGCCCTCCAGATGTTGCTGGACTCCCATTAGCCCCAGCCAGCAGGGCCGATAGCCAGGTATAGTGACAGTTTGAGACCTGCAATTATGGTCTATGGAGACCACTTGATCCCTCATCTATTGAAATAATGAATGAGTAAGGTCATGGGATTGCAGTGTTTAGCCCTGCCGCTAGGCACCTGTCCTCCAAGCCCTCCTGCCGTAAGTCATGCACATTCAGCAGGCATGTGAAGGGGGGCTCTGTGCCCTGTGCACATACAGATGTACATGTGTAGAGCTCCCCCATGTGAAGAGGGATTCCAAATGAATCCTCATGTGGAAGAATTCTGTATACCTCAGACCAGGTGTGGGGCCATTTCACAAGACTACTGGATGTGCATATTGGAAGGGTACAATCCAGAACTCAATGCATGTTGGATGTTTATCTGAACACCCCTTCTGCTGTCATATAATTCCTGACAACCCATTCCATGTTTTAGCCTTTTTGTGTCACTCGTTTCCACCACTTCAATCTGTCACCATGGGAACCTACCCAAAAGGCTTCAATGGTTTACGAGTAAAAACCATGTTCAATTGGAGAATGACGGGTGTTGCTGTGTGGCTCAATGGACGGTATGCAGCATAAACGGCCAACCTATTATAGGAAAGTAAACTATTTTGTAGGTTTGTCTAAGGTAGCTTCTTGACACAAGAAGCTTATCAATCTGCAATTCCACAGCCCTTCTTTTGCCTTTTTGCTGACAGGCGACCAACCATACCTTCCTTCTCAAGAGCTTAGGATCACATTGAAAGGGATAACCTACATTTATCTGCCTAGAGAAGGAAAGAAAGTTATGGAAATACAAAAATTCCCTTGAGGTTCAGCGTCACTGGGAGGAATTGTATATGTAAATCGAAGTAGTTGGTGCTACCAGTCAAGATTCCTGCATTTCATAATGAGAGGTTTTACATAAATACAGGCTAATCACTTTTCAACAGCTGGCAAGATGAACATTGATACAAGCTCCGTAATACAGGTAGCCTACTTTCCCAGTTGCGTTTTGAGAAAAACAACCCTGGCCTTCTCCAACAACTGTAATGAATTCCCATTTGCTATATCCTATGCCTAATGAAATACTTCAAAGCTTCAACTCATAATTGCTTACTCTGGTCATATTCCTTTAAAACTGTTTAGCTTTACGATTTTTACGTTACATCAACTAGTCTCATGTTTAATTTGCATTATATAAATGGTGTTCTATACCCCTTCTGGAAGTGTCTGTTAACCAGGGATGGGACTGTATATTAACTAGTCACAAAGAAACAAAACAAACACATCCACAACACAAACATGCCTCTTCAAGTTCACTTTTAGCATGCCCCTTACCCAAAAATGGCTCCTGTAAGCTGGTTCAGATAAAATAATAAATATCCGGGAAAATATACATAGCAGCTTCAGAGCAAGTCAGGAATTTAAAGCAACTTCAAACCACGTTTTAAGATTCCATATTATTCCAAAGTGGGCAGATTATTTGTTTACTTTGTTGCCTAACTCTGTAGTCCCAAGGCAACTTGCAATAAAAAATAGTAAAAGCAGCAAATACATTTCAAATAAAAATAAAGAAATATAAAATACAGCAAACTCGCCACCTAAAACAGCATGAACAAGTAGTAACAGAATGAAACAACAACCGTAGCTTCCCAGGTTACGACGAAACAGAAAACCGTAGCTCATTAGAGCCTTCTTGGATTCATCAAGGCTTACAGCAAAGGGTTGTTGTTGTTGTTGTTGTTTACCCACCCTTCACCCTAAGGTCCCAGCGCAGGTTACAACTCTTAAAACATAAGTTTGATATTAAAACACAATATTACGCAATATTTAGAACAGTTTAAAACAACATGAAATTACAGAAATAGTTTAATGAACAGGTAATTTAATGTACTTTTGCACACGTACTGTTGGGGGTGGGGGTTGGATAGGCTAATATTCTAAATAAAGAACCAGCAGCAGTGGAGCACTCCAATATGTTGTGAATGACAATTCCATGAGGCAGCAGCTGCACCCATAGTGCATAAGAAAATGTGGAACTGGTTGGAGGGGAAGAGAAAAGTTAAGAGCTATGCCATGAAAGAAGGTGGGCTTGTCTTGTGGCAGAACTGGGGGAGTCATTAAAGTTGCAGAGCAGGAGATCTGACTAGTAGACCCAACCCATGGGATACACTCCCCCTGTGGAAGTCCCAATTAAAATTAATGTGGGTTTAGATTGAATTCTATGCTTACATGATGGAGTTTTATATTTAGTTTGTTTAGAAGCTTTCAGAGGGGAGGGTTAAGTTAAAAAAAATGTTGTAGACCCACAAACCCCCTAGACATAATAAAAAAACATTGGGAAGACGACATAGGCTATGAGATTAACCCCACTCAGTGGACCAGAATGTGGTCTAACCCACCCCCCTTAAATCCATATCAACAAGAAGGAGAGAACTCGATCTGAAACTCATCTACAGGTGGTACTTAACACCAAACCAATGAAATTAGCACTAATATGCCCAGGAACCTCACAAAAATGCTGGAGAGGGTGCACCTCCACAGACACATACATACAAATGTGGTGGGAATGCCCCAAAATCCAACTATTTTGGACAACACAACAGCCAAACAAGAAATATGTAAAAAAACTAAGCAGGTATTAGAAATCACCCCAGAACTGGCCCTACTAAACATATTCCAAGACAATACAGTGGTACCTCGGGTTAAGAACTTAATTCGTTCTGGAGGTCCGTTCTTAACCTGAAACTGTTCTTAACCTGAAGCACCACTTTCTAATGGGGCCTCCTGCTGCCGCCGTGCCACCAAAACACGATTTCTGTTCTCATCCTGAAGCAAAGTTCTTAACCCAAGGTAATATTTCTGGGTTAGCGGAGTCTGTAACCTGAAGCGTATGTAACCTGAAGTGTATGTAACCCGAGGTAGCACTGTAATGCCCACTCACATCACAAAGAACTCATAACCCACCTACTCTCAGCAACCAGAAACATCATAGCCAGACACTGGAGAGACCTGTCAGGAGTAAGCATGGACCAATGGTACCAAATAGTATGGGAAACAGCCCAACTAGAAAAATTAACCAACAAACTGAAACTGACACGGGGACAAATAGAAGAAGATACCTTCACCCCGGTATGGCTCCCCTTTATCACATACACAGCCCAACAAGACAATGACAAGAATCCACCAAAAGCATACAAATCAATATGGCTAACCTGATTCAAAAACACCCATCCACCCCACTCAAAAACGAAAACAAAGTTCACCACAGCCAATCACAAACAAGCAACCCGACCCTAGGCCAACTCCAATTTCTCTCACCACCAAAGGAACACAAGCAAATAGCAAAGAGAACCCGCACAAATGACACTGACTCAAACCCCCCCCACACACATTAAGCAAATTAGAAACATCGCCTCCCAATCCCACCCCCACTCTTCTTTCCCTCCTCCATCTCTTCCCCTTTTCTTCCTAATGTAACCCTAATGTCTCAACAAATGAAACTGACCTATGGAAAATGTAACTTGAAAAAAGAGACATAGCGCATACCTTTGTAAACCAAGAAAACTTTAATAAAAATATTTTTTTTAAAAAAAATTGTAGTGAACTTGAGCTCCGGATAAGGCAGAGCACGAATTGAAGCAAACAAATAAAATTGTTGCATCAATAGGAGGCTGGCATAATAAATCCTTAATTACACTTTCATTTGGCATCTTTCTAAACAGCAGGGATTCCACATCACTGTCATCCTCTGCCTCTGGCACTTTGAAACTTGGACAGCTACGGAAGCTTCCAAGCTATCTTGAAATCTATTTCCAATTTCTCTGTGTTAGCTTTCAAAAGCTCCCAGTGAAGTCTTTATAAGCCACCTTTCTATGACCTTATGTCCCATCCTCCTTGTTGCTTTTCATGCCTACTGTTAGGGTAATAGGATTTGGTTGCATGTGTGATTGTACACTAAAGGGAAATGACCTGAAAGTGCAGTTATGCATTCCACAGCTTAATGCACTCCTGATACAACGTGTTGCTTAATGGTTGCTCCAGGGGAGAGATGGGGCATCAAACAGACTAAAGTAAAATGGTCTTTATTAAGACCTGGTAAGATCCATTGTTCTTTCTCTTCATGCCGCTGGGCCTGCTGCTGAAAAGCATGGGGGCCTAACTTCCTCAATCTTAAAAGGAAGGTGCCCTTAGAAATACAGTCACATAGCTCAACTAAACCCAATTACCATAATTGTCAGCTGGTTTTAGGGGCTTGCTATGCACTTGCTATGGGATGGGCACAGGGCTTTACAGGTGCTACTGATTAGTGGTGCCTGCAAACATCCTTTGGCCCAGGTGCATGTTTTCCTGCTCATCTTTCCCCGCCCAGTGGGTGTAGGGAAAGTGGGTGTGGCTTGGCCGAAACAGCCTAGCAGGCAAAATGGAGAGGCCTGCCCGACCTAATTAGGCCCCTGGGCTGGGGTTCCCCCACCTCTGCCCTAACACCTGCAGCATGGGAGGGAGATCAGCTCAGCCCTACCTGGAAGCCTCTGTCCTCCTCATCTCCACCCATCCCTTTCATCCTACCCCTTCTCATAACTGCACAACATATAAATATACATGATTATATTATATTCTCTTCCCACTCTATAGAGTGTTCAAGGGAGGGTGAACAGAAAAAGAAGGATGTTGTTTGAGAAATAGACTACTAGGTACATGACAAAAACATACTGAAATGGTAATACTACATGCAGCGCAATGGGAATCACTCCTTTTTCTATCACAATGCTTTTTTAACCAGTTCCAGTTATACACTCTTTCCTCCCACCATCCAGTAACTGAAAGGCTCTATTTAAGAAAGGGAAACTAATCTAGTTTTAAGCATCACAGGACTAGCTGAAAGCAAATCATGCCTTGGTCAGAGACGTTTTGGTTTTCCCTTGCCTTGTGATCTGGTTGCCTCAAAGCCAATAGGCAGAGAACATTAGTAATAATCACCCTAGCCAGAACAGACCTAATTGATTGATTCCCATAATGAACATTCAAGAGCTGTTTGTTTAGGAAGGATTCGCGTACACTGTGTCCTCAATTCTTGCAGAGAGCTATCGTGCCACCCACACGGCTTAAATGCTGAAAGCAATTGTTTTCCTTCCCCTGCTCCTCCTGACACAAGCACAGGATGCCCAGGGTCTCAACAGGTCGTGCAAAGGAACAGTTTTCTTGAAAGTTGAGGGGGAGTCAAGGGAAGCAGAAGCTTCCAAGCACAAGCAAAGGAAAACCTGCACCCGCCAAAGACCATCTCAAACTGTTCTTGGCCGCAAAGAAACAGAAGGTGTTTCCTGCCTCAAGTCTCTACAGAGCCTCCAGGAGACTTAAATTATGGCATTGTTTGTTTATCCAAGTGTCAAGAGAAGTCAGGGTGAGGCATGGGGAGTTGCCATCCTCAAACCACTTTATTCAGAAACACAGATAACTGCTCCAAGTGGTGTTGTTGTTTAGTCGTTTAGTCGTGTCCGACTCTTCGTGACCCCATGGACCAGAGCACACCAGGCACTCGGTCTTCCACTGCCTCCCGCAGTTTGGTCAGACTCATGTTTGTAGCTTCGAGAGTGGTATGTAGCTCCAAGTGGTATGAAGCCTCAAATGGCCTATAAATTCACAATCCTCAGGCCACTGGTGGCTTGCTCAGTTGTTTGATAAACTTCCCCAGGCAAGTGGCTAAAATGAGCACTGCAAACATCTGTGAGCTGCTGCAATGCAGGGATGGGTCATCAGGTGCATCTACAGCACTAGGCATTCAACCGACCAAGCAACAGTGGGCATCTTTGCAAGTGTTATCCTTTGGGAAATGTACCATAAATTGGATGGAGGTTTGCATATAATGTGGATATTTAAGCACATGCAATTTGCATTAAAGATACACAAATTAGACAGGGAGAAGGCCATGCATGACAAGTAGACCTGAATCACTTCTGTACAGCCCTTGCCTTCAGTTTTGAGTGGGGTGTATCAGTCGTCAGGAAATAATTCCTTTTAGGTGGGATGCACACCTAAGAATCTCTATATTGCAAAATATGACACTGCTGCTTTGAATTATAATCTACCCGGAAATCACAGTTTTTGTCCGCTAATTTTTGAGCCTAATATAATGTTCCTGCAAGCTTTTCTCAATAATCATTAGGACTAGGGGTTTTCTTCTTTCCTAAAATTTAAAATAGTCTCCTCATTTTGACAGAAGCCTGGGGCTGCAAAGATTAATTAGCAGCTTTCTGCTTATATGCAGAAAAAGTAATGAAAGCCACAGAATCAATGTTCTAAATAATCTCCGATTCGCACCCCAATCTCTGAGCGGTGCAAGATTCCAGGGGTTCCAGGCACTCTTACCCAGGGTTCATGTTTCCTTTTGGAAATGAGGCACAGCGGAGACTGTGGTGTCTTTATGATATATGGTTTATTTACACATATATGCAGCCTGAGTTCACGATGGGGGGGCTCACAGCATTAACACTCCAAGAGGGTCTGGCTTCCTCCATAGGAGCAGCCTAGCAGAGATTCAATATTGTGCTCTGCTTGCTACTCTGCTTGCATCTCAGACACATAACTCCTAACTCTAACCTCTTTAAGCTCTGGCTTTATCTTCTGAGTTGAGGGAGGGGCCCCTCCTATTTGCCCAGAACCCCTTCTCTTTGGCTTTCCTAATGGCTCATCACCTTCCATTTGTCCTCCTAATGGCCCATCACTCCAGATTTCCTGGAAACAGGAGGCTTAGTTTAGCTTAATTAGCTCACTGATTCCAGGGGAATAGAAGTATCTGGCACATAACTGAATACACTTGGGGACTGGCATCCAGTTTTAACACCCTGAGCCTTGATTAAATTCTAACACTTACTGGCTCCAGGAGTTTAGGGGTGCCTAGCACCCACAATCTCATAACAATACTTTACCAGAAACCGCACTGAAGAAATTTTAACAGGGGGGAAATCACTGAGTTTTGTTTACTGTATACCATAAGTTTAACATTTTCAGTTAGGCAACAATCCTGTACATCCTTACCTGGTAGTAACGCCTGTTGCTTTTGGATCCCAACACCCCACCCCACCTGGACTGATGCAGCCACCTGCCAGAATTGAGAATTTGGCTTTGCACAGTGAATTATCTTCCCACAACACACACAGCAATCTGGACTCAAGGAAAAGGGTGTGCGGGTGGGTGTTTTAAAGGCAAGCATGGTATACAGGAGGCAACCCTCCAGGTGTCTACTAATAAGGGAACCATATGGTAACAATAAGATATTATTTCCTGCTGGGCTATGTAAGTTGCAACCCACAAATTAGCTGTATGATGTGGTATTGTATAACACTATGGTAGGTACATATACCTATTTTAGAGGTGGGTAAGAATTGCTCTGTCTTTGTAAGGAGAACATGAAAAACACAGAAAATGGGGCATTGCTTCCATAGTCATGACGTACAAACAACTTGAGGCTCGGAATATTTAAACATAACCAAAAAAAGTCAAATTCAGCTATTTTCCTAGCACAACAAAGAAACAGTGGGCATTTAATGCCCTAACAACAAGCAACAATCTCAGGCTCCCCTATCACATTGAGATAGAGTCACTCACTAATGAAGAGTACGTGGTGGTTTTTTTTTTTTGTTTGTTTGTTTTTGAATGTTTATGAACTTTATGTGTGTCTTTTTAACAGGAGCTCACAAAGCGGAGTCCATTAAAATACAAAAATGATGCTCGGTTATATATTTATTTATAAGGCAACAATTTCAGCAAGCAAAATGTTCTCTAAAACAGAATGAGACATGCTTGTTGATGCCTGCAACATTGATTCTCCACAGACACACAACCCAGCAAAAGACAATGTAGGTCTGCTCTTTTGGCTTTTATAGTAGCCCGGTACACCCAAATTTAGAAAGTGATGCTTTTTCTGGCACAGAGGGGGGGGAGGGGGTAAACTTCACCAGCTTATTTTCTGTGTGCCGTGATGCTGTTAAAGTCACAGAGGGATCTATAAGCAAACTTGGCCTTCCAGATCACTAGTTCAATAAGCAAACAAATTTTACTGATGAGAGTTGGTGCAAGAGGCTCTTGCAGAGTTGACCCCCTTTTCTAAAGAGAGAATGCATGCATCACATGGAGCTATGTGAGGCACCACAGCTCTTTGCTATTATTTTGCCAGTAAGAGTTGTTGGAAAGGGTTACAGCCTAGGAAACATTTGCTTTTATTAGCAACATCATAGATGATCCAAGGCAGTTTCCAGGACTAACCTAAACAGCATTCATAATGTGTGTGTGATCTTGCCTTCTGAATATATGTGAATTCAACACCCCAGACGTGTTCAACTGCAAAAATATTGAAAAAGAAAAATGCATGCTTTTGGATTCCCCCTCACCCACCCCTGAAGGCATTGCTGCTGAATGGTGCAGGAGCAATTAAGCTTCATGTTGCCCAGGCAACATGGCATGTGAGATATGAATACTGCATGTACTCTGCTGGGGAGACCTATAGCTAAAAATACATACATAGTTACTCATGTAAATGTTATAGCATAATTTCAGACTTCACAGTTGGTTTCCCCTCTCTATAATCTGGCAATACATAATTCAAATACATTAATTCATCCACTACTAATCTAATAGACCCCAGCCGGAGTGGGCAGATACAAAAGAGGGCAGGGTCTTTAATAGCAGTAATGTAGACCAGGGAATTTCAACAGGTGCAGCTTCTCACACAGGCTACCCTTGTTGAAATTCCATCTTCTACAATACTACTCAGACCCTGCAATCATCATTTGAGACCCTTCTTTGTATGACTCCTTCACAAGAGGTCCAGAGCGGAAACACAAGAACAGGCCTTTGCTGTGGTGGCTCCCTGTTTGTAGCATGATCTCCCCAGGGAGGTCTGCCTGGTGCCTTCATTACAAATTTTTAGGCACCAGGCAATACATTACTATTCTCCCAGGCCTTTGACTAATTAAACAATCTATGGCCTTTTAAACGTGCTGGGGGTTTGCTGATTTTGTTTATTAGTGCATTTTTGTGTTTTTATACTGTAAGCCGCCCTGTGATCCTCAGATGAAGAGCAGTATAGAAATTTAATTAATAAACAAAATAAAATAGCAGCACTATATAACAGGCAATTGCTCAATGGCAGAATGCATGATTTGTCTGCCAACAGTCCCTGCTTCAATCCCTAGCATACCTAGTAGGAAGAGGAGAACCCCATGTTGCAGAGATGGATAAATGTCTTCAGTCTGAAGCCCTGGAGAATTACTGCCAGCAACAGTAAGCAGCATAGTGCTTAGAGTTGCCACTGGTTTTATTGGCCTTGCTCCTGTGCCTGCCAAGCAGTTCAACACCCAGAAATTTAGCAGGTGAAGCTTTTCCTGCCATAGGAACCTAGGTTTGAGTCAAACCATTGGTCCATCAAGCTCAGTATTGCCTACATTGTCTGGCAACAGCTCTCCAGGATTTAAGACAAGGTTCTCTCCTAGCCCTATCTGGAGATGCCAGAGAATGAAAACAAAACCTTCTGCATGCAAAGCAGATGCTCCAGGAAAAGCTTCAGCTGCTACATTTCTGTGTATCAGGCTGTAGTTAAAAGCACAGAAGAAGTTTTAAAAGCTGGCAGCCTTAACTGGGACAGATAGATCAAGAGAGAGTGTCATATGGCTGAATAGGTGAAATCACATGAATGCTTCCCTACTGGAAAGTAGACTAAAGAATCCACTTTAAACCAGCTACTATCATAGAAGAGCTTTTTAACCCAGCAGTGTTAGGTGGACTAAAACCCAGCAGTCTTGAACTGCACATCTGTAATTGCTATTACCAATCCCCTTAAGCCATCTCTTCCCCCATGTTTTGTTAAAAATAAACAAATCCATATTTGGTAAAAGTGTCCTTAGCCATCCAAAAAGCTCTGACACACATTCTGAAAGCTAACACATGTCCTCCAGTTAGCTGCCGGCCCCCATTCTGAATCCCTAAAGCTTGGCTCTGCTTCTGTCTCTGATTGCAATAGATGTGCTGCTGTGAAAATATTTCAAGAGGAGCCACATGCCTATTTAGGGAGGAGAGGGTCTCAAGAGGCAGGCTCTAGGTGAGGCATTCTAGGGGCTTAAGATATCCCCATAGTAGTTATTAGAATAAGGTTAGATTAGATTTAAAGTCAAGATTTAATTTGTTGGGACATCAGTTTTCATTTTTCATATGGTATGGGGCAGTGCTATTTTTTCTAAAAAAAGAGGTGCCAGAACTCACCATGAACCCTTGTTCTTTTAAAATGGCAATGGCGTCCACCTGAGAGGTGCTGGAACTGAGTTCCCGTGAGCTCCCCCTGGGAAAAAAAGCCCCGGTCAGGGGCCTAAAAAACTGAGAGGCCCTGATCATAGTGCTAAATTCTGCATGCTGCTCTTAAAGAAGCAGAATTATGCTGCGAATATATTACAAACAAAGATTAAATATTCAGAATTGGCAACTGGAAGTCAAGGATTAACTTGTTTAGGAGATTGAAGAGGAGATACAAACCTATAATCTCCATATCAGTAGACGGTTTTATAGGTCCCTCAGCAGATAGCATCTGATGGCTGCTTAGTAAAGCATATGCAATTAGTTGCCTGGTCACGCTTTCTTTCCCATAGATAAGCAGACACTTCTTAGAGTTCATCCACACACTTATCTCTCAATCCGGAGAGCTATATGGTTCCCTCAGTACCACCTGCATTTCATATGTCCTTTCTCCCTGCAGTGGCTCCTTGGCTGTCTTAGTGAGTTTCCATATTCTCATAACTCTATACAAGCAGAACAGCAGCAAGAGGGAGGCACAAAACTGTTTATTCAAATACGGAAAACAACAACAAATGATCACATTCCTATTAACCAGGCAGAGTGTGGAAGGAGGAGAAGTGCTCTGTGATATTTATTTTAGGTGCATGATTGGCTCCATCTCCCTTCTAACTCCTGTAAGATTCAGCAGAGGTAGGTTGACCTCCGATGACAAATATATCTATACTCCTGTTCCTTGAAATGTTCAGCTTGAAGCCAGCTCAGCTGTCCCATCACAAGATTCCTCACATTGTTCCCCTTTTGCCCAGGAAAGCATCTTATATATAAGGAAAGGAGCATGAGGTCTTGTGGACAGCCAAAGTGGTATAACACCAGAAATTTTGCAAGCAATGTGTCTTAGAAAAAAGAAGGTTGAGGACTCATTGACACTGATGTACAAACAGTTCTCTCCACACTGACCCATTTTTTCTTGTACTATCCAGTGCCTAGAAAAAATAATGCCACAAAGCTGCATGAGCATGCATTGGTCAAATGAAAGGGCAATGCACCCTTGTTTGTTAAGCACCTGTTACAAATAGGTCACTCCATCACTGCTGAATTCTTTGCATACTTGCTCTGAAGCATCCTACATTCCTGATCCAAGTGAAAATCATTTGGTCATGTTATATGGCATAATGGCCTGATCCAATCACATAGCACTCATGCTTTAATGTGCATGTACTTAACCACCTGTAAGAAAAAAGGAAACAAGGTCTCTGCTTTACAAATGTAGAGCGATGAAGCAGACTTCAAATGTGGAGATAAGACAGAACTATGAGCTACAGAAAGGCTGTTACATTGCTGCGACAAAATCTGTGACTACCCAATACAGTGGTACCTCTAGTTATGAACTTAATTCGTTCTGGAGGTCCATTCTTAACCTGAAAGAGGCATCCTTTCACTAATGGGGCCTCTTGCTGCTGCTGCACCGCCGGCACACGATTTCTGTTCTCATCATGGGGCAAAGTTCTCAACTCAAGGTAAATCTTCCAGGTTAGCGGAATTCGTAACCTGAAGCGTTCGTAACCTGAGGCGTTTGTAACTCGAGGTACCACTGTACAACAGGAAGAACTTTTTCCACACATGATTTACCATATAATTCAAAGCCAGTAGATATGCTGGCGCTGACTTAGATGCTTAATTTAAAAATAATTAGAAAAAAATTATGGGAGATAGGTCTATTGACAGCTTATTAACATCTATCATCAAACGGCAATATATTTCCAAATATCAGACACTGAAGGCAAACAATGAAGGAAACTGATGCTTTCATGCTGTTTGTAAAGGTCCCAGAGGCATCTGACTTACTCCTGCTGGAAACAATGTTGAGCTAGATTGAGGCTAGTCAATGGAGTGCTGGCAACTATTACTAACATCAACTGATATTCAAACCCTGAAATACTTTTAAAAATAATAATAATGGATGTGCAGTAGTGATATGTGGGTGCAGTATGAGAATAGCTTGTGATACTTAAGTCCAGGTTCCACCCAACTTAAGACGCCACAGAGAATCAACCACCTTCCTCCCAAAAAAACACCTTTTGGTAAATTAAACTTGTGACTGAAAAAGACATATATGCCAATTGCAGAATTCAGATTATAACATTTCAGTTTATAAGCTTTCCTCCTTTCCAGAAACGATTCTTCACTCCTGACTATATAGCTGTGCAGAAATATTTCCCCCCAGCAAACATGCATTTACAAAATTAGCACAGGGAGCCAATTTGGTAGAGATTCGTGATGTCTGAACATACCCTTTCATGAACTTGCATGGTCACGATGTCAGTGCAAGATAGAACAGCCCTGGAGCCAAACATTCCCAAATATGGAAACAGTAATGCCATCTACTTGCAACCAAAAATAGGACGAGGCACAAAGCAACTTTATCTGAAGGATGGAAAAGAACCTTTGGAGACAGTGGTAGCCATTCACACTCATGCTGGACCCTCACTATTGTTCTAAGGAGCATCCACAGGTATAGAAATATTCAGGATAAATTCTGAGACTTAATTTTTTTTTTGGCCACCCTCTCCCAGAACATGGAGAATATCAGTTCAGTCCTTTGATTTATTTTGCTGCTGTTGTAGTTCTTAATTTAACATTGGAGATACAATCTCTTAAATGCCCTACTCATGTGGCATGTTTTTGCTCTTTGAAGAGCAAGAAACCCACTCCATTTTGGCAAGGTAGGGGCCCTCAAATGGCTGCATATTTTTAATAATAAATCATCATACTCAAGTTTCCCAAAGTGTCACATTACTGTCCTCAGAAAAAAGAAAAAAATTGGCAGGCGGGAGAACGAGAATTCTCCCTACGCATTTGTCATTACATGAAAAACTATCTTCAGTGCTGCCTGTGACCTCCTACGAGTAAAGATTTGGAGAGTGAAGTCATCCAATTGTAAGGCCATTCTGAGAACAGAATACGTCTTTGCCTGCTTTGCCAAGCACTTTGCACCCACTTGGGCATTTGATATAATTAAACTTAAGCCCATATCTTTCCAAGCCTGTTCTTCTAGCATTTCGGCAACCAGCATTCAGCATCCTTGGGTGTGTCTGACATGTCGCTGCCTTTATCCCCGGACAAGTGACAAAGGATCCAATCCACAATGTCCTTCTCAGGGGCACATTTTGCAAGACAAAGTTTACGACCAAATGCATTCTGTGTTTTCATCCTTGTAGCAAAACAACCAGCAACGGCACGGCTCAAGCAGTATTTCTGAACTATACTATTTTCTGGTCCGACAATCCACTCCCAACTGACAGCCAACAAGGAAAGACCTCACATTGTAGGAATGTTGCAGAAGCTGCTGCATATACTGTTTCCTTTGTTGAATTCCACCCGCTTCTTCCCTACCCATTTTTAATTTCATGAAACAAGGCCCAGTTCTAGCAGGCGAGGAAAACAAAACTAGATCTTGCTTCTGTTTCCCCTGAAGGCCAAGAAAACAGATTTTAAAAATGTGCTAAGTGGGTGTTTGGTAGGACAATCTCTCAGTTTTAATTCTTGGTTGTAAAAAAAAAAGAACATTAGAAGAACTCTGCTGGATCAAGTCAAAGGCCCATCATGTCCAGCATCCTCTTCTGGGACTGTATAGCCATTGTGGCGAGTAGCCACTGATAGACTTACCCTCCATAAGGAAGGGCAAAGCAATTGACAGAAGCAATGTTGAGTGGGAAAGTGGCACATAGGAAATGGTTAAGAAGTTTCCTTTCCCCATCTCCCATGTCATTGTTTCATTTAAAATTACGTGGGAACTGCATGTTATATGCAGTTCTGTACACCTTGGTTGGATCTATCTAAGCAATCAAGTAGAACGGTTAAAAAGTAAGAGAAAATGCTGATGATGTGGCAAAACCTTTCCTGGACTGCACTACATCAGACCACATATATGTGGTTGGTTGTATGTTTTAATCCTCCAGCATATGCAAAAATGCTACACATAAAAATTAGTACATCCATGGAAGAGCAACCTTCTCTCTGACAACTAGTTTTCTATCTACTGGGTATTTATCTCAGCAAAACAGAATTGTATGTCTCCATCTGAATTCTTTAGTGGTACATCTAGGAACAAATATCCCACCTCAGCTGCTGTTAATGTAGAGCTGGCCACTGTTAGGTGATGGGAGGTGGCAGGACTAGATAGTGGAAGGAAAGTGTGGGGTGAGGCCAGGAAACAGACTGAGGGAGAATATCTGCTGGCCTAAATGCAGACGAAAAAGATTTTCAGAGTGGTAAGCATTTCTTTCTTTCTTTCTTTCTTTCTTTCTTTCTTTCTTTCTTTCTTTCTTTCTTCATGAATTACGTCCATTCATTAGTTTTGCAACTGGTGTTAAAGAAGCACTGAGTTTTATGGAAAATTGCATTACTGGGTCAAAATTGCATTGCTAGGTCATCCTAGCTTTCAAAACACTCGTATTAGTTTTACTGGAGTATCACCAGAGATAAACATTGTCTTTGACCTGAATTATGACATCAAGTAAGATGAGGGAGGAAAACCCACACTGGAGTAGAAAATTCATAAATAATGGTCATACTCGCATGCAATGACCCTTACTGGTAAATTTGAAAAAGGAGCAATGATAATAGCAGTCTCTGCTATGTTGAAATAAGTTTATAAATTCAATAGATTGCCATGTTCCATAAATCTCAAATGGTTTCCAAACAAATCCAATGTGTTTTCATAGCTGCTAATGTTAAAATCTTCCCCAAGGGTGTATAGGCCTAAACCTGCTATCTCAGCTGCTAAATAAAGACAGGATATTAAACAATAACAACAAAACTTAAGAACCGGCAGCTTAGGGATGAAGACAAGGGCCCTGCAGCTGTGGAATTTAGTCTTAACTTACATGAACCTTCCAAAGTATGCCTGAAAGTTTGGGAAATACAGAGAATAGCACTTTGGATTGAGACACAAAAGCTCCCCAACTAATATTCAGCTTGGTTAACTCCTGTCAGTCCCTATTTAATCAATATGGCACCAAGACCACATCCACCATAACAGATAAAGCAGCAATCATGAAAAGGCTGACTTTATCAATGTCCTAGCATGAAATTTCTGCTTATTTCAAACTGTACAGAGGTGGTGGTATACAGGCCACCTCTACATGCAGAATGTAGTGGACATTGGTTTCCACAATGCCTTGGAGAGTGTGCTGGGCAAAGCCTACTTACAGAAGTGAGCAAAATGGTAAACCTGTAACAGATTTTGTGTGTACTATACACACAATCACCTTCATGCATGCTACCAGCAGGCTAGTATGCTACCACCATCATACAATCAGTGGTAGTAAGAGTGAGGGCATATACAAAAAAAGTAATGAACACTCATCTAGAAACTGTTTTTGCAACTAACATAAAAGACAATTCCACTTTCATCTGCGTGGGTGAAAAATCCTCAAAATATGCTGGGGGGGGGAATGTTACATATGACTGATGATGATGATTAACCTTCCCTTCATCAGAAGGTCTCAGGGTCGAACATTGGGTTGGAATATTTGAGCCAAATCACTTATAGAAGGTGTATCAGTGTTGGGTGAGTGTGTGAAAGTAGCAGAGCTGTTGGTACCTATGTAGACACTGGGCTGCTAGTTTGGTGGGTGCTGCAAAATGAAAGAGACTGAGTAACAAGCGATGAGGAAGCTGTTGAAAGCAGCTGTTTGATTCTGCCTCAAACAGACACAACGGATTGTTCTAATGTGTCAATAATCATCTCAAACTAAAATGGTAACGTCACAACCGAGTCTAAATTAGCAGACCATCTGGACTTCAGGAGGTCTAAGCCTGCTGTACCATGGTTTGCAAACAGTGCTTTTTTTCTAGAAAAAGTGGTGCTAGTACTCACCATGAAGTTGTGAGAGTATGTGCCACACTTTTTAGCCACAAGAAAAAGAGTACCTCCTGAAAAAAGGCACTGCTTGCAAAGATCCTAGCCTTTCTTCTTCACCGGCTTCATGCGAAAGCTCCGTAGTAGAATGCAAAGGTTGTGTCTGGCTGTGAGTACACATCCACATATTATGTAAACGGTAAACTAGTCCAAAGGGAAATCAGGGGTTAAGTTGAAGCAGGGAATGTACTAAAGGGCATCCAGGAGCAAGGTGAAGATGCTGAGTTGTAAGCCTTTTTTAAAGGAGTCTGTTTGAAACTGAGAAAGGGGTGACAAAGGCAATAGAAATGATGGAAACTGGAAACCAGGGGTGGAAAGTCACAGGAAGCAGATGTGCACATAATCCAAGACAGACCCAAAGGACAGGATGCAGGGACAGGTTGGGACATTTTGGCATGGAGAATAATTGAGAGCAAAGGTCTCAGAAGCAACTAGAAAGAAGGCCTTTTGGCTGAGCAAACATCCTCCAGTTGATTATCTTGCAGTATCCTATCTTATAAGCAGCAAGCACCATTTCTGGGGAATGGATTCAAGACTGGGTCCAGCCAGGGAGGGAAGGAAATAAAGCCCACACCACCTTTTTGGAAATTCCAGTCATTTCTCTCCAGTTCTCATGTGAGAGAAGATCCCTGGTACTGCCATCACATGGTGGTGAGAATAGAACACGTTCAGTGGTGTGGGTCCCAATGGACCAAGTGAATAATCTGTAGGAATAGAGATAATTTGCATGTGGATTCAGGGTTCTGATTGTTCAAGATTTAGCAGTCTAGGTAAAAGCAACAACAATGAGCAATGCCTATTGTTACATGGCTGTATGCTATGTTTTAACTTGCTTAGATTTATATTTTGGGGGGGGTTGTCTCAACTCAATAAAGAAAAATTGCAGAGGGGAAATTTAACAGTCTTAGTGATATTTGCAATACTTAAAAAAATTCTTTCTGTAGAAGAAATTTTACAGCTTTCATAATTGCTGTGTGTTTTATATAATGGAAAAGCTGATACGCTGATACATAAAAGACATCTGCTAAAAGCCAAGATGCTTGGAGTCTTTTTCACTACCTTAAACACAGCATCAGAAGTTTCCAAATGCCACGGAACCTATGGATTCAATGATGATAATGAGCTGACTATAGCATGGACAGATGACAAATAAGCTTTCTGTGACCTTATTCAAACATTGCAGCATATCATAGTTAACAGTACACTATGAGACCTCTCGACCACTTTGCTCCTTTGGGAAGAAACAAACCAAAATCCTTGGGATAGGACTGAACCAGGGATTGCTCCCAACATGGTTTGTTCTTTGTTTACTGACCATGGTTTGTTGGAACAGTTTTTGATCGTGGGAAGGAAACAAGCAGCCCAGAAGGATGGGCTTGTAATAGCATTTAACTATGGTTTACCATGATATACAAACTAGGCCAGTATGCACAAGGTACTGGTGAATAGCATAGGTAAAATTCATGCAGTGACTTTGTTTCACGTAACAGTTCCTAGAGTATATAAATTGGTGCATGGCTGTTAAATACATACAGACAAAAGGAAATTTGTAGTGTGAAATCTGTAATTTTAGACTATAAAGCTATTTGATCCTTAATTGCCATTAGGAAACAACATCAATTTCTCTTCATATTTGAGCCTGGTACATATTATTTAAGGCAGTCTCCCACCTAAGGTTGTCCCTAGAAATTTTAATGGCTTTGCACTTTCAAAGTTTGTGTGTCTCCAATTGGGTAGCTATGCTGGTCTGTTGTAAGCGGAGGAAACCCAAAGAGATGTGTGGTATCCTAAAGATTAGAAAAAATACAGCAGCATAAGCTTTTGTGGCCCAGAATGCACTTTATCTATTTATCACTGAACTGGTACCACTCTCTCCCTGCTTTATACTCTCCCAGTGAACGGCTGTTTTCAGCACCTTTGTTAGCATTTCTCATCCAAGCCACAGCGTCTGCTTCATTTCAGGTTCTTGGCACCATCAAAAGGAATGATCGGGAATGTGCAAAATACACGGACAGCTCTCTTGCAGTCAAGAATTAGCTGGGGAATAAATTCACAATGGTCATCTGCCTAAGACACTGAAGGCACTGGATGATTTAGCGGCATCCTGGGAATGCTGTTCTGCTTTAATCTGGAATAGCAACTCTGCTTCCAGTCTTCTGAAATCCAAATAATGTTCAATAGCCAAGTGATGAGGCCTCCTTTCCCCACCCCAATTGTTGTTGGGAGGAATTGTAGTATTTTGACATTGGGGGAGGGGAGAGCCCAGGTAAACTGCATAAAGATGACCAACTGTGATAATTACATATAGAAAATTTATTATAACTGAAGGTACCCTTTATTTCAGTAATGAATTCTCACATAAAACTGGTAGCAACTTAATCCTATCACAGCGAAGTTCTGGGTTGAAATGTGCTGCATTCACATTATGCTGATGAATGTAAGCGGAACATGGAAATGGGGTGCCTATTTAGATTGCTGATTTGGCTTTTTCGTTATTATATGAGCTCCACCCTATGGACTGTCCTGATTGCTTATCAGATCAGTGGGAACAAAGAAGAATTCTAAAACAAGCAAAAAAAACAACCCCTAAACCCTATCATACTAAAATTAAGTATTTTCAGCTATCAAGAGAGGTGATTATTACTGCAAAGAGCCTTGGCCATTCCCTTGTAACCAGTTTTGTTTCTCTCCCCTCTTAGGAAATGTTCTTTGCAATGACAGAAATTGGCACAATTTCATTGCAAGAGGAGATAGGGGGAAACCCAGCCGGATGGGTGGGGTATAAATAAATTATTGTTGTTGTTGTTATTTTTATTGTTGTTATTATTGTTTTGTTGTTGTTATTTATAATTATAGATAATAACAGGGGGAACTCCAAGAAAAACAGCACATGGCTCTGCAACTATTTGTGCACAAAGGGGCCTTGCCATGATCTGCCTCACCTGAGCTGCAAGGGAAGAGATCTTTCCCAATTCACACAGAAGGAATACATAATGTGGGAAACCACCCCTCCAAAAAGTTTACCTAACTGCAATTCCACCTTCTGTATGAAGTTCCTGCTTAATATATAATTTTATTTTATTTTTTTATCCACCTGTCTTACAATGCCTGGCTAATTGATGCAGGTCTCCTTGTTTGTCTAGCACACCCCTCTTAGCTTCTAAAACCACATTGAGGTTGGTTTATATTGGCCTACACCCCCCCCCCCACAAATAACATTTTCATAACCTACAAAAAGGAAGAGCTATGGTGGGTTGTTGTTGTTGCTTTTACTTCCTCGCTTGAACTTTGATGAGAAATGCCCTAGGATATTACAGCAAGGCAGGACAGTATAAAAGGGTACATGGTTGCTGTGAATGTGCACAAACCTGACAAACTGGATGTCTCTTGTGGGATAAGCATACAAGCTGGGTTTTAAATAGTCCATGTGGTTTGGCTCTTGTACTCTTGTACTCTTGAAGGTACGATATGTATAAATGAATCCGTTTGTGAGCTAGCAGGAAAAGAGAGGGTGGATTGTGGAATTTGATATACCTCACAGAAATAATTTTTGCTGAGGGATAAGATAAAGGATTTAATTTAGAGCAATGCACAATAGTCTTCCCCTAGGTTCTCACAGTGGCTAGGCAGGATTAATACTCAAGTTGCTGTACTGAGCAATGATGTTAGCATTCATTTTAAGCTGCGCTGTAAAATTATTCTGAGGTACTTATAATCGGTTTACCAGGCCCACTTTCTAGAGATTGATAATGTGTTTGCCTTGCCATCTTGCAAGGCATTATATTCATCATTTGGATTTAAATTAATGGACACCTTACTTGTGGCATTATACACGTGTGGCAATATTTCCACAGTTCAAGTTATTCAACATTAGACCGTTAAAGACTGGAGAGGACTAAAATTGTGCTTGAAGATTATAAAATGGTAAGATGTGAACACTAAGTATTCCTTTCACTGCTCTGGCACATTCCTCCTGATAGTCCTTTCTGAGCATCCATTAATATACAAGTGTGCTGGAAGAGCTTAATTTAACAAAAGGAGCAAGACAGCAAACAAACCAATCTTGCCTTGCATCCCATCATCATCATCATTACAACACAACAATCCAACAAGTGTGCAAGGACAAAAATGAGGTGAGGATACGAAGCAAACAAGCTATAAACAAAGCAAACTACGGCATGTTACCAAATTACCACAGTATTCTGCAATGCAAAGCATACATAGCTTGAGGATGCACAAAGGGTTTGATTTTGATTCAGTGGCATCGTTGGCTCTAGGGGCAATGTTCACATTATCTATTCACTCTGACAGCTACTAAAAGTAAGGACTCAGTACTTCCAATCCCTTTTTTGCCAGGTGTGTGTGGTGTATGAACTGCTATGGGCTGCCAGTGAGAGAATTACAATAGTGCCATGGTTTCTTGTAAATAAAATTACCTCTCCCCCCCTTTATCAGATAGATAATGCATGCACAGTATAAGAGTTGTAATTACACTATCTCAGCAGTGATTAAGGTGCATTTTGCTAGCTCTCCTACCTAGAATGACTCACCAGCTTGCTGTGAATGTATTGTACTGTGGCTTCCCGGTGCACTAAAGCCTGTCAAACACCTTTGGTATAAAATGCAGCCTCTGAACAGAATTCTTTCTTAAAAAAATAATTTAAGCCTTCATCTGTGGTGCTCATACTGGAGAAAGATTCCATACTGACAGCTCTGGAAGCTGATGCACACTCTGTGAAATTCAGTTGTATAACAGTTATTCCATGAGCTTTTCATTACAAATAGTCCACCTTTTAGGAACGAAAAGAAAATTCAGTCTGCCCCATTCTTAGGCCTCTCACTGACTTTATTAGCCCAAATAAATACTCAGCCAGTGTTGGAAAAACAGCTGGTTCACTAGAGCCATGGTCACATTTACTTTTTAAAAACCACCACAGGAAACTTCCAAACTGGACCATAAAGTATACTGAGATTCTCCTGATTATTTGACATCTTCTGCTATTAATCAACTCTACATGTTCTTAGGACCCATGGCCACTTGCCATCACAGTAAGCACCCTCTCCAAATAACTCCCCTCACCCATGAAATCCCCTATGCTGCAGACCACAAGAATTTCAGGCTGCAAGGTTGAATATTTATACATTCAGTCCAGGCTGAAAAGAGAATATAGCCTTACTATGCTAGAGCAAATTAATGGAATCATTTTCTCTGTGGGCAGCGCCCATGTATTTTAGTGTTGGAATCAGTCTTGTGAACTGGTTAGCAAATTCAGGTTGTGATCCACCATGCCACAGGCTAGCCTGAATAACAAAATTCACCACAAAAATCATATGCTTAGTGGATATTAAGGATGTTAATTATCTGAATACATGGCAAAACAAAGCATTCATATCACAAGACTGCTCCTATATGCCAAAATCCACTGCGAGGGTGGGGGTGGGGGTGGAGCAGCAACTTGAACATTAGTCTGAACTGATGTATAGACTTGAAAAACTTAAGATTCATTGAATTACAGAGCTGGAAGGTACCATGAGGGTCATTTAGTCAACCCCCTGACATGCAGGAATCTTTCAAACCAATGAACCTGAGATTAAGAGTCTCATGCTCTACTGACTGAGCACAAGTACTGGCTAACAGACAATAAAATATGGAAGTATGATAACACAGAGACATTTGTCCCCAATCTAACACGGATTAGGCACTTAGCTGCACTTAAGGCCATTTATTTCAATAAGTTCAAGGATGTGTGAGTGCAAATCTATACCTGCCTACTCAGAAGTAAGACACACTGAGTTCAGCAGAGCTTGCTCCCAGGAAAATGGGTGCACAATTGCAGCTTTACTGTGTGTTGGATTGCGGCTACAGTTCCTTAACAATGCAGATTTTTAATTTTTAATTTAGCCAGAGTCTTAAGCAGCATAGAGGCTCAAAAGGTCATCCATGTCTTTACTGACTCTGTGGCCCATCTGTTCCATTATGTATTATTCACGTATCCCTGTTGCTACCTATGATTTATTCTGGCATGACATGTTTGTTAAGTTTTTCCTTTTAAAGGCCCCTGCTCTGGCAAGCACTGGACTCAAGGGAAGATGGTGACAGGGGCAGCAAGAGAAGCCTATGCAGATCTACAGAAAGCAGCAGCAGGACGAAACAAAATGTGTTAAGACAGCATACTAGCATCTTTAACAGACAGCAGACTCCACAAAGAACACACAGGCTGCTTTGATATGTGGTAAGCATTTGAGATAGAGATGAGGTCAAAGGGGGGCAGGGGGAGGATCTCATATGCTGCCCGGCTTGTGATTTCTAGGACGGGGATGATATCCAAGAATAGTCCACTTCTGCTCCCAAGATCATCAAAGTCTCAAATGGTAAAGAAAAAGGAAACTGGAGTGGGATAAACATATTTTAACTTCACAAAGCATGAACCGGTTTAACTGCTCAGGGGAAGAAGAAAGACACAGATCTCCCTTTATGCTTTTGCTACATGAAGAGATCTCAAAAAACAGAAACACAGAAGGTAGGGACAGATGACAAAATTATCACTCATCTACTTAGAAGGATGAAAAAGTTGCCCTGCGTACATTATAGCCCTGTCATGGCAGCTGCTTTTTCATATGGTTCGGCACTTAAACATAAGAACCTCATAAGAGCCCTACCAGATTAGGCAAAGGTCCATCTACTCCAGGGGTAGTCAGACCTACCACCCACTAAAGCATCTTTCTTGATGGTAAAATTTCCTTACCGCCCTCAATGGAAGGAGGATTCAGCTTGTGCTGTAGGACCCCCTACTGCCCACCTAGAATCCTGAAACGCCCACTAGTGGGCGGTAGGGACCGGGTTGACAACCCCTGATCTACTCAATCACTTAGTGTGGCAGCACCTATGCTCTGCAACTCCCTGCCTATTGATATTAAGCAGGCACCTTCACAATACTCCTTTTGGCGCCTGCTAAAAACATTCTTGTTCAGACAAGCCTACCCAGAAGCTTTGGAAGTGATGTTTGTGAATTTTAATAAGTTTCAGTATTTTCATATCTGCCCAGTATGATCACCTTTATCAGGAGAAAGAGGCAAAGGGAGTGAAACTATGCTGGTCCTTCCTGATCAGTCAGAGATGTCGGATCCCACTGGTTATCTTGTTCCCCCCTAACACTGGAAACTATAGGATGGGAAAGCGTTCTTGTGCACTTCTCCTGCTTGTAGGTTTCCCAGAGGCAGCTGGTTGGTCACCATGGGGACAGGATGTTGGACTAGATGGGCCATTGATCTGATCCACAAGGGCTTCTTATGTTCCTACAAATGGCCTAGTTATTCTGAGGGAAAGAAAGCTCAGTTTGGGCATGGGCACTCACAATTGGCTTCCTAAGCAAGTGGTCATATGCAATTATCCAGAAAATGCTCACCTGTATTCACTCAGGGGGTTGTCCTTCATGGATTTTTAGTGACAAGAGAGCCTTGATGTCAAGCTATTTTACCTCATTTCTTTGCATAATATAGGACTTTCCACTCTGCATGTCTTCTGCAAATACATTTTTTTTGAATCACCTTTTGATAAGGAGCACCCCCCTAAAATTGCTTAGTTCCCCCTCACATCATTTGACATTCTATTTGATAGGCTTGTTTGTACACTTGCTATTTGCCACCAGAAGAGAAAATGAAACAACACCTAAACACCAAACTGATAATTAACAATGTTCTTGTTACATGAGCACACATTCCTTGAGGCCTTTAATTATGAGGCGGGCCCCTCTGCGCCACTTGTTTCCTCCCAGGATAAGAAAGAGCTTCAGTTAGTTAAAACACCTCTCTGTCAGTCTAGCTAGCTTGGGCTTCTTTCAGCTCAGCTTCTTTAATATGCACAATGCAAAGTGCAAGGTGCACATTATAACCAGCTTAGAAACAAATGTGAAGAATCATATATAAACTTGAAAAAATGGCAACAGCTGCTAGCTAAAATTTATTTGGGGGGCACCTCCAGACTGCTGCTTTTTTGCAGGTAGGAACCAATGGCATAGCAGCAAATTCAGGTGTGCAATAAAAGTGGATTTGGAGCTCTTATGGAACAAATGCACTTCCAGGTTGGGGGGGGGGGACCTGACCTTTTGTGATGAAGAAAATGATGGAGAAATGCACAGGTAAGTGTGGGATAACTTCATTTTGAGGAATTTTTAGAATCAGACATCAAATTCAAAGGGAAGCTGAAAAATTATAAACATATTATTAAGGATGCCTATGAATGCAGATAGAATTATTATTCGTTTCATTTCTACACCACTTTAAATTTTTAAGAAAAAAACTCAAAGCACATTACAGCACATTAAAACATGAAATAAAACAGTCCAGAAGAAAACCAAATATAAAGTATACATTAAAAGCAACATCTTTAACAGGAAACTACAATATTCTCTTAAAGATTTCAAAAGAAAGCATTACTAATTGAAGTCAAATTAACAAGAGAATACAATATTGCCATAAGCATAGAACATATCTGATGCTGTTGCTACTAATCCTGCCAATGGTAGGCAGGGGATGTAGAAACTCAAGCTCAATGATCTTGGTCTGCACTAAGAGGCAGCCAGAGGGTATAAAATAATATACTGCTGGCATTCGGCTCCTGCCAGAATTTAAGAGATACACAGAGCTCCAATCCTATGCACACTTACCTTGGAGTAAATCCCATCAAAATCAATGGATCTTACTGCTGAGTAGACACACATAGAATTATGTAGATTAACAATGTTTTCTTGCTTTAGTATATCCCCATATCTTTTGAGACTAAAAATTGTTGTTATTGTTGTTGTTTAGTCGTTTAGTCGTGTCCAACTCTTCGTGACCCCATGGACCAGAGCACGCCAGGCACTTCTGTCTTCCACTGCCTCCCACAGTTTGGTCAAACTCATGTTCGTAGCTTCGAGAACACTGTCCAACCATCTTGTCCTCTGTCGTCCCCTTCTCCTTGTGCCCTCCATCTTTCCCAACATTAGGGTCTTTTCCAGGGAATCTTCTCTTCACATTAGCTTCAGGATCTGTCCTTCCAGTATTTCCTTAAGGATGGATAGGTTTGATCTTCTTGCAGTCCATGGGACTCTCAAGACTCTCCTCCAGCAAGAGTCTCCTCTGCTGGAGGAGACTAAAAATTACCTCTTCAAAATTATCCTGACTATATATGAAATGAGTGATCCAGATGTGGTATCTGAAAGGCATATGCCAGTCAAATACACGATACCTGAGACAATTTTTTTAAAGAGCTGCAACAATTGCCTGGGAGAGGTACAACAAATCATCAGGAATACCAAAGTGGCTTCTGAAATCTTGGGAGACAGTAAGTGACAATGAAAAAACTTACAGTGATTTGTATGAGAGCGTAAAATAGATTTATGGAAGAACTCTGGGATAGAGAGTTATAGTTGTTGTTTTTATTACATATGGGATGACAACATAATGCTATTCTTTCGGCATAACATGCATTTACCAATTTTTAAGTTAACTCAGTTGTGTTGTTTTTCCTCTTTAGTAATAAAAACACTTGTCACCATTCACATCAAAGAAAAACTCCAATAGGTGTCTGTGGCACACTCAGTTGCATTCCAGTCAGCAATCACAATAAATGTGCTAGTAGGAAAGAATAATGTTTTTCCAGGCACAAAATACAACCCTCATAATCCTGTAAGAGAAGCAGAAGAACCTCATAGGGAGATGTGTAGACTGTGGGCAAGAAATGTATATAAACTATGTGTTTATTGTACTACTAAATTCTCATCATCTGAGAAGGTCCTTAGGAATTCTATCTCGTAGTTAATGAAAAATTTAAGGCCCTCTTCAGTTAACTTCATATTTGGCAAATAAGGTTTCTGGTTGTTTGTGTAACCAACTAATTATACATGGAAATTATCAATGAAATGACACTTTCTCCCCTTTTCAGAAAGTCTATACGGTACTTAATACCTAGAAGCAGAAATTATTCAGTAAAAATTGCAACTTCCTGTTCCCATTACTTGGCAGCCTTAGCACAGATCTAAATATTACAGTTCCCATGTGGAGACTGCTGAAAGGTCTTTCCCAAATATAGTGCTTCGTGCAGCAAGATTAATTTTTAAGACTAGCTTATTGCATGCACTACCACGATTACTTGTAGCATGTGGCAGAGAATTACGTTTGTCCTTTAGTTCCCTCAAGTACAAGTACATGACAACTGAACAGATTGTTCTGGGCCACCTGTGTGGCAAAGTTAGGATGTACAAAGGAACGGGTCATTTCATTCCATCATTATTCTGTGGTGAATGATCCTCTCCCCCGCTTCTAAGGCATTGTGTGGGCTAGAAAGGGTTGCATAAATCAGGTCTCCCAGCACAGGCACCTACATAAAGAGGTCCTGGCTCACAAAGTGCTAATGTACATACATGGTGGATAGGATAATTATATAGACGAGTCACTAGATGGCATTGGGCTTGGTTGTATCTGGGTGAAATCAGGAACTTCCCATTGCTGTTTTTGTTGAAGACAGAATATAAAGTTATTGTCTAGCTTCCTGTCTGGTCCTCTAAGACTTCCATGACACTCACACACTTGCTCCCTCCACTGAGGAACAAAAGTCCACCAGAGTGTGTGAGCTCACTTGAAGGGTTTCTTTTTCAAAAGCATGCCACCGATTTCCAAATACAGTCCATGCTTATGCCACCACTATAACGACCTTGGAATTGCCACCCTTTACTAAAGAGATTGTACTAAGACAACAGCTCAGAACGTTTATTGCTACATAAAGTATATTAATTATTTGAAAATGTATGGCAAAAAATATGCTCCTCTAGTGTTAATGAATCTGGTCAGGAAAGGCAGGTCCTACCATCCAGCTTGTCTGATGTCTGGAAAACAAGCTGGTAATGGAGTTCCACCTTCAGCCTTCACTCCTTGAAACTACAAGTCGGCCACAGTTTTTTGTTTTGTTTTTTAAATAAAAGCATCAGCACATTGTTGTGTGAGTAGTTCACACCCATGGGAACTATGTCCCCATCTTTCATCGACTGCCAATAAAGTTAACAAATCACCTGTTCAGAGGCATAAAAAAAGGCAGGACCAATGCCTCCAAGGTGGCTTTTACAGTGGTACCTCAGGTTATAGGCGCTTCAGGTTACAGACTCCGCTAACCCAGAAATAGTACCTCAGGTTAAGAACTTTGCTTCAGGATGAGAACAGAAATCACGTGGTGGCAGCAGCAGGAGGCCCCATTAGCTAAAGTGGTACCTCAGCTTAAGAATAGTTTCATGTTAAGAACGGACCTCCGGAACGAATTAAGTTCTTAACCCGAGATAACACTGTACTTTATATTCTACTTTTGCAGCTATAAGAAAGGTAACGTGCCTTATGAAAAACTCACTCGTTTGGATATCCTGTTAGCACAGTCCACTGAGTGGAGAGGCGTGGGCTAAGGCTTATATTTCGACAATTAGCAAAAAACAAAACAAAATCCCAGTTCATAGTCACATCAGATTCCCTATGTGGACCCCGAAGTACCCAGATAAGATGATCCAACTAGTCGCTAATTCTCATCTCATAATAGCAAGAAGTGGCTGTGTGATACTGAAATAGTGTAACTAGCTGGGATTTCAACAGAAAATCTATTTTGGGAGCTGGGTGGAGGACTCCTTAACCTTCACTCTGGGAAAAAATTATTGCAGATGATCTCACTCAGTGGCTATCAGTGTCCGAGGCTGCAAGATACCTTATGCTCTTGGACTTCTGATCAGTCATGCATCTGCCACGCTAGCTAATTAAAGAAGCAGCGTCTGTATGCTTTCTCCTTCTGCTTCTTATTACTGCTCCCTCTTCCAGATGCATGAAAAAACCTTGTGAGCTGATGCTTATTTGTAAACGAAGATTAAAGAAACTCTCACAAGGTAGCTCAGGAAAGGTGGGGAGGAGTGAACATCTTAAGCTAGGAAATTTCAAGATATCGGGAGAGGACAAAGTGAGTGTTAAGAGTCTAAGGTTATATTTGTGAGAGATGAAATGATGAAAAGCATTTTGTGAAAGGGCCAAATTAGACATGGTAGCCATTTGTAAGAAATATGTTGTTGATGATGAGAACAGAAAACTCTAAGACCCCTTCCCCCGCCACACACCTATCTAGTCCTCTACCTTTCATTGCTAGTCAGGCACTGGATGACAAAGCTTCTGTGATTACAACATAGTTTCAGAGGTCAGGACAGAATCCCAGGCCAATGTTCTACTTATCCAATTTTCATTCTTATATAAAATTACATGCAGGATTTGAGATATGAGCAACAGAAGAATGTAGAGAATGGATTTGGGGGGCTTAGAAAATGAATGTAGATCTGTTTTAATGCAGCTATTAAAGGAGAATTTAAAAAAATCAGGGAAGGAGGGATGGGAAGAAGAAAATATGTAAAAAGAATGATGCGTACATTTGGAGTGATGCAATAATTTGCAAGATTTAATAAGTAAATAAAAATCCCAGGCTAATGTTGACGCATAACAACAGGAGGTTTTGCCATTTATTACTTTCTTATCCAAACAATTATTATTTGTGCTACGTAATCACTTAACTTTGGTTTCCTACTCCCCATGACAACCAGATACTTTCCCCGACTCATGCAGGGGCAATCCATTTAGCATATAGCTAATTTAACAGAAATTAAACCTGCATTTATGACTTCTATATGGAAGTGAATTTGGTGGTCCAGTTTAAACGGGCTATACTGAGTTGTTACACACCTGGGCATCATATTGCACCAATATTGTTTTGGGTTAATATAACTCTCCTCAGTGCTAGCCCAAGGCATTCTGCTTCATTAGGCGGAGCAGCAAATAGTTTGTGCGTTTGTGCATATGTGTGTGTAAGCACACACACACACAGTATCCCTGAACAGAACTGGCTTTATACAAGTGCTTCAGAACATAAGACAGAACAAAAGTAATATATGTGACTGTGCTGCCTGCCTGCTTTCCCCAAAGGTATAAGGCCCCAAAGCACAAAGAACCAAGCCAGGGCCAGGTCTGGGTATTACCATGAGCCTCAGCATATTCTATGAGCTTATGCATGCTTTGCTCCATGTTTGGCTGCTTTTCTGCATGAGGAATTACTTGTGAGGTTCAATCCTATCCATGTTTAAGAAGCACCCAGGGGGAATTATGGGGACTGCTGCTATTGACACACCCACCAGCATCTACTGCCTGACGCAACCGCCTCACTTTGCCTGGTGGACTCACTCTGTGCCTTGCACTTGGTACTTCTCCCATGGCCTGCAGATGCTTACAGTCACCAAACCCAGTGCTTTTTTTCTAAAAAAATATTTAGGGGTACTCTCATTTTGACTCAAGAAAATTACCATTTTATAGTTCAAATTGGGGAAAATAAATATAGTAAATGGACAAAAGTACAAAGATTCACAAAATGTTTAGGGGTATGTGTACCCCTGCATCCTCCCAGAAAAAAAGCACTGACCAAACCCATACTGATCTCAATATATGAACTTTTTACAAGAGGCTACATAAGATTATACGGGCTGAAGCAAAATTGCATGACTGAACAAGTGAACTTTATTTGGAATTTAGACCTAATTTACTGCAACACAATCTAAGCTTAAACCAGCTACTACATAGACAGGCAAAGAGGCCTATCCCTAAGTACAGATCTCCATCTTGTGATTAATATTAATAACGGTAATTTTAAAATCCTGGAGAAAACTGGTAGAAAGTATTCAGAAGCAGTGCTGTCTCCAACTGTGGAGGATTAGCATAGCCATCTTTTCCGTGAATTTGTCTAATCCTCTTTTAAAGGCTATCCAAGTTGGTTGCCATCATCACTGCCTCAAGTGGGAAGGAGTTCCACAGATTAACTAAGCGCTACATAAAGAAGTACTTCCTTTTATGTGTCCCGAATCTTCCAACATTCAGCTTCATTGGATGTCCACAAGTTCTAGCATTGCCCCACCACAATCTTCCCCAAAACGAGGTATTTATGAATGGTCAATAGTTCAGCAAGTACTCTTAATGTTTAATAAATACTTCCCTCCCCCCAGTTAATAATGTTGTTATTGGATTCTGATTGCACATGCACCTGGGATACAAATATAAAATATAAAAGGCAGTGTGGTTTTATGGCATGCAAAATTGCCACATTATCAACAGGTATTTTTCATAATGTGGTTTGAATACTAAATTATCCCCAGCTTCACCAGCCTGGTGCTCTCCAGATAGGCCCTCTATGCTGGCTGGAGCTTGTGGAAGTTGTGGTCCAAGATATTTGGAAGGTACCACATTGGTGAAGGCTGAACTACACCAAGGGGCAGAGCTTCCAACCCTGCCTACTATGCCCAGCAGAGGTTATGCAGCATTTCTGCCTTGACCTCCCTCAGCTAAGCTCCACTCTCTGCAGTAGCTGTGAATGAATGAATGAATGTAAGTTTACAAGGGGCCACAAATTAAAATCATATCCCAACCACAGCAATGCATTGTCATTTCACAAAGTTCCACTTGGAACTCCACTGCCTTTGCATGGTGGCAAGATGCTGTGGAATAACAGTTGGCATGCATGAAAACTGGGGAGGAAAACTACTGGCACATCTGCCTGGGATGGGAAGGCTACAAGTTCAGGGACTGGATTTATATTACATCAGAATATGTACAAGCTGGGGGTGGGTTCAATATGTGCCCTGAAGAAACCCCTTCCCGGCTGAATTCTGGCCACCTCCCAACTGATGCAGCCTCCTGCACTTCCACTCCCATATCAGAGCTAGAAATAGCCGAATTGATCAGGTTATGTGCACTGCGGCTCCATCTGTACCATTGAATAGGCACATGGCTTGCTGCTCAGTCCCAGCCTTAGGATAGATTGCTACAGCTGACATGTCAGTACTCCAGCTGACACACATTGCTCAGGGTGTGCCTGGAAAATTGCATCTATGGACTTTGGGATAAAACATGTTGAGCACAATGGGTGTAAAGCACTCCACACATGCTCTGGTACTCCCATACCACCTCTGTCTCTAAGTGGTGAGGGACTCCAGGGGTTCTGTTTCCTTGGAATGAAGGTCAATAGAGACTGTGAGATCTTTAGGATATATGGTCTTATTTACACACATATACAATCTGGGTAGGCTCACAGCATTAACAACCCAATAGATCCTGCTTCCCTTTTAGGTTTCCAGGGGAGCTCCCAAAGTATAGCACAGAACAAGACATGCCCCTGTGTCCTCCAGCTTTCACCATCAGGATCCAGCTCTCTCACACAACCACTCTGGCTATTGTTCTCCTGGGGGAGTGTGGAAGAGCACTATTGCCTAGCTCATTTTTCAAGATGCTGATGAACATTTAACTGGCCAGCTAAAGTCATTATCTTGATAAAGGGGTCTAGTCTGACCTGTTCGCCAAGTTCTCTCTTACACATTCTAGCCTCACAGATACAGGATTACAAGAACTGGAAGGAAGCCAGGGTATCCTCCAGACTGAAGCCCCCAAATCATAACAATATCATAACACTGGTTGCAGAGGAGAGAGCCAAATCCAGACAAAGTGGTCCCAGAAAAGTGCTTTCTCTTTATGTTCCTGGTGTTGTTTTTTATGCCCATAATTTTCTCATGGAAATTATTTGGACTGTTCATCATTTTAAGCAGGAAAATCAACGACAGACATTAAGGTGGTGGTGGTTTACCTTTTTAAAAAAAGCATCTCAAGGGTAGAAATTGGGCTGCATCACTGGCGGAGGAAGGGGAAGATCTACACTTTTCTGCATATGCTTCACTCCCTGAAGTCATTATTTGTCCTGCTTGGAAAACTATATTTAACAAACATCAATTGGGCCCAGGAATTTAGCTGGGGGAAACAGAATGGGGGAGTGTTAAGCCTGCCTTTCCTTGTAACAGTTGCTCTAATCCAATTCTTCCTCCCTCATCACTACAGCATTTCATCTATAGTACTTTGGTTTGGAGCAAGGATGTGGGTCCAATAGGACCCACAGGAAGAGTCTAGGGCCCCTCAATCCTTCTTCTCCCCATAAAACAATTTGGTAATATCCCAAAGTTTGGATTCCAGCTAGATATTTTTCAGTGAGGTGTGGTAGCAGCCACACAGAGTTGGGAAGCAGGGATATGATGCAGCCTTTTATCTGACCAGCTTCAGGGTTTGTTTGCTGTCAGAAGCTTTGAGGTAAAGAGAAAACTAGTGGAAGAGACTGGAATCATGCAGTGGTCTTACTGAATGGTCTTTGAAATGGCACACGGCAGGTAACAGGCTGACAGGCTGACAGGCTTAAGCATTCACACACAAACACAAAAACCATTTCCCTAGGGGAGCTCAGAAGCTCTGCACAAGCAAAGCTAAAAGCCCCAATACCCTCCTCCATTATCACCACCCCCACCCCAATTGTCTAAATTAAGATGTCTAGCATGGTCTCATACATACATAATTCCCCCCCCCCTCAAAAGATTCAAGGCTGAAGAAACAAATAAAGCCATTTCACTTCTCCATTACTGTGTATTAATGGAGTTCTATTTTTATAGCTTTTTAAAACAGAGTTTAGAAATGAAATGCTTCCCCCTCTTCTCTTGTCAGATTTGTTTTCTGTAATCTGGAAACATGCAGGATCCTCTTGCTTCCTGCCCTTATGATAACCAGTGAAAATACTCTGCTCTATTTGTTTTCTTACATCACCAATTAGTTCTCCGCAGCTCTGGAAGCATGATTTCTTAATTAGCTCTGACACCCTCTGCTGGCTGGCTCAACAAGAGCTGAAGGAAAACATTACAGGGTCACAGACACAAACGGAATGGCTTGTCGGCTCGTCTGCTCAGTGAGACCAGATGGGATTTGCCTCTGTCTGCAAGACAGACTATTCATGGCAGTACTTGCTGGAGTTTTAGACTTTCTGCCACTCACTGTCACCCATAGGATTAAGCTGTTTCTGCTCATGGTGGTTAGAAAATGGGAATCCACTTTGGGCTCCCTGTCTCCTGAGTGCAGCTCCTTATCCTGCTTCCAGGACAATTTTTTCAACTTCTTTCAGGATAGTAGGAAACAACACGGGAACATGTGCCTATGAGAACAATGCCATCATTTTACTTAACAGTTTTGACATTTTCAAATCTAGACTATGCTACACACCTCAGGCATTTTTCATACCAGGTCTTATAAAGCCTAAATCACATGGGACCCTGATGCCACTTTCCACATTAATGCTCTAAGATTGTTGCACAGGTCCTGCTTTTAGTACCCTCTTCAGTAGAGGCGCATTATTTTATTTGGTTACTTGTTTAAAACATTTATATATCGCTCCCTTAGCAGTGATTCCAGGGAGGTTCACAGCAAAAGATCAGCACATTAAAATACAGAAAATGGGGGGTGGGGGAAACAAGGACAGCAAAACCAACCAGTTCTACTAAATGCTCAGCATTGGAATTAGCAAATGCCTGGATGAATAAAAAGGCCTTTAGCATGCGTCAGAAACTTATCAGTCAGTTTCTGCATATGTTGGAGGAGAGGTGGTTTCACAAACTGGGCACCACAATGGGAAGAGTCCTTCCTACTGACTGTCACAAGGACTGGCTGGATGTAGAGGAGTGGTGGGAGGCACCAGCTGGGTAACCCCCAAGGGAACCCCTAGGGGAAGAAGGTTCAAAGCCAGGGGATTGGTGGTAGGACACCAAGGAAAGGTCAGAGGAAGAAGAGGGAGCACACTGGAGGAAGGGGGTGTCAGAACCGAAGAGGCAACAAAGTTTAGTGAGCAGGAAGAAGCTGGGGCAGAGAGCAGTCCTAATTCAGAGGCTGGAGAGGAGGGGAAGGGTATGTAATACATACTCACAGCCTCCCCACTCACCTGCAAGGCAGTGAGGAAGCTGGTTGGTTGATCATTAGCACACAAGAAGAGCCTACTGGATCAGGCCCATGACCCATCTAGCCCAGCATCCTGGTCTCAGATGCCTCTGCCACAACAAGACCTGAGTGCAACAGCAAACTCCTTGCTTGCGACACTGGTTACGTTCTTGTGAGTATGTATAACATTACTCTCTTAGTTTATTTATAGCCTTCCCCATCCCACCCCATGTATGGCTAACACTATGAAGTCATGAAAATATATTTTATACTTCTAGGAAGACGATGACTTGAAAGAGCAAAGGTGTTTTGTCCTGTGATTCATCTAGGAGGTGGCAATGTGTCTTCCTTTCTCATATGAAACTGCCATATACTGAATCATATCATTGCTGCACTGACTAGCAGAAGAAATAAAACATCCCAGTCAGGGTGGATCATTTCAAGGCTTTCTTTATCACTGAGCTATGTCCCCTACACTTGGCGCTTCCAAAATCTTCCTATTCCTTACTGCAGTACACATGAAATCATATGGAAACCCTGTCACTCACAACATCTGGTCCAGCAGTGGCATTTTTTAAAAAAACAACCCACCAAATTATACTTCCTTTTCATTGCAAAATGTATATTTGGCCCTGGACCTTGACTAAACCCCCATCTCAGCCATGAGCTTGCCAGCTAGCAGAGAGCAGCTTGCTTCTCGGCATCAGTTTACATGCCTCTTTAAGGACTTGATCCAAAGACTTGATTCGCTGTACCAAACTCCTCATCACTTCTCCAAAAGGCAGGGATCTGAAACCCATCACAGGGCTGCTAACGTAAGCCAGAGACACCTCTCTTTTTTTCTTTTAGTTGATTGTGACAGTTGCCCTGACTCATCTGTGTGCATGAGTATTATGAACAACCTTGAAAACTTGGGCTAGCCCTTGTATTTTTCCTAAGTGATTATCTTAGTCACTCCCAAGCAAAGGCTGTTAATCACAGGGGCCAGATTCATTGTTCTTTATATAGCTGAGATTGAGCAAAAACTCTTTTATAATCATGGGTGGGTTTGATTGTAATTGTGCTCAAAATTGCATAACAAAACAAGCCAGTTCAGAGAAATGAGTCTGAAATCCAGCACCCTGTTTTAGGACTATCCATCTCTGTTCTTTTACTTTGGCTTACTAGCAGTGACCTATGTCTCTCTTGGCTAACCCTACACTAAATAGATATCTAGAAGGATTTGTAACTAGTTTTTAAAATTCTTTTTTATTATGAACAGATGGTTTTTCAGTGAATCTGTGACAAGAACCAAGAGGATCATGGAATCCTTATTATAGAATAAAACTTGCAAGCTCATATTGAGTTCCTCAGGCATAGCAAAATGGCAGCCCTTTCTAGACAGAGATCCTCTTGGATCCAGATCTCACCATCGAGATAGGCATGGGCATAGTCAAGGGGTGACAAGGGGGCAGCTGCCCCTCCGGATCAAGTAAAACAACAGACATACTTAGCTAACTGACCAATCATGTTGCTTATGCCCCCCACAACAAAAATCCTGGCTACGCCCATGGAGATAGGTTGCCTCTATAAAACCTCCCTTTAGTGTGGGAGGGAAATGGCAAGGATCTTTATGCTGCAGCAAGACTTTGCTTTGAAGAAAGAGACATGTAATGCCAAATGCAATTAGGATCTCCTTTCCCAACAGAAACCATGCACAGTCAGATGTTCATAATTTGGGTGGTGTATATGCTGCAGAACCACCCTCACCACATTCTAGGCATGCATGCAACCTTCACTCTCAGGATCGAGGAGAACCTGTTCTTTGGCTTTTCAGTGGAAGCCAGCCTAATGCTGCACAGCTTGGCTAGACCTTGAGCCCCCCTCAATTGTCAAAGCAGTTTTGAAGTATTAAAAAGGCATCTGAAGCATATAAACATGACACGTGCTTGAAAAACAAAAGTAACATATAGGACTCAGGATGCCTGGGGGATGGGAGAGACAGCAGTGGGTCTAGAGGTTGCATGTGTTTCACTGGAGGAATTAAGGTGGTGGTCTGGGGACCAGAGCTCACCTTATAAGGGGAAGCACCACACCACCCTTGTTTGAAGGATCCTGCAAGATGGATCTGAATGGACAGCATGCTGGACAAAGACATTAAATCGTTCCCAACAGTGGCATAAAAACTTGCACTTTAAAAGAGAACAACTTTCATTTTTCTCTTGGTGAAAGCAGGAGGACTAGATTCTAACGCTGCTTTTGTTTGTGTTTTAACGTTACCAGCAGCTTCTAACATTTGATATATGGCTATATCTCACTCAGCACAACTGTTACATCTGCTTGCATACAATTACACACCTAACAAATTGGGCTTTTCTCTATTTTTGTTAAAATTTGCAGCAGTACCATATTCTAGAGGAGCCTTCCCCAATGTGGTGGTCTCCAGATGTTGTGGGATTACAGTTCCCATCATCCCTGACCATTGGCCATGCTGGCTGGGGCTGATGGGAACTTGAGTTCCACAACAAATGGAGGTTACCAGCTTGGGAAAGGCTGCTCTAGAGGAATGTTCAGGCTGCAGCCCAATGCACATTTGCTTGGGAGTAAGTCCTACTGAACTCTTGAGTAGGCATGTACGGAATGATACTGTGCCTTCAGATGTTTTGTATTTCAATTCACTGTTGCAAAGGTAATTGGCAATCTGCCTCATTCAGTGAATAAACTTAATGAAATAACAATAACCAGAGTTTGCACAGAGAGCAAGTTATAACGCACTCCACTTAGCCCAATCCTATTTCTCACATACAGCTGCTTATAACAGTTAAATCTAGTAATCACTTTCCTTAGAAGGCAGGGATTAAATGTTGTTTGCTTTTATCATCATTATACTGAGCAAAATAAGCTTGCACTGACACATCCAGAATAAATTCAGTATACTGTAGAACCATCTAGATTGTGGCAGGGATCTTCAGACTCTTTTTTGAAAATAGAAGAGAGACTGCTTTATTTTCATAGTAGTCAAGCCCTCATGTGACAATTTTGGTGGAGGGATTTATCCAAAATAAACCACAACTGAAAAATTAATGAAAGCAGACAGCCATAAAATACAAGAAGTGTGTGTGTGGGGAGTAATTTCCACTTTGAAATACAGGCTTCTTTGTTTTTTCTTTTTATTTATTTAGAAAAAATATCATTGATCTGGCTTGGTGATACTCTGACTCAAGGAAAGGAGCGTGACCAAAAGACACATACTAGAAGGATGATCAGAGAAAAGTTGGGATGTTAAGTTTTACTTGAATGCTCAGAATCTGGATTTTATGCCTGTTTGTCAAAGGCAGGTTTGTGGCAAGGAACCCTGGGCTGCAAATCCAAGCACCATTAACATGTAATGGAGGCAATTAGGGTGTTATTTAGTTCCTGTAACCTCAGGCAGCAGAATTGGCAGAACAGAAAGTTGGATGTCCAGTTCTGCGCAACTGTCCTTAGTAGGAGAATGCAGAAAAGCAACTCCCACCCGAAGGACAGATAGCATCTAAACAGCCTCCATACTAACAGGGAACATTTTCAGTACCTTCCAGGAGGAGTCTTCAGCACATCAACAGCAATAAGTGAAAAGAAAGAGTAATTACCCTAGTTGGAAACAACCCAGCATCTTGTTTAAGGAGTTGCCTTGGCCTTAAAAACTGAAGTGAGCTCATTCAGATACACTTAACTTGGCCAGAAAGGCCTGGAGCCAACCTATGCAATCATCATGCCCTCCATGCCATTGAGGAAATTGTGGTTAGTGTTATTAATTTAGGAGAAACACTTTTTCCTTTCCAGTTCAAAAACCTTAACCTCCAGGCTTGTTTCAGAATGCAGCATGTTTCCTCAGTATGGTACCTCAAGGAGAACGCGCCTGCTCAAAGTCATGCCTTTAACACGGGGATTCATTTCGCAGAGATTTCAGTAGCCCTATTCAGAAGTTGGTGGGGAGGTTGGTGGGTTAAACCACAGAGCCTAGGACTTGCCGATCAGAAGGTCGGCGGTTCAAATCCCTGCGAGGGGGTGAGCTCCCGTTGCTCGGTCCCAGCTTCTGCCAACCTAGCAGTTTGAAAGCACGTCAAAGTCAAGTAGAGAAATAGGTACCGCTCTGGCGGGAAGGTACACGGTGTTTCCGTGTGCTGCTCTGGTTCTCCAGAAGCGGCTTAGTCATGCTGGCCAGATGACCTGGAAGCTGTACGCTGGCTCCCTCGGCCAATAAAGCGAGATGAGCGCCACAACCCCAGAGTCGGCCACGACTGGACCTAATGGTCAGGAGTCCCTTTACCTTTACCTTTATTCAGAAGGTAAAGCCCTTCTCTGTAATCCCACAAGGTGAGAGCGGGGTACCATGCTGGCTGGCTCCACCCCTCCTGTTGTATCTCTGTCACCTGGCACTGCTACTCTCCACATGTTGGAAGGGAAGATGTGCAAAGGGAAGCCAGCTTTCCTCTCTTTGCCTGAGCCCTCCAATGATGAGGAAGGGTCTGTTTTGGGGGTGGCAACATCTCTTGCGCTCAACATGATGAACTGCTAGTCTATATAATAATAATAAATAGTAATAATTAGGCATTCTAGCACCTCTTTTTCTATAAAAATAGCATGAGTAGATGGATTTAATATTCAGATTGAAGGTAATGGTAGTGGCAATCTGATAATATTTATAAATAATTTTAGGCAGCTTCAACCCTCATACCATTACTTAGGAGATATCCCCTGTACATCTTTGGGACTTTGAATTAAGGCAGTATTTCTCCTCATGGGAAGCAACAGCTGCAAACCACGTGATCTCTTTTTCTGATAGTCCCATAACCATGGGATTTATGGTAAGCATTCAGAGCCACAGTAAATCTCAGGTATCATTTCCTTAAACAGACGAACAGCATCAGATGCCCTCTAGTACAATTTGGCATCTCTTCTAGGTAACAGATAAGGCTTGCGACTTGAGTCGTCATTCACCTGTGAGTAGGAGGAGTAGGAGTTGCTTTTAGACAAGTAAGACTTGCCCCCCAGAAATTCAGGTGAGTCACCTTTCAAGTCTTAAAAGGTCACTAGATGCATTCCAACTGCGTTCTGGAGCTTTGCACAAATGTTTGCTCTTTCTTCCAGCCTCTTAGGCACCATAAGCCCTATGACTGGAAGGGAAAAACAACTCCAGAGATCAACCTCAAAAATGCAGACCATGTTTAAAACACAGGGTTGTGTTCCGAAGGCTGTGAGCTGGGGTTTTTCCTTCCCCTTTCCAGGAAAAGGGAGAGACGAGGAAGGAGCCTCCTTACTGTCAAGAACTCCAAAAGACAAAAGCTAAAGGGAAGGCCAAGAGGAGCACCATCCGCTGACTCACGCTCACCGAAATCCCGGAGCCTAAGGACTATTATTCAAACCTGACCAAACTGCAGTCTTCTTTTATTGCTCATTGCAAAATCCAATTCTGCAAATCACAATTCCCTCATTATTTAGTTGTTGCTTATGCTATCTGCAGTGCCAGTGGAAAAGCAGTTTATGCAGTTTAGAGCACTGATGCAAAGCCAGTAAAAGCAAACTACCCTCTTATTGATGGTTTTGGAGGTTCTTCCAGAGCTACATCAATCTATATTTCGACTCTCATTCACTTAGTTGGCCTTCCTTAGGACAACCACGTTCCTCAGAGTCAAGAGTAGGTCTTAACTCATGAGTCTCTAATGTGGTATCAACAGATGGCTTTTTCCAAGGCTAATTGTAGCAAGGGGGGGGGGGTTGTGGCATGCATGTAGTGCTCACAACACTTTCCCTAGTCTGTAAAAGTGGCTGGGGCCCAAATATTTCTGAGGGCAATTCTAACCTGCCTGAAAACAACACATCACAGATGAATGGCTATTTGCAAGGTTGGGAAAACCCAGACAGTGCATGTGCATTCACACATTTTAAAAAGCCATTAACCCCCCCCCCCTTCCACAAACACATTTAACAGGCCATAGAATGTTAATCAGCCAAAGGCCTGGTTATAGAGAAACATTTTTACCAAGAACCCAAAGATATGCAATGAAAAGTGCCAGGCGAGTCTCCCTGGGGAGAGAATTCCACAAATGGGGAGCCACTACAGAAAAGGCCACTTCATGCCATTGAGGTCACCTGAGCCTCAAGCAACAGCAATGGATGCAGAAGTACCCCCAAATTAGCAGGCAACCTCCCATCCATCCAGTCTAGCCCACTAAGAGTGAGTCAGTCTTATCTGACTTGAGCTTCAGTTTATTGGCTCTCATCCAGTCCATTACCAAGGCAAGATAATGGTTCAGCACATCCACTGCCCACCCCTGCAGATGTAAAGGAGAAGTAGAGCTGTGTGTCAGTAGCATATTGCTGACAACATACTCCAGAACTCTGAATAACCACACTCAGTGGTTTCATGTAGATGTTAAACAGCATGGGGGATAAAACTGAAACCTGAGGAAACCCACATTGAAGGCTCCATGGGGCCGAAGAGCCCTCCCCAGGCATCTCCCTCTGGAAACAACCATCCAAGTAGGACCGGAACGATCACAAAGCGCCACCCCCTGACACAGCCACACCAGAAGGATACCATGGTTGTTGGTATTGAAAACTGCAGAGAGGTTGTGAAGAATTAACAGGGACATATTTCCCCCATCTCTTTTCTGACAGAGGTCATAATGTAGGGCAACCAAAGAAGTTTCTGTGCCAAAACCAAGCCTAAACCCTGAATGAAATGAATCTAGAAAATAATAATCCTTTAATGGCATCTTTCCATCTTTCAGTTTCCATGAAATAATAATAATTATTATTATTATTATTATTATTATTATTATTATTATTATTGCACTCAAATTCTGAATATGATACATGGCTCCCCACCCCATTAATAGACTCAGTCTACTGCTCTTCCACTAGTTCCTTCTGGAGCAGTGTAGCGAATTTGTCTTTAGTTGAGCTCCAGGTTCTTTAATGAGGATGACTCTGACCTGGAATCTCCACTGTGACAGGAGAGGAGGGAGGGAAATGTGCAATTTCTTAACTAACTAAGACCTGACCGGAGGCTATTAGTGACATTTAACCCACTTGGCAACCAAATTGCCACAGACAAGTACACCTCTGAACAGCACTGTTGGAAAAATACTACCAAGGCATCTGTAAAGAAACCAGACTGGTATGAACAATATGTTTCCCCTATAAAAATCAAGCTATTCCCAAGTGTTAATTGTGGGAAATTTATCATCTGGGCTCTTTGCCTGATACAATATGCAACTCTGTTTCATGCTGTGGGCTCCTTCCCCCTCACATTTCTCCCCACATTAAAGCCTCCTGCAAAGCTTTTATTTTGGCATTTGTTATTGTAAGCATGCAAACTCTCCAAACACACATGGATTTGATTGTTTCATGCAAACTCCATCTCTCCCCCCCACCCCCCAAAAGAAACTCCCAAGTTGCAAGGAAGACCCCTTTAAGCAAGTAATCTGAACCCTGCAGTCTTCAAGAAAGAAAGAAAGAAAAAGATTCATCCACTCTACTTATTATGCTTATATTTAAAGGCCATCTCTTTGCTTTCCAAAACTCGGTACTTGGAAAAACCACAGGCAGCTTAACCTACAGCTGAGCTGAGGATTACATTATTGCAAGAGGGGTTTGCTTGACATGGTCTCCTCCACAACACCCCACTGCGGTGTAAAACTGGGATCCAAAAATTCACAGACACACTGGACAAGGCTACCCCTTGCAATCCTAATGAATTCTACCTCCCAAAGCTGCAATCAAGCTGTCTCATGATATCTAGACAGCTTTGATGGGAAGGGCAGAGGCAGGAGCTACAGCAGAGAAGTATCAAGTCAGATTCAGTAATTCTGAAGTAACTATAGACTTGCACAAGAGTTTGTGGGAGAACTGCTAGAGGTCCTTTTCTCTTATCTTGAGGCTTCCAAGAATTGCTTCTACTAGGAGACTTTTTTTGCTTGCTTACAAGTAAATGCACCCTAGGAAAGGACTCCAGCAATACTTCTGCCACAGTGCATGTCTTCAAAGGGAGCCAGAGAGGTACCAGAAAGCAAAGATGGTGTCCTGAGAAGGAGCTCCTGGTGCTTCAGATACCTAGATATACTGTGTCCAGAAAACCATGAGAAGAGAAGGGGATGTCCAACTAAACCAGGGGAGCTGCAGGAATGAAAAGTCTACCAAGCGAAATATATCACATACACTTCCAGCTCAAAATAATAAATTCTCGGTTATGGGTTAGTTCAGTTCCAGGGGGAGGGGGGAATGTTCACATAGTCCACAGTCAGAAGATGACGCTGACATTTTGTCTCTATATTTAGCACCCTCATTGTCTGGTGCTAATGTGTGGCTGTCAGTGACTGCATTTAATTAGATGACAGAACAAAGAATACGCCAAACTCTATTACATCCCATCTCCCAAATACCAGTGGTTGTTTTGAGAATAATTTCTGAGCATATAGAGTGACTGTCATACAGAATGGTGCACGTCTGCCTTTTCTGGGCTGGTTCCTCACCTTGACCCATGGTTTCCCTCTGGTTTGCTTTGATTATTTAATCATCTTTTGTATTTGATCCACTTGTCATCACAGACATTGTTTAAAATTGCCATAAATGCTTATCACTGAGAAGAAACTGTTAAGAGCACTTACATACCAATTTTCATCCGCATATTTCAAGCCACTTCCCCAAACTAAGGCAATGCATTAAATATGCCTGTTTCACATTTAATAATAATAATAATAATAATAATAATAATAATAATAATAAAGCAGAGAAATAAGTGGCCCAGTTAGTAGACTCACAATAGTTAACTTTGCCTATCATCTGTTCTATTCTGTAGACAGTTACATTGCACAACTTTTAATAGGCTAAGAGCTATTACCATATTTTTCCCTGTATAAGTCTAAGTTTTCCCCTAAAAAATAATGTCCAAAATGTGGGGGCATCTTATACATGGATAGATCTTCCCCAATTTTTAAATCAGAGTCCCCCAAAATAAGGGGGGTCTTATACATGGGGGTGTCTTATAGATGGAAAAATACGGTATGTCAGGACAAGGCACACAATTTTGGTTAAAGAAAACCTCACAGCTATTTCAGATAAGTTCCCCAATAAAATGCCTTCTGCCAATAACAGAACAAAAGACAAATATCTGCCAATCATACGACATGTTTTGCCACGCTGTCTGGAATAGATGGGCGGCAACCTGTTGCTCTGCTATTCCATCTGTGAACCAAATCTGTACAGAATGCAGAACCCAGTGCTTCTGTTTCCAAGACTAAAATCCTTTCCCATATCACTAAGGAAAAGCTTTCAGACCAGCTCTACAGACCACTGCTGCCTTTGGCAATTAAGAGACAAAAACTACACGGTCCCACGAAAAGAAAGAAAAATCACAAGGAAATGCAAGCCTTGGGATATTGGAGGTTTTAAAATTCATTGCATCAATATTTTTAACATTTGGGCTGGGAGAGACTGCACACTCAAAACAAACATATGTGATAGGGACACCTATTTGGGATGAGACAGAATGCTGCCAGCTCCACCACACTAGCCACCATCACAAAGTCCTCACTGGTGATGCCTGAAACTTTCTATAAACCACAGTGGTACCTCGGGTTACAGATGCTTCAGGTTACAGACGCTTCAGGTTACAGACTCTGCTAACCCAGAAATAGTACCCATTAGCTAAAGTGGTACCTCAGGTTAAGAACAGTTTCAGGTTAAGGATGGACCTCCAGAACGAATTAAGTTCTTAACCCGAGGTACCACTGTAGAAGAACCCTGTGCCTCTTCATCATGTGACCCAGTGGTCCAGTGGAAAGGTCCCAAGAATGACAGTGAATTCCTCATCCTGCTCATCAAAGGCCACTTGGTGATTTCCAGAATCAGACCATTGATCATTATCTCTGTGACTGGCACACTACATGCCCTTGCAGGACACTGAACCTTTTTCAGTATCAGCTCATTTTTAAACTTCTGCCCTATTCCTACCCATTATTCATGTTTTCCTTTTAGGATGCATTCCTGGACCGACACCAGTGCCAAGCCTTGTGCTTCTTGCAGAAGTAGGACAGCTCCAAAATGGACTTAAGGGCAACACAAGTGAGGCAAAATGTTGAAAATCAATCCAAAAAGCGGCACTCTGTTATTAATAGCAGTATGAATATTCTCAATGATCCCAATCAATAGCTGGGACACTGGAAGCAGGAGCACTCTGTTGCGTATTTGGCTTGAAGGTCATTTACAGCCATCTCTAATCAGATTGCTAATGGTAAACAAATGTTGAGGCAAGAGGGCCTTGGGGAAACATAAGGCCATGCCTCTGAATACCAGTCATCAGGGAACAATAATGGGAGAAGGCTATTGCCGTGATCATCTTCATGAACTTTCCAGAGGCATCTAGCTGGCCACTATGGAAAAACAGAATGCATGTCTAGGACTTGCCTGATCCTTCTTATGATCATTATCTGCATCAGTGTTTCCATGAAATTAGACTGATATATAACCCTGGGTTGGAATCACCGCAGAGCACACAAGAGTGAAACAAAAACTGGGAAATCTCCCCAGGTGGGGCAGACCAAAAGTCCATTATATTCAGCTTCATATTGACCTGAGAAGGAAGAACCCGAGAAAATGGAATCTTATCTGAATAATTGTAATATATGCAAAGTTGCAAAGGAGGATTTGAGGAACTTAACTACGCCCATATCAATGTCGGAACTGCAGCGGGCGATAAACTGATTGAAGACAGGCAAAGCATCAGATGGACTTACTGCAATTTATTATTTAAAAAATCAAAATGCATTGATTGAATCTCTCAAGGACACTATGTACAGAATTCTGGTGACAGGAGAGGTTCCTGCATTGTAGAAAAATGCATACATCACCCTGATACCAAAACAAGACTATGATTTAACAGGGACTAAGAACTATAGACAAATTTCTTTACTCAATGGTGATTATAAAGTTTTATGAACCATGTCATTAGGAGAAATTTGTTTAGAGTTTGGGAGAAGTATAAAAACTTGCTGGAAAGAAAACACCCTTATGATATAATCAGCAACTGAAGCAATTACAAACAAAAGAATGAATATGGACAGATGGTGGGTGACTTATAGAGAATTGTTGGACTTTTCAGGGAGTGAACCTAGATTGAAACCAATGGAAGAAGGAGCCAAGTTACTGACTGGCTTCAGTACCATCAAATACATGATATGTTTAAACTGGATAAAAAAAAATGCTTTTTGGACCAAAGCTTACAATCTGAAAGAGAGCTTTTGTCGAATAAGGAAAAATTATTGTCTGAAATGTATAAACCTTTATTGGAATGGGAAACAAAGGATGGGCAGTTAAAGCATCAATGACCCACTGGACAATGGACATAGGGTATAATATAGAGATAGACCTCTGGGAGAAATTCTGGAAAAATGATTTGAAATTCACTGCATGCTACACACTGGAAGAGAATTATATGAAAATGATCCACAGATGGTATTTAACTCCAAGCAGGTTGGCCAAGATGAATGTGAAATCAGATTTGTGTTGGAAATGTAAAGAGGTGGAAGGAACGTTTCCATATGTGGTGGGTATGCAGAAAAGTTAAAGAATATTGGGAAATTATATATAATGAGATAAAAATTATGTTTAAAACAGCTTCCCCCCCAAAAAAAACCCAGAGGCATTTCTGTTAGAAATTGTTAAAACAGAGGTTCCCAGGGGTCAGAAAACATATTATGTATGCAACAACAGCAGCTCAGATTTTGCTAGCCCAAAAATGGAAAGTGAGTGAGGTCCCTAGTAAGGAAGACTGGCAACTGAAGATGATAGAATATTTGGATTTGGCAGGTCTAACAAATAGAGTAAGAGAGCAAGAAGAACAGGCATTTAAAGAGGAAGGGAATTTTGTTGTTGAATATTTTGAAAATAATTGTGTACAGTTGAAAAGGTGGGCAGTATTAAAGTAAAATTCAACAGTATAACATATGTTGAAGTAATGTAAGATAGGAAAATAGAATTATTAAAATATGCAGGAATGATGGATACATTAAATGAACTTTGGAAGGGGAGGGAGGAAAGTCAATGAATGTATGAATAGAAGATGTTTAATTTGAAATGTAAAATTTGAAAAGTTAATAAAAAATTAAAATGAAAAAAAGGTCCATTCTATTAAGGTTCTTCTGGGAAGCTCACACGAGCAGGCAAGACCATGATACACATCCCTAATTGTCATATAGCCTGCACTGGTAATGCCTCCATGAGGCCACTAGCTTCTGCCGATACTTCTCTATTTAGATGTCTTAGCTAGAAATAGCCAGTGAGAAAGCTATGAATTTGTCAGATTCTTAAAAGTGTTTCTTGGCTTTTTCTTCTGCTGCCAGCTGTCAACAGTTTCACAATTAGATTTTATTGCTTGCTTGCTTGCTTGCATATTGATTGATTGGTTGGGTTTTTTGCTCTTTAGCAATGTTTACAAAGAGCAAACGGTTCCTATAACCTTTGTTTTAACCAGAACATAAATCACTTTGCAAAGGCTGCTAGAAATTACTATGGATAATGTCTTAATCCTGCCATGGTCATAACACAGGAGAAACCAATGTGGTACCCTTCAGATATTACCGGACTACATTTCCCATTATTCCTGACCACTGACCATGTTGGCTGGGGCTAGTTAAAGCTAGAATCCAACAACATCTGGAAGTTACTATGTTGGCTACTCCAGACGTAACTTGCAGTACCAGCCATTCTGTTTGTATGGTTCAATCTATGGCATTTCTAGGTAGGGCTGAGACAGATCCCTGTCCATAACCCTGGGATAAGTACTGCCAGCCAGTGTAGAGTCTGCAAAACCAACCAACCAACCAACCAACCAACAAACAAACAAACAAACAAACAAACCAGAGCTGCTTAGCTAAACATGCTTCTTCCCAGGAGCCAAACTGAGCAGTATTTAACTCCTCACTTATCAGCTAATGAACAGGGGTTTAAATTCTGTTCTGGCTGTGAATGCCTATTCCCTACTGGGAACTACTGCTGGGAACAGATGGGCTGAAACCAAGGCCGAAATGAACTCTGCCTTCCTGCCCATCAACAGATGTTGGTGATGAGTGTTGTTGACAGCTAAGTATGGTTAGCTGTAAATGGCCTCATGGGCCAAACAAGATACCCTAGCAGACCAAGATTGATCCACAGGCTGAAGGTGTCCCACTCCTGGTGCAGACAATACTGTGCTAGATGAACCAATGGTCTTACTCAGTATGAAGGCAGCTCCCTATGTCTCCTATGTTCCTAGAAGCCTGGTATGGAGAGTTGAATCAGTAGTGTGATGCTTCTGAGAATGCTCTGTTGTTTCAGGGTCCATGGTGGCATGATTGTCCACCACAATTCCATATGTTGACTGGCTCGTGATCTGATCGAAGCTTTTCATGCAAGTTAGGACCTGTTACACAAACTTGATTTCCAGAGAGGCTCTAAACATCTAGATTCCATTAAAGAAGAGGTGGGGAACCTGTGGCCTTCCAGATGTTCCCTGAGGTTCCTCACCCCTCTAATAATGGCTTGTACCAGATATCTCCATCCCTTTCCTTCCCCCATACATGCACAGACTCTGGGAAGTATCAGCATGAGCAGCTACATGAATAAAACTCACCCTAGCTAGTTGGAATAAGAGTCTCCACTTGGAAGCTTTTAATCATTATATTCCTTTCTGATGTCAGAGTCCTGGGATGACAAGCACTGGACTGTTGGGGGAGAGGGTGGGTGGCCAAGAAATTAGACATGATGGGATTAATCTAGTCATTGGCTCCTTAATACTTGTTCTTCTACCAACAACTACCACCAAGCTGGAACTTCCTTATTGTATACAAGTCACGTCATCAGAATCAGCTTAGTATGCCGGGGCATACCTCATGTGCACACAGTAGCACATACTGCCTGGAATAGGTAAAGAGAGAAATCAGTTGGGACTGCATGTGTTGTGCATAGTTATACAATTTCACCGATTATTTTCAGGGCATAAATTAAGCTGCCACCCTAGGAACAACAAACTTGTTACCATCAAGCTGAAGATCCCTCCTGAAACTGAAGCACTTCAGGATATAGATGAAGGGATGGCCTATTTGAATGCTTTTCCATGTCAAATATTCTCCCCTTTCACAGAAAGCTAGTATATCAGAGAGAAGGGTTCTAGCCAAGCCTTCCCCTAATGTGGCATTTTTCCAGGTGCAAGGAATATTTTACAAATATGTGACCCAGCTCCTACTTTCTCAAGTGGTCCAATCCTTGGAGGATTATTGAATGTGTTCTTTTTTCTGTGACAATTTATCTTCTAATATGATCTATAGGGTTTGGGATTATGTGATTCACCCATTCATTCCAACTGGGAGTCCTGTACATGCACTGGGGCAACAGGTAGGCACATGCAATGTGGACAATATGGGGAGCCAGTGTGGTGTAGTGATTAAGAGCGGTAGACTCGTAATTTGGTGAACCGGGTTCACTTCCCCGCTCCTCCGCATGCAGCTGCTGGGTGACCTTGGGCCAGTCACACTTCTCTGAAGTCTCTCAGCCCCACTCACCTCACAGAGTGTTTGTTGTGGGGGAGGAAGGGAAAGGAGAATGTTAGCCGCTTTGAGACTCCTTGATTTGATAAAGCGGGATATCAAATCAAAACTCTTCTTCCTCTTCTTCTTCTTCTTCTTCTTCTTCTTCTTCTTCTTCTTCTTCACATACATTTGTAAGCACACACCTTATTTGTGCACTCTCCACCACCACTTTTCTTTTTAATGGAAAAGGTCACATAAATTAGATGCTCTACAACTTTAAAAAAAAAACCTTCAAAAGTTCATGGCAGGAAGAGAAACTGCACAGACAAAGAGGATGGAGCTGGAGCAAAAAGTGACAAGTACTAAGAGAGACACGCAAGCTGCAATAAGAAAAGGAAGATGCTACGGCACTGAGATGGGCTCAGCTCAGCAGCCTTTTTATGCCTCATACAATAGAACAAAGGTAGTCAATTCACTGAGTCTATTTAAAGGAGAAGCAGCAGTTTGATCTGTCTGTTGTCAAAGCCCTCCCAGGGGTGTGCACAACACTGTTGCTGAAAGGACTGGAATAGCAGGTATCAAGGGGGTAATATCCTCTCCAGATTCACACATAGCAACAGTGCAGGTTACTATAGAAACCCGAGGATTATTTTTAGAAATCATCATGTTTTAACATTAGCAAGCCCATCATGAGTTCGGAAGAGGAAGGATAAATTCCTCCTCCCCACCCCATTTTTCCATTTTTGAATGATGTCAACAGTATGTATGTGTGTGCACGTACATGTACATGCATTAATTGAAAACATTTCAATAAAAGCCAAATTATAAAATAAAAGTCAAATTATTCCTTGTCAGTGGCTGTGCATTTTGTACATGGAGAGAGGGAGAGAGAGAGAGAGAGAGAGAGAGAGAGAGAGAGAGAGAGAGAGAGGATCCTTTGTAACATTTATTTAGGAATGGAATTGTACAGTCCAAGACCAAAGAAGAAACAGTCGGACCGTACATCAGGATGTGTGTCTGCATCAACCTTTCAGTACTAAAACAAAGTAAAATAAAATAAACTGCATATGAAAGCTTAGTCCCAGTGCAGTGTGCTTGCATTTGTTTCTAAACAAGAGCCAAATGACTCCTATTGAAAGACCATCTGTGCCAAACAAGACTATCACAATTGCACAGGACAAAGGAGGCTGCTGGTGGAAAGTGAGATACAGCTCGTTATCAGCTTACCTGCTGCTGCAGCCAAAAAGGAGACCACCTGACCTTATCACATGAACCATCCAGTTACTCTTCCCCTGGTGTGGTCATCCTAATGAAAATATTTAAAAATGCAAGAACTAATTCCCATAACCTTCTTCATTCACCCATCTGTTTCAAACATGCATAACCAAACATAGTAGAAATCAGCCTAGGTCCATAATGAAGAGGGATACCCCTCTGAAGGACAGCAGTTTGCCATGAAATGGAGACTGGAAGAACCTCAAGTAAACAGCGTCCCTGGCTGTTTGTGCTACTGAATGCATAAAGCCCTATATTAAAAAACAACTAGTCTTGTAACACCTTGAAAAAGAACCCCACCCCCGAGGTCTTTAGGTCCCGCAAAGTCACTGCTGTTTTTGTTGCAACAGACAAATGTGGCAACCCCTCTGGAAATCGTTACAATGGAAAGCCTGCTTGGGCGCATCACCTTTGGCAAGCAGAGCATGTTCTGTTTTGTCTCTTCAGCGGCACACAGTAGAGATGTTTGCTACAGCATAACTGCCATCAATTTCTTCTGGGTTTCCACCACCATAAAAAGGGAAAAAAGGAAAATTGCACACAAGTTTTCATTTCTAATAGCTAATAGTACTGAGACATCTCGGCTGTTCAGCATCCTTGAGTTTATACCAATTATATATTCAGCCTGCATGTTTTTGGTGCCTTGGTGCCTCCCTCAAGAGTTTAGTACAGGCAATTCCCCACTTACAAGGCGGTTACATTCCAGAACCCTGTATGTGTAGGTAAAATCGCATAAACTGGGGAGCACCCTCTAAGCACCTTTTAAATGCCCTGTCCTGAATCTTCCAATACTCAGTTTGATTAGATGGCCCCAGGTTCTAGCATTTGGAAGGAGGGAGAAAAAAGTTGTCTCTATCCACTTTTCTACACCATGTGCTGTCTTATACACATCTGGGGGGGGGGGTAATTGTTTGGCCATGTGCCACAAATCCTGTTAAATGTGTACACAATCTGTAATCTGGGTTACTTAGAAATCTCTATTTGTTCTTTGAACAGATAAAAGAGAACCTGGCCTTTAGGGCATAATATGATGGGTGTCCTCAGAATCCCAGATAGTTTATCATCAGAACATGGAAGACAGCCTTTTCCACATCCCCAAATCTCACAGAAAAGCCCAGCCTGTTTGGGTACCTCCCAGACCTTACTGCAAACAGCCTTTATGTCCCAACTCACTCATCTACTTTAATATATTTTTGGCAGCAGGCAAATACTTTTTGTTCTCCCAGGTCTTTCCACTTCTATTAATATTCTTTAAACACATTTATTTTAGCCTCTGTAAAATAATGGCAGTTTGGCTAGTTTTATTCTTTTGTAGCTGGACTGAGTTGCTGGGATTATGGTATTATGGTTGAATTTTATGTTCTTGTTGGGATGATTTAATCGATTTATGTTTTTATTGAATTGTTATATGACTTGTTTCCATTTTTTTCTATTTTACTGTGTTGCCCAGAGAATTTTTGTTGTTATTGTTAATTAGGTGACTCACAAATAGACTATAATAAATAAAAATAAGCTCCTTCACTAAACAAAAAAGTACCTTCACTGGCACAAAGAATGCTCAAACAAACTGAAATAAATTGGGGTATTGTTGCATAATTAATTACAAGCCACAAAAAAATATAATTTCTGCTCATAGAATTGTCCTTCAGCACATTATTCTAGACTCCACAAGCAAAAAAAAAAGTCTTCGGGTTTAAAAAAGGCACAGGTAGCCTTCCCTGCTCAGACATCAAGCTGGTGCTGTGACTGATTTTCACCGTCACTCCACCCATCCCTGCGCACAGCATTACATTAATACAAAAACCTTTATTTAGGAGCTATTTTCAGACCTGAGAGAAATGAGAATTGTAACAACCTGCAACACCCTTGATTGAATGCAGTTCACTAGAGCTGCTGGTGCTGCTGTTACCACCATATGGAACCTTTCACAACTGCCAGTTTTTTATTTCGCACAACGCTTTAAAAAAAAATCTAATAATATCTGCTTTTCTGAATGTGATTATATGCCTCACATTCACAAAAAGAAATTAAAAGTCTCACAAGGTGTTATAATTCAGGATCTTTCAAGACGACTGTACATTTTAAAAAGCAACAGAGTGTTGCAAAGAAGGGGCACTGTCCAAATCATTTGTTCTGTTAGCCCAAGGATGTACACTAGCACAACAAAACTTTCCCACTCTCCTCCCCACCAAGCATGCCCCCCCATTGCCCTAAATCTGCTCCAGGGAGTTGAGGGAACCCCCAGGACAGATTTGGGGGTGGGGGAGAGCATTCTGTTCCAAAAAAGTCGTCTACTGATGGAAGCTTCATGTATGTTAGATACAAGCATTTTAGGTGTTCCCTGCTAGAAGCACTAACTGAGTCCTATGATGTTGCTCCCAATCTACATGGGATGCAGAAGCATCAGTCGGTAGAGCATGAGGCTCTTTATCCCAGGGTTGTGGGTTCAAGCACCATGTTGGGTGAAAGACTCCTTCATTGCAGGGAGTTGGACTAAATGACCCTCATGACCCCTTCTACCTCTACAATTCTATAATTCTATGTGTTTGTTCATTGATGCATTTGGACACAAGGTGCTACATTATATTGATAGTTTCCCCTGCCTTTAAGCTGAGTCAGCACACAATATAGAGCCAGAAAGTGACAACAACAGATGAGGAAAATTTTGTCCTATTTTGCATTTATCGTCTTTTCATACTGAGCCAATGGAAATCTTCAAGAACAGCAAAATGGCATAAGGCTTGGGACACATGAGCAATTATGACACATTCAGTAACCTGTGCCTGCTGCTAAAGGTTTGAAGTCTAGATACCAGGGTCGTTTTCAGCAAACTTTTAGCCTGAAAAGGGTCTTTTGAGTAGTGGGTCTCAACAGGAGCTTTACCAGGATCATTTCCACAGCAGCCGTCAAGCTGAGAAGACGATGATCCCAGCTACAAGGAGGCAGAGCCATGGTGCTACAGTAAGTAGAGCTAGCAGCAAATGTTGCAGGAATGAGGAAACGTTGGCTTTCATGATGACATAGGATTTTAATTCCCTTCATCCCTGACCACTGGCTATACTGTTTAGGGCTGATGGGAGTTGGAGTCCAACAACATCAAGGTCGTGAGTTCAAGCCACACCATTGCACAATAGATTCATGCATTGCAGGGAGTTGGACTAGAGGACCTTCATGATCCCTTCCAATTCTGTGATTCTACAATTCTAGGAGTCTAACATGTAGAAGAACACGGGCTTTCCCTCTCTGATCTACTGGAAGACTGAAACTAATCTAGAAAGTGCACAGCTCTTGGGCTAGATGAGGGTGAAATCTAGCTAGGTACAGAATAGGTTGAAGGACTGACTCTTAGCACTGCAATATTTACCCAAAGGATACACCATTATTGCTGTCCCAAACCAACTGAGCCTAGGTTCCTTCTGCTTTTTAGTGGAAAATGTAAGGATGTAAGGCACTATCTTTAGAATATGGTAGAACCTCCTAGGGTGTTGCCTGCCAATTAAGAAAATACTCTCTGTGAGGTCCACAGATGTTGAAACACATGTTCACATGCCAGCCAGGACCTAACCACAAAGCCCCTAAAGGCAAGAAGACAGATGAAAAGGGAGAAGATGTAGGATAGTGGTACACGCTGCATAAACAAATAAGGCTTTCCTGTTTGGGCCCTCATATCACACTAATTAAAAGGTCCCTGCAAATCAAAAAATCTCCTGACCAAGTCCTCAGATTGGCTAAACCCATGAACTGCTGTCTGTAAGTGATACTAAGTTATGTCATTGACTGAGCTAAGTCATAAAACCGTTCCATATCTGCTGTACAGCTGGGGAGAGACCATAGCTTAGTAAGATAGCATTTGCCTTGCATGCAGAAGGCCCTGCCAATCTGAGATAAAAAGACCTCAGACAACATGTGAAAGGCCACTGCTGAAGACCTTGGAAAGCCACTGCCAACCAGAGTAGACAGTATTGGCCCAGATGGATAGTCTGACCTGGCATATGACAACTTCCTGTGTTCGCCTGCGCCCCCCTCTGATCTGCATCAAAGGAGTGACTTCTGTTCCCTGCAGTGCACAATTTGAAGCATTCAGGCCTATGAGCCATTGGAACTTCCTTTGCCTCTGTGACTTTCACTCCTCCCTGAGGTGATAGAATGCTTTCCTAATTAAAAAATAAAAGTGAATTAATTACCAGAAAGATTTTGCACAAAGAATGAAATCTTTTCCAGCAAAATGTTTGGTGGAGCTTCAGGCATTTCTTAAGATGAAAACGTTGATGGGTAAGGTGGGAGCTCACATCACATCCTGCAAAAGCCAATTTGTGCATTATTTCAAGCAGGTTGATGAAGGCAACATTTTGTAAACCCTCTAAGGGAAGAACTAGACATTATGATTAAACACAGGGCTGCCACCCACCCACCCTGCCCCCTAAATAGTAGTCCTCATCTGAATTCTCCTCCTTCATAAGAAGAACGGCCATCATGATCTTCATATTATTGGGAACACATTAACATCATCATGTCAAAACACGGGGCAAGTGATACTACTCATTGCAGAACAATAGAAAGAACTTAACACAGGGGCTCCCATTATTGACAGCAGCTCAGTGTTTCCAAAGTAGCTTTGATTGGAGCTCAAGGGTCAAATCTTTAAAAATAAAACTTGATATTTAATTTAAAAAGAAACTATCCCCCGCCTGCCCCCCCAAGGCTAATGTTTAAAAATTAACATTGAGATGATCAAGTGTCTACAGTCCTTTCATTTTGACATTCAAATACAGGGCTGTACAGTCCCCTTCTCTGGCGTCTGTTCTGCACACACATAGACTGAGTCATTGCAGAAGTGCACAGTTTAATGACTCATCATAAGCCTGGCCCTTATATTAGATGGATTAAAAGGATACTTCTCATCTCACAATGCTGCTGAAGTATGTTGCACCGTGATTCACAAATGACAATGTATGTTTGAGAACCAGATTATTTTCAGCATTTTCCTTTCCTCCTTATAATGCATTGGGATCATAAAAGGAGAGGACCTTATGATAACATCCAAAATGGACTGAGAAATGAGACATCTTAAGAAAGGTATACAGTACACATACAACTTGTGTACGTTTGAGTCACACCCTTGTGTGGATGAAATAGGTGACCATATGCAAGAAGCAAATATCTGAAACACCAGTTTCTCAAATTATTCCAACATGCATTGGCAACCATTCTACAATCCCAGCTATACTTACAATTAAATCCCACTGAGTATAGTTGGGCTATGGCTGTAATTCTATGTGTGTGTACTTGGGAGTAAGCTGCACTCAGGTGCAATGGCGCCTACCTGAGAGGTGCCGAACTGAGTTTCAGCAAGTTCCGGCTGGGGGAAAAAGCCCTGTTCCTACTAGCATTGCCCATGGCAAAGATTTGTTTACAATAACTATTACAGTTACTGTTTGCTGCCTCTCTCCTCATCCATACAGGCAACCCTGAAAAACATGCAAACAAGGAAAAATAAAACTTATTTGCACAACAGGTTAACAGGAGGCCTTTCCAGGCTGACCACAGGGAAAATGAGCTTACAGCCTTGTTGACAAGACTGTGCCAAATGTGTAACAGCCTTTGATCGTAAGTCCTGAAAGAAGCAGAAGCACAGCCAGCTGAGCAAGTGATCTTCCTTTCGTTAGTGACCTTTCCCAACCCAGGTAATTGGGTGTCCTACTTAGCTTAATCCCTGGATATCCTGGGTTAGAACCTAAAAGACTTCCCTGCAGTGCACAATGCTATAATTAATCCACTGATTTTTTTCTGAAGAGCTTTGTAGACCTTGGGCTATATTTCCCCTTTAGCTTGCTAGCTAATTAGTGATTCCCATCGCAGAGGTTAAATAGCATTAGATGGCACATGGAAGGGAAAGTGTCTAGTTAACGATTTCAGGGAGCATAACGGTAGGAAGAGCACACACTGCACTTAAAACACAACTCAGCGACTGCTAAACCCAAAGAAGGTTAAGAGGTGACATATGGCTATAAAAAGCTGCCTCACATTTAGACACAATCCCTCCACTGCTCTTATTCAGCACCACCTTCATGAGCAAAGTGCTATGCATATAGTTTGAAATCAGGGATATCTGAATGGCCACCTCTGTTCATATGAACCTGCCTGTTTCTTGATATCTTTGTCCAGATGCCTTACTCCAAATGCAGCCACTGGCTGCAGGGCTTATGAATGTGGAAGCAGAGATTCAGCCCTGTTATGGCGGCACCCTAGCTGTCAAGTAGACCACCATGGACACTCAAATGGTGCCTACGCTATTATCTTTTAGGCACCAGACAAATTTATTTTCTTGAGCTTTTAATGGATGATGTGTTTTGTTTTTCTTTCAATCACTGTTTTATTATTGCTCTTTTATTAGTACGTTGCCTAGGAGTTTTGCCTGCTGTGAATCTGTATTTTATTTTTTGCTCTAAAATGATTAATTTGTTGTTTTTATTGCTATGCACTTTGTTTTATACCAAAAGGCAAGATCAAAAGTTGATTAAAAGATAAAGCATTAAAAAAAGCTTCTTCAAGTATGGTTGCAAGGTATGGTGGGATACATGCGATACAGTACGTCTGCCATTTGCTTCTCCAGAGCCAAAGCGCTTCTCTGGTAATATCCTATGATCATTCCATTTACTAGGGGGCGGGGAGTGTAGAAATCATTTGGGCTATCATCTTTTTAAAAACCTCTTTCCTTTTCTGTGCTTGCAATGAGGTTATATATTATTCTGATCAATTGAATTGCCAACTAAAATACCACTAGATGAGCACCCACTTATCTGCTCTCACAGGTGACAAAACAACTCATCCTTGACTGAGACAAATAACTTTGCCATCTCCTCATTAAGGGCAAATACTTCTGATGCTGACCATCTGGGCTGTCCAGAAAACGCAAAGATGCTCTCGAGAGCAAGCCAAGAAGCAGAAAGAAATGTCCTAGAGTAGAAACTTTTGTTCCAGGAGAACAGGGTGTACCTTTTTCTAAGGCTTTGACAAGGCAGTGTGCTGCAGCCAAAGAGCCTGACCTCCCTTGGATGATTGTCACATTTGCTCTGATGGGAGGATGGGATACTGATCTGCCAGCAGCCGTTTCACATCTTTGGCTTCATCTGGCTTTTGCTGTTGCTTCTCATCTTTAGAATGGCCGCCCTAACTGGGTAGGTCAAATGGAGCTATTAGCAGGGGGAAATCATGACCTCCTTCCACTAGAGCGAAATAGACCTCACTCATAAATCATGTTTAAAGATGCATTACCCTGCGGGTTAGAGAATAGCACGGAACAATATCATCAATTCCTTGCCCTCTAGCATGTGTGGGATGGAATTATCCCAAATTACCAGCACCACTGGGTTCTCAAGCACATACTCAATGTGACAGTACAAAAAGTTATAGTTTTGGACCTCTGAGTGTGTATTAGCTGAAGATCTACATTTATAACCTCAAATCAGCATGCCAAGAAGGATTGTTTTAGGGTTTGGGGTAAAGTGTATCCCATAACTTCCTGTATTGTGTTCGCTATTACAGACAGAAACTTTTTACTTTGCTATAATTCTAGAATATATGTATGGAATCTGCTTTCATTCTTTTACATCTACAGCAGTACATGTTTGTGTTGTAAATTCTGCTTGATCTGTGTGGAGGTAAGTATTATTGAAATATAACTTTGAAATAGTTTTCTTCAAGATTTGCACTTATAGTTAATGATGCATTGTTTTCAAACATCCAATCTCATTCTCCTTGTAGAATGGTGAGATTAAATTTTGAGAGGTCCCATTCCCATTTTCTTTTGTATGATGGATTTGTTGGATGTCTTTTCAACTGTGATAATATTGAATATATTTTTGTGACAGCTGTTTGTGAAGACTTCATTTTGGAAGCTTTGGGATCATTTATTGATGTACAAGCTTACTCACCGCAAGTAAGTTGTTAGAGGTTATTCAAAACCCAAAACACTATATGAAATCTGGTAAATATTTAAGTTATGTTAATGATATATTATATGTCCCAGACCCAACGCCACCCGCAGATCATTCATTATAAGACCTTGATGTCCTACTAAGTAAGAAATTTCATTTTAGTTTGAAGGCTTTCTGATTCTGTACTCTATGCATCATAAAGCACATCAAGAGCACATGACTTCCCCTAACAATTCCTGGGTACTGTAGTTTGTTAAGGGTGCTGGAAATTGTAGCTCTGTGCAAGGTAAAGTACAATTCCCAGAATTCTTTGTGGGGAGTCGTGTGCTTTAAATGTGTTTTGTTTACGCATCCTAAATTGATAAGTGTAAAAGAGTATATAGCAGAAGGCTGTGGTGAACTTGTGTATGGCAAATGACTCCCTTGATCTCATAGCCTCTACTGAGGAGCACGGCATGCTGTGTACTGTTTATTGTAGGTTCTATTGGGTTGCTCAAGGATGCATTTGATAACGACTTTCACAGTTGTTTCAATAAGTCTATATATAGTAGTCCCTGTCATAGCACTCTTCTAATCTGAAATTTATCACCTCCAGGCTGTTATGTCCTGCCACCTTATCCAAAGCATCAGTACACTTAGCATTACTTACTGCCTTCTTTGTACTCCCATGGTAGTTTGGGGGGTGGGGAGAGAAGTCTTTCTGTTAACTAGCAGGAGAGCACAGAAATTTATGAAAGCTACAACGTTGAAAACATTGTAAGCAGGCTAAGCTCTACATTTCTCATTCTAATCCCAACTTTAAAAAAAGCTTTTTTCATTCTGTAGATTATTTTCAGTCTATAGCATTTATTATAAATGAAATAACAAAATAATATATGGAATTATAACTATTTAGAGTTCACTTATTTAGTTAACTTCTTTCATAAACAATTGCTGTAAATTTGTGTATTTATATTGTGTGCATTTTGTGTTGGTATTTTTATTGTGTGCTATTTTGGAAGTTTGGATGAATAACAAAGTGCTTTATCTATTTATTGCATTGATATCCCACCTTTTCATCCAAGGAGCCCTAGGTGATGTGCATGGTCCTCCCCTTCATCGTTTAATCTCCACAACAACCCTGTGAGGTAGGTTAGGCTGAGAGGCAGCGACTGGCCCAAGGTCACCTAGTGAGCTTCATGGCTGAGTGGGGATTTGAACACTGGTCTCCCAGGTCTTAGTCTAACCTCCTAACCACTGCACTGTATATGTCAATGATTAAATAAAACCATTCTGGAATAATTATCTTACCTAAGTACATTTGCTTACACAAGAGTTACTGAAGCAGAGTACTGAAATTCTGGCCAGCTGTGGTGTATCATCTTTGAAAATAAATTCAGAGTTTGCAAAGCAGCCATCTTTCAGCTTCACATAGCTTCATAGACTTGCTAACAAACATAATTTGTAAGGCATCTAGCTAAATGATGCAACTGCATAAAACAAAAAATAAAAAAATAAAAACAAGGCTCCAATAGCAACAGTGAGCAGAAGGACAATGGCCAGGAAAGTACCACTCAAGATTCTGGTCTGCACCAATCATAGCTATCCTTAGCATGATAAAACCACTAAATCTTGCACAAAACAGTGACAGACCACAAGATGCAGTGCAGACCTGCCCTCTACCCCCCATTCCTTCTGCAAATGTACTCAGCAGGTCATGAGAAAGACCAGCTGGTGCAGTCAAAGCCTTATTTGTATGCACAAAGCAGAGGACACTATCTGCAAAAAAAAAAAAAAAGGCCTTCCATTTAAAGGAGATATTATATAATCTGTCAGCAAGGTGAACCTGGGCAGATTGTTAAGAATAAGCATAAAATACCCAAAGCTCAAGTCAGCTGTCAAGAATGGGTTTGCGTGAGAGGCTGCTGATACAGGAGTACATACTGTACGGATCTGACAAGATAAAACACATACGTAGGCAAGAGAAGCTGCTCGTGTGCTGTAGTAGAGCTGACCCAAGAATTCCTGGCACTGCAACCTCACTTACTACGCTAGTCTATATTACCCAATATGCATATGTGCTCTCTGATCTCTGCAGAGACCATACCCAAGGGATTCCTTGCGGAGAGCCAAAGAGAACATCACAGTCTTGATTGTGGATGTTATGATGCACAACAGGTTCACACAGCTATTGACCCGCCAGTGTTAGGAGTAAAATCAGGCCCATCTGTATCTCTGACACAAAAATGCTTCCCAGTTAATCCAAGAGCCAGTGTCTGTTCCTGTGTGTAGGAAACCTGTTAGAAGGCAACTAATTTATGTCCTTTATATAGGGTCGCCATATAAACCAGAAAAATCTGGCTATGTCTGGGGGTGGGGGCTAAATTGGCACTCGGGGGGGGGGTTTCAATTTAATAGTAAAAATCCAGGATTTTATCTGTTCCCTGGTGGGGAACCTGTGGCCCTCCAGATGTTGATGAACTCCAGAACCCCATCATCCAATAGTAAGGAATGATAAGAGCAACATCTGGAGGAACACAGGTTTCTCATCTCTGGGACAGAGCAAGGCATTGGGGGGGGATCTTGTAAAGCAGGTGGGATGAGGGATGAAGACTAGACTGGAGCTGCTCTTTACCGACTGCAACCTAGGAAATACAGATAGAGGGCTGTTGTTGCTAAACATCACTAATATCCAAGTTGAACAAATTGCTAAAAGGACTCTGAAGTTTCCCCAGTCTTTAAAGTAAAACACAAATTACTTATACTCATTTGCTCAGGCTTTTACAAATTTGTTTCTTTTTAAAGCAAAAATGTCTCATTCTATTTCCCTTACAAGTTGCCTTTAGCAATCTGGAATGTGAGGGTGCACAATCAGTAAATGCAGACTGGATTTTTGGGACTTTACAAACCTCAGCACAAAAAAAGGCTTCAAGTTCCTAAGAAACAAGTAGCTTGGTTTTATTCTCTGACAGCCTTACTTCTGTTTACCCAGATTGGATGGACTTCCCTTGAATTTTGGTATGCTTGGCACAAACTTAGGGACTGGAAATCCAGCTGATTACTCCTCAGTTAGGAGATCTTAACTAAAACCACTGAGCTAGAATCTACACCTTCTGCTAACAACAAGTTTTTCTTATAAACAGAAGAAATGGAAGATGTTGTAAGTAGAATGAATGTTAGAAGGTTCTAGATGGACAAAAGGAGGTACTTCACACAGCACAGAGTGTTGGAATATTCTAGAAGAAACTTGTAAATGGCCTTGAACAAGTTGCTAGGCAACAGAAAATTTCCTCAGCAACAGGTATTCTTATCAGGGCATGCAATCAACTAAGTCTGGGTCAGTGATGTGAATGAGTCAACACTAGGTCTCCAGCCGGATAGCTAAAAAGAGAAAAAGATTATGTTTCTTTATTTGTTTTTTTCGTTATTAATGACTAGTGTAAAGTTTTGTAAATAATAAAGACTCTGAGAAAGAGAACCAAATGGTGTTTATTCCTGTGATGGGAATTTCACTAAGAGATAGCTGGAATGCTGCTGCTGCTGTAAAGAAGAAAAATACGCAGGAAAACGTTTCTGTAAAAAAAATTGCTGCAGAAAGAAATGAAAACCCAAGAGTAGATGTACAGTCACCAACAAGGTTATGGGCCCTGGTCCAAATGTTCCCTAACTGAACTATGGAAGCCACCAACACAAAAAGTAATGATGGACACCAACTTGGACAGCTTTAAAAGGAGATTAGGCAAATTTGTGGAGGATAAGGCTGTCAGTGGTAACCAGTCTTGATGGCTGTTACCCACAGTATCAGAGGCTGTATTCCTCTGAATACCAGTTTCTGGAGATCATGAGCAGAGAAAGGGCTATTTTGCTTATGTCCTCCTTGTGTGCTTCCCAGAGGCATCTACGTAGTTGGCCATTGTAGGAAGCATGATGGTGGATCAGATGGACCTTTGGTCTGACCAACAGGGCTCATTTATGCTCTTCTTTGGAAGCAATGCAAGCCTAGGTGTGATATGTAATATGTAGAGGAGACTCACTTTGAAATGTCTGGGCTTATTAAGCTAACTCCTTAATGGGCTTACCAGCTTCAGCGTCAACACCGCTGAGTATTTTGTTGACTAGTTATCATACACATGTTTTTCTACCTTCCTTGCTAATCAAGTGCACTGCCTGGGCTAGCACTGATCAACACAACTCCTATGTGGCTTCCAGGCATCAGGTGTGCTGACAATACAGAATCCAGTTCACACCTGCTCTCATACACAATGTACATACACACTCCCAGGAAGAACCCACAGCGCTTCCTCCATTAGAGCCTCCCTTGGCCCACAGCTTAGGAGGACAGCAACTAATATGAGCAACAACATGCTGCAAGATTCCCTGCAGAGAGTGGATTAAATACCCTAGCAGCCTGAACACATCACCAAGAGCCCATGAACATACATTTTATGGGAACAGAAGGAGAGTCAAGACCAGACAGGGGAGGAGGAAGCTAATCCAGTTATAGCAACCTCTTTACTTCATAACCCAGAGGATAGGAGCCAGGATCTTGACCAGAAATGCACATACTATGCCAGTGTACTGGTTAGAGTACTGAACTAGGATTCGGGAGATCACGGTTCAGATCCCTACTCGTCCATGATGCTAACTGGGTGACCTTGGGTCAGTCACCATCTCTCATCCTAACCTATCTCTCAAGGTTGTTGTTGTTGTTGTGAAGATAAGATGGAGGATAAAACGGAGAAGGGGGAAACCATGTATGCAATCTTGAGCTCCTTTGGGGAAAGGTGGTATAATGAATATAAACAAAAATAAATACCCAACATAGGAAATACTACTACTGTAAAATGAAATGTTGTTTTGCTACAAAATTTCTCCACACTGAGGAGCGGAAACAAAGACGTGATATGCCCCTATATGTTTGATTCTTCTGCACACTTTGGGGGCCAAGAGAAGACATGGGGGTTGTCCAGGTGTCATCGCCCTTTGCTGACCTGTGTGGAGTTGAGGGTCCTGATGGGTGTTTGTGTCTGGAGTTCTGAGGCAAGCTATCTGCTAGGAGTCATAAGAAAAAATATCATAATCTGTCCTTTCTGCTGTGTTATTGGTCTTGGCTGTTTGCCATTTGTACAAAGTAATCACTTTATGCAAAATGCTCCTTTCCTCTCAAAATTCCCAAAGTAAATTCAGTGTGTCACCACAGCCTCTCCTCCTACCAGCACACTGGAACCTGGGATCAATCTTATTGCTTCCCAGTGGGCAGGATTACACTAAATCAGGGGCAGGATTACACTGTTGAGCAATTTAGTTGTTATAACATTTATTTTATTATATTTATGAATTGCTTCCACTGAAGCATCTCAAAGCAATTTTACAATACAATAAAAACATACATGTTGTTGTTGTTGTTTAGTCGTTTAGTCGTGTCCGACTCTTCATGACCCCATGGACCAGAGCACGCCAGGCACTTCTGTCTTCCACTGCCTCCCGCAGTTTGATCAAACTCATGCTGGTAGCTTCAAGAACACCATCCAACCATTTCATCCTCTGTCGTCTCCTTCTCCTTGTGCCCTCCATCTTTCCCAACATCAGGGTCTTTTCCAGGGAGTCTTCTCTTCTCATGAGGTGGCCAAAGTACTGGAGCCTCAGCTTCACGATCTGTGCTTCCAGTGAGCACTCAGGGCTGATTTCCTTAAGAATGGATAGGTTTGATCTTCTTGCAGTCCTTGCACTCAAGAGTCTCCTCCAGCACCATAATTCAAAAGCATCAATTCTTCGGCGATCAGCTTTATGGTCCAGCTCTAACTTCCATACATCACTACTGGGAAAACCATAGCTTTTAATATACGGACCTTTGTTGGCAAGGTGATGTCTCTACTTTTTAAGATGCTGTCTAGGTTTGTCATTGCTTTTCTCCCAAGAAGCAGGCGTCTTTTAATTTCGTGACTGCTGTCACCATCTGCAGTGATCATGGAGCCCAAGAAAGTAAAATCTCTTACTGCCTCCATTTCTTCCCCTTCTATTTGCCAGGAGGTGATGGGACCAGTGGCCATGATCTTCGTTTTTTTTTATGTTGAGCTTCAGACCATATTTTGCGCTCTCCTCTTTCACCCTCAATAAAAGGTTCTTTAATTCCTCCTCACTTTCTGCCATCAAGGTTGTGTCATCTGCATATCTGAGGTTGTTGATATTTCTTCCGGCAATCTTAATTCCGGCTTCGGATTCATCCAGCCCTGCCTTTCGTATGATGAATTCTGCATATAAGTTAAATAAGCAGGGAGACAATATACAGCCTTGTCGTACTCGTTTCCCAATTTTGAACCAATCAGTTGTTCCATATCCAGTTCTAACTGTAGCTTCTTGTCCCACATAGAGATTTCTCAGGAGACAGATGAGGTGATCAGGCATTCCCATTTCTTTAAGAACTTGCCATAGTTTGCTGTGGTCGACACAGTCAATGAAGCAGAAGTAGATGTCTTTCTGGAACTCTCTAGCTTTCTCCATAATCCAGCGTATGTTTGCAATTTGGTCTCTGGTTCCTCTGCCTCTTCTAAATCCAGCTTGCACTTCTGGGAGTTTTCGGTCCACATACTGCTTGAGCCTTCCTTGTAGAATTTTAAGCATAACCTTGCTAGCGTGTGAAATGAGTGCAATTGTGCGGTAGTTGGAGCATTCTTTGGCACTGCCCTTCTTTGGGATTGGGATGTAGACTGATCTTCTCCAATCCTCTGGCCACTGCTGAGTTTTCCAAACTTGCTGGCATATTGAGTGTAGCACCTTAACAGCATCATCTTTTAAAGTTTTATATAGTTCAGCTGGAATACCATCACTTCCACTGGCCTTGTTATTTGCAGTGCTTTCTAAGGCCCATTTGATTTCACTCTCCAGGATGTCTGGCTCAAGGTCAGCAACCACACTACCTGGGGTGTACGAGAAATCCACATCTTTCTGGTACAATTCCTCTGTGTATTCTTGCCACCTCTTGATGTCTTCTGCTTCTGTTAGGTCCTTACCACTTTTGTCCTTTATTATGGTAATCTTTGTACGAAATGTTCCTTTCATAGTTCTGATTTTCTTGAACAGATCTCTGGTTCTTCCCATTCTGTTGTTTTCCTCTATTTCTTTGCATTGCTCGTTTAAGAAGGCCTTCTTGTCTCTCCTTGCTATTCTTTGGAAATCTGCATTCAATGTCATAGTGGAGAGTTTTGACCAAACGTGATCCACCTGGAGGAGGAACCGGCAAGCCACTCCAGTATCCCTGCCAAGAAAACTCCATGGACAAAGACAACAGGCATATAAAAAAAAAAATACATACAACATTTTATATAACAAAACAGTTAAAACAATGGCATATATTATTATTCTTTATTTTATATATGTACCAGGGGTTTTTTCTTCATTGTGTCACCACAGAATGTTGTAGGGGTTATTAGTCTTTTATGCAAATAAATAAATGCTAATATACACGTGTGTATTATTCATGTCACACAGGACTTATCACATTGGCTTGGCCTGATTTGCTTCCTTTATCTTGAGTTCACTTGTCTGCATCATCCAAGCAGGTGACTATTCCAGAAGCTCTTTTTCAAACTGTGTCCTACCCATCTTCTCTTTTGTGACTGCTTAAAAGCGTTCTTCTTTCATAGAACACCACATGTCAGTCCTTCCTTGCAAGTATTAAGAAATGACTATGGGGGGGGGGGGGAATTCAAACTGACAACAGCATAGCTTTAAGAAGTTGTTGCCTGTATCCTTCCTCCCACCCACCCTGTCACCCCTCGCTAACTAATTTTCCCAACCCTTCATCTCAACCAGGTGTAAATTTCATTGTGCATAACACCTGTCTTGTTCTATTATCAGCTACATGACCTACATTTAGAGCTGTATACTGCAATAAAAGGTGACAGAAGAGAGAAATTGTTTTGCAAGGCACAATCCAGCAGATAATTTCAGTTAGTGCTTCTATAATCAAGCTGTGCCTCACAGGGTGTGGTAGAGGACTTTGTGAATGGTTGCATTGTAAGAAACTGCAACAAAGCCCTCAGCTAAGAGGCAGAACATCTGATGCCAGCCGGGGAACTCACAGGCACCATCTGGATCAAATCATAAGAGCTGAATGGAGATACGCCAATTGACATTAGCTCATGCCAAGCCCTCTAAGCCACAAATACAGCTCCACCAATGAACACCACAGAGTTATATGAACTCCCTTGGCACTGATGCAGTTGGCCTGGCATTATTTTTTTTAAAAAAAAATAAAACAAAGCATTATGTTGCTCTACAATATACCATCTCATTGCCAATCCCCAGAAAACACATCTACCATAATAGTACGTTAAGCAAATGGCAAAGTCTGAGGCTATGTTACAATCCACTGCCCAAAGTCAATCCCCTTATTATTCAAGAACCAACAGTTTCTACTATCCAGACCCTACCGAAGTGGGACTTCAAGTGCCACTACGGCCCTAGTTATGACTGAATCCCCTGTGACAAAACAATATGGCCACCATTGTACACACTTTGGTAAAATGTTCAGCTTGTTTACTGTGGTACCTGGCTCTATCTGAAGAGGAAGAAAGATTCTGAAGCCTCTTCTTTTTGCCCGGCTAAAATCAACAGCTGTTTGGCTTTCCCCCTCCTAGGAGAGGCCTTTCAGCAGCCATCTCCACCTGGAGTGTCCACCAAGGTTGATGCCATCCCTTTTTAATTTTTCATTTTTAATGACCGACACTAATGAGGCATCCTACATGAAGCAGCTGCAGCAGCTACCATATTCATTACCCCAGAATGCATCTAGGCCTATACACTAAGCCTGCCTTCATCAATCGCAGGTAGCAGTGGAAATGGGCGGCAACAAGGAGCCCCATGCTCAGCAGAGAAGTGCTCTTCTTACTTCTAAAGGTAGAGGGTGGTGCCACTAAGTAAAATAGGGCAAATAAACATTTTCTTGAAATGCCATTGTGGAGCATTTTCAAACATGTTCCAACTGCTTGCAATTCCAACATGAAGCTTACATTTTGTGAATTAACAGTCTGGACATCTACAATGCTTTCCCCCACTATAAGGACAGTGACTAATAATTACTTGCATTCTAACAATTCAAAACAATCCTGTGCAGTAGGTCATCAAATGCTCAAAGAGTTTCCATGTGTGGGGAGAATCTGGATCATGCTCACCAGTCCCCACATTCAAAACAGTTAATTCTTTTTTGCAGATGTCCTACACACAAACTCCCTATGCATAATCTGTAGTCTTAGCTTTTGAAGAGTGCAGTCATCTACGGAAATAGGACCTTGAATGCACAAGGGCTGGGGCAGGGCCAACAAGCATGATCCTGGTCCTATGACAGCAATTTTTACCTAAATGACAATCTGCACAGCACTTAAGCCATTCCCTTTCAGCAAGAATTTCAGAAAGAGATAAATTCACCCACAATGTGGAGCTTGTGTGCGCGCGAACGCTAAATTAGTGTTTTTCTCCCGTGAAAGTAGATCCAATATTTTCTTCAGCAACTTATCTTTACAGCCAGGAAATGCGTCGTACCATCTGGACTCTCTCAGTTTTTTGGCTGATCCAACACAGACTTTAAGAAATCTACATCGCTGCTTTCTTTCCCCCACCCCTCTCCCCAATCCAAGGAAACTTGGAATTTGCATTTTTTCAGATAGTCTGCAAGGGACTCCAAGAAAATGCAGGGAACCCTATAAAAGCCCCAATGAACTGCAGCACTTGTACAATGTGACCTACAGACATGGATGCAAACATATCCAAATAAACAGAAGGATATCAGAACCATATTTACTGATCTAATAAAGAGAAATAAAAGAGAACCTCAAGGATAACCTCTCCCCCTACGAACCAATGTGGACCCTGCAATCATCATCTGAGGCCCTTCTTCGTGTGCCGCCTCCACAAGGGGTCCAGAGTGGGCAGCAACACAAGAACAGACCTTTTCCCTGATGGATCCATGCTTGTGGAATGCTCTCCCTAGAGAGGCTTGCCTGGCCCCTTCAGTAAATATATTTAGATGCTAGGCAAAAACATTCCTCTTCTCTCAGCTAATTAAGCAACATATAGCCTTCTAAACTGTGGGGAGGAGTATTATTTTTGTTTGGTACTATGTTATGCATTTTTGTGCTTTCATACTGTGAACTACCCTGTGATCCTCGGATGAACGACGGTATAGAAATTTAATAAATGAATAACAAAAATTAAATACTAGTTGAAAAAAACAACTGCTGCCTGTACTCTTCCCTGTATGCTTTCCCCTGTATTTTCTTTTTAAAAATAATTGTCATCCAATAATAAGCAACACAAATCCCCTTCAGAAGGGCTTGAAGGAGAAAGGGCTGGTGAAGCAAAGAAGGTGAGAGACCCGAGAACATGCAATAGATCTTTGGCATGAAAGGCTCTGTCTCTGTGATGAAGGACTGCTGTTTTTGTACGTGCAGCAAATTCAGTTGTCTGCATAGATAAGGTATGGACATTTATGACATGCGTATGGGTCATTGTGATTGTACTTCTGAGGTAAGGACAGTGAACAGAAGTCAAGTTAGTTGTGACACCCCATGTCTCACCATTTTCCAGGGTTATATACCCTCGAAGGTACCCACAGGAAACACAACACAGGACATACCCACACACGGACAAATGAGGTAGACAAGGTAAGGCACGTTAGGTGGAGTCAACCCATCAAGGCTTCTCCTGAACTGCCCATGTCAGTCATCAGATAGGCAAAACTACATGGGGGACAGGGGAGAGAGAACCTGTAGAGAAGATTTGGACTTCACAACTCATGGAAAGAAACACTGTTTCCCATCACAGTCCTAAAGACCACCCCTACCCACTACACACACACACACACACACACACACACACACACACACAAAATTGCCCATGTAAAAAAAGAAGACTTTCTTGGAGAGTCTTTTTAAGGTTACATGCAAGCTACAGCTTATTATATGGTTGTATCAAGAGGTAATGTCATGATTTGCTTCCAGGAAACTGTAAGCACCTACCTAACCAGCAACCAGAGATTAAGGCTGCAGTCCAAACCGTACTGACTCCCAGGTAACTCTCATTGGATTCAATAAGATTTACTTCTGAGCAGGCATGGCTAGGATTGCACTGTAATTCACTAATTCCAAAAGGCAAATCTTTACTACTGAGTAACATGGAAATACATGACAACCACCTCAGAATAAAAATAGCTAAATAGCACAAAATGTGTAACAACATTCTTTGCTATGTCAGAGTAATTTTGAGTGACCTAGCAGCCAAAGCCTTTCACAGCCAAATATCAAGGCTCAGAGAGCTAGGGGAGCCATTACTTTGAATTCCCCCAGCCCTCTGAGGGTTAGATGAAGCCCTTAGAATGCCACTTTCTCCCATCCAACTTCTATTTAATAGCCACATAAATCCAGCAGTGACAAGAGAGTGTTTTGAAGCAGGCAGGACAGGATGTTTGCCTTTTGGAAATGTAGTCTTTATGGAAACATATCTGTATTTTCACAAGATAAGGACTAAATGCCACTCTGTAAGGGGATAGAAAGAGGGGGAGGAAGTCACCCTTGGCCAAGAACCGCCCCTCTTGAAAGACCTTGAAATGTATTATAAGCAAAAAGAGCTACCCAGGGCTTCTTTATATCCATTTTCAGCATTAGGTACCATACATTTTCTCTAAGAAGTATACTCATGTGTACATTTTGTTTCGTGAATCACCCTGAGACCTCCAGGTATGAGACAGTATATAAATTCAACAACAACAACACATTTTCAAGTGGGCTTGAACTGAAGGCAAAGTATCTACCTCCCACTTGTGGAAGGTTCTTCATGAGCCTCACAGGAAAGAGGGAGAAGTTTGCTTGCACAGTAGTCAAGCATTCTCACATTTACAGCAAATATAATACGAGAAGCAGTGCAGGAAGTACCTATCTTTGAAAGTTGCCCTAGTGATTCAGGCTGACAGCTGCCTTCAAGAAGCAATGGAAGTTAATTTAGGGTGTTTAAAATGTAAAACATGTTCTTCAAAAAACATGGCACCTCCTATCAAACCTATGATGCTGAATTCTAATCGCCCCATCTTGAAAGCTGCCTTATAAAGAATCAGGCTGTTAGTCCATTTAACTCAGTATTGCCTACAAAGACTTGCAGTGGCTCTCTGGGGTTTCTGGCAAGGAGGTCTTCCTCAGACCTACCTGAAAATGCCAGCGATTGAACCTGAGACCCTTTGTATGCAAAGCAGGTGCTCTATACCAGACTTCCCCATAGGAAATCAGCTTAGAAAAGAGATAACTGAAGGCATACAACTGGGTGTTGTCAACAGCCACTCAGGCTATGAACAGGGTAAACAAAATATTTTCATAAAAGAGGACCAACCACCATTAAAAATTTCGAGGAAGATTTTGAAAAAGCAGAAGCAGTCTAATTGTCTGCTATGAAATATAAACAACAAAGTTGATAAGGAGGAGCGCCAAATACCAAATAGTGAAACTAGTTTCAAAAAAACAAGGTGAGACTCATGCTTGTAATAGAGCCCAATAGTTATTGTCCAAATTGCTCAAGACACCAGTTGATATCAGAGGCTGAAGACTGAGAGTTTTGACCCCAGCCTATGCACTATATAGGGACACAGGTGGCGCTGTGGGTTAAACCACAGAGCCTAGGACTTGCCGATCAGAAGGTCGGCGGTTCGAATCCCCGCGACGGGGTAAGCTCCCATTGCTCAGTCCTTGCCCCTGCAAAAGCATATCAAAGTGCAAGTAGATAAATAGGTACCGCTCCGAAGGCAAGGCAAACAGCCTTTCTGTGCACTGCTCTGGTTCGCCAGAAGCAGCTTAGTCATGCTGGCCACATGACCCAGAAGCTGTATGCCGGCTCCCTCAGCCAATAAAGCGAGATGAGCGCCACAACCCCAGAGTCAGTCACGACTGGACCTAATGGTCAGGGGTTGCTTTACCTTTACTATGCACTATATAAAGTTTAAACCCCAGATTTTAAAAGAAGAACTTCAACTTCTTATTACAGGGCTATCAGCAATGACATTCAAACATAGGAGAAGGCAAGGCTGTTGAGTGCACACGCTGTTGAGCACCTGGTGAATGGCTACCCCTCAATTATCAGCATTATCAGCACGGCCTGAGTTTCCATGTCTGTGTAATGAAAAACACTGCCGTGCTACTAATTTGCCTGGCTTGTGCTTGGCAACAGTTCTGCATTTGGAATCCCATGGTTCACAGAAGAGGTCTGTTCATTTTGTTGTTTTAATTCATCTTTACTAGCAAAGATGAGCCCACTACGCTCCATGTCAACAGCCTCCAGGCCCAAGTGCAGTTAGATCCTGACCCTTCCTTCCTCTTTGCCATTTGGAAGACAACAATAAAGTAGCAAATATCAAAAGTGCCAATGCTAAGCTCAACAGGCTACAGCTCTGCCATTTTCACTTGTGTTATTTATTGGTGTGGTTACCGTATATTGTGGTTGTTTATTTATTTTTACTCCACTTCATGAGCCACCTTGAGTCCACTTGTGCCAAAAAGCAGGGTGTGGAAAGAACTGGGTTCAAACTCCATCACAGTCTTGAAGCTCAGTATATGATACTGGGCCAGCTTTTCTCTCTTGGAGTGTGGAGGGGGACATGCATGCCACAATAAGCTCCTTGCAAGGAGGCTGCGATTTTAAAATGTAGTGTGTAATGGGGAGAGAACTAACACGTTTTAGTAAACAGAGACAGGATAGTCTGGCTTTCTGTTATGGTTGGCAAGTTTGCCAAGAGATTTTACCTTCTACAAAGTGGGGAAAATATAGTCTTTCCTTATTGCGTGTTGTTACAAGGCCTGGAGGATAAACAAGTAGGCAAATTCTTCTTAAAAAAACACACTATCAGTCATTTCTAATATATCAATAATTATAATCTGTTGGGTAATGGTAAATTTTGAAATGCAGGAGTTCATCCTAGCCACACAACCCAGGGAGAGATGCAGGCAATGGTGTTCATCCATACATACGCACAATGCCCTCCACCCCAAAAAGCAGCAGTATATAGCATAATGTCCAATTTATTAGATCAGCCAACCATCATAAAATAGATTTTTATGGAATAAATACAATTTGTAACTACTGATCTAACAGAAAGATCTCCAGCCACCTGAAACGCAGCCATTAGCTTTTAATTAGAAATGCAACAGCCTTGCAAAGATCTTTTGCTGGAACTGATAGCTTGAAGTTGAAAACCCATGGTGGCCATGCACATTGTGGGGGGCTGCCCTTGAAGATGATCCAGAACTAGTTCAGAATGCAGCTGCTAGGTTGGTGTGTGGCAGTCCAATGGGATCATCATGCACCACTGATCTTGAAAACACTGCACTGGGTGCCAGTGAGCTACTGGGCACAATTCAATGTGTTAGTTGATATTTAGGGTAGCGCTGTGGTCTAAACCACTGAGTCTCTTGGGCTTGCTGATCAGAAGATCGGTGGTTTGAATCCCTGCGACGGGGTGAGCTCCCATTGCTCAGTCCCAGCTCCTGCCAACCTAGCAGTTCGAAAGCACCCCCCCCAAAAGTGCAAGTAGATAAGTAGGTACTGCTCCAATGGGAAGGTACGGTAAACAGCGTTTCCGTACACTGCTCTGCTTTCGATGTTCCGTTGCACCAGAAGTGGCTGCCCACGTGACCCGGAAAAACTGTCTGCGGACAAATGCCAGCTCCCTCAGCCTGTAAAGTGAGATGAGCGCCAGAACCCCAGAGTCATCTGCGACTGGACTTAACTGTCAGGGGTCCTTTACCTTTACCTTTAGTACTATCTCAGGCCCTACTATCAACACACAAGGCCCAGTTGGTGATGCCACCACAGGGTGCTGACCTGCACCAGTTCTCCACTTATGGAATGCCCTCCCTGATGACGTGCATCAGTGTCCCTCTCTACTGACTCTCCTGAGGGATTTTAAAACATTCCTGTGCACCCAGGTATTTGATGGCTGACAGTGATTGTTCCGTGTAACCTTTAAATTATTAACTAAGAGAGTGTGTGACTGTTCTTAAATTATTTTCAATACTTCTAGATGTCCCAAGTTATTTTTAATTTCATTGTTTTTACTACCTTGTTGTTTGCTGCCTCGGGCTCCTTTGGAAGGAAGAATGGGATAGAAAAGAAAAAAGAAAAAGAAAAGCACCCAGCATCTGCTTGATTATCTTCCTCATTCTCAGATTTCCTCTATGCTAATCTGTCATTAACAATAGGAAAACCTCTTTACCACCTCATTTACCTGCCAGGCAGAGAGGATCCCACGGTTACATGATGTCATCATTCCCCCCCACCCCCGGAAAAAGGCCTGGAGCTCTGCTCCCCTATGTTCACCTTCTACCATTGGCTGTGCAATGTCTTAATTAAAAAACTAAAACTAAAAAGCACAAGACAAGAGCTATCTTTGGATGTTAAAGTAAACATGAGAGGGAGGACAGTGTGGACAAGCACATTGACTTCATGCGCCCCACGCCGCCCAAAGTCTATCACCATTTCTCTCACTTTCCTACTCATGGAAAGTGACAAGTCTGAAGCCTTTTGTATCCATGGTGGTTCCTCATACATTTCAGAATCCTAAATAAATTGTAAAATGCAGCAGGATATAAAAGGCCTCTGCTTCGGACTGTCGCTCCAGCTCTCTTGGCCTGAAAGCAGAGATGAGCACTGCTGGATTTGAATGGACTTAACCGTCCATGGGTCCTTTATCTTTACTTTTACCTTCTCCTAGTTGGAAGGGGACAGAAATGGCAATGGAGGGGGCCAAGCTATTTTGCTCATCCAAAGTGCTTTCCTCAATCCCCATGCATGTACTTTAGCACCTGAAAAGGGCTATATAGTTTTGCAACTGAAAAGCTAAATGCTGTCAACGGACAGTCAGCGTTTGCAGAAATCAAGTAGCATAACTTGGTTCTAAATAAGCAGGGTACTAATGCTTGGAAAACATGCCTGTTAAGTGGCTATATACTAGGAGTGTATTAGCAGTCACCTCCTGTGGGGAACCCTTACAATGGGAAAATTGATGCTTACCTTTATCTATCTACATGGGTTTAGCAACTTGATCAGGTGTGTTACAGAAGCGTCTCCCACATGAGGCGCCTTCATAATGCAAAAGTAGGCTTCACCAAAGATGATCAGAAGCCAAGAACAATAAGTATAACTGAGAGGGAAGAAAAATCCCAGTGCAAAGTCTCAGAAGGCAAGCCTGACATAATGAGGAGACAAATACTGATGCTTTATCAAAGGAATGTTCCTTTTGAGACTAGTGTGTGTATATATGACAGATTAGCCTGCTTTGTGAGTAAAATGCATATATTTCTCAGATAAATCCTCTGGATTATCAGGCAACCAGAGAGTAAAAAGGTCAAGCCCAGATGAAAGGTACAAATGCCAAGTTCTACTAAAGAACCTAAAGGTACAAATGCCAAGTTCTACTAATCTTCTTTCCCTTTTAATCTTTCTTGTTTTCTTTATATAACATGGGAAACCCGGAAGATTGTTGTAAGAGACAGGTTGACACAAATAAAGAGTTTCCCTGCATTATGAATTTACTAGGGTTAATGCCAACTAACAGGTGATTAAATCAACTGCTCTACTGAAAACAACAGGGAAATCTGAGAAAGGGTTGCCGGACATTATAATTGCATGTGTCAAGTTGCATGACATTGAATAGGGCTAGATGTTAACAGATAAATGTAAAAAGTAAATGAAAAAGTGTGTGGAAACATTATTGCAGTTCTACGTTGGCCAAGCTGGCTTCTCAATGTGCCTTTCTCCCTAAATTCCAGCAGCTGCAAATTAACAGAAGATTAAGTAGCAAGCAGCACCATTTTCTACCTTGTGTTGATCTTCACAGCTTGAGACTTTGGTACATATAAGAATGCCTCTTCCCATATGTATTTTCCCAGACATTGAGATTTTCATCTGAGACCTCAAAAGCCTCTGCCAAGGGAAATAAGGCGAGAGGCTATGAGTAAAAGGGCCTTTTTAGTAGTGACACCTGGGACTTGGAATACCCATCCCAGGTGGTTCTGCCTGATGCCTACCCTAATACTCTTTCTACTTTCCCAGGCCTTTAAAATCTTCTTGTAACTTTGAACTGTGTTTTATATTTTCTGATTTTTATTCTCTGCTGTTTTGTTCTTAATCTTACCTGATTTTGCTTTTGTGTTGCATTTTGTCATATTGTATTTTTATTGAGTTGAGGCATATTTTTAACTTGCTGCTTTTTTATTTTGTGAACTGCATAGATAACTTTCTTTATCGGCTGCCCCATAACAGAAAGTTAACAAAACACAGGGTAGAGCTATATAATTCTAAAACTGTTTTTAAAAACATCTTACAAAGAAGGCACAGGTTCCTGCACAGTATCACCCTTGGAAGCCATTTTCCTCTATGTTGTTAATTGGGTCTTGAAAACCAGCTCAGGCTCAACTGTAGATCAAGCACAACAGCCTGCATTTTCTGGTTTTGAACAGAGTTGCTGTGTGAATAGATTGTGGGGTTTGCTTGGCCTCATGCTATGATTATGGTGCAGCACCACAGAAGACAATTATTCATGTGATGGAAGAATGCCCAACCAGCATCTGGAGTTCAGTTTCCATGCCTAGCATTCCTGGACACAGAGGCTCTTCTTTTACTCTTGGGATGTTGACAGAGAGTTCTGATGGACCCATATTTGAAAGAGGGATCCAAAGAAGAGCCAAGACATTTCCTGAATAAAAATGGAGCCAAAATGAAGTTAGTTGCGTACAGAAACATTTATATTGATAAATGATAGTTCCGTGTCTAGATCAAGCAGCCATAAGGGGCCTTGAATATAAAGGTGCAGGAATCATAAATAGACATTATAATATGTTCTATGCATCTTAATAGATACCACCCTGTTTGCATTCAACCAAGCTTTACTTAGAGTAGATCCATAGAAACTAATGAAGAAGACTAGTTCATTAATTTCAACAGGTAAGTCTACTCTGGGTAAAATTTAGTTGAATACCACCCACAGTACTTACATGGTAATAGATTAAAAAGGAACAATAACATATTCCAAGGGTCCCCAACTATGCGGGCCCTAGGTCACATTTAGAAACCTAAGTTAAGAAAATATAATAGGCACCATATAATATTCATTTTATGGAATAAAAACCTCAGTGCTCAGAACACCACTGTACTGTATAGCTCTATGCTTCTATGAATATGCAAAATAACCACAAGACACAAAACACCTACAGCCAAATTAGGGAGGTCAGGGGGCTTTGGTGGGTATGAAGGGGGTTCTCAAGACAGCAATGTTGGGGAGCCCAGGTGTCTTCTATATACCTCAAGGCTAGGCGTTTGGGGGCATAGATTATGACAGGCTACATTCCAAGTGTTGATTATACTTAACAACACAGGCTAATGCATATGGCCAGAAGTATTTCAGACATTCACAAAAGTTGGAAGTGGTGCAGAAACCCAGTGAGAACCTCAATACCAAAGCTAAAGTTCTAAATGAAGACCTATCGGGAAATATTTGACCTAAAGTGATTTATGGGCTAGAAAAAAGTTAATATAGTATGAGATAGGTGAGGGATATTATTAAACTGGTACTGTAGCTGTATGCTATTGCAAAATGTACATGAAGCAAGAGAGGACAAATGGAAAGTTTTGTTAAGAAGACAAGAATTACCAGTCTACAGCTGATGCATCTTTTCACTTATTTCCAACACAAATTTACCCGAAAACACCCCAGGCAGGGCTTGGCAGCATGCACCTTTCTCTTCAACACAGATCCCAGGATGGAAAAGGAATCATTGCCTCTCTTGTAGAATGTCAAGCAGGTACTTTCTCATTTCCATGAGTGTTCATTAATTTGAGAAAGTACATTGATTGAGTCTGGCAGGACAGAGCAGAGCAGAAGGCTCTAACTCTATGGGACCAAAGTTCATGGGACACCTCATCTGGACACCTCAATCACCTATTTGTTCCTATATAATGTACAAGTTGCTTCAGAAGAAGGGCAAAACAATATGAAGATCTTATTATCATTAAAAAAGGACTGAAACTCTCCCATAATAGTTAATGTTATTTCAAGTGTGGGTTACATTATTTAGTTGATTCATCAGTTAGAGTAATGAATTTAAAAGGTTGTATAAATGATGCCCCCAATTAATTGGGCAACAGATTTTATGAAAATTCTTAATTATTTTCAGTTCAAGAATTTACCCAAACCTTGAGTGGTGGGCACCCTCACGGTGCCTGCTGTGACATATGCATGCACCATCTAAAAACAAATTATGCCTCCCATGATATATTGTTTTATTATATGCTAACTTATGCAGCTTATGTCGATTACATCAACTAAAACTCATATCACTAAAGGACTAAGATTTCTTTCATCACATGGCAAAGGTATTTTAAATGCTCTTGAAACTATCTATGTATGCATGTATCTGTAATCTGTCTAAAAACTAGTTGGTCACACCACCACCATACATTTAAAACACATGGTTTCCCCTGAAGAATCCAAGTAACTGTGCTTTGTTATGGGTGCTGGGAATTGTAGCTCTGCAAGAAGTAACTTACAGTTCCCATGATGCTTTGGGGGAATCCATATGTTTTAAATGTATGATGTGAATGTGCTCATCATCGCAGCAAAAACACCCCATCACAAAAGCAAGTGTTGCCATGGAAGAGGCCACAACCCCAGTGCTATCCAGCAAAATGTTAAGCACGCTTTAACCTCTTGCTTAACTATGTTAGGTGTGGACTGCAGCTTTATATCTACAATTTGGTCACATATCACAGCATGCTATATCTCGCTAATCTTTTCCTCCCCTGGCTGAAACCTGGTAAATGTCCCAGTGAAAACAGATAAATTAGAAATGGGAATTTTGTGTGCATCTTCCATCTTGTCTAGCCATCAAGCCACAGAACATGCTGTGCTGTTATTGATTTAATCCCAAGCGTTTCCAAACTATCTTGGGGGGGAAACAACAATGGAATGAAGAGAGCCCATGGAATTGACAAGAAAAAAATAAACTGACATATTATATGTACATATATAAAAAATACAGGCAGGCAGACAAACATATTCTCCTGCTTGGAGAATAGAAATGCAGAGTTCTCATTTCACTCCACGTGACTTACCATTCTGCCTTTGTAGCTATTGGGCTCCTGCCACACATTTTGGAGCTGCAGAAGTCTTTATCCATATGTAGAATGCATTCTCGCACTTGGGAATTGGGATGCCAAGTTAAGTGATTGAAGGATGCCCTCTTACAATGAGCTAATTCAGTTTTCAACTGATATTGTGAGAAATTCCAGCTTCCTCTTTTTTAAACCAGACAAATATTTCTGAAGAAAAGCTTCTGTTTACATCCAGCAAGTAAACATATATTTTAAATTGTTTAACAAAAATTACAATAATTTATGGGATATTTTGGATGGGGGAGAGAGGTTGGTACTTTGTTCTTCTAATGAACAAAGTAAATTGTTTTATTTTGCGGGTGGCGGTGGGAAGTGTTTCCCAGCCACCTTCGACTGCTTCTCCTTTCCTATAGATCTATGTCTCCTATTCCATTAGTAGTGGAAGAACAATGAATTTAGTATAAAATTTGATTAAATATTAACTTAAGGGTAGTTCATAAAGATCAAAAGGTCTTAAGTGGCACAGTGTAGAGCCAATATGGTGCAATGGCATGAGTTTTGGGCATAGATATAAAATACCAATGTCTAAGTGGTGCCAGCTAAGCTACCAAGATTTCTTGGCAAGTCACAGAACCCAATATGAATGAAACATTCCCTGGCTTTATAAACCATGGAATCAGCCAGAATGCCAGTCAAGCTCCCTCAGCCCTCTCTTCCTCCTGGTTTTGTGCTTGCTTCGTTTCTGAGACCCATGCTTGTTTAAACCAGAACTCCCCATTATACTCTTTAACAGTTTGTTACCAGGATCACATTGTGGTGTAAACAAACCAGGACTGCAGCACCAAATATATTTCATCATTTATTGATGTATTTATTTTGATCCCACAAATTGAACAAAACTTTAATGTTCTCAGGGTAAGAGAAACAATAGAAGTGCAATTAAAAAAGAAGCCAATAAAATAAAGCACACAAGCTAAACACAACAAACTAAAACAGCAATTCAACATGTACATGGCAGGAGGGAGGGGAGGAGCAGGCAAGAGAGGAGAGCACAGGTCAGTGTTTGTTCTTGGCTTACAGGCAGGACAAAATACATCAAAACTAGTCCAGGATCTTTCAGCCCAACTTCTGTCCCAGAGTTATGAGATTCACCGTCACTCTGATCGCCTTGGAGGAAGAGTAGCATATAAACGTGAACAAATAAATAATGTACTATTATTGCTGGAAGCACCATCAAGCTGCCCCTCTCAGGCACCACAGATGCCGTGCCTGATTAGACTGTCTTTCAGGAGGAAATACGCAAGGTGTCTTAATGGAGACCACATCACCTCACTTCACTTTGTCAAAAGCAACAAGGCTGAAATCTCCAGGGCTCGTCAATACCAATTCTGGGGGCACAGCTCTAGCTGTTAGCAGAAAATGACAGCAGCTGTGTTTTATCAGAGGCCCAGTACTGTTAATATAGTCTGTCTTTCCTGGATTTGAAAAGCCTTTTGTTTTATTGCAGCCTTTCAGGAGCCTCCACAAAATGGTGCCAAAAGAGATTCATTTAATGTCATAGCAGCAAGCGTGTTGTGCCTCAAATTATGAGAGCTGGAAGGATTGGCACCAAAGAGCCTCTGAACTACATTTTAATAGTCTGCTGTTCAGGCAGTGATTCAGAGGTCCTGCCTGCATCAAGACCCCAGTCAGGCAGCCTAAACCCAACTGTGTAACACAGCACCCAGATCAGCATCTGTTTGGCACTTGCAGAGGCATACAAAAAATTCACATTAACCTCTGAATGCTGACATTAGATGTATTTTATATGAAATGAGATATTTCATTCTACTTCAACTTGGAACAGGTTTTAGACAGAGCCTTCTCTCTCTCTCTCTCTCTCTCTCTCTCTCTCTCTCTCTCTCTCTCTCACACACACACACACACACACACACACGGTTCTAGATAAATTCAGCTACTTTTTGGTTACCTAGCTATTGTTTGAATCATGTCTGGTGTCAGCCAAAGGATCCTGGATCCAAACTGGTAGCAAAGCCTATTTCTCAAATAAAATGGTCATATACTTTTCATCTCATGATTATTGCTGTAATGTTTTCTTAGATTATACAGAATAGCTTTCAATATTCTACTACCTAGATCCTGCCCATCAGTGTGGCATTTGAAAACCTACAATCAACAATAGAATGCATGTTTTGTACATGCAGTTTCAGCCTGTGGGATGGGGTGGAGCAAGCACACCTAAACAGCCCCAATCTCACCACCATCCTGCTGAGCCCCCAGCCCCGCCACATTCACCATGGTTGAGAAGGCAGCTCCACCATATGGGTATGCATTTTGTGATCAAGTCAGAGCCACACTGACACACTTCTGCCTCCTTTCTTCCCAGTTCCAAATTAGAGGGGGTGAAGTGAAGCAAGCTTCAGCTGTGCACTTCCTGGATGCTCTGATCTCCCCTCAAAAATGTAGAGCTAAAACAAATCCTAGACTTTCTCTGCATGCTGCTAATGAAACTGGTTCCTCTGAAACTGAACAAAATCAAAGTTATATATTAACACAGTTTCTGCTTCATATTCAGCTCAGACAGAGAGAACTGGGTTTTAAAAAATTTATTCAATCATTCCTGTTTGTACCCAGATCCCCCTCATTTATGTCAGCTTGTTTCTGTTGAATTCAACATATCCATCTCTTTTCCCATCTCTTCAGCACAAGCATCTATCTAATCTATATTATATAATACAGACACACTCCCACACAGTTTCTTCCCCAATACCCATTCATTAGTAGTTATATGATTGAAAATATTGGGATATCAACCTCTTACATCATCTCTATGCCCTCTATGATTTTAGACAGTTTCCCAATTTTTTCCCCTTTCTTTCTTTTTACCTAGCAGCGAAAGTACAATGTATGCCGCCAGTTATTACACAGCATACAAACAAGAACATAAACCAATAAGGTGACAATACAAAAATACAACCGAAGGTATAGCGCTGGTTTGTAGAAGGGACATAGCAGCAGTGTGACTAAAAAACTGGAAACAACAGCCTTTTCTCCAGAACAGCCTCCAGACAACAGCCTTTTCTCTCACTTTACTTACTATTTCCTAGATTGGTTATCCTGGTTCCTATAACAATGAATGGAGATGAATGGCCTCCCAGAAACCTCCACAGTGGATTAAATCTCTCATTTGATGCAGAACCCTGGTCAGGGTTGGGGGCTATTTCTTACCTTTAGAATGGCTGCAATTTCCATTCTTTACTTCATCCCTCAATGACATTGATTCACAATTGTCTGAGCATGCCCCTGGGCAACCAAGCCATTTAACATGCCCTTCCATCTTGCCACTAAGTCTGCTCATACTAGAAGTGTATACAGAACAGTACAGAGCTACCAGAATAATGCCTTCTACCAGCCTATAAACCCAGCAAAAATCTTGGAGAGTTCCTCATAAGAGGTACTGGAGCTTCCCTTGGGGAAATCCAATTCAGTCCAAGAGCAAGAGTGGTTTCTAATTACTAAACTAGAGAAATGGGACTCATCTACCATATGGGACACAGACTATCAGTTACAGCGGCACGGGGAGACCATGTATTCATTACATTACTTGCAACAGGTCTGATGACTGCAGACATGTTATCACACCAGGAGGCGGTTGTTAATAATGCAAACATTCATTGGATAATGCCAGTTGAAACACCCCATGTATTTTTCATTTTCTTTCAACCTATTGGAGTTAGATGGTGGAGAAGAGAATATCAATATTTAGCAATAACCCAGCATTTTCTCAAAATGCAACATGGAGTGCAACAAACACAAAATATATTGTGCATGTTAAAACAGTAAGTTTCACTTGCAAAACTGAATTGGGAAGGGGGGAGGGTTTGGTAGGAAAACAGCATGCAAGGAAAGGATTAAGCTCACCACAGACTGCGTTTTTGCTTTGGATCACTCCAGAAGGTTTCTTTCTCTTCAAAAAGGCTATCTGTTAGCTACATCCCATTTGTGTGTACCATGAACTTTGGTCCTTAGGAGCCAAAGTCTGGGAATGCCTCTACTGAAATCAAATGGTTTGAAATCAATGTAAATAGAATGGAAACTCTGCTTGGAAGAATCTCTTCCATGAATTCCTGACCTTGCAAAGTAATTATGGCAGAAGACAAGTTTCACAGGAATATTTTGCTGCCACTCCATCACTGCAGCTATATCTTTAGACTAATAACAAGGTCACATATTAAACAATTAACATCTTCTGCCCTCAGATGTGAGGCGCCACAGCTCCCTATCAGCCAGCTCCTTAGACAGAAGTGAGTACTTGATAAGAGGTCCACTTGAGAAGCAGCAATTGGCAAATTTACTGCATTACACAGTAGCTATGAATGCCTTGAGCTACCACCACCCATGCTGTACCTACTGAAAGGGCAAACAGAATTTGTCACCTTCAGATAAGATGTTGAGGCCAGCAAGGAAGTCTGCATTTCTGCTGCATACCTACAGAGTTGGATTTTACATCTAGATGAGGTGACTTGGGAAGTGTTAACAAGATCTATATTTTCCCCAAAAAATGTGTACTGTAGTACAATGATTGATTTTTCTGTAGGAGACTGTGTGGGAAGATTTCAATGCTGGAAAAGCAAACAGTTACCGGTAGGTGCAGCAGATAAAGTCTACAGTGCATCAAAGGGAGCAAGCTGCTACACAGTACCAGAACAGGAAAAAGGTAGATTACTCATATTCTTGCCCCCAGCCTCTTTGATCCATCCCTATACATGCTTTCCCCACTTGGAGAAGGCATGTAATGGTCACTGCTGTTGACACAAACATAGTCAATGGAATTAGAACTATGGGGCTCACTTAAATTTACATGCCCTGCAAAGGGACTCTGTCCCATCCAATGGGGGTGAGCAAGATTAGAAAGCAATGATCAGTCAGCCTTGCATCTATAACATGAGCATAATAACAATGCTCTTTCAGTTGTCAAAAGTATTATTACATTAACAAATGTGAAGCACTTCCAACATCCCAAAAGCACTATATACACATGCTAACATTGCAATTGTTTGCATGTCTACTCAACAATAAACCCCACTGAGTTCTGCAGATTTCCGATTCTGAACACTAAGTTTAACAGTAAGTATATATAGATATATAGGTATTCCCGAGGCTGTGTGTCATTTCTGGAAGTATATGCAATTGCTGCAAAAAAGAGAGATAGAAAACAGGAGGGGTAAAAGGGGGAGTTGGTAAGGAGAAGCCATATCATACCAGAGGGAGGGGAAATGGATGCAAGGCATCTGTGGCCAACACTCAGGCATCCTCTCCCCTTTCTGGATTATCTTCGAATCTGGAAAAAACAAACTTGCAAATAAAAAACCAGTGAGATTTGCGCTGACTAAGAGTATATGGAATATGCTACAGAAATGAGGACACAAAGAGGATTCTAATCCACACTAAACATGGGTGTGGACAAGCCAAGTGTGCACACTTGTACATCTATTTATTACGCACCCTTCCCCCTAAGGTCCCAGGGCAGTTTACAGTATTAAAACACTACATAAAGAAAATTGCAACAACCATAAAAATAAAAATGACACCAAAGCAGTAAAAAGACCTGATTGGTTTTTTTCCCATTTACACCTTAAGTGCCTGCATTTTAGTAGATAAAACACACATACATAGAATGCTGCACATTCAGTATAAAACTGCTTCCCCACAGAAAGGAGCAAATGTCTCCATTGGCAGACAAATATTTTCATCCAAAGCAGTGTTAGTGTTGCAGTACTCTGAAGTGTGTCTGGCTAGAACATTCAGGTTAATAAAAGGCATGCAAACTCCTGCTCTTCCAAATTGGCCTCAGTGGAATTCAAGCCAGCATTGTGCCATCAACAAAGGTGCAGCAAGTGCCATTAATGCAAGGGACTCACCAACACCACTTGTCACTGGTACTGCTGATACCAAAAGGAACTCAACCTGATAAGGAAAATGTATAGAGGCTCCCTATCACCACCTTCCTGGAGATACTAAGAGATGTTCAGTTGATGGTATGTAACACTTTGCCTTTAATAGCCAGCCTGATCCTAATGGAGCCATTGCACAGCTATCTGATGCTCTTCTTAGCCCCCTCCACTCATGCCTCTCAAGCAATTATGCTTTTAAAAAAGACTGTTGGGTTAGATAAGCAATATTACAGTATTTTCCATTCTCAGAGTAAATGGCAGGGTGAAGGCAGCATCCTGGAATAAAAACCAAGAGTCTTGTGACACTTTTAACAAATTTAGTATGGTATAAACTTTACAGTCTTTAAGGTGCCATGGTATTATTCATAGTTTTTGCTGCAAAACAGTAGCATAGCTTGTCCTCTAGATACAGTGGGACAGTTATATAACAAAATCACCATCACACTTTATTCCAGGGATGGGACCCTTGGGCAGATATTTGTAGACTTCAGCTCCCATCAGACCCAGCCAACAAGACCAATAATCAGGGATGGAGGGAGCTGTAGTTGAACAACATTTGGAGGGCCACAAGTTCCTCATGTCTGCTCTACACTCTAAATCAGTCACATGCAATATGAAAACAAGACCACATTTATTGGCTGGAAAGGTGGAGTTGGGCAGACCATGTGAAAAGACATATATTCATTCTTTGAAATAAAACATGGCCTTATATATGGCATTGATTGGCATGGTGCAGAATAAGTTTTTAAATGTTAATTTCTAGAATTCTCAGAATCATAGATATATACAAAGATCTGTGTAGACCTTTCCTCAGATTTCAAATTTTTAAAGTGTTCATATCTGCAGGGCAGGGTAATCAAATACACTTCCTGGGCAAAAAATATCAGGAGGTAGATTTGCTGCGACCCTTTACTGTTCCAAAAAGTACAGGAAATAGCGATACAAGTTTTATGAAATGCACAGTATTTTCAATTAGTATTTTCCTTAAAAATTAAGAAAAATATTTTACCATGCTTAAGAACTAAAATTTAGTAGGACCAGTGGGGGTCCACTGGGGTTTAGCCAACCCTAAGATAGGGACACAAGTGGCACTGTGGTCTAAACCACAGAGCCTAGGGCTTGCCAATCAGAAGGTCAGCAGTTTGCATCCCCACAACGGGGTGAGCTCCCATTCCTCGGTCCCTACTCCTGTCAATCTAGCAGTTCGAAAGCACGTCAAAGTGCAAGTAGATAAATAGGTACCACTCTGGCAGAAAGGTAAATGGTGTTTCCATGCACTGCTCTGGTTCGCCAGAAGCGGCTTAGTCATGTTGGCCACATGACCCAGAAGCTGTACGCTGGCTCCCTCAGCCAATAAAGTAAGATGAGTGCTGAAATCCCAGAGTTGTCCGCAACTGTACCTAATGGTCAGGGGTCCCATTACCTTTAAGGTAGGCTACCATGGCGTAGTGGTGAAGTGGTGAGAGGTTGGTGGTTGCATGTGCAATTTTAAGGTTGCTGAGTAGACATGTATAGCAGGGATATCCAATGCTGTGCAATTCATATGTTTCGGACCACAACTTCCACCATCCTCTACCATTGGCCATGTTGGTTAGGGATGATGGGAGCTTTGGCCCCAAACATCTGGAAGGTGCCACATTGGCTACCCCTGATGTATCGGATTGCCCTGAAAGTCATTAATATAAGCAACAGTTGTGACCGTTATTGTATGCTTGTGGGGAAATTCTTCTTGGGATGGTGTGGAGAATACGTCTCAAACTGAGGTCAATATTAAAGCAATATCTGGACTAATATAGCAGTTTAGGAGTTGACTTTAATAAACCTTAGACCTCATTACCTTTGAGGCCGTTAGTCTTCTCTCCCTCCATAATATGCCCTGCTCAGTTAGCAGATGTAGATAATCAGATAAACAGGAATGTACTGTAGCTGTTGTGCCTGTGTCTTTTATTATAAGACAACATAGAGTATGGGAAATACTATTTAAGGAAAAGATTGGCCTGGCAAAAATCCATTGAAGGGTGAATATTCATTACCCCAAGACAAAGTGCTGGCAAGCAAATATGACCATTGACTTCTAGATTTCCTTGCTCACATGGCCAAAGGTTTTGGCTAGGTTGAGTTGGCCATTAAAAAAAATCTCAGTCTTTTATTTAAGAATGGGGGAAAGCATCTTAATGCCTCTCATTTTAAAGTTAAAGCCCCACAGCCAAATTTGCTTTGCTCTGATGACAGGGCAGTGTGGAGGAGTCATTATTGTTCAGTGAGCACCCTTTCTTGTGAAGTACACAGGCAAGAGTAAGAATAGAAATGGAGTCACAAAGAACTTAAGTGAGTCAGTGAAGGAAACTCTCTCCTATCCATGTATGGTACCATGGCCAGAGTTCCATGTGGTAGCTTCTCTGCTCTCTTATGAGAATATGGATAGCTAAAACTTCTTAGCCCATTGAACATGGATGCATATGGAAGCAATGATAAGTATGGTTTAGCCTATAAACCTACTTTCCCTTGGTGTCACACACTCCTTCATTCTCTCTACTCCCCTAGTAATAATAATATTTATATCCCACCCATCTGGCTGGGTTTCCCCAGCCCCTCTGGGCAGCTTACAGCATATATAAAAACAAAGTAAAACACCAAGCATTAAAAACTTCCTGAAACAATGCTGTCTTCAAGTGTCTTCTAAAAGTTGTGTAGTTCTTTATCTCCTTGACATCTGAAGAGAGGGTGTTCCACAGGGAGGGCGCCACTACCAAGAAGGCCCTCCACCTGGTTCCCTGTAACTTCACTTTTCACAGTAAGGGAATCAGCAGAAGACCCTCAGAGGAGTACCTCAGTGTCTGGGCTGAGTGATGGGGGTGGAGACGCTCCTTCAAGTACGGGTATGAGAAGATTCAAAGCTTCTGCTTCCATTCTTCTTTAATTGCAGGTTAGTGTGTTTAACCACAGTTTTAGGTTCAGACAACATGCTAATCATAACCGTTTTTATCGTCCTTTTTAAATGCAAATTTAATAAAAGGGAGGGAAAGAACAGCATCGGCTCACACTAGCAAAAAAAATAATCAATCCTAACTTAAACAAAAATATCCTAACTTAAACAAAAACAAACAAAATCCTAAATTAACTTAAACAAAAAAATAATCAATCCTAACAAACTGCGGGAAGCAGTGGAAGACAGGAGTGCCTGGCGTGCTCTGGTCTATGGAGTCACGAAGAGTCAGACACGACTAAATGACTAAACAACAACAACTTAAACATATATATTATGATTCTTATCTTTAAACTAGAGCTGGTCCAGACAGCCCTTGTAATACAGGATGCTTTCACTGGACAGTGCTTCAAGGAGAAAACTGTCTCCTGTAAAGCAATGCCTCTCCTTTCAGTTGCTAATTATGAGGTCAAAGCTCAGTAGTAAAGCATGAGACTCTTAATCTTAGGGCTGTAGGTTTGAGTCCCACATTGGACTAAAGATTCCTGCATTGCAGGGGGTTGGACTAGATCACACCTGTTGTCCCAACTCTACAATTCTATGATTAATATAAGCAGTCCACTTTTTGCTTCCCTGACCTCAAATAAGTGCACTTTTCCTACACAGTGCCATATTTTTCAAAGCAAATGTATTTATCTAGATAGAAAGACAAATAATTTTTCCTACGAAAGTGAGGTCCGGAAAAAGAGAGCGTAGTTGACATAGTTATTTACCTGTAGTGGTGAGCACTGGAAGATCCCCCCCCCCGCCACCCCCAGCTTGCTTAAGGCCCTGGAAAAGTGACACTAGCAGTGCATGCTATTGTAATGGAAGGGGAGGTTCAATGGCTTGCCTCTCAAGGTAGGCTAGTTGTGCCCAAAGGCCAAGTAGGCTGCCATCACACTCCCTCAGCACCTCAGCACCCTCTACAGTACCTTCAGAAGGAAGTGATTTCTGGGAATCCAAGGAGAGGAGATAGAGAACACACACAGAGACTACTCCCTCTCTGAGAACTGGATACAAAGAGATCAGGGTACTTCATTACAACTATTCTCTCCAGGCATGAGTCACACAGTCTTGTTTTCATTGTAGGAAGATGTGAATTAGGATGTTAATGTCCCAATTTTTGAAGCTATGTTTTCCACAAACTGCTTCTGGAGGCCCTTTGTTGTTGGACTACAGCTCCCATAAGCCACAGCCAGCATGGCCAATTGTCAGCGATAATGGGAGTTTCAGTCCAACATCTGGAGGGCACCATATAAAATGATAGCTACATGAGATCAACCCACTTTCATGAGGAAATAATGTCGGAGGGCTAATTTTAAAGTTGAGGCTTGCTGTGACAGGCTATCTAGAATTGCTTTACCTCTGGAATCAATTTGCTTCTCCCACCTATTTTCTGGAAAGGAGAGCACATTTTAATTGTGAATTCCACCCCCACCCCCCACCCCAAGCTCCTTTCCAGCACCTTAAATCGGGAATTATGGTCCAAAGCTTGAGTTCTAGCACCTTTCATTTTAGGCAGTAATCCTATATATGCCCACTGATCTTAATAGGTCTTTCTTCTAATTAGACATGCATAGGTATGGACTATTCTCCTATTCTCTCCTCTCCCTTTACATTTTCTGCCCCTTTAAGAGTCTCTATTATTTCCTGTAGGGAATGCAGAATACTTGCATCTCTCTGAAAGCAATTTCATCAGGACTTTGGGATTATTTTTAAGACACTTAAAAATAACTCACTTATAATGAAGGAAACATTATGTCTGATCTCAACTAGAAGAGACATCTTTCTTTAAAAACATATTAAAATAAGGAGCTTGCAAAAGTCGCTAGAAAGAAACAAAGAAAATACAAGGAAGCAGATTTCCTGTTCAGTTGGAGTGCTGCCCTGTCACTCTTCCCAAATTAGTTTTGAAATTATATCATTCCTTATACCAGACTGCTGCCTGGAGACACCCAGTCGTTCAGAACATCTTTTGGAGGCACCAAGTCCTATCTAATCCAATTGTACTTAAAAATATAACTGGAGTGAGCTTGAGCTCCAGAAAGCAATTGCTTAAATTTTCACAAATAAAAAGCAGCCGTTTGGGGGGCTTGTTTGCTTGCCTTTGTGGCCATTCTCTTACTGCTGCAAAACATCTATTATTGCTTATGTGAGTGACCCTGGGGGCTAAGAACCACACATCTTAACTATTTTGCTATGATGCTTTAATGACGGGGTGGGGGGACACATTGTCTAGGTAACCATGTAGAATAGTCCTTGGTTTGGAGCTTTGCTTCCAAAAGTTGTTCAGTTCTGCATTTGTTATGTTTTGGTGAATACAACCATATGCATGGCTCCTTTTTCAGACCCATACCTGCTGGGCTATGGCCCTTTCCCCTCAGTATCCCTCAAATCCCCAGAGGAAGAGCTGAAACTCAAAATATGTTAGGATTCTTTCATAAATGTTGTGTACCATTTAGGGTTGTTGTTGTTTTTATCGTCTTGCTGAGCACTCCTCTTGGGCCGCTTAATGTAGTGTCCTGATCAAAGTCCTGGAAGCCATGTTCATCCCATACAGTAATAGGATAAAGTTATTTATCCTTCACCCTTTCCCCAAGGATCTCATGGGAGTTAGTTGTTATTCTAACAACAGTTCTGCAAGATAGAATGGGCTGAAAGAATGAAACTGACCCAAGGTTTCCCAGAGAACTTCATTTATGAGTAAACGCCAGTCATCTCAGTTCAAATCCAATACACCACCACACCAGCTGGGGCATCACAGGGGAAAAATGTGTTCAAGACATTGAGAAACAAAGGAATGGTCCATACTCTGCCATTCATTCCTAGTTTTTGGCAGTCTGATGCTTAGCAACAACATTTGAAGTCTGCATTATTTTCCAATAATTCCCCCCTGGTGTGGAACTGTCTCCTGCTCAATGTTCATCCATTTCTTATTTTCCAAACCCAGTGAATGCTTTTGGTCATCAGAGAATACAGTGACATAGAGATGAAAGTCTTCAGTGAAATGTTTATGTGGTACCTCTTAAAAGGCATGAAACCACAACCATCAATAGAAGTATTTAGTAGAAAAAGCATTATGATAATACTTTTGTGACTGGCTGTCATTAACCTTCTGGGCACCTCCCAATGACTTGGTTTATTACCAAGTCAAAGCCATAAGCAGTGGAATCAATCACATTTAATCATGGCTATTCTAACTCATACAGGAAACAGCAATTTGATCAGAATCCACATTTGGGGAGAGGAAAGAATTTCTCCCACTGGTTCCACTGGCCTTTGGTGTTTTTCCAGTTTCTCTTGGACTATTAAAAACAAGAGTCATCACACAGCAGAAAAGTGACTGTAACAATAGATTGCAAAAAAAGAGCAATGAATAGAACATAGCTTATTTCACATGGGCACCAATAAAACATCCAGTCCCTTCAGTACCTTGGTTTCCCAATCTGAAAAATGGGCGTGATACATCCTCCAACCCTGAAGATTTACAGGTAATTTACACAATTGCCAAATGCATGGCTCAAATCTTGTAACTTAACACTGAGCAATAATGCCGCAAAATGGCTGGACTTGGCAAGGGATAATGCCATCATTACTTCAAGTTGCATACCAAGCACCTTTCAAATATGAAAAGTTCTCACTCAGATAAAGACATAGCCCAGGTATAAAAGTACCCCAAAGATAAGTGATTTGCCTACTACAGTGTGGATGACATTTGAGTACAGATAGCAGAGCAATTTCCCAGAGGTGGGGATGACAGATTATGGTAGTGATCATACTGGAGCAGCACGACACAACAAGAAAGGCAGCAGTGGGTGGAAGTGGGCAAGTACAGAGATACATTACTGGGTGTTTGGAAACAATGATGGATGAGGCACAGGAACCTTTGAAATAGCTATAAAAAGAAAGCTAAATCACTATGTGTAGACTTATTATTGAATTAAGTTATAAACCAGTCTTCCCCAAGCCTAGTCTGAATCCATCCCATACCAGGCTTCTCCCAATTTGGTGTCCACCAGATACAAATTGGACTACAAATCCTACCAGCCAGCATGGCCCATGGGCAGGAATGATGGGAGCTGAAGTCCAAAACAGCTACAAGGCACCATGCTGGAGAAGGATGCCATAGACATTCATGGGTGTGTATCAAATTGAATCAAGAACATAGGATCATCACCATACTCCATAGTATGCCTTGTTACCACATACTTAAAAGCCATTTCCAATGGGGGGATGAGGGGGCATGTGGGAGGAAGCAAGCAGAACAAACAAATGCACTTAGTGCCAAGCATGAAATTCCATACGCAGACAGGGAAAGTCTAGGCTGTGTTTTAATTGTGTACAAATTTCCTCACTGCCTCATTGCCCACTATGTCTCCCTCTTCCTTAAAACCTTTGGAAGTTGTGTGGCTGGCTTTTTCCTGCCCAGATTTTCCAGCTGTTTTATGTGCAACAAGATGTTCAAGTTCAGTCCCTAGTGACTTGCTAAAAATCTGAAACCCAAAGCGAATTACTAGCTCCTGCATCCAAGATTAATAATCAAAGGGCTGGCAGGGTAGCACACGTGGCAAGAAATGTCCCCTAAATGTTTTGCTTAAGCAGTAAGTGTTTGTTTACCAGGCTTCCAAGAAACGGAAAAGGTGACAGAATGGCTGATTGAGAGCCTCCTGTTTATTACTTCACTAGTAAGCAACAAAGTATTCAAAACCACGCACACATTTTTCAGTTCAAGGTCTAAAGACGTTCCATTCTGAATCTCAGCCAGTAACATTATTGCTTCTATCTACCATAAAAGAAAGTTAATGGCAGTCTCCTTTTTACACATTATTCACCTCCCAGCCACCTACAAATGATGGACCACTTCATGAATGGGGCCCTCAACCAAAAAAACCCCGTCTCCCACCCTTGAAGAAATGCTTTGAAATCTCTCTATGCTGTGACTCCCCTGCAGTGCTGCTCTGCTTGTTTATAATAATCTCTTTGGTAAAAGTTAACTTGTCAGGGCTTGCTGACACACGGATGCTGACCTAGATTAATATCTCCTTGCCCTTTCCAACAGACTGTTACTAGTTTGCATATGTTGGTCTTGTTTTTTAAAAAACAAAATTGCACCTATTTTTCAGTTAACCGCTCTCATAAATCCAGGTGTTCTCAAGGTTATGAATGTAGATAATTGCTCTACATCAACAATGCTAAAACACAGGAGGATCGCAAAGCATCTGAAATATAGAATGCAATCCTGCATCGCAGGTAGTGTTGTTTAATATCATTTAGTTATTTAAAGTCGACTGAACAAAGCGCAGTCCATCCAAGGGCAAGATCCACCAGGTACATATGGAGCTGCCTAGTACAGAGACAGATTAATGGTTCAACTTACTCAGCATTGTCTACATTGATTTGCAGCAGCTCTTCCAGCCCTACCTGGAGATGATAGACAGGCTGCTGTTAACAGGGGGGTACAGGTGAACCTTCTGTACTTGACCTGGAGCCAGCAGCAACTCCAGGCTCAGAGATTTCACCTAAAACCAAAAAGGCACAAGTCTCTAGCCCTTGTAAAACAAGAGCTACAAAGCAAACTGTGCACGAATCATTCTAACCAATTGCTTTGAGAAGCAAACACACTCCTGCTATTCATTATTTCTAGCCAACAAGTGAAGTCACAGCTTTGATTGACATTTAATGGCAGTAAAGTCTTTTTAAATAAAAATAAATAAAGCTGCGCAGTATCTGGAAAGGGATTTCCTAGCCTGTTTGTTTTAGTCTTTCCTGCTTCTGAGTGGACAGTGGTGTTTCGCTGTTTCCTTGGGGTAATAAAGATGGGTGGCTCCTGTTCATGCCCTTCTGGCATGGGTTTAATCTTATGCAACATATATCTATTATCTCCCAGGTTTGTAAACTTTATGCCTACCCTGACCATGCAAATGCAAATGAAATCCATCAGTAGTATATCCATGTTGTTGGAGAGGGACTTGTGTGTTTGGGAGAACATGGCTAAAACCCGGCCTACACAATAGCCCAATATATAATGCTTGTCAGGGATGAGGAATCTCATAGACAATAGCATGAATAGCCCAGTAGTGTAGTCCAGTCTCTTGGTTGCCAAGTGTGCAGGGGTGGAACCATGGAGCTGCCTTCCTGACACTGGCTGTTGCAGCTTATCAGGACAGGACTGTAGAGGGACAGTGCCACAGTCAGGGCTCGCTGTCAGGACCCCTCAATCCAGCAGCAATCCAGACACATTTTTGGAGGCCCCAGTTAAACGAGTCAGATCAAGTTCAAGGCTGTGAGCTGGCTGTTGGCAACCAGTGCTGGAATTCAACATAGTGTTAAGTGGGGTGTGCATATGTGGAATAAGGCCTCTCACACAATGGGACTTTCCACCTACTCACTTCATGCACCCAACCTCACACCTTTTCTAGGTTTTCCCCAACCCCCAGAGCAGATGTGGGGAGCAGAGTACGTGGGACCGAAGAGATGAGGAAAACTCCTGCTGTGCAAGCCAACATCTGCAGCAAGCTAGTTGCATCCTGCCCCAAGAGACCTCTGTACCTGAGGGTTTGAACAGGTGTCGTCAGAAGAACTGCCGATACGTCCAGGGCCTGTAGGGGCAGACCTCATACCCTCATGGGTGCTTTCTCCCTGGTCCTGAATAGGTTAACTGTGCCCCTGAAGGACCAGGTGCGTAGCCTGGGAGTCATTTTGGACTCACAGCTGTCCATGGAGGCACAGGTCAATTCTGTATCCAGGGCAGCTGTCTACCAACTCCACCTGGTACGCAGGCTGAGACCCTACCTGCCCGCAGACTGTCTCGCCAGAGTAGTGCAGGCTCTAGTTATCTCCCGCTTGGACTACTGCAATGTGCTCTACGTGGGGCTACCTTTGAAGGTGACTCGGAAACTACAGCTAATCCAGAATGCGGCAGCTAGACTGGTGACTGGGGGCGGCCGCCGAGACCACATAACACCGGTCTTGAAAGACCTACATTGGCTCCCAGTACGTTTCCGAGCACAATTCAAAGTGTTGGTGTTGACCTTTAAAGCCCTAAACGGCCTCGGCCCAGTATACCTGAAGGAGCGTCTCCACCCCCATCGTTCTGCCCGGACGCTGAGGTCCAGTGCCGAGGGCCTTCTGGCGGTTCCCTCATTGCGAGAAGCAAAGCTACAGGGAACCAGGCAGAGGGCCTTTTCGGTAGTGGCGCCCGCCCTGTGGAACGCCCTCCCAGCAGATGTCAAAACGATAAACAACTACTTGACATTCAGAAAACATCTTAAGGCAGCCCTGTTCAGGGAAGTTTTTAATGTATGATATTTTAGTGTTTCCTGGTTTCTATGGAAGCCGCCCAGAGTGGCTGGGGGGGCCCAGCCAGATGGGCGGGGTATAAATAATAAATTATTATTATTATTATTATTTCTCTTGAGCCTAATGAACCAGATGCCTCCACTACACTTCACCAGTCCAGAAGCACAAGGAGCACACGAAGAAAGGGAGAAAAGGAGAAAGACTAGAAAAGGAGACTAGAGGAGGCTGTCTGGAGACAGAGGTTTCAACAGCCTCAGTCTCCTCCCAACCTCTGTTGGAGCAAGGTGCTCAGTTGGAGCTATCCGTGGTCCTGCAACATCTGTCTTGCCTTGAGTCCTGCCTCCTTCTCCATGGGATCCAGCATCAGACCAGAACACAATACTCATGGGTGCACAGGCTTGGCAACCCCAACTTTACCACTGTCCTGCCCCAGAACTCTCCAGATATGCTACAGCAATTCTGGCTTCTGGAGAGCAGCCCTGCAATTCTTCCCACAGATGTGGAGGCTGCTACTGCTCTTGGCATGTTGGGCTTTTAAGGAAAATACAGTGGGTGGGGGAGTTAAAATTGAATGACAATGGGGGGGGAATGGGTGATTTATTGCTTTCCCACCCATGGGAGAAAACAGGGGGGGGGGCTTTATGGATGGGATGTTGCTGCTGACATAAAAACCTAAATGGTTATAGCCACATCAAAAGCTCAAATCCCTTTTTCTCAACCCAAACTGTTTTAGACCTGTACTGTCCAACAATTAAGATTTCTAGGGAACCTGTTCCAGTGTAAATAAGAAACATTTTGGATCATGAGCTTTCAAAGGATTCCATTGTAGCACTGCCTGGATTTTTCAATAATATCATATCTGAGGAAGATATTGAAATGACAGTTTAAAGAATCAGGTTGCCCCCAAGATGGGGGGGGGCAAGGAGTGTGCATGAATACCAGCTTAGGAGGTTTGGCATGTGTCCTTTCTAGTTAGTGTGCTAAATATTCCTTGAGTGGTATGTAGATATATTTCCATTCATGCATAAGTGTCATTTTCTTTTCAAAAGTGTTGTCTTAAAAGGTATCACCCAAGCCATGCATGGACCATGCAGTTTCCAAGATCTGTCTGCCTATCCAAAGACTGCAACTTCAGCACTGGGGATCTTCATTTCCAGCCTCCTAACTTACAGATGCTATTAAAACAAAACAAAAAACCCCAACTAATTTCCCCTAAGCAAAGCCAAAAACATCAAACTATTGTTGCTCGCCATTTCATATTTCTCTCTCCTCCTCGCCTTCCCTGAAATCTCTCCATCCCCAAACCAACACAGAGCAAAAGTATTAGAACTATGTAACCCTGGGTCAAATTTCACCCTGGCTTCAATTAGCAAGGGTTAAAAATGGAAAAAGTCTTTTACTTTCCCATAGGAAATCCACTCTACATTCGTCTAGGGTCAGAATAGGTCACCCAGGACTTTTTCTAAAACAAAACAGCAACATTTCCCATCCCTTTATGGACTGAGTCTTTTTCATAGATGCCTAAACTTCCCAGTGCCCTACGATGTAAGAGCTAACGGCTGACTTAAGGTTAAAAATGTCACAGCTCTATCTCAAACACAACACCATCTATGCATTTTTATTTCTCTATTACAAGAGAAAAAGAGTGCTTTGACACTGCTCATTTCCCACACTGCCAGCAAGCACTGTGATGCTAAATTGGAAGTGTCCTTAGGTACATTCCAAGGCAGAAGAATCCTCTGCCAGTGTCAGGGGACTGCCATAGGAACAGGGAAGGGAAGCTGAGGGGCAGCTGGGTTACAGGGAACCTCCAAAAATCTTGCGAAGCAGTTCCTTTTCCTGTGGTGAGGAAAGCCACACCTCCAGTGGGGAAGAGGGGAAAGGACCAGAGGATGCTGCTGGGAGCCTCAGCACCGCTCCTGGTCAAGCCGGCCAGGAGGGAAGCACGCCTCTTCCGTCGCCCATCCTGCGCAGAGGTGTAAAATGCAAATAAGGAAAAGGCTGTGGGTGACTAAGCTATTATGTTGGGGGAGGACCCGAAAACGACCACTCCCAGATTCTGCTAGCGATTGAGGCAGACATGAACTTGTGGTACTGCACTGTAAATAGTTTTGCACCAAAATAAAACCTGTAAAAGACAGGTCGGAGTCCTGACTGGTTACTCACGAGCAACCACCATTGTCATCTGACAGCCAGCATTGTACATTGACTCTTAGAAGATTTCACTCTTCTGCACTCATATCCATTTGCAGTGCAGACATGTAGAGGGGGCCAGGTCTAGTTGATAAGCCCAGGTAGAGACTCAAGTTTGGGAAACACTGATCTAGAGACAAGAAGAACTGTAACTTCTTAGGTGGAAGGTAGTAGACAGGCAAAGGAACCTTGAAGCATTAAGGAGTGAAAGGAACTAGACCCTGAGAAGGCTCTTGCAAGGAAAAACAATTCCTACAACAGCACTGGGACCTGGTCAGCCTACAAGGCAGCATACGTCTCCTTTCAGAAATGCAGAAGTGCCTCTGGTTCATACCTTAATTTAAATTAGGATAGCATCTCTTTGTAACCGTATTGCAATGTTTCCCCTTCGTTCCACCTCCCATAATTATTCATTTGTCATTTGGCTAATTATAGAACTTGTTCTATGTCCCATCCAACCTAGGGCAACCCATTAGCATTATGATTTCTGTCCAAAGCTGTTTCTTTTTGGATTAGAACGTAGGTGGCTGCAAAAGCAAAAAGGCATTGTGGAAAGGTTTTAATTTTCCTTACTCTCACCCACATGCTCTCTCTACAATCAAGAGCCATTAACTACGGTGTGGGAGCTTTTCAAAGCTCAGGTCCAAATGCGCTCTAGTTTATTCAACACTGTCTTGAAGGGGGGCATTTTAAGGAGGCAGAAAATGCAGGGGCTGACAAAAGCTGCACAAACAATATGTCAGCACCAACCCCAAGCAGTGAAAGGTGCAAGCCATGTACCTCTTTCTTAAGAAGTGTATTCCTTCCCTTCCAAATTCAGCATGTGGGGTGATTGCATAAGGAAAATCACACCATATAAGCTTTAAGGTATAATGAGGGTAGAGAAACCTGGCAACACAACCAAGTCAAAGAAGCCTGCACTGCAGAATGAGAAGTGGAACCAAATGGCAGATTCGTGAAGGGAAAGCTAGGGGTGCCTTTCTGCAGGAAGAGGGATCTCCTTGACATTTCTACTGGTTCTCCTCAACCTCTCTGGGTTTCAGCATTAAAAAATAGAATAAATAGAATAAAATAACTTCCTCATGATTACAGAACCAGGCTTACAGGAATGGCTGTACAAAAGGACTCAGAAAACAAAGGAGCAACGAATAGGATTCCAAAGGGTAGAAGGTTTTTTTAAAAGGCATATTTGGCTAGCAAATTTTGAAGATCACATCCTACCCCAAACTTCAAACACTTCCAGGCAGCATCCCATGAAAGACTTTCATCTTAAGCAAGAGGTCACCCAGCCATGAACCCAGTAAATTTCCATTAAATACAAACACAGATTTGTTGTAGCATCAACATAGGCTGTAGGCCAGACGCTGCCAGAAAACAGACAAGGGCAGCCTTGCTGACTTATGACAGTGATCTTCACTGCATGACCTTAGGCAAATCAGACTGAGTTCCTCATTTTTCAGGGCTTCCTAGTCTAGTATATTGGCTGGCAAACAAGGGGAGGATGAGAGGAAATAGGCTCCCTTTTAGAAAGATCCTACCAGCCTAAGATTTAAAGCCATTCTCTCTTTCGTTCTGCCATGTGAAGCAACTTCAGAGCCTGTCAGTTTCATAAGAATGCAACAGCCCAGCTGGATCTGACCACAGGCCTATCTAGTCCAGCATCCTGTTCCCTACATTGGCCAACCAGATACCTGTAGGGAATCTGCAATCAGGGCCTGAGTGCAACAGCACTCCCCTGCCCTCCAGTGGTTTTCAGCAACTGATATTCAGAACCATTTCTGCATCCAACTGTGGACTTATAGCCAAGCCATGTCTACAGCCATTGATAGTGTTATGTTCTATGAATTTATCTCATCCTTTTTTTAAAGCCATCCAAGTTGGTGGCTACCACTGTTTCTTGTGGGAGCAAATGCCATAGTTTGACTAAGCATTGTGCGAAGTAACACTTTATTTTGTCTACCCTAAATCTTCCAACTTCATCTTCATTCAATGTCTAAGTCTTCTAGTGTTATGAGAGCAGAATATATTTTTCCTCACTATCTGCTTTCTTCATGCCATGTATAAATATAATTCTTACTTGCCTCTCCTCTAAAGCCCCAAATGCTACAAACTTTACTCACAAGGCAGTTTCTCCATCCACTTGATAATTTTGGCTGCCATTTTCTAAATATTTTCTAGCTCAACAAAACCCTTTTTGAGGTGAGGCAACCAGAACTGTACATAGCTTTCCATGGCAGGTGAAGATGATGGACTTTTGGGAGCTAGCCAACCTGACCGGAAGAGTCCGCGACCAGAAGGAGGAGGAGTACCAGGAGGAATGGATGAAATTCAAAGGCTATTTAGCTAAGTATGCTAAGATAACTTAAATGCAAGTATTTCTATTTAAGTACCAGATTGGCTTAGGATTTAAATATGTGATGTTATAGAATAATATGTTTAAAGTTAATATGAAAAGAAAGAAAGATGTTACTTGACTAAGTAAATTTCATGAGAAATTAGTTTTGGAAAACTGTTACAATGATATACATTGAAATTCAGCCAGGAGGATTCGAGGAAGTCACTTAATAATGTTAACAAAAGTAGAATTAGTACAGTTAGGATTTATGTTTGTTTGTTTGTTTATGTTTGTTATAAATTTGGAAAATCAATAAAAAAAATGAAAGAAAGAAAAAGAACATAGCATTCCAAACTATTTGTTAACTGTTTTGCTTTGTTAAGATTACAAAGGAAATGATGCAATTTCTATTTGTTAACTATTTGTTAACTGTTTTGCTTCAGAATTTTAAATTACAAGGCAGGTCATATATTCCCCAAATGCAACAGTTAAGATCACAAAGGAAATGATGCAATTTCTTCTTAGGCCATTTTTAGGCTTCCGATCTAAATGCAGAAAATAGGGCTGAAGGTCATTTAGGTTCTATGTAGGCAGGCAGGCGCAATCATTATGAACAGTTCCATTTTTACAATGAGGGATCCTTTGCTTTGGTTCTAGGGAACCAGTAATGAAATCCAGGAAGTCCCATGTTCCTGGTTTAATGTGCAAGTCCTCATCTAGAAATGCTATAATAAAAGCACCCTAATGTAGTTGACTGCATTGCAGATTGGGCTGTAAATCAAGATAACTTTGTTAAATGATAAGCAGTAGTAGTATGCGCATTCCACCAACTCTCTTTTCAGTGAGGCTTTGGATTGCTGTTTGCATTCCCCTCATTTAGCTACAAGTAGGGTGTTAAAAGAATGCACACAGGTCTGAGACTGGAATGCAGTTAGCAGCCTGAAAAGGGGAGGATCTATAAATCAAAAAGGATAGACTCATGCAAAGAGGCTGTTCGTTCAGGCCATTTGTCATGCCTCCTTTATTCATTATTAAGTATTTGGAAGCACCATGCGCAAGTCATTGTCTCAACATCAATTCTTTACCGGTTACAATAACTGGGGAAATGTTCCCAGGAAGATGACTAATATAAAGGACCACAAAACATTTAATCATTTTAAATGAAAGTTCAACACATTTTAACAAAATGTTCAATATGCAATTAATAATGTTTGGAATAGGTAGGGAGCATTACATTTTAGCATAAAGCACTGAGAAGCTGCCTCTTTAATTCTTGAGCTTCCTGAATCATGAAGAGCCACTGCTAAATGTGACATTCATCAGATGAAAACCTAGCAGAGCTTGAATAGCTGCAAATGTCATGAAGCTATGCAACAAGCAGCCTTCCAGCTTAAAAGGATACCAGCAGCCTGGGAGAAAGGTTCGCAAGCTGTGTAGTGTTACTAAAGGTCTCTACTTCCAGCTGTTAATTTGAGCCTTCTTCCAACTCAGATCAAAAGCCTTTCTGTCTGATGCACAACCATCTAACCATACCCTGAATGGAAAGAAACCTCCTGTAGCACTAATTCTGATTCTATCAGCATACGGCTCCTGGGATTGATGTTTTAGATCCCCTTTTCCCAGATGAGCAACTGAGATTAATTGGAATCTGTATAATTGGCAAAACTGTGGTAATATTGAGTAAATTTGGGGAAATTAATAAAAAAATATTTTTTTAAAAAGAAGGTGGTGCTGGAAGACAGCGTGGAGAGGCTTCCTCAACCTCGGCCCTCCAGATGTTTTGAGACTACAATTCTCATCATCCCTGACCACTGGACCTGCTAGCTGGGGATCATGGGAGTTGTAGGCCAAAAACATCTGGGGGGCCGAGGTTGAGGAAGCCTGGCGTGGAGCTTGAGATCTGGGGAGATTGATTTTCCAGTATGTTTGGTGCAAGCAAATGAAACATCATATACTTGATGAAGAAATCCGCCAGTGAAAGTAAATGATAGTAGTTCATATTAGCTAGAACATCCCTCCTAGGTTTAAGCTATGTGGCCTACCAACAGAGCATATTTGGAAATATTGTCTCTTGGAGTCTAGCTTAGTGGAGTCTGCTTTGGCCGAGCAGGGTGAAGTGAAATATAAACTCAACTCACTACTTCCAGCATTCATTATCAAATAAAATAATGAATATTCCACCCTGTTCCCCTCCACTGCCATATCATGGGACTGCTACTATTTCTCTCATCCAAGAGGACATAGAGCCATAAGCCCCCAAAAGAAATGGTACATAAAATCATTTAAAGGAATTGGCCTGTAGGCTACTAACAACAAACCATTTGTTCCAGAGTACACATGCAATGAGTGTATCCAAGGTCAAAGGTTTGTGCACTATTTGGACTATTCCCCAAAGAGTCACACAGAAAGGCATTTCAAAAAGTTTATTCATGTCAGAGCCAGGCTATACCTGAATCTAGACTTGAAAGACAAGATTTTCAATTCAAGGTCTTTCAGGCCAATGATTAGAGCTGGAGGCTTGAGCTGGGGCCTGGAAAGGCTGGGTGCTGCAAGCAGGAGGTTCTGTTGACCAAGCGAGGACCTAACTCATAGTTTTTAAACCTGGTCAAACCAATGCAGATAATTCATATTGCTTTCCAGAAGCTGAATGTTGCACACCTCTCTTCCATTCTAGACATGAAGAAGGTTCTAAGCAGAACTGATAGTCTAATGGGATACAGTGCCTGCTAAGTTCCAGCCTTGAACCACATGGATTCTAGTTCAAATGCAAAGGTCCCTGGAACTTAAAAAAAGCACAACAACTTCCCAAGTATTTTATAAGTTAAATATATTCAATTCAAGAAGGCGTGTGTGTGTGTGTGTGTGTTAAACAAATCATAATTGGAGAATGCCATCTTGAGACACTGTTTAGTTCAATTGGAACAAGCTACCCTAAAAGCACACACATATGTTTGGCAAGTGATACAGACTGACCTCTCCTAGGCTGCTCTCCAAGGTCCTTCACCCCAGGCATAATTTTATAAAGGCCAGGGATGAGTGGGATATGCCAGTGGCCACAGACAATGAGACAGAAAGGTTATTAGATGGCCATATTACTCCAAGCAGATTAAGTGGCTCTCCTACCTCTCCATTCTCAGCAGTGACATATGAACGCCCATGTGCATTACTATTGTGATGTGTATTTTAATTTGTAAGCTATCTTGACTTAGATTTTCTCCCAAGAATGAGGGGCATGAATGTCAAAAATATACAAATAAACATTGCCCTTGTGGCTAGAGTTTCACCAGCAAAAGAAATTATGTGTTCAAGCCAAACTGTTCTGGCAGCAGTACAAGCAACAATCCTGTAATTACATGGGTTGCCCATAAGCACACATAGCTGAGCATGGAATAGCAGCCTCAAAATTTTCAGCCGCCTTAGGCAGCCTCACTTGGAAGCACTTCCCACAGAGTTCTGTGAAACCTGCTTACCAGAAAGCGTGCTTAGGACAGCAACCTTCAAAGAATAACACTGAAGATATGTAATTTGAAAAGGCAGCTTAGAAAGAAAGAAAAACCTTTTTTTAAAAAAAGAGTAAGAAGGTCTGCTCTACCCATTTTTTTATTCAACTATATTCTTTTTCCCTTCTGCAAAACAAACCACCTTTCCACATCCTACAATGGACAATGGCAGATGCAGTAATATCCAACCCAGTTTATCCAATGGATAGTTTCTGTATGCATTTGGAAGCAAGGTGGAGAGCAAACCAAGGGCTACTGAAATGGCTGAAGAACAAGCGATGATTAAGCACCTCCATCCACCCCTTGTAGGTTTGCTTAAATCATAGTGAATGTAAGACAGATGATCTAAGCCTGCAAAAATGTATCTGGTCACTTGCAGTAAATGTTTGTGAAACAGCAGATCCTCATATCCCGGCCAAAGTTGTTCCTGGTTTGGAAGTGTTTAAACAGTTCCTAGCGGTTTTCACTGGTGACCTACTTAGTCAGAACTCTAGACTGCCACATGCAAGGGAGGGCAGAGTTTCCCACAGTGGTTTGTAGTTCAAGATGCAAGACTGGATCTAGGACTCTGAACTATTGCCCTGTTGCTGTTTGACACATGCTTTTCCAAAGTGCTGAGAAATTTTTTCAACTCTGCTTATTCTGCCTTCTGTGATTTGAAGTATGATGGAAACAGACTCTTTAGTCTACATGAAAACTAATGGGGTCAACCACCAACATCCTAGGGTGCAATTAATTAACGAAGCACTAAACAGAATGACGGCAAATAATTGCAACCAACATTTTTAGATTTGTCACACGCAAAGTGCCAAGTATTAAATAATGTGCTTTGTTCCTTCTAGCCTACTGAGCCAGATAATAGGTAACAGTGATCACAGGGAAAGTGTAGGCCTGATTATATGCCATACACAAAGCTATAGGCCAGGAAAGCCAGATGTCCCTGTTGCCAATGCTGGTTATGGTACCCATGAGGCAGAGACACATCTATACTTCACTAATGAGGAAGGAGCAGTAATAAAGCAGCAGTTTCATGCTTCCTAACTTCTACAATAGCTTGGCAAAACAAATAAATGCATAGGAACAAGTTACACACTAACTGTGCTAGCTACATACAAAAGCTGAGTTCTCAAACAACACTAAGTCATGGTTCATTTTAACCATACAGTATTTTGTTCAGCAAACTATGAATTACAGGCATACAAACGAATGATGCCTTGTTTCTCCAAAGCTTTGTTAGTTTTCCAGCTTCTCTCTCCTTGTGTCTATGTAGCTTAGCAAGCATCTGGAATGAAGTGGCAAAACAGGCCATGGTCAAGCAAGGCTGCTGGATTCAGACATATTACCAAACAATAGTTAAGAACAGAAGCCATGGTTCATAAGCCAACAACAAACCATTGTTTCACAACATGATTGGTAATCACAAGCTCAAGCAAACCACACTTCAGCTAAATAGACTGTAGCCTTTCTTCACTCTAACTGCTCTCCCATACCAGACTGATACAACCTTATGAGCAGCAGGAGAGATTTTATAGATCTACCAGTGCACCTAGTGCATTGTGTGGAAAACAGTTAGCACCAGTATAATATTAGCATTATATTATAAGATTGACAAAGTACAGTGCACAGGCAATGCCTATCATGTGCCCCTTCTGAAGACACAACTTGGAATGCAGAGAAATTTATTATATATACAGCCATTTAGTCCCAACATGGCAAGTTTCCAGCTCCTCAAGAAATTTTGGCTGAATATGCAAGGCTTGCAAGTTGTAAATACTGTCCTAGCTTGCTTGGATTATATTGTCTAGCACCAGGCCAGCCTTAAGACAGTGCATATTTATTACTGCCAAAAGATTATTTCAAATAGTTTCTTAATTTCACACAAGTTCATTCTGATATGCATTCAGCAATAAACATTCAGCAAAATATTTCCTCTATGTAACAGTGCAAGCAACAGGGAGGGCAGCTACACAAGCTTTTAAATGTGGCTATTTCTTCCAACATGAAGCCAAGGAAGAGGGAAATACTAATTAAATGACAATAGTTACATTCTTTAGCAGGTAAGGCTTGCACATAACACAGGAATGTTCTACTAAACTGGGCCTTGTCAGAGACAAAAGCTCCACGTGGAACCTTATAATTTATCCCTATAAAATGGCAGTCACTTTTGTTTCATTCAATATTACAGCACGAAACAAACTTGCTCTGAAACATGTTTACTACTCCACCAATTTCCCTAAGAGAGGGAGAGATTTCAGACAGCAGCATTTAAAATCTAAAAACACACTAAGGAAAGGCGTTTAAAATAAATGTGTGTTTTTTTAATAGGGAAATAAAAAGTTGTTTTCAGCAAGGTCAGATATTCCTTGCATTTTTCATACAAAAGTGAAGCGGTTTTGCTGTGTCTATATCCCTTATGTTACTCTGCAGTTTGGATTGTGGACTAATAAGAAAATCTCATATTGTGTTGACCTCATCAAAATATTAAAGATAATCTTTCTGAAACTGCCGCATCCAGTGCATTCTGGTATCAAAACTTCTGAAAGAAACTTAAGCATGCTGCTACAGAGCAGATGAAATCAGCAAAATATGCATTTTACACACTTCTTATCCTAAAGTACACATTTTGTATACATTTAACCCAAAAAGAAACATTTTGGCTTTTTTGAAAAAGGTGATCACTATAGTTCAAGATTCAGAAAAGTACAAAAACTGTGGAGTAATTGCATTCTGGTATGTATATTAGTCCAGGAATTGCAAAGCAGGTTGGATTGCTTAAAAATGCAGGCTGAACATAATCCTTGAGCATCCTTAGCATATGTCCAGTTCAGATGTGATGATCTCAGGCCAAATAAACCATGGTTTGTTGTCCTGAGAACAAACTATGTGCCCACATCCTCCCACCTCCCCTCATGTGCCCAGCTTTTGGTGCTTATATCCTGGCTTTTAAAAAGTGTCCTGTGATGTCAGAATTAGGAAACAGTGTTTTGACAAGGCAGGATTATGATAGCCAAAGCTGGGAGCACAAGTGGGGTTAGGAGAGGACACATGCTTACTCTCCAGCCAATAAGCTTTGGCTTAACTGGCTTGAGTTCATTGTGTCTGAACCAGGCCAAATAACCTCAAATATGGTCTTAAATATTTTGCATGCATTTAAATACATCAAAATTCAAATAAGCAAAACTGATCTCTTTCTCTGAAAGAGGAAAGTGGGACGCTTGCAGACATCTAGCTCTGCCAAACAAGGACAGTGTGATCCAGTTATATTGCTAGAGTTAGTGGCAGGGAATTGCATTCACTAGACAAAAAAATAATAATCATTTGGCACATTTTATAATTGCCAAAGGATGCTATTTTTATTTCTGCTTGGCAGATGTGTCTGCAAGAACCTGACAAGTTCATTCACGACTTCTCAGGGGGCCTGACAAGCTCTTTCTGGAACCCTGACCTCCCCGCACCCCCACATGCTTAGCCTCCATTGATTTCCCCCAGCCACATAGACAAGTGCACTGCAGACAGGCACACTGGTGAGGCCAGTATTGTTTGCTCCATCCAGGGTATTGCAAGTGCACAATTCCTCCTATGCCTCATTATCCAATAGTTTTTCTGGATGTTTTCTGTACTTCTGGATTAGTACCTACCAAGCCTCAAAATTAGAGCATGGACACATCCCATACAAATGCACTCACATTTTAAAAAAGGTGTGTGTTGCACACCACTGTCTAGTCACTAAAGAAAGAGAGAGGCAATGTCACACCAGGAATACACAGTATATCCAAAATAACACACCGTTAAAAGCATCATCAGCACATATTCGATGAGTATAACTAATGCTGCAGAAGCCATTGCCATGGGGGTGCTGTCATTTTGTTTCCTGTGATCTAAGAAGAGGTGACTATACCGTGACAGGTTAGGAATATGACTGATCTCACCATCATTCAGTGTACCACCAGTGGGGATGGGATTGGGGAAGGAGAGCCCTGGGCTTTTATAACATTTTCTCTCTCCATCGGCAGCTAGTAAAGACAAAGGCAAGAATATAGCTATATGAGATCTTATGGAGCTGAGAACTGCACTGAAAGGAATTACTTGTGAAGCACACTTTGAAACCCTCTGACAAAACAGAGGGGTTAAAAAATTTGTTTAAATTGGCCCATGTAAATATCTAAAATGCGCAGAGCTGCTGCAGAGAAAGGCTCTGCGACTACAGCACCCTGTCTAGTATTGCTAATCTCCAGAATAAAATAAAAAGAGTGAAAAGGCACAGTTCATCTTCTCTGGAACATATGTGAACACCACAGTGTTTGCACATAACGTTAAAGCAATGTTTAAAATAAACCACGAATTCATGTGAATGATCAGCATACAGTGGTACCTCTGGTTACGAAAGCTTCAGGTTACGAATGCTTCAAGTTATGAGCTCCGCTAACCTGGAAGTAGCTGCTCCTGGTTGCAAACATTGCCCCAGGAAGCGAAAGGATAAGAATGGTTTCAGCTTAAGAACGGACCTCCAGAATGAATTAAGTCCGCAACCAGAGGTACCACTGTACTGTAATAGTGTGTGCTGGTCATTAGTGCCCACTTTACTCCTCCCTCCCTCCTCTACAGTATCTGCCACATTGGAAGGAAACAAACCAAAGGCTGGCTTACACATGTATACAAACTTGATCAACTCCTGCCTGGAAACCTATGTCCCCACTGTAGAAGGACACATGGATCCAGAATTGGCCTCCACAGTCACTTACAGACTCACTGTTGAAACCGTGTTTATGGAAGACAATCTTACTTGGCTACAAGTGATCGCCAAAGAAGACAAACCACAACTCATGGTTTGTTTATCTCCAAACAAACTACGAGTGGAAACCAAAGTTCATTCTTGGCTTACTCAATCATTGATGGTTTGGAGGAAATAAACCATGATCACTGATTAACATGCAACCAGCTTCTGGTTTGTTTTCTCCCACAGTGTGGCAAATCAGGTACACGGCTGACTTTTGGTCCTGCCAGTCTAGGAGTTATCATAATTTAACCCAATTGATTAACTTAAAGATAAATGAGCTGAACTAACAAAAGTCAAGGGGTCTTATTCAAGCCATTCAATGGATGCCAGTATAAAGCTGGAGTAAGAAATAAAGCTGAAGGAACAAATTAACATTTGCTTACTGGTGGCATTTCATGTCAATGAAAGATGCTGGGGAGGACACAACTAAACACATGAACCCACTACACAAATAGGAAATGATGAGTCTGGTTGGGAGAAGAGGAAGATCATGAGGCCGGATGGCTGTGAGAGATTAGACAGGCTCAGTGAAAAAGTTGATTACTGAAGACAATGTTCCAGCTTGGACTACAAACCTCTCTCTATTGTTTAAGATTCCTTCCGAGACAGCTGGAAAAGAGCACCCTTCCTTCAACACAATGTCATCCTTTCCAAACTCCTGTTTTCTTTGGATCTGAAATTAAGTGGCACTATTTGGAAAGGGCCCCCAAATAAGAGGTTTGAGGAAGCAAAGGAAAACGAAAAGGGATGTTTCTGCCAAAAGAAGCATTTTGTTACGACTAGAATTTAATTTACTTCTCTAAAGGTTTTTTAAAAATACAATTTTAAAAAATATTTTTGCAAAAAGTATTATGACTTGAAGCATTCAAGCAAATTCGCGCTCATGATCAAGAACATTATGTAGCATGCAGGACAACTACAGTGTAACTCAATAAAACAGAACAATGAGAACATTAGGAATACGGTTCTAAACAGTTATTTCCAAGCAATGGTACTGCAAAGTAAAGGCTGGCCCAAACCATACATTTAAAGCACATCTAATGCACGTTTTGGACCATAAAGAAGGCTGATCGCCGAAGAATTGATGCTTTTGAATTGTGGTGCTGGAGGAGACTCTTGAGAGTCCCATGGACTGAAGGATATCAAACGTATCCATTCTTAAGGAAATCAGCCCTGAGTGTTCACTGGAAGGACAGATCGTGAAGCTGAGGCTTCAATACTTTGGCCACCTCATGAGAAGAGAAGACTCCCTGGAAAAGACCCTGATGTTGGGAAAGATTGAGGGCACAAGAAGAAGGGGACGACAGAGGACGAGATGGTTGGACAGTGTTCTCGAAGCTACAAACATGGGTCTGACCAAACTGCAGGAGGCAGTGGAAGACCGGAGTGCCTGGCATGCTCTGGTCCATGTGGTAACGAAGAGTCGGACACAACTAAACAACAACAATGCACGTTTGAACCACATGACTTCTCTCTAAGTATCCTAGAAACTGTAACTTGTTAAGGGTGCTGGAAACTGTAGGTCTGTGAGGCAGAAACTACAGTTCCCATAATTCTTTAGGGAAGGTCGTGTCCTTTAAAAATGCGTGTTATTTAAATGTATGGTGTGGATCTGCCCTATGGGTGCATAGTTTTGGAATCTGAGTTTCCTACACTAGCCATGAATTATGTCTCCAAGCTTATGCTATGGTTACAATGGGCATGGTTTGTGCTGTATTTCATAAACCAACTCAGTGCTATAATTGTAAAGGATGGAGATTAAGATGAATTAATCTTCTCTGCAGGATCTGTACTGAGCTAGCTGTGCAGATGCTGATACCCTGACCCCGTTTTAACTTTACTGTCAAATCCTCCACTCTTACGTTCAACACTGCAAATTATTCCATAATAAAGAATTCTGAAGGAATGAGGATCTCATTTTATCATCACAACTCTGTGAGTGAAGTTAGGCTGAGAGGGGAGAGGGTGATCTGCCCAGGGGCAACAATGTTAGTTCTGAATGAAGCCCTGATTTTTTGTGGGTCCTTGACATTTCAGAGCCAACTAAAGGTACACTAAAAGGGAAAAATATCTGAAGGTCTTGGGATACCACATCTGATTGGATGCAAGGGTATGATTTCACTTAACAATCTGGGGAAACAAGGCTCGTGGTTTCAAAAATAGCTCCCTAGTTAATCAGAAAATGATATTCAGCCCAGCATTTCAACAGTTCAATGCACAAATGATAAACTTATAATTAGAAATCACTCACATAGAACATGGCTGCATATACAAAAGTAACAAACATCTGCAAGTGAAGCAAAGAAAACCATTCATTATCAATTGATGTTGGGATGTACCCTTTCAAAACCAAAATGAACTCTTTTTGCTGTTTGTGTGTTTGTGTGTGTGCTCTTTTCAAAAAAAGGACTTATGAATGGGAAAATGTTACTTTCAGAAGGAAAGAAGCCGTGATAGGAGAAACCATGAGTTTAGTTTTGTTGTAGAGCTCTGCTTTTTAAAAAACAAAATAAAACACCTGCATTGCAGGGGGTTGAACAAGATGAACGCCTTGGTCCCTTCCAACTCTGAGTCTGTGATTCTGTCTGTGATTTGATGATTTCAATAATTTTGATATCAGTCTCAGGCAGTCTAAGTCTGCTTGCAGATGTCGGTTTTATATATAAATATGTACTACTAGTGGTATTTATCAGAAACAGCACAATCGGAGCATTCTTTCTGTGCACTTAAATATGTAAATACAAGGCAGCTGGGGTCACTAAACTGTTAAATTGTGCAGCATAGCACTGTGAGTAATCTTATTCAGAACACAGAGATAAACTTGCTTGCTCCATTAAAGTCAACTGGCCTTTAGATTACACTGTATTTCTCCAATATAAACAGTGGCGTAGCGTGGGGGTGCAGGGGGGGGCGGCCGCACCGGGCGCAACATCTGGGGGTTAGGGGGCGCAAATCCACGGATTAGGGGGCACAAATTACTTGCCTTGCCATGGGTGCTGACAACCCATGCTACGCCACTGAATATAAAGAAAAGAAAATTTGCATTGAAATACAGTAGTACCTCGGTTTACAGACGCTTCAGGTTACAGACTCCACTAACCCAGAAATAGTATCTCGGATTAAGAACTTTGCTTCAGGATGAGAACAGGAATCGCACGGCGGCGGTGGGAGGCCCCATTAGCTAAAGTGGCACCTCAGGTTAAGAACAGTTTCAAGTTAAGAACGGAGCTCCAGAACGAATTAAGTTCTTAACCTGAGATACCACTGTATTTAACCTAAAGCCTATATTGCTAAGAAAAGGAAAAGGAAATTGTTCTTCTCCTATGATGTTATTTATCGTATTGTTAACATACCAGTGGTATTAATAACATACCAAGGATGCTCGAAAAATCCAATGCACTGACTACCCAAAGTGGCTTTCATTTATAGCTTGCATTTCATTGCATCTGAACAGCTGAAGAGTCCATTTAGCTTTGTCTGTTTCAAATCATAATTCTTAAATTATCTAGCATAACTCAGCAAATACATCTGGTATGAACTGCAATTTCTTACGTGTTTAAAATCCAGTGGGGATGGAAGAAAGTCATGTTAAATATTCCAATGCACATGATTTAGGCAAAAGCTTCATTATTGATGTATTTATTTTTAAACACATGTTTTGGCCAAAAAGCTAGCCAGCCATGTCATTCTAACTCCCTTTGATGGGTAAAGTCAAATTAACAAGTGCTCTAGGGGATTTGTGAATGGAGGAAGGAAAAGGGCACCCTGGGTTTCCACTCACCCGGATTACAGCTCTGACACTTTGATTTTCTTTCCCCACAATAAAAACTGTGAGTTGCTTTATTCATAAAGTTCCAAAGGGTTAAGAAAGAAAGAAAAAATGTGATTACTGTGCTGCATCTGGATCCTTAGCCTTATCAAAGCTGTCATGGGACACAGAAAATGTTTGCACGTTTTATCTGAAAAATGTCAACCAAATTCACAGAACTAGTCTGTAGGGTATAACAAGAAGGTCTTCCTTATCACAAGCAAACAAAGCAATTATTCTGAATATGGAATAGGGAAGCAAAAAACATGGAAATTGGCAGTTTCAGTGTTTCTGTTGCTTCAAGTCCTTCCTCCATCCACCCCCTCTCATGCCCATGGGACCAAAATTCTGGCTAGCAAGGAAATTTTCACATAAAAGCCAATGGCACTCTCTGAAGCTACATACTTTCAGGCCTGAGAACATCTTTCCCCAAAGACATAACCCAACGGATTCCACCCCCACCCCATGCTCCTTGGCTCAATGTTCTGTTCCCATGGCTTAAATATGTGGGTCATTGAAGATCTAGACATTTAACGGAAACTAGGATAAGAGAGAGACATGCCCCTCCTGCCAAGGCTTCCAGATCCTATTTGCAAGAGGACATTTATTGAAATAAGTGGAAGGGGAAAGAGACGAGTTTTGAAAACCATTTCCAGAAAGGTAGCTGTACTGTTGTCTTGCTTTTGTTGCAAGCAGTTCTTAGTGAGGACCAGAATAGTTTCTGCTGATCAAAATAGACCAGCATGGGGCAAAATGATCACAGGATTTACCGTATTTTTTGCTCTATAAGACACACTTTTTCCCTCCTAAAAAGGAAGGGGAAATGTGTGTGCATCTTATGGGGCGAATGCAGGCTGCGCAGCTATCCCAGAAGCCAGAACAGCAAGAGGAATTGCTGCTTTCACTGCACAGCGATCCCTCTTGCTGTTCTGGCTTCTGGGATTCAGAATATTTTTTTCCTTGTTTTCCTCCTCCAAAAACTAGGTGCGTCTTATAGAGCGAAAAATACGGTGCTCAGTGTAAAGGCAATTCCTTATACAAAGCGCTTTACTTCTCAAAACAGTGAACAAGTAATAAACCTGAAAACCGCACATCTTAGGAAAGCATGAAGTATATGAATTCCAAACATGTGTGGTATAGTGCCAACTGTCTAACCCTAAGCCAGGGGCAGCATCAAGAGTTGACATCACTGGGTCCTTGGCAAGGCCTTCTGCCCCCTGCTCTTTGCTGATATGAGCAAGAAAGCAGGGAGGAGAGCCAGGAGTTAACTTCTGTATGTGTTGTCTTCTCTAACTCACTCCAAGAAATGATGCCAATTGAGCCCAGAAGGAGAGGAAAGTGAATGGGAAGTGCCGAAGAGGAATGCGTGTTCTGGAAGAGGGGTGGGGCACAGAGAAAATATTGCCCAAGCCCCCTCCCCCCCCCAAAAAAACCTCCTAGAAATGGAAGTATTTCTCAAAACGAGACCACCTTTATTTATGCATTCATTCCAAATAAAATGCAAATCCCAAAGTGGTTTACAACAGCAAAGTGAAACTTAAGAAAACAAAATAAGATATGTAACAGAACAGAACAATAAATAAACTATCTGAAACAGTAACAGCTAACCGGCCAATCTGTTAAGAAAATCTAATCAGTAGCCCATAAAAACCAGGGGGAAATTAAATACATTTTCAGGCAGCACCAAAAACTCAAGAGTGAGCACCTTTCTTATTTTGGGGAGGTGAATGGTTCCACAGACTAGGCACTGCAAGATAAAAGTCTCTCTGCTTACTGTCAGGTGTTCTTCTCCAGCAGGCAGCAGCACAACCAGAAGAGCCTCATCCCAAGATTTTATGAGCTGAGGGAGTTGACATGGGCAAAGACGTTCCTTAAGATATCCAGGTCCCAAGTTGTTAAGCCTTTTGTAAGTCAACATGCCAAACTTTGTCTGGCAGCACGGCATGAGCATGAGTAGGCTGCTCCCAACAGCAGCCTAACTACTGTATTTTGAGCACAAGGGCTCCTCTCCACACAGCAGGGAAGAAAAGAAGGGGTACAGGGCCACCCCAAATCATTTTGCTGCCTGAGGCAAAGAACAAATTGGTGCCACCTCCCTACCCCAATTCTGTGTACTGTAGTCAGCTGGGTCAGCAGAGGATTAAGTTCAACAGTGGCAATGAGAGAAGACATGGAGAAAGTGGCATGCAGCTGAGCAACAACTGCTGTCACAGGAAGACAGGGGCACAACCAAGGAGGGAGGCTACTGCGCCATTAGCATCGACCACCTGAGGCCATCACCTCACTCTGTCTAATGGCAGAGCCAGTCCCAAGGGAGGAAAAGGTAAATCAGAAGGGACAAGATAAATGGGTTCCAAATGGGAGATATAGGAAAGAGGAGAGGGAATTATGAATTTCAAAGTGGGTTTGGGGATGGGGATACTGTGAGAGAGTTCTCAGATCAAAATAAGTCCCTGAGAATATGGGGGCAAGATGACACAATTGACAGAAGCAGCAAACAGGCCTTCTTAAGCAGGGCTTAGAGCTTTAGGCATGACAGCCAACAGCAGGAATTAGTGAAGGATGACCAAATGCAAAGGACACCAAGGGAGTTGAAGAAGGAATTTATTGGTATTATTAGCATTATAAAAAAATTAAGAGAAAAAAATCAGCTGCTGTTGGTTCAACATGGCAAGCGACACCCGCCTAAGTTTCATCTTTGGGAAAGCTATTAAAGATACAGAGCCACTTCCAAATATGCATGTGGTCACCCTTTAACAGCCTCTCTCAACTTTGGATCCCCAGATATTGGAATACAATTCCCATCATCCTAACTAGCAGGACTCAGGAATGATGGGAGCTGTAGGCCAATAGCAACTGGGGACCCAAGGTTGAGAAAGGCGGCCCTGTACTATATGTTGCACCCGTCAGTTGACATCTGAAGGTGCCATTGTTCCAAAGCAAAGGCAGCAAGGCTTGACAAGAGACTGATTTAAGTCAAACTTCAGAATCTCCTCTATATCAGTAGTGGCCCATGTCATGTCCTTTTCCACCAAGAGTTTTGTAGGTTTTCAATTATTATCAGTAAAATTATAAACTGAATTGATATGAAGTACAGTAAACAGAATGAAATACAGTACTGACAAATTTCTAAGCAAAAAGTACCTTCAGAAATTAGCATGCATGCTCAAAAACTGCTCTCTCTAAGAGCAGCTGGATTAATCATGCTTAACACTAACAGAGCTAGTTTATTTAAATCACAATTGACTGAAACCCCTAGGGCCTAATCAAGGGAGGTCAGGACAAATCTAACCAGTGTTAATCCATGTGTGACACACACACAGCATGCAAGAATTAAATGCCTTACAGAATAATTTGAGCCTTGTGGCTTGGGAGAATGCACATAGCAGGAGGGCAGTGGAGGGAATACCATATGCTTGAGTGATAATGCAGAACACCAACAATGTGTATGCACACACAGCCTGCTGAGAACATATAGCCAGTTAAATCACAATTCACCATTAATTAGGATTGCCCCTTCGCTTTTTATTGGCCCTGTTTCTGTGCCTTTAACAGCAGCCCACCATTAAGTAAATGGACAGGTGAAACTTTTTATTTCCTCCACCACTGATCTCTATGCCAGGAAATGCTTCACCTGCTTATTTTCTTAGTGAAAGACACAGGAGCTGGACCTATTTTGCTTGCTTCAAAGGTAGCAATTCTACACTTAGGCTAGGTGTCTTTTTCTTTCTTTTCCTTTTTACAGGATACCAGGCCACTTTAAGGTGGAGACAAGCCAAAGGCACAAATGCAGGTTCCTACCATTGTGAAAAGCAGGCGCAAAGAGGGCAGGGCCCAATCAAAACCACAGGAGGACCAAAAACCACAGGAGGACCAAAAACACTCAGGGGCTCCTGCCCTGGCTTTTTCCTTTTTTTACAATAAAACAAAACAAAACCTTGCATCATATCTTATAACTACAACAAGAAAACACTATACAGTGGTACTTCGGGTTAAGGACTTAATTCGTTCCAGAGGTTCGTTCTTAACCTGAAACTGTTCTTAACCTGAAGACCACTTTAGCTAATGGGGCCTCCTGCTGCTGCTGCTGCATGATTTCTGTTCTCATCCTCGGGTTACAGACACTTCAGGTTACAGACTCCGCTAACCCAGAAATAGTACCTCGGGTTAAGAACTTTGCTTCAGGTTGAGAACAGAAATCATGCAGCAGCGGTGCAGCAGCAGGAGGCCCCATTAGCTAAAGTGGTGCTTCAGGTTAAGAACAGTTTCAGGTTAAGAATGGACCTCTGGAACGAATTAAGTCCTTAACCCAAGGTACTACTGTATGGTCAAACTATATGTGAATGCAGGAGATGTGTGATCTTGACTTTTGGATTTTCTAATTTATATTAAAGAAGGTGGAGCAGGCTCCAGATTTGACCAGAACAGCAACACTGGAGGCGTAGACAGCGGCACACAGAGGGCAGGGCAGGGCGTCAGCGGAGTGGGGTAGGGCACAATCCCATGGCCCGAGCCTGTTCCACTCCGGCGCCCTGCAGGCCCTAGCTACGCCTCTGGTTGTAGAGCACTAACCTTTTCTTCGCTGGCATTTCCCTCATTTAGGCACAAACTGTAATTAGGCTTTCAGAAGAAGGGCGGAAGCAGGGTGAACACGTGGGCAGGTGGGGTTGGGGTCTGGTGTTACTACATGTCCAATAGCTGCTTTGAAGGGAAGTGGTTTGCTCAAGAGAACAGGGGCGGGGTAGTGTGGCCAGTGCTCCTGCCAAATCAAATCCAGAACCCTTATGTGCCTAGCTTAAGGTTAATTTTTAAAACCCTGGGAGATTCAGTCATTGTGTCGTGTTTGGCTCTAATATGGCATGAGTACACCATGTCTTCACACTTTTCAGATAAATATTGGGGGGCAAGGAAATAAACCTCCACTCAGATTTGTTATCACCATCTGGTTATAAATAGCCAACCTAAACTCCCTTTCCTGGATCCTAGACTGAGTGGCATAACCATCAACCCAAGAAGAACATTGAACTCCTACCAAACTACTTTAATAGCCCCTGTGTGTCCACAGGGAAAGCACTATCAAGCACATTGGCATTCAAACTGGGAAAGCTTGCAAGAAGAAAAGAGGAAGGCGCCGGAATTACATGAGCGCACCAAAAGTAGAAAAAGGCTTTTTGGAATACAAATAGCACACGATGAATTTAGGGGTGGGCTTGGAGTAAGACCCATCTATTCCCACCAAAAACATGGAATTGATCTGCAGACAGTTTGATGAGTAATACTTTTGTAGATGCTATTAAAATGCCTGGCTCTCCCTCTCAGTATATCCCAAACACTGCTGTCCCTGGAACTAATTACTTAGGAGCCAGGGTGGTGGTGGTGGTGATGGAATACTACATAGTCCCAACATATTTAGCAGTTGTTCTGTCACTTAAAGCCAGCACCGTTTCCTTAGCAATATCTTCCTCCCACGGTTTCCTGTTCCTGCATGCTACACTAGACAGAGGCATTATGTACAGCAATATGAATATCAAAGTGCACACAGATTTGCAGTCACTAATCTCATGCGTATTTTTAAATTTAAAAGGGGGGAAAAAACCAAAAGAAAGAAGCTGACATTTTGAGAAACTACAGATTCCTACGGGCTTTATAAACCTAGCCTACCCGCAAAAGGAGAACAGAACAAATGAAATTCTGGGCACAACACAGGGCCAAAATGTTCCACCCCATCCTGCCCCCATGTCTTTTCAACATGTTAACAGTTTCAACTGGGATGTCACCCTTTATGAAACTGTTGGAGCACCAAACAGATGTTGTAATTGCTGACACACTGCAATATCCCCCCCACATATAATAGCCTTAAGTTGTTGGCGTCAAGGTTCCTTCCAATGAACTTCAGCCGGGTCTGTCGCCTCCTCCAGCTGACAGGATTGTCAAAAGACAACAGTGAGATATAAATCCTGACCACCTGGGGGAAAAAAACATTGTGTGGGCTTTTATACCCTACGTAAGTTATTTGCTAAATTTCGCACACACCGACTTTTCATCAAGTACCCTCCAGGCCTTCATTCCCTCATAATAACTCCCTTCCCACTCTCAATCTTTTTTTTCTAAATGCTTCCCTACCAGCAATAGCATTTAGATCAGGAAAGCAGGGGGGTGGGGTTGAACATTTAAAACATTCACATTACTCTGATTGAAAATGGAACCTTCCATGGCTGCTTTGAAGTACAACAGAAATAAGCTGTTCACAGATCTTCAGTGTCCCATCTGTTTAGCTCTTGAAATGTATTGTTGTACACACACCCAGGCAGTGAAAGACCAATGCTCAGAGTTCAGTTGCTTATCAGGGTTTCGTTTCCTTGGCATGAATGCCAATAAAGACTGTGGTGTCTTTAGGATAAATGGCTTTATCTACATATATCTACAACTTGAGGATATGATGGAAAGGCTCACAACATTAATGCTTCAACCAAGGGCATAGCCAGGATTTTTGTTAGGGGACAGGCTTTTGTTAGTGGGACCAGAACCTCAGATTTGTATTGGTTTTTATTGATTTGTGGGGGCAGCTCCCCCCGCCCCTCTTTGGCTCCGCCCATGGCGTCAACAGAATTTGTTTCCCCATTAGGTTTCCAGGGAAGTTTCCCCACCCGCAAAGCCATAGTTTTGGGATTCAGCCCACAGAGAAAGTCAACCCTCCCTGTCGGCTTTCAGCTCCCAGTACCAGCCCAAACTCACCCACAAAGCTAGCCTCCCTAGCCAACTGTTTTCCTTCCTTGGATGACAAGGCATCCAAGCTAGGTGAGGGCTAGGTGGGAAAATGGCTACCCACTTCTAGGAGAGCACCGTCACTTAGATGTCACTATGACAACATGGCCCACTCTTTGAGCCATGCTAAAACAGGGTGATTTGATGAGCAGCTAAGTAGCCGAGCAAAGGAACTGATCTGACCTTTTTAGCAGCTTCTTCTACAATATTCTAAACCTCACAGAGATCATATCCCAGGCCTGGAAAAGACCCACAGATATAATTCAAACTGAGCCCCTTCAATTCCTATAAAACTTCACTGCATATGAACACAGAATTTCCATTTCAATAGAGCAGTCAATAACTACTGCTAGATTCATCCTCTATGGAAGGAGTGGGGGAAATGTGGCTCTCTAGAAGCTGCTGGACTACAACTCCCATCATCCCTGACCATTGACCATTGCTGGCTGGGGCTGATGTAAGTCCAACGACATCTCCCCACCCTGTGCATTTGCTTTCATCTTGCATACAGCATATAAGAATTGCCTACCAGAGAACAAGCGTGGAAGCATTTGTAAAGCAGAAGAGAAGCTTGATGTTATGTAAGTGCACATTTTATTTCAAGCCATCAGTGTGCTGCAAATAGGTCTAAAGATCAACAACTGGTCCTTGATAAGTCATCCACAAAATAACCCTGTAAAGATGTTGATGGGAAAACTGAAGACACTCTTCACACCTTTGGACTTCTCCTAGGACTAATGCTACCTGGATCACACTGGCTCCAGACTTAAAAAACCTCACTTCTCTGCAAGCAACTCCCAGCAGGTGGGCTTTTCTTATGCAGAATGTATTGTGCTTAACATCCACTGACAAAAGCAAACAAGGTGCTGAATTATTTTGGTTGCTTAGAGAAATTATTTAAAGCCAAAGAGATTTTTTAAAAAACCCTTGAGGTTATGCTGTATATGAGTCTCTACTTTTTTCTCCTTCTTCCTGTTCAGTGTAGCAAATCTCAAGTTTTGAAAAGATGAATAACTATTAAAAAAGACTCACAAAGACTGCCTCCTACACATTCCACTCAGGAATCTGAAGAGAACACTCTGACTCTCATCAAAGTAAGACAGCACCATAGACGGTAGACACAAACACCCATTTCTCTTCCTGAACTTCTGCGCTGAGCCGAGGAAGGGAACACGTTCCAAAAGCAAACATGCTGGCAGGAGAAATTCACTCCCACTCCACCACATGCCACAAGTCAAAAGGCGACCTGCCTGCAGCTTAGGCATATATCTTGCCTTCAGGGGAAAGTAGTGCAAACGAATTCTGTCACCACACACAGCAGCTCCACACACTCCTGACTGGGTGCTGTAAGTCCCACAACAAAAGCTCTGTCCTAAATAATTCATCAAGTAGCTTATGATTCCCAAGTCATCTCCTATCGTGGCTAATCCTCAGGGCCACAGATAGTGGCATAGTGTGGGTTGCCAGCACCCAGGGGGGTGGGAGGTAAACAGGAAGAACACACATGCACATCCAACTGGCTAATGGTGTCCACACCACCCAGGAGATTTCAGTCATAGAGATAATTAAAAAAGAGTCAATCCATTGTCTGGAGAGGTCACTTCCTGGTTCGCACAGAGAAGCCATTTTCAGTGGAGCCCAGTGATGGAAGCACACAGCTGTATTGAGGCAGCACCAGGTGTTGAAATTTTGCACCCCTAACAATTTTGCGCCGGGGCAAGTGCCCCTGTGCCCCACCCCACTGGCCAGAGACACTCTGCTTCAGCAGTGGAATTGTATTAGATGACTTCAGACCATTCTCTGGCCCAGTGTAATACTATCCTTGAAGAGAATGAGAGCTCCCATTTCGGTGCCCAAAATGACTTAGAGGTCTCATCTAGATCAGAACTGTTTCCCACTTGTATGGTGTCCTTCCAACTTTCTGGGCAGTAAATACATGGTGGCTCTAGCACAAGAGAGTTTTCTTATTAATGCCATCCTCTCTGGCCCACATTTCTCCTCTACTAAGGATAATTAAATTAGCATTAGGGAAGCAGTTTTGAGAGACATGGCATGTTAAATACCTTTTCATTCATTCATAACAGTGATGGCAGCACTGACATCAGCATCACTAATTACTGCCAGCTTCTACAAAAAGCCAGCATCTCTTTTTTTTCTAGACCTCTAAATAATTGCTCAGCTAAGCCAGGATATATTATGTGTTTGGTAACTAGTACACATTTTATACAGTGCTATGAATTTGCTGCTGACTTGGGAGTTCAAAGCAGAACCTTAACTTAGCAGTGTAGCACTTCCAGTCTCCACACTGTCAATATAATTCGACTCTGCACATACAACTAAACAGCTCCCCCACCTCCAACTTCTTCAGAGCAGTTCTAGCTTTTCTTTTTCAAAACATTTACAACAGACCTAAAACAATAAAATAAAAACAAATAATGAAAGGCAAATAGGTAGCTAACAGCATGATCCTACCATTGCCTTATGGCCACCTGGCGGGTAAGGATTGTAAACTCACCTAGGCCAGCAGAACACACCACTATGCCAATGGGAAATATTTTCTGTCTGCATCGTGAATGTAATTTTGTTGCTGGCTTTATGCTGTTCATCACCATGATATTTTCCCTTTAGGTTGGCAGTAAATATATTTTTAGCAAAATAAAATAAAAAAATTAAAGAACTGCAGCAGCATCCTTGCATTGGTAAGATGCTACCACAGTGGAAGCCTTACAGCACCTTGCACAAACAGCAAAGACTCACAACTAAAGTGAGAAGTATTGCTGACCCTTCTCTCCTGAGAATACACACAAACACTCTGCCTCAGGACTCCAGATATAAAAAAACCAACCAGGACTGTCAATTCCATTGCTGCAATGAAGGTGGTAAAGACAGGCAAACATTAGTGAGGTGGAGGGGAGAGCCCACACCTCAAAACTGGACCATCCCCTCTCTTACCAGAGGCACCCTAAGGTGCTCAGAGAATTCAGGCTCCTTTGGCCCACTTCAAACCCAGATCTCCTTTTTCCAGCCACACTGCCCTTTCTCATGGAACCACCAGGAAGATCCTAGGGCTGAACCTTCTGAGTTTCTTGTTGTGCTTTCCACATAGCTCTCTCATTTGCAAAAGGTTTGCCCATCTCATCTGGATGCTAATGCCACTGTGATATTTGATTCCGATGATATTTGGGTGCTTGAACACAGGACTGCACCTAAGTTATGCTAACATTTTAGCACCAGCATAGCAGCCATCCGCTATAGGGGTCACCCAAAACAATTTTAGTCCCATGCTCGCTCACTTTAGATTAAGCTCACTGAGCTTTGAGGGGCTCTTACTTCTGAGTAAACACAGGATCAGGCTGCATATTGACATTTACAAAATGAAGACAACTGCTCATCAAAATACTTACTTGTGAAGGCCCACAGTGCTACATCACATCACATTGTTAGCTTTTTATTCAGTGCCGCTGTGCATAAACTTGGGTGATCTATCTGTAATGCATTATCACAAGAATATTGCTTTGCAGCTTAGGTTGCATTTTCTTCATTTTGTGGGTGGGAGAGAGATTTGAAAGCTAATCTGTACAGCTAGCTCTTAATAAATCACCAATTAATACAGTACAGCTAGATGTTGAGGCAATTAAACTTATGAATGCAGGCTGCCCTCTAGTGGTGGACACCTACCATTGCTGGATAGCGGGTCTTAATTAACATAAGGTGGCTCAAAAGCGAAAGCTTTTCGTTCCTCAAGAATGATAGAAATACAGCCACTCTTGGCTCCCCACTGCATTGCAAAAACTTGGAATGCAAATGAAAGTGCATGAGAAAATGGTTGGTTTCTTGGGGCAGGCGAAGGAAGAGCACACAACAGATTGCAGTAGATGCTGTCCCCTGCTGGCATGCAGAGGAGAGATCTTTCTAGGTCATGACTAGTTTAGCCGCTTCGGTAGGAATGTAGACAGTATTGATGGGCACAAACCATGTAACTGGCATGGACAGTGAGGGGTTTTCAGTGGAATCTGTGCAGAATGGCTGATGCCTGGAAGGCACAGATACATAATGGTCTATTACAATATCATGCAGTCGAGCATGCTCTGCTGGCATATTGCCTTGAGTAAATTACCAATTCCATGCATCTGCCAATACCAGCGGCCATCCTGTCCTGGCTAAAGGCTTTCCTTATGATGTACCAGCTCAAAATGGAGTGCAGGTGGCAAACAAGACCAGGAGAGAAATGGTGGAGAGGGAAGTTTTAGAGACAGAAGGTAAATATCACAGAGGCTTAGGAACCCTGGCCCAGTGGCCAGCTACTGCCTACCCTATTGTACAGGGTGAGTCTTTTAAGAGGCCCCATGGAACATGTGTACTCTGTATCCATGGGGCCTCTTTTAAAGGACTCACCCTGTACAAAAGAAAGGCCCAGGGGAGGGATGGGGAACCTGTGGTTCTCCAGATGTTGTTGGACAGCAATTTCCATAATCCCCATGCAGCCATGAGCTCCCCATCCCTAACACAGAAAATTTGAAGTATCCGAAATAAGCTGTTAAGAACTCTTAAGAGAAGGATAAGCTGTTCAGCTGAAGTGGCTATGCATTGCCTAAGCTTCTATTGGACACCCAGGAAAATTGTTAAAATTTCAAATACAGTGGTACCTTGGGTTACATACGCTTCAGGTTACAGACGTTTCAGGTTACAGACTCCGCTAACCCAGAAATAGTACCTCGGGTTAAGAACTTTGCTTCAGGATGAGAACAGAAATCGTGCGGCGGCGGCGCGAGGCCCCATTAGCTAAAGTGGTGCTTCAGGTTAAGAACAGTTTCAGGTTAAGAATGGACCTCCGGAACGTTAACCCGAAGTACTACTGTAACTTAAAAGGTAACTGGCATTCTAGCTGAATGGGCATGAGATAGAGCTTCTTTAGAAAAACACCAAAAGTGATCTTGGTTGTTGTTTTTTTAAAGAGAGAGTGAGTCATAGCCTGCCTATGTGTTTGCTACTTTCTATAACAGTAGGCCTTTGTATTGCTGCATTAATCCCTTTCTCATCCAAAATCATTCCCATCGGAACATCCAGAATGTGGAATTTGCCTTCTGGGGGATGAATGTGCATCACCCCATGGTAGGACTCAGCCCTACATCAGTTTCCTCCCACTGCATTGCCCTTTCCCACAGGCCTCCTCCATGTACCACCATCACAGCTTGTGCACTAGAAGGTACTGTGGTCTCTCTGCGGCTACCTAACTGGGCACTGGGCATACAAATTGTGGGTGTACTGAGTTGGGTGATGTTATGAGTTTGCTTGGCTATCATCAAGATGACCGGGGGGGGGGGCTCCCTTCCAACTCCATGATTCTATGATCAGCACCTTCCATGCAGGGCTGATGTTGGAATGTGACTATATGAACAATATTGGTAGGAACTGGAGGAGTTGCCTAAGACAGTGTAAGTGTGTCTGTCATTGTTGCTATGTCAGCTTTTGTTTCTAAAGTCGTTGATTCTGCTACAGGTTTAGCTAAAGCTTACCATTACATTTCACTGGCATAATACCCACTAGTACAGTGAGACTAAAGGATCATCGTGCCGGAAACTGACTATTAACCAAAACCTGCAAAGGTATTGACTAAATTGTCTTATTGAATTATACTGCAATCTACCAGTAAGTCTGACCTGGCAGAAACTATGAGCCAGGTGCATGAACCCACAACTTTTGTAAGTCTTAACTTTCCTATTAACTATCACACAGAAATTCATGGCAGCCAACATATAATTGTCTCCAATAGTCAAGGTGCTGTATTTTGAGCTTTCTATATGAGGTATAAAGAATTGAATGAAAGACTGGGACTTGAGTTATTTAACTAACTCATGCAATAAGTTTCCATATAAAGTATTTCTCTTGCATTCATATAACAGACTTGGAGCATAATGCTATTCATTAGAAGCCCCCTTGTGCTCAGTGACCTTTCTCACAAGTAAGTGTGTTTAAAATTGCAGTGCTAGACAAGATAATCAGTACAGGATATCAGGTTTTATGAACCAACTTTTAGGCTTTTATTTATTAAAGCTCAAGCAAATTATAACTGCCATGGGGTATTATTTTCACCTTGCTTTTTAAAAAAGGAAAACAAGCTACACTTTACTAAGATAATGTATGCAAAACACCTGGAACATGCAGCTCTATACATGGCAATGAAGGTGGTGAGAATGGAGAAGTGCTGATCTCATTGCACTTTGGACATTGGGTTAAATATTTGAGAGAATAAGCTTTATCGTAAAGCAGGTTTTAGAAACAAAACTCACCCTGGTAAGGCCCATCTAAGGACTAAATGCCATCTACATAACATGCCCAGAATCTTATGGTTTTTTGCAAGCCGTGTTGTTCTGCAAAAACGCAGGCTAAAATGACTGCATGGAAAACGTGGCATGCTAATAGAGATATGAAGTTAAATATTCATACTGATGAATAGCTATAGCAGCAGAGAAACCCTAAGGTTACAACCACATTGGCAAGGATACAGCAACAATATTCCCGCACACCAAACACAAGTATGTTTACTTGGAAGTAAGTTCCATTGATTTCACCACTTTGCTGAATCTAAGCCACTTTTGTTAGTAGGCAAACGTTAACATCGGAACAGGATTAACCTTATCCTTCCCAAGGGAAAGGCACGCTGCATTCATAGTGCCCTCTACTGGTTTTACCTGGCACGGCCAAGCCTGGTTGACGATCTCATTGCCGCCCACTGCTTTTGTGAATGGCCACTGCGCTTCCTACCCTCTCTTGCACCCCATGGCCACGTGAGCCAGCTGTCTAAACGTTTCATTCACACGCCTCTCCACGGAATATCACGCTTCTATATGCGGCCCCCAAAAGCTTCAAGAACTGCGTGAGTTTTTGCGGTGCCACGACGAAGTTGAGCGCGAGACTGGCTCTCGCTTCCCTTACCCAGGGGAGCGGCGCCCGAGATCCAGCTGCTGCTGCTGAGGCAGATGCGCATCGCCACCTCTAGCGGGACAGACTCCGTATTGCCCATGGCGGTGCGGTTGTTCCCTTCGAGGGCAAGAAAGGAGAAGGCGCGGGCAGCGGCGGGCTGGGGGTCTCCTGCAAGCGGACTGGCCGGCGGCTCCGCAGGCCTTTGCTCTTCAGCAGTTGCAACTTCTCCCGCCGGAGCGCGCGTTCAAACCCGGCACGTGGGCGAGGGCGCCAGCCAATAGGTGGCGGCGCGGAGCACCTGCCAAATGGGCGGGCACGGGGCCCGGCGCTCCGGAGGGACGCCTCTGCCGAGGGAGGAGGATCGGGCTTCGTCGGTGCGCCGGCCTCGCCATTGGAGCGTTGCAGGGCGGCAAAAGGAATGAGGCTATGAACTGGCCTCTGGCGTCACACCTGGGCCTTAATTTAAAACAAAACAAAACACTCCACACACACACGAAGTCTTAAAGGGCCAGTGCCATAGACAGTACTCGTTCTTCGGCCCACGAGCCCCGCCGTTACCAAAACGTAAAGCAAGGACTGGGGCGCAGCGAGGGATGGGGCTCCGGGCTTCTTTGCCGCCTCTTTGGCGCGCGCGCGCCCTCTCGCTCCTTCCGGGTCTGCGTGGAGAACGCCTCGGGTCCCGGGAAGATGTTGAGGCGAAGGCACGCGCTCTTCTGCAAGGCGCCGTGGGGCTGACTGCGGGGCTCCCTCCGCAGCGGGCCGGGATGGGGTGAAGAGCAGCGCCCCAGGCGAAAAGAGGGAGGAGAAGAGAAGCCTCCTGCAAACTGCCACTGTTTTGCAGGTGGGACTCACTCTGTGCAGGCAGACTCGAACTGCGAAACTGAGCGTGCCTTGGTGTGGGGCTGCGTGCACGTGACCAGCTTAAAACGCAAGGTCGGGCCCCTCTCCCTCCCTTCCGTTCAGTTGGCAACAAGGTCACAGAGCTCCCCTTGGCTGCACCTCTGACGTCCGTGTGTTAGGTGTGAAGTTACACGTTTAGGTTTCCCAAAATAGTATGTCTACAGTCACCACAAGAACATTGCAGGGGCCGGACCAGACTCCCCTTACATGCAGAGCCTGTTCGTATGAGGAATCCATGAAGGAAACTACAGATACTTGCGGACAAATGCCTATTTATTGAATTTCTCTACGAATATTGTCCTACTTTGGCCGTGTGAATTATCACATTGTAGTCATGTCACTTTTGTTTCTATCAATAGCAATCGGAGCATTCTGATTTATGGTCTTTTCTTTATTAATTAATATGCGACTGCTATATCAATCCTACCGTGCAAGAGGATCCCCATTTCTTCTCGCTCTCCTTCGAAAATAAATATAACACGTCCTGTGGTTGTCTCTCTTGTTTCTCTTTTGTGCTGGCAGTGTAATGCGCGGTGTCATGGATGTGTATGTCTTACATTTACAATCATTTGTAACCATTGCCATTTATGTTACTGCTTTTGAAACTCCAAGTGTTGTAGGATACTGGTTACAATGTGTTTTCGCAGGAGGGGAAAAAAAGTTTGCTGAAGGAATGTATCTCTCATCCTCTTCTCAAATGATACTGTAGTGTATGTAGCATTTAAATGAATCTTACTAAATAGCCTGATAAAGCAATGGAATGATTGTGACGTCTGGTTGCTACTTATCTGTCTACTAATGTATTTCTTATCTTCTCCATTAGGAGCTAATATTATATTTATTTCTGGTACACTAGGAAAATATAATGGCTGTAATCCTGGACAGACCTAGGCTCCAACTGGGGTTTAAGCCTGTGTTTCTTAACCAGGGGCCCTATAGCCCCCTGGGGGGCCCCAGGATATTCCAAGGGGGCCACAGGTGAAAATTGCATAAATAGGGAGCCACAGCACGAGACTAGGGGGCCGCAAACGAAAGTAAGAAGCGAAGAAAACTTAGAAGTGACTAAGAAAAGAAAACAGAAAAAAAGTTTTATTTTTTCAGAGGCAAAGGAGATTATCACAGGGTTTCTTGGAAAAGTCAAGCTGTAGGCACCAATATAGGATGTTGAGAAAACACAGTTTTCCTCTTTGGCAGCAGTTAGTGATTAATCGAAAGATGATGAAATAACTGTGTATGTGAATCATTTGAAGCAGCTTTATGATATGATATGAAAGTTCATTTCCGTGATCTGCTGGACATGGATTTTCCAGCCTGGGCAGTCAATCCATTTGTTGTGAATACTGCTGACGTTGATGTTTCTTTGCAAAATGAATATTAAAGTGAAAGTGAAGAGGGTCAGATGTCTCTGGAATATTTTGGGGTTGTTCAAAACAACAATAATAGAAGCTCAGCAGGAATCTATACTTCAGGTCAGGAAAAGGTAACACCGGGGCCAAGAGGATGCCAGTGTGGTTAATGAGTCAAGGCAGCTATTAGAGGCTACTAGAAGAAGTCTTCCTTCATAAATTTTGCACCCCAAAAAACAGCAACAGTCCTGCAGTTGTCAAAGGTTTGGCTGAAGACAGAACTCCTGGAGCACCACCAAGGAATCTGAATGAGATAAGAGCACCATCACACACCCTCAGTGTGTTCTCTCACAGCTGCCGGAGTATCTGCCTTTCTGTTCCCAAGGGAAGGGAGAAAAAGAGCCAGACCAAGCAGTGAAAACCCTGAGCATGCATCCAGCTGCCCACACTGCGATAGTCACTGACACATGGGAAGCAATCTTGGCCCTGATTTCATAAAAGAGGCCCAACGTTGTCTGCAGAGGATAAACATAGTGATGGAAATAACTATGCGTGACACACTAATTTGATGCCTCCACTTGCCCAGAAATACTTTCTCATGAACTATAGCCGCAGAAGGCTAATATATAGCCCTCAGGCTGGAAAAAAATTCCCCGCCCCTGATACAAAGTGAGATCTATAGCTCCCCACAGACTTTGAAGGAGGAACGAGGCCAGCAAAACTGCATATGGCAAGGTATGTAGGGGAAGCATGTGGCCCTTCGACTCCCATCAGCCCCAACCAACATAGCCAATGGTCAGAGATGGTGGAAGTTGTAGCCCAGCAACATCTAGAGGAACACAGGTTAGACACCTCTGCTTTACAGTAGGCATGAAGAACCTCCTATGGGCTAAGTTAGGACAGGCAGAGGTCATAAATTACCTGCTAAGCTATTTTCCATGGGCCATGCCCACAACTGAAGTCAGGTATGGAGATGCAGCTGCAAAAGGACAATTAGGAGCCTTAAAGTGTGCTCCTGGTTGTTGCTTGGCAAGTCCCTCTGGGATTAGCTGTGCTAGGGACTTCCCACTCAGGAACTCCCTATTGCACCCCATCGTGGCCAAATGCAGGGTTTGCTGTCAGCGCCAATGAACTATTCAGCACTGGCATCAAGCCCCACTGGGATCAGCAGCATTAGGGACTTCCTGATCAGGAGGAGCTCCCAAGTGCAGTTTATCCCTGCATCAAGCCCTGCTGTCAGCTGGGATTTTCCTAAAAGTCCAAGCAGGCTGCATTCACAGTATGGTTTATTGATCCAAGGTTCTTGGCTTACTGGTATGTAAGGGCATGGCATTAACACTGATCTTTTTAGAAGGATGAGTTAAAAGGCCCTCTAGTCCAACTCTCTAATGCAAGGTACAACTTTCCATTCAGCATGCCTCTAGCAGAGAGCATGGGCGCCATCATGGAAAGGTGCTTATAGAAAGTTGATTCATGGAAGCAAGCCAAGCCCAGGGAAGATAATTCCCTTATCCCCTGCCCTGAGTTAATATCAACCTGCTGTGAAGTAAGTGCCTTCCTGGTTCCAAATACAGTACAGTACTCAGTAAGAAGCTGCACTGGAGCCAATCTTCCCAAGGGGAAATGCCATTAGCAGCATCCTGTGTGCACGACTCACCATCCTGTCCCAAGCAGAGGGTGGGTGGAGCAGGCAGGGAAAGGGAAAAGCCAAGAGGTGGAGTGGCAGGAATCCATCCTCATCTCAGTATCAGCTGAGATCTCAGTGGGTGCAGAACCAGTACCAAGTCCTTCAGAAAATGTTTTGAATCAAGCAAGCTTCTTCATTCTAGCAGTTCCAGGGAGACCATGCCAGAATTTCATGACTTTTTAACTATCAAGTTAAAAACCTTCCCATTTCTAACCTAAGGTTATGAAGGTCCAGTTTGTATCCCTTAGTTATGGAACCAACAGCTGCCTTACACCTCAATATATAATTTATATATTTGTAGGAAACTACTCTTTCTCAGCTGTCTCTTTGAAAATAAAAAGACCAAACACTGGCTGAACACAGACTATACTTTTGAAGCATATTTGAAGAATACCCCCCTCAGCAAAGAATTCTGGGCACCCAAACACATGGCTTGTACTAGGGGTACCCATATAAGATCTGGATTTGTTACACAATTTGTATAGCTGCACCACACTGACAGCTCATAGCCATATTGCAATCAACCAATAGCCTAAAATCCCTTTCCTGCTCATTTACTTCCAAATGATGAGCCCCTGGCAGAGAACAAACATGCTTATTGTTTGTCCTAAAATGCCTGATGACCTTATGCTTTGGTACTATAGCGTTTCATTCCATTTCAATTGCTCCAGCTCATGAGGTCATTCAATTCAACCCACATAATTTCCTGATTCTTCTCTGCATTAACAATACCTCATAGCTGGTTGTTATCGTCCAAGTTTCATCAGCACTCTTCTTCATCTCCTTTGCTAGGTCACCAATCAAAATGTTTAATTAAAGTGGCTATAAGAGTGATCCAAGAGGGACTCTCTGTGGGTTATATTACACTAGGAAGTTAGCTCCAAATACCTCAGTTGAATGGATCCCAAAAACTATTTCAAATGTGACCTTTGGGCCTACTTTTCATAATGTGGCTGGAAATCAGTCAGAGATCACTGAACTGCCTCTGTGTGTTGGTTTCACATATTCACACAAGCTTGTTTATACAAAGGTCAGTTCCCAACATGCAGGATTTGTCTTGACAGCAGAAGTGGGGAATGTTTTTCAGCTTTTGGGGTGCATTCATTTGTGGGCAAATTTCCAGGGCCACATTGTGGTTGGGGCCAGAGACAAAAGTGGGCAGAGTGGGTGTGACAATAGTGTGCATTCGACCCCCACAAAAGTCGTAGGCTTCTGCACACCTCTCTCCATGCAAGCAAGAGGTATTTTTACAAGGACACTTTCCATTCACACAGAAGCACTTGAGGAGGGGACAGGGTGAGGGGTGTGGCTTAGAGAGGGTGTGCAGTCTTAGGAGAGCCTAAGGGCCAGATTAAGATACATTTGGCCCCTGGGCCTCAGGTTACCCATCCGTGGTCTACAGTCTACACCATTATCACTCATTATTCCAAGAGCTTGTAGTGGCCTAGAGACAAACTACGTAGTAGGTAGTAGTCTTTATGGTTAAAAGTTTCAAGCAACAGGATAGCAAGGGAGTCATAGCATGAGAAGTGCTTTTTACTGCCCCTTTTAGTCTCAATTCCATTCACCATTTAAGAAAGTATGGATTTCCATTATGAAAACTACTGTTCGTCAGAGGCTAACTCTGGTTTTTTTTCCTATTTTGTACTCAGGAATTACAATGGTCTCTCATCAAATCTGAAACACACGTGTATGTAAAATTAAGTCCATGCCCTTTAGAATTCTGAAAAGTGGTTAGTGGGAAATATTGAGTCTCCCCTTCCAAGTATTTTAAAGATACCCGTGGCAAATTTTGTACTGCATCTCTACCCTCCGCACTTGAAGTTTTGTTTCTAGGTTTCCATACCAAAATACTTTAAAAATTTATTTATGACATTTACATCCCACCTTTTTTCTAAGCAGCCGAGTGTGATGTAAAATAGTCCTCCCCTCTCCATTTTTATCCTTACAACAAACCTGAGGAGTAAATTAGGCTGCAAAGCAGGGGTTGTCTGAAGGTCACCCAGTGAGCTACATGGATGAGTGGGGATTTGAACCCATGGCTCCCATATTCTAGTCTGACACTCTAACCACAACACGTACTGGCGACTTAGAGAGCACAGTTTGTATCACATAAAATGGTCACTGTGATCCATCTTTTCTTGCCCAGAATCACTAAATACATGCAAATGATCCAAACACATACCAGAAATTTTGGTTTGCACAATCAAAGTGGGTTGAAGTGCTCTGTCAACCTATCACAGCAAATCCACTTTAAAAACAAAAACGGACTTTTTGTGGTAAGGAAAGCAAAATGCAGTGAAAAGCACATCATCTTATAACCTCCCCACTATCAGATCAGAATGTTCAGTAAAGGCTGTACATCACCTAACCACCATGTAAGTTCTGTGCAAATCATAATAAGTGCTCAATAAACAGGTCATCTGGAGGAACACAATGATTCAGGATCATCGTCATCTGTCAACCTACTATATCCTACAGCATGGCTTGCAGTTTCTCACTTTGTCCAGACGATGGCAGAACGAGACACTGGTATCCAACTTATTTACTGCTTGACTCTCCCCACCACCTCCACCACTGTATTTCTTACATGAAGTGCTGCTGTATGAAACGTCCAATGGACACTTCAAACACAGTTATTTGCATCACAGGTATCACATTTGTGCGAGAAATCCTCATGTGATATTTGGGGTGTCTGCCCATAGCCTGCATGCGTTAGGAAGCAGAAACCAATCACAGTTTCCTGGTGTGTACCTGTGGAGGAGCAAACACATTTTGTTCATCACAGATGAGTGTTCACGTGGTCTATGTGTGGATTTTAAGAGGAGTGAGCTCCCCATAGGAAGTGAGCGGGGTGGGGGTGGAGCTAAATAAAAGGCCTTTCAAGCAGAAAAAGACCAACCCAGATGTAATTGTGCACCTCCTTACTAGGGAGTAAAACCAATTCTTCCCAACTGGAACTTGAATACTGTATGAACCACCTGCTGTACCAAGGCACTATAAAGGTGTAAGTCTTTACTGATGGGGCAAATCTGTAACTAGGTTCACACATCAAGGTGGGTGGTGGATGGTGAGTGCTGATTGGTTGAGAAAGTTAATGCTTTATTGGTCTGTAACACATTTTGCTGACTGAGGATATTTCCCACGGATGCCAGCTACATTCCCTTACACTGGGCTGTCCTTCAGAATGCCTTGTGTTTTGTCCTTGGTTCATTTTCTTAGTTGGCTCATTATTTTGCCATTGTGTTAACTGTACTTACTGACATACATCTTTAACAAAGCAGAATAAAATCTAATGCTTGTTCTTTAAAGTATCAGACTATAAATCTTGTTATCTCTGCAGATCAGAAGAAGGGTAGTTCTAGCTTATTTAGCATCAGGCAGCCCCTGGTTCTATCTGTGCCTCCTTTTACACCCATCAATTATTCTATAGCAAGAAAGATGAACCTGAAGCCCATATGTTGTTGGGCTAAAACTTAAATCATTCCTGATCATTGGCTGTGCTGGCCAGCTGGGGTTGATGCAAATGTGACTCTAACAACATCTGGTGGACTATAGGCTCTTCATCTCCATTCTAGATGGAAGAGCCTGAATGTGTGGGGCTATAGCATCAACCACCAGGAGGAACCAGGACTATCAACACCTCCATATTTCCTTAAACTATTGCACCTTGGTGTTGCATTTTAACTGTTGAATATTCTCTCTGTGTGAGAGAGAATCATTTGTTTCAGAAACAGAGAAGAACAGAGGTTTCAAGAAGCAGCAGAAGGCTGAGATAGTTTTGTCTATACAGTGGTACCTCTGGTTGTGAACGGGATCTGTTCCGGAGGCCCATTCGCAACATGAAAAGCCCGCAACCTGAAGTGCTGTATCTGCGCAGGTGCACAGCGCAATTTGGTCTTGTGTGCATGTGCGAAGCACGATTTAGCATTTCTGTGCATGCGCGAGCAGTAAAGCCCAGAAGTAACCCTTTCCGGTACTTCCAGGTCACCGTGGGATGCAACCTGAAAAAACGTATAATGACGCAAATGTAACATGAAGTATGACTGTACAAGGATATTTTCAGCGGGAACTGTTCTTTGGACATGCACAGTGTGACAGGAAGTACTGATAACACTTCTGTGTAACTTTGTTGTGAGTCTCTTGCTTGCCCCTTGCAGTGAGAGAAGCAGAGAGAGCATCCTGGACTCTTGTTGGGCTCTATGCATGCCTTGACCAAAGCACTGGTGAATGTCTGTGCAGTATATATTTGCTACTAATATGCTTTTATGCCTGTCAAGTAAACCTTTACACTTGACTGAATCTTTGTGGCATCCATGAGTGTTTATTGCCTACTGTGTGTACCTTCAACCCCAAAGACGATTCCAAGGAAGGAGCTGCATTGAGATGTAACTCTGCTGAGTACAGATACTAGCACACACGTGCAGCAAAAGTGATGCTGGACCCAATCCTTCTAAATCACCCATCAGTGGTTAATGGATTGATTCAACAGGCTGAGATCCTACCTGCCCACAGACTGTCTCTCCAGATTGGTGCATGCTCAGGTTAACTCCCGCTTGGACTATTGCAATGCTCTCTACATGGGGCTACCTTTGAAGGTTACTCAGAAACTACAACTAATCCAGAATACAGAAGTTAGACTGGTGATGGGGAGTGGCTGCCAGGACCATATAACACCAGTCCTGAAAGACCTACATTGGTTCCCAGTATGTTTCCAAGCACAATTCAAAATGTCGGTGCTGACCTTTGAAGCCCTAAATGGCCTCAGCCCAGTGTCCTGAAGAAGCGTCTCCACCCCATTGTTCAGCCCGGACACTGAGGTCCAGCTTCGAAGGCCTTCTGCCAGTTCCCTCACTGTGAGAAACGAGATTACAGAGAACCAGGCAGGAGGCCTTCTCAGTAGTGGCGCCTGCCCTGTGGAACACCCTCCCATCAGATGTCAAGGAAATAAACTATCTGACTTTTAGAAGACATCTGAAGGCAACCCTGTATCAGAAATTTTTTTATATCTAATGTTTTACAATATTTTATGTGCTATAAGCCGCCCAGAGTGGCTGGGGAAACCAGCTAGATGGGTGGGGTATAAATAATTTATTATTATTACTATTATTAATTTCAGAAGCACTTGGCTATTTTATTGGACTTACCCTCTTCTTAAGAAGGCTTTACAGCTGTTGTAGGTGAATTGTTAAAAAGGGGGGCTGGCCCATTAGACTCCACTGTCTTCTCTAAGATCATACAGCAGCATGGCAAGAGCCTTTTCAGCTAAACAGTGTTGCCCCGTGCATGGTCTCCAGCCCCTGACAAGAAGAAATGCAGTTGCCTCCTCTGCTCTCTGTTCCTTCATATGATAATTTGAATGGGGATCAAATGTGTTTGTTGCCAAACTTATTTCCTGGCACCCTGGAGGCACCTGCTTGTTATACCTAGCAGGGTGGGGCTCATTGTGTGGGTGCCCCAAACTGAACCTAACTAGAACTAGCCTGTCCTGCAATTTTCATTGCACCCTGAAATTACGTAAGACACAGTGGATAATAGTTTAGGGCTTGGTGTAGTCCACAAAGGTGTCCAGTGTCCAGCCACACACTATGTGGTTATATAATAATGATAACATGAAGATATAGGACAAACATCACTGACGTATTAGTCTGAGAAAGGGATGCATCAAAGGAAGCACCAGGGACAGAATTAAGTGCAGGGAGTAAAACATATATCGATCCCTTCTGTCAACAGAGCTCAATGAACAGCATAGGATCCTTTTTTCAATTCAGCTCCACTGTCCAAGTTAAAACAGCAAACAGAGCTGAACAGATAAAGGCTTGGAACCATACATCATTATAAGACTAAGATACTTCCCTCTCAAGGCGGAAGGAACAACCTGTAGCAATTTTATCTCGTAATGGTCAAACTAAACCCATCCTGATGATTTAAACTGTTTCAGCTCAGGAAGCTCTGATCCAAGGATGTGACTTATTTCAAATATGGAGACTGTAAATATGGGTCCAGCAATGTTTGCAAATGGTTGGCATGACTCTAAATTTAAGGCTTGAAGCCACAGAATGCTCAGAATGAAGTAGTAGAAATTTTGAACAGGGAGAGAACTAGGTTGCATACACAAACATTTTATTCTAGAATCAATAGTCCACATTTTTTCCCTACATAGTCTACATTTTTGACCCTGAAAAGTGCTCCTTGAGAAAATGGTTTCATTATGAAAATAAAAGTTAATTGTCCTCACAGTGCGTACATTTGAAAACAGACATAGGTTGCCCGAGCAATGAGAGTTGTATACCTATCACAATTATCACTTCCTTCTTCATTCGTCCAGGCCTTAGAATTGTAAAGTTGGAAGGTCCTGAGGGTCATCTAGTCCAACCTTCTGCAGTACAGGAATCTTTTGCCCAACGTGGAACTTGAACCCACAACCATGAGAATAAGAGTCTCATGCTCTACCAACTGAGCTATCCCAGCATCATCTGCAGGGAGGAAAAGGTGTGAATAACCTGATCAAGTGGAAGGTTTTCAACTGTGAATCAAGTAATCACACCAATTCCTATGGGTGGCAGGATCTAGAATCAATCCAGATTGAAAGCAGCATGCTGAGGAGGAACATTAACAATTCCAGATTGAGAAAAACCTACGTTTTTGAGCTACAAATGGGTTATTGTATAAAGCAGTCTTACATGCTTTCCAAAATTTTTCTGCATCCCCTTCTTTTAGAGCAGAGGTAGGGAACCAGCAGTCCTCCAGGTTTTTGTTGTACTCCAACTTCCATCAGCCCCAGCATAGCCAACAGTTAAGGATGTTGGGATGTCCAGCAACATCTGAAGGGCCACAGATTCCCCACTCTTGCATTAGCAGAAGATAGCCTATGCAGACAGAAACTTTGAATACAGAAATATAAAGCCTGTCTCCTATACCAGGCTTGGCCAAGGGCCTGAACCATCCCAGAAAGCAATTTTGGCAGCCCTCATAAAACTCGCCAAATTATAACTAAGATGTGATTTTTAAAAAAAAACCAAAACATTTAAAATCCCTTCAGTTTGGCTCTGAAGAAAAAGAGCATTGCTTTCAAATGATGTGACTCTGAGACTGAAAGAGAGAGAATCCAAACACAAATATTACATCTCTGCTGGGCTTTTGCATGTAAAGACCCATGCTTGTCCAAGCACATGTTGCTGTCTTGTGGAAGCTCAAACTGATATTTGATGCCAACTTTATTGCGCAGCCTGAACATATGTAGGGATGTCAGGTTGTGTGGGAAAATATACACCTGCTGCCTGGACCACTTTCTAGAAAACACAGTAGCCGCTGCCCCCTGGCTGAGAATCAAGAGCTTGGGCCCCTCTATCCTATGCTGAGTCTGGGTGGTAGCATAGGCATGTTTGTCAGATACAGCAAGGATGGTGCAAAGACTCCTTCACGTTTACCTTGCTCTGCTCATTCACAATAATCTGGATAGACAAGCAGAGCACCCCAGAGCTACGATAAACAGCCATCGGCAACTTTGAATCTCCTTGTCAGAGCTGCCGTGCCATTGCCATGGGCAAGTTCCCAGTTCCCAGTTGCCCTTACCGAACCAGGAAGCCTGGGACATCTAGAAAAGCCAGTTCTTGCGCTGCCACAAAACCCTGCTGTGCCGACGCCGTTGCTATGTTTGGCGGTGACTAAGTGAGACCCACTTCTTGTTTCAAGCACTGACGTGTGCTGTGCAAATCTGGAAGTGGTTACATTAGGCCACAGCATTCCAGGGTTCCTACTTGGGCCAATGAGCTGTGTGTGTGCCTCAATCTATTATTATATGAAGAATTGCCTGCCTAGCAATACAACGATGAGCACAGCACTGGAAAGTACAGTAGCTTATTCAGGCTCAAAAGAGATTCTGATCTGGTGGAATAACTAGCCTGGATTTGTAGTTTCAGCCTCTTCTGAAACAGAGAAAGAGCCCCAAAATTTGTCCTATCTGGATCAGATCTATCTTATTTTTTCTGTGTGTTTTCATCTAGACATGGAGTTCAGCCCAGCAGTTATTTGGGAGGAGATTGTGGAACAACAGACTGAGGATGTGGGAGCTCTACTTATTGGAAAAGGATGCACATTTCTCAGACACATATCACCATATGGGCTCAGAGCTGGCATTAGGCAATCCCAGGCATCACTATTTGTCTCTTTCCAATTTATTTATTTCTCAACATAGGGCAGCAGTATTCAATGAAATAGTTGAGCTAGCACAACAGGATTCTCCCCTCTGGTTGTGTGTGCCGTGCACCATCCCCAAATCTGTTTCAGATGGTGGGGGGATTCCCAGAAAACATTTAAAGGGCACACAGTGGGGAGGAAGGGGAAACTCTTTCATCGCTCTAGGATTTCTACCTGGCTTTTGTCCACTTAAAATTAACCCACTAAACATTAAAGAAAGATATCAAAGAAGCATGCAAAGCTCAATATATAAAAATAGCGGTATAAAACTATTAGTACCCGCAGCATTATAATATTATAGTGCAAGTCAGAAGGATGGAATATGGGGTTCAGCTTCAGCAACCCAATTCAGAGGTTGGAGAAATCTGGGCAGATAAATAAGCCTTTATTTCTACCTGCTGGTACTTAGGAACACCATGCCTCTCTGTGGCTATCTCTCTCTCTGTGTGTACATGGATATGATGCATTTAGAAAAACATTATCAGTCCTAAAAAAGGCCCCCAACTTATTTTACAGCACTTAAAATCTCATTATAATTAAATCTGGAGAACATTAAAAAGCCACAATTAAACTAGATAAAAGGATCCACAGTTGGCAAGAGTCAAATGTGCTAAAAGATTGGAGGAATAACAAGGTCTTAACAGTCTGGAAGCGTGTTTGTTTTTTATTGTTTGTTTTGTTTTGTGTTTTGTTTTGTTTGGCTATTCACCTCAGTCACCACCACTGTGGGTGGATCTGTATGGGCTGCTTGCCTAAGATCCCTAGCCTGGGACCAAAGAGGCCGAGGTTCAAAACCCCACTCAGCCACAGAGCTCACTGACTAACCTGGGGCCAAATACTGTCTCACTAACCTGTGGTCTGTGAGCCTAATCAGACCCCGCACAGGTTCCATTTCAGCCCACAAGGCTGTTTCCTGCAAACCACACCCACCTGCTCCACAACTGACACCATATGTGACATCATATATGTAATTAAAAAATATGGGAGCTTTCCCCCCTCCTTTATCTTCTCCCACCCCCAGAGCATCTCTGAAAGGGAGACATACAGGTTCCTTCACCCACTTCTGTTTTACCCTCATGCAAGCATTATTGGGTCTGAAGTGTGTTTTTGTCAATGTTGCTATGATACTCGGGGCAAATAATTTTCACCACACTTTCAGTTTCTTTCCAACATATACGTGTTGCATTTCTCTAAAGAATCTAGGATTTGTTTTATGAATGACAGGCTTCAGTTAGCTTACCCTTGTGCAAATGAGCTCCTGTTGGTTTTTAAGATCTTCCACAATTCAGAGTGTGGATGTGGAATGAAATGAATGGGAGGCCTCTGCCCGCTGTCTCTTTCACTGTGGCCTTGGAAATGACAGCATATATATTGTTTGTTTAAAAGATAACTGTGGTGAAGTGACTTGCCTGAAGCTATTGAGTGAGTCAGTGGCAGAGTCTGGAAAATGCAGTGGCCGATTGACTGAAGCAGGTTCAGTTTGGCTTGTGTGATGAATTGATTGGTCTACATCAACCATGTAGCCAAGACATATGGGTCAAAGGGTACAAGCTGAGTGTTTGTTAATTCAGAGATGGGGGGTTGTAGCTCAGTGTATGCTGTGCAGGAAAAAGATCCCAGTTGTTTCAAGGTAGGGCTGGGAAAACATATGTCTGAAACTCTGAAGAGCCGCTGCCAGTCAGAGACTACAATATTGAGCTAGGTGGACCAATTATCTGATTTGGTATAAGGCAGTTTCCTAGGTTCTCATCTACCTCAGCATAGGGAGAAAGGGGGAAACATGGGGTTCTTCACTGTTCTTACTCCAGCCAAGTGTTTTGTTTGCTCATGTGCTCAGAAACGCCATTCCTGCACCGCTGGTGCCGAAGCTCCCTGGAAAAATACAACAAGTGCATGAGATCACCAGACTGCTGCAGTCGGGAGGGGTTTGTTTTTGCCATCCCATGTGAAAAGAAATATAGATCTGGAGCTCTGCTGCGGGAAGGGGCTTCAATAATAGCCCGAACTCCCTGTGGGACTCTCCTGGAGACTGGCTCAAATGATGAGAAGGGGGGGGCAATGTGCCAGATCTTCGTTCAGTTATGAGTGGAATGTCTGTAGCTCCTTTCAGGAACACTGTGTTCCTTCCTGTGATACTAACGTCACCATCTCCAAGCAAGAAGGCCAAGCAGGAAAGCTCAAGCCGCCCTTCAGGTTCCCACCCTCCTTTACCCTTGATCTGAGTGGGTCGTGTTTTTTTGACCTGATATAAACAATCCCTCCTTTCATAAGCAGGAGGTAAGGGAAATGAATGGAACAATGGTAGCTGGTTGGCCAGTGTAGGCCGATTATTGACTAAAGAGATTTAGTTTCCTAACCTTGCAGCATTATATAATGGTTCCCACAGATGGAAACACTGAGATCCTTACGTATGCATCCTACTGACCCTTCTGAGTCTACTGTGGTGGTGTACCCCTGGGGTAAACACCCTTCAGCTTAGTGGCAGTCATGCTTTCCTACAGATGCTTCCAGTCAGGGTCCATCTGCAAGATGCAACAAAGCATCCTATGGTACCTTAAAGACTAAGACATCAATTATCACATAAGCTTTCATGGGCTAGACTGTAGTCACTAGAGTCCATGGAAGTTTATGCCACAGAACAAGAGGTAAGAAACCTATGGCCTTCCAGATGTAGCTGAGGACCACCTCCCATCATCCCTCTGACCACTGACTATGCTGGCTGGGGGTGAAGGAGGTGGGAATACAATAACATTTGGAGGACTACAAGCTTCTCACAGAGGGCAAGGTGCTACAAAACACTTTTGTTGCTTCTGCTGCAACAGACTAATGCAGCCACCACTCCGGATGTTTCTTCCACATGAGCACAAAGTAATCCTATGTCATCATTCCTTCTCTCCACGCACACATTTCAACCCCTCCACGGGCAGCTGCTCTCCTAGCGTGGCTTTCTTCCCTGGACATGTTCCTGCCACGTGGAGAGCCCCTGCTAGCGATCTACCACTCTGGGCGAAGAGCACAGCTGCGGCTTTTTATAGAGAATGAGTGAGCCCTAGACATGAGGAAAGCAAAGGGCCCCCTGTGTCCCAGACCCTGCTTGAACTCTGCGTGAGTGGTTCACACAGTTGGAGAAGGGGACAAAAATACCACTGCTTCTACCAGGCAACAGGGCAAGCAACAGAGCGCAGCTGTAAACAAACCATGGCCTCCTCATTCCTGACAAGTGACTGTACACTTGGCAGTGGTCCTCCTTCTGAATGTGGAGCAGAGAGGCATCCAGGTTGCTGTTTTTTGCCCAGAGATCCATGTTAGTCCTCCTTTCATTGTCTCTGAACTTAGTTTCCCCCCCTTAGATTGCTGCTTTGAACAAACCAACCTCTGACCCAGCTCCACAAAAGTATTAAAAAACGTCATATTTAAAAATATACACTCCTCTGTATAGATACCAGAACAATTGGAGAGGTCCCTTTGTGTGCAAATCTCTTTGGCTGGTTAGCAGAGCCATAAAAAGTGCATGTGGTGTAGGGAGAGAACGGAATGCAAGAGCTTCCACCCAGCTTGCAGTGTGTGGGTTCCACAGGACTCATGGGGGTGAATGCTAACAGGACAAAGTGAGAAGTCTATTGCAGGGGGTATTTCTGGAGAGTCAAGAAAGGTTAAGTCTGATCATTACATATAGGAGTCTCTTACTGGGGGAGCATTAACTGTGCATAGATGTGACTGCAAAATTTAGACTGATGTTTGGTGAAAGGTCACAGAAGGTTTTGTGTTGCTGGTAGCAGCCGGCACTTAGCAGTTCTAAGCGTGCAAAGACTTATTGGGAATTTCTGTCCCAACAGAGGCAAGTAAATCACTTTTAGCAATGGCAGGTCTGCAGGACTGACAGCTCCAATAGTGGGCAAGGCATATATTTTAAGTGTTTATTGCAAAAGGAGCCTTGGGTGGGTGTGGCTTTTGGCAGTTTCTCTTAGCACTATAGCCTTAGAACATGAGAAGGTGCACCTATAAAAACTCTCAATTCTGTCCTGCATTTAAAGGTGCAAGAGCCATAATTTTGTGTTGAATTTACATGTGTAGACCCAAGAAAAGCATGGAGGTAATGGAGGGCCAAGAATAGATGGGAAAGCTGTGGACTTTGATGTATTTGTAGTTCTAAGTGGAGGATACTCTACATATACCGGTATACCATGTATACCAGGCTATATACAGGTTGTAATATTGGGCAAAAATGACACTTTCAGTTCACACATCTCCAAGTAGCTTTGTAAGCAATACCTTAAAAAGAAATTGCACCTATTTGGACACCGTTTCTGCCCTTACAGTGACAATGGAACTGCAGTGTCAGTGCAGCCCAGATGATACAGCTACGACCATCTGCTGATCAGTATTGTCAGGGATGCTTTTTGCAAAGGAACAATCAAGAGCTCCTTTTAAGCTTCCAGTTCTATACCTGTTCCATTCCTGATGTCACTTATGATGTCAGGTGTGGAGGAGGTGGGTGTGGTTTGTGTGAAACTGCCTTGTAGGTTAAAATGGGACCTGTGCTATGCCTAATTAATCCCACAGGCCTCCTTTAAATCTTAACAAAGGTTACACTAGATGACCCTCAGGGTCCCTTCTAACTCTCCAATTCTATGATTCTATATAGCAATTAAAAAACCCAACAGCACAAGACCATAATGCTACATGGAGCCAAATTAATCCTTCTTCTAAACCTCCTAATCCATTAATTTCTTAGGTGATTAGGATTAGGTTGGAAAATAAGTATTTTGTATCCAGCAAAAGCTAAGTAATGCCCGTCATTACTAAATGAACCCCTGATAATTCTTCCAATGGAAAAATTCTCGCAGTTTCACAAGCCCTAATTCTTTCCCAAACACATGTAAGAATGCGACGTAAATCGTCTATCAATCATTCTTTAGAAATATCAAATATTTCCACTGCACAGATACTTCCTCGTTTTCATTTTTTTAAAAGGTATTTCAGGGATACGTTGAATTTAAAACAAGGGTGCCATCCCCCCAAACATTTTAAATCAGTCTTTGAAGTGCCCTACCAATTTGAATTGTGCTCCATTGTTTCCCTTCATTAATTGTTTAATAGTGGGATCCTGTTCTTGAGTTATGAGGACAGGATTGCTACTAAATCCTCTTGCACCAGTGGAATACAACAGCACCCTGGTGTGGTGGCAGCTCCGGCCCTACTATTAGGCAAAGCAAGGCAGCAGCCTCAGGCAGCAGGTGCTGGGAGTGGCAGCAGCTCCCTTTTTCTCCTGATTCTCCTAAGCTGGCCAGCTTCTGCTACCTAGGGGCCAAGCCTATTGCCCTCAAGGGGTGGTGGACAGTGTCCCATTGCCAGGAAGATTCAACTGCCAGCCTGGTGGGGTTCTGTGTGTGGAATTTTGGAGGTGGCATCTTGCCATTTGTCCTACATGTATTGGGCCAGCTCCGCATGGCCATTTCACACCGGTGTAGCAATACTGCTGCATGGGCATTATAATTACGTGCCACCACAATACTTACATGGCGCTTATGGCGCAAGAGGTAACAATGGAATGGATGTGGTGGGCTGCAAGCAGGTCTTGATTGCAATCCTGTGCTTGCTCAGAGGTCAGTCTTTCACCACCACCACCCATGTCAGTCTAATGTTAGAGTTGGTAATCCCAAGAGTCCCTGCTCCTGCCACCCCTTCTCCTTGCCACCACTGCCTGTTCACCTGCCCTGTCTGAGGGAGAAGCCAGACACTCCCATGAAGCTGCATACTTAGGTTTATTTTTTCTTAACTACAGGCACTGCACTCCTTATCAGGAAGGCAGCACTTGGGAAGGGGAGGCTTATCTTTCCCTCCCCAGCATGATCAGAATGAACACACATCCCCTGTGCCTACGACAGCCAGTGTTTGTGTGTGTGTGATTCTGATCACACTGGGGAGGAAAGAGATAAGTCTCCACTTCCCAGGAGCTGCCTTCCCAGTAAGGATTTTGTGCCTGTAATTAAGTAGGGGGGAGAAATTGATATGTTTCTGCATGCTGCGTATCTAGCAAACATCTGGTTAGGTCATAAGTGAACAAAGAGACAGGAGTGAGGAGGGGAAAGTAGCAGCCTCTGCTTATCTCATCCCCATCCCTCTGGGTAGCCCTGTGGATTGAGCCCAGAAGAAAAGGGGGAAGTGGATGGGTAGCAGTGACACTGCCAGGGAGCAGGGAGGCCCTACTGAGAACTTGCCCGAGGGCCCCCTAAAAGCACAGACTATCTTGTCTCCCCAAGCAGCAAGTGAATCTATGAACATGGATTTCAGGGGTTCCACTCATGCAGGATTAATGGGATCTAGGCCAGGCATAGGCAAACATGGCCCTCCAGATGTTTTGGGACTACAACTCCCATGATCCCTAGCTAACAGGACCAGTGGTCAGGGATGATGGGAATTGTAATCCCAAAACATCTGGAGGGCCGAGTTTGCCTATGCCTGATCTAGGCTATGTGGAGGCCTGTGGAATGGAAAATCACTCACACAGCAGCACCCTTTGTCAAGTATTTACACAAGAAAAAATTATAGTGCTGCTTTGCATATAAAAAATGCTATATTATTGCTAAACTGCAGTCATAAGCGCTATTAAAATAATAACTTCCAGTGAAATTTCCTCTCAGGAGCTTGTTGTTCATCTGACTCATGCTCACTTTCCAACCTACTGTACGTTGGGTGCATACAGATAGATACCATCATCCCTTCTCGGCTAAGCTCAAGGGAAAATAGTTCTGTTTCTTTGCAGCAGATCCCAGCTATGCACTGTGATGGTGGGATGGAACCAGTGATGTCAGGCCATATTTCCTTCCCCAGTGTGGTTTTTCAGCTACTTTAAAAATGCTTTTTTAAAAGTTAAAACATGTGTATTTAATGCATTAAATGTACTTTCAGCACTTTACTCTTTTAAAAAAGTAGACTCTATGCTCAAAGCATGGCAAGAGGGACAAGGTTCAGTCCAATGAACCTGCATTTGAATCTAACTAGCATGGCTTTCGCATTCATAATGCAACAGAAGCAGGCTCTTTCTGCTGGGGGAAATTACTCTGCGACCCCAGAGTTTCAGTATGCCTGGTCTGGATGCACCCTTAGATTCTGTGATGGTAAGTGACCTCAAAAATAATGCTGAAGTTTTTGTCCAGCCTAGTAATTTACAAGTTTTTAACGGGAGGTCTTTTTAGTCAAACGACTCTCCATGTTAAACATGAGAGGGCAAAATCCCTGATGATGCATGCAACTGTACCATCTCATATTTCAGTAAATGTATGGTTCAGGAAGCTCCACAGGGTACAAAACTGGTAAAGTGGTATCTTTGATTAGACCAACTTCTGTTTTTAGAGGAACATCTGACTACAAACGCTAACACAACATTTCCTCACTTGTAAGCATTCTCCTCACTCAGGAGTGGGGAACCTTTGGCCCTCCAAATGTTGTTAAACTCCATCTCCCATCATCCCTGACCATAAGCCATGCTGCTTGAGGATGTTGGGAGTTGGAATCCAACACCTTCTGAAGGCCCACCGATTCCCTGGCCCTGATCTAAAGGAAGCAGAGGGCATAAACTATTTCAAGTATGAGCCAATTCCCTAAACACCCATTAGGACCCCACCCACCCCTGTTATTGTGCCTCTTCTCCAGCCTTATCTTGCTGCGGTGCTTTTCCTCTCTAGACTGCTTGAAACAAAAAAGCTTTGCCTTCTGCATGAAAACATTTCCACAGCCTCCAGGAAGATCATTTCATACCAGGAATAGAGCAAACTGTAATTGGGATACAGCCCGGACCAACTCAAAATAGCTCAGTGTGTAACCCACAGTGCCATGTATCCGCTCTGATGTCTCTAACAGATGGATGGAACAGTCCCCCAATGAGTGGGTCCATCACACACACAATGCCATAAATGACCAGAATGCTCCCTGTTGCTCCAATTGGCCAATAGTGCATGGACAAAGAGGTAGGAATCTTTAACTGTTGCCAGCTAACCACCTATTTCCCTTTCCCTTAAACGTCCCTGCCCTTCCTTATTCACGCCACCACCCTCCACACAAAAAAGGCTCACATTGCATTTTACATTCCAAGAGCTTATGGAATGCATTAGTCCCGGATGAAAGTACAACAAACTCAGATGTATAATCCTGACGTCAACCATCCCTGGAGTTTGGAAGAGAAGCTATAAACAGAGGGATGAAAGGAAGTTATAAAGACCATCTGCTTTGGCTTCCATGGACACATAGTAGACACGCACAGGCACAAAAGGTGATGGAAGAGACCGGATTTATTTCTTTGCTGAGGTGGCCAGTGGTCTCCGGAAAGGCGTAGAAAATGCTTGGAAGCAATGCAGAAAAGCTATTCCCACCTCCAGACTTTGCTCCTCCCTTCCTAGGGTGCTTCCAGAGGAGTGTTTGTTATGGGATTGGAGCTCCTCAAGCATGCAAGGTTTAATTTTATTTTATTGCAGTGTCCAAAATGATGTGGTTAGCATCAAAATATCAGCTCATATCCCCGCCTGCCGCCCCATTGAATCTAGAATTCTCTTTTCCAGTCAAAATTTGACAAAGTTAAAAAAAAAAATAATGTGTTCCATTACCCTTCTGTGATATCTCAATGACCTATTTGCAAATTAATCCCTGACAGGAAGCACCTCTAGTCCCTTGCTAATTGGTAAGATGGTGCATAAACTATTGTATGAACATCGTCACTATCTGCTTCCCATCTGTTTTCTAGGGAAGAACTATGAGTCATAGATCTCAGGATTCAGAGAACCGCATTTGTATGCTGGAGATTTGCAGAAGCTTGCTGCAGAGAACAATTTCAGCTTCTCTGTAATATTTCAGAGATTATTTTCCCAGGCAGTAGCTATCTGCATCTTCACTACTGGACCTCTGCTACTGGTAGATTGGTATTTCGGGAAGTAAGGAAGCCAGTCTCTCCCTCCCTCCCTCCCTCCCTCCCTCCCTCTCTCTCTCTCTCTGTCACACACACACAGAGAGAGAGAGAGAGAGAGAGAGAGAGAGAGAGAGAGAGAGAGAGAGAGAGAGAAATGCTGAACAGTTGGGAAAATCATCCAAGCCCTTTGAATTCTGATTGGCTCAAAGCTCACTACCCATAATGCACAAACTATAGGAAAGGAATTAGAGGGTAGAATGGATAGGCAATATGGCACCTGCACCGTTTTCAGCAGTATATTGGTTGGTTACTCAAAGTCACAGATCGGCAAATGCACTTCCCAAAACTCTCTTCCACAGTTCATAGCTGCTTGGGTTGTTGTTTTTTAATATAAAAGGCTAATTTCTCAGGGTGCTTCAAGATGGGAGCTTAATTTGTTCTCTGATTTGATATCAGAGTAGAACGACTGGAATTCATGAACCTAAACTAGTCATGCACATTCATTTCAGTTGATCTACCCTGACTAAAACTTACCACCCATACCATCAAAGGCCAAAAGTTGGAGAACTCACACCAAGTACTTTTCTCCCTCAACCCCTTTTATCGCCACAACAACCCGGTGAGGTAGGCCAGCTGAATGGGGGTTTGGTCTCTGATCTCCCAGGCCCTAGCCTAACACTCTGGCTACTATGCAACACAGTTTGCCATGAGTTCATTAACAACTTTTCTATTTATAGTTAAAGCGACTGCCATCTGTGCTTATGTACATGCATCATCTCATCAATAGCTTCTGTACATGCATCACAACCGGTGCTTTTTTCTGGGGGTACTTAGGGGTACGCAGTATCGGCACCCCTCCAAAAAAAGTTTAAACTGGGGCACTTGCTGTAACAACTTCATGTGATTACTGGCAGCTTTTCTTCTAAAAAGGAAAAATAAAAAGCACTGATCACATCAAATCTGTTAAATTATCATCAGTTGCTAGAAGAACCAAGGGTCTGCCTCAGTATAATGCATTACTAAATCCAGGTCCCAGCTTTCTGGGCTCATAGGCACATTTGGCATTTTGAATAAGTTTAATGGGAACCACCATAAAATGGCTGCCACTGGGGCAGGGGCTGTCACAAAATGGCTGCTGTGGCCTGTTCTGTTTCCGTGGAGGGGCCCACTGGGCACAGCAGGCTGATTGTAAGAGCCTCATGGGATGCTTCTAGTGAGCAACTTGTTCCAACATGGTTTGGTAGTAAATTGAGGCATTTTGAACTTCTGCCCCAGGCTCTGTCTCCTTCTGAAGAACTAAAGAGCCAAACCTCTAGCCTGAATATTGATACCTCTCTCTCAGCCCAGCTTACCAGGAAGTAGCAGCGTCATTTTCTTTTCTTTTTCTTTTTTACTGGGTGACTGGGCACAAAGTGAAGGGCAGTGCCAGTCAAGACTTCAGCTGCCCACCACCTACATTTTCCCCAAACACTCCTGGGTCTCAGGTTAGCCCAAAGGTACTGTGGGCAAATGAATTTAACAGGTGGCTGGAGTCTTGGCTGATACTTGAGAGTGCCATGAGCCCAGCCATCTGGTGAAAAATATTATTGAAAAGGTCTCAGAATGGGCAGGGAATGGAGAGCCTCTCAGGCAACACAGGAGGCCTCTGTGGGTACTGCAGTGCCCGTGGATGCCACACTAAAGATTGCCTGATCTAGTCAACAGAGGCTTAAATTGGCCTAAAAAGTGTGTGCACTCTGTTGGGATCTGGTTATTAGTACCCATGATTACAAGTTCTAGCAGCCTTTCAAGAGGGGAAGCCCAGCACTTTAGTTCCCTCTTTGCCAGGAAATAGACACAAGCTTAAAGGCTTGATACGTCATCAGGGAAGTCCCATTAGGAAGTCAGTTCGCTATTCATTTAATTTCTTATGGGAATTTCTATCAACGCCATTCTTCAAACAAATTTCCAGGGTGCTTAGTCTTTGTATGGACATGTAAAGCTGCCTTACATCGCATCTGGGTGCTTTCTAACAGGGAATTAATATTGCAAACAGGTCAGTCAGATATCTCATATGAGATCTTGGCAACAGGGTTGTTTTTCTTTTTCTAATAAAACAGCTTAAGTAATGAGATTGAGAATTCAGAAGGGGAAAGGCAAACAGGGCCAGATCCAGAAGCATTTCCACCAGATGAGCCTGCGGGGGCCAGTGCTCCTCAGGTGACACTGTGGTGACACTGCCATCCTTGCACTCAAAGGACTCCACTGCAGAAGCCCCAGTGAGACCAGAGGCTCTCCCATTCCCTTGCTGCAGGAATCTCTGACTGAAAAAGTGACATTGAGTACAGGCAGAGCTAACATTTGGGATGCTGCTGCTACCCTATAGGGCTTCGTCTCACCAGAGCTCTGCCTTCCCTGTAGTGCAGCCTGAACCGTGGTGCACCACAAAGCAAGACAGATGCCAGTGACAGTGTGAGGATGGTGCAAACAAATACTTGCAAGCATGGGCCACACTGACCTCACAATAAATGCTCTTCTGGAAGCATACTCAGCCCATTGATCCGCTTAACCCTGTCTACGCTTACTGACGCTGGTTCTCTAGGCCTGGCAGAGGGCTTTCCCATGATCTGTACTTGATCCTTTTAACTGTGGAGATTCCGGGGACTGAAACTGGGACCTTCTTCTGCATTTCCCTTTACCAATGAACTCTGGCCCCTTAGGCTAAGGAGTGATGTGTGAACAAAATGCACAAGTGATGGCATAGGTCACATTTTAGCAGTGAGTGTGCTTAAAATTGGCTCTGGCCTCTTGCAAACTTAGTATTGATCATTTGCCCACGTGGGTGGCGCTGTGGGTTAAACCACAGAGCCTTGGACTTGCCAATCAGAAGGTCGGCGGTTCGAATCCCTGCGACGGGGTGAGCTCCCATTGCTCATTCCCAGCTCCTGCCCACCTAGCAGTTCAAAAGCACATCAAAGTGCAAGTAGATAAATAGGTACTGCTTCGGCAGGAAGGTAAACGGCGTTTCCGTGCGCTACTCTGGTTCACCAGAAGCGGCTTAGTCATGCTGGCCACATGACCCGGAAGCTGTACGCCGGCTCCCTCGGCCAATAAAGCGAGATGAGCTCCGCAACCCCAGAGTCGGCCATGACTGGACCTAATGGTCAGGGGTCCTTTATCACATCCAACAAAGAGACGATGGAGTCCGTTTCATTCCAGAATGACTGGCTTAGCTTGAGCTGTGCTTAATGACTCCCAGACTCAGGTAAACACTGATGAGGCTTGCGTGTCCCCTTGCCCTGTGGCACTTACACCCTGCCAAAGCAATAACAGCTACTAACTAAATGAGCCCATCTTGCCAACAATTCAACTGTGGGTGCAATGTTGTTTTCCGGCAATTACCTGCAGTGTAAGGTAACCTTAGCCACTTTACTGGATGGATTCCAAGGGATGATTTGTACGTTGCAGCTCCTGACGTAACATGCACACGCAGAGTTCTCTTAAAAAATGCAGTGTGCTAAATAAAAGCATTGCCTCACTTATTTACACAGTTGGGAGTCCTGTATGAATCCTGTGTGTGCTATATATTGGTGTCTATTTGTGTCCTGTAACTCCTGCGTAATAATAATAATGTGTTCTTTATCATGTGTTTGTGTGTATTTGTGGGTGCTTCAACCGTTGCTTGCTAATTTATGCTGGAATTGCACTTTTCTAGCTCCTCCTCCTATCTATGACACCAGCACTTATTGCTAAGTGAGCGTATATTTGTAGCCTTGCACGGCAACCAGCTAATCCTGAAGCAAGTTCCTGCCAAAGCTAAAGTAGCCTTTTCTTTTTTTTTACCATTTCATGACAAACTGTTCTATCAGCTACAGGAAGTGATGTTACTGCCTTCCTCACAAAAGGGAAACTCCTAGCGGTTACCATGGAGATATAGGCAACTCTGCAATTACAGACTTATATAATCTTAAAGTTACAACACACACCCATATATACAGGCTTTTGTGTTTCGTTCACTAAGAACACTCACTCTGGGAGGTTGTTGAGCCCCCTGATCAAAAAGAGTATTAAAGAGCAGGCTGGATAGCAATGAAGTGAAGTAAAACAAGGTGTTCTAATACTGAAGTAATAGCAAGCTTGTGTGTGTGTGTACACATGCACGTATATACAAACTGGTATGCATTTGCCTGGATGTATACAGTGTATATCATTTCTAAGAGAGACATAATCTAGAGCCAGGATGGGGTGAAGGGAAGAACTTTGCTCAAAATAACCTTGGCTTCTTCCTCTATAATAAATCACAAATGACTGTGAACTTTGTAAAAATGACAGCGTGGCCTTCTGCCTTCAGAGCACAAGCTGCAACTAGCTGGGATGGGTTTGTTCGAGAACATTAAACTGCTTGCCCCTGTTCAGGTGCCTGCTTAGATTGTAAAGTTGACCGGCTGCCAGGTAATGAGTTCTTATTTGTCTGTGAAGTACATAAAACAAATGCTTGCTTCTCATAGGGGAATGGAATTCCATTGGAAATTCAAATAAACAGGTGGAATTTCTCCCCCTTCCTTTTTCTTTTCTTTTCTTTTTCTTTTTAAAAATCAGACTGATGGGATCACTTGCCAAAGGCTGTATTTTTCCACTAAGCAAGTTCGGTTTAAAGCTGAAATCTCATTGCACTGCCCGCACTGCAGGCCGAAAGAGTGGTTACATAAGAAACATGGAAGGAGGGGCAAGGGTGGAGCAGCGAAAGGAACAATACCGTAAAGCCTAACATGGACGTCTCTTTTTCCTTATTTATACAACAATTTTCAAAACAAGTTTTTTCAAAGGGGCTTCTATTAAAAGAAACGTATGATAAAACGCAATTTTTAAAAATCACATAAAGGCTGCAGTTCCAACCCCTCTTACCTGGGAGTGAGCCCCATTGAAATCAGCAGGATTTGCCTTCTCAGCAGCTGTGGTTAGAGAACTGAGCTTTAAAAAGTGTGACACTGTAACAACTTCATGGTGAGTATCGGCGCCTATTTTTATAGAAAAAAGCACTGCACAGCACCATTAAAAACCAGAAGAATCCAATAGAAACGGTCTAGTCAGCCATAAAAATGTGTTCCAAGATACCATTGTTTTCAAGTGCTGTTCAAAAATGGGAAGGGAGCTTGTCAGGCTATCATAAACCAAGAATTCCAGAGCTGTGGCACCACCAGTGAGAAGGCCCTGTGGCAACTGTCCACCAATCAGAACAAGCCAGAGAACAGGGCCTTCAATGCAAATCTTAAATCTGAGGGTTTAGAAAAGGTAAGTTGTAAATTTTATATTAAAATCTTTATGCACATGTTGAATGCTAAGGGTCTCTGTTTATTCTGCTGCTCCTTAGCTGTTTTGTAGCAGAGGATAATCAATAATGAAGCAAATCAGAATACTGCAAATGAAAGCTTTACATACAAAGCTTCACATAGAAAGCTTCCTAATGTGCAACATAATCTTCCAAGAAATGAAATTTATTCAGAGCAACACATCACAATGAGATATCTGGGTGATATGCTTGGTGAGCAGGCTGACAGTAGCTAAGTAAAGATTTAACCAGTGGTCATACACCACCTTGATTTAGTGATTACGAGCTGTCAGATGAAGTCATTGGAACATAAACTCCTCCTGGCTGCACCTGTGCAAGCATGTCTCCAAATGACCTGCAAGGCAGAGGAAAGCAGAATTTGAGCCACAGGGCTAAAATGGGTACCCATGCTTTTTTCTGTCTTTTATAGCACAGCACTAAAGAGGGAGGAAAAGGTGGGTCTCACATGACAGACCTTGTCAGAGGCCTAGGAGGGATAGCATGCAAGAGATAATTTCATCCAGAGACTAGGGTGCTAGCCTTGAATATAAAAGTGGATGGGAACAAATGCCAGATTGGCTGTATGTCTCAAGAAAACTGGTTTTACTCCCATTTTACAGACGGATAACTGAAGTTAAGCAATCAAGACTATAAAATACTCAGCATAAGAGGATTCTTTGGGTGCATGGTGAAGAATTATTCCAGAAAAGGACATGTTGGCTACAATCCTGCACACTGTTCTACATACCAAATTCCTAAGGAAAGTGTTTTCTGTTGTCTGCCCACTGGCATTAGGAAGATCCCAGCAGCGCCAGCTCAAGAAATTTTGCTGCCTGAGGCGGAGGACAAGATGGTGCTCTTCCCCCAGGTGCATGCAGAAGCCAATTGGATTGGTAGTTGAAGCTTACTCCAATAGTGGTGAAAGGTACTTGAGAGCAGCAGACCACATGGCACTCACAGCTCTGTCTCCACCCCACCCCTCAGCATCTGCTGCCTGAGGCAGCTGCCTTCCTCTTTCTCATCATAGAGCTGGCCCTGGATCCCTGTATGAGTCCACATTGTATTATCCTGTATGCACTGGTCACTCAATGACATTGCTTTGCATTGAAAGGGTAGGAATGGGGATCGTTAAATCTCGGCTATAGAACTTCTTTGGTGTCCTTAAGACAATATACAGTCACTTATAATCTCACCTGTGAAATGGGAGCAACAATGCTAACTTACCTTATGAACATTCCACATGGAGAAGGGAGATTTTGCAGAGGAAAGAACAGACCAGATAGACCAGGTACTGGGAACTTCTGGTTCTCCAAGTGTTGTTGAACTGACCATGTGTGCTGGGGCTGATGGGAGTTGTAGTTCCACAACATCTGGAGGGCCAAAGGTTCCCTACACCTGAGACTATGCCTTCCACTCATGCCCCTATTGCTCCTTCCCCACACATTCCTCCCTGCCCCACCATGTAAGCAGACTCTACACTCCTGGAAGAGAGGCAAGATGCTAATGGTATTGCTAAGAGCACTGTTAACTGCAACTGTTTGCAGTTAACAGTGCCCTTAGGGGCAAGTATCTGTGGGGATGGCAATTTAAATAGGGTATCAGCATAAATCCCTGATCCTGGCCAAATAAAAGTAAGCATTTTTTATTTTATTTTTAAAAGTATGTTTAATTAGGAGTAGTTTGGCCCATGTTTCCATGGCCCAGCATGCATGATGGCTTCCCCTTCTCTTTCCTCTTTCCTTAGAACTAGTTTGAGAGAAAATGAAGCTCAATGCAGCTCTAACACAGCCTTAGGCAATGCAACCCAACCTTAAGCATCACTCACAATGGAAACTGCATAGATATTTGGGACTTACTGCTTAAATTTGATCACTGGCAAGTTTAGTCACCCTTAATGACCAAGAAAGTAGCTAATGACAACCTATCCTAACACACTCAAGATAAAGCCAGGGGAAGCGGAATGGGACGGGATGGGACAAAATAGCTTTGGACCCTTCCCCCTATACACGGCATTGCTATTTGCTCAGAGTTCACTAACATTTATGATGCACTCATAGATGTGCCTGGATGCTTTATTACTGTGTTGTAGGCTTGAACCCAAAGTTGTCCTGAGGCAGCAGCAACACCCAAGGCTACCCACTCTCTGCCCCCTTCCCAACTTTCATCATTTTTAGAATAGTTAGTAACATAGATCATGTCTAATGCTGGTGGGGTTTTTGTTTTTGATACTGGGTACCATCAATATTGGGACCCAGGTGGTGCTGTGGGTTAAACCACAGAGCCTAGGGCTTGCCGATCAGGCCAGCGGTTTGAATCCCCTCAATGCTAATAATCTGTTTAGGGGTTCACATTCCCCCCCCCCCCGCCCTAATAGCTTGGGTGTGTATGTTTCTTTCGACTGCAATAGCCATTTGTACAGCACAAGAGGGTAGATCCTACATGTGGTGCTTCCTGGATTTTGGCAAATGACTTTGTATTGGGGCTTGGATTCTTCTATGGCACCATTAGGGACCCTGCAATAAGTCCTATGGAGCACAGGGCTAGTACAAAGGAGGAGATGTCTGCTTTCTGGACTTCACATACTTACCGTTGCAATTTTTCAGCATATTATGAAAAGGGAGTGGGGGAAGGATCTATAAAAGAATTAATATTTTCTTCAATAGAAATGTCATAATTTATTTGGTTTGTATAAAAAGGCACAATCATAACAAAACCCATGTTCTTCTTTTGATAAGAAGAAATATATTATTTCACATCATAAATAAATCAGCAAAACATGTAACTGTTGGCAACCCAAAAACACAAACACTCCTTTGTGCTTTCAATGTCAGTGCTTCGGAATACAGTTCTTAAGATCTATTTACAGGATTACAGTACCCAAAAAATACTGAGGTATTTTGTTTGTTTCTTTCAAAAAGAAAATGAAACTTCAGACTTGAAAGGCAGAACACACACAAAGCAATTACACTGTAAAAAATAAATAAATATCTGGACATCCTTGTACAAGGGGACAGTTCGACTGCAGCCTAGCACACCCAGGAATGAGAACACTTTCAGATTTGCTACTGAAACAGACTGACAAACAGAAAAACTGTAAAAGAGGAATTATTTCAGGAGTAGAAAGCAAATGTCCTGCATGCTTTTTCTCCTTTGTAGGCAGCATCCAAACATTGGTCAAAAATGCATCTCAGCAAGATCTAGCAGAAAGAACCTGGCTTTCTGGAGTCAAGAGATGCTGCTCTGAGCTGGTGGATCTTGTATTGCTCTGTAACTGCAATGAGAGGAGTCCGGTGCAAGCTAACAGACCTGCCCTCAAAGTTATTGCACTTTTCAGGTAACAGCAAAGGGCATCAAGTCTTTGTGTACAGGGCCCACCTGCACCTGCTTTTCAGCAGCTCGGAGAGGTGGTGATAGGGCTCTGAAGGTAGCTTAGTGCGCTGGAAGCAGAGTGGACAGGGATGGAGACGGGGAAGTTAAAGACCGTTGTAGTGGATGTTCCTCTGTCCAATGCAGACATTGCCGGGCTCCCAGCCTCTGCCGAGCAATTTGGAGCAAGGACCTGGGACTCAAATTGCAGCAGTTGGCCCATGAAGCTGAAGTTGGGGGAGATGATGCTTCTCCTCTGCTTCACAAACTCAAAAGCTTCATCCAGTTTGACTCGGTTGGTCCTCATAAGGTAAGCAAGGCAGATGGTTGCTGAGCGGGAGATGCCAGCCTGACAGTGAACAAATACTCGCCCACCATCGTTTTTAACAGAGTCTGAAGGAGCAAGCAAAACATCAACATTAGCAAGAGTTTTCCTGCAAAGTTTCAAAGCTGCTTTTCACTCTCTGTGCTTGAGGGGCCATCTTGCCTAACCAGCTATAGCAATACGTCACACAGCTGGGAATGGAGCTGGATGCACAAAGGAAGGTGTGCAAATAAACCAATATTTATGTTCTGTTTCAACTTGATTATAATCACCTATTCCAATTGTGGCCACTAAAGCTTGCTAGAAAATTCTGTCAGCATGAGACTGGTTCAGATTACCAGCTGATTCTTCCAACACCCATGCTAGTGGATCCAATGACTAGTCTAGTATGCTTTTTGGGATTTCACAATGCTATCTTCTAAAAGAAGCCCAAGCACCATCATAGCTACAGATTTATTTCAGCTGGTGCTATTTTGATCCCCAAGGAAATACCCTGCATCTCAAATTTAAAGGATGCTGGAAGTGTCTGCTAAGGTGCTGGCACCCAAGGGATACTATAAACTCAATATGTAGGGGTGGGGGAGAGAGAGAGAGGACTCATTTACCTATGAAGTCAATTGCTTCGTTAAACCAGCAGCTGATGTCAGCTTTGTGGTTGTCCTCCACAGGGATGCTTTTGTACTGATAGTGTCCCTCAAAATGGTTTGGGCAATTGGCAGAAACGTTGATCAAGGCTGTGATCCCCAAAGCATCCAACATATCTTTCCTGGAAGCATGATAGGCGCTGCCTAGATACAGGAAAGGTAGGATCTCCACTGGACCACCCTAAAATAAAGGAGACAAAGAAACACAGTCTGTTAATCCCACTGCAAAAATAGGCTCCCTCTGCACTTTGATACAGTTGTTGTGTTATAATGAAACATTTGTTTTGCCTCGAATGCCTTGTATTTCCAAATGGAATATTTTTATACACACATTTGTGTCTTTCCATTCCAGGCATTTTTTTAAAAAGTCCAACTGGTAATTAAAATAAAATAATTTAAAAAGCAAGTGTAATTTTTTTTAAAAAAGCAAGCGTAATTTTGATTCATGAATGCTCCCCAACTGACCTGATCATAGAGAGGAGTCCCACAGGAGCTGCAGTTTGAATCGGCGCTGCCAGGCACATTGTTTGCGCTGAGCGGCAGAGTCAGGCCCTTGGGAGCAGATGGTTTGGTGCACAACTCAGGGCAGGCAGACGAGAAGGCATCGTATCCTCCTAGAAGAAAATAAAGAAGAAAAGAGGTTAATATTGTCCGAGGAACAAACTCTAAGCAGCTGGGGGTGGGGTAGGAAGGGGAGGTAAAACTCCATTGACAGTCCAGTGGCCCCTCTGTTAAAACAATGCAACTGCCCTAGGCTATTTGTCAATATCCGTTATTATTACTACGTATTGCTCTTAATTCCGTTTACCCGGTGGGCCTTTGGTTTACGGACTTTTGAAGCCCAGGGGAGGTGGATTGGCAGGGTAGAGGGCGCCTTGGGGAAGGCGACCTCCCTCTCTCTCTGTGTGTGTGTGCAGCCTTTTAACTCACCCCTGAGGAAGCAGACGCGGGTGTCCCGGGCTTCCCGGCAGAGGGTGTTGAGGGCCAGCAGGAGGGTGCTGTCCCTCTTGGGCGCCTCCAGGTCGGCGCTGCGCTCGTCGAGGAGCACGACGGCGTGGTAGAGCCCCTTCTGGAGCCGGGCGCGCGCCTCCTCGTTGGGCAGGATGTGCTCCAGGCCCATGGCCCCCTTGGCTCTCCGCCGGACGATGGTGCTCAGGCGGACGTTGCAGGAGCCGCCGATGTGCGAGGAGTTGAAGGAGAAGAAGGAGCGGCAGTCCAGCACCAGGCACTGCACGCAGCGGTCCTGGAGGAGCTCGCGGAGCGTCTCGCAGTCCAGGGCGCACACTTGCATGTTGACCATCGCTCGGGGCAGGGCAGGCAGCGCGGTGGGCGAAAGGGCGCTGGGCAGCCGCTTTTGTCTCCGTTCCCCGGGCGCCTCTTTGTTTAGTCCCGCCGAGCTCGTCTCGAACCGAGGCGGCGCTTTTTGCCAAACAAAAGCTGCCTCTCTTGTTCCTTGTTCGCGGGGGTCCGTAACTCCCACCCCGGTTCCAAAAAGTAAAAACGCTTGGATCGTTGAACGTGGAGATGGCAAAGACGACAGAGCCGCTAGCTTGGGCTTTGCTCTTTCTCTTGTGTTGGCAGCCTCCGTTGCGGGGAGCTGCTGCTCGTTGCTTGTCTGTTGCAGTTTCCTTGCTGGACGAGCGACGCAGCCTCGCCTTATATAGCGCCAGCCGCGGTTTGCTGCTTCGGCTTTTTTTGTGAATGGGCCCCGGTCACATGACCCGCGGTGCCTGGGAAGACGTCACTTCGGCGGGGAGCCAGACAGACACTCCCATCCCGCGAGCGCTCGCGTCATCGAGCAGCCCGAACGGCAAAGTCACTTTGAATGTCCGCATGCCCAGAGCCCTCCCCGCTCCTGCAGGAAGCCGACTGATGCAACGCCGCGCGCGCTGCTGCCTCGCTCCTCCCGGGCTTCGGCCAGCCGGAGCCTGGCCTTCACAGCAGCGGTGAGGAAAGGGCACACGATGTGCTGGAAGAAAAGGAAACGGCTTACAAACCCAGAAGCGCGCTCAGGACACATTCCAGATTCATTCATATTCTTTGCTGCTATCTAGACTTGGAATATGGGGAAAGTGTGGGGTGTCGATAGACCTCTCTGGGCCCCGCCATTGCCCTCTGCTGGCAGGAATTAAATCTCTCTTAGTTGCCAGAGAGGGCATAGCCGCTAGCAGAGCTTCTCTGTTATGGCCAGAGGAGGTTCCCCCAGACGAGCAATCGCCCTCGTTTGAGCGGAGGTTATACGACGCCACCGTCAAGTCTTTGCTGTTTTCTTGCCGTTTAAAACTGGCTTCGTGGTGCCATTTAGATATAACAGTGACCTTGCGTGAGCAGCACGCATCCATCCTACAATAAACATCCCTCTGGAACAATAAAAAAAGCAGCACAAGCTTTGGGTTTGTTAGAGAGCTATTTAGCTAGTGCTCTTTACGGCAATGTACCTGTATTTGTGTGGTGGGTTATAAAGGTGCACCCTTGTTGGGCACAGGATGAGAGTCAAACAAAAGTGTGGCAGTCTGGCAGTGTCCTTCATGAGGGAAAGGGAAGACTGCAAGCTTGGTGTTTGATCTATTATGGAAAAGGACAGGAGACTGCATTCTCTGATTATGAAAGATCTGATGCAGACATGTCAACGTTTTACCTACATCAACGCAATCAAGCACTTCCATTAGGTACCATGAGCATTTCACCCCTTTTAAATCAACTGCAAGGATGCATATTTTAAAATCACATTTAGCTGAGTTTGGTCTAGCAGTTGCTTTGGGGAGGGTGTTTCTGTCTGTGAAGCAAAACAGCACAGATGGCTAAGTGACACCATTTGGAATGCTTATGTTTTGAAGACAACATAAACACTATTTTGCTTGGTGCTTGAGCTGATAAAAGGATTGTTTTCTGTTTCAACAGGGCTGACCCATCTTTGGGAGAACACAAACATATGTATTACATAATGTGTACAGTACACGTAACAAGTAATTTAGTGCTTTTGAAAAATGCCAAAGGGAGCAATCTGGAAAAAGGAAGTGCAGGATCACGCCCAGCATCCCAATCTGCATATCTGGGAGTTGAGGAGTTCATTCATTACACCCTTCTGGGGTTTATTCTTAACAACTTCGATAGATAGAGTATGAAGCCAAAACAATGCTTCTCAAAGTCACTGTCTAATTTTGTGATTGTTCTCAGGGGTTCCGATCCAGAGCAAGCCATGCTGATGAGCTATTGCAATATATGGGTCAAGTCAATTGTGACTAACTGGTGACCCATGAATTTAAATGAAACCTAGGCCTAACTAACTATGCAATCCTATATATGTCTAGTCAAAAGTCAGTTCCATTGAGTTCAATGAGGCTTACTCCCAGGCACAGGATTGCAGTCTAAATTTGTCTGGAATGGGGACACAATGTTTCCTTGGTTCTTCCTTATGGAGTCACACCCCTTCTAAAAAGGCTGCACACTTATAACAAGATTGCTTATATAATACAGTAGAAATCTTGATGAAAGCTCTGCATTTTTTAAAGCACTATGTAACATGTTGGATATGAACACTGAAACAAAGCGCTGAAATATAGTTAGACTAGAATAGCTGTGCTCCTATTCCCAATTCTACTATTGCGTGCACACAACAAACAAACAAACACATGCACACAGTCCTTCAGCAACCACTGAGTTATGCTGCCTACTGGCTAGTTACCATGCTCTTTATCAGGCTTATTCTGCAAGCTATTGGCCTTAACAAATTTCAGGCAAAATATCTATATAAAAATTTCCAGCACACAAATGACAATGAAGTTAAAAATGTATTAATCCAGTCCAATAAAACCCCAAATTGAAGAGATATGTTATTTCCTTTTTGGGAGTTGTCTATACTATATGCCCCAAACCTTTCTATTTCTTTTGCTCCAAGATTCCCTGCATTACGGCACAGCGTGCAGCTTTATAAATCACCAAAAGATGAAAATCTAATAGAAAACAGATGGTTTCTTATAACATAACAGGATATTAATCTAGACAAAATGTGTCCCCTCACCCATGAAAAAGTGGAGAAAACATGAACTCCAAGCAAGATGGATAGGTCACTTCTTAAACAAATTAGGATGAAAGTTCAATAAGCAGGTCACCTAGAAGCACCTTCAGTTCAATGAGCTCTAGAGTTTGATCCTACCCATGTTTACTCGGAAGTATACTCTGCTGTGTTCAGTGGGGCTTACTTCCTTAGGAGGATTACAACCATTTCATCCATACCCAATGTAATAATTTAGGAGAATTCTTGGATTGCCCCAATGTACCACTCTCTGTGTGGACCTGAATATTTTCAAAAGCGCTCTAATGAGAAGGAGCTTCATGTATCTGTGTGTTTTTTTAATGGCCAATTGCGTCAAAACCAGTGTAAAAATGACACAAAAGCTTTTTGGTGGCTTTTGGCAAGAACAGATTTTTGATATTTTACAGAAGAACAATTATAATTTTGAGCTATATCTGCACCAACACTGTCTTAATAATACTGTGGTTAACAGTTTACCTTATATGTATATACCCACCAGATTATTCATACAATTTAGACTCAGTTCAGGGCTTTCAAATGAGGAACCATATCTAGTGAGGAATGCTTATTCACTAATTACTGTTTCCCAGAATGTAATGGGAAGTAACAATAGCCCTGCTTTTTTCACAAACCCACAAGCCTTGAATGCTAAGTAACTGGCAATGGAGTGGTTCAAATCCCCCTTTGTGCCCTTTCAACAGAGCACCTTGTCCTAACCAATTGGACTATGTCTTCACTCAAGAATTTCTGAAGATTCTGTTTATATTGCGTCACAAGCAAATTTCAATAAAAGGAATTCTCACGGCTCTCTCAGTCTTGCTCTCTTTTTGCATTTCCTCTGCTTCCTCACTTTTTGTTTTCTTTCGCAATATAATTATCACCTTTTACAACTTTTAGTTTCCTTTCTTTCTTTCTTTCTTTCTTTCTTTCTTTCTTTCTTTCTATCTCTAGAGGTATTGCTTTCTGTTCCAATGTCTTTCCCCCAAATTTGTGAGAATGCTCAAAAAATTGCTTTGGATTCTTGTGTCATTGCGACACTTTTCTAGAATGTTCCAGAACTTTTATCAACTTCTGAATGCTCCTTCAGACAGAGGAATCTTCCCCCATGCACCCATGCTGACCACAAAAAAATAGACTGCTCTCTCTTGACTGAAAACATTTTCATCACACCATTACTGATATAAGCAGGCAGCAATATGTCTGCTTTCCAATCTCTATACACTTCCAGAATCTTCTATGCAGTTGATAATTTTCCGTTTTAGTTTTCCTTTTGACTTTTGGGCTTTTAGCCACACTTTGGTCACAAATATGTGTGTTGAGAATGTGAGGACTAAAAATACACTTTCTGATTTCAACAGTGCTCATAGTTTTATGAATTTATTTGTAAAACTTCAGATGGTTTGGAATAGATCAAGCAAACTTACTCCTCTGGTAAGCATGCAAATTGGCAGGCTGCTAGAACTGATTGTGTAATTGTCTTCATTCAGCAGTTTCAGTGCCAAAACTCTAGACTCAATGCCAATCCAGATTTTGTTTTCTCAAAAATAAACATGGGCAGGCTAACACTTTTTCATTTCTATTTATATATTAATTATTGTTGTTCTTATAACAACACCAGGAATCATGGGATTCAGAACAAAGACTGAAAACATACCGGTAGGATTATCCTAACTGATCAGTAACCCTGTCACTTTCACTTGCATAGATATTTTGTGTGTTTAAATTTGGTGTTAGGAACCTTTTTCCAGTCTGAGGGCGACATTGCCTTCTGGACAATCTTCCAGAGGCCGCATGGTAGCGGTAGGTGGGGCTAGAGACAAACACAGGTGGAAAGATGAATTTAAATTTTACTTTTGCACAGTAGGCTAGTTTCAACACACACACACACATTATGTCTTCCATCTAGACAAGTGAGAGGCATTACCAAAGTTTAAGGACATATTCTAGCCATGCAAAAATACTCAAGAAATATGTGAAGCCAGACCAGTGAGGGGTGTGGTTTGGAGAGAAGAGGTGTGGCCTATGAAGAGTCCCGGTGCCAGATAGAAAAGTTTGGAGGGCTGCATTTGGACCTAAGGTTCCCCACCCCTGATTTAAACCAATCTAATGATACTGTGTGTTTGACCAACCCTTAAGAGAAGACATTTCTGAGAATTCAATCATTTTCAGAGGGCAATTCATGCTCATTAGCCACAATCCTTGCAAAACTGCTCATTATGAACTCAAGCGGGTGACACACTCTGACTTTCCCACATATCACAAATGGCTTTTTAATCAAGAAGGCTGTTGGAAGCATGGGATTCTGCAGTTCCTCCATATTAATTCTGCCTACACAGAGCTCTTCTCAAAGCACAACTGTTCACAATCCCAAGGATTATTAACCTTCAGCTAATGAAGGATTTACTCCAAAACCAATTTGAAACAGTGGGCATAAATCCTGAGGTTGCTACACATAGCTGATTGTCTTCACTGTGGAAAACCTCCCACTTGCCATCTTTCAAAGGAGGCCAGTTTATATAACCCTTAGGAACATTGCCAGCTTATTTTCAATTCAGAGCGGCAGCCCAGACTGAAGCATGGCCAGGGCAAAGCAGATCCCCGAGTGATCTGTCATAAGCACAAACTGAAACCCACCCTTCAGCCCACCTAAATGGCCTACATAAACAAGGGCTGAGGTAGCAAAACTGGTCTTGGACCTTACCACTTCAGATTGCAGAAATGTTGGAGCATTCTGTTATGGGGGGCAGCCCTTCCCAATGAAAATGCCAGCATGTGAGAGGGTCAAGGTCAGGAGAGACAACTGGTATCTGTTTTTTTTTTAATGTATATCATATGTAGTGTTTGGTTTAGAGGAACACTGAAGTATGTGATATCCCCACCTGCGTTCTGCAGTGCCTCTGTCCAGGAAAGAGCAGAAAGACAACATCCTTCTGTTGTGACCAGAGAAATGGGAGCTTAAACAGAGCTTGGGCCAAAGGGTAGTTATCATCCCTGAAAACATGGTGTCTTTCTCCAGTAGTCTGTCCTCCACAGGGATAGGCAAATCTGTTAATTTCGGTTTCACTCAGCTTCTCATTTTTCCAGTGTTAATGTTTATGGGTTGCTTTGAATAGATCTACAGTATAATAAAACAATTATATGCAGTTTTGCCTAATGTATACATTGTGCCTAATGCATTTTTTATGAGTTATGTTTTCACACATGCTACTATAAGTGGTGGGGTTACTGTAGCACCACTCCTTGTTTCTGTGTTATTGAACACATGAGTTAATAACACAAAAAAATGGGGCATTCATGCTTCTTTAGAAATTACTGGCTCTACTAAACAGATACGGTAAAAAGAGAGTTTTTGTTCTAATCTCTCACACCATCATGGGTTTAGGGAGAAGTATGTGAGGAAGGTTGAGCCAGTCTCATAATATTTTTTCACTTTGGGAGTTACCCATATGTTGGCTCATGTTGCCAACAGGTTGCTCAGATCTGATTTTTCAGTGTGTGCAACCCATGAGCATCCACACATTCTGTATTTAGTCTTAGTTTCTTCGTTGGTATTCTGTGGTTTCCCATCCACACCAGTGGACAGTCCTTGACACAATATTACCATGCAGTGGGCAGGATTCAGCTAAGTTGTTGAATACATGAAATATTCCCTTGTGTAATGGAATGCTTTCCCCCTTTGTCATGCACCCCCACCCCCTAAATTGGCTCTGAAGGGTTGGGGGACACACCAAGAATTGGTTTGGGGGCACGCAGGGTGTGCTGGGAGAGGAGAAGGGGAGAAGTCCTGTTGTGCAAATGGCTCTCATCCCTGACTTACACTGCATACCCCATTTAGCTAAACGTTGAATTTCACCCAGTTTTCTGGCCCCTTCTATTCCCCCCTGCTCCCCCACTACTTTTTCATGTTCTAGAGATGTACACAGGTATTTCTTGACCTATACACATCTTTTAAACAAATTCAGAAATGGACAGGAACAATTATTGCCAGCCCTTCATTATCATGGTTCAAAATGGGTAAAAAAGAAGGGTTGTGCTTTTGGGGGGTGGGGAGGGAAACAGCAATTGTCTCCAAGGGTGTTTGTATTGTGCAAAACCTCTGTATTAATTTTTTTTTAAAAAAAATCTCTGACATATGCTGAGCTATTGAGAGAAGAACTCATCCAAACTGGAATTTCTGATGTGCCCTTAGCATGCGGCAATCAGGGGAAATAGACACACTCATATCTTTAGGACCGTTCCTGGAAAGAGAACAGCCAGGTTGTGCTCAGGTGACAGAAGAGAGAGTACATGACAAACTGATAACCATGCTCAGGATGAAATCTCCATCCCCCAAAATTGCTAATAAGCATGCACACATTGCAAAGTAGAGGCATTTTGATGACAATGATATCGTGTAGACAGTGTGAAAAACTTGCAATGCCAGAATAAACCTCTGTCTGGAAGTACCCTTTACATATTGATTCATTTTGTAAGGATCTTTTAAAAAAAAAAAAGCTGAAAGAAGGCAAGGTATGAAAAAGCTATGGGTTGCAAGGTTAAAGTCACATTTAAATAACTCCAGTGAACTTACACTTGGGTTGGACTTCCTTCCTGGCTTTACAAAAGCCAGGAAATCCAAAGTTAACTTGTTGTAATTCAAAGAATCAGTCTTTTTTTATAACACACACATACACACACGTAGTGGAATAAAGTGGGAGGCATAGTAGTAGATACTTTTTAAGAGCATAAGTACAGGCATATATATAAATCAATAATCTGTGTGTGTGTGTGTTTCATTTTGAATCTTGCTTCCCCCACCTTTGTTACACATTTGATAGGCATATTGGCCAGTAAATAATATGATAATTCAGTATATGTATGTACGTGTGTGTGTGTGTTTCAGTTAGTGGAAACCGGTGTAAACATACAAAAAAACTGTTTCCCCTGAACCTGATATAGGAGGAAATATTGTAAAGTCTAAACATAACACAAAGAGTGTGTGCATTTCCTCAATGGGTTCACAGCTCAAATTATGTTCATATGTACACATACTCTTACAGTATTTGGAGTTTCATATTGACGGAAAGCCATGGCTTCATGATTCTTGTCACAGTATATTTTTAACAAGTTCATGGTGACATGAGAACCACATGAGGGTAATTCCTCATCAGGAGGGAGACTCATTTCCCAACCACCTCATGATGATTTCATAGCTGCATTTACTGTGCCTCTCTTACATGTCTAGCCTTTTTTTAAATGTGCAGATTGGAAGTGGAGGAGGAAAGGTTCTACTATTTTTTAAAATAATTATTTCAAGAGGAGGAAGAGGTTTCAAAGGCTATCGTGTCATTTATAGGTGTGTATAATCATTAACTGATAAAGAACAGTGGCCAGCAACAATAGTTATTTGCTTAGCAAACCAGTGACGTTTACAGATAACCTCTGGCCTGACTTCTCCTTACTTATGTGGACTTTACACCTTCCCTAGGTGAATGTTTATCTGAAGTAACCGCTTGTAACCTCTGTCCCCATGCGTCCTAAGTCTGCAATGGAAAGGAAATGGAAAGCTGGAAGAAAATGTAGGTTAATTTATGGGGGGGGGAGGGATAGAAGTTTTTTAAAAAAATATTACAGTGGTACCTCAGGTTACGGGACGTGGGTTAAACCACAGAGCCTAGGACTTGCCGATTAGAAGGTTGGCGGTTCGAATCCCCGCAACGGGGTGAGCTCCCTTTGTTCGGTCCCTGCTCCTGCCAACGTAGCAGTTTGAAAGCATGTCAAAGTGCAAGTAGATAAATAGGTACCACTCCAGCGGGAAGGTAAACGGCGTTTCCGTGTGCTGCTCTGGTTCGCCAGCAGCTTAGTCATGCTGGCCACATGACCCAGAAGCTGTTTGCGACAAACACCGGCTCCCTTGGCCTATAGAGCGAGATGAGCGCACAACCCCAGAGTCGGTCACAACTGGACCTAATGGTCAGGGGTCCCTTTACCTTTACCTTTTTACCTCAGGTTACAGACTCCGCTAACCCAGAAATAGTACCTCAGGTTAAGAACTTTGCTTCAGGGTGAGAACAGAAAACGCACAGCGGCAGCGGGAGGCCCCATTAGCTAAAGTGGTACCTCAGGTTAAGAACAGTTTCAGGTTAAGAATGGCCCTCCAGAACGAATTAAGTTCTTAACCCGAGGTACCACTGTACATGCCCAGAATCTATTTTTGTTCAGAGCCTTGACGTTAAACATTAGTTACAGAAATGGGGCTTGCATCAAATATTGCAACATGGCCTGATGTCCTAATAGGACAGTGGCAGTCAGGGATTCCCTCCTCCAGCAGAACATCACATACAAGCACTCCTTTTTCCCAGCATGCTCAGTCCTTACTAGGTTGGTTTTGGGGGGTGGGGGTGGGGGTCCCTTTCAACTTGCTTGTTTTGGAATATTTCTGCAATCCTTGGAGAGGCCACAAGTACCTGAGAGCATACAGGGTGGTATTGAGAGAAAGGGCGACGATCAACCAACAAACAAATGGATATTGTACTGTATATTGCAGACCCCTTTGGATCATTTATAGCTCAGTTAAGATTCCCTTAAATTCCTTTCCAAAAATCAGAGTTGCCAACTTGTGACCATCCAAATTCAGGAAAAATAACTACAGTATTTTGGAATGAATACTGGACAAATATTTTGGAATGCATAGCCAATATATAGACATTGTTTAAGGATAGCTGAGTACAGTGTGATGTGGAAAACAACTGAGGTATCAGTGCTATGAAAGCCACTTTTGTTTTAGGCAATTTATAGCCCCCCCCCCCTTTAGTAGTGCAGGGCAGGGGAATAGTGTTAAATGACAGGAATATTTTCAGGATCAAGCGCTCTCTCTCTCTCTCTCTCTCTCTCTCTCTCTCTCTCTCAAATTTCTTGTTTTGTCAGGGCTATTGCCCTCCTTAACAGGATAATTCCATTACTTTGGAATTGATATCAGGGTGAGCTGCTGGGTTCCCGTGCTATCCTAGCAGCAAAATCAAAAGCATAGTACAAGCGGGGGGGGGGGGAGCAACAACTCTCTGGCAGCATAGCAACAATTGTGGCCAATCCTCAGTGGTCACCAATCAGTCATAATGTTGCTTCAGACAATGTCTCATGTCAGCCATGAATTGAACACAGCAGTCATTCAACATTCCCCCCCAGTCCCAACTCCCAATACAATGCACAAGGAGTCCGCCATGAAAAGCCTACAGCATGACTTCATAATAGCTAATGTTAAGTGTTTTGGAGGAACCGTAAGATTCAGGGCTTCAGGTGTGCAGAGCCCAAATACCAAAGGAACCATCTATTTCCAAGGGAAGTAGCCAGGGATCACATGGAAAGAACAGTGACCACTCCAATCACAGATGTCAGCTAGTAGCATAGTCCTGTAGCTCAGAGGAAGCCCGTTTACATAACCCATAATTGACAGGTTGCCTGGAGAAAGATTTGGGCTCCATACAATGTCTCTGTGTAGGGAACAAGTGTTTTGAAAGGGAGAGGGAAGAAGGCCACTTGGACATTGAATAGAAGTTACAACAACAAACTCAGAGGAAACAGTTTTGTAGTAGCTCAGTGGCAGGGATGGCCCATCCATGAGGCGAACTGAAACAGCCAGGATTGCATAGCCGGAAGTCACAGCTGCAGCCATGCAACCCTGGTAAACAAAGTAGTGGTGGGAAGCAGCAATGGGGTCATGGGGGTGGCACCTTCCTATTTCACCTCAGGCAGTGAAACGGGATGAGCCACACGTTCTCAGAGGAAAACACAGCAGGAACACAGACGCAAGAGGAAACGTAAGAAAAACCGATGATGGGACTGTCATTGTTTGCCAGGAGACTAGCTGATGGCGAACCTCTCTTCTTGCCTCTATAAGAGGCTGTGTACACACTTCACCTTTAAAGCACATTCAAAGCACATTCTTTCCCTCAAAGAATTTTGGGCACTATAGTTTACCCCTCAGAGTTACCAGTCCTCAGCAGCCCTTAACAAACCACAGTGGCCAGAATTCCTTGAGAGGGGGTTGGAATGAGCTTCTAGTGTGGTTTAAAGGTGGAGTGTGAACACAGCCAGAGATAGCAGATGTGGCCTCCAGAGGTTTCAGACTCCAACATTTACAATTCAGTCCCAAAGTGTAGCTGCAACTCAGCAGGCTTTGCCGGCAAAAAGTCCCAAGTTCAATCCCGTCCTTGGGCTTCTGGGGGAAAGCATTGACAGACGCACCTGTGCTTGAGGAAGTTTACTGCAATAGCCAATCACAGTGAATGTTAGCAGGACCAATGTCCTCAAGTAGCCACCTACTTCCCCTGGCCTGTGCGATGGTTTTCATTTTCCCCAGTCCCAGATTAGATATATGAGATTCCTGGGATCCTGCCGTATTCTGATAACAATAGGGTTAAAAAACAAACAGGTTGAAAAAGGAGCCCTACTAGGTAGCCTTCATTAGAGCAGAAGCAGAATTGAAACAGTCAAAATGACTTTATTGAACAGCATCATTTGTGGAATACGGACAGCATCACAGGTTCTTCGGCCTGGGTAGCCAAGTATGATATTCATGTGCTTGAGAAAGCAACATAGTGGCACTGATCCACGCAGCTTACAGTTGAACATGTTACTTTACTGTATCTTTAGAAAGGCTCGGGGGCCACATTGGAACAAAAAGGTGGCTTGTCTCACAACAGAATAGATGACTTCACACAGCTCACTGACTGCTGCTATTATAAGGCTTGCTTGTGATCTGTACTGGGGGTGGGGAACATCCTTCCTTCTGTGCATAGTGAGTGACTCTGGGGAGACTAGAGAAACATGAGGGTGGTAATAATGAGTCATAAACAGGAGCTGTAAGCAGTGGATCGTTCCAGTGAGTATGTGCTCTTCAGGGGCAGGGAATGGGCTTTTCAGAAACGGTGCCACCATATAGGTGCTCTCGTTCCATGCTGGATGCCTTACCCTAGATCCTTACTATCTCATTTCCTTCTTTCTTTATGTAGGTTGATTTAGGCTACATCCTAGGATCCTTGGGTGGGGCATAATAAAATAAATAAAGCAACAAAGTCTTAGTTTAAACACATATTCCAGGGGAAAGTACAATAAAACCACATATCAACAACATCAGATAACTGCAATGTGAGTGCTACAAGACCTGAACAGTCAGGTTTTTACTTGGTATTGGTGTCTGGATTCTTGTAGTGTAGGTGCCAATGAAATGTTTTGGGGAGGGGGACATTCCAAAGCCAGGATGCCACCACAGAAAAGGCCCATCCACATGTTTCTGCCAAGATCTCAGTTCCTAGGCAGAAACACACAGAGATAGATGCTCCCTCAAGTATTTAAATCCCAAGTCGTTCAGGGCTTTATATGTTATTTGTACAATCTTGTATTCAGAATTGAAATGCACCGGCTGCCATTTACAAGTGAACATAGATTTTTGGGCGCTCCCTGTCAAGCTCCTCCCATTTTTGTGCCTTATCCATGCAGTGCCATCATGAAGTCTTTAGAATCTACTCATTTTCACCATCTTGCCTAAAATCTGGGGTATTTCCTTGTGCCAAAAGATCTGCTTTTATGTGGTTATGGGGTTTTTTTAGGCATTTGCTCACAAAGCTTAAATAATAATAATAATAATAATAATAATAATAATAATACACAGCCCTTAAGCTATTATACAAGCCTGTTGTGTCTCCATTCAAAGACAGGTGTCAGATTCTGTTCTGAGATTTCACTGTGCAGCAAAAACTGTCAATGGACCTGGTGTTTACAGTTTACTTTTCCTCAGGCCAGAATCTTTCATTATTGCTCCATTATTTACTGAAGCCTGCACGTATGCATTGTTTCTAGCCAAATACCATAATGCATTCCTGCGTAGCAGTTACTTGACACCACTACCCCAAGCCGTGTGGTAAGGTTGGGTGTTTGCCGATGGGAAGGAAATTTGAATAGAAAATGAGTAAGGTTCTTTGAAACCAGGTAGCGTGAGAGTTGTGTCTACATCATGCAGAAATATGAGACGAAGTCCATGGTGCAGGAGTCATCTGAACAACGCCCCATGGGTGCAGCTCTTATGTAAAGTGAAAAAAATAATATTTGCTGTGAAAGCTACCTTAATGATATGAAAGGATGAAGATGTGGGAGAGAGGCTTTTAGAACAGTCTCCTTTTTATAACTATCATTTTATTTTGACACTTGTAGCTACAGCTGTCCAGAGTAGTCCAAAATGTTGGCTGTGATTTTGACTTTGATGGAAGCAGAGAGGACATTACTTCCTTTCAAAATAAAATAAAATAAAATATGTAGTGTATTTACCACTGTATTGCATGACATGTTTCCCAAAGTAATGTTCCAGATGAGCATGAAATTTAGACATGTGTTTAATTCTAATGCCACTTGTACAAAATCGAACCCTTGTATTCTGCATTAATTAGTTTGGGAGCATCAGTGCTCCTATTATGTCACTGCAGTTAATCAGCTCAGATTATGTATATATAGTCTTGTTCACACACAATACACTGAACACAGGTACAATCTGTCTCTACACGTGCACAAGTGTTTCTGTGAAAGACCATATACATTTTGATTTGTACAGCTTAATTGCTGTGTACACTTGTTTATGAACTGCACAGTTGCTGAACGTTACCTCATGTGCTCTGTTAATGTGGTACCTCAGGTTACAAACACCTTGGGTTACAAACACTTCGGGTTACAGACTCTGCTAACCTGGAAGTAGTACTTAGGGTTAATAACTTTACCTCAGGATGGGAACAGAAATCGTGCGCCGGCAGCAGTGGGAGGCCCCATTAGCTAGAGTGGTACCTCAGGTTAAGAACGATTTCAGGTTAAGAACGGACCTCCGGAACGAATTAAGTTCATATGTCCGTTCTTAACCTGAAACCGTTCTTAACCTGAGGTACCACTTTAGCTAATGGGGCCTCCTGCTGCTGCCATGCCATTGCCACGTGATTTCTGTTCTCATCCTGAGGTAAAGTTCTTAATCCGAAGTACTACTTCTGGGTTAGTGGAGTCTGTAACCCAAAGTGTTTGTAACCTGAGGTGTTTGTAACCCAAGGTACCACTCTCTCTCTCTCTCTCTCTCTCTCTCTCATTGTGTGTGTGCGTGTGTACACATCCTGCTTCTTCACTTGGGGGAAAGGAGGAATTGGGGCAAGCAGAACAGACCAGGGAACCACAATGTCAGAATGCCCTTTGTTTTGCTGTTCTCTGCAAGAGCATGTGGCAAAAGGGAAATGTCACTTTTATTTAAATTGAGGTGGAAGTTTGGTTTTCCAAGGGTCAAGGTAAATCTGATGTGAAACATCTGTGCACATGTTTCCTAATCTCTTTTTCTCTATATGTGTTTAAAACCAGCAGCAGAGGTGATCTGGATCAGCACCACAATGCTGGAGGATGGAGAATAAGCTTTTCCCCAACTTCAGTCACTGCTCCTTTCCCAAGGTGGGGGGGGGGGAAGCTATCCAGAGTTTACTCATTTTTAATCCTGAAGCTAAGGCTCCAATACTTTGGCCACCTCATGAGAAGAGAAGACTCCCTGGAAAAGACCCTGATGTTGTGAAAGATGGAGGGCACAAGGAGACGGGGACAACAGAGGATGAGATGGTTGGACAGTGTTCTCGAAGCTACCAGCATGAGTTTGACCAAACTGCAGGAGGCAGTGGAAGACAGGAGGGCCTGGCATGCTCTGGTCCATGGGGTCATGAAGAGTCGGACACAACTAAACAACTGGCAGCTAATCGCAGCTTTGGAACATGATTAAAGTTAGGAAAAGGGTTAAACTTCCTTGTCAAGTGTTGTGGCTCTCATCCAAATCAATCTCCCCCCCACCCCAGTGGTTACTTTTAACTAAAGAAAAATACATAGGGAGATCTGATAATGGATCTCTTATCATTTAGTTTAGCCTTAAGACTAGATGCCTTATCAACTCCTGTCCATCTTGCACAAAACTTTAGGTCAACTTGAGTAAACCCTGAAATACAGCAAGGTTTTTCTTTTCTTTTTTTGAATGCAATTCTTTGTTATATATTGTATCTCATTGTTCCCTTTATGAATATGAATATATTGTTGCATGCCACCCAAATCTCCAAGCGATGCGAGATTCCAGGGGTTCCAGGTGTTTACCTCACAATGTGTGAGGGGAGGAAAGCGGAGATTATTCCTTTGTTCAGGCAGAAATTCTTGCACTGACAGAATGATTTGCTTAGTGCTATGTTGAATTTTTAGTGATCTAAGCACATCTGACAGAGAAAATGATCTTTTAAATATTAGTCTTAAAAAGCACATTTGAGCCTGTCTCTGGCTTTGTGTATCATGTCTCAAAGCTGTTTACAGGAGAGGAAAATTTGGAAAAGAAATACAGTATCTTCTAGCCTATGTACATAGATTTGACATTTTATCTGATTTAAACTTGTTTATGGAAATGCCCTCAAAGAAACTATGAACAACACTTGTGTACTGAAATGTAATCTACTTTTCCATAGATTCTGGAACCCACATTTCCATGGAAATACCTTCTCATTGTCTATTTGCTAAGATACCCCAGTATCACTAAACATAGATGTGCTTATTCATTTTAAGTAAAGTACGTTAACATGTTTGCAAGACTACATGACTCCTTCGTATGACTATGTGAGGTCATGTTTGCGTTTCGTAATGAGAGGCAAGCAAAAATGTAGCATTAGTCATAAAAAGGGAAGAATACTTGACTGTTCTAAATCTGAAAGTCCTCAGGCTGCGGAAAATCAAACCTTGTCCCACTGTGTCAGTTCCAGAAGTACATCACAGCGTATATGGATGGACTGACTCATTCAGTGGGGTGCGCTCTGTATTGGAACAATGTAGTGCCTTCCCATAAAGTATGTGTTTTGAAATTGCTCTTTGCTCATGTGATATACCAGCAATATTTTCTTCTCCTGTCCCTGTGTATTTTTAATGCTACCAGTCAGATCATTTTGGTGCTGTTTACACAGTACATTTGGTGCTGTTTACAGGGACGCGGGTGGCGCTGTGGGTAAAACCTCAGTGCCTAGGACTTGCTGATCGTATGGTTGGCGGTTCGAATCCCCGCAGCGGGGTGAGCTCCCATCGTTCGGTCTCAGCTCCTGCCCACCTAGCAGTTCGAAAGCACCCTTAAGTGCAAGTAGATAAATAGGTACCGCTTTATAGCGGGTTTCCATGTGCTGTGCTGGTGCTGGCTCGCCAGCTGCAGCTTCGTCACGCTGGCCACGTGACCCGGAAGTGTCTTCGGACGGCGCCAGCTCATGGCCTCTTGAGCGAGATGAGCGCGCAACCCTAGAGTCGGACACGACTGGCCCGTACGGGCAGGGGTACCTTTACCTTTACCTTTACACAGTACATTTGAACAGTAGCAAACTTAAACTATCTGTACCAGGTTACTTACCAGAGTGCCTTCATCCTTGCTGTCCTACACAATCGTTACATTCATATGGATAAGCCCTTCTCACGCTACCATATTAAACAGCCATGAAGAAAGAGAGACATTTTCTATTGTGGTGCCCCTCACGTGGAACCATTTTCCTACTGAATTGAGGCAGGCACTCTCAATGTTTTGGCACCTCCTCAAAATATCTCTCTGTCCCCACTTAGGCCTTTGCTGGTTCTTTCCTTCTTTCTTTCTTTCTTTCCTTCTTTCTTTCTGAAACTCTTTTAGTATGTTATGTTTGTATTGTTTTACTGAACTTTAAAATTTATTTTGTATTTTATTACTGTAAATCACTGTGGGATACCTTGGGATGTGTGAAACAATATAGAAAGAGAATAAACTAAACTAGTTCCCATATATGATCTGTTTAATTCCTGCCCATTTTCAGTTGTACTTATTTTTATTAATTCCATATGGTGGTGATACTGTATTTTTAAATTAATGTATTATATATTTGTATAGCACCTTGACCCTGTATTGGTCAGCAGGATAAAAACCTGTTAGTTAGTTAGTAAGTTAGTAAGTAAGTAAGTAAATTGGCCTAAAGACAAACAGGTTCATTGTGACAGATGCCCTCATGGACTAAAGTTCATCAGACACAAGAAGTGTTCTCCTTAGTTGAGTTATAGCAGGAAGTACAAAAAGTACATTCTGTGACCATTCAGCTGACATTCAAGTGTATGCAAAACAAGCACAGTGACCAGTCACATCAACAGTATTTGGTGATAACATAGCCAACTTGATTACCCCCAAACACTGCTGATTTGAATGCTCACTGCGTTTATTTTGCATGCATTTAAATTTCAATTCAGTGGTCGCAGGCTGTGCTTTTTGCATTTCATGACATTTTACATCAGACTTTTCTTCTCCCTACCTATCCCTGACACGCATATGTATGAAGAAAATGTCTGATGCATCTAATGAACTGGACTCTGGGCCATGAAAATGTTGGAATTCTGCCTGGGTCAGAGGAATGTGCCACAGCGTAGGCACCGGCAGATATTCCTTGGCGACCTCCCCGCTGCGACTCCCGGCAGATAAGCAGGCGAGGTCTCGGCAATTCTTCCCAGATGTGTGAGAAGAACACACCGTTCCTTCTCTCTCCCCTTTGGTGTCCCCCAGGGAGGGGAAAGAAGCAGACGGAAATCTATTTACATCCTTTATTTCTGTCTCTTACATCAGTACAGAGAAACATGTCTGCACTCAACAGCAGTAAGAATAAACTGCACCCATGTACTTCCAGTACGGGTCATATGACACACACACTGAGCTAACATCCGGTGCTCAGTACAGAATGGACTGCCCCTTTGTTCCCATGGCAACAGTCACAAACATCCTGTCTGGCTTTCCAGCCACAAGCAGCTGACTTGGCTGCTATAGCCTTTGCTTGCTGCTGCATTGGTGCTTTATGATAACAGAAAACGTATTGCACAATAAATCCATTGGTTTTAAAGCATCTCCAGGTAGGGCTGAGAGAGACCCCTTTTGAAACCCTGGAGGATCGCTGCCAATAAGTGTAGACAATATTGAGCTAGATAGGCCAATGGCCTGACTCGGTGTAAAGCAGCTTCCTATTACATCCCTGGCATCTCTCTTCCAAAAGAAATCTGTGAATAAGCCCTCCCTTGATTTTATAAAAACCCGACAATACATATTGGAATCAGGCTTTCTCCTGCTACCTGGCCTCTGTCTAAACTGGACTTGACATGTCCTATAATGAAGAAGATGAAACAATGTTTGGAGCTTATTCCAGGATCCATCTACATTTTGGAATATGTGTCTGGCCAAGCCCTTCTAGAAAAGAGCAATCTTTGATCAAATTATTTTCAGCCAGATCTTTCTTGTGATTTCATCACTTACTCATTCCCAGTGGGAAATGGTTTGTCAAAGTGCAAGTGAAACACAGAGGAGATGAACATTTGGAAAATGAACTTGTGGCAAAAAGGTTCCAAAGAAGGCTGATTTCTTTAAGGTAGATTGAAATCCTGATTTCTTAAGAGAAGCTATCAAAGCAATTTATCCAGGCATAGACAAGAGGATGTACAAAGTCAGAGAGCAAAATTGAAGCCTGAGATTCCAAGACCGAAGCCTGAGAGGACTCTCTTCAGATTTCAGTGACAATGTGGGCCAGATTCTGATGTTTATGGATATTGGGCATGTCCAGGATGCCCAAAAATCTGTTCAAGATATGGCTATATATCTCAGAATGAAGAATAGAATAGGAGTTTGTTTTCCAGCAGTACATTGATCTTACTCTCTCAAAAATCTTGAGGTAGTCATGCAAACTGTCCCTTTGTATAGAGAAGAGGGAACCTATAACTGGGCTTGAACTATACAGGATCTCACAACTGTCCAGAGTTTTGAGCATGACTTTGGCTTATTAAAAGTAAAATACATAAAGAGCTTGATACAACACCTGGCATTGTATTATTATTGTTATTATTATTATCATTACCATCATCATTAGTAGTATTAGAACAAACTTTTTACCCCAGTATTTTACCTTAAGGAAAAAGACCTCAGGGCATAGCACATTGAGAACTAGAATCCTACAGGCAAACTCTCATAGTGATCCACATGTAAAATGCTTCATTAAAATAAATGATATTTGAATTATCAGGGTGTTTTCAGGATGTTATCAGAGTGTTTTCAGGATGTAGCTGGCACCTGTTTAATGCAATAACACAAAATGAGGTCGACTTTGTACCTGGCAATGTAAACAGTGGGCAACTCAGATAGGTATGTATGAGTTACTGTACAACAACATTTGAAGGGTATCACATTGGCTGTTCTTGTCCTAAAGCAAAAGTCTTACTGTTCAAACTGGTTATCTTGAACAGCAACTTATTAATTGCGCATGCATCCCATGTAGCTATACGTAAGGATAATGGTTGTAAAAATCCTTACTCTTAATCTGAAAAATGTGCATTGTTTCCCAGAAATATGAAGGAATACTGCTCAGAAAAAGACTGATTTTCAGGGAAATTTTTTTATCTCAATAGCCATGTAGGCCTTTACTCCTTACTATTTTAAATAGATTTCTCATATTGGATCAACTTTTTCACACAATGCTTATCACAAAACCCTGGATGCTAATATCTGGCCATTTTCATACACAAGGCATTTCTTGGCTTCTGCTTGAATCAATTTGTGTATAGTCAGAATGCTCATTTCCCCCCAATGCCTCTCTTTTGCATTCTCTCCCATATGAACAACAATCTGATCTTCATATAAAGAACAAGAGAGTGACTCAAAGGTGGCTTAAGCCTCACGTGTATAAAAGTTCTCAGAAGTGCTCCAAAGAATTCTCCCTTGATTTTGAGTGGCTCATTCTGCTTTTGTCTTGTTGCTATTATCATCTTATCTCAGGCCTTGTGACAATTCTTTTCCACGGGGTTGATTTTTTAAAATACACACATACACACATATAAAGAGGAAGAAGTGAACATTTACGAAAGGGCCAAGTAGATTCTGAAACTGTAAATAAAGGAGGTGCATGAGTCATGCTTGTCTAGAAATGACGAGTAAGGGCAAAAAAGATAGCAGTTTACGAGACAAAAGCTTTGTTCTATCCAATAGCATGAGCTCTCTGAACTTAGTATGAATCATCAGAGTATCACAATCACATTACCAGCATCAAACACCAAAAAGTCCCATGCTAAGAAAACGCTGCTTGTTATGAAATGAACCTGGTGGAAGGTGTGACCACGTTCTAAAACATTATGTACAAACTGATTAGCACATGTACCAGATGGAAACAAAGGAGTGTGTAGTAATATAATATGGTGTGTGGAAAATGAACATAATTTTAGTCTTACAGTTTATAGTATAAAGAGATTTCTACACCTCTATATTTAAATTGTTATTTATGAGAACATACTGGGGACGAAAGCACATCAAAGTGCAAGTAGATAAATAGGTACTGCTCCGGCGGGAAGGTAAACGGTGTTTCCGTGCGCTGCTCTGGTTTGCCAGAAGCAGCTTAGTCATGCTGGCCACATGACGAGGAAGATGTCTGCGGACAAATGCCGGCTCCCTCGGCCAATAAGCGAGATGAGCGCTGCAACCCCAGAGTCGTCCGCAACTGGACAATGGTCAGGGGTCACTTTACCTTCACCTTTACTGGGGACGTGGGTGGAGCTGTGGTCTAAAGCACAGAGCCTCTTGGGCTTGCCGATCAGGTCGGCAGTTCAAATCCCCATGACGGGGTGAGCTCCTGTTGCTCTGTCCCAGCTCCCGCCAATGTAGTAGTTCCAAAGCACACCAGTGCAAGTAGATAAATAGGTACTTCTGTGGCAGGAAGGTAAATGGTGTTTCTGTGCTCTCTGGCTTCCATCACGGTGTTCCGTTGCGCCAGAAGCAGTTTAGTCATGCTGGCCACATGACCCGGAAAGCTGTCTGTGGACAAATGCTGGCTCCCTTGGACTGAAAAGTGAGATGAGCGTCACACCCCACTGTCGCCTTTGACTGGATTTAGTCATCCAGGGGTCCTTTACCTTTACCTTTTTACTGTGACCATCCTAAAGTATGAAGGCATACTTTACATTGTTACCTTTCTGTGTTTGTTCATTTCTAATAAATCTAAATCCAATAAATAATAATAAATATATTGAAAATATAGAATATTCATTTTCATCAGAAAAATTCATCTTTAAAAATAAGTAATGCATAATTAACTGTATTATGATTAATACCACAGGTTAAGCAGCTAAAAACCAGTTTTTCCTTTGTTCAGTAACTGCTTTAAGAATAGAGAAAAGAGGCTCTGAAAATCAGAGAATCTCTCTACTGGATAATATTCCTAGCATAATATTGGCCTCTGAAATTACAGCCCAGAAACTTGATTGGGTAAACCAGATCTAGGTGTATTCCTTGGTCTCAAACCAGAGAAAAGTTTGTTCATCCCATTGAAATTAAAAGGCGTTGAGGTTAGCTGTTACTAACACATCATAGCATGATTACATTTCTCTGGATCAGGACCCTTCTATCCCATGATTGCGGAGAAAAGGGTAAAAGAAAGGAGAAGTCTGACTAAAGAATGAGTCAGGGAGGGTCATAAATGGGTGGAAGTTTTCTTGCTCTTCCCAGCTCGCAAGAGGAACAGCAGCTGTGTCCAAGCAGTTCATGCTGCATTTCCAGCCTACCAGTTATTAACTCTGCTTGGAGGGACCAAGTGGGTGAGTCATGTTTGCTGCTTCTATCCTCCTGCTGATATTTGTTGACTTAAAAAAACAACAACCCATTGCTCCCCCACATCCATTCTTTCCTCCAACATTGTGAGTTTGGTTGGAAAGAAAATTCATTATTTCCAATATTCTGCATTGTTTACACCTACGCTTGAAACACAGCTACCAGCCAGGCGTAGTTTGATAGTTCGTGTGCTATATCGACATTACACAATCATTAGATTTCCCAGCTACCTCCTGGCTACTCTTCACTTCCATGGCAGCCTATCTAGCTAGAGCAGGGTGGCCCAACTTTTCATACAAGAGTACTTTGACATGGAACCTGCCTTATTGCATGGGGGTGGGGAATGAGGCCAAAATTTGACACACACACACATCCCCCCAGCCTTTGCATTGCCTTCCCAAAGCTGGGAAAGTAAGATGTTGGACTTTGGCAGGAAGGTGCAGGGCTCTGGCAGGGTCCTTGAGTAAGGTTACCATATTTTTTTCAAAGAATCCGGGGACACTTTAAAAAAAAAAAAAGAGGAAAAAAAGTTTTTTAAAAAAGTTTTTTTAAAAAAATAAAAAATAAAATAAGAACTAATATCTTCTCTTCTGTTGTCTCTTTTGTCACATGGCCTTCCTCTGGGACCTGGCCTGCTCTCTTGGAGTACTAGGCAACGTGGAGTAGGCTCAGGTCGGGCCTGGGCTTGGCCACGTGTCCTTGTCCTCCCAGTGCTCTCCTACATTTCCTCCTCAGCGGTGGCAGCAGCTCAGCAAGGTCGGGGCTCCCCTCTTTTTTCTCCTTCCTCTTTCTCTCTCTTCCTTTTCCTCTCTTCCTTCTCCCTGCATCAGCTCTGGGGTTTTCCTGGCTGCAGAGTGGGCAGTCAGCTGGGTGGCTGGGCGCTCTCACTCCTGGCTCGATTTGGGTCATGGTGTGTGTGTGTCCGCGGTTCCGCCAGTTGACGCGCCGGGCACTGGTGGTGGTGGCAGCAGTCTCAGCAGCCCAGAGGCAGCCTGGTAGCGCAGTAGGCACTGGCTGGCTTCAGGAGCTGCTCACTGCCATGGAGCCCACCATTATGCCTCACCAGAAGTCCCCATATGATGTGTCTTGTGCTGTTGAACCAATCACACAACATTCATTCCCTACTAATAAATCTAGAAAACTTAAAATATAAATCCGGGGACATTAAATGAAATCCGGGGATATTCCAGGGACGTATTTTGTCCAGGGACAGATTTGTAAATCTGGGGACTGTCCCTGGGAAACGGGGACATCTGGTAACCACATCCTAGAGCCCTCCCACCTCCAATCCAAAGCTGGGAAAGTGCAAACTAGGCTTTGGGAAAGAGGTGAGAGAACTGTAGGACCCTTGGACTGTCTGTAAGGATCTTCTTTTTGCTTCTTTTAATAATTTCAATGTGGGGGGGTGACAATAAATTTTTCGCACCGGGTACCATCTGACCTTGCTACGCCACTGTGTGTTGCACCACTCTGAGCTAAAGAGTGGAAGTGGCCTGACGCTGGGCTTGTTGAATGACCCCCAATCAGCACCATGGCCTACTCACCACAGGCAATTTGCTCAGCACCTTCCCCCCAAACCCTGGAGCTAGACCTGCCAGTAACAATCACGATAGCTGTCAATATCATATTACACTTACAAAAATACCCTATAATATAGTAGACCCTGTGCACCAGTAAAGGTGAGCATGTTTCTGACTGATGAGGTACCGTATTTTTTGGCCCATAGGGCCCACCTAGTTTTTTTGGGGGGAAATAAAGAACCCCCCCCCCAGGCGTGGGGCTGGAGCGGGGGAAGCCCAAGCTTCCCCCAACCCCAGCCTACAGAACAGGCAGCTCTCCACAAGCCGTGGGAGAGCTGCGCGAAGTCGCGCAGCTTTCCCACGGCTTGCGGACAGCTTCCTGAAGCCTGGAGAGCGAGAGGGGTTGGTGCGCACCGACCCCTCTCGCTCTCCAGGCTTCAGCGAAAGCCTGCATTCGCCCCATAGGATGCACACACATTTCTCCTTCATTTTTGGAGGGGAAAAGGTGCGTCCTATAGGGCGAAAAATACGGTAATTTTTTAGTTGCTACACCAGCAACTAATAAAAAACAGGTAAAAGCAAGGAGAACGTAGAGGAGAAAGGTGGAATATAAATGTTTAGGATTGAGATGCCATGTGTATTTCACTGGAATTAGTGGGCCCAATTCTCTTCAGGAAACTTGGCCGGCTTAATTTGACAGCTGTGGAATGTAGAGCTTCCATATTAAGCTAATCAAAAACATTTGCAGTCTTTCATTATGGGAAATAAAAGAATAGAAATATTTCTGACAAAAAGATATTACTGATGCAGATGTGGGTAAGAAAGGCTGAGAAGGGGGAAAGAGACTCACTTCTCAAGAAAAAACTGCTGGAACACACTGCAGTAATGTCATTTACCAAGAATGTCCGCCCTTCCCAAAATGCATAAGGTTCCTATTTGTGGTCTGAAGACCACCAAAGCTAAAAATATTTCAGCTGTATTTTTAAAAAGAACTGGACAAGTTTTCTGTTTTGCTTCTTCTTCTTCTTTTTTAAAAAAAGATCTGCTTAACAGCATTTTCTAACTTCTAAATGCCATTTGTTTAGCATGTCTAGAAAATTGTCTGGATTCCAGCCTACACATCATCAGGACCACAACATGGTGGGAAGAGCCCTTCTCTTCCTCGTAATTTCAGGATGTTGTTGTAATTGATAGCATAGGGTACTGTTCTATTGAATAAGTATCTATGAATTTCATAGCTGTACAAGAATATGTGAAACGAAACTTTCATTCCATGTCTGTATGATTGTATTGGATCATGAGCTATGACCTCAAAAACTGGCCAAAAAGACTGCAAGTAAGTGGATGATGCCCCAGAGACACCTACAAAACCAGGAAGACATCCGTTGCATGGCTGCCTTATACAGGAGGCTTATTTCATGCCAGAAGATTATTTAAAATAGAGCTGGAAGTAAATATTAATCATCAAATGGGAAGTAGCTCTGTAGACAGGTCTGTGTGTTCTTAAAAATTTGCAGGATGGCAGGCAACTCCAGAAAACTTCAGCTCTAGGGTGAGTTCTGGCACCTTTAACATTGTGTTTAAACTGTTGTAACACACCCTGTGACCTTAGGGTGAAGATCAGGATAATAATGATGATAATGATGATGATACTTTTATTTAAGTAAAAATTTCCAAGGGAAACATCTCCCCGTTCCCCAATAGGTCAATATATCCTAGTATCAAAAAAGGGAATGCCAATCACGATAGCACCCTAACAAGGTCAAGGTGTAGTGGGAAGGTGCGCCTCACTCTCCACCTTTAAAGCACCTCTGTTCTTGCTAGCCTGCACGGGCTCCCTCTCCCCACCCTCACCCTGGTACTAGGAACGGGCCTCTCCTTCTATGTCTAATGATAGCCACTTACGAAACAGTTGCCTAGCCCGAGATGTTTGTTGTGTATACAGTTTATATTCAGCATTCTGCTAAGTAAGGAGAATGATAGCTCAGCTAACGCACTTTTCTGTTTTAGCCTCTCAGCCCTCAGAGATTATTCATAAGAGTATTTGCAGGCTGACCTTTGATTTATTTTTACAGGGGCACAGGAGTATGTAACCAAATTAATGTTGGCATTCATTCTTTTCATCCCTAATGGGACTGAACACTTTAAATGTGTTAGAAATTATCTAATAGGTCACCCTCCCATGACGAAAGGAAACAACGTTGGTTAGTTTTATTTTCTTCCACTTTTTGACCTTTTCTGCAAGGGGAGTTCCAACAGCAGGCCGTAACAGGCCTACGCAGAAGGATATGAGGCTTCCAGATTGAGGGATGGAACTGAAATCCACGGTTACAGCTCCAACCCCTGACCTTGAAACTTCTCACCCATCCGCTACAGCCTCTGCAGTGTACATAATTTTCAGGGAGGTTCTAATTTCTGGTAGGAAATAATTAAAATGAGTCTGCAGCCCACATGGCAATATATTTGGGGATGACATCACTGGCATGAAAAGCAGAATTATTGAGGAGTGGGGAAATCTCATCCCTCTGAGAAATCTCAGTCTGGAGAAAAATATTTTCATTTCCTCCTCAGGCCTTGCATTGCTCAGGCTGCCACCCATGACCATCAATTGAGGCTCTGTTCCATGTTTAGGGCAAAATTATAAGCAGGAAACGTGATGCCTGAAGTGAAGGAAAGTGCAGAGCAGAGCTACTTTGGCTGAAACCTGTAAACACCCAAAAGCCCTTTCTGTGTTCAAGGTGAGGAAAGCACAGCCTAGGGTGCCTATTTGTCTGATTTTGCAAAACACAGTACTCTGTTTTCAAGGGCCGTCACAGGACAGTGGCCTGTTCTTGAAGGATGTTCAGTCCAAGTCTGGTTTAAGGATAAGGAATGAGCAGTTAGCAGCATCTGGTCAGCAGACTGAGCGGGCGCATGAGTCATAACTTGGTGTATTCTCCACTTTGGTGAGATGCATTTTTTTTTCTTTTTAGAGTATAGTATTTTATTCTAAATTTGTGTCTATACATAAAAAATAATGTTTACACATAAATTATGCAAAATTCTATGCACATGTCTACCCACTTTTGTCTTCTTTTTTGGCGATGTAAAATTGACCACAAGCCAGGGAAGCAGGGCCAAAACCTACTACATGTGGCAAAGTGTTCAGTGACAATCCTTCACCTTCATGGTTCAAATTGTCACTTCGTCCCATCATTTCCTTTCAATGCTCTAACAGAGTTGCCAGCTTTTCAGCTATACTCTGTAGCTATGCCTTTCACACTGCAAACATTACCAGGTGAACAGAATCAAAGGTCACCTCTTCATTTTCACACCTTGTGTTGCTATTAAACACAGAAGAGCGTGGGATTTCACCCGTGTTATTTCATATTATAGAGCTGGTCTATTTAATGTTGTGCTAACATAAATAAAGATTTCATTTTAAAGTCAGTTTTTTTTCTGAACACAAGCAATTTGGAAGAAATAAGGGGTGATGATGATAATAAATGACAGCTTTCCCTTGCGGATATTTGGCTCTATTTCTTATTTTCAGGATGTCTTTGTGGACATAAGTGAAATGCCGTGAATTGAAGTGGGAAAATATCCCATTTCAAGCCAGTTCAGTTTTAAGCCCAGTTATTATTTTCACTTTATGTTTTTTACTCAAAATATTGTTGCACACCACCCCAATCTCAGAATGGCAAGCGATTCCAGGGATTTCAGGCACTTACTCAGGGTTCAGTTTCCTTGGAATAAGGGGCAGCAGAGATTGTGCTGTCTTTACAATATATGGTTTATTTACACATATATACAACCTGAGCCTACAGTGGAGGGGCTCACAGCATCAATGTCCCAGAAGATCTTGCTTCTATAGTCACAACCTTGGATTCCAGCAGAAATCAAGCATGGCTCTGTCTCTCTGGCCTCTTCCTGTTTCTAGCCCACCTCAAACACACCACTCAGGCCATTGTCCTTCCTACTACCAACCAGGTGAGGGAGGGGAGCCCACCCATTTGCCCTCTGGCACAAAGCCACTGCATTTGTTATACTAACAACTATGCTTTAGCCCATTAAATCACCAGGAAGCTGGCCTGGCTACTTCAACTATTGAATCCCCCAAACTCACAACACTATAAACAGTCACAATCTAGATCATCATCAAAATCCATATAGTATACCAATTTCCTTCTGCTTCCCAAATAGTATTTAAGATCCAGTAGCAATAAAGGGCAAGTGTTAGCATTGTGTCTGTTCTGGATCTCATATTTTTGCACTGGAGACTGTGTATGTCAGTTCCTCTACAGACATACCTGTTCATTGAGCATTCATCCTAATTTGCACAAAGTTTACACGGAGATTAAACTACAGTATGTCTGACCCTTTTCAAGCATTCATTGGGGTTTGCTTGCAGGGATGTCAGACAACAATGAACATTTATTCCAATTTGCTTCCGCAGCTTTTATTATTTATTTAGTTCATGCAATTATACACCACTTGAGTGTTTTAAAAAAGTTCTTGACGTGCTTTACAATGATTTATATGTCTTCACATTAATTATCCATTCACCCTACACTTTTCAATAACTTTCCCCATCACTTTCCTAGCTGGAAAAGTCATTTTAAAAAAAGAAGTGGATTTGTTGTAACAGAGCACTTGCATCCACTCCAGGGACGCGGGTGGCGCTGTGGTCTAAACCACTGAGCCTCTTGGGCTTGCTGATCAAAAGGTTGGCGGTTCAAATCCCCATGACAGCGTGAGCTCCCATTGCTCTGTCCCAGCTCCTGCCAACCTAGCAATTCGAAAGCACACCAGTGCATGAAGACAAATAGGTACTGCTGTGGCAGGAAGGTAAATGGTGTTTCCGTGCGCTCTGGTTTCTGTCACGGTGTTCCGTTGTGCCAGAAGCAGTTTAGACATGCTGACCAAATGATCTGGAAAGCTGTCTGTGGACAAACTCTGGCTCCCTCAGCCTGAGGCGAGATGACAACCCCATACAGTAGTCACCTTTGACTGGACTTAACATCCAGGTGCCCTTTACCTTTACCATCCACTCCAGTAGTGCTAACCTAAATTTCAGGTGTGTGTGTGAAACCCTCCTGCAAAATACAGCATCTACTCAGATAGATGCTGTGTGCTTCTCCAATGAGCAGTAAATCAGAAGAAAACCCCCACCCACCCAAAGATGCTTTCCTCTGTGAAACATAAATCACCTCCCCTTCAATATGCCTAGATGTACATAGTTCTGTTAACAGACAACCTTTCCTGGTGGGTGCAAGTACAAGAACCAAATGTACAACCCCTTGTGAAAGAGTTGGAGAAACATGCAAATTGCGTCCTATAACCTGCTCTTAGTCATTGCGCTGGGGGAAGTTGCTCTTGCAATGCAACTACTTCAGTACACAAAGTACATTTGCTTCTCTGCATTCCTTACTGTCTTTCAAGAGCCTCAGGAATGTGAGATACTTTCTCCTTAAAAAATGATTGTGACTTGCAGCAGCTGCCTGGGAGGAAGTATTTTCTCTCCCTTCCTTTCCACATAGCATATTGCAGTATTCTCCATGAGCTCACCTTAGGGCTTGCATAACAGCTGAGATAGCAAAGCGGAGGAATTTACAGAGGACATTCCACCAGCCCTGCTCTACTAATTAGGCCTATGGAACATCAAGGCAAGGAAATGAGCAGCATTGCTTGTACAGGGGTACCTTGGGTTAAGTACTTAATTCGTTCCGGAGGTCCGTTCTTAACCTGAAACTGTTCTTAACCTGAAGCACCACTTTAGCTAATGGGGCCTCCGGCTGCTGCCACGGCACGATTTCTGTTCTCCTCCTGAAGCAAAGTTCTTAACCTGAGGTACTATTTCTGGGTTAGCAGAGTCTGTAACCTGAAGGGTATGTAACCTGAAGCGTATGTAACCCGGGGTACCACTCTATAGTAGAGTTGCAAGACTTGAGCAGGAGATAGATTGCCATGTGAATGCCCAAATGCCTGCATTACAGTTTCTTGCAGAGAGAACCTTGCAGCACAGTTTTGTGATGGGAAGGAATGTGAAATCACTTCTTGCTTGCCTGTATTTCCCTCTCTAGGCTCAGTCCTTGTTTCCCTTGAATAATCATCATGAAAATACATATACTCAGAGACTACAAAAGCTGTATTTTTTAAACAAAAATAACACCAGTTTATTTTATATTTAACAATGCACTTTATTAATTCCATCACTGACACTCATGACAGCTGTAGTTTGGATATATTCTACAAATATGCAGTAAATAATAAAAAACAAATAATAATCCTATTTCTTTTCTTTTTTTAAGTGGGGAATAAACTGCATGCAAACAGCATCTCAGATGTGTTACAATAGTTGCGGATGGTACTTTCTGGAAACAACTGAAGATGATAAGATTTTCCAACTACATGGGGTCTGAGGTTTTTGTATGTCTCCTCACTGGGTGTTTATCTGTATTATTTGTATCTGTTTTCACTCCTAACTTTATTTTTGTGTATGTGTGTTTTGTATTTTGAATCTATTTTAGTTGTTTTATTGTATGGTTTCTTCCAAAGAAAAGACGTCATATTTGATCTGCCAAAATAAATTGGGGTGGGGAGGGAGGATAATATATATCAGAAAACAGCAGATGGCAAGAAACACACAGGATGATTTAGGGATTACCCCTCCCCTTTCCCTCTTTTCAAATGTGCCTGGCATTTGAGTTCTAAATGCATTAAGTGCAAATATGTATGCTCCACTGAAAGCAAGGGAGTTGCCATTAAAGTTCAGTGTTCAGGACTGTGGTATAAGTCACAACATAGTGAGCTAGGGCCTTTTTGCAGCTGGGCCAAATAGACATTTTGTGGAGGAGGGGGATTTTCAGGACTTGCCGGTTGTGTCTTGTAATATAAAAAAGTCACTGGGAGTCCAAATCATCAGCTACCCACTTCACCCCCTCCTCCTCCTCCTCTTCCACTTCTGCTTCCTCCTCTCCCGCACATGGTGCACCTGCCGCTTTCTGCTCTCCCCGCCCACTGTCCCCACCACAGCATCCTTCCTTAGAAGAAAGAGTGTGAGGCAATGTGATAAGCCAAGGTAGCCTCAGATCTTCAGAGGTGCCCACACCACTTCTGCTTTGCTATTGTAGCAAAACCTATTAAATAAGCTGTTAAGTAGTTTTTACCATTTTGGCAGGGTGATGGCAGTGCCAGCCTGAGATAGTACCCTACGTTGAAACATAGCAGACTTTCTTCCAGGGCAAAGGGTTTTGGAAAGGTGTTTGCCAGGTGCTGCCAGCTGCTTTGCTGCACTGGCAAATACTGTTTAAAGTTTAACAGCAAACTGTTGGACTTTGGACGGTTCTTGTTGCCACAACAAAGCAGTAGCATGGGCACTGCTGTAGGCTTTCTCTGGCCATCTTACCCCACAATCCTTTGTTCTGAGGAAGGAGCCTGTGTTGGGATGCAGCTTCCTTCATCTGAGGGAGGCATTGGCTTAACTGGATGAGAAGGCTTGACAGAGCTCCACAGGAGCAGCTGCTTTCCTGTGGCAGCAAATGCTCTTTAAAGTTTGACAACATGCTATTAAAACTGCAAACAGCTTTTCTGTGGTCGTGGTGAAATGCGTTAGGCCAGGGGCTGCTCCTCCGCCGTGCCCAGGAAGCACACCCAGCGTTCTACTTCGTAGGGGGTGGGAGGCCAAGGAATGGGTAGGTGGGTGACAGGAGGGAGGTGGCAGCAGTGATGGACGTGCAGGCTCTTTGCCATCCCTCCCATTCTTCCACCTGAGACAAATGTCTTAGTTCGCCTCATGGTGGAGCCGGCCCACAGAACTCTCCCATCATGCCTAGCGTGCCTCATAGGTGCATCATGCCAGCGTTTTGCTGTGTACACATTTGTTACCCAACCACAGCTTGATCGAAAGGCTCCTTCTCTTTTGTGCTAGTCATTTGAAATAAGACGATCTCAGGTGACTGGACAATGGAGTTGAATTTGAAACTGGTAGTATGAGTAGACTTTGGATCATACAGAACAAATACCAGCTTCTGTTTGTTCTACTCAGAACAAAGAGAGCCAGGCAGCTCTTATCTGAACAAAACAATTTGCATTTAACTTTGAACTTTTCTTTCCTTCGCCACTCATGCATTACGTGACACAAAGTCACTCGTCAGCAAGCTGAGGCCCATAGAGTCTATAATAATAGCTTATCTGTGCTTTTAATCACCTTGAAGTGAACTAAGGCTGTGTAAACACAATACATTTAAAGCACACACACCCCGCAAGTAATTTTGGGAAATGTAATTTACCCCTCACAGAGCTATAGTTCCCAGCACCCTTACCAAACTACAGTTCCCAGAATTTTTGGTGGTGTTGGTGGGGAAATGGGCTTGAAATGTGTTTTAAATGTATGTTGTGTATGCAAATGAGACACTTGGCTTGTAGCAGAAGAAGATATCTATTTCAGTCTCACAAACTTTGACCCTCAAAGCTATTTGTTGGTACCTTATACAGGGTAAAAGGCTGTTTATGAGAAAGAATTCAGTACTCTTGCCCTTTACAATAACCACAAATGTGAAGCCGCCTGGTAGAAGTCCTGCTCCTCCTTCTCCTTCTTGCTGCTAACCGACCCCAGTGGCCTCCCCACAGCCAGTGCTTTTCTTCTAGAAAGAGGTGCCAGTACTCACTGTGAAATTGTTACAGTAAATGCCACATTTTTAACCAGTGCTTTCCTTCTAGGAAAAAAAAAGGTGCCGGTACTGTGTACCCTTGAGTACCCCCAGAAAAAAGCAATGCCCCCAGCCTACGTCATTCCAAGTTGAAACCCTAAACCTGGCCTTTGCCTCTGTCCATCAGCTCCCAGCAAAAAAGGTACCCCACTCCACCCTTGCCTGGCAGTCTTACCCGATGATGATGATGATTACTATTAATTAAATTTATATACCACTCTATACCTGCAGGTCTCAGGGTGATTCATTGATTTCATTGATGGGCCATCACTGGCTTTTGTCCCCTGCTAATGGCCCATCCAGCTGGCTTTGTGGAGCTGGCTTGGCTTCTTAGTATAACTAAATCCTGGGGGTTTCTGTGGTTGGTAAAGTTTAATCAAACCTGGATTAATTCTAACTTTTGCTAAATCCAGGAATTATGGGGAGGGTGTGGCACCCAGCAATTTAGGGGAATCTGGCCCCCCACAAACCCATAACCGTACTCTGCCAGACCATTTTAGTTTCAGACAGTTTTTATTGGGTTATGATTCCGGTAGACTTACATACTTGTGTGTGTGATTGCACATGTGAAACTCAACAGCAATATGTTGACATTCAACTCTGATTTACAGCAAGAGATATTTCGGAAGTTTCTCTGAGGTATTCAGGAAGTAGTGCAGAGACTACAAGGTCATCAGCAGGCACTGAGAACAAAATTGCACTGAGATCTGCTTTATGTAATGACATAGAAAATATGTCATATCACTGCACCTCTGCAGTATGATGCAATTTTATATCATACTGATGTAAGATTATCACACAATTGACCTCCCTTTGGGAGTCTGGTGCAGCCAAGATTGATTTTGTGGGGTTTGGGTGGGATGAGAATATTATAGGTATAATAATGATAATAATAATAATAATTATACCCCTCCCATCTGGCTGGGTTTCTCCAGCCACTCTGGGCGGCTTACAACCTATCTAAAAACATAATAAGAACATCAATCTGTAAAAACTTACCTAAACAGGGCTGCCTTCAGATGTCTTATAAAAGTCAGATAGTTGTTTATTTCCTTGACATCTGAAGGGAGAGCATTCCATAGGGAGGGCACCACTACTGAGAAGGCCCTCTGCCTTATGATGTCATGATCACATGTGGCAATTCATTTGCACATTTATTTTGCTGCATTGCATATGTGGCATTCATAGTATTCAGGGACTGGAACCTGTGGCCAATCATGACTTCCTAACGTTTGCAAATACAGTGGTACCTTGGGTTAAGTACTTAATTCGTTCTGGAGGTCTGTTCTTCACCTGAAACTGTTATTTACCTGAAGCACCACTTTAGCTCATGGGGCCCCCTGCTGCCGCCGCGATGCCGGAGCATGATTTCTGTTCTCATCCTGAAGCAAAGTTCTTAACCTGAAGCACTATTTCTAGGTTAGCGGAGTCCGTAACCTGAAGCTTATGTAACCTGAAGTGTATGTAACCTGAGGTACCACTGTACAAAATACTATACATGCATACATACATACTCACGATATATCATGATCTATACATTATTTGGTGCTCTTCTATCCCACTGCACAGAAACACTTTCTCTCCTAACTGATAGTGTAAGACATTAAATAACTCAGGTAAGACATCAGAGTTTGTAAGGAGCCTGAGTCTACTTTGGAAGCATTTTTAAATTGAATGGGCATATTAGCAGCATGGTGAGCTTATCTTTGCACCAAGTGCAAAGACACTAAACAGTCTAGGTCCAAAGAAACTTAAGCACTGCCTGAGCCCTCCTATACATTCAAAATCAGTTGGAGAGCCCCTGGTACAGACCTCTTACTTGAAAGTGGGGTCCTCAGGTGAGGTCAGGTACAGGTTTTTATTAGCTGTTGCCCCAATTTCTATAGCATTCCCTCTCCCTGCTGTTAGGAAACTGGATCAGATTTATTATCATATCCTGAAGTCAAACTGTATTTTTAAATGTTTTATGGTATTGTGCATCGAGTTTCAAGACATAAAATAAAACAAACACGATCCAACAATCTGACTTCTAAGTGAAGGGGGTTTGGAGTGGAGAGGCACCAGACTTTGCACTGATAAAGAAGCTTCCACAGAATTGCATTTTTTGACATACCACTTCCCTAATTCTGCAATTTATTCTAAATATGTCCCAGTTTTCCAAGAATTTATCGTACCATTTGGTTCTATAAAGTTCAGTCAGCCACAAGAGTTTTAGCTGCTCCCCTGTATCTGCTGGCGAGATGCATGGAACATGAGTCACTGGGATGATGCATATAAGAAACAAGGACAGCTAGAAGGGTCAAAGTCTTGGAGCGTGATTTGTCTCTTCTACGCCATGCTAGTGTAACTCCAGAGACCTGAATGAGTGATCAGTTTCGCTTGTACTGGGATAAAGTAAGATTTGGGGCTTCTGCCTAGAATCGTATCTTTTGACGATGACACATGGTGAATTCCTCCCAGGATATGGCTGCATTCATTTCTCATCAGCATCACTGCTGCCCCGGGTCCTCTGCTTGTGCTGGGGTCATTGCAAGTTGGCACGTAATGCAGGGCCATTCTTCAGCTGAACTTTTTTTATAACAGTTCAAGGGGCTGGAAGATCTTGACACGCCTTTTAAATGACCCCAGAGCAATTGGTTCCCGGTATACAACCTGCCACAATCCACAACTTCTCCTTTTCATAACCCCAGTTAAACGTCTTTGCTCAAGTGCATGCGTCGTAATGAATTTTGCAATCTAACCGCACGCAAGACAATCCAGCAAGCGTCAGCTAACAGATTAGTGTAATTTGTTCAGGGTGCCACAAGGGATACATTGTCAGAGGCCCATGCCAGTCCACTGTGTGTCTGCACTGTCCCTTGTGTACAGTTGTGATGCTGAAGAACCAAGAGTTGTTACCAGTTTGGATAAGAAAGCAGAATAGTGCAACACAGTGCAACTGACCCGAGATCAAGGAGAGAAAATGGGAAGTGACAGCAATTTTTTTCTCATCTTCTGTCCTGTCCTTTCATTTTATGTACATTTAGCTTGCTGCCATGGAAAGCTGCCATGTGGCAGGTACATCATGTGCTACAGGTGCTTTCATGACACCCACATGACCCCAGCTGGTGGCCGGATTAGGGAAATTAACAAGCACTCTGAAGAATAAATTTCCCTAGGATGGAAAGAAGAAGAAATAGCCTGTCATGACCGTTACTGTACGGTTTCATTTCCAAAGACGCTTAAAGCTAAATTTATTTTAAGGGAACAGGGTGGTGTCGGCATGGGAAGTAACCATCTTGCTGGCCCAGCCCCACAGCCCCACCCACACAATTAACTTTCTTCAAATGTTATGGGAAGTGGCATGTGAGCAGACAGTTCTGTATCCACTGCTGGGAACCACAGTTTTATATCACTGCTGTAATACCAGCTGCTAAAGGACAAAGCAGTATGTCTCTTACCAGGAGGACCACATTATCCTGGTTCTGCATTGGCTAAATCAGGAGTGGACAGACTGGAAGCTTGTGGGATCTACTTAATTCAGTTACATGAACCCTGAAGCCCATCAACTAGAGACAGGTGAATGTGGTCAGAGGCATACCTAGGCTCCCTTGCACCCTTGTCAAGGAGCTTTATCAGTGCCCCCCACCCCTGGCCCTTGCACCCTTGGCAAGAAGATGTATCAGTGTGTCCCACATGGACCAGAAACTAAAAAGACAGAGCTTTTTGTCACCTTTCACATTCTACCAATGAACACTTCTAATAGTGCACAGGCAGGCAGGATTATAGCCACTCTGAGGCAGAGTGCAGAGGTGCAATTTTTGCACTCCCCTGGGCCTGCACCCTGGGCAGGGGCAACTTAACCAACCCCTAGGTATGCTCCTGAGCTAAGAACTAAGGATACCAAAAGGCATATACATATCCTTTGGGGGAGCTTTATACTTGTTGTTATTTGATATTTGAGAGTCAGAAAGTCTTGCCAATCTACTGCAAATCACCTAGAGATCTACCTTCTACTGATCCACAGCTATAGTCTTTTGCAGGCGTAAGTAAAAAAAAACCTGATTGGCACAATGTTCTGTTGTCCCTCTTTGCTCTTACAGGAACTGTTTCATTTCTTCCTGTTTCACTAGGGCTCTGAAATGCAGGTACTAAGCACAGGAGTAGCAGGGCCTGAGAAAAGGCACATTATGGAATGCTCCTAATTCCCTAATAGTAGATAGATGGCTTCAACCTCGTCTGGATAGCTCATGATTTTGCTGTCAAAGAGGTCAACCTTATCAAGAGGTCTGAACTATTGCATCATGAGTCAAATAGCTGTCCCAGGAAACTCAACTTTGACCTTTTGTAAACTAGCTCAAACCAGTTTAGTACATCCCCAATAAAATGACAAGGTGTATTTGGGGAAGGTGTAATTAGCTAAGGCCTTTGACTTTAAGATTCTCTTGTGCTGCCCATTGTGGTTCTGTCATAAATTAGAATGAACATTCTAGTGTACCCAAGGACCATAAATTAGGGTTGCCATATTTCAAAAATCTGTACCAATTCTTACCCGAAGTTGTTAAACTTTTTTTTAGACAAACCCCAAAGTTTGTCTGGATCTCACTTGACAAAGAGCCAGAACAAACCACCGCCTTCCGGAATTCCCCCTGGTCATCACTTCTGCCTTTGAAATCCCAGTAATGTCTGGGAGATCCCAGATGTATGGCAGCCCTGCCAGACATGTCTACTCAAGCATCCCTTTTCAGAACAGACCACTTTGGGAAGTCATCCAAACTGCTGCCCATTCTTATGAAAATTCTAGTTTACCTCAGAATCATAAATTTGATTACAAATAACCCCCAAGGCAGTTCCTGAAATTGCTTGTAGCTACACATGTTGCTGTCATTTCCTTCTTCCTTGCATATTGCTGCCTACACATCTCCCACACAGCTCTTCTAAGTGTTTCTAAATGTTGTCCTCATTTGTGCCGGTTGCTGGTCTCTATGATTTCAGCACTCTGTTGTACTTGGATATTTCATTCTTTCATTATTCTCTTGTTTCAAGCCTAGAGACATGGTCAGTTCCAACATTTACTGCTAAATCTCAAGAGCTACTGACCTTGGGTGATACCAATTCTTTCTATATACTGAAAAATGTTGGTCTTTTCTACCAAGAGAGGTTGGTTGATGTCCAAAGTAAGCCAGGTAGATACCACCTGTTCTCTGAGTAAGAAGTAAATTTTAACCTTTTCCAAGTACTTCCAATGAATGGCTCAACTTCTTCCTAGTTTCCAATATTTCCTTGAAAATGTTTCTGTTTGTCGGTATAAAATGATAAAGGAATTCAAGTGCAATCCTGAGTAAACATCCCAAAGTTCCATGTATTAGAAGTATTGGTAAATGACAATTTTTGTAGTTTTGAACTTTGATGAAAATACTTTTTGACATTAATGGCAGTCATGGCTAAATTGATCATTTTTCTAAGACATTGAGAGGGAAGAGACTATATAACTTATTTGTAAGATGGCAGAAATTTATTGATTAGTAGTAAGACTTATTGGTTTACAATGTATTAATATTTATGAAGAAGTAGTATGGTAAATGATACAGATATGGCAAATGCCTTTTTATCTTAGGTTTATGATTCGGGATGAACATAGGTAGGAATGATTAAACATATCCTTCAGTTAGGCTGTAATTATAATTTCTGATCATGGATGAGGTGATTATAGTTTTGCTGCTTGCTCTTGTTATGATCAGTAATTTCAGTTTATTTTTATTTGAGACAGAAATAGGTATGTTTCTGAGACAATAGCTAATCTGTGCTAGAGAAGCAGACATAATTTTTATGAATGAGGTAATAAGTCTGTTTGGTCTTGTTTTACACATTATACATTTATTGTTTTGGCCTATACATTCAAAATTTGTTTTCACCATGTACCTTTCAGAGCTTTGGAGAAATAAAGGAAAAGGTTTTTTGATTGGTTCACATCTTGGCAGTAAGCTGGGCTGGATTGTGAAACAATCATACAAAGAAAGGAAATGTCAACATTCTGATATACTTTTCCCTGGGAGTCCTGATGCTACTATGCCCTGGCCTGCACTGGTACCGATGTCATATAGAGAATTTGGTATATTTCCTAGGCTACTTGGGAGATGATTACACAGTGGTTCAAATAGTCATGATGGGAAGAGTTCTCCTTGGGTTTTTAAAAATCTAAACATGCTTTCATGTATCTTGTTGCAGTCTTATATTTTGAGCAGGCTTGATATGGCAGAATATGTAATACTGGACAGTACAGTTTTCATAACACTGAATCTAGAGTATTCATTCCTTTTTACTACCACCAGCAGCAACTTTATGCTGCCTGAGAATTGCCAGCAAGAAGAACTTGATGAGAGGTAGGAGGGTTGTTCTTACCTATAAAAGGAGGCAGAGCACTCAGAGAAAGGGTTCATTTCTCATCTGGAAAGTATCGCAGGCTTCACCGCAGTTGCCTTGGAAAGTTCTGTGGCGCAGGTATTGCATCTGAAGGAATGGGAGTAACCAGGAAGTGAGGATGCTGTGGGAGTCTGCTTCACACCCTAGAGCTGAGTCACAATACCTTCATTTGGTGGCGGATGTGAACCATCAGGCCAATAGAATAGATCAAAAACTCTTGGAAAGCAGCACAAATATCAATGGCCTTCACAGTAACGGGCAAGGGATGGATCCCAATGGTTTCAGTGAGGCTGGTTTCATAAATGATGTTGCATTTTAGTCTGAAATGTGTCATTTATGAATGCTGTTAATTGCCGTACAGAAAGTGTAAATGCACTCTTTAAAAACCTAGTGTATGTTTTTGTCATGGTGGCTGATTCATTTGATTTGCAGAAGCAGAAAATGCAAGAAATAATGTATTTATTACTTGTGAAAGTGGTGTCATTCATTATTTTTATATTGTACACTATATATTGTCAGTGTACATGTTTTCTGAGTGACAGTGATAATGTAACTGAATAAACCACTGGCTTAATTTGATTCAATCTTAGCTTTATCTACTTGAACGAAGGATACATCCTTTGACTTTGGTGCTGAAATAACGTAAACGTTATAGAGCAAATAATTAAAAGTCTTCCTTCTTGCTTCAGTGTCTTGAGATAATTGTTCAATAATACTATCAGGGAACTGCAGCGGCCCAAATCAAATTGGTCCAGGCTGGTACCTAATATATGTCCTGAGGTGCATATTTGGTTTTTTCAAGCAGTACTTCTTGGGGCTGTGGCAGATGTGGGTTATTTCTGGGATAGCTAGAAAAAGAGAACCCTACCATCAGGGCATGGTCAAAAGTGGAGGTTCATGCACCTCAGATAATGCATTGCCTTTCTGCTAGCTGAAAAAATCAAGAGCATTCTCTTCCTCTCAGGGTTTATTTTGCACATTCAGGCCTCATGATTTATCTGAAAGTTGTTTACAAATGGGTCTTCTAGCCACCAATTCTTTCTGACTATTTTGGATCAGTCAAACATCATTGTGGTATTGTACACCTGCCCACCTAGCAGTTCGAAAGCACATCAAAGTGCAAGTAGATAAATAGGTACCGCTCCGGCAGGAAGGTAAATGGCGTTTCCATGCGCTGCTCTGGTTCGCCAGAAGTGGCTTAGTCATGCTGGCCACATGACCCAGAAGCTGTCTGCAGACAAACGCCAGCTCCCTTGGCCTATAGAGCAAGATGAGCGCACAACCCCAGAGTCGTATGCAACTGGACCTAATGGTCAGGGGTACCTTTACCTTTACACTACAGTAAGTGAAAGTACCAAGTGAGGTACTTCTGGAATACTTTCTTCATTTCTAGGGTAACATTTGATGTGAGAAAAATCCACAGCAGAGGTGTTTTGCAGTTCACCCAATGGGAAATATTCTTTATTCCGACCTTTTCATGTTACCCTTGAAGCATGACTTTACTCATGCACCCTGTTTTGATCCTCCACATAAGGTGCAAAGCTTCCTTGTTTGTGCCAATGAACCACCAGTTCCATCTACCACCGAGGACAACTCAGCTGTTGTTTACACCATCACTGATAGAAGAAAGATATGAAAGGGCCATTGACCTTGTGTTAATTGTTGAATTTTGCTCAGATCACCGCAACTTTTGAGTCAGTTCTTGAATATATATAAACTAATCAGCAGCTTGAAGAAGGTTCAAAGGTTCTTATAATAGTATAAAGAATAATATACACAGGCCTGTGTGAGCCTTCTCTGCTGGATTTTGGCCAAGGTTGTTAACATGCAATCATGAGAGAACCCTAGTTTTATAAATAAAGCGGACCATAAATTATTTGGAAAACAACTCTGAATTAACATTGCTCTATAGAAAAACACACAAACACAAAGATTTTTAATTGTGCAAAGAAGCCTTTTAAGATCATTAGAGATAAGATAGTGTTGACTACATCTGTGTTCTAGTAACCCCATTTTCACTGGAGGGAGAATATTTGAAAGGGAATTCAGTCCCTTAAGGATTACTGACTCACAGAATTCATCAGTTTGCAAGCTTAGGTATGTCTGACTCTTATGTTTTCATCACAGGTGTCCCCCCCCTTTCCCAAATGTAATTTACCAAATGCAATGTTCAGTCACACTCTCCATAGAATATCATGTAATATGCATACAAACACACCCTGCAAGGCAGTATGGTCACTTGAAATACACAATATTCCCTGATGTCTACTGAGTCTCAAGTCAAAAGGGGAAAGTAGATCAAGTGGTTCTTATCTGGTAGATGATTCAATGTGTGCTTAAGTTCATCTGGAGTAGGAGGAGCACAATGTCAAATAAGCATACACCCACTCTTATAGCAGGTGGCGCTTCTCACTCAGGCACTAGCACCTATGCAACTTCTGAACAAAATCTGATGTACATTGTAGGCTTGCCTTTCTTTTCTGGCTCTGCTTCGGCAAGACACACAGAACCTAAGCAGGCGAAAGCTTTCCTAACACGAAGAGCAATTACTGGGGCAACCTTCACTGTGAAGAGCTGGCCGATATGCTCAATAGCTCCTGTTTACTGGGAACAGTCCCTGTTGTCTTCTACCTGTTCAGAAAAAAGAGGGTTGTTACCCCTATTTTTACAAGTTGAGGAAATGTTGGGGGTGTCTTAAAAAAAATTGTAGAACAAAGTTCTGACTCCTAGAGGTGCATCTTGACCCTAGAACCCCTTTGATGTAATTGTACGCCTGTGGATATGAAAAGCAGGAGGACAGCTGCCTTCCACTCCTCCACCTGATCATTTTTTTCAGATAGTAAATGTTGTTGGATGTGTTTACATCACAGCTATTCTGCAGCATGGACAACCAGCCCCACTATTATTACCTTTTAAAAAGATGTTCAATTTTCAGAGTCGTTTTACTAACACACCCTCCATTAGAAACTACAACAAGGGAGGCTATTGCAAGGTAAATTAATGAAGCATACGGTGGGCTGAAAAGGGCCTTGTAGCAGTGGGGAATGGCAGGGATGGAGGTTCTCTGAAGGTATGGACTCCTCTCTCAAGGCCTCCTGATCTGACCGACTCTTGCTCAGGCCTGGTTATAATCCAGGGGCCTGGGATGGTCTCTAGCATCTCTGCTACTGTGATGGATCAGGATGGTTGCTCCTTGTTTGAATCATTTACTGGCTCCCTGTAATCACCTCATTTTTATGTACTGTAAAATAATATATTTAGTACTTTACCCCCTAGTGACCCATTTTTTGTTAGTCATGTCAGGTTTTATGATTTATGTGTATACAATTTTGTAAGGAGAACATTAAAAAATATTTTTAAACCAAACAAAAAACCCTGCACACTAAAGACAGAGCACCACTAAATCTTTCATTCTAATGTGTTAAGTCTGTTACATGTAGGGAAACCTTGACACAAGTGATCATTTCATGAGTGAGAAAACACACACTCAAACACCCCTCAGCTGACACCCCCTGCTATGTATATAATGCTAAATTATATACAGTTATGTATATGAAACTAATTATTTTTTGTAATCTGCCTTGGGTCAGTTTTGTCCTGAAAGGTGGCATATAGAATTCAACAAACAAACAAACATTTTAAAATGCAGCAGCAGCAGCAACAAGAACCAAGATCCCACAAACACAAAACCATCTGCAATCTAAAGCAGTACAGTCAATAATTCAGTCATGGTTCTTGTAGATTGGCTCTAAAATTTGGAATGCTTGATTGAGCAAGAGGAAGGTAACTTTACACAGGCCATAAATCAAAGCAAATTCCTTGAAAACGCTCTGACTTCAGATTAAAGTACCTAGTCATTGGGTCTTAGTCATACATACTGGCCTTCAGTGTTTCTGAGTCTCTCAAACATGAGGCATAGGTTCAGAATTCAGATAGAGTCACATATAATCTATTTAAATTTAGAAAGTGATCAGGAAACTGAAATGTGTTGCTTTTCATTGCAGGGGGAATGAACAAAGTGCAGGAAAACAAGTTCTACATTACTAATTGTAATTCTCAGATTCAGCCCCTTTGGTTGCTTGACTCACTGCCTCAGATTCTTCATCTGTAAAATGGCATCTTCTGAGTAATAGTATGAGGATCATTTGGTAACATATGTTGAATGGTTTCTACAGTTATTAACATTACCGCTTGCTGTATTTTCTTAATTGCAAGTAAAATATAATCTTTATTTCAGCTGAGATCATCAACGACAACTAGCTTCCTATGTACTGATCATGTTATCCTCACCTCATGTAAACTCTTGCTTTGCAAGCCCATTTTGGCACACTCTGGAATGATCTAAGGAACTGCGCCCAGCTGGAACGCAGTCAAATTCCTGTTTCTTATCTCATACTTTCTAGAAGATTCATGTTATTAAACAATGTGATGACAGGGGTCTTATCTCAGGGCAATAATGTCTTAATGCTTAGACAGGATAAAACATGGAGCATTGTCAATGTTCTGGCAGTCTTTTAGGGGGTGGGTGGGTTGTTGGTTTTAAAAGAATGTGACCTTTTAAAATATAGTCCCCCCCCCATACATTGTGAAATGTCTGCCAGAAAACTCACCATGGGCCTCCCAAACGCAACTTTATTAATGTGTGTAGATGAGTAACATTAATCTTACAAGTAAACCAGGTTTATGTAACTCATTTAGTAAAGCAGCCCTCCCAAATGCTGGGAATTTTAGTTTGTTAAGGGGCTGGGAATTATATCTCTGTGATGGCTCCAATGCCCAGCATTCTTTGGGGAGAGGGGAAATGTGCTTTAAATGTAGGCAGCCTTAGCAGAGCAAGTCTAGGGTCCTGAGGTGAAGTACCTATTAGGAGTCTAGGCAGAAAAAAATATTAGTTGGGGAAGGGCTGTAGCTCAGTGGTACAACCACCTGCTTTGCATGCAGAAGGTCTAATTCCCAACATCTCATGGCAGGACCGGGAAAGATCTCTGCCTGAAATCCTGGAAAGCCATTACCAGTCAGCACAGACAATGCTTTCCTGATAGGATGGGAATCTCTATGTTTGAATGCTATACCCATTAGAGGCTAGAGAAGGTGGCAACCTGACTCCAACTAAGGGGCAGGGGCAGATGTGATGCATGTACGTCTCTGTGTGAAGGGCAGCAGTTTTCAGTTTGAGGTAGAGAGGCTGAAAGTGTGTGCTGAGAGCTGGTTTTTCTCTGCAATCTGTGTTAGTGAACAGATCTGCCGCATTGTAGGAATGCCTGCTTCTTGCCTCCACTTACGTTCTGCTGCTTTTATTTGTAAATAAGGCAAATATGACAAAGATACTGTCTCATGCCTGGTAAACCTGGATAGTGCTTTCCCTGGAAATTTTCGCCACTCGAGGAAGTGGGGAAGTGCAAAAAAAAAAAAAAAAGTGTTTTCCCTCTTTCTCCTTTGCTATTACATGGTGTAGCTTAGAGTTGCCATACGCCAGGAATTTCCCAGACATATCCGTAATACTGCTGTCTCTAGCAGTGTCCAGGCGGAAATAATTAAAAATGGCAGTGAAAATCCATGTCATTTTTGCTGATTTTCCATTAAAAAAATAGCTCAAAAACAGCTTTTCTGTCTGGATTTTCACTGTTTTAAATATGGCAGCCCTAGTGTAGCTAGATCAGTGGCCCTTGAGGAGGGGAGGCATTGGCATGGTTAGGACCCACATGATCAGACCTGCCCATGTGATACAAACATCCCTACATTACTGGAGCACAGTGGCGTAGCGTGGGGGGTGCAGGGGGGCGCGGCTGCACCGGGCGCAACATCTTGGGGTTAGGGGGCGCAAATCTACGGGTTAGGGGGTGCAAATCCACGGGTTAGGGGGCGCAAATTACTTGCCTTGCCCCGGGTGCTGACAACCCACGCTACGCCACTGCTGGAGCAGCATTACAGGGAGCAAGCTTCAGGGTAGTGACAACTTTAAAATATATGTATCAGCATTTCAATCGGCCTGCACTGTTGAAAAGGCTCCTTTTACCTTTATGGCTTAAAAATAAATTTAACTGTCTTTGAGGGTTAATTGGTATTATGATTAATGACTCCTTATTATCTCTTCTTGATGTGCTTGTGCAATATTATTTATGATGACTGAAGGTCAGAACAAATAAATAATTATTTGTCTAGCCTTATTACAAGGTGAAATGTGGACAAACATTGTATTTCTTCCAGCCATTAGGGGTTAATTAGGGCTCCTAATGGGTGACATAATATTTTGATCCAGTGTGGTATAATGGTTAGTGTGTTGGGTTGGGGTTTTGAAGTGGGAACACACAGGTTCTGAGCACATAAATAGCATAGACAAAAGCAACGGATTTGAAAATTTACATAACATTGTATTCTTTGCACTGATTACTTCCCAGGATCTGTAATCTGTTATCATTTCCCCTCTGAGCAGGATTGTGGTATAGTATGATTAAATTGATGTGATTCTTCCTGCACTTAAACCTGAAGAGTATCTGAAACAGGCAGAAAATGTAAACGGTACAGGATTCATTGGCTGAATTTTTGTAAACTGTTCTGAAGGTGTTTCATTTTCGAAAAAATGTTCACAAGTCAGTTACATTAAGAAATGTAGTGTAGTAGCTAAAGTTGCGATCTTATGAAAAGTTATTTGAGATTAAGTCCCTCTTTGTTCCAGTGGGGGCTTCCATGAAGGGGCACTAGAAGGCAATTTTCTATTATTCCCTCTTCCTTCTGCAGCCCTTGCCCGCCCGCCGCCCCAGAGTACCATGTAGGCCTCTGTACCCACTAACACCACAAATAAAACCTCCATAGCAATGAAATACGTATCAACATTCTGCTATAGAATTTGTGCATATCTTTTCAGAAGTTCGACCCACTGATTTAAATTGGATTAACTCCCAGGTAAGCATGTCTCGGGTCACAACCTGAGTAATAAACAAGAGGTTTAAAGACTGTCTCAAGGCAAATCTAAAAAAAAATGTAGTATAAACACTGACAACTGGGAAACACTGGCCTGCGAGTGCTCCAGTTGGAGAACAGCCTTTATCAAAGGTGTCATGGGCTTTGAAGATACTCGAACTCAGGACGTAAGGGAAAAAACGTGCTAAGAGGAAGGCACGCTTGGTAAATCCACACCGTGATCAACTCCCGCCTGGAAACCAATGTCCCCACTGTGGAAATACATGTGGATCCAGAATTGGCCTCTACAGTCACTTACGGACTCATTGTTAAAACCGTGTTTATTGGAAGACAATCTTCCTGGGCTACAGGAAGATGTTGTCCACTCTTTCCCTGGAGTGAACTGCATGTATTTCAATATGTGTGAAAGTGCTGTGGCACTCATGCTAGGTTAACTGAAAATTTCAGTAAGACTGGGGTCACATAACACACCGGTGTCATTTAATGCATGCATCTAGCGCCTATTATTCATTCATTTACTCCCAGTACAGTACTTGTATGCCACCTCTCGTGGCTAGCCCTCCCAAGGCGCCTGACACCTTATTTAAAACATAAAATCATAATTATACCAACGCGTGTTTACGCAGAATGTGTTCAACGACACTTATTCCTAAGGCACGTAGGTAGTAGGATCGTGGCCTTCCCGTACAACCTTATAGGTCTACTCAGTTCGACGAGAGTTCAGTTATAGACTCACTGACAGGTAAGCGAGCATAGGAGCGCATTCTGAAATCACGAGCAAATTGCCCCCCCCCCCGCTCTTTGCAGACACGTCCGCCTGCGCCCTTTAACCCGTTAAGTTCCCAGCCCTTGAAAGTTTGACGCGTGCATGCAGACGGAGGGTTCCCACCGGCTCGTGCCTAGATTTTAGGATCGCCTCCCCCGCCTTTCGCTTCGCTCTGCCCCCAGCGCCCACCTGCCCGCCCCCTTTCCCTCCGCGGCGGAAGCGGCGCGTCGGCCGCTCTCCGGCGCCCAATGAGTTCTTGCTGCGCGTCCTCTGGCCTGGCCGGGCTGGGCCCGTCACTTCCTGCCCCCTGTAGCCGGCACGACCGAGCCTGAAATCCCAGGGAAGAGGAGGTGGAGGTGGCGGCCGTGGAGGCGGAGGAGGAGGAGGAGGAGGAGGGGGGCGGGGAGCAGGGAGGCTGAGCTGCGTTCGCCACCAACATGCCCTTTGATTTCAGGAGGTGAGTGCGGGCGGCGTCCCCAGAAAAGGGGTGTGTGAGAGAATGAATGGATGCATGCATGTGCAGGGAGAGCCTTTGCAGCAAGCGCTGGGGGGCGACCCATCCCACCCAGCACCCCCCAATATTAAGCTGGTGCAGCTGTCATCTTTCCCATCAGGATGTGGGGAGAGGGCCACGCGCCACGGTCCCTCAGGTGCGCAGCGCCCCTCTGCGGTGCTCGGTGGGCGGGGAAAGGAAAGCGGGTGGGGGGCATCCAATTTATGGGCCCATTTGGGCAGTTGTTCTACTATAAAAATCCATGAAAAAGGCTTAGCCTCGGGTTGTAGAACAAAGCCCACATCTCACTTCTTTTAAAATTATTCTGATTTTAATCTAAGGGTAATAAAGATCCTTCTCTTCATGGGTGCCAGGCAGAGCAGGCCCCCGCCCCAGCCATAACCCTCTGATCCCTAGATTTCCTTAAAAAAAGGGGGGTGGTGAGTTTCAAGCTCTTGTGAGATCTGAGATACGAGGCAAAATGTATAGCTCTCATAAATGAGGCCAAATGTACTGTTCTTCTCTTTTTGTGTGCAATAGTCTGCCCCCACATTCAGTGTTTTGCTTTGTCCCACCCCCACCCCCGAAAACTTCTGTCAAATGCCCATGTTTCCCTCAAGTCCCTTCTGCCCTATGAATAGTGATTTCTGTACTTGAAGCATGAATGTGAGGTAGCAGTCACTGGGGCAGATATGGCTTGGAGAAGGGTACGAAGTGGATTCACTTTGCCAACCCCGAGGCAAAAGAAGGTGATGGTGGGAGGCAGTGGTAAAAACTGAGTTTGATGAGCAGGATGCTGTAGGCCGATAGAGTTGGCCCACTTATTCCTTCCCCCTTCTTAAAAGTGGCTCTCAAGCAAAACTGGGTGCTTCTTAAGGTCATAAAGGGTGCGCTGAGATGAGTGACTGACAGCACAATCCTATACATGTCTACTCAGAAGTCTTAATGAGTTCAGTAGGTATGTAGAAGTCAGAGTGAATTGAAAGGAATAAAAGTGGAAATGCCCAGTAGCTGGTTTGAGATGAGCTCTTTTAGTCCCCAAGATAAAAGCATGGTGACTCAAAGGAGAATAGTAATAAGGTGTGTGTCCTGGACGCAGCTGGATAGAACAATAAGAGTTAAGGAGAGTTAGGTACACAGGAAAGCTGAGATTTATTTCAATCACACACTCACAAATAGCATGCTGATTTCCCTTTCAACTGTCTGCCAAAGTAGTCTTGGCTGTTATATCAGATGCATTGGTTCCGTCATCAAACTGCTTATGATGCCAGCGAGGTGCCACACATTCCTTGGCATAAGTCTTTCATTCCCATCCCCAACAAATGATGTTCTGTCATTTGGCCCTTCTTTATATCAGCCTTTCTGCCTGTTTCCATAGTGCTATATGAGACTTGTGAACCCTTTTTTTAAAACAAGAGTTTGCTGCCATATCTTCTATTCCTTCTGCCCCTGTTCATTCCAGCTAATGTAACATTTCTATTATACATTGCAGTTTGAAAAAAAACTATATTATTGCAAAACGGCATTTCCATTAATCCTTACTATTTTCAGCCATTATCCCATTGTATTAGAAGATCCTCAAATGGATCGGTTGAAATTTGTTCTGTGCAAGCTGTGTTAATATGCAGCAGTGGGAGGGAACCTGTGGTCCCCTATAGATTTTACTGGACTACCACTCCCATCACCTCTTGACCAGCGGCATGCTGGTTGGGGCTGATGGAAGTTGGAGTCTGATAACATCTGGAGGGCTACAGGTCCTCCTCACCCCACACCCCATTTTACAGGATTGCAGGCTTTTAAATTGCGCTTTAAAAATGCTTCTTCACTGAAACAGTTCTTCCTTTATTTTGGGGGGTAGATAGTTTGTAGTGCCCTTAAAAAGTTCCTTTTCTGCAACCGAGTGAGACAAGTGAATCTTGTTCTCTGGCTCTTCTGTTGGTAGGCATGCCTGAAAGAGCAGTTTCTGTTTGCTTGTCTCAAGGTGCTTGATGCCAAAGATTCCACAGCCAAGCTTGAAAACCTCATTTGCCCTCATAACATGGGGCAGTTCCCTGTGTACTTCCTTCCACCTGCGTCTTGAGAGGGTACCACCTCTGCATACATTTACTAGGTGTGCTTACATCTTTCCCTGAGGGGTGGGGAAACACAGGTGAGGGTGTTATCCTTATAAATGGAAACATGCTATTATTATATAACACTTCAGATGCACCTAGTATTTTGTGAGGTCCCTGCCCCAAGGCCTTATGACATAAGTTAACACACAAGCAGCAGGCATAAAGGGAGGGTGTGGTGGCCTGACGACTGGACATAGGGTGGTTGCATGCAAGGTGTAGTTTTGGAGGAACATGTAGGTGTGTAGAAGGTTAAGGATTTTCCAAACATATTATTATCATTATATAACATGTTACTCTTTCTCCATCAGATACTTCAAGGCACCTGGGTGTGTTGGGGAAGGAAATCTCAGGGTACAGTTGAATAATTCATGGCTCCTTAAACTGGCAATGGAAAAACACTTGTTCTCCACAACACAAACAATGACCAGGAAACATGGGACAATGGCATATCTTGTCAGTAGAGCTGCCTAATCTCTGCACTTGTTTGACTAACATATATTAAAATTTATTTGGGAAGCTGTCCAGGTACTAATGCTGCTTGTCATGCTCAGCAGGAATTATTATGCAAAGTATTTTGAATAGGAAGCATTATATTAAGAGTGTTTGTCTTTGAGTGAGCCGGAATTTGTTCTGCTCCTGTTGACAAACATGAATACTTGAATGATAAGGAACGTCGTTTTATGTTCCCTTTATGCACTTTAAATGTGCTGGATTAGTTTGAAACGGATGCTTGGCTAAGGTTTCAGATACTCTTAGTGCTTTTTAACTTGTGACTTAATTTACCAATCTCAAATTCTTTAAAAAATAAACAAATCTTTCAGTTGCATTTGTATTTTCCCCTTTTATCTCAGTAGCCTAGAGCAGCAAGCATGGAAGGATTCAATTTCCCCCAAATTCACCAGTATAACTCCTACATAGAACTCTTCCGAATTGGAACCAGAAGTGAATAGGTAATCCATATGGTACAGAAAGCTCCCTTAAACGGAATCAAACCATTGTTCTCTCTTGCTCAGTCTTGGCTACTGCACACTGACTGGCAGCAGTTTCCCAGAATAGGCAGGAATCTCTACCTGGAAATCCTGGGGATAGAACCTGAGGCTTTCTGCCTGTAGCTCATGCGTGCTTCCACAGAGCTACAGCACATAAATATCTCAGGTCACCCAACTCCTGCCAGTAGACAGGATGAAATTTCTGAATAGCCTTCAGGGGCTACTATTGGAGTGCATTGTATTAGTCAGGCCTACCTGGCTGATCACAGAGGCAACTAAGCCCCTTTTAGTCATAACCTCTTGCACTGCGCCAAAGGGCAGTCATTATTGCATGATTCTTCCTCTACCTCCTGGTTCCAGACTTGTCCCTCCTGTCACCAATTTTCTTTTAATCTGTTAGATAGAGCTTCCTATTTAGTGCTTAGCTGCACAAACCTGTGCATGGAAGTAAGCTCTGTTGTATTCAGTGGGGTTTATTGTTGTGAAATTGTGTGCAACATTGCTACTTTAGTTTACCTTTAGAGATGGCAAATATCTTGTTTCCTCCATGCTTGGTTACTTGGAAGTCAGGTGTTTTAAGCTGCTGCAAGAACCTTATTGCTACCTCATTTATTTCATAAGTTGTCCAGAACGATATGTGGCCCGGAATGTAATATCTGTGTGCCTAAATAGTCCAGTTCTGTTCCCAGCAACTAGACAAATAGTGAACATGCAGTAGAAATACTCCCCCACACTCCATAAATATCCCTCATTAAAGGAATAACCCGTCTGCAAATGCGCCAAGTAAAGAACCAGAGCTGCAAGCTTTAAGAGTGGAGTCTCTACACAGGCAACACTAAGATGTGAATTTTAAATGATGTATTGATGTACTGGGGTGTGCAGTTTGCTTCTTCCTCCAATGTAGTCTTCTCCAACCTGCTACCTGCCAGATGTTTGGACTATAGTTGTCAACTGCCTGAGCCAGTGCTGGACTGGGGTGATTGATGAGAGTTTTAAGGCCAGAATTTCTGGAAGGCACCAGGTTAGAGAAGGTGGCGTACATGGATAGATAAGATTCCCTTTTTTGCCAGTTACTATTACTTTCTGATAGCAGATTCCATGATGGCCTGCCTTTGAAATAATGGTTTTCTGCCCGGCGTTAGTTATCTGGTAGCTGACTCAGTGCTTCTTCCACTGCTTCTTTCTTGTTTTTTTCCCTCTGAGCCCCCCCCCCCCGAAGGACCTTGACACTTAATCATTTGCTAGTGTATATACATCTCATATAATTAGCTATTGTGGAAAATAAGTATTTGACAGTGCAATCCTATACATGTCTATTCAGAATCAATCCTCATTTGTGTCCAGTGGGACCTATATTCATAGAGGTATGTTAAGTATTGAACTGTATAAGAAATGGCTTTTCTGGAGAACTGTGTTCGTCTACTGATTTGATAACTTGTACTGCTTGTTCTTCCCATAATCCTTACATGGGCTGTGATAAAGCAGGGCAGTTTATGAGCAAAATTATGTACTAAATTGGTTCTGTAAAGATGTTTGTATAGTCTTTCCATGTGGAACATAATGTTAGTCCTGAGGTTATGCGGCAGTAGGTGTATTTTTTTTATAATAAACAAGAGATAAGAGATACAGCCTGTGTAAACTCCTTGTTTAGCAGACCAACTGATATTAATGCTCTGACATTTTCTAGCACCTAGTGACAATGGTAAGTACCTGGTGGTCACTTATAAATGTAACTTCAGTCAGAGCAATTTCTGACCATTTACATCATGCAACAGGGACAGGGGAAACCTTTTCTAGCCCAAGGGCTACATGCTAGTGATGGATGGCTTTAGAGGCAAAAGTGGGTGTGACCACAGATGTGACCCTTTAACCTTTTCCAGTAGACTTCATTCCAAGAAGTCTCTCCATCCTCTGTTTGGGCGAGCAAGATGCACTGACACAGTTCAAGGACACATTCCAGCCAGGTAAAAAGCACCTGAGGGCATGGAGGAAGGCTGGTGGGGGAATGTGGCATGGAGAGAGTCCCAAGTGCCAGACAGAGGGCCTTCATTAGGCTTCTAGGCCTCAAGTTCCTTACCTCTGCAAGGGCTTATGATGCTAAGGCAGCTTTTTGTATGGGTACCCAAAGTCAAAAAGGATCTTATAGAGCTGGAAAGGGTGTGGGAAAGGACAGCCAAAACTATCATGGGGTTGAAGCGTCTAACCTACAAAAAAAGACTAAAGCACCTGAGGTGTTTTAGATCTAGAAAAAGATGGCTAAACTCCATCTATTCCCCCACCCCCTTATTGGATGTTCCTATCCTGGGAGGTACATCCTACTCATCTGGTTCTAACTGACCATATTTTCTACTAGATATAGAATTGTAGAGTTGGAAGGGACCCCGAAAGTCATCTAGTCCATCCCCCTGCAATGTAGGAATAAAACACAGAAAAGAGAGATGGGGGTGGGGTGGGGGACTATAAAGCTGTAATTCTCACTTTTGACATTACCACGTCTGTGATATCATTGTTTCAAGGGCAACCTGCTTATGGTAGCATCTCCTGAACGTAGTTAGGAGCGGTGGAGGCTGTGGGTGAAGGTGAGTGTGAATGATGAGCAGATTATATATAGGCATCTGTGTTTGCTCATGGAAAATAGCAAAATGTGTATTAATGATGATCTTATCCATTGAACGGCAGTGTGTAAGAATCATTTTGCAATGACTGTGTTGCTAATTTTACTTTGCTTCTAAAACGGTTTTCTAAACAGTTGCTTTGATTAGTGACCAGCACTCTGAGTTTGGCGAGCAAACTGGTGACCTGAGATAGCTTGTTGGTAAAGTAACAGAAATTCATTACAAAGGTGCCAGTTTTAATGATGAAGAGAAGAATCTTTTAATTTGCTTGCTCAAGTGTACAAGAAAGTCAAAATACATGAAATACAGTATATGCTAACTTTTTGGATTAAATTTAAAAATTTAGTTTTGTAGCTAGTAACACATGTGTGTCCTGGAAGGAGTGGATGAGAAACCATTTTACACTATCAGTGGATTCTATAAAGGTCTCTACATTTGCAGAAACCTAATGGAATTACTGTGATTCACTGCACATAAAACCTCGTATTTTAGCTCTTAAGTGAAAAGGATTTTTGGAATTTTGACTTGTTTCCCTTACCATTGGACCTAAGGCAGTTACTCTGAAATTAAAATTTGAGAGGCATTATAAAATGTATTATATAAACTTATGTGACCCAATTCTAATCTCAGGTTGATGTTAATTTGGCAAAAGCCTCTATATAATAAAATAGAAATCTGGACTTAGTTAGGAAGTCTCTAGTAATTTTTTTGTGGCTGGTTAGTAAGAACTTAACAAGAGCAACTGTCTTTCTCTCTTCTTAGCTCTGCAAAATGTGGGTGACTCTGGCTGGAAAATTGGGTTATAAATATGTCTGAAAGCCAGGTGTTGTGGTTGACTTGAGGTAATGCCGTATAAACATAAAATATTGTTCTATTCCACATGTGGTATTTTAGTGCCCAGACTGCACTGTGCGCAGTATGATTTAAATAGGGTTTGTGATGTCATCTGTCCTTATTAAGGAGATACTTAGAAATATTTTTGTAGCGCTTTCTCCTCATATAGTACATCCCAGAATGTTGCTGTATAACTCAGCATCTCCTCAATATCCTATCTTTACCCGAAATAAGCAGTACTTGGGTAAGTTGCTAAGGGAATATGTGACTGCTGAGAGAAAATGTTACCTAATGGGCCTTTTCTGCAGTTGCCCTCCATTTGTGGAATGCTCTCCCCAGCGAGGTTTGTCTGGTGCCTTCATTATATATATTTTAGGCTCCAGGCAAAACGTTGCTCTTCAACCAAGCATTGGGATGATTACTGTTCTACAGCCTTTTAAATGTCTTGGTGGGAGAGGGGGTTATTGTTCTGTTGTTTCTGTTTTAACTACTTAATTATGCTTTTATCTTGTGGTTTTTTTCTTGTGGAGCACCCTGAGATTAAGGGTGGTATATAAATCTAATAAATAAAAATATATATTAACATATCTTTGCAAATGACTTGCCACTTAAACCTTGAAAAGAATGATGTTTCACCACAATATTATTTATTAAACAATTTCCTGAAATCAGATTGACTAGAATATTATGTCATGAGCTTTAGTAGGCTCTGGTTCTGTTTCGTCAGAGGAAGGAAGTAATTGACTGGGAAGGCAGCAGGTAGGTTTAATATGAAACGTTTGTGACTACCTCGTGAGAATATCAAAATTATTGAGGTCTTTCTCCATTAGTTAGAAATTTGGCACAAGCACAATTCAAGAAATCTTTCTTAGTTGCAAAATGTAGATCATGAGCTTCAGGACATCTTCACATGGTACCTTGGTTTAAGAACAGCTTAGTTTATGAACAACTTGGATTAAGAACGCTGCAAACCCATAAACTTTGCCTTGGAATAAGAACATGTTCCGCTTCCTGTTGAGTGTGTTCCATTTGTAAATTGAGTCCCACGCTGCTATGGAAAAGCATGCCTTGCTTTAAGAACACTTTGGTTTAAGAACAGACTTCCGCAACGGATTAAGTTTGTAAACCAAGGTACCACTGTACCTGTATGAGAAGCCAGTATTCTATTACAGAGCATGCTAGACCACACGGGGCAGATTGTACTTCTGAAGGGTCCCTTTGTCCTTTTCAGCCAATACCAGGTATTTGATTGGGAAGGATTTCTAGTGGCAGTCATAAATGGCAGCTCACAGAACACAAAGTGAATTTGCTAATATAAGTATGAATTGAGGGACAGTGGCTCACACAATGTTAAAGGTATGGAAACTAGATAAACAATTGCGAATTTGGATTAAAAATTGCCTAGTTTCTAATAAAAAATACTTAATTTTTTAAAATTGGATTTTAAATTTTAAATTAAAAAAATCTGATTTTAATGCAAACCGTTAGAAGTTTAATTTACAGTTTAATTCAAAACTGAATCAGTGGCACTCTTATCAAAACACACTGAGTTAAAATCCTACTTTTCTCTTAAAAACAAACAAACAAAAACAAACAAAAAACCTCATACCATGGTGGGAAATATCTGACTGGTCATATATCATAATTACGGTATGACACAAAGATAATGTGTTGACCTTGATTGTGAGTTCCCCTGCTCCTGCCAGACGGGCTCTTTCCAGTAAAGGAAGGGGCCCAAATTGGCAGAGACTTGTGCTGACAGCAGGCCTGTGGAGGCTGGGCTTTCTTGACATGACAGAGTAGGTCTGGCAGGCCCCTAGTAGCTGCCCCCCACCGCGCCAGCTTAGCCATCTGAGGCCTGGGGCAATTGTACCCCACTTCTGCACAGGCCTGGCTGGCAGAAGAGAGGGAAATGTGATTTCCTGATTCCATACCCCGCTGCCAGTCTCAGCACAGCTCCCTTTTCTGTCCCAGAGGGTTCCCCAACCCTGCAAAACACATTGTACAGAAGCAAAGGGAGCTGCAAGGGGGAAGGAACTACCAATGAAAATTGCCTCTTCCCATATGTAGGATCTTAGGATCCAAGTCATTGTAGAAATTACTATGGCAAATTATGGAGGTTTACAATTGTACCAACAAGGCAGCCTAGGAAATTTACTTCTATCTCTCAGAAAAATACTTCTTTGATTAGTAAACCACCAATGCTTCCTTCTGCGAAGTCCTGACCCCTATATGGTGTAAAGGAGCTTTTCCACATACCTGTGATGCTTGCTGTCCTCACAAGCTGTGCTAGAAAGAATTTTTCTTATGTCCTTCATCGTTCCTTTCTCTGCCTCCTTCCCCCCCCCTATTATTTGTTATTAATATATATCAAATTAATATATCAAAATAATATATCAAAATACCGGTAGGTGCCTTTGTTTCTATTTCAACGTGGTGTGGACTTGAGTTGCGCAGCTACCTTCAGTTAGTATAGTGTGAATCAGGTGATGTCAAGATTGCACAGGATGTAGGTGAGCAGTGGTGCCTCTTGCTCTGCAATCTGCATTTTAAAGAGCCAATAGGGAAATATTCATTGTATTCATTCATTGCTTCTCTTGCAGTGACTTTTTTAGGTTTCAGTCCAAAAATGGGTTGGTCTCCTTGAATACCACTTCTATTACTTGAACATATTTCTCCTGTTACTTGAATATATTTTCCTCTCTGATGATTTAACCAAGTCGCTGGCTGGCTTAAAGAGGAGGGGAATTCAACATCATGCTTATATTATTTTTTTGCTTTTACACTCTTGCTGCCCAATAGAAAGGACAGACTTTTGGCATTAAGCGCAAGCTGAATCTACAAACTTAGCTTCGAAAGTCAGATTTGTCTAATGTGGTTTTTCACACATCGTCCAACCACTTTAACTCTGTAGTAAGCCTGGGAAATATTCTGATAAAGCCATCAGAGAGGCTTATCGGACACGCCTGCAAAAGGTTCAGAGCAAATCTTCAGTGTACATGTTCAGTGCATGCACACACATACATGCATTCCCAAATACTATTCTAGCCAAACCTCCAAATTAGTGAAACTAAACGAACACAGTAGATAAAGTGTATTAATAGTTGGCATGTGTGTTTCAAAACAAGAATTCCCATGACCTGTAGCAGAGTGAGGATTTTTTTCCCCTGTTATAAAATGATTTTGGATATAGTTCCACAAACTTATGCAAAGCATAATGGATAGGTGTCTGCATTTCATCCTGCTAAAAAAAAGCCAGCTAGTGCTTTGCAGGTTGCATCTATTTAGGATGCAATCCCTTTCAAGCATTTTCTTAGAAAATGTTCCCTGGACCTTTTCAGCGCACATGTAGTCTTTTTCAAGTAGCATGGCACTTCTTTGCAGCTTACAGTGACGAGGCCACCAGTTTGCATAGGAAGCCAGTAAGATCAAAGGTCTGGAGTTGCACAGGTTAGTTCACACCAAGAATGGACACCGGAAACCCCAGCAACATTTGTGCCTTTTTTTGGTGTGTGGCAGGGGACTGCTTTCCTAATTTCTGTGGCCTCAGGAGACTCCTCCATAGATGTGTCTCTCCTGTGATAACAATAAATGGGCTCATGATTGGCACATAGATTGCATTTTGTTTAGCTAGGGAGATGACTCAAGGGTTTGCATTTGAATATAACCTTCTGTTTTTCAGCTAGGCAACTCAGTGACCCCAGCATTTTAGCCTCCCGTACTCTTCCTGAATGAGTACCTCATTGGTGTTCTGTTCTACTTAATGAGATTAATATGCCCGTCCCAAATAGTGCTACATCCTTGTTTGCTGGCTGCCTGCTCTCCTCCTCTCTTGAGAAACTTCCTCTGCTTAATTTCAATTAGCTTTTGAAACTGGAATTAGAAGGGAGGAGCAGACTGGTTCTGATTGGTGTTCCTGTTCCTCAGTTCCGAGTGTGGCCAACCAGTAAGTTAAAAGCCAGAGGAGTAAAGGACACTGGAAGAGTGTGCTTATCTTCATTTTATCTGTTTGACAGATGTTAATCGCTTAGTCACTTAATAATCAGTAGGCATTTAAAACAAACACTTTATTCATCCTGCTTAGAATAGGTGTTTGGTCAGCTTCATAAAGATTCATGTTCAAGTTTTGGAGAATAACTTCCTTTGTTTTTGTTTTTTTTCCATTCTTACATGAGTCATACCTATGGAGAAAGATTGCATTATGGGACAGTAATATTCACACACCTTTCCTGCAGTGTAGCATAGGGCTAAGAGACTGAGCTATTAACTGGGAAGGCCTTGGTTTGAATTGTGCCTCTGCTATGAACTCCCTGGTTAACCTTAGGTAAATCACTCTGGTCTCAGCCACAGCCCCCTGCCATCTGCAGTATAGACAAGAATGATACTGGCTTACATTACAGGGGTGCCACAAAGACTACAACTAGATGATGTGTGTGAAGTGCTTTGAACGTTTGAAATTGCTATACAGGTGTTAAGTATGTATTGTTATTGCTTCTGCAAAGGAAAAAAATTGCTTAACTTGTACTTTCCTCACACAGTTCATGATGCAGTTATGAAGGTTTAGCTGGCTTCAAAATGTATAACAAAACTATGAAGGTTCATTGGTGCTTACCAATGGGCAGGACTGGCCATTCCACTAGAAGCAATTCATCTCAGGAAGTAGATGTTGGGAGTGGCAGCAGCCACAGCCCCTTTCCCTCGCCTCTTGAGCTCCTGGCGATTCCTCTCTGTCAGAGATCAGTGCCACAGGCCTGAACGAGCCTACTTCCCTCAGGCGCACTGGAGGATGCCATACCGTTGCCAGTGTTGACGTAAGATTCAACTGCCAGTCCATTCAGCTTCTGTGCATGAAATGGAGGGCTGGGCCTCAGGGCACCATCTTGTCTTCTGCCTCAGGCAGCAAAATGTCTTGGGCTGGCCCTGGTATTTCGGCTTGCTGTTTTGGGAGAGTATTCCTGTTGCTGTGCTGCATTGTCCACAAGTTGTCACAATTCTGTGGTGGAGTTCTGCGGCATTGTGCTCTATGCTCCCACCCACACAAAATGAACTAAGTGAGCAAGATGCGGTAAAGAGAACAGGGAGAGTATTTGTGTCCCCTGTGGCTCTTTCCCTTCACTCTACAGCTATAAAGTAATGGAGTCCTGCTGCATAATGAAGTATTTCATTAAAGCTGCCTCATTTACTTTGTTTTTGGTTACATTTGTTATTTCAAGCAGTATTATTATAGTGTATAAATACAATTATTTGTATAAAATATAAATGATTCTGGTGTTTTTGCATAGTACTGGCAAGGTGAGGAGGAGAGGGGCCTACAATTGTGCCTGTAATTACCCGTGTGATAATCAACATTGGAATGTGCTTCACAATGCAGAGCACCATGAAAGAGTACTTTGGCCCTTATGTTCTGGCTTTTTGAGTTGTAGCTCTATGTGACAGTGTAGTGTAGTGGTTAGAGTGCTGGATTAGGACCTGGGAGACCAGGGTTCAAATCCCCACTCAGCCATGAAGCTCACTGGGACAATTACTCGCTCTCAGCCTAACTTGACACACAATGAGTTTTTGTGAGCATAAAATGAGGAGAAGAGAACTATGTACGCCACACAGAGCTCCTTGGAGTACAGGTGGGATATAAATGCAATAAGCTAGAAAATCCAAAATGTCTATCTCATTGGAAACTCTTTATACTGTCGAATCAGTGGTCCATCGTACTCAGACCCTTGTGCCATCCTGTCTACACAAACTGTGTGTGGCTCTCAGGACTTCAGGCATTTTTCTCAACTGTCTCTGAAGATGATGATGATAATGATGATAATTTATTTCTACCCCACCCATCTGACTGGGTTTCTCCAGCCAGAGTACTCTGGGCAACTGCCAACAGATGAAAAACGGAATAAAACATCACACATTGAAAACTTCCCTAAGATGATGTGGGGTCTTCTGTATACAAAACATACAGTTTACCACTGAACTGTGGCCCTTCTCCATCCTTTTCCTTAGGTGTATTGGATTAAATTTAATTGGCCAATGGAATTGGACAGTTTCTAGAACTCCAAAAAAACTCTTCCCTTAAGTTGAAGAAAAATATGTTTTAAATGTCACTCTTTTAAAAGGAAATGAAACAGCAGTGTGAAAGATGTTGGCATCTTCTGCAAATTCTGACCCATCATTGTCTACACAAAAAAAAAACTGGCAGAGCAGCATTATATAAAAAAGTGTGACGGGGCAATTTGGAATAAAATATTCTCCCCCCCCCTCCTCTCGACCTATGTGATGCCGTAAGTCCTTTTAAACCTTCAAAAAATCTTGAAATGATCTTTCTGCACCTTATTCCAGAAGTGTTAGTCTTGGGTGGCAAAAATCACAAAGTGTCTTGTGGCAGCTTAAAAGGCTAACATGCTTATTATGGCATAATCTTCCATGGACTAGACGGCACCAGGTGGCATAAATAAAATTTGTTAAGTTTTTAAAGTAGCAGCGCTCCCTGTTGTTTTTGTCCTTTTTTCTTCTTCTGTACTTAGCACATGATTTTAAAAATGAACTGTGACTTTTTAACCCACTCCTCCCCTTTTCCTTCATTCCTTTGGACTAGCATGTGGAAGGGGTTGGCTGAATTATGTGGCCTGCTTCTGTTTGATTCTAAACAACAAGAAGAACAATCAGTCAATTAATCAATCAAGCAAGCACATAAAAGCACAACTACAGACACACTAAGCAGGACTTGTTATCCAATTTTGTTGGCTTTTGTGTGAAGGTCTGAAATAGAAAAAGTGGCAGTGGATTCTGTTAAACTGCGAAATTATCTTGCTCCTTTAAACCTAGAACAGCAACTTCTTCTTTCTTAATATTGGTCATTGTGCTGTTGCACATTGTTTGTAACAATAATTAAGTGCTAAGTCGTAAGACAGAAGCTATCCAAGTTGGCTTCTGCTTGTAAATGGGTTTTTTTGCTGTAGCTGATGCCACAGTTTGATTTCTCCTGTATGACTCACTTTAGAAAGTCATCTTTGGGATGTGTGAAAAAATAAAGGGAATATTTTAAGATAATAAATAACTTTGTGTGTTCTGTGTAATCTGAATAACAAATGTTGCACTTTTAGTGTGTGCTGGGGGCGGGGAGTTAAAATTAAGGAGGGCTCCCCACTGCTCTATTTGGGAGGAGATGAGTAATTATCATCTGGTGTCTCCTCGGAAAACTATTTCAAACCTGCAAAAGTTTTAAATTTGGAAGCTAGAATGTCAAGGCCTTCAAGTGATTGAAGTATTGGGGAATCAGTTACACAAACTGAACATCCATATTGGCACTCTGGAGGAAGCTAGACCAGCACATCACAGGTTAGTTGGTCTTGCCTGTAACTCATCTCACTTCCTAGAGAGGATTGATGGACTTGGCTGTGCCCTGTCCCCCCGCCCATAAGAAGAGTTCAGTGATGGTGGGAAGAAAATAACCTCATTGGCCTATGACCAATATATGCTTTGAATGTCAGAATGACCTCATGAGCCAAGTGACCATTCCTGTGTCTGCAGTGAGGTCAAATGCAACCTCAGAAGCAAACATTATAAGGTATTGGACTTTTAAGAGGCTATTCAGTAGGCTGTCTAATGGGAGCCAGAAAAAGATATCTGATGGCAGCTCAGGGAGGACCATTCAGTTGTTGCAATAATGTTGGATTATCAGTGAGTTAAGACAAAGGTGTTGCTCTTCCAAGGGTCTGCTCTCCTGTCCCTGCTATATTGTGGTATTAACAAGCAGCTTTTAGTTGGTAATTGCCAATACTCATTACCATCACTTTTCATTCTGCATTCTTGGCATTACAGGGTCACCAGGTAGACATTACCTGTGCTAAGTCCAGCCAACCAAGCTTCCTGGCTCTTCTCAACAGAGAGCGCACACTAGCTTGGAAAGGGGCATAAGATCCAAGATGGATGAAAAGATTCCTTTGTAAACATAATTTAAGATACTTTGATATCCAGTGAGTGGGAAGCTCTGGCAAATGATAGGACCAAGTGACAGCACAGACTCTTGAGTGGCCGCACAGAACGATAGAGTCTTTGAACAGCAACATGAGTAGAGTTGACAGCAGCACGTCTACTAGAGAGGTGCATAGATGTTGCACATCTAGTCAGTCTTTTCTCACCTGGGATTGGCACCTGCAGCCTCTAGAAAAAAACACGTCTCTGATCCAAGTCATCCAAAGGGAAGTTCCAAGCTTGGTAGCTTCCATTAAGGCTACAGGTACATTTACAGATCATGCATGCAACTACATACAGAGCTGTTTGGTGCATCTAGCTGCACGGCAGGGCAAATTTAAGTATGGCCATGCTACCTTGCAAATCCATCCAGTAAGAGTGCTAGCAACCACCATGGGGTAAAAGGTTGATTGATGTTACCTTCTGTAGAGTGCATAGGAGAGGAACCTTTTATGGTTTTATTTTAAGCTTGAGTAATCTAGCCATCTCTCTGAGAGAACGCGATGCTCTTGCCAGGCCCATGGTATTGTTTCTGGCTGTTCTAACTGTTTAGGATTTGAGTGCCTGTGACCTAGCATTACTAAAGAAGCAAAGATAAATTATCCTGTGGTCATTGTTTCAGAGCAGTGACCCAAGGAAAAGTTGGAACTCGCTCGTTATTAAATAATACGCTTCTCAACATGCTTGATGGGTGTGATTAAATGTTGTCCTTTCCTAAAAGGTATTGAAGGATTGGGTGGGTTTAATTTGCTTAGCCTCGGAACCTGTTTTCAGTGCTGTGGCTTAGCTCAGGGGTGAGGAACCTCCTGTTCCATTGGCCTAACTAGTTCCAATATAAGCCCCCCCCCAAAAAAAACCACCTCCCCTTTGCCAACTTGCCCTGCACCTGACATACCGTATTTTTTGCACCATAACACTCACTTTTTTCCTCCTAAAAAGTAAGGGGAAATGTCTGTGCGTGTTATGGAGGGAATGCCTACGGGTGGCATGCCTACGGATTTTCCTCCTCTAAAAACTACGTGTGTGTTATGGTCGGGTGCGTGTTATAGAGCGAAAAATACGGTATGTGGTGTCAGGTGCAAGGCAGGTAAGGGCATGGCTCCAAAGGAACAACTAGGAGCTTAAAATGAGTTCCAGATTGTTCCTGTGCAAGCAGGCCTTCTTTGTTGATGGTGCCTTTTGGGTGCTCCCTTACTTTGCAAGTATAGATAATGATCTTATCATTGGTGCTTGCAAAGAGTTGTGCCTTTGACCACAACAGTTTGATTTCAAACTGTGTAGCTAAAGGAAAATGAGTCACCTGGCATTGTTGTATCATTGTGTGATTGACAATCCTGTTTCTGGATCCAGTTCTATACCCTTTTCATCAGAATAAATTGGAAAACAGTGAATGCCCTTGAATATGTGCAGAGTCCTATAGTTGGACTAACTATGGAGTAACTAGAGTCCTATAGTTGGGATTTTGGGGTGGGGGGTAGATCTGCAGGTCAAATGGTGCAAATTCCCAGATCAGAATCCCTTATTTTGTGAACTAAGCATATGGATTTGTGCATGTACCATGTACTACAGGCTTGACTTCCCTGTATGGATTCTCTCCTACTTCCCTTCATTTCCACCCCGGATTTGTGTGTTGGGTAAAGAAAATAGCTGTGAGATTGAATTTGTAAAAGCATTGGCCTTTACTGCGTATATTCTCAGATATATCATGAGAACTTCTATTAGTTTTCATAACTAAAGATATTGACATTGGAGGAAGGAAGTTTGCAGGTACCTCCCAATATCCTTTCCAAAAGCATTGTTACATGGTGAGCTAGTATAGATAATGAAGCTGAAAGGTCAAAAGTGTATTTATTTATTTTGGCCTGTAGTAGAATAGCCTTTTAGGAACTGCTATTTAAAAAATAGCAACAAGAAGCTCTCTATATCCAGTCCTTCCTATTCCTATCCCGTCATACGGCTACAGAGAATGCCCTTTTTATGTATCTTGCTATTTTAACTTCATTTTCCAGTGTCTTCAACTGGTTGGCCTTATATAGTGTGAAAAATGAATGCTTGGCTTCAGTTTTAGCTTGCTTAATAAGCTAAAAATCACTGAAGGGCATAATTTACTGTTTGAAAGGATCTTTTAATAGAACCAGAGGCTCCGAATTGACAATGTTCAATAGGCAGCCCCCCCAAACATATGGCACAATGCAGGGTCATTCACCCATTCACCCATATCAAACCTCCTCCATATCAACCCACACTACATTATGTTGAGAGCAGGTGCACTGCAGAAAGGTATCCGCAGAGCAAATAACTGAGTGACTCAGTTCCTATTTTTTATTCAGGAGCTGGCAAAGTCATATTTTCTTCTGTAATGAGATGTGTTGTGTGTGTGTGTGTGTGTGTGTGTGTGAGAGAGAGAGAGAGAGCGAGAGCGCGAGAGAGCGCCATATCAGTTGCTGAAGGATGAGAGAATTTAGCATTAATAACAGTGCATCATAAAAGTCTTGTGACGTTTTTGTGGATTAGAGCCACTTCATCAGATATGTGGAATGTTATCAGATGGATGGGGTGGAGAATCTCTGGGGCTCCCAACTCCCATCAGCCCTAGCCAGCATGGCCCACGGTCCAGGATGATGGCAGTAATAGTCTGGAGAGTCACAGCTTTCCTGTCCCTGGTGCTGGGAAATAAATATGTTAGCTGTGAGGTCAGAGTGAAAATGCAATAAATTCAGGTAGTTGTGATTATGTTAAAGGATAAATGTATGTATAATAACGATGTATAATCGTTGTATTGACTATTCACCAAGCAGTGTTAAACGCACATTATTTCATTTGTCAACACTTGTCAGATTTTTAAACAAAAAAACAATTTTCAGAGTGACATTCGACCATGTTGGTCTGCTTGTAGAAGCAGACTTTTCCTTCTTTTCCTCCCCTTGCAGCCCCCTGCATACCCCCAAAATCTGCTGCAGAGAGTTGGGGGGTCTCGTTGACTCCTGCTCATTCAATTGAATATCTTTAATTGTGTGTGGTATATTTTAATTAAGCATCTTTAAATTAAAAATCAGTCTTCTTTCAGGCATCATGTAGTGTAATCTTCTGTGAGATGAGATTACACACACATTTAATGTTGTCCCAGGCAGCTGTTTTTTTAACCCAGTTATGGTTAACATAGCGCCATTTGTCATGCGGACATGGGCCTAAACTGAACCAGTTCAGATGTCTTATTGACCAAAGTATGCCCCTTGTTTGTGCATATTCTCCCTCCTCCCCACACACCCCACCCCAGTGCTGGCAATAAATGCATCCTTTAGCCGAAACAGTCTCCTAGTGTGGCTTTACTGGGCATTCTGGAGTATGTAGTTTAAACTATGCATTAACACCCGGAATGTTGGGCACCAGTATTTTGCTTTCTAGGTACATAACTGGATTTGCAGTGTGGAAAAAATGTAGTCTTTTTGTGAGCCTTTTCAGAAAATGTAGCAGTCCTATTTCTCTACTTCATCTCCCTGTGAATGAAATATCTTTAAGTAATAGAAATTTCCAGAAGGCGAGGGCGGGGCAATCCTTCTTTTAGCCAGTATAGTGGTACCTTGGTTTACAACCATAATCTGTTCCGGAGGTCCGTTTGTAAACCAAAACAGGTTGTAACCCAAGGCGCACTTTCGCCAATGGGGCCTCCAAAATTTTTTTGTTCATAATCCCCCCCAAAAATAATGAGTTGTAATAAAAAAAAATGTTCCAAACCGGGACATGCACTTCCTGGTTTGATGTGTTTGTAAACCAAAATGTATGCAAGGTACCACTGTATATTTGAGGCTAGAGGCTAGGATTGAAAAATTCTTGTTAGATCAGATTGCAATGACCTTCAAATGCATAAGCATTGGTATTTCTCTTCTGGTTCCATTCAGTGGTTCCTGTAAAGAACTGGTTCAGTGTATTTGCCCCCAAATTTGAATAGATTTCCTGAACAGAATGTTTTGAATTAGCTTCAGACTTGATGTTGTTCACTTATATAAAGTTCTGCTTCGTTCTCTCATAGTGTCATGCTTGCCCATTATCATCATCATCATCATCATCATCATTATTATCAATTTTATTCTTTACTTCCTAAACCACTGTCTGAAGGTTAGCTACATATAAAGTGATTAAAAACAGTTAAAAACACAGACACATATAAAACAAGTCTACAACCCTAACAAGTGGGCATGAGGTAAAGATCCATTTATCCAGCTGGCAAAGCCTTTCTGAACAAAAATACCTTCAGCCATTTATGGAAATGGCAGATAGTGAGCTTCCGTCATATCTGTTTCACAGAACAGGGGCAGCCACACTAAAAAGCCCTGCTGTGAGGTACTGCAGAAGAGGCTTTTGAGACCTTTGGAAGTTGCAGGAGAAATTCTCCTGCAGACTGCAGCGATCTACTGGGGGAAATGGATAAGGCTGCCTCTCAAGTGCCTTTTACTTCTGCTGGTGCCAGGCAACCATGCTCTCTTAACAGGGCTTTTTTTGTTTTGTTAGGATGTGGTCTGTATACCCAGATATAAAAATATATTCATTGTCTAATTTGGCTTAGGTAGGTTGAATATTCCTGGTGGAACCGATTGGCGATTCTACTGATGTATGGACTATGCTGCTGCATAACTGATTTATTGACTTAACTTGCAGAGTCAGTCTCCGAAGTAAGATAAGATAAGATAAATTTATTGTCATTGTCCGTATATACACAGTATACACAACAACGAAAATCAAACACCCAAAGACCGGGTTCACACACACACACAAGTGATGGCGTGTGCAACTATTTTCAAGACTGTTACACATAATTGAAGCCTCCTGCCTTCCCATGCTTATATGCCTCCCACCACCTATAAACAACAGAGGTGCCAGCAGATTTGGGAAAACCCCAAAGTTTGTAGGTACTTAACTCCCTCCCAACCCACCTGTGCCCCCCCCTTAAAGCAACTGCATGAAAACTCAATGGGTCATTTGCTGCTGTTCATTTTTTCTGTAGGGGAGCATCATGTAATCCTGCAAGGAGAATTGGACTGATTGTTTCTCCCACCTCCTACTGCCCAAACATAGTGCTTGTCTTCTCATCCGTTGCATGTGAGAACTAGCCCTAAGTGGGCATGTTGTAAGTGGGTGTCAGCTAATATACACCTGAAATTTTTATCCTTAGCTTGGACAGTTGTGGAAGAGGAAATGTGCCTTGCTCTGACTGTATATTCCATCTCTTACATACTGTAAGGGCCAAACTAGATGAGATGCCATTCACACAATTGTTTAAATAGCTTTAAAAAGTACATAGCAGACTTGGGAGGCTCATGAACCGTATCAGGACTCTGGGGAGTAGGGGGATGTTAACCCTTTGCTTCCTGCTGTGATTCTGATCTGGATCTGGGCCTCTACACCTGCTATCTGCACTGGAAGAAAGGCTTCCTTTGTTACAAATTGGGGCTTTCTTCCAATGCCCTTCCACTCCATGCAAAAAGAATAACAACAGAACAAATCCAAACATCCAGTTCTTATCCCTGGTTGTTTAAAAAAATAATAGCTGTGGATTCAACTTGTTCTTTGTTCACTTTTTTCATCTGTTTGGTTTCTGTGTTTAACAATATTTTGCCTATACCTGAAGCGCCTCTCAGTTCTAGAGTGCTTTGTGCAATATAACACAGTGTGATTGAGGTTGTGGGTAGAGGAAACCTGTGGTTCAAACTAATAGACTGAATATACCGCAGTGAAAACTTTTCCTCTCCCGTAGTTCAGTGAACAACTGCACATTTTTGTAAATTTATCTGTTAATTTTTTCCCCCCATCTCCATCCCTGTCCACCCCCCTGAACACACACCTCAGCTTTGTTTGAGAACTTGTGGAGTGTAGGTGGCTAAGGAATTTCATTTCTCTTCAGTGACTCACCACCAGAATGATTCACTTGTGTATGGAGAGAAAAACGACCCTGAGAGGCAATTAAGTGGCAGGCTGTGCTCAGAATGCTTCGACTGTGTGGCATACACACAAACCCGCGCCCCTTTCATTTCTGAAAGCTGCTACCCTTGCCTCTGTTGCTCTCCTACCTCTGTGGTGGAGGTATGCCCTAGTGAGCGGGTTGTGCATCACTTTCCTTAAGAGGTGGTGGCCATGTACATCTTTCAGAGGCATGTTGTTGATCGCACTGCAGCATTCTACCAGATTTAGCAAGCTGAGGTGTTTGCTAGCAGCCCAAGCACAGACCTGACCCCAAGGTTTGCAGAAGTACAAAAAGAATCTGTAGATGGGGTGGGGGGAGACCCATAAAAGATAAAAACAGTGGACACAGTAGGATGACTGTTGGGAGGGGTGAGGGAACTAAAAACTGGTCAAAGCAGAAGGGAATGGCGTATCCTGGAAAAAGGGCATATCTGGCTGGCTGGAACCATGAATAGCAGCTTTCAACAATGCCACCTTTTGTTGCACTTGCCAAGGGTAGATTTTAAGATTAAGATATACTTGATTTCAGAGGAATCAATTGCCTTTGTTTCTGCCTGAGCCCCTGTCCTGGGCATTTTTTTTTTCTGATTGGAAGGTGGCAGAGCCAGAGCAATAACACATGCAGCATTGCATAAAGCAGCCTCCGTTGGGGAGTTCTGTCATGATCTGATGTGATCAGGCAGGTAGTGGGACTCAGTAGAGTTGCCTGGTCTCTGTGGCGGCTAATTAGAAGGAGGCAAGGCCAGAGCAATGAGTCATGCAGGCTCCCAGCAGGCACTGTCTGCTGTGAATGGCTGCTTTGAGTTCATAGCATCCAGCAAAATTATTTCACAAATTTATTTCTTTGTGGCAGATGAGTATTCCTTGGTGCAAAGTTTGAGAGTTGCACTAGGTTAGAATAGTCTTAAAAAGTTTGATTCTCAGTTCTGACCATGATTGTCATAGATTCGCCCCTCCACAAGGTGTCAGTTCTTTCTCAATATCAATGCTGGTTTTCTTCCCAAGTGGTGAGCTTCCAGCACAAACAGCATGGCTGACTAGCAGGACTATGGGATTTGGAGTTCAACAGCACCTGGAGGGCCACAGGTTAGATACTCCTGCTCTAATGGGTTTTAGGTGCTCCCTGGGGTCATATGCAGAGGAAATTGAAGAGCACTTTCCCCAGGACAAATAATGTCAAATGGTAACACTGCTGTTTATAATGCAGTTGTACTGAAAAGGGTGAAAGAAAAGGAGAAATATATTGCTATATAGCTGACAGGTGTTTCTAGCTTGCCACATTTGCCATGTAGGTCCCAAATAGTACAGTAGCATCTTGACTGGCAAGCATCTTGTAGAGATAAGTAGATAGACCACTGGTCAACTTAATTCCTTTTTTTAAAAAAATCCTTTATAAATATATGAATTCTGTTAATACATGTAACATAATGTCTTTGCCCCCTTGAATCTGTTTTCCCCTCCACTGCCCTGCCCGTGACATTCCACAGATGATAGTCATTTAAGACGATTTAAATAAAAAGTTCTGAGAAGAAACTTCCTTATTTCCAGAGAAGACATCATCCTTCTCATTAAACCACCCCAACCCCGAAATGTTGACAACACATTTAAAAATCTTGCAGTGGGCTGTCTCTCCCTCCAAGAACACACTTCCTTTTATAGTATCCACATAGTGTTATTTTTACAGCCTTCAGCCTGGAGCTATTTCCTGTTTCCAATTATTTAGTTACACGCCAAAGCCCCTCTCTTTCTCCTCCTGGCTTCCTTGCCAAGTTTGCCAAGGCATTATTGTCATTTCAGTGAGACGACGCCAGTGCTGAGGTTTTAATGGGCTGTGAGCAGGAAGTTTAGCTATTTCCTCTGCCTGTGAGGCCATGATGTCATGAGCTGCTATGGGGCTCTTTATCATATGCTGCTGTTGCTGTGGTCTGTGTGGAAAGAATGTAAACAGTGCTTTCCAGATGTTCCCAGGGAAGCTGCGGGTCCATAAATGGGCCATTTTGTTCAGGAATATTATAAATGAGGGGAAAGATGAATCAGGCTGTAAAATATGTATAGCTCTGAAAATGTCAGATGCTTCAGGCTTTGTTGAGGTAGTAAAGTCCTCGTGTCTCTCTGGTGTGTGTGTGATCTGTTTGTAAGGAACCACACACACATACAATTGTGTCATGCTAGAGGGCTGAAAGTGATTCTTTTTTCCAGTCTGATTAAACTCTTCACGCCGAAGTGCTTTCAGATGCAGGGCTCTCTTTTGACACCTAAAAATGGGATCTTGTGTTTGGAACCAACATGAATTGAGTACGCTATCTCCAGCTGTCCATTCTACTTCCATACTGTTACAATGTTTATACTGTAGATCAATTTCTGTGGCTTGCAATGGATAAAATACTGCTAAAACAGCAGAACAAGAAAATATACAAGACCCATTTAGAACTGTAGAGGATAATAGCATCCACTGACTACCATTTCAGCTTGAAATTCTTCCTAGAAGCAACCAAAGAGCTACACTTACATTTCATAGGGGTTTCCTGGGTAGGTGGTGGTAGATTATTACACAGCCTATAGACCAGAGGGATTGATTGTCAGGTCTCCTCCGTTTAGTCAGGGTTGAGAGTGAGACACAGGGGAAAGAATAGGAATTCTCCTTCTCCCTCCCTCAGTTTCCTTCCCGTCAAACTTCAGCTAGTAGTAATTGCAAACTAGTTCACTTACATAACTGAGTGAAAATATGTTTTTTGCACTCTGGTGTAAAATGAGAAATGATGTTGTTGGAAAACTTAATGGAAAAATTCTAAGCATCATTCAGCTCTGTTGACTGTGTATAGTGAAATGCTCCACCTGTTTTATAGCATTTTTGTATGTGTGTTTTTCCAGGCTTGACATCTACAGGAAGGTGCCAAAAGACCTTACGCAGCCAACCTTTACAGGAGCAATTAGTAAGTATCCCTGTGTGCATTTGCCTTTGCAAATCTCTGCTCGGTTCCTTTTTGCTCCTTGATTTAAACAGTATGATTTCCCCTCTAGAGGTCATTACCATAATTCAGCAGATTTGTAACAGAAAAGCTTGCTGTGATTTTGTACTGAATGGCGAATAAGATAACTGGAAGAGCCAGCATGGACGCCCAGGCAGTATATTGGTCTCAGACCTGGGAGACCCTTCTGAATTGTGCCATGTTGGGCGGCCTTTGGAAAGTATTTTGGATGCTGGGGTGAAAGCAACTAAGTTCCTCCCACCCAGAAAATTAAACTCAAGGTAGAAGGCTGTGTAACAAAAGCCATATTGCTGTTTATAGCTAGAAAGTGACAGTCAGAGTCCCTTTTTTGTCTGTCCCTTTGTCAGCAGATTGCATGGTTTGGGACTGACACCCTCTTCTCTTGGGACCTCGTCTCCTTCCTTCTTTGCAAGGTTAAATATTATTGGCTGAGTAATGCAATTTCACACCATCATTGCTAGTGAGCATGTTGCATGTATCAGTATACACATTGAGCTGATCCTGCCAAGCCTGTAATTAGATGCCTATTATTGCTTTCCTGTTACACATCTGTTTCCTTTAACTGTGTAGGTGAACCCCAAGTTTACTTACTCCCCTAGTTGGGTTCATTAGCCCTGTATATCCTTGCTGATGCAGACAGAATCACATCCCTAGAACTTAGTAATGCTGAATCATTAAGGAAGCAATATGAAATAGCATAGAAGAGTCACTTGACAGAAGATGAGATGTTCTACTAAATATTTAGTGGTGACAGGCCGCTTTACGTTAGAATGTCACTGTCTGCTCCCTTTCCTCCCTTTCCTCTAAAATTTAGATTGCTGCTTTTACCATACTGCAACTGTTCATATGTATCATATGGTTTAGGAGAAGAACGTTACTTGAGTTACTGCTTCACATAACGTGTCTATGCTGTGGTTAGGAAGACAAATTCCAGAACTGTTAGCCGTGATAAGTGCTAGTTGTAGTGAGACCCTCCAAACTGATTAAGGTGACAGGAAAGGAGCATACAGATCCCTATTTTACTTCTGCACCCAGCCCCCCCAACAAACCAAACCAACCCCCACAAGGGACGTCTGCAGTGTTGGCAGCAGTGGTGCTGTGATGGCAGCCACAATAGTTGCTGCAACAACTTGGCTGTTTTGTTTTCCTCTCATTTTTTTTTACAGAGCAGGTGCAAAGTTCAAGACAGTTGCGCTGACCACCTTTATTTTCCAGAGTGCCAGATAGCACTAGTGAACATGATTGCCTGGAATTTTACTCCTCGAGAGTGCAACTGTTTTGTGAAATGTTTAAAAGGAAAAGGGGGGAAAGGAGAGGCTGTTGCTCATGTAGTGCTGCCATTTAAGGGCCCCTGGGCTGCAGGACTCTAAATCAGTGCCCCATAGTCACTATTGGTCAGCAGTGGTTAATTCAACCTTGGGTTGCTGATATGACAACCCTTTTTATTTCATGCAAAGTAATTTCACTGTTCCCTTCTGCACGGAGTACTCTATCCAATCTTGGGAGCACAGGTCATGGCAAATAAAGACAAATGGAAAATGATTCTTCTGATGACAGCCACCAAGATGATTAAGGGTGTAAAGGACTAATCCACTGAGGAAAGGAGTGACCTATGCTCATGACCATATATGAAAAAGGGTATCTGAAAGAAGAGAGGTAGCAGTTGTTCACTCTCTGAGGTGAATGGGGTTGTTCAGAAGGGTGTCCTAAATGGCAGAGCAATTCAGCAAAGGAGCAGGATACATAGGGATAATGCAGAATATTTGTTTCATTGGAAAGATTGCAGTGGAGACTTGATTAGAGTAGATGGTCCACAAATCCCTCCCAGCTCTGCCATCCTTTAAACTATGTGCTCTTGGCAGGCACACCTGAGCTTGAGGCATAATTCTGGGAAAACTGGGACTATCCTTGAGGATCTGAACTTTTTAGAGTGTGATCACTCTAGACAGCAGATGTGTCCATCAAATGTAACACCATAGTCTGTGAAGGGGAGATGCATAGCATCTCAGCAGTGTACAGATTGTCTCCTTACATGTTTACAAACACACGCCTGTCCTCTTCATCCTTTACAATGTTCACAAGACCAGCATATCTGCTATGTACATAAGAAGTTAGCTGACTAGTCAAGTACTTAAATGTTCCTTTCTCATTAGCTCTGCAGTAGGAGTTCTGCTCTGCAGAGATGGCAAAGCCACTTTCTTGTGCTAAACCTTTTTTGCACAAAGGCTCAGCCTTCAGTACATGGGAAGCTGCCTTCTGCTTATTCATAACATTGGCTCATCTTGGTCAATATTGTCTAGATCAGTGTTTCTCAAGGTTGGGTCTCCAACTGCTGTTGGACTACAACATCCATCAGCCCTAGCTAGCAGGACCAGTGATCAGGGATGATGGGAGCTGTCGTACAACAACAGCCGGGGACACAAGCTTGAGAAACACCGCCTACATTGGCATCAGATTTCTCCAGGATTTCAGGCAGGGGTCTTTCTCACCCTACCTGCAGGTGCTGGGGGCTGAATATGAGAGCATGTGCTCTACCACTGAGCTACAGGCACGTTCCCTTCCTGTTCTGAAGGAACTGTATAACTGTCCATTAAGAAGGTGGCATAAATCAGCATTGCTGGGGAGCCCTAAATATACTTGAGGTTTCACAACTGATACCGAATAGTTTAGGTACTACTTTATGGGGGGTTTTTTGGGGGGGAGCCTATTCGTAAAAGATTTTTTCAAAGCATGGAATCATTTGCACCAACAGCCCATTTCTGTTGTAGAGTAACTTGCATGTGTCAGCTGCCGAATGCCTTCAAGATCAATGCAGTGTGTAACTCTGCCAAGGTGCCCATGTTTGGAAATGAAGCATACAGTGACATGGGCCCTGGCATGTGACAGTTAGTATCCCACTGGCATGAGCGATATGACATATTGACAGAAGCAAGCAGTTCAGAAAGTGGCTCTGTCAATCTCACAGTTTAATACCAGAGATTAATCATTATAGTGCACTGGTTTGAGCATCATAATGAACTATACACACAGGTCCCACTTTACGAACACAATGCAATCCCTGGAAATCATTCACTAGGTGAGCGTTTGCATGACGCGTCAACAATTTTCGTTCGCATAATGAATTGACGATTTCCATTGGTTTCTATGGGGAAATTTCTAATGCGTTCCTACTCATGGAATCTGCAGTGCATATAGCAAGGGTTGGGTACTAATTTGTTGGGTAAGTGAATTTTGGCACAGTGAACGTTCATAATGCATGTCCTTTATGTAGTTAAAACAAATTATAATTTAACGCGAGCAAGCAGTTTAGTGGTGCACACAGAAATTCCCCTCACACTTCTCCCTGGTCCAGTTGTATCATACGTAAACTGCCCTGTTGTGTCCCTTGCTTTTTTTTTTAATCAGAGACTAAAAGGCTCTCTGGGAAGTAAGAGTGACTGCTTAAAAAACAGCAGTGCTTCTTAATCCACAATAGTGAACATTTACTCATATAGAATCTCTCTGGATTCATGTTCTAAGCCACCACACCTTGCAGACTCGGTTGCCCAGACAAACAGCCTACTCACAGCCCTTAAGTTTTCCCACTTTTTCTGGGATGAGCATGTCTCTCTCAATGAAAACGTTCCCCTTTATGCCGAGTCCAGCAGTAGCTCAGAATTCCTTCTTGATTCTTCTGAATTATATGTAGGAAGAATAACTGTCTTTGTCCTTTGGGCCTAGAGGCACTGGAAGTTTAGTGGTTTTAAAGCCACTTTTCCACATTACAAAACCATTTCTTGTGTACGAAAAGCTGCTAAACAAGCATTAATGTCTTTAGGATCACCAGTGATGATGATGTGTACTAATCTCTGGGGTGTGATACATTGTGATAAAGTGTTGTGTAGGCAGATTTCAGTTCAGCCAGCCTGAATTGGTCCTTGCAATCCTTGTAGGAGTACAGCAGCATGCCTGTTCCTGCAGTAGAATGAAGTGTTGCAATGAAGTGGTTATCTGCATATAATCTGCTTCTAGCTTTTTAAGCCCCTGTGCCTGAGCATGGTGCAGTTGCGTAGCTGGGGGAACTGCACGTTCAGTCACAAGTAGATAACGCTTGTACCTGCAAAACAGCCAACTAACGGGAGCTGTGCAGTCGTTCTCTCATTTTGTATGTATTTGCCTGCTGTATCTGAACTCATGTCCCATTCCTAGAGCTATTGTTCTGTACTAGAAGGAACAAATGTTCATGTATACGAGGAGTTTTTCTTCCCTTTTGGAGGATTTGTCTTCACAGAGTGCAGGTATGCTGCCTCTTAAATGGTCTGTGTTCTTAAAAAGAGGAAATGCCCTCAACTATCAATTACCCAAATAAATTTGCAATAATTATGGCCCTTTAATAACATGGGATTTTCCTCTGTCCCTTTTGGGCTTGTGGCAGCTAATAAAGCTGATTTATTGTAGAACTGACATTCAGCAATATCTATCTATCATCTATCTCCAAGTTAGGTTTAATGCAACTAAGTCATTTAAAAAGGCTTTTTAAGTCAATACAATTTTACTCTGGTATTAGTGATTGAATGCATTATTTATTTTATTTAGAATTTTATCCACATGTCTGCCCCATGTAAAGTGTGGGAGGTGAATTTATTCTTTACATCAACCTTCATCAACCCTCCAAACATTTTAGACTACAGTTCCCATCATCCCAAGCCATCAAGGCCAGTGGTCAGGCATGACTAGAGTTGTACGATCCAACAATATCTGGAGGACACCAGATTGGAGATGACTGCTTTGCATGAAGAAGGGCACACCGGAAGGTGGAAGCAAAACCCTGTTTCCTCCCTCCCCTTCACTTTGCTGTGCTCCATTGTTTTAAAGAGATTTTTGCCCTACATCCCTTTCCCCCATGTGTTCATTTTACTGTACAGATGATGCCCCACCACATTGTGAATGGGGCATGTGAATGGGCCAAGTATGTTGACACATTTAGTTCCTTAAAGGGAAACATGACTTCTAGCCAAAAGAAAAATTACTGTATTTTTCGCTCCATAAGACACACCTTTTTCCTCCTAAAAAGTAAGGGCATCTTATGGAGCGAATGTGTGGTCCCTGGAGCCGAATTCCCAGGGGGGAAAAACAGATCATGCTCTTTTTTTTAGAAAGAGGGAAGTGGGTGTTGAAACAAAGCCGCTGAGCAGCTGATCGGCAAGTGATCGGAGGGAGATAAGGGACTCTAGTGATAAAGGAGGCTGCCTGGGAGGGGGGAGGTAAAATCACATGGATCCTCAGGATTTTTGCATTGGGTCACCCCAAATTCACCATCAGATCACATAGCATGTCCATGGCTATAGCCGGCACCAAAAAAATCACACACCCACTGTTTCGTTCAGAATGTTTTTTTTCTTGTTTTCCTCCTCTAAAAACTAGGTGCGTCTTATGGTCGGGTGCGTCTTATGGAGCGAAAAATATGGAAGTTTCTCCCCATCCACCTCCACCAAATATGAGATGGTGTGAGGATGAAGGTGGAAAAAGCCGTAAGATGGCTTTGGGAAGTGAAAATTGGGCAGGGCAGGCACTGTGATACAGGTTGGTGTTACACTGTGAGGAGGAAGAGACTTAGATGGAATTGAATATAGAAGAGAAATAATAGATAGATGTGCAAGAAGGGCATTCATTAAGGGGGGAGAATAGTATGGCTTTCAACAGATTCTGTTCTTTGGTGCTAGCTTAGCTTTTATTTGAGAGACTGTGTCATTTATAACATGTCATGCTTTGCTGTGCCTGAGGGCTTGCATCCCTATCAGAGATCTGAACTTTCTGGTCTTTGGCAGTTAGAAGGAGCCTGATGAACCAGTTTGGGCTGCTTTGAACACAGCTTTTTCCGCTTTTAACCAGCCTAAAACAAACCCCTGTATTCAGTACAGATGAAGTCTTAGGAGAATGTCACCCTATGCCTTTTTGTTCCTCCTTTGTGTGTCTTTACTGAGGGATGGCCACTATAAAACTGGATTTTTTCTTCCTCTTAAATCTCTCTATTTTGAGGGCCCCTTAATTTGTATCTCCTACTCTCATTGTGTCCTCCTTTCTCTTTCTACCTACTACTTCAAGTTCTAAAGTTATGGACATGGCTTTTCTCCAGCTGTAATAACTATTGTACATTGATCACACATCAGTAGGCTCCTTTTAAAGGCCCTTGATAGTAAATTCTTTCCCTTGCAATAATTTGAGGAGCAATGAGAGATTTCCCCCTCAGACACTCAATTCCTGAGGCTACGCATTTGCCTTCTGTGTAATTCCAGATTCTGGGGAAGACGACTCTAAATGTATTTGCTATGTGACTTGAAAGAATTATTGACAACATCCTTTCTTGTTTCTTTGGAGTTTTGTGGTGTGTTTTGGCATAACAAAAAGTAAGAGACGAGGGTGATGATCAAAAAGGTTACATTACAGGAATGGGGAAAGGGGCAAAATCTGATAGAGGGGCGTTGTTTGGCCATTGCTTGAAAACTTGCCCTAGAGCTCTAGGCAGTGAACAGCGGATTGACAGGTCACAGAAAGCAGAAAGTAAGAGCTGCCAGAACTCTGGATTCAGTTTATGGAAGCAAGCATCCTCCCAGGCAGTCTTCTTCAACCTGGGGTCTTCCAGATTTGGGCTACAACTTCCATGAGCCCCGCACAGCATGGCCATTGGCTTGAGATGGTGGCTGCTTCCCCCCCCCCCCACCTCCTCCCCAGCTGGATGTGCATTCTGATGTATGTCTACAGATCAAGCCTCAGAAAGAAATCAAGAGAAAGTAATGCAATAAACGAAAAGCAGATAAACAATGTCAGGACTAATGTAAAAAGACTGTGCTTATAGATGATTTTTGTCTGTTTTTGCCCTTTTGTTTTGAAGCATTTTATTTGCTTTCATCTTTTGCTGATTTTTTATTTGTTTAAAAAGTAATTCTATATTATGACCAAATTAGTTTTTATTTATACTTTTGTACACTGCCCTAGAATCTTTTAATGAAATACTTTAAATTATTATTTTTAAACACTACTAGAGCAGATCAGCCATAAACTATGGACGTAATCCAGATTCAATGACTTTACCTCCGAAGAGCAGGCAAAAGCCATGATAGAATGCAGAAAATGAATGGGAATGGTCAGTGCAGGGCATTTACCCCTTTTTCTTGTCTGAGACCAGCTGTGTTGATCAGCCTTACAGGAAGTTGTGTATGACTGTAAACTCCGGGATGAATTGGAGTTGAGGGGAAGGAACCTTCCTGGAAAGGATCCCCCCCCCTCCATCCCCAGCTACTTTTCCTATCCCTCACAGACGTGCCCTTTTGGTATATCTAAGAAGGGGAGATTTGGATCATGCCCCTAATCCTTGATATGTATGGTTAAGAAACAGCAACAAAACAGGTGCCAAGCTTCACAATTTCATGGCCTGTCTTACACTGTGGCCTTTTTATTTCCCCCAGGATTTTTGTTCTTAAATATTTTTAGTGCTCTTTGGATCTGTTGTGTAAAGATCATTCTCTGTTGCTAGTTTTATTGTATGTTAGATAATTTTCCTTATTGCATTGTCATATTTTATGGCTTCATTTTTCTTCCCATGTAAAACCACCCTGAGAACCTTTGTTATTGGGCCCTTTGTAAACACTGAAGATTTAAAAAGAAAAAAGAAAAGAATTTTGACTTCCATTGCATATTTATTTGAAACTGCCAGAAGTAACTCTGGTTTTTAGGCTTGTATAGTCATGGAAGTCATCCCAAAATAGGAATTGCCAGCCTTTTTGAGTCTCTGGTCACATTTGGAGAAACTTTCCTGGGGGCTGCATGTACCACAACGAAGCACATACCTCAACCTCTTCTTTGACTACAACAGAATACTTACTTCAAACCTAATTTCAGGGGGGAAAGAATGAGAGAGGAGACACCGCAGGCATCCAGGAAGGCCTATTGAATTCATAGGGAGTTGGTCTATTCAGCATGGCTACTAACTGTGACAGATTGGAGCTTCCATTTTTCTATCTCTGAATGCTAGGTGTTGGGAATAAACAACAGAAGAAGCCTGCTACCTTCATGTCCTTGTAAATTTTCCAGAGCCATCGGGTTGGTTGCTCACGCAAAGCAGATTACTTGGCTAGATGGCTCTTTGATGACCATGTTCTTCTAACCTGAAACCAACCCTGGAGGAAAGACTGGATGGGGGAGTGGATTGATTTAGACAGTGTTTCCCCCTCTAAGCCACCTTCCTCCACTGACACATGACTCACCCAGGGGTTGTGCTGGTATGCTTTCTCTTTCTCTGACTGCAGGCCAAGCAGAATGAACATGAACTGAGTGACAACACGAAGGGTGGAGGGGAGAATAATAATAATAATATCTTTATTGTCATTTCCCCCTCTCGGGGACAATGAACAGTTAGCCAAAGTGCTTACTTTTTCTGCAACCATCTCTCCCTCTCTGTTCTCCTTCAGTCTTCCAAGCAGAGGTGACCAGCATGAGCCCTGCTGTGGGAAAGTCAAATGGCAGCAGGACAGGGTTGGACATAGTGCTTAGACCATTCAGCTCCCTTCATGGGTCTTGAGAGCCCAAGATCAGAATTTGCTTTAGACGCAGATCTTTAATTCCTGAACTGCACACAGGTGACAAACAGACAGGAGGTGACTTTAATCACCTGTATCTTTAGGGGCGCTTTAAACCCCTTCTCTTGGTTGGTATCATTGTGTATGTGGTTTCAATACATATTTAAATATTTGCCATATATACATCTAATAAAGATGTTTTAAAATATTTTTAATTTAAGTGTAAATTACAAAATCACATATATGTCATCTGCACAATTTTAAAAGTCGACAAATAGGACCTAATTATAAGACATTACCCATTTACTGTGGTTTCTATAACATCATTTATAAATAATCCAAATTCAGTTAAAACTGTGAATAACTTAAGATAAATATAGAAATTGAAATATGTATCATAGTAAATATTTATATATTGCAGGAGAAAGTTTCTGTATTGTTCCTTAGCACTGTAAGAGAGATTTCTTCTTGGCAGGCATTATTAGAAGTAAATCTGGCATAGTTCATTTGGACAAATGGCTGTGTCCATTATTTTTTTCCAGATTTGTCCTGTCATTGCCAAACTAACAGCACTGTGATGATACACAGAGCAAAGTTTAGAGAAAGAGGCCCTGCCTATGGGGATTGGCTGAATGGTGGAATGCCCTGTCATCGTGACTGAAGAACAAACAAATAGGGTCACCCTCTCCTTAAGCCCTCCTCCCAATACTATTAGTCTATCGTTTTGTGGCATTTCTTGCCTGCTTTTTCCGTGGTGATTCAGCATGGAGTCAGAATGTAGAGAATGTTTGCTTTAATTCATCAGTAAATACCAACCCTGCCCCTTTTCGGTACACCCTTAACACTTGCGGCTTCCCTCCCTCAGGGCAGGTTATTGCTTTTTAGAGACTGCTTTTGAAGAACGTGAAGTACTTTCTGGCAGGGATATCCAATAATATTTCAAAACCTGTCTGAAAACCAGAGAATTGTGGTTTCTTCCTCAGCAGAGATTTTATTAAATTAAAATTTGAAAGTGATACAATTTAATCAGAGTTGTGGTGACCTGCGTGATGTCTAGTTTGTGGTGAACTGCAAGAGTCCCAGAAATCACCACGGGTGTACAGCACTCCATTTTATGGCAAAAATAGCACATATGAGGCACGATGAGTTGCCAAGGGAAGTGCAAAGGTGCTCTAAGCAAGCCAACTTCGTAAGAAAATAAACTATTGATTAGTATAAATGTGCTTTCACACTACAGTGGTACCTCGGGTTACAGACGTTTCAGGTTACAGACTCCGCTAACCCAGAAATAGTACCTCGTGTTAAGAACTTTGCTTCAGGATGAGAACAGAAATTGTGCAGCAGCGGCATGGCAGCAGCAGGAGGCTCCATTAGCTAAAGTGGTACTTCAGGTTAAGAACAGTTTCAGGTTGAGAACGGACCTCCAGAACGAATTAAGTTCTTAACCCGAGGTACCACTGTATACTTTTTTGCCTGCTATTGATACCATTCGTTCTCTTGGGTGCCACAGAGGAACTAGACAGCTCCTCACAAACTGCTGCATTCCTGTGTTCTCCTTTCTGTGCTGGTTTATCACACTTGTAAAAAAAATATAAAAAATCTGTCACAGAAAGAAACCCACCACCACTGCAGTGGCAATTCTCTCTCCTCCTACTAGTGCAATTGTCTCTCCTACAGAGCAGAGGCTGGTGACTTGACTACTAGACTACTGGTTTCAAGGTGCTGATATTAACTTATATGTCTTGGGACTCTAGTACCTAATGAGACACCTACTTCCATATCAACTTGTTAGTGATACAAGCAATCTTCTGAGGCTCTCTGCCCCTTGAATGCCTCTGCCACTGATGGTGAGGTGACTGGTGACAAGGGGGAGGACATTCTTGACTGGGGTGCCCTGTTTCTAGAACTCCTCAAAGCAGATCACTTGATACCTTATTTGTTACCATCTAGGTGCCAGGCAAACCCCATTTTATTTTCCCTGGCTATTTAACAACTGCAGTACAGTGGTGTTTGATGTACCGTATTTTTCGCTCTATAAGACGCACCAGACCATAAGACTGTTTTTGGGGGAGGAAAACAAGAAAAAAAAATATTCTGAATCCAAGAAGCCAGAACAGCAAGAGGGATCGCTGCGCAGCGAAAGCAGCAATCCCTCTTGCTGTTCTGGCTTTTGGGATAGCTGCACAGCTTGCATTCGCTCCATAAGATGCACACAAATTTCCCCTTACTTTTTAGGAGGGGAAAAGTGAGTCTTATAGAGCAAAAAATACAGTATTTTAAATGCATGATGGTTCCTGTAATAAGCCCTAGTGTACATGCTTTAATTTTGGATTCTAGTATGTTTGTTTTTATTTTTTCATTTTCATTTCACTTTTAATTTGTTTGCCGCCTTTCTATATTATCATACACAAGGCTGTTTACAAGTGGAAGAAACAACCAAACAGACAGCAAAGATTTCACATCTAATAGCAACTTTCAAATAACTTTCAAATAAACAACATATCAGGTAAAGCAGTAGTCAATAATGCATTAGAATATAATAGTAAAGAGTAAAATTAAATATCAGCGAACAATAATTAAACAGTTTACGCTTAACAGTTACAATAAAGAATTACCAAATTATAATCAATAAAAATATTGGCAAGTCACAATCCATAAAATGCTCCAAAACCATGTAAAAGGATCAAATTGAGAAAAATGGGATTGCAAGCCATCCTGAAATTGTTTTGATGAAGGTGTGATGTACAGATTCTCAACTAAAAAAATGTGAAGAGATAAATTATCCTAATGGAACAGCAGTTGCTGGCAGCGGCAATGGGTGAAATAAAGCTTCTTGGTTGAGGAGGGCTGCTTGACCCATCTTTTCCTCAGCCAGGGACAAGGCAACTAGTTATTTTCATTGTCCTTTTCTTCCCTGGACATTCCTTTACTGCCAGAGCAGCCACAACCTTCCTCCCTTTGGGTGCTTGGCAGCTCAACAGCCAGCCAGTAAACTATTGTTAATCAGGGAAGGGTGCCTGGCAGACTGACTATGTGGACAGTAGGCGTGTCTTCAGTTGTGAAAGAGAAAGTGGCAAGGACTCCTTTCCTCTTTAAAATCACATTGCCCCTTCCCTGTGTGGGGCTGCTGGTGGGAGAGAGAGATAAACTATTTCTCTCTCATTTAGTGCCATTTTCAGTGTTTCTCTGCTGCTCTTCTAAAGACTCCAGCAGGTACTAACAGCAGGTGGTTCTAGACAGCAGCAGCAACAAAAAGCATTAAAAACTTTTTAAAAAAAATTATGATACCATAAACTAGGGTAGCAGAGCTCCAACAATGACGAAAAGTTTTTGTTTTGTTCTTATCGTTAGGAAGACCTAATGAGAACAATAATGCATGTAGACTTGCCTTCACTGAAGCGAACATGTAGGCAATATCTGTGGTTTATCCTATGTTAATGCAGAAACAACACCAGTAAGAATTTGGTAAGTTGCCCCTTTTTTCTGAGTTGAAGCGTTCGAGGGAGAGATGAAGGCAAAAGAAATAATAATGAAGCCAGCGGATGATATCCAGTCTTAGCCATCCTCACAGCAGACCTGTTGAAATCAGTGGCCTGAGTATGACTTAATTGGATATCACACAGTGAGTATAGTGGATGATCTGTAAGGCAGGATATCCTGTTCAGCCATAATTCTCACCATGATGTTTTGGTCTAAATTGCTATCTTTCAGCCTAGCCTAACTCATAGGGTTGTTGTGATAATTTAAAATGGGGAAGAAGGGAACTCATGTATACCACCTCAAGTTTTGGAGGAAAGGTGTGATATAAATTAGATAGGTAGGTAGGTCATTTTGGAGTTCAGGTGTGCATACACATGTGTGTGTAGAAATACTGTCAAATACTGTCTGGGGTGTTTAAATTAAATTAGCCTTCCAGAGTGGCTGGGTCAACCCAGTCAGGTGGGCAGGGTACAACTAATACAGTGGTACCTCGGGTTACATACGCTTCAGGTTACAGACTCCGCTAACCCAGAAATAGTACCTCGGGTAAAGAACTTTGCTTCAGAATGAGAACAGAAATCATGCTCCGGCGGCACGGCGGCAGCAGGAGGCCCCATTAGCTAAAGTGCTGCTTCAGGTTAAGAATAGTTTCAGGTTGAGAACGGACCTCCGGAACGAATTAAGTGCTTAACCCGTGGTACCACTATATAGTATAGTACAATACAATACAATACAATACAATACAATACAATACAATACAATACAATTAACTAACTTGTCTCCATATGTGTCTTTTCTAGTTTCTGTCTGCTGCTGTTTCTTCATATTGTTTCTCTTCCTGTCTGAGCTTACTGGATTCATAGCCACTGAAATGTAAGTACAAACTATTGCTGTTGGCAATTTCCCTCATGTTAAAAAGTGATCGGTTAAATAATAATTCAGTTTGCAGTTATGTTATATCTAAAACTGTGTTAAGGTAGGGCTGCCATACATCCAAGAATCGGGCTGCAAAAATGATGTCCAGGTAGATTTTTGCTGACGGGGGACAAGCAGTACTTACCTGACATAGTAAGCCTGAGGTTATCCAGGGAATGGATAAGCTCCGATGATGGTATCAGTTGCTGGAAACCACAGAAGAGGAGAGTGCTCTTGTGCTTGAATCCCAGTTGCTGGTTTCCCACAGGCATCTGTTCAGTCACTGTGAGAGCAGGATGCTGATGGGCCATTGACCTTATCTAGCAGGCTTTTCTTATGTACAGTGGTACCTTGGTTTACGAACTTAATACGTTCCAGAAGTCCGTTCTTAAACCAAAGCATTCTTAAACCAAGACGTGCTTTCCTATAGCAACGGGGGACTCAATTTACAAATGGAACACACTCAACAGGAAGCGGAACATGTTCTGCTTCCAAGGCAAAGATCACAAACCAAAACACCTACTTTCGGTTTTGCATCGTTCTTAATCAAAGTTGTTCATAAGCTAAGCTGTTCTTAAACCAAGGTACCACTGTACTCCCTAATTTTGTCTTATGCCGTGCCCCCATGGCAGCCATTTTGTGACTGCTGCCCACAGTACTTCCTCAAAATTCAACAGGTGCCTACTGGTTCAAAACGGTTGCTAACTCCTGGATTAGGCAAACCCATTGTCTGATAAAGATGTGTGTTGCTGACACAAACTTGTTGTCTATCTGGAGGGGTGTGTGATATTTTCTGAAATTCAGAAGGAGGGAGGAAAACATCAGACCTGAAGTTGAATCAGAAGTGCTGGAGTTTGGTATTCTGAAGCAGGGTTTGACAGTTAATTCAATGTAGATTATTTTACTTAACAGATGACCTTAGTCTTGTTGGATATATTTTGAGGGTCAACATATCTGGGGACAGTACAGGCTTATTGAAACTGAATTATCAATCAATCATGTTGAAAAACCAAGAGAAACACTGGAGTACAAAATAATATATTCTGGTTGACAAGGATAGATAGGGTGAAAACAGAAGAGCACTTCTATTAGGTCCTTCTTCAATATTTCTGGGGGCTGGGAATTGGGAATATAGTTTTGATGCTGATCATGGGTTATAGAATACTGCCAAATGTGGCTGTTCTGCAGTAACATACATATTGTAATAAATTATTTGAAATATGTATTTTTTAAACCCAAACAAAAACTAAACCCCAAATCATGTTAGTTCTTTGTTGACTTCCACCTTCAAGTTCTCTTCCTACAAAACCAAAATCAGGTTCCATCAGTGACATTTAACATAAATGAATCCATCATGGGTAACACGTTACTCACTGGCATCCAGTCCTTATCATGATGAGTTCACTTTGTTTCCCGTGACACATAATTCTTTGGCTATTAGGCATTGATGAATTTTCCTAGAAAAGAGCACTTGAAAGGATAAACTGTGATGTCAAGCCTCTGAGAGATCCTACTCATTTGGGGCTTGATTATGGCTGAAATAAATACAGGAAGAAGGTGCTGTACTGTATGTTTTTCTGATTTCCAAATAAATGCTGCATTTTATTTTTATTTTGTATTTGTATAATAGTGTGTTTCAGAGGCGATACTCCTTTTTGGTTTTTAAGTAAAGGTAAAGGGACCCCTGACCATTAGGTCCAGTCGTGGCCGACTCTGGGGTTGCAGCGCTCATCTCGCTTTATTGGCCGGGGGAGCCGACATACAGCTTCCGGGTCACGTGGCCAGCATGACTAAGCCACTTCTGGTGAACCAGAGCAGCGCACGGAAACACTTTCCTACCGGAGCGGTACCTGTTTATCTACTTGTACTTTGACGTGCTTTCGAACTGCTAGGTTGGCAGGAGCAGGGACCGAGCAACTGGAGCTCACCCCGTCGCGGGGATTTGAACCACCGACTTTCTGATTGGCACGTCTTAGGCTCTGTGGTTTAACCCACAGCGCCACCCACGTCCCACCATATTCTTAGTCCCTGTTTAATGAAGTTCCAGCATATAATGTAACAAACTGCATTGGATATGTTTTGAAGGCAGTTGAAAGTAAGTGTGAGGCTGAGCTTGGCATCTGGTAATTCGGCTCCGAGACAAAAAGGCAGCGTCCAGGAATTTGGCAAATCTATTGTAGTTGTCGCTGGGCACATTTTACTGCATGTCCCTCTAGGAAACCTTGGCATTTTATTGGTACATATGATCTTTTTGCAACTGGAATGAAAATTGGAAAGACTAACGAGTATATCGTAGTTTGGAATATCAGCCTTGGGAGCAACACATGCCAATCCCCCAACTCATTCCATGTCTCACATCTGTAGGAAGAAAGGAGAAAGCACAGTGACCGAAATCACGAAAGTATTGTGAAGCTTGGCTAATAGTAAGGCACTTGTAGAAAACAGTAAGGATAGATCGTTACTTGGCCTAGTATTGTTACCCTGCAGGCTTTCTGCTCTGCCTTTCACAACTGTGTAATCTTCCCCAGGCAAATTTTTCTTTCATATCGCTAATCAAAAAGTTAGGCTTGTTCATAGTTCAAATTATTATGCAGTTGTGCACTGAGGAAACTCAACCTGCTTTCCCGGTACTGGCTATTATATTGCGACTCCTTTGGTGTGTTTGTTATTGAGCAATCAGAGAAGACATTCCCCCAAAGCAACACTGTTGTGAAGTGTGGTAATGTGGGAATAGCTACGCTATTGCGAGATCCAGAGGTTTAAGCCAGAGGCATGTATAGGCCACTGATTGTTGAATGCTAGTCATTTGTAAACTCCACACATGAAATTCTGTTTTCCTGGCCCCAAGCAATGGATTTCCTTGGAAATTATATTGGCTGAATCTCAATTTTACCTGGTGTGATGCCTGCCCTCCCCCAATAATTTAACGTTATCTGGTGCTCAGATATTCTTGTGAATGTGGACTGGCCCACAAGGGTTAAAACACAATGTACAAATGCAGCAGGCTTTGTGCAGAAAGGTCAAAAGTATTGTGGAGATGTATAAGGCTTCTTGAGGGACGCAGGTGGCGCTGTGGGTTAAACCACAGAGTCTAGGACGTGCTGATCAGAAGGTCGGCGGTTCGAATCCCTGCGATGGGGTGAGCTCCCATTGCTCGGTCCCTGCTCCTGCCAACCTAGCAGTTTGAAAGCACATCAAAGTGCAAATAGATAAATAGGTACCACTCTGATGGGAAGGTAGACGGCGTTTCCGTGCACAGCTCTGGTTCGCCAGAAGTGGCTTAGTCATGCTGGCCACATGACCCGGAAGCTGTACGCCGGCTCCCTTGGCCAATAAAGCGAGATGAGCGCCGCAACCCCAGAGTCGGTCACGACTGGACCTAATGGTCAGGGTTCCCTTTACCTTTACCTATAAGGCTTCTTAGTGTAAGTAGAAAAAGCATGAAAAATGTTTCAGCCCCAGGTAAATGTGCAGCAGGGATGCCAAAAGTCTCGAAGAAGGATGCTAGGATACCACTTCTCAAAACAAAGCTTCTTTGTTAACAGCACTGAGAGCCTTTGAGCTGAAAAATGGGATAAGAAATGTTCTCAATATAACTAAATAAAACCTGGCAGATTTTGGTATGGCCCACAGAATTTTTGGAGTAGGGTTGAGATCTGCTAGAACCCATGCTATTTGATCTGGAGTCTGCTTTTGCTCACTTTACTGGTACTGATCTTAACAGCCACATATTATCTGCATCCACTGTAGGAAGCATGGGGCATAGCTCTATCAACAATACTGTGATAGTATGCTTTTGAACATGAGCCCCTGCAGAATTACTATGTTTGCCCCATTTTCTTATTGCAGTAAAAATTAAAGTTTACTTATGGCATGATTTCCCTTCTCTCCATTGTGCATGTCCTTGAATGGGTTTCAACTCCTCTAGTAACTTTTAAGATAACATTATTTCTATAAGCACCTAGTAGTTTGTATCTGAAAGGATATGGTAGAGAGATGCACTAGGGCTCCAGTTGTTCAACCCCTGGCTCTGCTGCAATACTATTCTGGTTGACTAGCATTTATCCAGCTTTCAGAATGGGGATTAAGTGTCCAGTATGTGAACTCCTTTAAAAGAGTAGAGCTGTTAAAAGTAGGCTATTTGCTGGTAGGTATTGGTTGAGCTCCCCTTTCTGTGTCCTACTCACCCGAAGCCAACAAATTTATATGGGACAGGAGAAAGTAAGTGATGGTGACCATCACTTGGCCTCTACCTCTTCAGTGAACCCCCTGACTCTTGGTGCCTCCACCTTCTTCTACCTAGATAAATTTTGGTGCTTGAGGGGTGAAGGAAGCTGAGTAGCAGCAGCAGGCACTTCACATATCCATTTTATGTGTGATTGCGTGGCGTGTGTTTAAAGGATCAGTCCTCTCTGGAGTGAACATACATTGGGGGACATTAATGCATCCTTGCCAGAAGTGGTATCCACTGATAAATCTCTGAAATGGTAGCCTGTATCCCTTACTAAGGGGAGGTAGAAATTGACAGATATTTCAGTAGGGCTTTGTTAAAAGAATTTATTCTTTTGTTGTTACACTTAAATCTAACTTTTCTTCCAGGAAACGCAGAGTGGTGTGCATAGGGTTCCCAAGTAATCTCTTATTCAGACATTGACCAAACCTAAATCCTGGTTCTCTGAGGGTAGAAAGTAGGATGACCGGATCAGTCAGAGTTCAGTATGCCTTGCTTTTGTGTGTCTGTTCTGTCCCATTTCCATATTAATTTGTTTTTCCTTTTCTAAATCTGCACACAATCCTACTATCAAACTACCTGCAATTTTACAAAGTGCTCTAAGGGCTGTTTTTTAAAAACAAAAACTATTCATTTGTTTTATTTAAAAATAACAACAACAGCAACAACAGATAATAACTCCAAATAGTTAGAAATGCAACTGCTGGGGTCTCAGGGATCCCATGAGGGTCAGCTATCCTTTTTTTTCCTTACAAGTTTCGACTAGTGAACCCACTTTGGAATACCGCGCCCCCCCATCCCTAGTAGAAAGAAAACTCTCCTATTAAATATTCCTGTTTTTTCTAATTGCCCCAGAGCTGAGATTAAATACCCAAATTTTGAAAGGATCAAAGTGAAAGATTTTGATTGAAGGTTTCTAAAAACATATTTGTGAGCATGTTCCAAAGGAAACTTTTTCCTTCAGAGCTATTATTTTCCATTGACATGTAAAAAAACAACCCACAAGGATGATGATGAGCACTCTGACTCCAAGGGACGGATAAAGGAAATGAGGTCAATGTTCCACATTTGGATTTTTGCAAAGTTGACAGTCACAAACAGGTACCCTGTCCCACTAAGTGAGTGACTCACGTGGTTAGGGAAATACAGCTGTAAGTGTTAAATGCCTTTGGCATTTCCTGGGCAGGATTGGTGGCAGGTTGAGAGCCATCAGTAGACACTCCTTGTAATTTTTAACGGCCTACCCTGCGTCATCTTGCTGATGCACCATAAATCAAATAACCTATTTCATAGTTAACCCAGTTCTGTAGCCTAACTGCTGGTTGTTGTTATTGTAATAGTATAACTGGTGAGAAAATAGCCACGTACTTTTTGACCTAATTAATACTCTGCAGAAGTGACTTAAAGAGTCTTTCCATACATTCGTCAATTAAGGAGGAATGAAGTAATTAGCCGAGTGTATGCCGCAACTAATTGATAGCTACACAGTGGGGTTGTAGCAAAATTTGCAGAGTTGTTGTGAGAATGGCATAAGATGAGATAGTGCCACAGCTCTTTTTGGTATTAGGAGCACCTTGTTGCTGCTAGTTACATAATTGTGAGTGACCCAGCAGCCACTGTATTTTTAAAAAGAGAAAGCCAATGGTCCATTGCAAAGTAGTTTAGTTGGTGCAGATTGTGTGCAAATCTGCGGCTGCAAGTAAAGAACTCAAGAATTGTCATAGCAAAGAGGATAAAGAGCACAACAGGTCCTTGCATATCTGTTTAAAAACCTAGTGTTTATTCCATGCACATCTTTTAAATAATTAGTTCCTTTGGTGTGCTTGTCATTAGGTTACATTTGAGGATGCATGGCGATAGTAGGTTCCTCTGCAGCAACTTCGTTTTTGTGTGAGATGGAATAAATGAACATCTAGGTCTGCAAACTTACCCAAGGGGCCAGGCCCAGGGGGGTACAAAAATTGCACCTCTCCACTCTGGCTAGGAATGGCTTGGAGCCTCCCTGGCCAACCACACACTCCCTGGGCCTCTCCTCTGCTGCTCTGGGCAGCTGTGTGAGGTGCACAGACACCTCTGGCAAGGGCACAAGGGATGGGATGGGCGGGCACCAATACAGCTCCTTGCAAAGGGTGCAGTGAGCCTTGGTACACCTCTGCTGTGCCTATTTTTAAAAAGCAGCAATTTGTGCAAAGGGGTGGGGGTGGGGAGAATGTGTGCAGAAAATATGGGATAAGATTAGGAAGCAACTGTTACACGTGATCATGAAATAGCTAGGTTTGGCTTTTGCAGAAAGAAGTTATCAGGCAAGATAACTGTACCATGCATTGCTATAAAATCACTGTTACAAATAAAAGTGTTGGGGAAGAGATTGCAGGTATGGTGCAGTGTTCATGAAGGAGGCCAGTGCCAGACTTCTTCCTAGACCACCTCCTCCAATTAGCTTGTGCTTTTGCACAATAAACACAGGGTATGAGGCAGAATGATTTTAGATCATGGGATGTGGGCTGCCTTTTCTTCTTGCATGAATCTCCGTTTTGGTTCCTTTGAATGCAGCCTGGTATTTTGTGGTAGTAGTTTGCAAACTTTCCATGATGGCTTGTCGACCAAAGAACCATTACATGTCTCTCTTGGAGGATTCTAGGGCACATTGCTCCCTGGTGTCACCTGTGTAAACGGAGAGTATGCCCTAGAACATACACTGCTGTCTCATGCTGCTGCGCATTGCAGGGGGTGGGAATCAGTAATAGTAGGCAAGCTAACTTTTAGGGTGGCTTATCCAGCACCACTAATTTCTGGGGTGAAGAACCCCTAAGACGCTTCTGCAACACTAAAGAATTCCTTCAACACTGTTAGAAAATTGCTGGTTTAAAGTGAGTGTCAATTGTTCTAGTTGAGGGAGTGTGATTTAATGGCTTGAAAGAAATGATGGCATTTGTCTCCTGTATTGCTTTCCTAATGGTATGACTGGCAGACCTTGGGCAAATAACTTGGCTTTTGCTTCTCCTTATGCCAAAATTTTAAAGTAAGGATAACCGTATTGGTCTGGCTGCTTCATCAGCTTAATTAATGCTCACTTAACACTTTTGAGATACTGTAATGAAAGGTGTTGCAAGATTGTGAAGTGGTTGAGTTATGCCATTCATCCTCTTCTGTGTGTGTTTGTGTGGGTTAACAGGAAGTGGAAGTCTGTGTGCTATGGTGCCAATTATGATGACTGACTCAGATGAATGTTGACATCTGACCTCCATTTTCTTTTGTACCGGTCTGAGAACTGTACTTCCTTTCTTAGTTGTCCAGTCTGTTTTTTACATTCTTGATTTGAGCAATGAGCAATGACTTTTTAAAATGAGGAAGTAGCAAATATGTTTGAGACAGCATGCATTTTTAAGTAGCAAAGCAACACTCCTGTTAAAAAAAGAACTTGCCTCTTGTTCCAAACCTAGGCCTGGAAACTAAGGCCTCTGTGTTAGGCGTACCCCTCTCTTAGTGAATGAGGAATGGAGATGCAGGAAACTACAATTGCAAGAATTATGAAGGGTGGGAAGGAACAATAGAAAATGTATTTGAGACACTTGGGTAGCCTGAGATTAAGTGGTGTTGGATGGCAATTTTTACTCAGATTTAATGGTGGGATTGGAAGGTGAGGGTCAGTGAAGAAGCTTTAGAGAACATTCTTACCAAAAGTGTTATTCTTAACATCAGTAAGGGAAAGGATTAGGAGGAATTTGATAGGTAGTGAATAGAAAATAGAAGAACTAGACTGTGCTGCAAATCTGTTTAAAAACATTAAAACAACAAGGCGTTAGTCTGACTTTCTTTCCCCCCCTCTGCTTTTGAAAGATGATGAGATTTAGATGTGTTGAAATCCTTTAATGTGACTGAAGAAGAAAAATATGTGCAAATTCTCTTGAGTTGACTGCTATCCCAAAATATCTTTCACAGAGGCCTCACTTCAGGAATCAGCCTCTCCTTCTTGGGGCAAACTCCTCTCTCACCTAAACCCCTCTCTGCAGCTGCTGCTTATGTAATTTGTAGGTCTGGCCAGACTGTCCCTGAAAGCTCCTTGTACAGTGCAAGTTCACTGAGCAACAAGCCCCAGTCTTGTTTGAGTTGGCCCCAACAAATGTTAAGTTTTTAACGCTTCTGCCACATGGGGGAAATGCTTTTTTCCATTTATCTGAAGTACTGGCTGCAAGTCCTGGAGAAAAGTGATGCTTGCCTCCCCCTGGTGCCTACAACTTTTTTCTTCCTTTGCAGTTCCTGTGGTGGCTCAGCATAGACAAGCTGACAGAAGGTGACCCCTCCAAAACAGTGTTGCTCATTTCAGCTTTCTTGGTTGCTTTGAATGGGTAACATCAAAGGTGTTTAAAAATAAATAAATTCTGAATTTCTATACAGTGCTGGAGAATTCCAAAACTTGCAGGATATCTTCCAAAACCACTAATCACTCCCTGCCCCCCCAATAAATCTCTTCTCATACAATCTGGGCACCCAAAGAGAGCTTCTGGGGCACTAACTAGGTTACATGGCATTTAGGACAAATAGGGACCCAGCACTGAGATTTAAGAGGAATTTGAGGTCCCAAGGGACACCCTTCCAGGTGAAAAGAAGATCTTGTAGGAGAGGGAGGATATGTGTTACCAGCTGAGGAACTGTCAAAAAATTTAAAAAAGGAAAGAGTTAATAGTCTCTGCAGCAAAGCACTAAACTGCACTAGAGCTGTATTGTTACCTCACTTGAAGTTTTATAGATGTTTGTGGGAAAGAAAGAAAGAAAGAAAGAAAGAAAGAAAGAAAGAACCAAATCACAAAACAGGTTCCTGAAGAACACTACAGATTGACACAAGCTTCCCACTTAAGGTTGACTTGGCTACCTGTATTCACTAGTAATATAAATGCCAAACCTGCAATGCTGGACTGCCTTGGAGTGAGTTTTGAGAGGCTGTTTTTTGTTTTGTTTTTTAATAAACAAAATGTAACTGACAGGATGGGTGTGGCTTTGATTTCATAGATCTAGGAAGAGATGAGAAGGAAGCAGCAAGGCTTTGTTATGAAACAGGCTGTCTGGCAAACGGGCATCCCACAGGAAGCACTACTTGAGTGCAGATAGGTACATTGCTAATGAGGATTAATGCTTGTCCTGGTTGACATCACTCCTGGGATCTGGAAGGACAGTGTTACTTAATCCGAAGGACTACATAATCAGCCGATGAGAAATTATTTTGAAGGCTTAATTCTTTGTATCAGAACATACAGCTGTAGTGAAGGAACAGCAAACTAGGTCATCCGTGAGCAGACATGTTCCCCACCCCCACCCCGTGTCATGCTTATTAATCACTCAAAAAATAAGTTGAGCAATGCTTACCAATAGCTCTTCGGGCTAAATTTAAGAGGGATTGGTTATATGTTTGCTTGTGCGAAGGTGAGGCAGCCGGCTGAAGAAACGTAGCACGCTCCTGAACTTGTTCACCTGACACTAATGATCTTCCTCACAAAACCTGTAGTGTGACCAGTTACTCAATCATAAATTCTGACCCTATCTCTAAAGTAAGAGGAATATGCCCTCCATGAACAGGGAAAACACTTTAGCCAAACACCCCCAGCTTTTGTCAACTATTCCACTGCAAGCTTGCTTCCATTATTCATTAAGCATTGTGGTCCATTTTCTGCACTTGGTTCAACTTCTTGAAGTGTGAGGTGGGCCACCTTAGTGTTATTCTAAAGCACCAAGGCTGCAGCAAGCAAAGGCAGCACAGTCTGCTGCTTGTGGCTGGAAAGCCAAACAGGATGTTTGTGACTGTTGCCATGGGAACAAAGGGGCAGTCCATTCTGTACTGAGCACCGGATGTTAGCTCAGTGGGTTTGTCATATGACCTGTACAGGAAGTACATGGGTGGAGTCTCTCTCTGTATGTTGAAGAGAGCAGACATGTTTTCTGGATGACTGCTAAAAGACACAAATAAAAGGACATGTAGATACGTTACTGTCTGTGTCTGATTCCCCTCCCTGGGGATATGCAGGGAGGAGGAGAGGAGGAGAAGCAGTTGGTGTGTTTTCCTCACAGCCTGAGGAAGATCGCCGGAACGGACCTCGTGTTGTTTATCCTGCCGGGAGACGCCGGAGGGAGGTCTAAGGAATTCAGCCGGTGCCTGAATAGATAGGCACATACCGATGACCGGGTAGCAGAATTCCAACATTGGTAGCAGAGGATGGTTTCGATCCATCGACCTCTGCATCAGGAGGTGGCTTCCATGGATGCCTGAGGTGAGAAAGCTGATTCTCTGCAGCCAGAAGCTGACCAGAGCAAGCTGAAGCAAAAGCCACGGAGCCCAGGTATGTGATTTTCGGGCTTAGAAGAGTGAAAGCAGATTGAGTTATTTTCTGCTTCGAGGGAGCAGCGTATGGGAAACAGCTCCAGTTAAAAGTGAAACCGCATACCAAACATTCCTGTGGTTTCTTCTCCAAGGGATTGGAATGTGCTGTTGCTAAGCGACGCCTTTCAGTGAAGGCTAATCCTCAGAGAGGAGAAGTGAAAGCAACAATAGAATGTTATGACTACAAAGGCTGAGGAGCTCCTGGAAATTTCCAACGCAGCCAGCGTTGAGAGCTGCCAGGTGCACAGAGTGTAAACAAGCCAGCTATTGGATTTTAGAGGCTTGTGTTTAAAGAGTCAATGCAAGGACTCAAAATGGATGCCAAGAAGGGGGGAGCCCTGCCTTCTCCGCCCCTTTTGACCAGTGACAATTATGCATCTTGGTCTATTAAGATGAAGGCCCTGCTGCAGAATCAGAGACTGTTTGCAGTGATTGAGAACCCCATTCCTGCAGCGCCAACGCGTGCTTGGGAGTCACAGGATGTGAAGGCCAGAACTGCTATAATTCTGTGCGTGTCAGATTCGCAATTGATCCACATACAAGGCTTAGAGCACGCGAGAGATGTTTGGAACACGCTAAGAAGGACACATCAGAGAGATGCAGGTTCTTCAGCGTTGCTGTATTTTGAGAAGCTGACCAACCTGAGGCTTGCGCCTGATGGAGATGTTCAAGCGCACCTGACGGAAATGAAATTTCTGCGTCAACAGATGGTGGAACGCAATTTCCGTCTGCAGGAGGAAGTGTTTTGCTTCATGGTGATCAACAGCCTGAATCGGACTTACAAAACGGTTGCCAGTCAGCTGGGGTCTCTCCCAGCAGCGGATCTAACGTCGGAGAGGGTCTTTGCCGTTGTTCTTTGTGAACATGACAGACTTGCCGCCCTGGAGGTCAAGGACAAGGGGAGGGAAGAACGGAGTTCTAACGCCCCCACTGCTCAAGCTACTGGAGGAGATGCTGTAGCTATGAACGTTGTCCGATGCTACAATTGTGACCAGACTGGGCATCTACAGAGGAACTGTACGAAGCCACGTCGGAAGAAAGGAGCTAAGGCGAGCTCCACAAAGTCTGACGCGTCAGACAAAGGTCACACCAAGCCAAAGGCAAAGACTGCAAAGGCTTTGATGTCGCTAAAAGCCACACCAGAAGCGGGAAATTTCTTTGTCCTAGATACTGGAGCCACAGTTCACATGACGGGACACAGAGGACTATTTTCTACGTTTAAGAAGCAAAGCTTCACTGTACAACAAGCCAACGGTCAAGAGCTGGAAGCGACTGGAATTGGGACTGTGTATCTTAAAAGTCTGAACTTGACTATAAGCAATGTTTATTTGGTTCCAGAATTGAAGTACAATCTGCTCAGCGCTTCGCAGATTGCCAAGAAGGGACTAAAACTGTCCTATGATGATGAGAAATGCGAGATCTACAAAGATGGAGAGCTGTATCTTTCTGCCAAAGAGAAAGATGGACTGTATTTGTTGACTTTTGATCAAAGTGATTACATGAAATGTAATTCTTGTGATTCTAACATGATCTCTTTTGCAGGTGTAGCTGAGAAGAACGCCAAGCGGGTCACCTCGAGGGGCAACAGAGCATTTCAGCGGGTGTATGCTGATGTGATTGGTCCTTTTGAACCATCTAGAGGCAATGCAAAGTATTACCTAATATGTGTTGATTCTTTTACAGGTTTTGTCTGGATTTATCTTTTGGAGAGACCGAAAGAAGCCTTAGAAAGGTTTAAAGAGTTTTGTGACAAGGTTAAAAATATGCATGATGCTGACATAGATTGTCTTTGCACAGATGAGAAGCCAATTTTTCTTTTACAGGAGTTCCAGAGGTTCCTGAAGAAGAAAGGGATAAGACACAAACTTGCAGCTTCCGAAGAAGCTTGGAATAGATGTGTTTGTGTTAGGGTGAACAAAGAATTGCAAAAGGGAATGCATGCGCAATTGCTAAGTTCACATCTGCCACATGAGTACTGGGCTGAATCGCTAATGTCATTTTGTTACACCTGGTTGAGAAAGTTTTCAAAAGAGTTGGGATGTTCTCCTTTTGAGAAACTGTTCCACAGAAAACCTTCTGTTGCCCATTTCAAGGTTTTTGGGTCTCATGTGAGAACAGAAACTCCAGGTGGAGTAAAGAATGCCAGAGGCATTTTTGTGGGTTATGAAAAGGGTCTCTACAGAGTAATTTTGTCTGAATCTGGAAAGGTGATTCTCACAAAATTTCTAGAGAGTGCTCCTGAACAGGAGAGAGTGATTGTTCACACATTTCCCACAGGTGATGATGATTCTGATGATGATGATGATGATGATGTTGATTTTATTGAGTTCAGTAGTACTGATGATGACAGCGATAGCTCAGACAGCTCAGTTGTCACAGTCATTGAGAGGAAATCTCACACAGTGACTAGACCCTCAGAAGAGGAGGATGAACCACTGATTAAGCTTAGTACTGGTTCTCCAGAGAGTTCAGAGGCTGAACCGGAAAGCAAAGAAGAGCAGCACCTCTTACGTAGGTCTGAGAGAGCAACGAAGGGTGTACCACCCAAGAGGTATTCACAAGAGTTTGCTTACCTAACTGTTGCTGTTGTAAATGACCAAGGTCAGATTGAAGCTGTGTCTGAGTCAGAGACAAAGGCACAACAGAGAGTTGTTAACCAAGGTAATGCAGATGCACTCATTCCTTGGAAGTCACACAACCAGAGAGGTACATTGGTAAAACCAGTGACGGGTAGTTCCAAGGGTGGAACTGAAACAACAGGGGAATGTTATAAGTATAACAACTGTTTGTTTTCTTCTCTGGATGACGCTTTGCTCGCAGCACGCATTGATACTTTAGGGGGAGGATGTTATTCTAAAGCACCAAGGCTGCAGCAAGCAAAGGCAGCACAGTCTGCTGCTTGTGGCTGGAAAGCCAAACAGGATGTTTGTGACTGTTGCCATGGGAACAAAGGGGCAGTCCATTCTGTACTGAGCACCGGATGTTAGCTCAGTGGGTTTGTCATATGACCTGTACAGGAAGTACATGGGTGGAGTCTCTCTCTGTATGTTGAAGAGAGCAGACATGTTTTCTGGATGACTGCTAAAAGACACAAATAAAAGGACATGTAGATACGTTACTGTCTGTGTCTGATTCCCCTCCCTGGGGATATGCAGGGAGGAGGAGAGGAGGAGAAGCAGTTGGTGTGTTTTCCTCACAGCCTGAGGAAGATCGCCGGAACGGACCTCGTGTTGTTTATCCTGCCGGGAGACGCCGGAGGGAGGTCTAAGGAATTCAGCCGGTGCCTGAATAGATAGGCACATACCGATGACCGGGTAGCAGAATTCCAACACTTAGAAGGTACGAAAAATGGCCGGACAAGTATGAGGCCCTTCCTGGTTTTCTCAGCATGTATTCATTAGGTCAGGAGATGGAGATTTTTAGCTACCTGCTCTAGTCAGAGTAAGTGCTGGAAAAGAATGTGACCATTCTGTTTTTGTTTTGTTTTGTTTTGTTTTTACAAAGCTTTTGTTTCCCCTGATTTCATTTCCCTTAGCTGCTTTCACATGGGTGTCTGGAGAAATAGTATTAATTTTAAGACATTATACATTTCATTGGTGTTAGTTATGCATAAGAAGGCATGGGTATTTATTTCCTCAACTTACAAAGGGTTCTCTGTGACAAGATTTGGAAACCCCTGTTCAAAGCAGAAGCTGTCGTCAGGAATGAATGTGAAAGATGCAGCGAGGAAAAGGTCAAAGTCAGATAAATTGAAAAAGACATAATTGCCATGAGTGAATGAAGGGAGTGGTAGCAACAGGCAGAAGTGAAATGGAGTAAGACCTGCTGGAAAGAAGGTGTGACCCAGGATGACTGTGATGGGAACAGGTGCATCACTCAGATCTTCACTCCTATGCTAATTGGTTATCATTTCTCGTTTTCTGGGTACTTCATGCTATACCAATCGAATCCTTTATATATTGTAATTGTAGCTCACTATGTTAATGCACCATGTATTTATTATTGTTAGTTTGTTAAGTGTTTATAGGTTTAATTCATTCATGTTACTGTTATAGTTCCTATGCATATTTTCATTTTAAAATTAAATATAGATATTTACCTGTAGGAGTTATGGCCTGTCATACTTAAAGTCTATTTTTTGTCTTAAGAGGAAATATTTGCACAGAATTAAGCATTGGAATTCCATGAATGCACATCAAGCCTCTTCATTTCTGAGAATATGGAGGTCTTGGTGGGTTGAGCAGGATTGTGTCTCCTGGTTGTATCCCCTCTACGAGTTGGATCTGTTCCAGCTTATTTATTTATTATTTATTATTACATTATATCCTACCTTTCCTCCAGAGACCTTAAGGCAGGCATCTCCAAACTGCGGCCCTCTAGATGTTTTGGCCTACAGCTCCCATGATTCCTAGCTAACAGGACCAGTGGTCAGGGATGATGGGAACTGTAGTCCAAAACATCTGGAGGGCCGAAGGTTGGGGGTGCCTGCCTTAAGCCGATGCAAGCACTTCTTCTCTTCTGCACTTTTATCCTCACAACAACCCTGTGGGGTAGGTTAGACTGAGAGAGCGTGACTGGCCCAAAGTCACCCAGAGATCTTCATGACTGAATGGGGAATTGAACCCTGGTCTCCCAGGTCCTTGTCCAGCACTCTAAACCACTACACCACACTGGCTCTTCTGATTCTTGGGTGGGTGGGTCTGTGGATGCAGTTCCTCCTCCTCCCTGTTTAGATATGTCAAGTGTGTATGGCTACTTTGGGGGAACGAAGTGTGCACTCTGCACCTTTTTAGTTTGAGGACCATATATAAGATTGTCCCTCTTCCATTTATAAGCTGGCAGGCCAGAAATGTTCCACAAGGATCTCTTAGCTCAATTAATAATTCCAAAACTGAAATCGAAGAGGTCATGCAAGGCTGGACTTGCAATTAAGTAATGTGAAAACAGTAATTTCAGGTACAGTTTTTCACAGAGAGCCAAAGGAAGAGTGTCACTCTGACCTTCTCGTTCAGTGGCTAAAATGTCATCATCTTGGGCCTCACTTCTGTTACTGTATGTTCTGACTTTTGATTGAGGCAGTATTACACATGACATTATTATTTCATTTATAAAGCATTTAATTTTACTTGGGCTGGTAAGGAGGGCTTTGTGGTAACATTTTTTATGTTTAACACCATTGTATATTCAAACCCATACCCCTCTTCCTGATTTAAATGAGAGCAAGATACCTTTAAATTACTTTTGGATCTGTAGTTCTTCATTGTATATATCTTTTTGGAGGATTTGTTTGTTTGTTTGTTTTTAAGAATGATGTGGCTTTGAAGCTTGTATGACCAATGTTACAGCAAAGCCCTCTTTGTTCTCTTTCTGTGGAGATTTCCTCTTCCTGTGTCTCGCAAATAATGGTTTTTGTACTATTCCGTCTAAAATGAAGCCACCTATCTTCCTCTCCCCTGCAGTGTTAACGAGCTCTACGTGGATGATCCAGACAAAACGAGTGGTGGTAAAATAGACGTAAATTTGAACATCAGTTTGCCGAATCTGCACTGTGAATGTGAGTACATCTTTTTTTGCGGCTGTGTTTGCCAGTAGTGGTTGAGTAACCACTATGTTGGCTTCATAATTCACGTTCAGATTGCTATGAATCATTTCCATTCTTTTTCTAGGAAAAAAGAAGAAAATGTCCTCTTTAGAGTGCATTCTTGCTTTTATGAATGGCTGCTTTCCGCTATTACTAAACACTTATTTGGGCAATGGCGTATAAGGCACTCTATTAAAGTGGCATAGTCCCTAAGGTAAAAGAAAAGCATTTTTGGAACATTCTTCCCCAGGGGGACTCACCTAGGACCTGTCTTCCGGCACCAGGCAGAAATCCTTCTTTAAACTTTCTTTCCCCAGGCCTTACAAAACATCAGCTGAACTGTTTTAACCCGTCCCTATTATGCTCCTGTGTTTTATCCTGTTGCTGCTGTTTTGTTTTTGCTGTTTGTTATTATTGTTATTATTTATTAAATTTGTACACCACCCTTCATCCAAAGATCACAGGGCGGTTCACAACAAAAAACCATAAAATGAGAACGCAGACTACATAACACAAATAAGAACAAAAGTAAAAACAAACCAATAACACACACCCAAATGTAAAAGGACATAGGATGTTAATCAGCCAAGGGCCTGGTTGAGGAGAAGCACTTTTGCCTGGCACCTAAAGATATGTAATGAAGGCGCCAGGTGAGGCTCCCTGGGGAGAACACTCCACAAATGAGGAGCCACCACAGAAATGGCCCGTACCTTGCTATGAGAGGCAGCAGGAGAGAAGGATTGATACCCATGTCCTAGGAACAAACCACTAAATACTTAATCATGCAATTCACCTAGAGTACTTATTGAGTTCAGACAAGGAGATCTGCAAATCATCTGATAATAGAGCCCAATATGACTAAAGGAGTACTTGGGAGAACAGAGAAACTTGCTGATGATTATGCTTTCTGATTAGCCTAACTGCTGACTTAATTAAATAATTTTATTTGTATACTAATTTTTAAAAAATCAGAAAGGTTTCTTAAGAATGATTCGTGTATCCTTCTCTGTAGTATGTTATTTTTAACACTCCCGTTCTTTTCCCGCTTTTTCCCTGATTCCTAAACGCATAGTGATTGGTCTGGATATCCAAGATGAAATGGGAAGACATGAAGTTGGCCACATTGACAAATCGATGAAAATTCCTCTGAATAATGGGGATGGGTGCAGATTCGAGGGCCATTTTAGCATTAACAAGGCAAGTTGGAATAATCCATTCTGGGGAAATGTTGGCAAATTTGACAATAAATTGTTGTGAAGTCTCTGGATGCTGCACTGCTGTGAGAGCTGGGAGGGTTACATAGCCAGGTCTAACGGTACGGGTGCCCCCCCAAGAATACACTGCAGGACATTATGGAAACAACTGAGGCAGCCTGCATTGTTCCAGGATAAATGAGGGTCCTATATTTATGTTTTGTTTCAAGGAACCAGAATGCTAATGCAGTCATGGTAAGGGGAATTGTGTGGGTCAGTAGATCTTCCAGATTACTATTTCTGGCAGCAAATTAGAATGTTTTTCTGGAAGTAAATCTAATTATGAATAAACACAGCAGCCGAGTCATGAAATGGAGAACCAGAGCACCTATTGGCAAAAAATGCACCATTCTGCTATTTGGAAATGACTGGTTGGTGTGTCTACCTGCTAGCAAATGCCATTGTTCTTGTGCTAATCTTTGTGTACGTAAATTGTGGGATGTAGTTCAAAAAGCAGTAACAAAGAACTACTGCTAGTTCTTTTTGATTGTTTTATTTGATTGATTTTTAAATCTGCATGAATTACCATATGCATAAACAATTACATTGAAGAGAAAAATGTGTGTATTGGGGTAGCTGAGCCTGTGCCAACCTGATGCCTGCCAGATGTTCTGGACTCCAACCCTCTTCAGGCCCAGCCAGCGTGGCTGTAGTTCAGAATATCTGGAGGGCACTAGCTTGGCAAAGGCTAGTGTAAGTATGTGTGAAAAGAACATACTGTATTTCTCTCTCCATAAGACGCTCCTGACAATAAGGCGCACCTAGTTTTTAGAGGGGGAAAGCAAGAAAAATAAATTTCTGTGCAGAGCATGTAAGCGGTTCTCGCTTCTCTTGCTTTAAAGCAAGCAAAGCGAGAGCTGCTCACATGGCTTTTGTCCCGCTTTGTGCAGCTCTCACTTTGCTTGCCCATCCCACCTCCCTGTAAAAGAGGAGGAGGAGACACTGGGACAGGTGCTTTGCTTGCTTTACAACTAGGCGGGAGGAGAGATGGGCAAGCAAAGTGAGAGCTGCACAAAGCGGGACAAAAGCCATGTGAGCGGCTCTCGCTTTGCTTGTTCCCTTCCGTCCCTCCTCTCACTTTGCTGTGAAGCCAGCAGAGCAAGAGGTGCTGCATGGCTCTCGTTCTTTCCCTGCTGTCAGCAGTGCAGCGCGTCTGGCTTCGCTTCTGGCTTCCCAGAGAAGCGGGAGGAGGGGCCGAAGGGAGCCCTTACACAGAGCCCCTTCCGTCCCTCATCCTACTTCGCTGAGAAGCCAGCAGGGCGAGAGCGACAGGCGGGAGCCATGGCTCCGGCTGCGGAGGCATCCCTCAGCTCGCGACTGCAGCGATAGCCGAGGGATCCCCCTGCTGCCCAGTGCATTCGCTCCATAAGACACATAGACATTTCCCCTTACTTTTTAGGTGGAAAAAAGTGTGTCTTATGGAGTGAAAAATACAGTAAAAAGATAGCTGCTGGATCATACTAAGGGCCCCATTCTAACAGTGGCCAATTACAGCAAGCATTACTATAGAAGTGTACCCGCTTTTGTGTGAAATAGTCTTTTCTAAGATGCCAACTGCTACTATAGTTTTCATAAATATTTACATTTTTGTTTTTTTTAAAAATGACACATCTTAGAAAATGTGTTGCCTGATTTAGTCAAGGGTACATTTTAGATCAGTTAATCTAGCTATTTAGCTGACTAAACCAGCAGCCCTAGTTAGAACGGAAAGCAGCAAAGAGAGGTGCGTATTTGTGGGGGCACAAACCACTCTAGAAAGAGGAAGTCATGCTGCACTGACATGTTGCCGTGGGGTGGAGCATGGGTAAACATGGGAGCTGAAAACACTTCTGAGTTCTTTGTGGTTTGTTGATGAGCTCAGAGTGTCAGCGTGTTTTCTTTTCTCCTCCCAAAGCATTGTACCGCCAGCATGTGAGTCACTGCAGTGCAAAGGGCTGTGGCCCAACTCTGCACAAACTCCCTTCTGTTCCAAGAGATGCTCAGCCGTTGAGGAATGCCAGCAAGCAAGAGAGAGAGAGAGAGAGAGAGAGAGAGAGAGAGAGAGAGAGAGAGAGAGAGAGATGGATGGTTTGGGAGATGTGTTTCTTCTCTCATCTCAGTGGAGACCAAGTTTTTCTTCCAGCAGCAAGGGGTGTACGCATTTTCTTGGGCGGGTGTGTCTAGCATTAGGTAATCTGACCATGTAAGGCAGTCCATGACTTCACTTGGGTGGGGGAGAGGGAGTGTGTGACTGCTAGCATAATAAGGATGTAACCCTAATTCACACCTCATTTTTATACCACAGGCTACAAAATCCTGCTGCTTCCTCTTCCTCCTAATTCATGTTGGAGCACACCTAAAAATAACAAGCAGGCCCTACCCTTGCTTATGCTGCAGTACAAAAATATATGTGAATGTTTTTATTTGATTGCTTTCCCCTCTGTCAGCTGTTTTTTTGTGTCAGTCATCAGCCACCGTAGCAAACTGCAAAACAACTTGCGAGTCTATGTAGATTGTGCAGTTTTTAATCTTTATACTTAAAATAATAACAAAGTACATAAAGAGCTCCTGCATTGGATTGTATATTTGCTGTCTAAGGCTTTCTTTGTACTTCTAAGAAAAAGTGTCCTTAGTGCGGTTTATCGCTCACCCCCTCCAGCTGTGTATTATTTTGGGTGGTTCGTGTGGAATTTTGTCAGGAGAAGTACCTTAGATTTCAGCTGCTTTGGTTTAATGACAATACAATTAGATGTGTTCTTTCCCATTATGTTTGTGAGTAATTCCCTGGTGTTAAGGAGCTATTTGCTTGCTTACCCCACATTGTAGGTACAAAATAAACAGATTCAAAATATGGTGAGGAGGTAAGAATGTATCCTGCCGATTTTTGTATCAGTTGTGCTGGTTGCCCATGTATTTGGGGGACAGATTCAAAGTGCTGTTTATTTACACACACAAGCCTGTAATTTTTTCTTCAGGTCATACTAATAAAAAACAGAAATAAAATATGAAATGCATTCATGGTGAATTGCAGTGAGTTAGTAAAAAGGAAAAAAGAGACCACATCACCTTTGTTTACAAACTACATTGTACAACACATCACAGCTTTATAAACTCATTTCTGGAGTACCTGTTTCCACGACCCACTTCTGCCCCCCAAATGGAGACCATCTTGAATGGTGACCTCCATGACAATATTAGTAGTTTTAGTTCCCTGATGAGCATCCAGGAAACCTAAGAACAAAAACCACATTGATCATTAAGAACTATTTGGAAATGACTCTTCTCCCCCCCCCCCCCCCGAGGTCCAGCATCGCTTCTACATACATTGAGGAGAACCAGTTAAGAGTAGAAAACGTTCTCTAGAAGCAGAGCTCTGACTTCCGTAGGGCAAGTCTGTACAATAATGTAGTGGTAACGTTTGGGGGGTGGGGGAAAATACTGATGGGACAAGCACGTTGGGAAGTCATGGGACTATCCCTTTAAAGCCCTGAATGATTTGGGACAACAGTTCTTAAAGGAGCTCCTCTGTCTACCCTAGATCTGTGTCAGTCAGCCTGCTTTAGTGTTCGCTGGTGAAAGTGCTCAGGCTGGTGGGCACTTGCAATGTGGCATGCTCCTCAGTGCTTTCAGAATTAGACATACCTTGTGTCTTAAGCAGGCCTTATAGAATTTCTATTTCTCCAGAGTTTTCAATGAAAGATCACATAGCAGAGGTGGCTAACCTGTGGGCTGCATAGCACTCTCTCAAAAGCTTTTTGTAGCCTTCAGGCTCCCTCCCCGCATTAGTGATTCTAAGAAAAAACTTATAAATGATTTTATATATATATTAAAAAATCCTGACAGCTCCCATAGGCAACCCACTGTGATGCCAAAAGATTTTTTTTACCACTCTCATGGTCCCCTGATGTGATTCTATGATGCCACAAGGTTTTTGCGACCATCCACAAGACCTCGAAACTGTGTTCTAGAAAAGAAAAGCTGAAACCCACTTTTACACTTTGACCATGCCCACTTTGAAATGCGGCCCCTGGAGCATTGACAATGCGTCATTGAGGTCCTTGGCCCCCCAAATGTTAGCCACTCCTGTCATAAAGAGTAGCTCCTTATTTCTGTGTGTACGTGTGTGGTTTTATGATGACATTGTTGCTCTGTTGATCTGACTTTGTTGTTATTAATGATGTATTAATGTTTTGGATTTCGATACTTTAAATGATGTAAGCCCCTTTGTGGGTAATTTGACTGCACAGTGAGCTGGCATTCCCAGTGATTGAATGGACAGGCTTTGGGTGACATGTAGACCCTAGCAAGCTGGTTGATGCAAATACTATAGTGGAGTGTTTATGAGTATATGGTCACAGGTAGGCATCCCTCTTTCTCTTTCAAGTGTAAAGCTGTTTGGAGTTCTCCCCAGCTTTATTCAAATGCAAAAAGGGTATGTGATGTACCTGACAAAATATACCTGACAGAGGTGTGAGGTACCTGACAAACTGACCCTGGCTGTTATTGGTCAGAAAGAGCCTGAGGTCTTCCCTCCAAGGGTAGGGGAGAGAGCCTTTAAAAGCAGATCTGCCATTGCAGCTTGGACGCTTCTATGATCAGAGTCCAGAGAGGAAGCTGACTGTCTTTGCTACCTCCTCATAAGCAGACTGAGATCACTGTGCTATTAGTAAGTAGGACAGAAGTAGTCAGCTTTTGGAGTCATTGGGCTCTTTCTGTTTTTAATAATTCTGTGGGACCTTGTTGCCCTCTTCCTTATTTAATCTTAATAAAGTTTCACAATTGGATGAGTGAAAGCAGAGTGTGATTGCCACCCTTGGGATTCAGAAATCTCAATGTGCCTAGACCACTTTGGGTTTCATGCTAATGGAAGTCGTAAGACCAGAGTGCGTAAAGCCAGGAATTTGCCCAGTTCTCTCGGGGAGAAGCAGAGAGCTGGCTTTATACTCCTGTGTAAATTGCAAGGGATTGGCTGGAGGCATGAAACATGTGGGTCCAGGAACCAGGGCTTTAACACTTAATTGAGTATACTGTTTCCTCCTTTGTTTCTGGGGCTGTAGGCGATGGTGGTGGAAGCAAGTGTCAGATAGTGGTGGTGGTGGAAGCAAGTGTCAGATAGTAAGACCTAGTTGCTAGGGCTGTGGGGCTGTTGGGCAGCTGTTCTGCAAGGATGGGGTGTGAGACACTCTACTAAGCATCTCCCCTTCTCCACAAGGTTCACTTATGTTCCTTGACCAGATGGAGCTAAGGAGGACGAGTCCTATGCAGAGCAACTTGCTCTTATCACCCAATGAGTCATTGGGCTTAGCAGCAGCAATGAATGAATGAATGAATGAATGAATGAATGAATGAATATTTCTTCTCTTCTACTAAGAGAACACAGGGCAGTGTACCAAAAAACGATATCATATGATCTATAAAAGTGCAACTAACTATATGAAATCAGATTTATTTCAAAGCTTAATTGGTGGGTACTCACTGTGACCATCTCCAATGTAGTTTTTGATCCACCCTTTGCAGGACAGTGAACTATCAGTTTCCATGATGTAGAGAAGCCAAAAACAATGAACGCACGCCCCCCTCCAACACACACAGTCCCCCCTTCTACTTGCTTCCTTATTGTAGTAGTGCTTGAACGGGATTCTGTTTAAAATGCTTTGTGATGCAGTTCCATTTGTAACAAACCCTGAAAGGCTGCTGATCCCAGAGTGATCTAATCACAATTAACAATTGTCATGGTAACCAGAGTTCTTAGCTGAAATCTGTGCATTCAGGAACTATGTGTACTATAATTTTGTAAAGAAAAAGCATGTTTGGGAAGGGGCCACTGTAAAAGCTGGAGCCTGATTGTCATTTAAAAAAAAAAGAATTCATTTAAAATCTATTTCAGCTGAAGAGCCCTCTTGGCTCTTGCCAGGGCGTCCGGTGATAATGGCCATTACAGATCTCTCTGTCCCTGACCTAACTATTTTGTCTTCAAATCCAGCCTATGGTAGCTGGAGCAAAAGGAGAGGTTGTGTGAAGTTCCAGCTGCTTCAGCGCATGCCAGGCTGGTTGTTTGGATTTAAGCTGTGGCTGTACTTGCATGTTTTGGCACATGGTCTTGGAGACGGTGGGCCAGAAGACTTTCCCTACAGCTGTCATAGACTGAGGTGGTCATGAAGATCAGGGACAAAACATCTTGAAATGAGGGATGTAACGAAGAGCATAAATCGTAGTTTAAGGAGATGTGCTAGATGAGAGTCTTAGGAGTTCAAAATTCTAAGAACTGTAGCACAAAGAACTGGGTGGTGGCAGTATTTCACCCTCTTGTTAACAAAGGTGCTTGTTTGAAGGTGAAATGGGTGCAGCTTCATGGCAGTTCTCTTGGTGATGGGATGTGTAGATGGGAATGATTCACAGGGCCAATGCAAGAAGAAGTAATGTTAGCACAGGATATATTTCCCACAGCCATTTCCTTTCTTGGGGTGGGTGGGGGTGGAGCTTACCATCCTTCTAGCTTAGCACTAGAGTGCAGAACCAGGAACTCAGGCCTTATGTGGTGGGTGATAATCTTGAATCAGTATTACTCCTGTAGTGCAGCAACTGATGCAAAATTGCAGCCATCATGTGGGAGCTCCGTGGATCCCCAGGTGGAGCTTAACAAATATTTCATTTGATTTAGGGGAGGAGGCAAGAGTGCTCCAGATCTCTGAGCCTTTGATGAGTGAGTGGTCAATTATAGCAGTTCTAGACTGAGAGTAGATTATTGTGACGATTATTGAATCTGGCCTGTGACTAACCCCTTTCCTTGATGAAAGCATTGTAAGGTTTTAAAACCTTTTCTCTGTAATAGATGTTGGAGCCAAATGATGTAAGTCACCAGCCTTAGCCTTGTGTTCCCTATCATTCAGCTTTGTGTTGAGAACTTAAAAGCTTAATAAATGCTGAACTCTTGCCTGCTTTTAGGTTCCAGGTAATTTTCACGTATCGACACACAGTGCCACTGCACAGCCTCAGAATCCTGACATGACACACGTCATCCACAAACTAACCTTTGGTGACAAGTTACAGGTGAGTCTTGAATTAAGACATCTCTTAAGAGGATGCAATAGACGCTACATTTGCTAACTGTTAAACTTTCATGTATGTTGTCGTATGTGGCATAAAAGGTTCCAGAGGGTGAAGAGGTTACATTTTCAGTCTGACATATTTAAGTAATCTACTGTGATAGGTAAAAGTATTTGGAAAAGGGCTGCTTCTTTACTCCCCCAAAATAAAGCAGTATACCTGATTGGTGCTTATAAGCACATACGTATTATAAGATGAAAATACACTTTCACGATACAATATACAGTCGTACCTTGAATCCTGAATGCCTTGCAAGTCAAACATTTTGGCCACAAACCGGGAAGTGAGTGTTCCAGTTTGCAAATGTTCATTGGAACCCGAACATCCGACGCAGCTGACACAGCTTCCGATTGACTGCAGGAGCTTCCTGCAGCCAATCATGGAATCATAGAGTTGGAAGAGACCACAAGGCCCATCGAGTCCAACCCCCTGCCAAGCAGGAAACACCATCAGAGCACTCCTGACATATGGTTGTCAAGTCTCTGCTTAAAGACCTCTAAAGAAGGAGACTCCACCACACTCCTTGGCAGCAAATTCCACTGTCGAACAGCTCTTACTGTCAGGAAGTTCTTCCTAATGTTTAGGTGGAATGTTCTTTCTTGTAGTTTGGATCCATTGCTCCGTGTCCGCTTCTCTGGAGCAGCAGAAAACAACCTTTCTCCCTCCTTTATGTGACATCCTTTTATATATTTGAACATGGCTATCATATCACCCCTTAACCTCCTCTTCTCCAGGCTAAACATGCCCAGCTCCCTTAGCCGTTCCTCATAAGGCATCGTTTCCAGGCCTTTGACCATTTTAGTTGCCCTCCTCTGGACACGTTCCAGTTTGTCAGTGTCCTTCTTGAACTGTGGTGCCCAGAACTGGACACAGTACACAATATTTGTTAATCGGAAGCCATGCCTTGGTTTCCAAATGTTTTGGAAGTGAACGGACCTGCGGAACAGATTCTGTTCAACTTATGAGGTACAACTACATTAATAAGCACCAGTTGCAGCAGCAGCCTTATGATGTTGGACTGCATACCATCCATTCCCTCCTTTTCTTCACAGTCATATTCTGTGTTTCTTTTTTATTATTCTTTTCTAGGCTCTGTACTTTTATTTTGAAAACCCAATAAAAATTACAAGTAAAACAAGCCAGTGGGCTGCATTTTTTGGTGGGAGGAGCGTGCTGCAATGCTTCAAATCGTTTGCTAGCGTAAAGGGTTCAGGCTGTAGCTTCCTTATTCTATAAATTGTTCAGTGGGCTCTCTGCTCATTCACATTTGCCAGGGGATGCTCGCTGCCTGGTTTATTTTCTGTTCTGCATTTTATTCCTATATCTTAGGAATAGTAGGTGACATTCACACTGCTATATTTGTGTGGTTGTGCCTTGGTGACACGTGTGGGAGTGATATCCTTGGGAATATGGACTGTCAGAGAAACCACCAGACTCTGCTTTGTCTCTGCCGAAGAGAAGTATTTCAGTCAAAAGCAGGAGTCGTCAGCACAGACAGTCTCCTTCCATGCCCTTTCCCAAATCTAGATGTTTTCAGTAGTGAAGGTTTGGCTGTAGTGGAGAAAGGGGGGGCAGGGTGCACCAACCATCACAGAGAGCAGCAGGTGGGCTGCAGGGCGTCACAGGGGTAGCTAGGCGGCATGAGTGCAGACACTGCCTGTCCTTCAAGAAGCCAGTTAAGTTTAGGCAATGTTCCCCAAGGCAACGTTTCCCCAAAAAGCTGAACAACTTTGGGCGATCTCTTAAAAAGTGCTCCACCCCAGGTGCTGGCTGGGATTGCTATACCACTGAGGTTTGGATTCAACTGTTGTGAACGTTACCATGTCACTCATTAGTGCTCCTTCCCCAGACTCGAGTCCCCATATGTTGATGCCTACAACCCCTATCATCCAAATGGTCACATGGCCAGTGTCCTGGGAGGATTGGAATTGTAGTCTAGCAAAATGGGAACTTCAGTTTTAGGACGGCTGCTACAATCCTTCCTCTATTCCTATGCTCTTACGGAGAACAGAGGCTGGAAAGAGAGATTTCTTTTACCATCTCTCTAATCGGCCTTGGTTGAGGAAAAGCACATACTTGCCCCGTGGCCGGTATCCTCTGTAATGTTGTTACATAACTCTCAGTTTCACAATGGGGATGTCTCACTGTACACCACCCTCTTCACCTACTTTTCAAAGACTTCACTTCGCAAGAGTTGCAGTAGTATTTGCCATCACCACCTACTCACCACACGTAGCAGCCATGCTTTTAAAACCATACTCTCATTGCAATTTTGGCTAATCAACACAGGCATTTCATTACACTTGCTTCGCACACACCTATTCCTCAAAAACCTTTCTAACACTCGTCTGGTTCTTGCCCTTAGCTTCCATGAGAACCATTAAAATATCAGCTTATTTGGCCCATCAGTGGGCACTCAAGGCAGCTTGCCTTACAACAGTGATGTACAACACCACCAACCATTAAAAACAATATCAGTAAGCTAAAAATGTGGAAACATCCTCAAAACGCCATCACAGAACCAGCAGCATTATTCAGCAGCTTTTAAGATCCAATGGGATTTTGCCTTCACATTCCTTAAAGCACCTTGGGAGTGATTCCATTATGTAATGCTCAGGCACACCTCTGCAATGGGTATTTACCTGAACCCATCCCTTCCAAATTGGTTTCAGAAAATACCCGCTGCCTCTGTGTACATTTTGTTCCTGAATCAAGCTGGTGTTTCCATGTGCGTGGCCACCCTCCCACGTCTGCCCTTCACACTGCCGGTTGCCTTGCTCGTTTCACCTGTAGAATATTATGGCATAGGGAAAAGCAGTTACTGCCATGCTGAAGTTTTTTACTTCAGTGAACACAGAAACCTGCCTTACAAGAGGTCAGGCTGTTCGTCCATCTAGCCTACTCTTACCTATTCTGACTGTGCATCATGAGTGTTAGATGAAAGCTCATTAGCTGACTTTTCTGAAGTGTGGGGGAGAATTGATCATTTGAATGTTGTAAGGGCGTAATTGACAATAAGTAGGTGCCTTCGCTCTACCTACTGTCAACTTTTCTGTTCCAGTGGGTCTAGTCAGATACAGTATATTATTTGGTCACATCTGTTCTTAATTTTTTAAAAAATGTTTTATGTTGTCTGTTGTTGTTGTTTAAATGTTTTAGATGCTTTTAATTGTGCTTCTTTTAAAAAATAATAAATAAATTGTATCTGCCCCGGGCTTCTTTGGGAGGAAGGGCAGGATATAAATGTATTTAATAAGTAAGAAAGTAAGTATTAGAGAAAGAAAGCTACCTTAAAGTTGTACCAAAAGAACCCTTTTTGGTTTTCTGTCCTCAAGACTTGAAGTCATGAGACCTGAATCAAATAATGGCCTTGAATTAATACTAGCACGCTATCTTTGATGAATGCTACATATTTCAGACAAGATCGTGCATATAATTCTGCCGTCCTGGGGGAAGATGAACTCCCCTGACCCGTAGAGCTGAGATCAGCTCTGTTCAGAAATGCTGCTTCTTATTAAGCTGTTCTGATAGCACATCTGTGAATGAGGTCCTGTGAGAAAGAGTTGCGGTCATCTTTCTGTATAATCCTTCAGTTGTCACTGTGTCGCTTGGTACTGGGTAAAGCCTCTTGATGCTAATAATTTGAGTAGCACCATAGAAGACCCAGATGTGCCATCCAGTTACATTTGTCACCCTTGTGTCACTTGCCCCTTTTGTTGTAATTGCATGAGGCTTGTGTGTAATTACAAGGAAGCTGAACTGGGGGTGATGTGAGTACTAATAATGGAGGAGGTGTTTTGTGGATTTCCATTAATTTTATATTGTTTATATGTTTTGATTTTTATTGACCACCCATTAAACATAAGGTAGTCACACAAAGTTTAGAACAATAAAATATTCTAATTTATTAAATTTGTCATATTAGATTAATAAGAATGCCTATGTAAAAGCACACACAACATAAAATCATTCTAAAACAGCATTTAAGCTCCCTGCTAAAAATAATTTGCTCCAAAGACAAGAATACACTAGAGCTTTGTCATTATTGTTTATTTATTTATTTACTTGTACGCCACCTTTTATCCTGACAGGACTCAAAGCAGCTTAAAGATTAAAAACAACAACCTCTAAAGACATAAAATGATTGTAGAAAAACAATTAAACATTGATAGAATTAAAACTATACACATATATAAAGTCTGTTTAAAACACATCAATAATTACAATAAAAACATCACAAGCCCTTTCATTAAAAGCAGTTAGAGTCTGAAAGCCTGTTGGGGAAAAAAGTCTTCACCTGCTGGTGGAAGAAGAATAAGGAGATAGCTTCTCTAGTGGGGAAGTTCCAAAGTTTGGGAACCGCCACTGAGAAGGTCCTCTCTTGCATCCCACCAAGCATGTCTATGGGGGTGGTAGGACCAAGCGAAAGGCTTCCCCCAAAGATCTCAAAACCTGGGCAGGTTTGTCTGAGGGAATAAAGCATGGATATTTATTTATTTATTTATTTTTTTAAAATCTTCATTTGGCATTTCAATCTTCATTGAAAACATCTTTGGTCCTGTATACGTTACTGTTTTAAAACCACAATGAGGTTATTTTTTAAAGCTGCATTTCAAATTTCATTTGTCTGTCATTGTACACATCAGAATTGTTGATTGTGTTTCTAATTTGCCCACTGTCTGTCCACATCAGTGAGTGGAGAGGGGTGTGGATGTATTCATTTGGCTTACATTTTCAGATTGGATTGAAGCTGGTTTGGGGGGAAGCACCTCCAAGTGGAGTGTTTGTCAAGAGACGACAGGATAGATGTATATTGTGGCTAATGCAGTGTACAGACCTGCAGTCAGAGTGCACTGGATACATAATAAGCGGGAGAGTTACCATTTACTCAGGCTTTGGTGCACTCCTACTTCTGGTGTTTGAGGCCAAGCGCACATGAAGTTAGCTGCAATCCGAATGTATCTTGCAGTTTCTAGAGAAATCCTGTTGTTTGATGCGTTTCCCCTCAAATCAGCTTCCACCTAATTTGAATTTGTCGGCTGCAGATAAGCTGCGGTGGGTACATTTGAGCTGTTGTGCATGCGCAGATGTCAGCACATGTGTAGACCACAGCTTCATTGAATAGAAGTTTGCCGGGGAGAGGGGGGAAGGTTGCTGGTATGCGAAAACAAAAAAGGATGAAGATGTTCCCACCCCCGCTGTCTCTGTGTGTGTAGAGAGTAATGTAAAAATATGACTTAGAACATGGGGGGCGGACGGTGCAGTGACCTTGCTGCATTTTAAGCTGCTAATGTGTACATAGCTTTAGTGTATGTACTAGGTGAGCCTCATTGGGGAGGGCATTTCATAACTGAGGCACTACTTTCCCTAGTGGCCACTTGCCTCATCTCTTTAGGTGGAGAAAGGCTTCTGTCTTCAGGTCCCATTGTTGGTCTGTGAAGTTCTTTCTTATATTGGATGGTTTGTAGGCTCAGGGCTATCGGAAAAGAGTGAGAAAGAGCTCTGCTATTTGAAAAATTCTTTACTTGTGTTGATAGGCTGCACTGTAGTATATTTCACATGCAAGGTCAGTGCAAATGTGAAAAACCTATTGCCCAGAGAGGATGAGAGATAACATCAAATTAAATTGCACAAAATGACTTTAAGCTTCTTGCCTCTTCTTCTACCTGCAGTGTTGAAGCTTCACTGTTTATAAGCTAGGTTGTCCCTGGAAGTATAAAATAACAAACGTAATACAAAAGTTAATTCTATGCTCTTTCCCTCTCCAGGTCCAAAACATTCATGGAGCATTCAATGCGTTGGAGGGAGCAGACAAGCTCAGCTCAAACCGTACGTACACTGTGTTTTGCAGGGTCTTATCTGGGGTTAGTAAAGATGCCTTGATTGGCAAGACTGGTAGGAGCTAGCCAAATTTTATTTAATTACAGGGAAATGAAAGCTGTACGCACCATATATTTAAAAGGTATGACTTTCCCCACATAACCCTGGGAACTGTAGTTTGTCAAGGTGCCATGTGAGTAGTAAACTACAGTTCCCAAGCCTCTGCCGGGAGGGGGGGTCATGTGCTTTAAATGTATGGTGTATATACACAGCCCAAGACTGTACGGCTCTTTAGAGACTAACAAATTTTATAAACTTTTTGTGAACTAAAGGCTGTAATGAAAGGCATACATGGTGATAAGTTGGAGGGGCTGGGGAGAGAATAGTAGGCAGTGAGGTCATAGAGAAGTGAAATGCAGAAAAGGGCAGACAGTGACAATCCAGTTAGAGCTAGAATATATGTATGCAAGATAAGGACGGTGACCCTTTTACAGCGGTAGTCATAGGCGATAAAACAATCAGCTTGGTAATGATGAGGTAATTGACATCTGTAGTGGGAAAGGAAACCGTTGTCTCTGTTCAGACCCACCCTTTGTGTGCGTGTTTGGGGTGCGTGTGTGTATAGATAGACCGATGTAGCCTGCAACTGAGGATTACGCTGCATACATCTGACGAAGTGGACTCTAGTCCACAAAAACATACGTCAAATAATCTTAGTCTTTTTACTGTGTCATCAGACACCTTTATCTTTTTACCGTGTCACAGCAGACTAGCACTGCCACCCCTCTGAAAATTGTTACAGTTTTAAATTTATGTTCTTTATATAGCTGGGTTGTTACCAAATAATATTACAGTGGCTATAGGGATAAATTAATTTGATTTCCCCTTTTCCCTGGCTATAGAACAGAGATGCCCAGATTAAAAAAAAACATAGTTTGTCTGCTTATAACAAAAGTTACAGGGAACAATTGGTCTTCTGAAGTGTTGGTGTGCTCCTCCGCCATGGATATCTGATTCCTAAACATCCAAGAGAATTTGGGTACTGAGTGGTCTCTGTGAAGCTGACTGCTCTCTTAAGTTCAGCTTCAGAGGCCCTGCTGTGGCTGTTCCTTACCCTCCATTTTAAAAAATGTATTCTTTCTTAGCAGTTTAATTTTGGCTGTATATAATCATTCTGGTGACTTTTAGTGGAAAAGTAACTTGAAAATATTTGATATAAATACCTAGATACAGAAAGGAGGCAGGGCAAAGAGACAGACTTGCAAGGTTTTTAAGAGCATCTGTGTCATAGCCAGGAAATGAGCATGATCCTAACCAACATCTTAATTTTTGGTATTTCCTTCCTCAGTGTTTACTTATCGGCTGTCATGACTTAGTCTAAATTGGGCATGTAGAACACTTCTGCAGTCTGTATTTGCTGCTCTACATCTTAGCATTACTTGCAGTGTATTTCCTACTCCATGGAACACACAGCAGAGGGAAACTCTGGCCCCCTATTTCCTTCTCTGCCCCATGAAGATGTATTTAAAGGCTTTATCCCAGGACATTCTTTCTGTGTGCTGTCAGGTGCTGTTGAGACTGAGTGGTTGCTTTCCTACTTTTGGCTTGATTATCCATGAAAGCAACCATTGCCAAGGATACAATATATGAAATAAAAATAGTGCTTGAATGTTTTAATCCCAATGGGAAGGACTGAGTGTAGGGAAATAAACTATATAGTGTGCCAGTCCTCTCTCCAACCTGGAGTATTGTGCTCATCCTATCAGCCAGCCCTTGGAGGAAACTTAATTTTCTAGATCCATTTCAGTAGGGGCTTAGGTCCAGATTTGGCACAGAAACTGCTTTGGTCGCCCTTTAGGATGCCCTCTGTTGGGAGAGGGACAGGGGGAAATGTGCCCCTGTTAATTCTCCTTGATCTCTCAGTGGCTTTTGATACCATTGACCATAGTATTTCTGATTGATTGATTGATTGATTGATCGATTGAATATTTAATTTCTATACTGCTTAATATATTAAAAATATCTCTAAGCAGCATACAAAGAAACTGAAGCAGCAATAGACAACTTAAAACAAAATGTTAGAAAAATACACTGTTACATATGAAAATGTTACTACAAAGTTATTCATATATATCAGTCAATATCAATTCATTTTCCTTCTGACACACCCTCCCTCTCAGCCTTTGGGTTCTCACCCATTGTCCAAACAAACTCTCAGCTCACTCACAAAAATCTAACAATCATAGAATCTTAGAGTTGGAAGGTACCCAAGGGTCATCTAGTCCAACCCCCTACAATGCAGGAATACCAGAAGAGTTGCTGGTAACAGCAGACATCGCCCTAGTCTCTCACTTTAGATTAGATTTTTCTGGGCAGGCCCAAGGTGGGTGGTACTTCTCAGACTGCCCACAACTGTGCCCCATTCATTCTGGAGTGACTGTCCAAGTTGGGGGTGGGTGCCACTGCTTCTGGTAAACTTTAGTAGGGTTGTAAGCGCCAACTCAGAATAGTCCTTGCCAATGGTTGCCCGTACCAGCTTTTTACAGTACATCAAAAAAGTGCAGTGAGTGTCTTGAAACATCTGCTAATTAAAAAAAAAAAGGTTGTGGCACTTTCCCAAAGTCTTGTTTGTGTACCTTCGTATCTGTGGACTGGATATGTTCTTCTCTGTGTTGGTCAGGTACGACTTCTGTGTTGAGGAAAATGCAGAAGGACAAAAGTGTATTGTTCCCTGCAAGGAATGAATTGACTGGGTTAAGCCAATTTCAATTTAAAAAAGAAAAAGCTGTACTTTTAAAGCTGCCCATTTCAGGGATGCATTTCTGAGCATAGTCTTGTGCTGTGATTTTTTGGGGGGGTTCAGCTTTCTCTCTTGTTCACGCAGCCCTTGCATCCTATGATTATATATTGAAAATTGTTCCCACGGTGTATGAAGACATGAGTGGCAAGCAACGGTACTCATACCAGTATACTGTAGCCAGTAAGGTAAGCATGCAGTAGTATATCCTTTGGTAGAAAGTGCTTGATGCAGCACCCCCTACTGGATGAGCCTTCTGTTGTAGGTCCCATTTCCACTGTCGCTCTTACTTGTTGTGCTTCCTTGTGCTTGAAGTGAGTGCAATAGCAGCCCCTGCTGGAAAAGCAAAGAACTGATAATGAAACGGAGGTGCCATTGTATACTAAGGATGCTTGAGGAATTTGATCTGATCTGATCCACAACTCCTAGGTTGAAACTTCGTAATCCACCAGATGCAGTTCTCTGATCAAAAAGCTTATCAAAATACATACACTGTATCTAAATAGATTTCCTGTTTGGAATGAAAATATTTTAGAAGTGCATGTTTGGAGAGAAAGTAGGTTTCAAAATTACACTTTGAATGTGCATTTTCATGTAGCTATTTCATAGGTGATTAACGCAGAATGGGACAGAATGGACTGACAGGTGGATACCCGTGAAAGAGACACAGACTGGAAACAGACTGATTCACCTATTTCCTACTTCTTGGTTTGCTGTCGGTAATCCTGTATAGCCAGTGTAGGGAACCTTGGGCTCTCCAGATGCTGCTGAACTACAACTCCCACCATTCCTGGTCATGCCATAGTTCCCAGGGCTGATGGAAATGGTAGTTCGGCTGTCTGCGGAGGCAGAGGTTCCCCACCCCTGACGTATGCCTAAAGCATGGTTGGGTTCATGAATCTTAGGGGAGTTGTATATATTCTATTCCCATTACTTACTCCTCAGCTCCCAACTTTTCAAGCAGTAAGGCAATATAAGGTTGAGGGTCTGGAGCAAAATGGCTTGTTTTCGAGTGGAGGAGGTTAACACCTTTTTAGTGTGCTTACTCTTTTCATTCCAGCCTGAATAACTTGGGATAGATACCCACATGTGGTGTATATTTTGATGTGATGTGTTTTCAGAATATTGAGCTGCTCATAATTTTTCATCCTTTTTTTTTTAATACATCAAGGTCTCCAAATGTGGGCTGGGTGTGCATGAATATCCAAGTGGGGCGGCTGCTAAATATAAGCTCAGGAAGGAGCAGAAAGGTTGCTTGAATCTATCCCAATTGGATGGGATTCGGGGGAAAAATGAAACTGTTTCTTCCCAGTCTCGAGGTAGTCTCATGTTTGCCAGAGGGTTCTTTTTGAGGGGCAGGCATGATTCTCTCTACTTCTAGTATAAGATAGTAACCTTATTATGTTGTCCTTTACCTTTTATTAATGGCCATTTTGAGCAGACATTTTGGAATGTCCAATGAGCTGGTCGTTTGTCCCACCACTAATCCATTATGAGCTAGTGGAACATAGTGGCTAAGAGACTATACTGTAAACTACAAAGTCCCTAGTTAAAATTTCATTTCTGCTATGAGCTCCTTAGGTCAGGGGTGGACAACTTGCTGCCTGAGGGTCACATATGACTCTTTGACTAATTTCATGTGAGTGGCAATGGGGGAAAAATCAGAGAGAGAAAAGGGGTGACAGATAAAAAATGAGATGCCCCAGCCTCTTTTTACTCTGGCCAACACCAGATTCTGCTCTGCCCTCAACAAATTATCCCAAAAGGAATACAACCCTCAACAGAAAAAAGGTTCCACATCCCTGCCTTAGGTAATCTTAGGCAAGCCACTGGTTCTCAGCTGACACCACCAAACCATCTCCAAATGGAGACTATAACTCAGTTCTACCTTATATGAATCTTTTTCAGGAGTACGTAGCGTACAGCCATACAGGCCGCATCATTCCAGCCATCTGGTTTCGCTATGACCTGAGTCCTATCACAGTGAAATACACAGAAAGGCGACAGCCCTTGTACAGGTTCATCACAACAGTAAGTTTCCATTACATCATGTTCTCTATTTCTCCGTAGCTGACACGTCTTATATATGTGTGCATGCAAGTGCAGCTCATGTGACAGGGTCAGAAAAGAACCATAATACCAAACTCGACGACCACAGTTCTTTATCCAGGTGAAGAGCTCTTGTCTCTTGCACAGTCTGGGCTCTGGTATTAAGTGCCTTGTTTTGATGGTACCAGCCCTTTTCTATTGCTACTAGAAATTGCCCATCAGGATATATTCATTCCTTGTATACACAAGCTTCGCACTTCCACAATTTGGAGACGCCAGCCATCTTTTTAAGAATGAACACTGGAGTGGGGCAGGCGGGGCTGTTGTATATTAAGATGTAGTTATCCAGCCCAGCTCAATGGCTCTCTGGGCCGCCGTCATTCCTGCTGTCCCAGTCTTTGCTAACGCTGCCCGCTTGCCCTTCTGCATCATGGTTGCCTTGGAGACTGGCTAGCCGTCATTGCTGTGGAGAGGCTGCAGCCTTCTGGCCCAGCCAGAGATTATCCACTTGTGGCAGCTGGAGTTATTGTCAAGAGGGGCAGGCCTCAGAAGCACCCTGAATCTTGTTAAGCAGCAGATGCTTACTTAAAAGCTACAAAGGAGGCCCATGGAAGGAGCACCTGCTGTTCCTTTTGTTGGGTAGCTTGTTTACCAGGCTGCACCCATACAACTGTCACAGAAACACTGAAGTGTTTTTAAATGTGTTCTCATGAGCATAGGTGGGAAAAGACCCTACCAGGCCGTGAGAGAATTTATCCAGGTTTGGAAATGTAAAACTTCCTATTGTTACCTCAAAAGGGAATGGGCCTTTTTAGTGTCTCTCTCTGTGGGAACTTTAAGCAGGGCTGTCAGGAGGAATCGTGTTGATGTGCATGTATGGCTGGTCATCTGGGTGCGGCTCTGTGGCATTTTGTGTGTATTTGTTTATAGTAGGAGTGACATAAATGTGCGGACTGGCTGTTTTGGATACAATTTCCATGATTGTTCTTAAGGCACACAAAGGGTTTGTCTTGGCGCACACAAAAGCTGTTAGTAAAATAGTTGGGGAAGGAACAGCGCCACTAAACAAAAGTGTTGTTGTGCCCACATATTTGCTGGCTATATATAAGAGGAATGAGAGAGCACCTATCCGCTGTCTACTACTTCTGGATTTATTTTATTTTTATTTATTAAAACATTTATAGACCACGCTTTTATAAAAACACAGCAAGGTGATATACAGCATACAAAATTACAATTGGATAAATAAAAACGTCAGTAAATACATCAATAAACACTGGTTGGTAAAAGTAAATTCACATTGCAAAGGCCTGCCTGAATAACACAAGTTTTTTAAGGAGACGTCTAAAAGATGGCAGGGATGAGTCTTGCTGGCCGGAAATTCCACCAAAATATGTGTAGCCAAGTACAAAATGGGTAAGATGAGACCATCTGCTGTGCTTTTGAGTAGTGAGCGCTCAGCACCAAGCACTAAAAGATGCATCACTTGTATGCCTTATTTTCTGGAACCAACAGGGCACAGCTGTCTAGACCAAGGGGGTGCATCCACAAAACCTCATTCCTAGCCTCTTTGATGAGAGTTTTTATTTCTCTTAAAGGAGGAGGAGGAGGAGGATTCTGCCTTCCCCTCTCTCAATTGCTGAATGCGTCTACCTTTGATTTTTTTATAAGTGCATGCAGGGAAGGCAGAGACTAAGCAGATGCCAGGTATGTGTGAGTCATAAGTAATCAGTGGTGCAGAGCCGCACAGATGAATATGTTTTTCTCTGTGTGTGTTTTTCTTCTTGTATTTGCTGCTCTGAAGTCATATTTTCCTGCCCTCAATGCAAAAAGTACATTCCCTCCTCCCTACTTGCGGTATAAAACGTCTTGTGTCAGCTGATCCGCATGGATTGAAATTACCCAACTCATTCTGGTGTCATTCTCCCTGAAAAGTAACTTTGCATCACTGTAAGAGGAGAACAGGGCGGGGGCAAGGGAAATAGCAGAAACAGAGGAGTGATGGTGGAAGCTATACCCATTTCTTTTTTAAAATAGAAATTCAGTTGTACAGGGGTTTCCTCTGCCTTTTTTGTGGTTTTCAGTTCTGAGAATGTCAGCTGTGCTGCGGAAAATAAATTTACCAAGACTTTCTGTATCTGAAACATCTTCCCATTTTGCTGGGCTCATTGGACACATATGCCTAAGTTAAAAATACACATAGAAAGGAGCAATCCCTCCCTCGCTGCTGCTTGCTATTAAAGTCCTGTTTACTCATGCTTCCTAATTCCATTTCAAACTTGGCCACTGTTCTCTTTGGCTGCTGTCCCCTGTGTCACATGCTAATAGATCTATGTGGTGACAAGGGGACTTGGCTTCCCCTCTGTGAAAGGTTTACAGCTCATTTTATTGATCTGCTTTACAGCCCAGTCCTATACTATCTCCTCCTATTAAGTTCATTGGGACTTACTTTCAGGTAATGTGCACAGGATTGCAGTCTCAAAGGAGTAATTCCTTCCTGAATGTCTTGTTTCCCATCTGTCCAAAGTCTATTCTTCTTGAGTTTTACTGTCCCTAGAACATGATCCTTGACTTCCTGTTTCTTTATTTTGAGAATTTCTTGAACTTTTTTCTCACCTGGATGAACCCTGCTTATATTTTGCTACTTATCCATTTTAAATCTCACTTGTCCGGGGCGGGGAACTGTGGGTATCTCCCATTGGCCATAGCCAACATGGCCAAGGGATGGTAAGAGTTGCTGAGGTCCACAGGGAGACTCACCTTCGCCCTCTGTTAAATATAGTGGCTGAAGTGTTGGATTTGCCTTGAAACATAATCATTTCCCCATTTGGGAAATCTGAAAAAATTCCCAACATCAATCTGCTATGAAGGTGCTTGAGATAAGGACTGTATGGTGCTGTGCACACTAGAAACAGATAACTGATAAGGAAGTTAAGAAGATATGGGGGTTCAGTGTGCAGAAGAAGCCACAGAGTGGTGATTAAGCTCACAAGCTGGAGGAGGAGAGGGCAGAGGGTGAAGAAAGAGCTGTGAGTGGGGGTGGGGTGCACTTTCCCCATCCCCTGGGAAACTCAACAAACTTGCTGTACCTGAAACTGTGTGTGGAGAGTGCAGCTGAATGGGACACAGCTGTGGCTGGCCTGAGGAAGTACCATCCACCTTGGGCCTGCTCATAGAAAGCAAGTCTTGAAAGGGAGAGACTAGGGTGATGTCCGCTGTTTCCATGAACTCTTCTCATTGTAAGACGTTTGTGAGAGTTTGTTGGACCCTGGGCGAGAACCAGGAAAGAAATTCATCATAGGATCAGCACACCCGTCGAAACCACATCCAATATACTAATAGTGAATTCATTCTCCAAATGCTGTTCCTAGGGCAGTTTCTAGGAGCCAAAAGTGCCCCCCACCAGAGGTACTACCCCTCCCCAACACCCCATGGTGGACTAGGTGGGCCATTTTGTCTGATCCAGCAGGTTCACCTTACGTTCTTATGACAAAAGTTAAAGGGTAGAAAACGGAGGATTGAGCCAAGAATAGTGAGGATTTGTTTAGGGGTGTGATAACTAATAACAAGGTCACCTTTTTTTTGGTCATGGTATTTATGAATAGGCTGTGGATCTGAATGTGGGAAACGGGGTTCTACTTATTGCCCAGCTCTCTGAATGATCCTACACTTAGCTTCCTAGCTCAGTCAGTAGAGCATGAGACTGTTAATCTCAGGGTTGTGGGTTTGAGACCCACGTTGGGCAAAAGGCTCCTGCATTGCAGGCAGTTGGACTAGATGACCCTCGTGGTGCCTTCCAACTCTACAGTTCTACGATTCTATAGGCTGCCTGAAAATAGCTAAATGGAAACCAAGGAGGACCTCTGTACGCTTGAGGACCAACTTGATCTTCCTTACACCAACCCGTTTTTTTGTTTCTTTCAACATGTCAGATTTGTGCCATCGTTGGAGGAACCTTCACAGTGGCTGGGATTCTTGATTCCTGTATTTTCACTGCCTCTGAAGCCTGGAAGAAGATCCAGCTAGGGAAGATGCAGTAACAAAGCGACTCTCCTCCAGGTCCTGTGAGAAGAAGCAAAGAATAAAAACGTCACTGCTATCCATTTTCCTCCTTTGTATCGTTTTCCATTGGTACATGCCACTTTAATTAGTTAATTGAAGACTTTGTCAAAGAGCAAACAAATCTAGTAGAGCAATCCTAACAAGGGGCCGGGGAGGTATGGAGCAGAGGACCCACCCGGTGTTACATCCAAAGGTCTACCAGCCCTGAAACACACCTTTGGGGCTTTCTATGCCCTACTGCAATCGAAAGTACTCTCAGTGGGAGATGACCATCTGCCTGGCATAGCTTGGAACTCAGCTATGGCAGAGCCCCCACCCCCCAGCAACACTCCTCTCTGCTGGCAAAAGCCACTGGTGAGGAATCTATGCAGCATTCTAGCCCTCTCCCGCTACTCTGCCAGCCATCAAAATGTAAGGTTCAGATTGCAATCTGTGTGTCTTGAAAGATGGCAGCATTGACAGGTGGGTGGGGCTTCCTACACTACATCCTCTGAAAATGATTTTTGTTGTAAAACCAAATCCTATGGATCTGACTAGTATAATTATTTTTAAATTCTCACAGGTGCTGGTCAAGGCGAAAACTAATTATGCAAAGTAGATTTTTCTTTTCAATCAAAATGGACAATCATGTTGTCTTTGACAAAAATTGTGCATGAAAAGCCCCAGCCTGGATACTGAGATCATTCTGAACAACAGTAAAATAGAATGATCTATTTCTATTAATCTTCTGGGATGTTAAAATGGTTTCTCTTCTTTTCAGAAACTGAACAGTGTTAGCATTTATAGATGGCATAAGGCAGCAGGGCAAAAGCAGAACGAATGAATTGAGAACTGCAATATGCAGCAGAAGATGATTATCGGTATCTATTGCTGCATTTTTTTGTTACTTCCTTCTGCCTTTTGAAGCATTTACTACCCCACCAGGTTAGAATGTCTGGATTGAAAGAGGAGAGAATGAGACACTCCAGTAACCTGGATGGATGAGCATAATTTTGAAAGACACAAATGCCAAGAGCATAGGACTTGGCCCTCAGTATGTGGAATCCAAATCCTTGTACATATTTTTCAATTGTTTGCTTATCTTTAAAATTATTTTAGATTGCCAACATTTGCCAAGGAGGATAGGAACAGCCCTGTAAAAAATGAGACAAGGTTGCAGCACAGATGTTTTCTACAGGTGCATTTCAAACTTAAGTATAAAACAATTGTTTGTGTGTGCCTGCAATGATTGGGGGAAAGGCAGAAATACTGCTAGCAGTAGTTTTTAATATGCTGTTGACATTGAGAACTACAGCAAGATCTATAATTTCAATAGACCTCAAATAGTCCTTTGATATATGAATCAAGTGATAATTAGTTGCATGCTTTGTACATTTTATATCACCTAGATATGAATGCACATTGGTTGTGTGTTCTCTAGGTTTTGCTGCACTTCTTAAAATAAACACTAAGAATTTCCATGTTATAATTTGGGGGAGGGTATTTTGTTGCTGGAATAATGTGTGATCTTTTAAGGGTGATCTTTGAAAAACGTGGAAGTGTCAAATCAATACATTGTGACTAAATGGCACAATTCTGCACATATTTACTTGGAAGTAAATCTAATTGAATTTTATGGAGTTTACTTCTAGGTAAAAGGATACAGAATTACAGCAGGGATGGTGAATCTTTGACCCTCCAGGTGTTATTTGGCTACAACTCACATCATCCCTAACCACTAGCCATCTCTTTGGTGGTGGGGAGGGAGCCTGACCCAGGCCATGCCATTTGGTGGGGGATGCATCTGGGATTGGCAGCCATGGCTAGCAGCACTGCCACCTGGCCAGCCCTCCTGTCAACCTGCCAAGGCTCTTCACATCCTCCCTTCCTAGAGGGGAGGCAAGGAGCTGGGAGAGCCTTACCGCTGTTGCTGCTGTTGCTTTCAGTGTGGTGGCACCACAACCACAACAAAAAGTAAGCCAGGAGAGGGGCTGCCATGGCCACCATCACCAGGAAGAGGAAAAGGGGCAAGGTGAGGGCAACGAGGGGCCCCACATTGTGATTTGTCACAGGTCCCACACACCTCTATAGTGGGTGGAGCTGACAAAAGTCCATCTGGAAGGCCACAGGTTATATCCCCCCACCCCTGGGACTACAGCCTTCATCTGCCTAGTATGTCTGTGTGAAAATTTCACTCTGCTATGGTGTTGGAAAGATAGCAACTTTTCTCTGATTGAAATTCTCACTGATTCCCCCCCCCCCAACAGCCCTTTCTTCACTGATTTTGAATCCTTCATGCTTTTACAATGTTGATAAAACATCTTTAGAATTCCCCCTATCTTTCTTACGAAATGATTTGTTATATTGGTGTAAAACTGGATCTTGTAACTTCCTGTATCTTGTTTAATATTTGGATGGATTTTATACATTTTTTTCCATTTGCAAAAATCTAATTGAAAATAATACATGAGTGTTCATTTCTGTCTCCCTGTGCCTTTCTTACATGAATATGAGGTTGGGTTTTTCTGAGGAGGAAAGAGTACTGTACCACTTTTCATCCAAATGCCACTTTTAAACCTCCCCCACCCCCAATTCCACCAACCCCTTGAAGTCTCTTCTGCTCTCACCAGAGGCCTAAAATTGCTACGCATGGAAAGAGCCTTCTCCCCCCACCCCCGTCATTTATTACAGATATGAGCCCCCTTCTTCCTGCCCCACTGTCCTTCCCTGTCCATGCCTGTTGATCCAGCCAATGTTTACAGTGCAATGATCAGGACATAAGAAGAGCCTGCTGGATCAGGCCAATGACACATCTAGTCCAGCATCCTGACCATGCCAGTGGGGAAACGACTGGGCCAGACATGAGCACAAGAGCACTTTCCCCTCCCGAGCTTTCCAGCAACTGGTATTTGGAGGATTGCTGCCTCCAACTGTGGAGGATGATGGACTAGTGTAAATACAGTTATGGAGAAACAGTATAAAACCACAGCAATCCTTTTTTAATTGTGGCTACGGATCTCAAGACCAGAAGAGCCCTGGACCTGTGTGAGGACCTGCTGGAACCAAATTCATCACAGGCTGTCCAGATGCAGAAAGAGGGCAAGGGCTCCTGCCTGCCCCTCCAATAGTTGTGCAGAAGAGGCAATACTACTAGTAGGTGTACTTTCTCATTGCAAGCTGTGGAGGCTGAAATCTCCCCTTCCCTGCAGACTTACTTAAATGGGAAGGAGCTTTTGTTCTCTTTTTGCATCTGGCCATCTCGTAGCTGCGAGGACAGCAACCACGGGCGAGGTGTGAGGCTCCTTTGAAAGTGTATAAAGATGGCAAGAGAACAAAATGTTTAGAAATCAAAGCGAGCGCAGAGCGTATACGAATACGCCACGCTGCTGGCGGGACATTTATCCGCTGGTCTCACTAGTTTTGTGTCCCCTGGCGGAAAGAGGGCCCAGCCCAGGAGCGGGACAGCCCTCGCATTCCCTACAGCAGCGGACTTGAGGCTCTCCCTCCGCGCGCCTCGCTTCTTCTCCGGACTGCAAAGCTCCGCTCGCTCGAGGCGAGGCAGTCAAACCAAGCAGCGCCCAGCATCAGCTCCTGCTGCAGTTTCCTCCGAAGGGCGCGCGGGGGCGCTGGCCGTTCCTCCTGCGCTTCCGTCCCGTCGACGTTTCTCGGAAGCGGGTGGCGTTCTCGCGAGAGCTGAGGTCTCACCAGCACCGGCGGAAGTAGAATCAACCTCTCTTTCCGGGCGGCCATAGCCGAGGCAGCAGCGGGTAAGAATGGAAGGAGGATCGTAATCTGTTATCATCGGCCCACTGACGGCCGAGACCCCGTTGCAGTTTACCGGGGAGCATGCGGGGTGGAGGGGGCGTCGCGGTGGTTCCTATATTTGAGGCGGGAGGAACCGGTTACTCCGTCGGATCTGCTCACCTCTTTCCGTGGCCGGTTTGGGGCCTGGGAATGCCTGACAGTGGTGCACTTCGCCCCATAATGCTCTCCGGTGGAAGTGCTGTCTGAGGAGGGGATGGGAGGGAGAAAGTGGATAGAAGGCCTGACGTTGGAGCGCATTCCCAGGTTATGAGGACGTAGACGTGGGACTCAGAGTGCTTTTCATCTGTTGCGCGGCTTCCTATATCCAGTAGTACGAGTTGGAGTGTCTGGATGCTTTCCCTTTCCGCATAACGCGGAGCCATATCTCCCAGCGTCAGGCTGATGGAAGTTGGAATCCAACGTCTGTAGGATCACAAATTACCTAACTGCTGATCCAACCTGATAAAGCTGTTCCGTGTGTGTCTTTGAGCCTGACTTTCCATACTACTGCTTATGTTCTCTCAGCGTTTTACTGGGGTATTGAGATGTTTAATTTTACTCCATCCCCGTCTCTTGGGAGTCTGCTGCTTGTCCCAATTATTTTAGTGTTGTAGCTGCCACCGTTAAAAATCCTATGCACACTTTTTTGGGCATAATGCACACTGAACATAGCAAGGATTATTTCTCCTGATAACACATTGCTGCTGGTTTTCAGTTCAGCTGAGCAACTTGAACTTTTATTGCATGAGCGTGAATATATTAGTAGAGCAGACATTGATTTATCGTGGCCAGAATATAGTCAATAATGACTAAGCCAGAATGCTGCTATACCAAATAAATTATTATATGGGCCTTAAGAAATATTGCGCTGAAAGCTTATAACTCCAGTGCTGTGAAAGAAACATTTTACAGGACATCAATAGAGTCCAAGTTATAACTGAGCTTTATATATGTCTTGTAAGCCTGACATTCCAGTGTCAGGCTCACAACCCTGCTCACAGCTCCAAATGTCTCAGACTTGCTTGTCTTAACTTTCTCAGGATATAGCCAAAGTGCAAAAGTATCTTTGAGACCTTGGCTGCTAACATGTTTTTTAGTTTGGGGGCGCTCCTTTCTAATTATTACATTTTTTTGCTAAATACTGTGCATATTTTTTTCCTCCTCTAGTCAAAATGAAGTTCAATCCGTTTGTGACCTCAGACCGCAGCAAGAACCGCAAACGGCACTTCAATGCGCCATCTCACATTCGCAGGAAGATCATGTCTTCTCCCCTTTCCAAGGAGTTGAGGCAGAAATACAATGTCCGTTCTATGCCCATCCGAAAGGATGACGAAGTCCAAGTATGTGTTTTGAGTTATTGATTTCTTCTGCGAAGAATAATGGTTTTGTTTTCAACTAATAAAGGCAATAGACGTCAGCGAGGTAAATGGTTAGTTTTGAAATCAATTTCTAAGCAACATTTTGTGGGCTTCCTTATGCATCAAATACCAAATTCTGAACTGCATGGAGATCAGGCCCCATTCACTCAAGCAGCAATTTTAGGTGGTCACCTTTAATGCAATGTGTGGGTGCTGTCCCGCATAAGAAGCTGTTTTATGCCAGTGTGTGGAAGCAAAAACAGCAAGTGTGTCTGGCCTTTCAGATCAAGTGTGGTTTGGCTGATTGCCATACTATCAAAGCCCTTTAATTTCAATCAATTAAAATTGTGTAAGAGTCATGTCATGCAAACAAATTTCTGCACTCTTCCTACCGCTTTTTCCTGGTTTGTAGTGATGTCCGAATAGGTCAAACAGTGCTTAGTGAAAACCAGAATTGGAAACTGGTATGCAAACAAACTTCAAACTAGAATTTGTTAGCATTTATTGATTGTGCCAGCCGTAGTTTGCCAGATTTGGATATCATAGTGGACTTGCTACTTGCAACCAGGAAGAGGGAAATTAGCCAACATCAGGAAGAGGAAGGTGGCTGTGTTCCCATGGTACAATCCCAATGTCTGGTTTTTACAATCTTGAACTGTGGTCTGAAGTGAACCCTCAGGAGAAGAAAATTAACATAGTAGCATTGTGCTATGGGAAAAGAGCAGAGCGTGAAAGGCATCTTAATCGTCCAAGCTGTCTCCTTGTCTTTGGGATGAAGGTCAGTTACGACAACTTTATCCTCATAGGAATGGGAGGAATCGCTGGAACACTGGGAGTAATGCACAAGCAAGTCAATGAAGGTTTTAAGATTGCCTTCCAGCAAATGGCTGGAAATGGTGCTTTTTTTGGTGTGCAGATTTATTTCTGTTCGAGTGAAAAAACAAATTCAGTTTTCAGATTAGCAATGTACTGTGGGTGCTTGCAATAAAAACTTTTTAACATATAAATATTTAATATTGTATCAGTCTTATTGTCCCTGCATCTAGTTTCCTGCCTGGCCTGTGTAAGAGAAAGTCTTTACTCTTTATTTAATCCAATGCTTAGTGCATGAGGTTCTCTGCTGTAGAAAGGTGATTATGATACCGTGTATAACAATGATACCTGAGAATGTTAAATATTTTTTGTATTTGTAGGTCGTCCGGGGTCATTACAAAGGGCAGCAGATCGGCAAGGTAGTCCAGGTATACAGAAAGAAGTATGTCATCTACATTGAACGTGTACAGCGTGAGAAAGCCAATGGCACAACTGTACATGTCGGCATTCACCCTAGCAAGGTAATCTTGGCTGAGATGGTATGCAAGTGAAATGCTCATGTTTCTTGAATTATTCTGTTAAATAGAGTGCAATCCTGGTAGCTGTAGATAACTGGCGTTACTTACCGTATTTTTCGCCCTATAGGACACACTTTTTCCCCTCCAAAAATGAAGGGGAAATGTGTGTGCGTCCTATGGGGCGAATGCAGGCTTTTGCTGAAGTCTGGAGAGCGAGAGGGGTCGGTGCGCACCGACCCCTCTCGCTCTCCAGGCTTCAGGAAGATATCCGCAAGCCCTGGGAGCCCGGCGGGAGTTCCCGCCATGCTTCCTAGGCTTGCGGATAGCAGCCTGCATCTCAAAGCCTGGGGTGCGCTCAGCAGCGCACCCCGGACTTCGGGCAGATATCTGCAAGCCTGGGGAGCCCGGCGGGAGTTCCTGCCGGGCTCCCCAGGCTTGCGGATAGCAGCTTGTTCTGGGGTCGGGGGAAGCTCGGGCTTCCCCAGCCCCGCACCTGGGGGGGATTTTCCCCCCCCCCTATCCCCCCCCCCAAAAAAACTAGATGCGCCCTATAGGGCGAAAAATACAGTAGTTCTGCAATCAGAACTCTTGTTTCCCCAACAGCATGCATGATCATCAAGAAAAAGAGGCATGTCAGCAGACCAAAACTTGGAACAATCCAAGGATCTTTTTCAAAAAACTAAAACTTTCATATGTGGTGGTTAAAGAATGTAATCCATAGAAAAGTAGCTGTCACTTTACAGCTCTTAATATATACAGTCATACCTTGGAAGTTGAACAGTTTAGTTCCTGAACGTTTTGCCTCCTGAATCTCGCAAATCCTGAAGTGACTGTTCCGGTTTGTGAACTATTTTTGGAAGCTTAACATCCATCGGGGTTTGTGCGGCTTCCAATTGGCCGCAGGAGGTTCCTGCACTCAATCAGAAGCTGTGCTTTGGTTTTCAAACATTTTGGAAGTCGAACGGACTTGCGGAACAGATTCTGTTCAACTTCCAAGGTACAACTGTACTTCATTTAGTGATTATAATGTTGACGTCTTTAGCGTTATGAAAAAATAGAAAATCATAATTGAGAGAATAAGGCATCTGACCTAGCCTAAGTTACAAACTTTACAAAGTTACTGGGATAGTAGAATTTTGATAACTAATTATAGAAAGTATAAATTTCAGTCAGATTAATGAAGCTTATTAGAGCATATCCAGAGGCATAATATAAAGCAGGCATATATCAAGGATTGTCTAGTATATGCTAAACCAGGAAAGACACAAGTAGTGTAGGATGAAAACCAGCTTCAGCAGATTGGTTTTGAACTTCTAGCAGTGCTGATTGGGGGTTGTGTGGAAGTTTTGGAACTTAAGACTTTCTGGCTCTTCAAGTTTGCTCTTGTTAATATGTTGAACATATGTTTAGAACAAATAAAAGCATGTTAACTGTTCCTCTTGAAACTCCTGGTAATTGCTGGGCTTTCTCAATATTTACGGATTGGGATTGTTGATTGCTCCAAAGAGTAGTGCCGATGAGAAGGAGGTGCATCTGGGGCAAAAGCAGAACTTCCATAGCAGTCACACAATCCAGTCTAGTCTGCTCTGTTTCTGCATGACAGAATACCTCCTGATTCTTGTGTGGGCAGGGACTGCATGAACTCACTCCAGATACGCTGTTCTTGGAATATTTTAACTGATTGATTCCATTTTCCCTAAGATTTGGGAAAGTGCAAATTGTGCCATCATTGTGCCAATGCTTGTTCTTCCATAGCAATGGCATTAAAGAAGTTCACTTTTTTTCATCTCATTCAGATTCCACGATGAGAGACTGGATGCTGTTGGGTCTGTTATAGCATTGAATTCAGACAAGATTTGAGAGAGTGATTGTTGGAAGGCCATATTGCCTGGAAGGGCACTGATGGCCTTGGCCATGGTGCTTTGATAAAATAAGTAGCTATCATCTATACATTTATATCAGTGGTGCAGGGATTTTACTGGTTTCTGTTGCCATAATTTGAAGTGCTGATTTTAACATCTAAAACACTTTGTTACATGGGCAGTGTGTACCTTGGAAATCTTTCTTCCTGTGCTTGATGGAGAGTTAGTGAAGAGCTGCTTTCGTTCCCCCAAATACATGGGAAAAATACAGACAATGAGGACATTGTCATGCTTATTGTCTGCATTCCACTTTTGGAATGTGAAATCAGTTTCGTTGTCAGAAATATGGTGGTGATCAAGGCTTGTGGGATGTATCATTATGCTTGTCAGGCATGAAATTAATTTTTTTCTAAGAAAAAGTTGGCATGTTTAACATGCCTTGGTGAAATACTTTGGGGGGGGGGAATTAATAAGGAAAAAAGTGAGACATATGTGCATTGTTCTCTTGGCAATAAGACACTTTACATCATGTTGAATGAAGTTTTAAGGCCTTGCAACAATTTACATACAAGTTGTTGTGGTATATTGAGCCAGTGGGCTAGGGACTGGGAAGCTCAGTTGAGTGACATTGGGCCTAACTTAGGTGGGTTACAAATGTTATCCTTTGCAGGCCTTACTCAAAGCAGCCACCATATATTGTATCTTGGCTGAAGCGTCTTCTTGCTCAGAAACAAGATTAACTCTATGTATGTTATGCCAGTAAGAGTAGGATTTATTTTGAGAAAATTTAAACTGAGACTAGTACATAGCAGAAAGCTGACATTAGTGCCCTGTTACTGTGTGCTGGTATTCTTTCATGCTGTAAAGTGAAGTAGGTAAGTCTTCCAGATGTTTTCTCGCATGAATATTGCTTTCTACCCAGTAATACAGAAGCTATTAAATGAGCTCTCCTAGTTCTGAAATTTGGCCTCTGTCATAAAACTCAGACCAGCCCTCCCATTTTTCAGTTTCCTTCCACTTCCTTCTTTCCACATTTGCAAATTTACCAGGTTGCAAGGTTGGACAGTGTGGGGGAGAGAAGGAAAAAACCCTTTGAGATTAAAGCCCCAAACTGTTTCCTCTGTGACTCATCTAGTAGAAGGAATAAAAATGAATAATTGTTAGAGTTCCTATAATTTTTCGGAAGTAGAGAGTTCAAACATACTCTGAAGCAAATCCTCTTGGCTGCCATTTTCCCTCCTCTCTCCCATCTCCCTCCACCATGCAGCTTGATGAGCCTGGCCCATGATACTGTCAGACTAGAAAGCTGGAGGTGGTAGAGGAACTACCACCAAGATGGAAAATTATTGGAAGAAGCTTGTATTTTTTCTGAGAATACCTCAAAATACTATTAAAATTGCCCATATCAAGTAAGGATAAGCAGTACTTGCATACCTCCAATTTGTAGACACTTGAGGATGAACTATCAGAACTTTTATACTGGGTCATTAGACCAGAAACAATGCTTGCTACTGTTTTTACTGCTTAGGTATCAGTACTGTTATTACTCTAATCAAATTAGATGGAAAAATATCATCTGCATCTGAGTGGTGGGATGAAGCTAATCCCGAGCACCAATTAGGGTATTTGTGCATAATAACCAAATGTTACCTGAGGCCATTATGTTACTGTTGCTTGGATAAATTCTGGCTTCTGCAGGTTGAGAATGGGATGCTTGTGATGGGTGTGCTCTCAGACAAGGTGGTTCATTTTTCAGGGATTGTTTGGGCCTCTGCTAAATTAACCCTTATTAATCCCTGACGGTTTTGCTGGTTATTGGTTGTACATTGTTACACTGGTTGTCTGGTCACATACTGTCTACTGACTGCCTTTTTGGTCAGATATTCCTGGGAGCCTAATGCTGATATCACCAGATAATTGGCTTGCTCCCTATTTAGTACAATTGCCTTTAAAAACCAACATTTCTTCTTAATGTTGTTGCTTTGCTTCAGTGCTCAGGAGATTTCATTTTTAAGCCATGTTCTTTGTTTTACAATAACCATAGTGCATAATTCTGCTCACCATACTTGCCGTAGAGGTAGTGATAAGCCCTAGCTTTGTTCTTAACATTGGAATTAGGGAATGGGTAGGGTGGGATATCACCCTGAGTTTTGTTGTGGTTCTTTAGATGTTTCAAGCATAATATGACAAACAAAAGGCCCAGTCCTTTGCTTGAGTTTAGAGCTGGAGTGACTGTTCCAAATTGTAACTTTGGAAGTGCTTATGGGTTCCCCCAGTCCACTTTCAAACTCCCAAGTGACATTAATTGAGTTTCAGATGCACATTGTGACTGTCATAACTTTGCATGAGTTGTCATAATACTGAAATTATTCAACCCTTTTCTCCTTTCCATCAAATTCAGGAGTGACAGTGAACATTCTGCCCAAGTGTCTGGTGTCAGTAATGGTCGGCTAAGGACTAATAAATTGAGGGTCAATCCAGACAATTGGTCGTATAGGGTGGTTCCATGAACAAGAGAAGTGGTGTTTGGCCTCTTAGGAATAGGTTGCATTTCCTTTAAGGATCACACTTGCCACTTGGGAGTGGAATTAATGTATGGTAGCTAGGTTGTTAATGCCATTCAGCAATTTTCATTTAACAGTCCCTGTTTTCTAGTTAGTTACAAATCAAAGCACTCAGAAGAGAGACTTTGCTGCGCTGGTGTCCTGTTTGTGAAATTCCCTCACTGAAGACACTGGCTGCTTATTTATTTTTGTTCTTGAGTTGTTCTACTGTAGACTTGATAGATTTGGGGGAAAAGTTTTATTTTTCATACTTGCTTTGTTTTTGTTCTCTGAGTTGTATTGACAAGTTTTTTGAGCAGAAAGATGGATATAAATATTTTAATAAAATGTTTCTTTTGACTCCCTAGGTGGTGATTACAAAACTAAAGCTGGACAAGGATCGTAAGAAAATATTGGAACGTAAAGCAAAGTCTCGCCAAGTTGGCAAAGAGAAAGGAAAGTACAAGGAGGAAACAATTGAGAAGATGCAAGAGTAAAATGGACTCTTTTGTGAAACCCATTAAAGTTTCAATAAAATCTAACCTGCAAGTGTTCTCATTTTGTATCTTAACATAAGACAGAGACAGCAACAGCATTAGGTAAGAACTGGCCTTCCTCTGCCAGCAGGAATTATGGAACAAGATATCTAGCAGATTTTCCTTGGCAGGGAATTCAAGTTTTACTCAGCATCTGTTTTGATCTTGCCTTTTCTGCCACTGCAGAAAATGTTGAACGGATAGTTATGCCTGAATCATATTTCTCATTAAGAACATCTGAAACAATCAAATAGCTGTGGTCACATGCAAGCTCTAAGTCCAATTAAATGCAAAAAGGGATTATTTAAAAAAGAATACAGCTTACCACTACAATAAAAAAGCAGGAACACTCATGCGGAGTCCAATGGTTCAGTCTAGGGAGAAGCTAATAAATTACAGGCTTTTTGGCCCAGCAGCAATTCTGAATTAAATGGTGCCTATTAGAGTTATTAAGCATATAGAAAAACTGGTCTTATTGAGGAAGGGATCTGCATGCTTGAGACAGATTATAATAGGTATTCAGTTATATAAATTAAAAGTATTGTTACCTTTAAAAATCATTTGTCAGTAGGCCTGGCCCTGGAGGGTGTAAAGAAGGCTTATAACAAAGGTTCTCAAGTAAAAACAATGGTTGCATGGAACCTCTTGGTTAAACAGCAGGAAACAATGGGGAGGAATAAATTGATAGTTTTCATAACAATGAGAAGCAGTGTGATCCCCCACTTTATAAATTACTCATATATGAGTGGAGTTAGTGTTGAGCTGTAAGTTTTGGGAGAATACCAAGTGATTCAGGATACCAAACAACTTTCCAGCCAGCCAGAGTGAATGGGCAGCAAAATGGCAAATGAAATTCAGTATAAGCAAGCATAAACTGACACATACTGGAACAACAGCAGCAAAACCACAACCCCTTCACTTACATGTTGAAGGCTCTACTAGCTGCAGTTAGCTAGAGAATTATCTTGGTTGTGGTGGATAGCTCAGTGAAAACCTTGTAGCAACACACATGATAGAAGGTTAAGGGGGTGTCAGGAGAATTCCACGCATGCAATCCAATTGGTGCCTTGTGTTCACAGAAGGGCCTTTGAGCCAGCAAATACCTCTGGTAACCAGACATTGGGGATTCTATTACCATTATTTGCACTGCCTAAATATATTCTAAAACTGGGAAAAGTGAAACCAAAATGATGCACCTGGACAAGAAAGCTAAATACTTGGGTTTTTAATTTGAGGGGTGAGGATTGCATCATTTTGTAATTTGGACATAGTAGGGCAAAAATTGATAAACTGTCCTACTAACTAAAATCCACAGTGGCCCAATGAAATAAATTGCAAATTAAGACAAACCCTAAGAATGAAAATCAACTTCTTGGGAGTTATGTTTAGCCTGGAAAAGAGACTTAGAGATGCTATGATGATAAGTAAAGGTAAAGGGACCCCTGACCATTAGGGCTGCCACAAGTTTGAAGGAATTCAAATTATAAGAAAGGAGATTCTGACTAAGCATTAGGACAAGCTGTTTGACCGTGGAACGGACTCGGAAGGTGGTGGATTCCTCTTTTTAAATAGGTTGGATGGCCATCTGTCAGGGATTCTTTGCTTGTGATTCCTGCACTGCTGGGGGTTTGAGTAGATTACTCTTGGGATCCCTTTCGACTCGACAATTCTGAGATTCCTTTAAAAGCAGTAGGTCTTGAGCGACCTTGCAACGAACGAGGTGGCGCTAGGCATGGGTGATAACAAGGCACAGCACTGGGGCGGGAGGGAGGGAAAGCTGAGGCTGTGCATGCCCCCGCCCGCGTGTGGGAGGCGACGCAGAATAAGGACACGGGCGGGCGCAGTTCCGAAGGGAACGTGGTTCGTAGAGAGCGCGTAGGGTGAGGGGAGCTTCCACGGGCACAGCGGACCGCCGAGAGAGCGCATGCGCAACCGCCGCTCGCATCCGGATTCGCTCGCTGCTCAAAGTGGGCGGGGAAAAGGAGGGAGAGCCTCCTCGCGTGCGCCGTCCCCTCACGCTGCGGGAGCCCCTGATTGGCTGGTACTCCCGGGAGAGGGCGTGACTTGCGAGGTGGCGTAGAAATCGGCCATAGTGGAGGCGGCGGCGGAGGCCGGAGCTCCGTAGTCGGCGGAGGGAGGGAGCGAGCAAGAACCGGCCATGGCGTACGGCGGCCTCGCGGTGCCCATCACCGTCATGAGCGTGTTCTGGGCGGTGGTCGGCGGCGTCGTGCCGTGGTTTGTGCCCAAGGGGCCTAACCGGGGGTAAGTGCCCGGAGGCTTCGCGGGGGCCGGGACGTTCTCGGCAAGGGAGACCGGTGGCGGGCGGCCCTTTTCCAGGAGGCCTGGCTGCCCCAACCGGCCGGCCGTGGGAGCTTGCAGTGGTCTGGCTACACCTCCGCCTCCGTCTGCCTAATAGCCGTTTTCCTGGCCTGGGAGGGGAACTAAAGCGGTTTTTCCGCAGTTCGCATTTTTCCACGGCCTGTTGTTCAACGTTCTCGTTGGATGCGGCGCAGTGAACAACTGCCGTCGCGCAACCCCAGTTGCGGCCTTCCTTTCTTACTCCCTTGTGCCTCCTCTTCCTCTTCCTTTTTATTTTCTTTTCTCTCCCACCTCCACCCCGCTTCCCGTAGCAGCCTCGACCCTGCCAGCCTTTCTAGGAGCTTCTGTGCGGCACTGGCACTTTGTGAGTGGCAGGTGTCAATTCAGAAGTAGCTACACTTGCGAAACGGCTGGAATTCCCTTGAGATTTCCCAGCGTCGACCCCCTTTTGTTTTAGTATCCATCCCTTGCTAAGTTAACCTGTTTCAAATGGAGCAGCCCCCGAGTCAAATGCACTGTTTTGCGTTATCTCTTGAAACGGAATATTGTTTGAGATATTCTGGGAATAGCTGCTTTGCAAAAGAGGGGTCAGATGTCACAGTCATTTTCACAACCATGTCGCAGTCTTGTGACAATTATTTTTTCCGTCTGCTATGTGTAACTCTTTCCCCTAATTCGAGGACTATGAGGTGGATAAGATAGTTCCGTTTGTAATTAATGCATTAACCAAACTGCTGAATTCCTAACTGCATTCTGGTTGTTCATCCTGGAGGTTTTCTTTGTGATTTGAAATAAGATTTTCCTATTGAACCACATTTTCCTCTCTGATAACTTCCTCTTCCAGTGCCATTGAGGATTTTCTTTTTCTACATTTCCATTACTGGTGCTAAATGTCCAGCTAGGATTACCAGCAACAGTACTAGTTTATTTCTTTGAAATGTATAGATAGTTTTTCAGCGCAAAGCAGTGAATGGTAACATATGGGGCAGGAAGGCAGTTAGACATAAGAGAGAGCAGCACAATAACACACAATTAGCAGTTGGTGTCTTGATAGTAAGTTGCATTATGAGTCGGGTTTAAGAAGTGGGCCTGAACTGTGTTTGTGTTTCTGGCATAAGCCATGATTGATGCTAAGATTGAAATTAGCTTCCATAGCTAGAGGTTGTCAACGTTTTCCCTTCTAAACAAGAAAAATTAATTGTGTGGCCTGCATTTCTGAAAGCACTTTTCCACTCAATGTTCCCAGCTTTACATTTATTGAGGCAGGGGGATTTCCTCCCCACATACTTAACATGCTTGAAATGATTTTTTCACTGCATTCTCTTTGTCTTGAATTAGTGATTCAACCATATAATGAAATGTGAGCAGAACTAAGTGCAGCTCAGCTCAGTGCTGCATTTTATGCTTTTAAGGTGTTGGTTAGATACACCAGAGTAAAAAGTGTTCCCTTTTAATTCACATCGCTACCTAGGCAAGAGGCCTAGGCAGTAGTATCCCAGCATCCAACTTGTGATATCTATTTTGAATTTATATTTATTCATGCAAAGGTTTCATCTCCTGTCCTGATTTGAAGACCTACTTCACTTAGTGGTCTATATTGTTTTTAGCATTGGTACTAACAGCCTCTTACTTTGCAAACAGGGTGCTCTAAATCCTTGGTGGGTCAGAATCTAGCACTGGTGGGTTGAGGACAGGACAACAGATCTGGGTGCAAAGATTATGACAGATGGTGCTTTAGGATCATATTTATTAAAATATTGATGGCCTGCCTTATATGCATTGATCTCAGGGCAGGATACACAATGCATTTAAAACAATCATTCAGTTATATAGGTTCAAAATATGTTGCTTGAAATAGGAGAGAGGGAAAAATTAAACCCGAGTTTCTTATGGTGCTCATTAATCTTATATGATACTGAATTTCACAACTGGGATCATGGAGTAAGCAGAACCTTGAGAATTGATTCTAAACAATTATATGTGTTATCTGAAACTACAGCTGTGGGGTAGCTTTAATTTAATGCGAGTACTGTAATGACCAAGAGACTTGAGTTGTGAACCTAGAAATCACTCGTTCAGGTACTGTATTATTATTGCAATAGATTTACATTGAATCATCCTCTGTCTGCATGTGTAAAAAAATTGAGAAACTATTCAGCTGTGTTTCTTTTCTTTTGTCCAAAGAAAGTCTGTAAATATTGCTTCCATTTTGTCAACCATTTCTTTCTTCCCTTTCTTTCTACAGTGTTATTAACACAATGTTGGTGACATGTGCTGTCTGCTGCTACCTCTTGTAAGTATCCATTTTTCTCCTTTCAGTCCAGATGTAGCCAAATCTTTGATAACACAAAACTACAATGCCTTTTTTATTTTAGTAACCTGGCTGGGTGTCTGATGTGATTGGCTGATTTGCAAAAATATGAACATACTATGTAGGATAAAGAACTTTATATAGTTCTCTGATGTAAATCAATTGTTAGTTCTTAATCAGGGTGTCATAAATAATGGGAACATTAAGTTTTCTATAATAGAGTTGACTGTACATGAGTCTTTTGGGATGCAGAAATTGAAGCCTATCACCCTTCTGATTTCTGTGCTGTTTAATACTTAATAGATGTGCTTCCTCCTTTTCTAGGAAATGTGTTAAAACCATTTCTGTTTCCTGTATTTCTGCTTTAAAATGACTTTTCAGAGTATTGCTAAAATAGTAAAGTATAACAAAATTTTCAGCCTAGTTTTACCAGCTACCAGGCTCCTAGTTCAACAATGCAGCTTATCCACATGGGAGTAAACTGATCTTCTGTACTAACAGGAAGGTAGTCAGCTAGAATACCATTGTGTAGTGCTAGTTTAATCTGAAGAATTTGCCTCTGCTTTTGCTTACACAAAGTCTAGATTGATCATCTTGCAGAGTTTACAGTCAGCATGCTTCCATCGAGAACTGCCTTGCTTTAGCTAGACTACCCTGGGGTATAGGCCTGTTTGTGTTTGGTTTAGTGCTAGGGCAAGCAAGTTTTGTGCAAGTACATCCTGCTTGTTTATGGTTCAACAAACCCAAAGACTCATGGATGTGAAGCTGTGACCTGGCTAACTTAAAAATGCATCACACCAGGATGTCTTTGTTTTTCCTTTGCTTTTATTCAAAGCACAAATATAAAAGCATGTAGGCAGTAAAACGTTCTGACAACTTAAGGTTAGTCATTTACAGGCATGGACGTTTTTTCTTTTTTGCTAAGCAGGTAGATCAAAAAGCTGTTTTATCCCAAAATTCCTTGCTATCATTAAACATCCTGCCAAATACATGACTTTGAGAATACTTTCTGCATGGACATCCAGCCATAAAGAGTTCTAGAAAGCAGTTGTCGTGGTAGTATGTTGTCCGGGAAAGAAGGAAGAAGGGGTTGCTACTAAACCAGGAAAAAGGTGGATAAACACATTGACCTGGTGTCGGCACCCAATATAGTGAGGCGTTTGCTGGGGCCTAAGCCACCACAGCAAAGCTGTTGCTTTGCCCTCCTCCTCCTCAGCTCCTCCTACCACCTGGGCCTCAGGCAGCAGTGATTCTACATAGGAGAACCTCTCCTTCTGCTTGTTAACTTGTTGTGATCTGGTTTGCTGGGTGGCTTTGGCAGCAGCCATGACACTATAGTAGACTACAGTAGAGCTTGTAGAACTGTAGTAGAGCTTGCCTCCTGGCCTATTACAGAGCCAGTGCTATTGCCATGGGAGTGAATAGTATTGCTCATGGAGAGGAGCTGGTGGCTGCCCCTTAACCTTGTGCTCTCAAGGAAACTTGCCTGGCAGTACCAGGTGAGTGTAAGCTGGCAGCTGCAGCACTTCTGCCACGTGGGGTCCCAAGTGACAGCACATAAGCCTCCCTAAGGCCCCCCCACCAGCCCTAAAAAGTGGAGCTAGGATTCACTACACAGCAAATATAGCAGTCAGAACTAGCTATGGGGTACAACTGTGTAAGTGATACTAACCCATTCATGTCTTTGTAAAATTTGCTTTCGAAAATAAAATAACATTTCAGAACACCTGACTCAGATAGTATCATGAGACTTCCAACATCTTAACCCACATGAGAGCCTCCTGTGTTGTTGGGATCAAGGGCTGAGTGCTGACCTTGCAGGGCTGTACAGAGGCTATACAGTTCCTAGATCCCTGGAAAGAGGGAATTTTATTTATTTATTTATTTATTTGTTTGTTTATTTGTGCGTGTGTGCGTGCCCCACCCATCTTGCTGGGTTTCCCCAGCCACTCTGGTTGGCTTCCAACAGAATATTAAAAACATGATAAAACATGAAACATTAAAAACTTCCCTAAACAGGGCTGCCTTCATATGTCTTCCAAAAGTCAGATAGTTGTTTATTTCCTTGACATCTGATGGGAGGGCATTCCACAGGGCAGGTGCCACTGCCGAGAAGGTAGTGTTGTACCACTCTGAGGAATGTAGCTCTGAGGTGACTAGAGGTCTCCTAACAGCTCCCTGCGCCCTTAACAAACTAGTTTCCAATACAGTGGTACCTCGGTTTACGACCAGTCCAGTTTATGAATTTTTCGGTTTACGAACTCCGCAAACCAAGAGTGTCCTGGTTTGTAAACTTTACCTCCGTCTATGACCGGAATCCGAACGGTGGAAGGGCACTGGCGGCAGGAGGTCTCATTGGGGAAAGTGCGATTCGGTTTACGACTGGTTTCAGTTTACGATTGAGCGGATTAAGGTCGTAAACCAAGGTACCACTGTACAGTGCTTTAGAACTGCAGGCGGGGCCTAAGTGTCATGGTGCACAGGGCTTTTTGCAATACTCCCTTTGTGTAAATAGGGTCATCTTTACTACAACAACAAAAAAGAATCCAGGTCTACAAAGCTAGAATTATAGTACCTGTAGCTCTGTGGAACTAGTTTTTTCTTTTCTTTTTAAAAAAATGTTTATAGGATTAAGGTGAAAAGTAAGATGTTTGAGGAAAAAATGAGATGGGATGGAGATAAGGAGTCAAGGGAGGAACACAGAGATCCTTTTGAGCGAACTCCTTTTTTTAATCTTTTTCTCCCCCACCCATCCATGTGTTTTCTTTATGAATCTGATACCAGCTAAATCAATACAACTATGTATGTGGTGGGAACAGCTTGGTGCTCATATATAGCTTCAGGGTAATTTTCCACAGTTGTGAAAACATACAAAGGCTGCCCATTGCAGTCCACTTGCACTTCCATGGCTTGGTACAAATTTATCATAGGCTTTGATAAACAGTGTCCGCATTCACAACAACAAGTGAGAAAATAGCATCTTGCAGTGTGGGACATGATTACAACTGGACTTCCATGGGAGTGGCTTTGGGCTTAGTTTGCATTTTCACAGAGCCCCATTTATGAGTAAGCACTGCTGCTTGCTGAGAGGACCATGTTGTATACACTTTCAAGGAATAAAAATCAAAACCACTAGAATGCCTATACTGCGCAAATATAATTGAAAAAAACACATAAACGTCATAGGCTGTATATTAACAATTGTAAAGTTATTTAACTAGTTCTCAAAATTAGATACAGCTTCTCATGTCAAAATCAACATCGAGACATAACATACTAAAATGTAGCTTATTCAGTTGACCACCGAGTCCACCGAGTTTTTTTACAATTTCAAGGAAACAATGACTAGCTCTGTCTTCCTCCTCCTTGGAACCTAAACTAGATTAAATCCTGTTATAACCACCTTCAGTAGCCACTATGGGCTACATATGTGAATGGCAGTACAACAAATGGATCTTGTCATCTGACATTCCAAACATAACTTCTTCTTGTTTTTAAAATAGTACTGCACTGCTCAAACAAACCCTGTATCAGTCATTATATGTTTTGATTCAATACGGAGTGTAGGGCAAGGACATAAATGGGCCCTGGTCAACCGCTTTAATTATCTTCTGTAAATCTAAAAATTACAGTATGCAATGATGCAGGAAGGTGTCTTCTCAATAGAGTAGAAGGAAGGGAAGCTGCATATATAAAGCTTCTGTTGATATCTAGGCTTCCTTTTGACTTGGGCCTCCCTTGTCCTTGTGAACAATCAGAATTGGTGAAGGTGACATCAGAATGGTGCAGAATTCCTAAGCTGTAGAGCCAGATAAGCTGGCCCTGCCTAACAGTGGAAGTTCAGCGGTTCTTCCTCTGCTTCCCAAGCAAGAGCAGTACATCTTCTCCTTCACCTCTTTAGCTATGTATTTCAGCTCAGTTTCTGCACATCTATTCTGTAGGTTAACACCAAATGCTAATCCTTATTTTCAAGGGAGATTTAGAATGCAATTATGTTAACTGATTTTCTCCCCCAAATAATTATGTGTGGCTACTATTTCATAATAAAATCTCCACTTCCCCCATGATTTAAATATTTCTACTATTTTGGAACAGGTGGGAAGCGTGGCATCCAAAATCAATGGTAATTGTGAATGGCAGTGCTTTTGGCAACACTGAGATGTTACTAATGTAGCATATGCATTTTGCATATGTCTTCGTTGCTACTGTTGTAATAGTTTTTTTCATTACATATCCTTCATATGTATTGATGGGCAAAATGTTTTATGGCAGTCTTGGCAAAGAGCACAACTTTGTGGTTCTCTCGTTCGTCAGTTCTTGGGACCTCCACCCATCAAATATAAAACAAAGTCTGAATCTGGGTGCTGATCATTAAGGCTGCCTTGTAATTTCTGTCTTGAGTAATTTTATGGCAAAGTTGCTTTTGAAAATGAAACGGCATTCACCTTGTACCTAGTAGCACAGCTCTGGGTAGGTGAATTCTGTATTCAGAGTGCACTTATAACTTGTTTGCTTTCATCATGTATACAGTAGTACTTACAGACTCCGCTAACCCAGAAATAGTACCTCGGGTTCAGAACTTTGCTTCAGGATGAGAACAGAGATTGTGCTCCGGCAGCATGGCAGCAGCGGGAGGCCCCATTAGCTAAAGTGGTGCTTCAGGTTAAGAACAGTTTCATGTTAAGAACGGACCTCCAGAACGAATTAAGTACTTAACCTGAGGTACCACTGTACTAGAAATGGGATGCGAAATCTGTATCCCCTTTGGATGTGGTTGGACTACAACTCCCATTGTCCCTAACAGCCTGTTGGGGCTGATGAGAGCTGGAGTCCAGCAACATCTGGAGAGCCATATGTTAACTACTACTGTACTAGATAATGGTGAGGATACCAGTGGAAAATATTGTAATGGGCTTACCTGAAATCTGCAGGAATCAGTACTACTGTGGCCCGAAACTGCCCTATGCTTGCTGCACAAAACATCCATTTTTGGTTTAGGCACAACTAACTTGCATGCTTGGGGGTGTCTTAACCTCCACCAGGAAAGAAGCTGTGGCTAAGGTTTGTGGGAGCTCCATGATTAATCTGGAAAAAGGATAGCTTGCCTCTTGGTAACATGAAAGATTACATATAGTAGCTGTACAGATTGCCCTGTTATGTGTTTGTTTTCTACTGTTATAGTACCTTATTTTCTGATTTTCAAAATTTGGGGCAATTTGGGTTGTGTCGAACTAAGTCGTACTCAGAGTGGACTCATTCAAATTAATGAACCTAAGTTAGTCATGCTTATTAACTTCAGTTGGTCCACTCTGAGTAAGACTAGCATTGGATACAACCCTTTGTAATAACTTATCAAAAATAAATCTGATTATCATTTGAAAAGGCCAAATAACAGGCACCACAAGGGGAGTTTATTTCAACCTATGGCATCCTGATAAACCTATAGGAGCGTATGTGTTCTTTCTGTTTCCAAAATGTCTACGTTCAGAGAACCCTTTTCACATTGACATGCCTGTCACAGAACCTCGTGTGTAACTGAGAATACGTTCCACACTCCATTGGAGCAGGAAACTGACTGGCCGTGCTTTTTGGTCTTTGCTGTTACCCCTTGAGAACTGAGCACGTGCCATAGAATGCCTTCATAACTGTTTGTGGCTGTACATTGTGGAGGAAGATTGGTAACAGCAGAGAAGCTGCCTTTCAGAAAATCTTCTGCCCTTTGTTGATTGCTTCTGAAGAACCCCATGTGTTCTCTGGGACACAGTATGAAAAGTGCTGACCTATAGCACGCTCTAAGCAGAGCAAACAGTAAGCAAACAAGCAAAGATGTATGCTGGTTATATAAAGAGAAAGAGACAGTGTATGATATACACACTGCTACGTGACTATTTGATATGGGTTAAGCTTCCTTCTGGTCACAAATATGTCAGTTGGGACTCCAAACATGAGTAATAATATCTGTAGAATAATGGTCGGATAGCTCAGTTGGTTAGAGTGTGGTGCTCATAATGCCAAGGTTGCAGGTTTAAACCCTGTATAGAACAGCTGCATTATTCCTGCATTGCAGAGGGTTAGACTAGATAGTCCTCAGGATCCCTTCCAACTCTACAATTCTATGATTACATGATTTCAAGGGAAACTACTGGGATCAAAGAGGATGTCATCCTATATCTGTAGCAATTCATGATGAAAATGCTAGATTTTGCCAGGAGTCCTGTTAGTAATCAGTGTTGAAAGTGTGCATTCATTTTGCTGTGGCTGTTTAATCTGTAAAATTAAGAGCAGTACTGAAATTTGACCAATGAACTCTGAATAGGATTAATCCTCTATTGCTTGTCTCTGTCTGCTATGGCTTTTCCTTCTCTCTCCCAGCTGACCTGTGTTTCATTCTGTGGTCGAAGCATCCAGGTTTGTGTGGAATTTTCCATGACTGCCTAAGCACTCTGCATCTGTAGCAGCTCGCATTACAAAGCCGCTTTGCTCTTCCTCCTCCTTCTATAGCATTCTAGAATTAGCAGTTAGATGTGCCTGTGTGTTCACAAAATGTTTTGTACACTGAACATTTAGCTACACAGTAACGTTGTACAAATTAGAGATTCTTAAGCCCTTTCTTATTTGCCGTTGTTAACATACCAAATATGTAACCCAGAAATAAATGTGTTGCAGTTTTCTAAGTGTTTTCCGTGCTACAAAATGTATTGTGTGCTCCTGGGGCATTGAGTCCTCCTGCTTCGCTAATATGGTCACTGCTCTGAGAAGTATGTGTTTTGTTCTATAGCCATTGCTAGTAGCTTCACAAACTCTTAAAAGACATTCTGTGTTAGGTTGTCATAAAAGATACATGGGTAGAAGATTTAAGCTTTTTTAAGTATAACATTGATGCAAAAATCCCCTGACGCTTGTCTCCTGCACCTAATGTATGTCCACTAGCAATGTCAATGTCTAAACAAGACACACCAACCCTGTGAAACTACAATTAGAGCAAGAGAAATGATGGGTCTGACAAATAGGGCTGCCGAGTGACTGTATTTTTAGGTTGCCCTTTAATATTGGAAGAAACCAGTCAGACCTGCAACAAAATGTTACCCTCTGGAGTGTTCATGTTCAGTCAGTCGTGCCCTTCTCCATACTTAATTCCATTACTCCTCACATCCAGTTTTCCAATTGTCTCTTGTCATTCAGCATTCTGTGTTCAGCATGCTCTGTTCTTATTAGGTTGTTTTACCAGGTTGCAAACCTTCTGGTTTCTCCAGGCCTGCTCATATGCCCTTTTTATGTGTGGAAGGTGCCTTTGGCTACATAAACAACAGCACTCACCTCTGAACATGAGAACTAGAGGGAACCAGTAGGTCCCGGCATCAAAATGTAGAGAGCTTGTTTAAGGTTCAAGTCTTTCCACTCCCATCCTGTCCCTCCCCCTGGCTTTCTGTCTTGTCTCCCCCAACAGTCAGTCAGCATTCTTTGCCGACAAAGCTCTCCTCATTGGACTGTTTTTTCTTCCTCAAGGTGTAATCAACACTGGTGCACAGCCCCAGCTACATAGAAAACTTGGATGTCTCCTTTGATTTCTATGAGTAGCTTTCTGTTCCATCACTGGGGAAATTAAAAAAAATAACTTCTCAGAGTGATCCTGGAAATTGCCTATTTAGACAAAGAGGTGGTCACTGTACATTACCACGATATTTTATGAAGGGGTGGTATAGAAATAATCTTCAGGGGAACCTCTAATTTGCTGATACCTCCCACTTATACATGGGTAGTGTGGTTCTGGTTGCATAAGTGTGAGCACTACCAGACTTGAAATCATAATTCATATGTAGATCAGCCTTCCTCCATTTGTTTTCTTTATTACAGTTCTCATCGTTCCTGACCATTGGCCATGCTGGCTGGGGCTGAGGGGAGTTGTAAAACATATGGAGGAGCCCTAGGTTGGGGGAGGCTGATAGAAATGATGCTGTTACATATTGAACTTCCTGGGTGATGGCATGAGTTAGAGCACTTTTTTAAACAGTGAAAATGGAAGAGAAGCTGCCTAGTTAAAACATGAGAATTACTTGAAATGAAGTAGGGCAGTACACTTTGATTTATGGGCAGTTGCTCAAACTTTTTATGGCTATTTTCAAAGTTTAATTTTGGTAACGTTTTGTTTGGGCACTAGTTTTAAGTAACTGTTACCATTCTATCTCTTCCTTGGGTATCCTGATAAATTTTGGTCATTCTGTTAATAGTCTGCTCTTGTCTTGCAGCTGGCTGATTGCAATCCTGGCTCAGCTGAACCCTCTCTTTGGACCACAGTTAAAAAGTGAAGTAATTACATATCTAAGGTACCACTGGCCTTAACCGATGTGCTCTTCTACTGCAGTTTGTGGACTGGGTAAATATTGTCACTTTTTAAATTATTTATTACGTTTACATCCCACTTTTCCTGCAAGGAGTTCAAGTTGGTAGACATGGTTCACCTCCCATTTTATCTTCACAACAACCCTGTAAGGGTTACAGTGAGTATTTTCTTTTAAACCCATCCAGATGGGCAGGGTACAAATAATAAATTATTATTATTATTTTATTTTATCGCTCAACATGCAGAAAAAGCCACGGCATTTTATTGAGTTGAGGATAGTTATCTCTCAAGAAGAAACCAACTTGCTTTGTTGCAGAGATTGCAGCAATAGAACTTGTTGATCTTGTCATAATTTCATGTGTGATTGTTATAAATGCTAGTGCCTCTTTGACCCCTATCTCAATGATTGCAGTGTACTGGATTATTTAGTACAAATGTTTATATAACCAGTGGAATTGGTACTTCAACTCCCAGCACAATTTCCATTCTTTCTCTATTGCCATTTTCTCTTTAATGAAAACTTGGACTCCCATGGTTTTGGCTCATGCTGCAAGTTTTTTCTCCATGCCATATTCCATGTATGTTGCAGAGCTACAGAAATGCAAATTCCAGTTTCTGTTAATGGGTTTCTAGAAAGAGAGCTGTGTTAGTCTCTCGCAGCAAAAGAAGGGAAAGGCTTATAGCATTTCATTATGGCATAAAGTATGGTGGACTTCTGAATCTGATGAAGTGGACAGTGGTCCATAAGAGCTTGTGCCTCAACAAATATGATGGTCTTTAAGGTGGAGTAGCCTACGTGGTGCCCTTCAGTATTTGATCGAAAATAAAAGAATTGTCTGCTTGCATGGGAGTGAGAAGCAATTGTTCCTATGCAAGCAAACAAACGGCACTGGCTCCCTTTTCTTCCTGCCTATTGCCTTACTTTTCCTAGAGTCAAAAAGAGCTTTTGCTCTAAGGGGCATTAATCAATTATCCAGTGTTTATTCTGTCTACTTATTTAATATTGAACAAAATAGCTGTTCCCCCAAACCTCCTGTATGAGGAATGTGTTATATATGGGGGGGATACTATTCTCTCTGCTTTAGTTCAGTGGTTGAACATTGCTGTTGCAATGTTGGCTAAGGCCTGACAGGGCTGTGGGTTGTTTTAGTAAGTCTTCGTCTCTCAATGCACCAAGAAGTTTGCCATGCGAACAATTACAGCAGGAAGCAACTTCAGGAATGTGGATTCTGTAATGGTGAAACTCAATAGTTCAAAAGGGTTCTACCTGCTGTTTTATCTTGCAGCTCTGATTCACCTTAATAACTATAATTTCCTCTGTTTGAAAAAAGCTGAATAGCAGAGGACAACTGGTGGCTGATGTTATGCTTTAATTGTCTGCAGTTAAGCTTCCTTGAAACAAAGCTCTAGTGTTTTCAGATCAGGATTGTAATGAATTGGGATAGTGACAGGCCACAGTGAGCATAGGGAGCCTGGTTTCTCTTTTTTTAGCAACTCATACAAGCTGGCAGTAGTCTTGTATTTTACAAAGAAAGGCCTCGTGCAACACAGCAGTGAACCTGGCTGTATCTGCTTGTTATAGTGCAGTGCATCCTGCCAAGTAACAACTTGACTTGAAAATTAAATTGGTGGTATATCAGTAACTAAGGAATTGGAATTAACTTGGAGGTGGCAAAATTTAGCCTTGTTGCTCAAAGATGATATTCTGGCACTAGGTACTTGGTTTCTGCTCTTAATTTTTTTTGATACTGCTAATACCAGTGGACTCTAGCTGACAGTTTGTATTGACTTATTACTGCATTTAGCACAATTTGTTCACGTTTTAGTGAGTAGAGTCTGGAAAGTAAGCCTTTCAAGATCCAAATGGATCTTCAACTATTAGTGTAAAATTTTCTTTGCAGCAACGGTGATGCTTAGTATATTAACACCTCCCTGCAATAATTTAATTAATAGCTGAATTTAAAATGCCACTGAAAGAAACTAAACTGCTTTTTTGCTTTGCAGGATATGAAGAGATTTTCTTTATGTAAAGCCCTGTTGATCCAGATGCCTTCTAATGTACTTTGAATCCGACCACGTCTGCTCAATGCCTTACTGTTTGTTCTATTACAAGAAATGTTTGCCTAATCTTGTTTTTTCACCTATGCAAGTGCCTAATAGATACCTATATTTCTTCTCAGTACAATGTTGTGCTTGAATTTCAAGTATTATAAATAATATTCCATCCCTCTTCTCTGCACTGACAGTGGCTAGATGGAATTGATAATTGCCTCTGAGCATTTATTTGCCTTACCAATTTTTATACTAGACTGTCTACTGATCCAGTTTACAAGCACAGTCTGAATGCTGTGTCTGATAACTTTAAGAAATATGATTGTGTTCCTCAAATCTGAAATAAAATTCTTTTCTTCTTAATGTGGTCTTCTGGCTTTCTTTAGAACACATTGTTCTTGCATAAGCATATTCAGCACTTTTATAACATCTGAAAAGTTAGGGACTTAATGATTGGTTGCATGCCTGTGTGGAACAGTTCAGTTGCTTCACTGAAGTTTTGCCCCACCCTTCATGAAGTGTGTATGCTGTGAGAAATACCCACTATGGGAACTTGGATACTTTCATAGTGTTTGAATGGAACTGCAGTACAAATAGTGCAATTGTTCCTTAAGCCATATTAAGTTCAGGATAGAATTTACAAATGTTTATGAAATAATGAAGTGACTGGGTAACCCGCATATAATTTGCTTCATCAGCTGGTTTGCTTAGAAGCATATATGGTTACAAAGCACCTTTTGTGACGTTTTTGTGCATGGCAAACTTCTAAAGTGATCATGCAAATGTCGTATTGTGGGAGTGGCTGTGCTTTTGAATGTGCTTGTGAACGGAATTCTGAACACATGCATGCTCATGGCTGGCAGCTGAATGTTTAAAGAGACTCATTGCAGAACGTTGCTAGAGCTGACAATGATGGGAAAGTCCTAGCTGGGGGTGTTTGGAATTAGGAAGGCTTGTTTGTGCACAAGTCAGCAAGTAATCCATATGTAAACAAGTTATTAGACTGCTGTAAGGTCCTCTTCAAAAATAGCACTGTAGGAAAGTTATACGGATGACTGAATGTGGGATTACTAAGCGGTGAGGTATGGTTTGGTAACAAGCTCAAATCCTTGCAGTGGACACATAGCCAGGGAAAGGGAGCTAATAAACCTTTGCCGCTTTGAGTGACATCCAGTTGTGGCATCCTGCTTGTGCAACAGACTACCATGTGCACAAAGGGGCATTTTTCTTTCCCTAAAGGTAAAGGGGCCCCTGATGGTTAGGTCCAGTCACACTCTGGGGTTGCGGCACTCATCTCGCTTTACTGGCTGAGGGTGCCGGCGTAACCTTCTGGGTCATGTGGCCAGCATGACTAAGCTGCTTTCTGGTGAACCAGAGCAGCGCACGGAAACGCTGTTTACCTTCCTGCCGGAGCAGTACCTACTTATCTACTTGCACTTTGACGTGCTTTCGAACTGCTTGGTTGGCAGGAGCAGGGACCGAGCAATGGGAGCTCACCCCATCGCGGGGATTTGAACCGCCGACCTCCCTTCCCTACAGCCCCCATAAATCTGTTTTGGAGGGTATAGGGAACCGCAGGGGCCAGGAGGCAGTGGAGGAAGGGAAAGTCGTGTTGCATCCACTGGCACAATGTTACAACTCACCTTACAAAGTTGTGTTTGCAAAAGAGCAAGCAATGAGAAAGAAGCACCAAACCCAAAGCCTGGTGGCGATTTCCACAGAAGCACAGCTCTTAATGCCTTCCTGTGAGGAGCAGCATCATGACACTAGAAGCACTTGCAAAGTTAAGCACTGGGGAGGAATGCTCATTTTTGCTCTGCAGTATCTTCAGTTGTGTACCTTTTAGAACAAAAAAATCCCTTGAACCTATTTTCTATAAATTGTCGCTGTATATTGTGGCCTGCAGACGATGGTTTCCACCAGTCCCAGTCAGCCAGTGATGATGGGAACTGTAGTCCATAAATATCTGGAGGACCACAGGTAACCTATCCCTGCCATAGCAAATGCTCGGCCGAATCCCTCTTCCTCCTTTCTCCTGCGAGCTCGCCGTGCGGCTCGAAACTAGCAGCTGACACCGCCGTGCCTCTCGGGCTCGCCGCCGCCACTCCGAGCTGAGAACAGAACGTTCCCTTCCTTCTATCCTCCCCCGCCCTTCTCACTTGAAGCGGTCACGTGAGAAGGGAAAACAGTTTCTGCGGCCGCTGATTGGCTCTCGGCTCCTCGCTCTCTGATTGGTGGCCTTGGCTTCCTCACTTTCTGCCTTCTCCTGGCTTTGCTTTTCTCTTTCCCCTCCCCCGGTTTTTTTTAATAAAAAGCCCACGTGATGGGGGCGAGTCACGCGATTTCCGGGAACCCGTCAGGAAGGGACATAAACAAAACAAACCCCAGAGCGGCATGGAGGGGCCGGGCCAGGGCTGGAGCCTCAGCAGAAGTGGGGGCCCCCACTGAGACACCCCCCATTACCCCGCTGGGACGGGGCGCCAGGTAAGGGGCCGAAGGGTGAGGCGGAAAAGTCTGGAGCCCCTGAGGCGGAGGGTGGGGGGCAGGAGCTTGAAGGGGGTGTAGCGGTGGCCGTAATGCCCCAGCGCGGAAGGAGGGCAGAGAAGCGGCGCTGAAAGTCCCAGCAGTTCCCCGAAAAGGCCCGGGCTGGTGGGAGGCAGGAGGAGAGAGGCGGGGTTGCCGTGCACCCCTTTTTGGGGGGGGGTGCGGGGAGTTTGTCTTGCTGTTGCCCCCGGGAGGCGAGAGTCCTCTGCTGGGGAGGCTGCGGGGGAAAAGAGCGATCGTGTCGGGAGGAAAGATCTAAAGTTGCTGTTTCTTCTGCCGCAGCTTTTGCTTCGGAAAGGGGGCGTGGAGGCAGCTGCGGGAGCAACTGCTGGCTGGAGGATTAGGCTTGGTGTGTGTGGTCTTTACTCAAGGAAGGAGGGCAAGGGGCTGCGCGCCCCCGGAGCGCCCCCTTAATCCTAGCAGCGATTGTGCAGGATTCCTGCAGCGAAAGCAGTTCTGGTTTCTTTTGGCCTCTCGCCCCTACATGGGAAAGGATATGGAAGAAAGGGGCGTGTACTCGCTTGCTTGTCTCGCTGGGAGGCTTTGCCTTCTCCTAGGACTGCAGAGGAGCATGGGAGGGAGAGGCGTGGGAAAGGGGGAGTTTGGGGAAGCTTTTGATTTTGTAAGTTTCCTTTTCCTTGTAAGATGTGGGAGGTAGCTGGTGGTAGGTGTGGTGATACTGTGGACTTCTGTAATGGTAGTTAGAATAATCCAGTGCTTACCTTCTGCCCTATTTCCATCTTGAGAGACGTAGTTCAACCTGGTTGTTTCAAAAGGTGGCTTGATATGTTTCTGACAAGGTGGAGGATGATAAGGAGCTGTTTGCCTCGTTTTCGCAGTCGTCCACACGTTTCCTCTCAGCCTGGGGTAGGTATCTAAAACGAAAGGAGCTAAGATCTTGAGTTGTGCAGTTGTGTCGGTTCAGATCTTTTATCTCCCAGAAAAGCTGAATCCTTTAAGGATGAATGTGTTGCCAGAAGTCGTTGTTGCAAAAGGAACGAAGGAAAATTCGTTAATGATTAACTATTACTAAATAGCCGTCAAGATTAAGAGACAAAAACTTCCAGAATCCTTCTGCTTCAAATCGTGTTACACCTAAAGGCTACACGTGTTCCCATTTTATTGCCTGCTTAGACTGCATGAGGGGTGGGGAAGTGAAACCTCTCGGGACATTGCCTGAGTCCTCTTGTCTTTGCCACGGTCCAGCCAAGAGAGTAGAACGTGGAAACCAAGTAAACGGTGCGGAGTCCAAGAAAGAAATGTTGTATTTGTTGTCTTATGCAAAAGAGGCGTTGGCAGAAAAGGGATGAAAATCGGTCAGTTCAGTCTCGTGATACTCTGCGTCTCTGTGAGGTGCGAGAGAAATCCTCGGTTCCGTTGCAATGATAGGACTTTGGGAAAGTGACAGGTGAGTTTGGCCCCACAAGGGGAGGGGGCGGAACCCGAGGCTTGCCGGCACCCCTTTCATTCAGGGGGACATGCAGTCTGTTCGGATCCCCCTCTCGTTCTTGCTCTCCGCTGCTCCTCTTTCCCACCCCATCCCCAAAGGCAGGTCACAGCTGCCTTCTCTCCCACCCACTCCTTATGTCTTTCGTAAGTGATCTTGTGGCTAAAGAATGTCGCTGCCCTCGCGAGTCAGGTGTTTGGGGGGCTTCCTCCCCCTCCTCCCCCTGGATCCCTTCCCCGCCCTTGGCTTGGGGAGGACGGAGGGCGTGGGCCGGCGGAGTCCCGCTCGCTTCGGAACATCCAGAAAGTGATTTGTTTACATGTCGCCTCATGCTAGCTTGGGGAGGCCACTGGGCAGAGAGACTGACGGGGAACCAGCCCAATGGCAGCGGGGCTTGGAATTAGGCGGGCCAATGCGACCAGGGAGGGGGTGGGACCAAGTGACAACTCGGTCGGCTGTGTTTCGGTGCGTTTGGTGGGGCGGCCATGTTGGATGGGAGGTGTGTTAGTGGGTCAGCCTAGCCGAGGGGGCTGTGGCATCGGGGAGATAAAATAAAAAAGGGGCAGGAGTTTAAGAGGTTGCTGAAGGCCCCGTCCCCACCCCGTAGAGCAGGCGACCCCTGGGCAGAGCAGGTTTATGTAGCCTGGAGGGACGACTTGAATTTAATGCTCCTTTTCCTGCACTGAAAAAAAGTCATGCCAACTCTGTTGTGCCGCTGCCAAAGTATTTTGGGGCAGGCATGTGGGCATGCAGCAAAAAGTAGGCGAGAGTCAGGTCACAGTTGCCATGAGTTTTTAGAGAAGCACATTTCCATTATAGGGGCGGTTTCCTATCTACCCGTCACCTTTCTCTGGAAAAGGGGGCAGTTCCTTTTCACGTGAACGGTTTTAGTATTCACACGAGTTGCAATAATCATGCTCCATGTAATTTTTCGTATTATTATTTAATATTTGGAACTCCAGTTTATTTATGTCCTTGCAGAAGCACAGGAATGCCTATACCTGCAGCAAGCCGTTATAAAGCTAAATATATTTTGTTGCTTTAAAAAGAAACCATGCAGGAAAAATGTGCACCATTATAAATTATTATCGAGACACATAACCAAGTCCAGGGATGGAATAAAATGAATACAGTTAAAGAGACAAGGTCTGTATATCTTGCTATAGTTCAGTGATTTTATTTATTTAAGTGGCTTCTATATTGCTGTTCAGGATCAATGCATTCATAGCAGGAGTTCCTAAACTGGCCTGTGGCCCACCAGTGGTCAGTGAGCTTCATTCAGGTGGTTCGTAGTATGTCTGCGTTAAATATTTGCATTGATTTTTAATTGTATTTTTATTATATTGTATTTTATTGCAATTTGAATTCAGAATGTAATACAATAAGGTGCAATATAAGAAAATAATATAAGAAATAACCCCCCCAATAAAAATGCAATTAAAAATTATACAGCATCTAGCACAGTGTATTGCTACCTGTACCACAGGCAGAAAAATCATAAAGCGGTCTGCCAAGACCCTCAGGAATTTTCAAGTGATGAGAAGGGGTATGGAAACCACTATCTTAAGGTATAAACCAGAGAGGTTAATGTGTTTTTATTTTAAATGCCTGTATTTTGTGATGATGCAACCAGTACTGGACAGACAGTATTATCTCTGCAGAGGTCACTGAAGCAACCTCAATTTTTTGTAAGATTCTTTTTTGTCCTATTTATCTCAGCCTCCTATCCTGCATATGGTGCAATACTTCCAAATGAAGTATGTCCAGCCAGTATCTTGTGTGGAATTTACTATGGCTGAGTCCAAGGAGTTGCTGCTTGAGTTTAAAGCTGCTGCTTTGGCTCTGGTACCTTACTCTTTGCCACATATACAGTCATTGTTGCATGTGATGCTGCAGTTCCTAAACAAACAAGAGTTTGACAAAGAGCTGTAGCTTGGTGGTAGAGCATCTCCACAGAAGGTCCCAGCTTCAGTCTTCAGCATCTTTATGTAGGACTGGGAAACACTTCTGCCTGAAGCCCTGGAGACCTACAGCCATTGTAAGATGGACCAGTGGTCTTCCTATGTTCCTATGACTATTGTATGAAACCCTGGAGAACAGCTGCTGGTTGGTATTGACAACACAAGCTAGATATACCAGTTGTTTGATTCCATATAAGGCAAGTTCTGCTGTTCTGTGTTGCAGATTTGCTTTGTACTGTGGATTCCCTCAATGCTAAGTTCCTTTCTTAACTTGTTTTTAAGCTTAACATTTGTAATTGAGTATTGGTGGAGCACAGTAGTATGCCATGTGCTCTTTATTTTTGTTTGGTTTTCTTTCTGTAAAGTTAGAATGCTAACCTGTATTGAAGGCTTGCTCACTTGCAAAAGCAATACAAGTATAGTGGTACCTTGGTTTACGAACTTAATCTGTTCCGGAAGTCCATTCTAAAACTGAAACCATTCTTAAACCGAGGCACGCTTTCCCTAATGAGGCCTGCCACCGCTGGTGCCCTTCCACCGTTCAGATTCCATTCTTAGACCGAGGTAAAGTTTGCAAACCAAAACACTACTTCCGGTTTTGCGAAGTTCGTAAACCGAATCGTTTGTAAACAGGACTGTTCTTGAACTGAGGTACCACTGTAATGTCAAGTTAAAACTTTTTAAGGGCTTGATGGGAGAATATTAAATACAGTACTGTATTATGGTAGAATCAAAAGGCTCCCAAACCTTTTGCTTCTTTGTCTAATTACAGGGTGCAGGATTTAGTCTGTACGCCTCCTGGTACATTGTCCTAGTTGCATGGAAGTGAGGTGCTTTCATTACATGTAACACTGGGAGCAGGAGGTACTCTTTAAATACCACAATCATATGCCAACACTGAAAAGAAGCTGGGTGATGCTGTAAGTGCAGGCAATTCTGCTTTCCTTTTTACAGTACTTGTTGGCAGTGCATAGTGGGGTTGTAGTGAGGAGGGATTTCTCTATATGAATTGCAGTTCCACTTCCACATTATTTCAATTTACAAAAGAATCCTTTTCTTTCTTTGGCAGCTTTTATGCCTGCCATAGCAAGGTATCATATTCCTTGTTTGGGAATAGAATCTCAATCATGTTTGAGGCAACTGGAGACAACCAGTGCACTGGAAAACCAACTTATACCATTGTTCTTTAGCACTTTTTAGTGGTTTGATGAGAACTTTAAGTGCATCATTCAAGAAGAAAACATATTCTGTTTCTTAAAGAGATTTTTTCCTAATACTGTAAAGAATTTAGTATTTTTGTTTTTCAGGAGCAGCCTCATGATTGCCACTTATCATGAAGAGGCGCTCATTACCTCTTGGGCCCTGAGGGTTAAAGCCCTACTTGAGGCTAATGAGCAGTGAGGGGCAATGGAGGAACAATTATTTACTTATTTAAGACAGTTATACCCCACAATTTAGCCAAAAAGGCTCTCGGAGCAGCTTTCAAAACTCAGTAGTGAATTGGCTCCTGCCCTCAGAGTCACAATTTAAAAAGAGATGACACATGAGAAAAAAAGAATAAGTGGGAGGATGGGAAAGCAAGCACAAATTCTAAAGTCATAGTTCCTATAGCACAGTTATATTGTTGTGTCTAAGCAGATTCTGGCTGTCTAGAAAAGCAGCAGCTGGCTGACTGGTTGACTTGCCTTCTGGAAGTACTCTTCCCCCAAATTCCGTTCCTGTGATAAATTTTAATTGTTTTTATTCTTTGTAAGGCCTTTAAAACATTTTCTGTGCACCACATAGAAATTCTGAATATTAAATGGCATAGCAGTCAGTATCTTTAAAAAAATCTCATCCAGGAGCAGTGGCCAGGAGGACAGGGCAACTCCTGTCACATATGGCAAGTCACTCTTTACTCAGCACCTGGGCACATATGATGACTGAACTGTGTTAACAGAGACATAAGTCACAGTGATTACATGTAATTTTATCGTTTAAAAGGTGGCTAACCTGGGGCCCTCCAGATGTTGTTGAACTACAGCATCTGTCCTCCTTGACCACTGGCTGTGCTGGCTGTGGCTGATGTGATTTGTAGTCCAACAACATCTGGAGGAGCGCAGATTATACACCCCTGCTTTAAGTGCTTAGTAAGCATGTCATAGGTGGCTTTTGATGGTTCCTTAATGTCTTCCTGGTGGCCAGATTGCAGTGGATCCTAAATTAGTCAGGAAAGTTCTATTGAATGGCACTGGACAGGTGCAATAATGGCTGAAGCATTGTTTCTTCACTACCATCTCTCACAGAGTAGGCTTGATTGTGTGTTTTAGCCATATGTCATCAAACTCTTTGAGTTTTCCACCATCTATGTCCCTATCCTTTTCTCGGTTTCATCACCCTTTCGTTTCATTACTTCCAGCTCAATGAAAAATCATTGAGCTGTGACTAGTAGAAGAGGATGTTTAGGAGCAACCATGTCCAGTCCCAGACTCATCTCTGTGTGGAACCAGCTTTGCCAATGGAAACCTCCTCAGGAGGTTTCTTGAGTGATCTTCAGGGTCAGGCTGTTCACATTGGTACACCACCCTTCAGAGAGGGATGGCTGTTATCAGCCTGAACCTCAACAGGAAGTAGTGGCTTTGACTAGGAAATCAAATTAAACCTCCTAGACCAAATGAGAAAACCCAAGTAAAATATTTGATCTGTACAGCCCCCATGATTGTCATAGCAGCCTCAGCATGTTGAGGTCCATGTGCAGGGAAGTTCTGAGCACCAATGTAAGACCACCTAAGTTTAGACAAGGAGACTGTTAGACTGAGTTGTTGGAGCACTATTGGAATTATGAACACCAGGTACAAATGCTCAGAACTGGAATCCATTCAGAAGCGTGCAGAGGCAGATGGGATCTTTATAGCCCATGGCAATGCCCAATCTGTGGTAGCTCTGCACAGACTGCTCAGATGTACACAACTGAGAGGGATCCGCTCTCAGCTTATCGATCCATGTCTTGGTGATACAAGTCAGGATAGCTTCATCATCCATAATCAAATCGAATTTTCTTAATTATTAAGCAGCAATACCTTGTGAGTCCAAGAACAAGTTAGCAAGGCATCTTGAGCCATGGCTAGGAAAAGGACTTAGAAGAAGGGCTAGGCAAATGTTTAGCTGACCTTTTCACTGGCACCAGCAATTCCTGTCACTCCTGTAATTCCTGTATTCTCCCCTTACCTGCATTAACTGGAATGGAGGCATCCTCCACCTTCCCTCCTCAAATTGCTGGATGCTAAATTTCCTAGTTACCTCATGATCAAGCCAGAATAGAGGCAGTACCAACAGCAGACAGCTAAAAATGCAAGATTAAAAATATCACCCTACCAATTGTTAGCTTCAGAATTAGAGCACAAATTGAAAATAATTTGATCATTGAAGATTTCCCAATCCTTGCTTCTAAACTACCCCCCTACTAAAAGTTTGTACTAGATTGACCTCCAGGGTTTTGGTTTTTTTGTGTGGTTTTTTTGGAACATGTATCAGTTGCATAATTGTTTAGCTATTTCACTTTCTGTTCTGTTTGGATTTCAAGTTTTTAGGAGGAACTGAAAGTGTTTTCATTCATAGCCATGATAAAATGAAAATCAAATTCGCCTGTTTCTATAGTTCATTTCTAAAGTACATCTAACGTTCAAAGTACTATATAGTGGTGTTTTTTTACTGCAGCTGAGCAAATTTGGTGTTTTCAGCAAACGACAGACGTTTCTGAGGGAAGTATTTCTTTTTAACTCTTGTAAATACTGGTGGAGAGTTAATGGCTCATTACTGAAAGTAGTTTTAATACATCATCCCTTACCACCGCCCCCTGCTCAGACATGCATAAATAAAATATGTAGGTCCTCAACCTTCTGGGGCCCACGAGCATTTCTGAAATTTTAAGGTAGCACCATGGGCACCACCACAAAATGACTCTGCTTGGCATATGGCCATCCTCAAAATGGACAGCATTTAATTAATAGTTTAGAGTTCAGTGCAATATGGCGTGTCTTTTACAGAATTATAACTCCATAATCAATTTACCTTTGAGAGTTTGTTCACAGTACTGAGGGGAAGAAAACTTTGTAATGAACGCAGAAGACCTCATACTTCACAGTGGCCACAAAGATGAAATTTTGACTGTTGGCTACAGGATTGGGGATAGGTAACTCTGTCTTAAAATAGACTGACAAGCTAGCTGGCAGTGATATGGACTAGTATTTGCCAACACGCTTATGTAATGTGCGGAAGCAAAGTATCACTGCGTAACCAGTTAGCTACTGGACATGAATTCTTTCATAAGGACACATTCATAGCATGAAACAGTTTTCGTAATCTGGCACCACCGTCTTGAATGCTAAAGTTGTTTTTGAAAGCTATTAATAGAGCAGATGATTCTTTTGTGCATTTCAAGTCTTGACTCTACAGTGTTCTGTACACCAGGCAGCAGACAGAAAAAAAGATCTTTCTATAAATACCACTCTCTGCTTGAAAGGCCACCTTCTGTAAGACAGTAAAAAAATGGTAGGAGCAAGAACTCACAGATACAAATGAGAGAGGAGGGAACTTGCTTCCAGAAAGTTTGTAATTTTGAGGAAAATAATCCTCATGGTCCCCTACATCAGCAAGAAGAAGAAAAAGCAAGTTTTCTAAGAGTAAAACATCTGGATACAATTTGTCATTGTTTGGGACTTCTTTGAGGGTTGAACTAGACATAGTGTTAATTGTGTGAATGCAATTAATGTGCACATTTTTTATCTCCAAGTTGAAGCTTCTCTAGAAATGTGAACAACAGCTTCAGATATGTGATTTTTGTCAGACCTGGCAGGGGGAAAGTGTGAAACTCTCCCCTCCCCCATGATGCCTTTGGCTACTCAGGCTTTGCTATGACTGCTATTTACATAACCCAAAGTGTGCAAGTTAATTGCTTTCAAACATTTGACACCATATCTAATTTAGCCCTGATGGTATCTTATGAGAAGGAAAATATGGGCATGTATACCTTATGTTGTTAACTAGCATTTTGGTCCTCCAAAATCTCTAAAACCAGGTGGTGAAAATAATGCTAAAACTTTTTTTAAAAAACTAGTTTCATGTTTTGCACAAATTTCTTTGACAGAGTTGTCCACGTTAAAGTGTTTTGTGCAGGAAAAAGTTCAGAACTCATTGACAAGTCAGAAGAGTAATAAGGACAGAATCTGTATTCTAGGTACAACTGCTAGATGTGATAAGCCAATAAGTCTCCTCCCTTTTGTAACTGAAATGCTTATGGCTTCCAAAGGTGGCCTCATACTTTGCATGAAGGTTGAGAATACCATGGCTTGACTGAGTTGCACCTGGGTGTTTTCAGAATACACACTTGTCGCTTCCATTGCACATGTTTGCTACAGGTAAGTTAGATGGCAGGGATGGGGAATTGTTTTCAACCCAAGAGCTGTATTCCATTCTAGGCAACCTTCCAGAGGCCATGTGCCAGTGGTAGGCAGGGCCAGAGACAAACGCAGTGAGAGCGTTAGATGCAAATTTTACTTTCATATCATAGGTTGGCATCTACATAAACTCACATACCTCTCTGTATCCACTCAGAGAAGCAAGAGACATTATAAGAATTCAAGGACACAATCCAGCCAGGCAAAACCTTCAAGGTATGAAGTAGAGCTAATGAGGGGTGTGGCCTGGAGAGAATGACCAGACAGTGAGGGGTGGAGGAGCACATTTGGCCCTTCAACCTGATGGTCCCAACCCCTGATCCATGGGTTCAAAACCAGTGCTGACTATTTTGTTGTCGTTTAGTCGTGTCCGACTCTTCATGACCCCATGGACCAGAGCACGCCAGGCACTTCTGTCTTCCACTGCCTCCCGCAGTTTGGTCAAACTCATTCTGGTAGCTTTGAGAACACTGTCCAACGATCTCGTCCTCTGCCGTCCCCTTCTCCTTGTGCCCTCCATCTTTCCCAACATCAGGGTCTTTTCCAGGAAGTCTCAGCTTCACGATCTGTCCTTCCAGTGAGCACTCAGGGCTGATTTCCTTAAGAATGGATGCGTTTGATCTTCTTGCAGTCCATGGGACTCTCAAGAGTCTCCTCCAGCACCATAATTCAAAAGCATCAATTCTTCGGCGATCAGCCTTCTTTATGGTCCAGCTCTCACTTCCATACATCACTACTGGGAAAACCATAGCTTTAACTATACGGACCTTTGTTGGCAAGGTGATGTCTCTACTTTTTAAGATGCTGTCTAGGTTTGTCATTGCTTTTCTCCCAAGAAGCAGGCGTCTTTTAATTTTGTGACTGCTGTCACCATCTGCAGTGATCATGGAGCCCAAGAAAGTAAAATCTCTCACTGCCTCCATTTCTTCCCCTTCTATTTGCCAGGAGGTGATGAGCCCTGTGGCCAGGTGGCAAATTTGATTGTTGCATAAAGTGTGGGGCTTTGTCGTTAGCAGAAGCTTAAATTGAAGAAGGTTCTCTAAAATATCAGTAAAACAGTTCTGCTCTTGTGGTTCTAGATTATAAATCACCAGGTATCACATTAGAAATCATTCCTTTAATCCTGTTCCTTATGTTTCAAAGTATTGCATAGAGTGCTCAGTGCTCTCAAGTTGTGATCCTTAGGCAGTATTTAAATTGTACAGTGGAAGTTAATTGATCCAGAGAAGCTTTTGAAATGTCTGCATGTTTGTAAAATTAAAGCTGTGTGTGAGGAGATAGCTTCAAGTTTTAGAGCTCTTGTTTGTTTCATCGTCTTGTGGTCTATGATCATACTGGTGGCACATGGATTAAAATGCTTCAGGGGAGTTTTCTTTCACATAAATTGGGTGTAAGAGATAAATGACTTTTATTTTCTTAACCAGTAAATGTAGATAAAGCATTCTTCTAATGTTCTCCACTTTGCAACTAAAGGAACTAGATTAAGTGGTGGTCAGAACCAGGCCTGTCCTTGTGCAACTCTGTTTGCCTGCCTGCTGCTGTGTGACTCATGGTCCAGTTTGAATCCAAACTTAATTCTTGTACAGTGGTATCTCGGGTTACAGACGCTTCAGGTTACAGACTTCGCTAATCCAGAAGTAGTACCTCGGGTTAAGAACTTTGCTTCAGGTTGAGAACAGAAATTGCACAGCAGCAGCGGGTGGCCCCATTAGCTAAAGTGGTACCTCAGGTTAAGAACGGACCTCCAGAATGAATTAAGTTCTTAACCCGAGGTACCACTGTACTGTATTCACGAGCTGATCTGCAGCATCTTTTATACTGTACTAAATTTAGCCTTTTCAGGAAAAGAGGCATAATGAGGCATGTAGAATGGAGGCAGGATATTGGAATGATAGGTATGCCAATTTTAATTTATGAACATACAATCCTTAAACAAGCAGAAGATTTTTGTTGTTTTATGGCAGACATCCAGCTTCCTGGATAAAAGAAGAAGAAACTTGGAGGACTTTTTTCAGTGAATTGATTTTAATTGGGGACTTTTGCTTCTGAGCTAACAAGCAAATTCATTACAGCAACCCATTGTGAAGCGCCATGGTGCTGAGTGGGTTATTCTATAGATGTTCCTTTGCATAATCTTGCTGTTTGTGGTATGCTGAAGGGTTGCACAGTTGGTGCCTTGAGGCGATCTGCCAAAAAGCTTAAACATCAGGTTTCAGGGGTGGCAGGGAAGCTGGAGTAGCTAGAAATTCTAGGACAAGTATTATTATTCAACTTTAAATGGGTGATCCATTGCATAGTTGTCAAAAAAGTAGATTTATTGGAAGCAAGACATTATTGGGGACTCTGTCTTGTTCAAGCATGATTATGGTGCATTGTGGCTTTTTGAGTGTTTTACTGAGCTCATATTAATGACAATTATTCCTGCTGAAGCATAAAGCTGGTCAGTTATCTTCCATATGCATCTTAGGACACCACTTACCATACCTGAGTCATGTCTCCTTTCCTTTTAATTGAATTTTGAGGCATGCTTCACCCTCATACGAAAAGCTTTTGGCTTTAAAAGGTGTTAGAATAAAAACTATCCATTCTTACCTCATGGTTCTGTATGGGTTACTGTTCTAGGTGTTCCCCCTCTGAGGGCAGTGTGCTGCCTTTCTGTATCAGGAGTTATGAGATAATTTGGTCACACCTGATGCAGAGTAGGGCAAAATACATAGTCACCAGCAGAGGCTGCTTGGAAGAAGAGAAATCCTGAGTAGTCGATCATGCAGAGCCACCCTGATCAGTGTCTCCTGTGCGTGGACACTTTGGGATTTATATGAACATTTTAATATCCTTCTTCTGGCACACTGGCAATTAAAAAAAACAAATAATAGAATTTAACTACCACTGAATATTAAAAAGTAGTTTACATGCAGTAGAAAATATACCTTAACCATTCCAATAATACGAGGGGTTAAAACAAGTTAACCTACAATTTTTCCAGCTATAACAGCAGTCTTATAAACACACATTATAAAATAATATTACATATTAAAATCTTGTGTGGGCGAGCACAAACAGATGATATGCTAGAATATGCCTTGTAATATTAAAATGAGGCTTGTAGCTCTCTGAACAGCCTAGTCTCAGTTAACCATGTCCCGGTAACATCCTGTTTGGATTGCTGCAATGCGTTCTACATAGAGCTGCTTTTCAATTCTGTTTGGAAACTGCAGTTGGTTCAGAATACATCAACTAGATTACAGAACGTGACTAAGCGAATAGAACCTTTCTGGCCGGTCTTAAAACAGCAGCACTGCCACCTGATTTGTTTCCAAACACAATTCTCAGTGCTAGTACTGACCTTTAAAGTTCCGAAAAGCTTGAAACATGGATGCTTAATGGAACACCAGTTATTAAGATCATTCTCAGGAACCCCTTCACCACTGCCTCATATGTCCACAGATTCAGTCCATTGTCAAATCATGTCATTCTCCATGTCAACATTTCATAAATATAGTCGTTGCACTGTGCCTCTTCAACAACTCTTCCTGATTTTCATGCCCTCTCCTCTCTGGTAGTCTGTGGCCCCTCAGCTCTAGCCCTTGCTCTGCTGCCAAAATCATTCACTTCTCTCATTGCTCTGAACACATCTTCCTTCTCTGTTTTATCTACTTTCTCCCCTGTGATGAAATTATGAAGTCCAAGAGAGCAGCCCCCTGCCCAAGTTCCTCAAGGCACGGACTTGTTCTTTTGGACTTCATAAAATCATGAACTCAGATCACGCTGTGTAAAAAATCTCACAAACAGTGTTCAAACTGAAATTGGTGTACTTGCTCAGTTCTGACATTAGGATTCATGGGTATTAGGTTATGGAAACTTTCTTTGTTCAGAAATTATCAAGCAATCTTCATTTCAATGCAAACTGAATATTTGGTTTTGGTTTTATTTCATGCAGAAAGTCCCCAGAGAAAAGTTCCATGTAGTCGACACTAAGCTTTTTCTAGGAAAATAAATCTGTGAATCTCCATTGCATGAGTTATATGTTGCCTATTGACCCTGAAGAAAAGCTGGAACAGAATTTGCAAGCAAAGAACAGAACACGTTTGGACTTAGGCTTGGGGGATCTGGGCCTGGAAATGCCTCAGGTAATACCCAGTATTATTCGCTTACCTGATATAAGAAGTCAATAAATTTTACTTAGGTTTTGATTTTATGTGTTTTGAGGCGGCAGTAGAGCTTATCTCAGCAGAATAGGGAAGGAAACAAATTTCTATTTCAGAGAGTTGATGGGGGGGGCGGCAGCAAGAGGAAAGAGAATTGCTGGGAATTCCTGCCTCCTTGTTCCGCTGATGGAGCCTTGCCACCACTGAGCCACACCACTGGATACAGCCAACGTTGAGTGCTTTGGGAACTTTTTGCTTCTGCTTTTCCATGACATGTGAATCTAGCATGTAGCAATTATCTGATTCAGGATGCCAAAGACAATATAATGGGAACAGAGGTATGGGAAACATAGGCATTGGCCTTCCTTTGTACATATACATTTCCAGATAATTGCTTAATATACAGTCATACCTCATGTTATGTTTGCTTCACGTTACATTTTTTCAGGTTGTGCCCCGCTGCGACCCGGAAGTATCGGAAAGGGTTACTTCCGGGTTTCACTGCTCGCACATACACAGTAGCGCTAAATCGCGCTTCGTGCATGTGCACAGGCACCAAATCGCACCACGCACATGCGCAGGTACAGCACTTCAGGTTGCGGGCTTTTCAGGTTGTGAACGGACCTCCGGAACGGATCCCGTTCGCAACCAGAGGTACCACTGTATAGGCAGTGAGAAAAGGGATAGTTCCCAAGCCAGTTTTCTTTTGTTTAGCTTAGCAAATATGCAGAACATGTTTTAAAACTGGCTAAACCCAAGCTGTGGCTCCTGAGTGACTGTTGTAATAAGGTGCTACCATTTAAAGAAGAGATGGAATATGTACCACATTAAAGGAACATGCTAGCAATCGCCCAGTAGGATTTAATGTTTCTTTGTTACAAACTGGTTGTTTGTGTTACAAATTATTAACATTCTGTTGCAGCCTAGTGTGAGTGGAATGGACCCTCCTTTTGGGGATGCCTTTCGAAACCACATGTTTTCAGAACAGACTCTGATGAGCACAGATCTGTTGGCTAACAGTTCTGATCCAGATTTCATGTATGAAGTGGTAAGTTGCTTGTATATTTCTCTGAACTGCACAAAGCACACTTAGCCTCTCTCAAACGAGAAGGGGTGTGCCTTGCAGCAACCTGTGCACTGAAGGCCAGTTTGCTGTGCTTTGCTTCTCTATTAAATTTAATCACTAATTGAGGAATCCTCAGTTCCTGAGCCCAGCAACAGTGGCTTCTTGCCAGTGAAAGGCTGACAAAGCTGGCCAAGAAAGAAGTAAAAAAAGAACTGTGCTTGAGCAGACTTCAAGGCATTGCTGACATCGCTACATCCAAGAGGAGTCAGAAGTGGTTGGATGTTAGAAAAGACGTTTTAAAAGTGAGGGAAATAGAGAAAGAGTTGGAAGACAACCAGCGGATCTCTTGGTCCTGCCCCATGTAGAATCTCTTGTTGGGCCTGGTGAGGACTCAGTGTTCCCATCTCCTATAGTTATAATCTGTGGGTTGCCATCTGATTTTATTCTGTTCCAAATTTGATTTTAAGCTGTATTTGTATCAATTGTTTGATTTATGTTTTTAATGTATCATACGTTGATGTTAGCCTCCCTGAGCCCGGTCCTGGCCGGGGAGGGCGGGGTATAAATAATTTCTCCTCCTCCTCCTCCTCCTCCTCCTCCTCCTTCTTCTTCTTCTTCTTCTTCTTCTTCTTCTTCTTCTTCTTCTTCTTCTTCTTCTTCTTCTTTTTCTTCTTCTTCTTCTTCTTCTTCTTCTTCTTCTTCTTCTTCTTCTTCTTCTTCCTGGAAAAATCCCCCAAGTGAGAAAGTGCCACAAGCTCCCTTGGCAACTTGTCGCCAATCTGGTTTTTTCCCATTCAGGCTGTTTTTCTTTGCCTTTAACCAAAGTCCACACTCAGTAGTTAAAACTATTGCCATTTGAGCTTTATTAGTACTATTTACAATTACTTAAGGCCAAACACATGGTTACAGGATAGTGTTATCAGTAAAAACAAGAATTTGAAACATTCAGAAAATTAAAATTGGCAATGAAATAAAAGCAGATTAAAACACACACCAGTGTGCTAGCTATCTGGGTAAACTTGCCTAAACAGGGTATGGTGAAGGTGCCTGCCTGTTATCAATAGGCAGGGAGTCCATAGTGTAGGTGCACTTACAAGTATCTGGATACTGCCTCTGCTCAAATCTTTTCCTTAAGCTAATTGTGCTTGATTCCTTCAATATTACTGAACAGAACTTGTCAAAGACTATTAGTTAAATACAAATGAAGGTGATTAGAAAGCAAGTAAGATATTTTGTATTTTATTCATGCACTTAAATAAAATTATTCAGACTAGATGATACAGCTTTGTGCTTTAGAAATGTGAGATCAGTGATCCCTTTCTCTCTTGTCCTAATTTTAGCAGTGTCACTGACAACTAACTCCGCTCTTAAACTAGATGAGTCACTTATTTCTAGGCAATTATAATTGATGGGCTTTTCATTGAACTGGGCATGGGAACTGCTGACCTCTTAAAACCCTTTGATTCAAAGCTGACAGACAGACAGCACAGTCCTATGCATGTTTTCTTGAAATTCCCACTGTGTTCAGTGAGGCTTACTTCCTGGTAAGTATGTTTTAGGATCACAACTGTTGAAGTATTTCTCCCTTGAGGTATGAATAGCTTTTGTAGGTATGTATGGTGCATATCACCAGCAAAGTAGTGCTTTTTGTGGTGTGGCTTGAGGGTGAATCCAGAGAGAAAAGTAATTTACCATTATTTACTGACATTTTTACATCTGCCTCTGTAGGACAGAGAAATGGATTACCAGCAGAGTTCCAGGGATAACCTCCTTTCTGTAGAGGACTGTAAAGATCTTGAGAACCTGGAGTCCTTTACAGACATTCTGGATACGGAAACCTCTTTCCCCGCAAATTGGGAGCAGTGGGACACTTACTGTGAAGATTTGACAAAGTACACCAAACTAACCAGCTGTGACATCTGGGGAACAAAAGAGGTGGACTATTTGGGCCTTGATGACTTTTCAAGCCCGTACCAGGATGAAGAGGTGATAAGTAAAACTCCAACTCTGGCTCAGCTCAACAGTGAGGACTCTCAGCCTGTCTCAGATCCACTGTGCTACCCAGAATTGCTGTTCAGTGTAAAGCAAACCCAGTTAACCTCTTTGCCAACGAAGAAGATTGCAACCAGAGCAGCAGCCCCCGTTTGTTCATCCAAGACGGGCCAGGCTGAGGCACCTTTATCAGAATCTGCCCTGAAAGGAGGCAAACCCAATTCAAGCACACAAATCATGGTGAAGACCAACGTGTACAATAATGAGAAAGTGAACATTCATGTTGAATGCAAAGATTATGTTAAAAAGGCAAAAGTAAAGATAAATCCAGTACCGCAGAGCAGGTCTTCCATGAGCCAGGCAAACGCTGATGCTGCAAAAGAAAACACCTGCTACTGTGGAGCTGTAGCAAAGAAACAAGAGCGGAAAGGGAATGACTCCCTTCAGAGTCACAGTCCAGTGTTGCCTTTTAAAGAGACTCAGGCTCTGCTCCTCACTCCACCTCAAGAAACTCCAGGAATAGTTGCTGAGGAGAACAGTCTCTCTGCCAGCACCTCTGTTTCAGATCCTTCGCAGAAAAAGGAAGAACACAACTATTCCCTCTTTGTCACGGACAGTTTGGGTGAGCAGGCCGGTGCTGGCAAAGCTGATCCAGAGGAGGAGGAGGAGGAGGAGGAAGAAGAGGAAGAGGTGGAGGATGAAGATCACGATGAAGGTTTCGGAAGTGAGCATGAACTCTCTGAAAACGAGGATGAGGAGGAAGATTACGAGGACGACAAAGATGATGACATCAGTGATACTTTCTCTGAACCAGGTAATTTTAAGCTTGTAATCTAGAGCTAGGTCTGCTGCAGGTATTGGGGGGGGATTTTGAATGGGTATGTTGGCAAGGCTGGTGACCCACATAACACTTTTGTTAGTGGAAGAGTTGTGAATTATTTTTCAGTCATAACTCTAGAGGCAGTTCCCGTGTCCATGTAGAGAATCTGTTTTTCAGCTGAGTATGCCTTTGACTAATGTGGCAGAAGAATGTTGCATGGTTGTCTTCCTAGTCCTCTTTTCAAGCTTCAGAATCTTGTTTAGAAATAACTAGGATGGTCTCATCTGGTGAGTTTAAATGGAATGCTTTAGAGCCATTTAATGCAGGTTTGGGCAACCTTTTTTCTGCCCCTATTGCTGTGGTGAAAGGGGAAACTGCTGAAGTGCAACTTTTTATGCCTTTCTTAGGGTATGAGAATGATTCTGTGGAAGACTTGAAAGAAATGACCGCAATATCTTGTCGAAAAAGAGGAAAGCGAAGATACTTCTGGGAATATAGTGAGCAACTAACACCATCACAGCAGGAGAGAATGTTAAGGCCTTCAGAATGGAATCGAGATACACTACCAAGTAACATGTATCAGAAGAATGGATTACATCATGGTAAGAGCAGTCCCTTAACAAATATTGTTGCTTTCAGGTGCATATGCAGCTTTCAAGAAGCTTGTCATATTTATTTATTTTTTGCCTTCCAGTTGTATAATTGATTATATATTGTACTGGGTAATAATCATAACAGTGCCATGGGAGGTTGTAGGATAAAAACTATTTCTAAAATTTGAATGTAATTCACAGTATTCTAGCAACCCATCAGATAACCTGCTTTTGTATATATTTGCATAGGGAAATATGCTGTTAAGAAGTCACGGAGGACAGATGTAGAAGATCTGACACCTAACCCTAAAAAACTGCTACAGATTGGGAATGAATTGAGAAAGCTGAATAAAGTGATCAGTGATTTGACTCCAGTCAGCGAACTTCCTTTAACAGCTAGACCAAGGTCAAGAAAAGAAAAAAACAAGCTAGCTTCCAGGTAAGGCGGCATCATCACTGTAATAATAATAATAATAATAATAATAATAATAATAATAATACCACCACTAGTAGTTAAGATTACTACATGCCAAGGTGAGTGGATTCTTCTGTTTTGACAAGCATTTGCATGCTAGTATTGTATTGCAAAAAGTAGGTTGTGCTGAAGCACGTGGTTGTTTTTCTCTCCCCATTCCTGCTTTTGTTGTATGTTTGAGGCATATCTGATTATGATGGTGTAACATGTCCAGCCTACACAAATGGCTATTTAAGTCTAAAAGTTGTCATACTTTGCAATAAACATCTGCATAAGACTATGGTAGTGTTATCAGTCAAGGCTTAATGAGTGTTGGGAACTATCGTTCAGTATCTTGACTATTAGATTATAACATCTAAGCTATTATAGGTGTCCTCCCCCCCCTCCAACAGCTTATGCTTCGTGTCCCCATGCTCATAAGGGAAATTGCGTAAAGTGGGGAGCACCCTACTTTAATAGGGAGAGCATGTGGGAAATGGAAATAGCTGGAGGCTGCTGCCCAGCTTGCCCCAAGCCAGCCTGCCTGCCTGTTTTCCTGAGGAGAGCCAGGGCCAATAAAGGTGCCCAGGAGAACTGGTGTCAGGATGGGGGCAGGGAGAAGGCACCCCCCTCCCTGCACCGCTGGTCGATCAGAGGCCACCTTCTCTCATTCAGGCAGCAGCCCCAGGTGACTTTTGGGCAGCAAACCTGAATGAGAGAATGGCTATTTATTTATTTATTTATTTATTTATTTAGCGGTGACCCATGTGAATGGGGTGCACATGGGTGGGGTGGGGATAGGGGCACCTGTATAGCATTGATGACTGCCAGTACAGTAACATCAGGTATGCTCTAAGACAACTAGATGGATATTCTAAGCTTCTTTTTTGCCTTCCATTATCACAGAGCTTGCCGACTTAAAAAGAAAGCCCAGTATGAAGCCAACAAGGTGAAACTGTGGGGTCTCAACACTGAATATGGTAAGCCTTTAAAACAGAAAAAGACCTAATTAGCAAAGTAGTTTCTTGAAATAACAAAGGGTCACTTTGTGTGAGCATGCTGTCTGGACATAGGAGGCCATCAGGGTCTACTTGCAGCCTCAGCTCATGAGGCTTTGAAATCTGATGGTCCAAATATATAATGGACAGGTCATTGTCTCCACAGAAAATAGTATCATCTGTTTTTTATTATTATTAAATTGATTAGCTACTTTTTTGTCATGGCAACTCAGTGACTTACAAAAAGAAAAAGAAGTAGGACTGGATGATCACCAGATGTTTGTTATAGCTATTGGCAAGCACCTCTGGAAGATAAGGCCTTTTTGGCCATAGCACCTTGCTTGTGTAATTTTCCTAGGGAGGTTTAGCTGTGGCTTACATTAATACCTTTTAAGTGCATTTTTTTATTTTCTCAGGCTTCCTCCTCTGTTCTATGTTAAGCACCACTTTTTATTGTTGTGTTTGTATTAGTTATTTCAAATGGACATGAAATTTTTGAATTAAAGGGGGCATTATAGCAGATGTTAAATGAATAAATAGGGAGGTGTATTCTTCCTTCCCCAAAGGGTGCATTCCAGTAGACTTACATTGTTCCTGGTCTCTTCTTGCAGATAACTTGCTGTTTGTGATCAACTCTATCAAACAAGAAATTGTGAACAGAGTGCAGAGTCCCAAAGATGACAGAGTAGCCAATATGGGTCAGAAGCTTGATGTACTTATTAAAGATACTCTTGGTAAGTAAACATCTAGTGTGATGGCACCAAAAATCATTAGTTTTTCTAAATGTTGGAAACAATGCTTGCACAAATACCATGACTTTAGACCTACTACACTACCATTCACCTACTACACTACCATTGACTTGACTTTTAAAATCACTGAGATCTTTCTTTTAACTAATGCAGTGTTTCCCAACCTTTTTTGGGCAAAGGCACACTTGTTTCATGAAAAAAATCTCGAGGCACACCACCATTACAGCCCCGTGACGTCAGCGCGCAGCGTCACGCCGGGAGGGACATGAATTGCTAGCAAATTACATAATCACCTCCTTGAGGGCTGGCTCATCTTCTCCGAAGGCAGAACCCCATTAATTAACAGCACAGACTCACACCATAGCCAAGACGAGGGGGGAAAACCTCAGTCATGCACATGTGGGGGCTAAATGAGGACGAAGACCGGGCAGAGAGCAGGGTTCAAATCACCCCACCTGGCCAGGACAATCCCTGGGTGCTCCCTTGGGCCACTCGCCTGACCCACCTCGCAGGGCTGTTGTTGCGAGGATAACACGGGGAGAACCACGCGCGCCCCCGGGAGCTCCTTGGAGGAGAAAGCGGGCGATGAATGCAATGCACGAAATATATGAGAGGTGACCAGGTTTTGCAGGTGAGGGGCCCCCGCCAGCCTCCGCTTCCAACACCCGGCGCAACGACGCCGAAGTTTCCCCCCGGGCTCGGCTCGGGGAGCACCGGTGCTCCCCCCGCGGCTCCCCTTCGCCCTCCTGGCTCTCTCTGCCGCCCACTGGGCACCCCCCTCACCTGCCAAGTCCGGAGCGCCGGTGGAAGTTGCATGCATGCATGCAGGGCGCCGCGTTGCCATTGCATTGCACTGCACTCCATGCAACGCCTGCACGCATGCATTGCCTTGCACGCCCGCCAAGGGGTCTCCCCGCGGTCCGATGCGTCCCCTCCGGCGCGGATGCAGCATTGCAAAAATAAAAAAACCCCGACGCAGCCCTACCTGGGGGGCAGCCTCCGCCGCTCCACCTCAGCGGGGATCCCTGGGCTCCATCCTGCCGCCCGATCTCCGGAGGGCGCAGGCAGGCTGTGCGGGGTCTGCGCGGAAGAGCCCCTGCCCGCCCGGCTGCCGCCGCTGCGCTCATTCCATGGCCGGGAGAAGAGCGCTTCAAATAAAACGCCCGGCCCGCCAGGCCACGCTGGGAAACGTAGTTTGTGCACCCCGCGCGGGCGCGGAGCCCAAGGGCGAGGGGACTACGGATCCCGGCAGCCCCCGCGCCGGGGACAGAGGAGGAGAGGCCGGGTGCAGGGATGGAGGGACGGGTGAGCGAGTGAGTGAGTGGCAGCCGCCAAGCCTTGGCCGAGAGCCAGGAAGGGCCTCCCCGGAGGAGGAGGGAGGCGCAGAGCGGGAGGGAGGGAGGGAACCCCAGGGGTCATCTAGTGACGGCGCCCCAATCGAAAATTTGACTTTTTTAAAAAAAAATCTTTCAATTTTTAAATTTTTCCCGCGGCACACCAGGCAACATCTCGCGGCACACTAGTGTGCCACGGAACAGTGGTTGGGAAACACTGAACTAATGCAACCTAACATCACAGCAGCAGAGGCCATATTCAGATGTTTCAGGCAGGGAATATACTGTTCCAAACAACTTTTTTAGGTTTTAGGTTTGTGCATTTTACTCTTTTTCTTCATTATTGGCCCATCTTCCTAATTTTTGACTTCCAAACCTGTTACCAATTCTGACAAAGATCCTTTCCAGGGAAGCAGAACCTGTCTTGGCTGCACACACCAGATATGTATCAGGATCTGCCTCACTGGCCAAATGCGACAAGTGGGTGAGGCCCCCCACCTGTCAATCACCTGATGTTACAAACGACATCAGGAGATTTGGTCTCTGAAGTTGTGAAACTGGAACTTCAAAGTATCTAGGCAGCAAAGTGCTGCTAAAAGCAAGTTTATTTCCTTTGTTTCAGTAAAACAGCTGTTGTACTTGGGAAGTTGCACAAGGGGGCTTTGTCCAAGCTCTGCCATTATCTGATGTCATACAAATGTAGGGTAGATGGGCGTGGCCTGCCCAAAACAGCCTCATGGGCCAAATAGTTGGGCCTGGTGGACCAAGAATGACCTAAGGGGTCAAGGTTCCCCACCTTTATTTTATATGTGTAGGCACTAACAAATCTTGAATTAACAATGAGCAGAAGGCAGAAAACACACATCTGAATATATGTCTTCATTCATTTTTCCAGGGCCACCTGTATCTGGGCAAACATCAGAATTTGTGAACCAAGTTTTAGAAAAAACAGCAGAAGGAGATCCTACAGGAGGCCTTGTAGGGCTACGAATACCAACATCAAAAGTTTAGTAGACATCACTTGATCCATTCACATTGGTCAGAGGTCTGCCTGTGTCATGTACTACATTGTAAAATTATTTCTGGTCTGCATGTGAATTTAGCGTTCTATAAAACACAGTTTTCAGTTCCATCATTTTTTTCCTTTTTATAACAATGTAGTAAGATAAGTGAAAGCATGGTATAAAATGCTTACTGGCATTTTGGAGCATAAATCTTGTAGTTTTAAATCTGCTTCTGTCATAAATGTGGTGACTACATATTCATTTTTAAATTAAGTTTACCTAGGACCAGATAATATAACATGCAGGAGCAAAACATGTTTTTTGCAAGCAAAAATCTTGTGAAATGCCAAACGTTATGGCAGGTTTATGCTCCAAGAAAAATAAAAACTTAGAATTCAGATTAAGAAGGTTTTTTTCAAGAATAATTGCTCTTTTGTTCTAAACTAAACAATAAGTTTTCTTTGCAACCATAACTTGTACATAGCACACCTGGCAATAACGCTAGTGTGCCATATAAAAAAATATAGTTTTCTGAGCTTGATACGGTATTTAAATGTCTGTGCAAGTAAGAAAATGTATACTCTTTGTGCCTTGTATTGAGGGGGAGGGTGGGTGGGGAGAAGTGTAACTATGAAATGGTAAGAAACCCTTGTGGGAGAGAAGATGTATAGATGGTCTCATGGGTTTTAATGTATTTGTTCCAGCTCTTACAAATTTTTGAATGTATATAGGAATATGTTGAAAATGTAGATATGCCACAGAGTCTATGTATTGTATAAAAGATGGCTCTAGAAAACTCATTTTCGGTACTTGGCCGGAAGAAAACAAATACTTGCACATTAATGCGATTGTTTATTTTTGTACCAAAGACAAATGCAACTGATATGGCAGATTGCCAGTTTAAGTAAAGTTTTGCACAGCTTACATGATACTGTACTGAATGTATAAAAAGAAAAAAACTTAAAAGGTCAGGGTTAGGGATCTTACTGAACTGTGAATTTTTTTCTCTTTGGGTCCAATTGTCTACGGAAGGAGCATTCATACATAACTATTATTTTGCTGTTCTTCTAGTTCGCTTCATAGTAGATAAGTTGGCCATCTAGAAGTCTGTAAATCCTTTTTTTCTGCACATAGTAGAAATTTTAATATATTTGGATTTTAGTAAGCTATTGGTAAAGTAGATTTTGACTTTGGAAATTAAAAATTTAGCTTGTAGGATACTTCCACCAAACAACCAAAATAAAATTATTTTTATTGTAATGTGTATATATGTAAAGAAAAGAGCTAAAATATCTAATTCCTTAGTTGCCACTTTTCCAGTTGTTGTATTATTGTGCATGTGATGTTTCCAAGGATCAACACAGGCTTAAAAAAAAGAAAAGAATTTATAGATTTTATATTTTTGTACAGATATTTCAACTAGCTTCTTCAAACTTCTATGTGACTTATTGTTAACTTGTAGTTTCTATGATTGGGGGGAATACAAATGCGTGTGCAGTTTGGCTCACGAGAGTCTGCTTTTAGTCAGTGTTAAAAGTACCAATGAAAAGCTTTATCTCTTGATGAGAAAGTTGCTTATGTCAAGACAGGGTCATTATCTGGTTTCATGGATGCCTTTCCTCCCAATTGTTTGATAGACAGGTGACTACATAACACTATTTATGAAGGATACCAAATAATTCAGATGCAGCTCCAAGTAAATACAAAAATCTCATTATCCCCCCCTCCAATTCTTTACATGCACCTTACAGTGTGATTCCTTATATCTAAATGAACATTGGGAATTGCTACATTCCTGTAATAGGCAAGCAATGCATTCTTTTAAAAAAAGAAAGATTGAGGAAGATGTAGCTCCAACTGTAGAGTTGTACCGCCCCAAAGCCTTGTTTTGCTCTTTCTGTCTGCACTGCTGCTTATTGCTATCTACCTTTTCAAAAATTGATCTAAAGTATTTGCATAATTTCAGCAGAAATTTGCATGTCATGATGGAGCTGCTGCTTTTTTTTTTTAAGCGTCAAGCCTGCAATAGTGCTGGCATATCAGAAATGTATCTCATTTAACGCTGGTCATAGAGCTGTGTCCAAGTATTTTACATCAGCCTATTCTGATATACTGAAATAGTGTTGAGCTTCATTGAAGAATGGCGTTTAAATATGATTCATGCTAAGATTCTAACACTGGATCAGGAGAGCGTGGATAGGATAGTTACAGTGGGATACATCTGTTTTTGCAATTAGGACTTGTGCAGCAAGACAAACTGACAGTAAGATACAATACCCCTTTGTAGTAATTCAGGCTTCTCTGAGCTAATATGGCGTTTGCAGCCTTTTTTGTGCATGTCTGAAAACCAGAATATGATTTTGGTCTAGCATTGAAAAGAGACTTTGAATCTTTTTAGTGGATTCCACACCCTTGCATTTCAGTGTTTTCTATGTATTAAGTTATAGTCTAAAAGCTTTGAAATAGTTGAGCTTTTTAATGGTGACACTTTATTTTGTATCTATTTATATATGTATGTATATCTTAGAAAAGCACTTTGTTTAAAAAAGAAAAAAAAGATATTGCATTTTATATGATTCCTGCCATTTGCTGCTAACTCTGGGCTGGTCAGAATGCTGCAGCGATACTTGATCTAAATAAAACCTGGCAGTAAAATGTAGAGTAAAGTTAAGACCTTTGCTGGTTTAACCTTTATTGTAAAGATGACATAGGCAAGCTGTGCAGCTTTACATTTTAACCAGGGGACTCTGTGGCATTTAAAACAGTCTAGAAAATGGTTGTACTTTTAATGCCAGTAACAATCTGCTTCCTCTAGTGTCATTTAATATACGTTTAGTGTATAATTATCACAAAGATTTTAAAAAAACCAAATGTTCATGTTTTGTTTTGGGAAATTGTGGCATGCATTTTTGGATGATTATCTTTAGAGGAGCTCTCTAAAGGTTTTCAGTGTTCATACACAGTATGTGGATCTTATTGAAGTCTTTGGTCACGTTACAAGTGTAGGCATTGTGAATATTCTCATGTCATCCAAAAGCAATTATACACTTTATTTTTTAAAAGGAGTTCCGAACTCTCTTTCATACACTGGATACTTTAGAGTTTGTTTCCATATTAAAACATGCTCTTGCTAAAAAATTGTCAGTCTGAAACTGAGTGCCACACTTCTATTTTTGAATGGATATGAACTACTTACTATGTACCATGTATGGTTCTTGTCCTTTACCCATTTTCTCCATTGACAGATTATGATGTGGCTTTATATTGTGCCTTACTTGTATATTAGAACCAAGTTTATTTTTCATTCCCCAGGACTCCTTAAACCCTTGAACCCTTTTGGAAGCAAACTACAATAAAAGCATCATGAAGGAACTTCAAACAGATTTGCTTAGCTGTATTGATTAGTTTGTACTGGCATAGGGTGACCAATTTTTCAGTGGTCTTGGAAGATAGGATTTTTTATAGTAATTCCACTACATCTCTTTACAAAAGCTTCTCTGCCTTTTCTTGAATTTATCAAGCACACCTTGATATTTAACTTTCTAGGGGCTCATAGTACTAGTCTTCTGGCTAGTCAAGGACTGGCTCTTTCCACTCAGCTCTGGCATCAATGCAAACAGTGACACTGTTGTAGGAATTGGGCACAGAGATATACTAAGTCCACTAGTTTGGTCAGTAATTTATTTTTAAATGTAGACTGAAGTGCAGTGGAAAAGAGCAAAAATGATTTCTAACGCAGATTAAAGGTCTCTTGAATAATCTTAAAGCAACAGACATTTCTCAAATACCGTACTGTCAGTGTGGGTTTCACATAAGTCTATACCATTTTTCTGATGTTTGCCTTCATTAATAAATCTGCTTGTTTATTCACAAATGTCAATAATGATGTATTGTTTCTCTTATGTAAGTCTTTTTAATACAGCTAGTTTTGAAATGGTAATCACCTCCTATCTGTGTTTGATGGGTTTACTTACAAGTTGCCTTCAGCAGAAATAGCATAGCCAGTCTGTTCCTTGACTTATTTAGCAGTCTTCCTGGAATTCTGTTGAGGCACAGTCAAAATACATAACATTGAAATTCAGCCTTCCGACCTGAATTTCATACATCTAATCATGCTTTCTTATTTTTCTTTTTTCTTTTTTAGGGTAAGGTTTAGCTGTCAAATTGTCTAGTTTAGTCTGCTATCAGATGGGAGCCTATATTTTCGCTAGCTGAAATGCTGCACAAAAGTGCAGTTTATTTTGTTTTACCTGAGGGATTATACAAAGTACATTTCAATCAGTTCCTAATCCAAAAGCTGATCCTTTCCTTTGAAAAAAAAAATGTTTAAGGGCATTACCACATTGAGAGTACAACGCTTAGTGATACTTTCCAGTGTAAATGGAATGCTTTGTCAACATTGCAGAAATGGCACTTTAGCATATACTTCCTTCACAGCATTCTAAGCTTGATTGGGTCTCATGGACACGTATTTTCAGTCTATTTAATTTCCCCCAATAGGTTTAGTGCAGTAGAAAGGTGTTTGTGCAATGTGATGCTCAGCCTTTTAAGATGTTAATGAACTTCCACAAGAGCATATTGGTCATGCATTTTTTTTCTCCATAAACCGAAACACACTTTATTGGAAGTAAGCCCTATTTGTTCTGGTGAAACTTCAGTTTAGGATTGCAGACTTAATCTTTCTGGAAAGCAAGTTTAAGCCAAAGCTAGGCCTAGCTAAGAAACGAGAAGAAGAAAATAATTGTCTTGTGAGACCAGGCCAAAGCTTCTTCTAACCCATCATTATCTTCAGAGGCTAACAAGATGCCTCATTTCCCAACAGCTTTCCATGAACTAGGGAATAATGAAACAATTCACTTTTACAGAAGTATAGTGCATGAATAATTTTCGCTCTCTCTTCTCCTGCCTTAAACATTCTCAACACCTTTTGGCCCATATACAGTATATACTTAAGAATGAACAAAGTCTGCAATTCTAACCTAACAACTGCTAGCAAGGCCAACTCTCATTACAATCAATGGGACTTGCTTCCAAATGAATGGGTTTAGGTTGGGGCACAAGGCTGACAGCATATGCAAACACAGCAAAGCTTTCCGAAAAAAAACAAAAAAAGCATATTAACAACATTGGTGATCTTATGCTTGGGATCATGTTTGTAATGCTGTTTATAATGTTCTGTAGTCCATTTCCAACTGGAGCTCAGACAAATGTATTGAAGGTCTTGTCTCTGTTCAGAAAATTTTATCCTGTTAAAAGCATGATCTGTTTGCAATTTTTATAATGTTTAATGTTGTGTAATTTTTCTTTTTTTAAAAAAAAAAAAGAGGCACAATTAAAACATTGATTTTGTTTACTCCTGTCACCCTGGGGCCCGAGCACTTCTATTCAGATACAAACTCATCAATGTATGCAACATCCTTTGTAACTGAAAATAAATTGTGAAGAGAAGTTCTGACAGTATGCTGGCTTCTGTGTGTTTTCTGTCTGAGGCACTTCGCTCATAGACCGCTAAGTAACATTAACTACAGCTCCCACATAAGCTTTTTTACTCGTTTGAAGTAACAGAAATATCCATACTAGTAATGAAAATGTTTTATTATTTCAGTCAGCAACTGTAGGTTCCAACAGAACCCCCTCAGTTAGGAGTTCTAATCACTACATCAAGAAAAAGCCCTTTGGAATTATGACTTAACAAGAAGATAAAATCAAATATAGTCTAGCCTATTTGCCATTATCTGCTCAAGAACTGCTGCTTCATACTTCCCCGCCTCAAAGCTTTAGATCCATATAGGTGCTTAAGAACAAACTACGGACACAATCCCAACCTCATTTATCTGGGTGAATACTTCAGAGCTTCACAATATTCTAAAACATTAGTTGCTGAGCCTTGATATTTCTGCAGTCTGCCCCTGGTGTGCCCCCAAATTTGTTCTAGAGAATTGGGGGACTCATGAGATTGGGGGGGGGGGTTCAGGAGGGAGAAGTCCCATTCTGTTCATGCAGTGTTGGATATCTCCCAAAGTACTACCTAGTGAGTGACAGGCTACATAATGAGTGAGCATGCAAAGTGTTACACATAGGAAAATGGTTACTGGTCAATCCTGGTCTCTCTGTTTAGAAGTGTGTAAATAGATTAGACCAGTAATAACCAAACTGTAGACTGGGGTCAAGTAGTGTTCCATTACAGGTAGCTAAAAAGACTCCTTGGGCTCTTCATCACAGGAGATGCCTTCTGTGTTCCATATGGTTCCTTCCACTTGGCCTTTTCTCTTCCTTCCTTGAGAGTCATGCTTAATGTTAAAATGCTACAGAACCACCCAGCCACAAGTAAGTATTGTGTGTTTTATAGCTTTTAGGTTGAACGTATCTCAAAGCTTGCGTTCATGCAATGAGTGGAACATTAGAGCAGGACCTGAGTGCAACAGCACACACTTTCCTTTGCAATTTCCAGGAATTGGTATTCAGAGGCATACTGCCTCTGATAGTGGAAGTAGTGCAGAGCCATAATGGCCTGTAGCCATTGATAGCCTTAGCTCCATTAATTTGTCCAAACCCTTTAAAAAGTCATCCAAGGTGGCGGCTGAAAATGAAAAGATCATAAACTTTTACACCTCGCCACCTTCCGCAACTGCCTGTGTGGGTAGGCCAGTCATGCTGGAGGTTATAAAGTAGGCTGCCACTTATACCCATATGCTCCCTTTAATCTCCCATGGGTATGTTTTGCAGTGAACAGAGGCAAATACAAAGGGAAGCAAAGATAGCACCCAGAGTGCAAAGTAGCCTGCTTTTCTCTACCAAACCCCACTCACACATATAACATGAACCAAGTGACCAGGCATGGAGAAAGGTTGAAATAACCCTGAGAGTTTTTTTAAAAAAATAATTTGTATTAAAGATTTTACATTACAAAAAATGAAAAAAAAAACCAGAAAAAGAAAAAATATCAAACAAAAATTAAAAACAATCAATCTTTCCATCTCCTTATTTTTCATTTACTTGTTTCTCGGACCTCCTCCCTTTTTTGTATTCCAAATCAAATTATTAATTCAACAATTTCTTTCCCTCTTTTTACTACCCACATCTTATTCTTAAATTATTACAATCTTAGATTTTTACTTATATAAACCCATTTTTTCATATTCTTTTAACCCATCACAGCTTGAAACCACTTAGTTCCAATCCAACATTATTCTAAAATTCCTTAATTTTACAATATCTCTGTAAATAGTCTTTAAATTTCTTCCAATCTTCCTCCACTGACTCTTCTCCCTGGTCTCGAATCCTGCCTGTCATTTCCGCCAATTCCATATAGTCCATCACCTTCATCTGCCATTCTTCCAAAGTGGGTAGATCTTGTGTCTTCCAATATTTTATAACCCTGAGAGTTTGGGCACAAATTCATCCAACTCTCCAGCAGCCAAATTTGATGGTGTTTATTACAGAATAGAAAATGAAGCAAGAGGACAAACGGAAGAGGGAGAATGTTGCTTCAAGAAAATAACAAAGCTAACCTTTTCATTCAAGTCTACCCTAATACAGCTACTTAGAAACAAGTTTCTGAGCTCACGTGTCAGCATATAGATAGTCAGCTGAGGGACAAAGGACTCTTCAGCAACAGTCACCTTTTAAAGAGTTTCTAGCTCACATAGGTCGTTAACTAGCGGCTGGGACCAGCCATTCATGTCTGACTGGCTCACGGAGGACACCTTTTGGAAGCTGGAGACAGGCGAGGTGTTGATTACTGCTAGACATCTCCATCTCCCTTTAATGTGTAGAATGGGAGATGTGACCTTCCCGCTAATGCAGAAGGAAGACAAGAGATTCACAAAATAACCTCACTTTCCTCTCCTCCCCGCACAATGACTCCCAAATCTGCTCTGAAGGACTGCAGGAGCGGAGAGAGGGAAGGTGCAGTTATCTTGCCCGAGACTTCAGTCTGTGCTACTCACATACACGGTCTCTGTTGGATACTATAATTGGCCTCGGTTCATGGCTTGCATCAAAACAAACCACAATCCCTGGACTGAACATAATTCTAAGACAAGGATCATGGTTTAGGGGTGAGGAGAGAAGCTGCAGTCATATGGGCATTCATGGTTAACTATGCCTTTTAAACGAAGATACGTGAACACACCCAAAGCAGGTTACATACAGTTTAGGAATAGTCAATCTGTAAAGTACAATAAAAATGATCGGGGGCGGGGGAGAAAGTGAACACACATAAAAGCCCGTACTAAGTAAAATGGTTTCCAGCTACAAGTCCCGCTAAAAAGTCACCAGATTCTGTGCCAAATTAAGGCTCCCTGGGGAGATCATTCCAAGGGGCAGTGCCATAACAATATAGGGTTGAATCCAGAGTTAGTCGTGCATTGAGCAGACCCTTTGAAACCCATGTGAGTTAATTCAATTGTGGCTAATTCAAAACCCCATTTGTTTTTCCACAGCCAGTTTGCTCTAAGAATGGCTCTGCTGGGGAGATGTACGGCTCTCCCCCTGTGGCAGCAAAGAGCAAGGCGAGTCTTGCAGCGCCTAAAAGACTAACGAATGCAGACTGGGGGTGGCCGCCCGGAGTGAGGGGTGGGGAGGGGCTGGCTCTCCTCAAAGGGAGGAGTTTCCTCGGCCGCCTTCCTTCTGCCGCCGGTTTGTTTTCTTCCTGCTTGTTGGCACCGCCTACCGGGGCGGGGCGGAGAGGCCGCGTTTCGAAATTCTGCTCTTGTCCCCTTTGCGCTCGCCGTAGTTCCTCCCAAGATGGCGGCTGCCGGTGACGTGCCGGTTCGAGTTTGCAACCAAGAGATCGTGAAATTCGACCTCGAGATTAAGGCGGCGGTGCAGGTACAACAGCCCCCGGCCTCGGCTAATACATCTCGGGCGGCGGGCAGCTACGCGCTTATGACGGGGTGGGTGGGGCTTCATGGCTTCGTGGCCACGCCCCCTCTGGGCAGCCAAGTTCCCTTAGCGCCGCCCCCTCCGCCTGCGTCCTAGCGGAGTCACATGGCACCTGAATGCCAACGCAGTTGCAACGATGCCCGCTGTGGGGCGCTGGCGTGCACTTCTCAGGATGCACACAAATGCCAGTTCAGGGTGACATTCCACGCAATTGATGATCCACACAAATTTCCACGTGCCACAGTAGATGCAGTTAAGTCTTTAAGATGCCGCATGATTGTGTTGTTGGTGGTGCGATGGTAGTTCTTCCTCACAGCTTTTTGGCTGCAGAGATGTCAGGCTCAGACCCTGGAGAGGTGCCTCCTCAGCCTTTGAAAGTTTCCACGATAGGTAAAGTTCCTGCAACTTCTCCCAGCTTCAGCTCTGTGTTGGAAAAAATCTGCTCACAATGTGATATTCTCTCTTCTGTGCCGGGATTGGAGGCGGCACTGGGAGCTGGGGTGTCTGATGGTGGGCGGGCCTTGTGCAATGTTGCTATGTGAGAAACCTTTGGTAGGGATAAGAACCTTTGAGAATTTCATTACGCTGTAGATAACTAATTCTTCTTTGCCTCCTGCTCTTTCCCACAGTTGGCAGGCAACAATGCAATGATGTTGCCGTAGCTTTCCAGGGCAACCAGCTTCTTAATGATCTGAAAAACATATTTAGTACCCATCAGGGGGTGCCCACTGGCATTGTTACAACTTCATGCGGGCAACTTGGTCATCAGTTTTGCATGCTGAAACTTTTAAGCAGTTTGATTAGGTTCTCTACACAGTAATGTGATGAAACAAGCATGCCCTCTGCTCCTTCCTTCCCTTCCCCTTCAGTTCAGTTCTCACAATGCCAGGCTTCCCTAGCTTCCAAAAATAGACTCAGAGGGGGCCACTTTATATGCTAGTAAATTTATAGAGAGAAGGCACTTCCAAGTAGGAATTAGAGCTGTAAATGTTAACCATTGCATGCATTTACTGTTGTGTGCTCACACATGGCGAAGCCATGGATAGGTGTACCTGCACAGTGAGTGTGCATCCTTGTAAATAATTGATTTATATGTAGGATTGTCATGTAACTATCTTTGCATGAAGCACATCAGCTACTATGTAATTTTTTGTAGCAGTTGGGGCAGCCTTTAGGACTAAATTCACATTGCTTGCAGATAAAATGGATGATATTTCTGTGTCAATTTGAAGCCTATTGGTGGTTGCAATTTCAACCTTTAAAATAAACATTTTGTTTTCTTAAAAAGGTTACACTTTATATTTAAAACAATCAAGCTGCCAATTGAACAAACAGCCCGAGAGAACATCAGTGTAACAATGTGGTTTATTCTATACACTGCTTGTTATTTCCTTTAGGACATTCGGGATTGTATGGGACCTGTAAGTACACTTACAGAACTGAATGCCAAAGTAAAGGAAAAGTTTCAGCATTTACGGCTGAGAATACAGGTGAGGACTAAATAGATTTTAGGGTGGGGGGTGGAGAGTTGCTAAATCCTAGAATTGTACAGTTGGAAGGGACCACGAGGGTCATCTAGTCCAACCCCCTGCAATGTAGGAATCTCTTGCCTAATGTGGGGCTCAGACCCCTAACCTAGAAATTAAGAGTCTCATGTTCTGCTGACTGAGCCACAAATAAGCTCCCTTTTCTGTTACAGCAAAACAGATTGTTGAAAATAGCAAGTCACTAAGCATAACAGCTTTTTAGAAACCTGGTTCCCATTTCTGTCACTCATAAGCAAAATGTGACCTTAGCAACCCCAAAGACCCAGCTGTCTTTTTGCTGAAAAGGATGTGCTAAAAGAATAATTGTGTATAATTTGATTCGGAAAGAAATACCCAAGAGAACAGCTAGACTTTATTACCAAGTAGGAACAACATTGTAATGAATTATGTTGTTGCTTGTATTAAAATTGAATAAAAATAATATTAAAAATGATAATATGCACCTGCTGTTCACGGCTTTAGGAGCTTGAGCAGATGGCGAAGGAGCAAGATAGAGAATCAGAAAAGCAAGCATTGCTCCAAGAAGTAGAGAACCATAAGAAGCAAATGCTCAGGTCAGTAGAACCCTAAATATTGTTTACCACTGGGCTGTATACAATGCTGTGTCCATGTGCTAGCAAAATGGACTTTCACTTGCACAACAAGGCCACCTTCCTTTCCTCCTTCCTGCAGCCCTCATAATCTACTCCTGAGAGTTGGGGGACCCCTGGAGCAGATTTTGGGGCATGTGGGGGCCTGCAGGGGAGGAGACAAGTCCTGTTGTGTGAGCAGGAGTCTGTTTGTGCAACATAGGGTTCTTCCCAATAAGTGCTTAGGCTGAGATCTTGTATCCCCTTCCTTCCAACACTCAATTGGTGTCAACACCGACAAACCTAGAGCTCTGACACATGTTTGGTATAGATAACACTTGTGTGCAACAGTGACAGCATGGAAGGTGTCTAGGTTAGACTCACAGCACTGTACTGGCTATACGTCTACTCAGAAGTAAGTCCCATTGAGTTCAATGATAGCTGCATAATTGAGGGCATCCATCCAATACTGTGAGTGTCCTTAGCAACCTTCCAGAGAATAGGGTGGACTGTTATTAATTTCTTCGGACATCCAGACCTTTTCATTGTTGAACAGACAGTAGAGCCAGGAACAGCGTTCTCATAGTGTTCAGATAAAGAGAGGGACATATAAAGGTGAGGAAAATGCAAGATGCAGCTGTTAATAGTGTTGATATAGCATGCCCGTTAAGGATCGTTGTTAATTATGTCAAATAATAATGGAGTGCTACATTTTAATGTATGCAGTTATCTTTGTTGCTTTGCTCTTGATACAGACAGGGGTGTTTCTATCACCATTGTGCTAAATCTCACTATATTAATAATTTCAGCAATCAGACAGCCTGGAGGAAGGCAAATCTAGCTTGTAAAATTGCCATTGACAATGCAGAGAAAGATGAACTGCTTCGAGGTGGAGATCCTTTACGACAAAGGTACACGGTCTTTTTATAACTGTGGAATTCGGCTGCCAGGTGTTATGTGGTGGGACTTCCTAAGCCTTTTGTGTCAAGCTCTGCTTTAGGAGGTCACTGGTTGCAGTCTTGTGCCCACCTTCCTAGGAGTAAAATCATAGACTTGCAGAGTTGGAAAGAACCACGAGGATCATCTAGTTCAACCCCCTGCAAAGGCAGGAATTGACTGAGTAGGCACCGCTTAACTTACTGGCTTCTGAATAGGATTGCACAGTAAGGAGCAAACAGAATCTCAGATCATTAAAATGGTTGCTTGCCATTGTGCCAAGTTAGATGTATTGATCTTTGATTACATTTTAATTTTACCCCTCTACTTCAGCCAGATGGCTATTTTGGACGAAATGCTTAAAGATTAACCTAAACCTTGTATGAATAATTTGCCTGATTTCTAATTTAAGACTCATTTTGAAACAGAACGTTAAAGACGTATGCTTGCATTTGTATGTGTATCTGAATGCTTGGCTGATATCCTCCAGCTCTATGGTTCCCATCACTTTTGAAGCATTTTGAGTAATCGGGAATATAATTTTGTTTTTATATTAAGTTTGATTCCCACCCCCTTCTTTTCTTTAGAAAAACTACAAAGGAAAGTTTGGCAGAGGGGGCCAGTAACATCACAGAGAACCTGATGGGTATTAGCAGGATGATGTCTCAGCAGGTACGGCAGAGTGAGGAGACGATGCAGACCTTAGGTAAGTAAATGACCACAGTGTGCCGTTTTGGTCGTTGTTGTTGTTATTAACAACAACAACAACAACAACAACAATAATAGTTGATTGACTCATCAAAGCAACTTACAACACAGCATAAACACTTACATTTACAGCAAGCCAACCAATAAAAATTTAGAAACCTTCCACAAACAGGAATATATTACTGAAAAGGCCTGTTCTCATGTTGCCACCCTCCAGATCTGCCCTGGAGTTGTTAAACTCCCTTTAGTTATTAAATTTCTATACTGCCCTTCATCTGAAGATCACAGGATGGTTTACAATATAAAAACACAAAAGTGCATACCTTCTCTCTCTCCCGCTCCCCCACTTCATTTTCTCTCGCTTGCTGCCTCCTACAGCTAAATATTTAATCCTAGGCCGGGAAGCACAGAATTGCAGTGAAATGGCAAAGGAGGAACAACATGATTGATTCCCTCCTCCAGTAGCTCTCTTGGCTACTTCACTAGCTATGGAAAAAGAAACGCTCCTTTCTCCCTAACCAGCATGTTGATATTATATTATATTATATTATGTCATATCATGTCATATCATATCATACATCAGGATACCATGTATCAAATCCAGACCTCTACAGCATGGACTCTGAAGAACATGCATGTGTTTCAAATGGGGCTTTTCTTTTTAAAGTGCACCAATAGTTAACTCCCACCCACATTAACTTCTTTCACTCAGCTCAAGCAATTTCTTAAAGCATTTCTAAAAGAGTTTTGGGCTTTGCGTTAGAAAGCCAGAGTTTGGCCTGACAGTTTTCAGCCCTCAAAATTGTATATCAAATCTGTTAAAATTCGTGGGTCATTTGGAAAGTGGACCAGCTGGACCTTCTGCCTTTTCTTTGCTGGGAGAAACAGAAGGGATGGATTCAATAAACGCAGTGTCCGCCTCTTCCCTTCCTTCTCCCTCCAGGGCTGATGGTTGTCTGCAGCTCCTCAGTGTATGCTTCCTCTCTCACTAAGTGACAGTCTTGGCAGTGAGACTGTCCTCTGTTAAAGAGTCCATCCTGTTTGGTTGAGGTATAGCTAGCAAAGGTCACTCGTCTTGAGAAAGCCAGCTGTACTTAATCTACCATTAAAATGTTGCCACGACGGAAAAATAAAGAAGTCCTTACAGCAGCAAGCAATAAATAATCTGGAGTCAGGAAGCCCACAGTTGTCACTTCCCATGATAAACAGCCTCAATCTTTCATGTACCATGAGAATGACAAAACTTTTCTCTTTGGTTGGAAAATAAAATGGCAAAGAAACGTATTTGGTTCTGATAAAATTTCATTCTCAAGCAAAATGTATTTGCAAACTGAAATGCCCTTTTGGCGGCCACCTATGTAGGAATATACTGGTTCCTTAGCTGCTTGCTTCTAAACATTTTGCCATTAGTGTGTGTTTAATTTACCTCCCATAATGGAAACTGAAGCCCTGCACAGTGGTTCATTTTAGGGCCACTTCTTGCAATATATTTTGTACTTGGTTGCAAAGCTGTGTAATTTATTATGATCAGCACACATGTTTTTAGTTTACTTGACATTTCTGCAAGAGAGAAAGACTAAAAAATGACCTTTTGCTCCCTTCAGAGAAAAGGTGCTGGACATCAGAGCAACTTGTGTGTATTAGGAAGTCCGTAGGTCATATTCAACTAAGTGGTCCTGCTAGTGGAGGCCTGTGCAAGGACTTCTGCTAGTGCAACAGGGCTTCCCCTAACCCCAGTGTTCCCCCTGTGCCTTCCTTGAGGATTGGGAGAACCCATGAACAGCCTACAAGGGGAGTGAGGAGGCGATATTTCCATCAGGCAAGCAAAAATGTTTGCACTGATAAAGTGATCTCCTTAGTGCTGTATTAAATTTCTCCCCAAGATATTATCATGATTGATTTTAAACAGCTCCTGATCCACATTCTAACCTTGTTTGGAAATGTATCAAAACAGTATCATCTTAACTCTTTTCTTTTCAGTTTCAAAATTTTCCACTCTCTTCTAACTTAGCAGCTGGTGAAAACGGACATTCTGACTTTTAAACTGCCACACTGGAAATCCCACAAAGCCTGTTATCAAGTAACATCAACATTGCAGTGTCTGTCATTTTTTTTGCAGCGGATAGCACACCATTGACACTAAATCTACATTTACTCCCATTGCCAATTATGTCATTTCTACTTAGCCAGTTGGTATCATTCCATCTGGCTTCATTATGAAATTTTGGACTGAGATTAGATTTTTCTAATTGCAACAGGGAGACTTGCTTATCACAATCAATTTTACTTATGGATATGGGCCGGCTCTGATTTTTGTCTTCTAAGAATGGGGCTCCACAGAAAAATGCAAGGCCATTTGGACTGTGGTGGTCCTTGGATGAAGGCAAATGTTGGGCTGTATTCAGCTAATCCATTTTGCTAATGGAAGCTAGACTTCTTCTGACACAACAGGATTTCTCCCCTCCTGCTGCATGTCTTTCCCCGCACCTTCCCCAAATCTGCTCTGGTGGGTTGGGGAAGGAGAGGGGACATCATTCCATCAGGCAAGCAGATATGCTTGCACTAGTGGAACAATCTCCTTTGTGCTACGTTGTCTTCATCAGACTTGTCCTCAGCTTTTCTCAAATGGAAAAGTTCTGTAGCCTGCTTCATGGGGCTTTGAGCCAATGTACCTACTGCATTGTGTGTTGTATTCTGTGCTACAGGACCCAAAGTGGACTTGCATAGTATGTGTGCTTTTGCTAGTGCTTTTGAAACACTGGGCTGAAATGTTGCATTTTCTCTTTTCAGTCAGTTCTTCACGAACCATTCTGGATGCCAATGAGGAATTCAAATCCATGTCCGGGACAATACAGCTGGGACGGAAGCTCATTACCAAGTACAACCGCAGGGAGCTGACAGATAAACTGCTCATCTTTCTCGCCCTTGCCTTGTTTTTGGCCACCGTGCTTTACATCCTGAAGAAGAGACTGTTCCCCTTCTTGTAAAATTCTCAGATGAGGAGAGGAAGCGTGACTGAGGAAGGATGAATGAAGGCTTTCTCACTTGACACTCTTCTAATCAAGAGAACATTCACAAATGTTCATAAACAGAACATATTAGCAGTCTGTGAAGATTTAGACTTGCTTATGTAAGCTAAATGAGCTGCAGGTTAGGACAAGGAACAATAAGAATATGACCTGTTTCTCTGAGAATGGCAGGTGTCAGTTCTGAACTGGATGGTGGAAGACATACTAAGCCCCTCTCTTGTCTTTGGCTTGGAATGTGTATTCCACTTCCTTCCTCCAGAGATCTGTTCCTGAGAGGAGGGGGACGGTATTGCTGAAAATACATTTAGATACATTCCTTTAATAAAGTGTATTTGAATACAGATAGAGCAGGGAGTCCTGATTTTTTAAATAAATAAATACCTTATGAACTCAAAGAGAAAACGTCGCCCTTTAAGTTACTTTTACTTCAGTTGTTTCCGCAAATGAAAGAAGCAACGAGGCGATTTCTAAAATCTCTCCATAACTGGCATTATTGTAAATGTACTGTATCTTCCTTTGTCCATCTATTGCAGCTCAGGTCAGTCCATTTGCTTCATTCCAAGTTTTGCATTGGATAGAGATGTAAATTGCTTGGCATATCAGCTCCTGAAACTTCCCTGTCCTTTTCCTGTTTCCTCGTCAGTTTAAGAGGCATTGGAATATCTTGCAGGATTACAAGTCAGTGGCATCACCCATCTCTTCCTGTGGCTACAGCTGCACCACTGCAGACCTGTGAGCATGGAAGGAAATCCCTGTAAGACACTATAGAGCCCCTCTCCTTCTTCCCTGTTGGCTCTCAACAGGGTGCATAATGTCCTAAGCACGCAGGGTTGTATTCAGTGTCAGGCCAGCAGCATTCCACTGATGCAACAGGACTTCCACATTCTCTCCTCCCCCTGCGTTGCCTCTAAATTTGTTCTGGATGGTCCCCCAACCCTCCAGACTTGGTCTTGTGGTGAGTGGCTGGAGGGAAGAAGAGAGGAAGATGTTTGCTCCATGGAAGTCTGCTGTGCCAGTGGAACTGCAGCCTCAGATACTGTCCACAGCCATGACACACAGATGGCCATTAGCTGAACCCAAAGCTATGGATGCAGGCTATGTTAGCACGGCATGAGTTGCTTGCTTCCTGGGATCTGGTCTAAGCTGGGGCCACTGGCTGCTACGAGCAGCATCTTTCAGGTAATGGCTGAACATGTCGCCATGCACCCCAAACAATGTGCATCCAGCTAAGTTGCTGAGTAGAGAAGGATCTCAGCTGTTAACTGTTCTGCATATACGCACAGCTCTGCACCCATGATAGATTTATTTGTTTCTTGTTATATTATTATTAGCCTGCCATTCCTCTCGAAGGAGACCGGGGCAACAAGCACGAAAAAGTCAATACTAAGTACAAATAAAATAAAATTAAAAATGTTTAAAACATTTTTAAAAGACTCTGCATTGACTGCATAATTTAGGTTGGCAACGTGGAAGCAACCTAAAAAAAAGTTTTCAACCCTTAATAGTTTTTGTCCAAAAGTGTTTGACACTGCTGATGGAATTCCAACATTGTGCTGTTGCTCAGCAAACAAGGTGGATAATTTTTCTTTATGAATGCCGTTCTTGGGGGGGGGGGTTCAAATATGGATTTGATCAAAAGATGAAAACAGACATGCATATCTTCATTATCAGTACTACTGCATAGTAGTGTAATGTATTTATTAAAATCACAAATTATAAAAACAAACCCTCTCTCCTTTTCTCTTTTTCCTGGTATCGTAAAGGTAAAGGGAACCCTGACCATTAGGTCCAGTTGCGCACGACTCAGGGGTTGTGGCGCTCATCTCACTTTACTGGCTGAGGGAGCCAGCGTACAGCTTCTCGGTCATGTGGCCAGCATGACTAAGCCGCTTCTGGCGAACCAGAGCAGGAGCAGGGACCAAGCAATGGGAGCTCACTCCGTCGCAGGGATTCGAACCGCTGACCTTCTGATCGGCAAGCGCTAGGCTCTGTGGTTTAGACTAGACTTGAGTGTGTTTTCAAATATTTTTCTTTCTTTATCTATTTGTAGCTGAATGACTTCCTTCCTTCCTTTCATAAAACTTCCAGCGCTATTTCATCTTGCGCCAGTGTAAATGCCTCTGACTAAGAGATGCACAACAAATCAATGGGCTGAAATGCCTGCCCAGCCTGTTTCACCTTCTTGGCTGTGTGGTCCATCTCAGAACCTTTTCTCTATTCTCATAGGACGTTTGGTACCCCAAATCCTATAAGTTCTGACCTTTGCACAAGTATTCTCTGTCCACCATAGCATCTGATGCTTAACCTCAGATGGAACCCATATTGTGGATGTCCAAAAGGGGTAGCTATAGTTTAAGGTTGAAAGGCTCACTGCAGTATATGCTGCTTGTAGTATGCATGAAATTACAGCAAAATTGGGAGGCTGTGGAAATGTAACCCTATCTGAAGGGGGTCATTTGTGTTTGGCATCCAGCTGATGTTGAAAAGTTAACAAGGTAGGCTAGGGAGCAGGAAAATATGAAAAGGAGACTTCAGGGAGGCATGGTTCCTATTTGTCATCTTATGTTAACTTGCAATTTGGCTGCTGATTTGTATGCTGTCTTCACATAATACAATCCAACTGTTGTCATTAGAAGCATCGTGGACCCCTGCAGTCTGTAATAAGTTTCAATGTAATTTTGTTGTACTAAACTTTCAATGAAAGTAAAAGCAAAACAAAAAATCTCTGCACAATTTTGCAAAAAAAGAGAAAAAGTATATGATTCATTTATTTTTTAGCAACTTAGTTAAACAATCACTTAAAACAATTTGTCTAACAATTAGCTGTTATACCAAACCTACCCAGGCTGGCATGTAGCCACTGTTGTGGAGGCCTGATCACCGTACAACTATCATGCGGAGGAAATACGGGCTTGTCCATAGGCAGTTGCTTATACCAAACCAAGGCTGGCAACCGCATGCCATAAATGGCCGTGGCGAAAGCTGTTGCTTAGATCACCCACCTCCTTTTTTGGTTGCGAATTACATATGTTTGCACTGCTTAACATGTTGCACATGGGGGTGAGGGGGCAGTCACCCTGCACCCAAAGCAGCATCCGCCTCAAATTAGACTGTCCTAAAGACAATAGAATGACTTGTGTGTAGAGAACAGAAATAACATTTCAATGAATTGATGTGGGATGGGGAATGTGCTTATTGGAGAGAGATGCTTTCCGCATTAAGACGCTTCCTCCAAACGGGAGGGTGAGTTCATCGCTGTGGTGTTTCTAAAAATGCCACCGTCAGATGCATGTGGTGGCTGTCGCCTGCCAAGTGGCTCAGGCGCGGATGCCAGCTGGGAGAGGGCTGGGAATGGCTGGCTGGCTGCAATCCAGCGAGGCTGAGAATAGACAAGCTGCAGATGCAAGCCTGCCTGTAGGTATGCACAGCTCCTCTCGAAAACAGAGGGAGGAAGCCAGGTGGGCCACACCCTGTTGCTGCTGCTATTTTCGTTAGCTATCGTCACCACCACATCCAAAGGTTTAAGTGCATAGAGAGGAAGATCCCCTGGAGACTTTCCAAAACCCAAGCATCTTTCGGAGATCCAGCACCAAGGGCCTTCTGGCAGTTCCCCCACTGCGAGAAGTGAGGTTGCAGGAAACCAGGCAGAGGGCCTTCTTTGTAGTCGTGCCTGCCCTATGGAATGCCCTCCTGTCAGATGTCAGGGAAATAAACAACTATTTGACAAAATAGAAGACATTTGATGCAGTCCTGTTTAGGGAAGATTTTAATGTTTGATGTTTTATTGAGTTTTTATTATTTTATTGGGAACCACCCAGAGTGGCTGGGGCAACCCAGTCAGATGGGTTGCATATTATTATTATTATTATTATTATTATTATTATTATTATTATTATTCCGGTGGAGGGCCGGATCAGATGCAAAAGGAAGCCAGCGACAAATGTAAATTTTAGCTTAATGCAGTAGGCTACTGTTACAGAAGCTCACACATGCCTGTCTCTCTACCATCCCAGCAAGCAAGAGGCATTTATCAGAGTTCAAGGGCATGGCCAGTCAGGCAAAAGCACTCAAGGGAAGTGCAAATTTGTGCAGCTGAGGGGTGTGGTCTGGGGAGAGTTCATAGTTGAGGAGGAGGTGGCACCTGAGGGCAGATAGAGAAGGCCGGAAGGCTGAATTTGGCCCCAGGCCTGAAGGGTCATATATGGAGAGCAATCCACACATGGAAAACAGCCTTGCATGTGAACTGCATTCTCAATGGACTGGTATAAATGTGTCTATGCCCACCCTGCTCCAGATTTTTTGGACAAAACAACTGGCATTTCAAAATGATTGCAAAGAAGCTCACTGAGAGCTCAGTGAAAGCTCAGTGAGAAAACCCTCCGCAATAGTAACTATATTTAAAAGTTTAGGCAGCCCAGCTGAGTAGAAACAGACTCTGGCTGTCCTGGATGGCTAGATTTAACATTCAATTTGCAGGGTAAAAGGTATTGTTCTGCCATCAGTGAAAAGCTCTCTTGTCTTGTCTTAAGTCATTCAGCCTTTCAATAATTCAGTTGACCTTCTATTCCTGTAAGTCAACAGTTTTAAATTTGGCAGTCTGCAGTAAAGTATTATCGGAAGTGGAAACTTTGTGTTCATTGTGAAACACATCCAGTTTTTAAGAATGAAAAACAAACTGTAGCTCTCATTTGACTCCAAGGCTCAGGTTACATTTAAATATTTTTTATTGCTTCAAAACTGTCTGCTGTGTTTGTTCAACAACTGAGGGGCAAATTTATTGGAAATGTTATTATTTGCTGGCTTTACACCATCCTTTCCTTACCTCCTGTCAATACTTATGGAATTAGTGTAAGGCCAGTGTTAAAACATACACACACACACGTGTGTGAACTGGGGTGGGGACCTAATTCAGATCTGCCTTTTTCAGTCAAATTTTCCATAAACATTTCAGCGCTTAAGCTGTCTTTAATATTTGTGGAAACTGAATGTTCAAGTAGTTGTTGAAAGCAACTTTAGTTTGAGTTCCTGGTCGTTTATTTTAGATGACCCATTTAATTAAAGATCAAATAAAGGCGAATACTGTCTGGCTTTGACATGTGCTGAACTCAAAATTTTCATGGCTATTTCGTGAGAGTTGTGTGTGGGAAAAAGAAACACGCCAGCACAGTACAAAGGCATTAGTCCAAATGATCAGGAAAGCCAAGGAAGTCATATGAATGAATGAGATCAGATATGGCAGTGTCCTATAGGGTCAAGTTATGGAGCATTCCAGGGTAAAATTGTTCTGTGAAAAGGAAAGAATTAGCATCAGGAACTTCTGCAGTAACAAAATATAATGCTCATTCCATGCGAAAGCAGCTTCAAAATTTAGCAGTTGGATATTGTACAAAATATTCAATGGACAATGCTCAGCAACCAAACTATTATGCGTACCAAAATTGAAGAGGCTGATTGGAACATCTTAAGGGCAAAAAAACCTTTTAAGATCAGTGTCAACCCACATAAGAGATAATTCTGTTAAGTTATAGGTGGCATTTAACACCTTTAAGATACAGTTACATGGAGAAAACATCTTCACCACTGTGTTGGAGGGGGTGTAAGGCAGTTCGTTTGACATTCCACACATGTTCATGTGCAACCATTCTGGGAAAGTGTATATGTGGAAATAAGCAATATTGCTAATCATTGTGTACAATGTTTAAAGAAAATCAGCTCAATTTACTTTATAAGGAACTCACCACTTTTGTCCTGGCGGTGGCACAACTACTCATAGCAAAGAACTGGAAAGGACTTCAACACCTACATATCACACGATAGGCAGGACTGCATACCCTCCTGCTCAACAATGACCTTGGCAAGCAGGCCACAAAAGGCCAAACTTCAGTATTGATACCACATTCCATTTGACTGCATTTTTGCTCTGAATACCTGTGATAGAACAAAGGGCCCTGTATGGGCTTGCAAGGCTGCATCTTCCATCAACTCGCTTCAACAAAAAACATCTTCTTTTGCCTCTTTTAGGAATAGCATGTTAGCAGGATATGTCATGAGAAAGGCAATGAGAGTTCCCTCAGTGAACCACAGTGTCTTGGTAATGCAGGTGAGACATTTCATGGCGCTGCTTATGCCAGCCCTCCCGTCCCATATTTTTATTTTTAGATACAGAAAGTGATACTGATCAAATCCGACTGTGTTGTCAGCTTTTCTAATGGCACAACAAAAGCCCAGTTATCTCCACCTTTTAAACCCTGCCAGGCCCAGATGGCAGGCCACCTTGTCGCACTGTGAGTGAGTACGTTTTGCTCTGTGTTCAGTGTCACTTTCTGCATGAAAAGAAAATGCCGTTCTGAGCCTTTCAAGGCGATAATGCTGCTTGTGTCCCTCTGTTCCTGTGATAAGTGCAGAGAGGGCAGGCAGGGAGACGGCCTCCGGAAGGATCAGAGCACACCAGGCTCCATAGACAGGCCCACGTGGGATATATCTATAGAACAAGATGAAAGTGTTTCACTTTCTTCTTTTTAACCGTATCACATACAGAGATGCTTTATCTTGATCCTTTGCTGGGTCTGGCTTTTTGTGTTCAGCTCCACGTTTAATCCAAACTGAGAGAAGAGAACCCTGAAAAATGGAACTGACACATATGATAACTGGGATTACTTTACAACGTTGACTTTTTAAATGGCCTCAACAACTAGAGAGCAAAGCCTGAAATGGCAACAGGTAAAAAATTACACCCCTGTTCCTCATTTCCTTTCACAGTAAGAAGTTCCTGGGCACCCTTTTACAGGATGAGTCTTCTCTTGAGAAGGAAGTGCTGGTTAGACTTATGGTGGTAATCAACCGTTCATTTATAAGCATGAAGGTGGAGCAGGTGGAAGACAAACACCACCCATGGGCAGTCCCAGTCCCCAAGCAACTTCAGTACTGCATCCCTAGAAGAGGGGTGGGTTGGTACCCAATGAAATACCACTTGCTGGAACATTTGCAGTAGATAGGCAAAGTGTTTCTGATTCCTGCTTGTTCAATAGGAAATGTCAGGAAGCAACATCTGGGAGCAACTCTTTCATGTATAACAAAATTGGTTCTGAAAGACTGGAGTCAGGATCGAGGAGCAGTCAGTTCTCCAAAGGTGCTAGGCTCAGGCCTAGTTTTTGTACTTGTGCCACTCTCACAAAAAAGAAAGCCAGCCATCTTCAGCCTTTTTCATTCCACTTCCTGATATTCATTGCCAGAAGACAAGATGACACAGGCAACTCACCTAGGCAAACTGAGGGAGAGAAAGAGGTAGCGTGTCCTCTCTTTTATACAGACGTCCCTGATTTAGAAAAGCCATGCTGATTTCTGATTTGATCCCAGAATGTCCTGCTTTTCCTTTGTTGTTGTTGTTTAGTCGTTTAGTTGTGTCCGACTCTTCGTGACCCCATGGACCAGAGCACGTCAGGCACTCCTGTCATTCACTGCCTCCTGCAGTTTGGTTAGGCTCATGTTTGTAGCTTCGAGAACACTGTCCAACCATCTCGTGCTCTGTCGTTCCCTTTTCCTTGTGCCCTCCATCTTTCCCAACATCAGGGTCTTTTCCAGGGAGTCTTCTCTTCTCATGAGGTGGCCAAATTATTGGAGCCTCAGCTTCGCAATCTGTCCTTCCAGTGAGCATTCAGGGCTGATTTCCTTAAGAATGGATACGTTTGATCTTCTTGCAGTCCATGGGACTCTCAAGAGTCTCCTCCAGCACCATAATTCAAAAGCATCAATTCTTCAGCAATCAGCCTTCTTTATGGTCCAGCTTTCACTTCCATACATCACTACTGGGAAAACCATAGCTTTTGCTATACGGACCTTTGTTGGCAAGGTGGTGTCTCTACTTTTTAAGATGCTGTCTAGGTTTGTCATTGCTTTTCTCCCAAGAAGCAGGCGTCTTGTAATTTCGTGACTGCTGTCACCATCTACAGTGATCATGGAGCCCAAGTAAGTCAAATCTCTCACTGCCTCCATTTCTTCCCCTTCTATTTGCCAGGAGGTGATGGGACCAGTGGCCATGATCTTCGTTATTTTGATGTTGAGCTTCAGACCATATTTTGCGCTCTCCTCTTTCACCCTCATTAAAAGGTTCTTTAATTCCTCCTCACTTTCTGCCATCCGCTTTTCCTTAGGATGTCCCTATTTTCATTGGAGAAACGTTGGAGGGTGTGCCCTCTTTCTTTCTCATTTTGCCTAAGGGAGTTGCCTGTGTCGTCATGTGCTCCTTCTCCTCCCTCCCATATGCCAATGCTGCTGTGGAAGAGAAGATCCACTGCCAGATACACAGCAGCAGCAACAACAAAAAATGGATCCTTTCTCTCCAGTCTCCTTTGGTGTGCTCTTGTGCTCATGTATGAAAATTGCAGGCCACACAAGGAAGTGCTCCTAGGCCATCCAAATTACTCCTGCCGTTCTACATTCTTAGGAACCAAAGAAACTGCCTTATCTGGAGTCACACCAATGGTCCATTGAATTCAGTATCATCAACACTGACTGGCAGCAGCTCTCCAGGATTTCAAAGAGAGGTCTCTCCGAGCCCTACCTGGAGATGCTGGGGATTGAACTTGGGACCATCTGCATGCAAAACAGATGCCCTACCGCTTTGCTATGATCTTTTTTTGTATGGTTTCGCATTGGATGCAAAAGTTCTTGTGTGTTCAAGAATTCTCACGCATCTGGCAATACTGTGTTGGTGACTGGGATTGGCTGCCAAAAACACTGAGGCAGGCAATCATAGATTGACCAGTTCTAGACACTGAAGCCTGATCTGTTCCCCTCAGTTAGTGCAAGACTGCAGCTCCTTGATGGCGACACTTTCTCCTCCTGTATATATTCATACATGTGCTGGCTCCTTCTAGGCCAAACAGCATGGACCATAATGCCATGCTATAAAGATACACAGGTAATATTAGTGTTCATTGTAATGCACAACAGCAACTAAATCACCAGAAGAACACAGTGGATATGCATAAAGTAAAGGCTGGGAGGGTTGCTTTTTTTGAAGTGTGTTCTACTTATAAATGTACCTTCCAGAGCCGAAGAAAAATAAACTTGGGCCTCTCTAAGCATAAACAAGATAAAAAGGAGATAGCTAAGATGACAGTGCTCACTCTCACCCTGGAGCCATTGGAAGGAAGATCAAAGCAGAAAAGCCATGTAGGCTCAGCATGTGATTTAACTTCCTTCAGTGGTGGGGTTTGGAGGGTGGGGAAAGCCCATGAAAAACAAACCAGTGCTATCATTGGCTCTCAGTTCTGTCAATCATATCAAGCAGCAAGCAATCTCACAGCTGCTTTGGATACTTGATGGGAGGCAGAGGAGGCAACATTTCAGCCTCTTTGCCCAACGAAGACCTGCTACTCAGAGATGGAGGCAGGGAGGAGGCTCCCTTAGCACCCCTGAGTGTCACTTGCTGTAAGAAAGCAAGCCTCCCTCTGCTGCCCTTTGTACAACACTCCCAGGTGGTAGGAGAGTTATTACATCCGATTCCCGAGAAAGCAATTTCCTTATGCCTTACATAGTGTCATTTGTATACAGGCTTGGCCACAGAGTTTTTTGCATGAAGCCAATGGGATAACAATGATCAAATGTCGTGTGAGATGAAAGATTTGCTATTATAGATTCCCAAGTGCATCAAATGCAGTCTGCAAACTTTTCTCAGTTCTGCTTTAAGACTGTTAGAATATGCAGGCTAGGGCTTCCTTCGCATCCAGCAAATTCTCTTTCTCTCAACCTGCCCTTGTTTTATGCCCCCCCACACACATTTTTGCTTCATATTCAGTCGGTATAAGAGTTCTGGTGAACCCACAGGCTGGTGATGGAGCACACCTTGCTTTGTGACTTTTGGTTGACCAGGTTTGTTTGGGGGAAGGACTGTTTCTCAGTAGCAGAGCATCTCCTTTGCATGCTGCAGATGGGCCAGGTTCAGTCCCAGCATTTCCAGGTAGGACTGCAAATGTCCACTCTCTGAAACCCTGGACAGCCTCCGCCAGCCAATGCAGAAAATATTGAGCTCGGTGGAACAAGGGTATAAGGCAGCCCCCTATATTCCTGTTTTAAAAGATCCCCGTATGCAGGTAGAAATCACATCTCCAGAAGCGTTAAAAAAGATAAATAGGGAGAGCAAATGCAGAAAGCTTCCCAGCCAAATAATTATTAGTTTTTAGTCAACTTCTGTCACTGTTGAGGCCAGAGAAAGTGGCTTAGCTGTTTTTCTTTTCTTCTCTGCAGCCAAAAGCCAGCAGACATTAACAATCTCCTCTCCATCGGCCCACAATCCTCCATTCTGACATATTGGTTATTTTTCCAAGTGTCACCGTAACAATAACCAGACATGTTTATTGCTCATTGAAATATTGGAACGCGGCTCCTCCTCGGAGATACCTTGTCTGGGACTCAAAAGGGGAAGAAAGTTCCTCTAAATAAACAGAGCTGCATTTCATTTGGCACGAGCTCCATGCAGTCCTCCAGGCTTGCTGCGTTTTGTCCCATGTGCCGGCTCGCCTGGACTCCAGATGTGGCTGGCACCAAGTGGCAGTGAGTGCCCCTTAATTTGGAGAGGCAAAGAAAATGTTATACTTAGGTGACCACCAACTCATAAACAGTCACATCTGAAGTGGAAACAGAAGATCTGCAGAGCAGAAAGATCTGAGTCTGTGTGCAGCCTGAAAGCCCGAAACCTCAAGAGTCTTACTTACCTACTTACTTACTTACTTACTTACATCAAGATCAATGGAACTGACTCCCTAGTCGTTATCTTTAGGGGTGCAGTTGTATAGCCTCTTAATCAAAAAGATTTTCTTAATAACCAGAGTAAAACAGAGAGCTGCGGGACAGGTAGTAAGTAAATCATGTTGACAGGATGCTAGCGAGAAGCACCTGGAAATCTCTCAACTCCAATATTGCTTCTACTGTATAATTTTAACATGGACTTCATTGTGGTTTCCTCTGCAAGACAGGGATACTAGCAGCATCATGAGAAAGATGTCAAATTAGCTGCATGGATCACCTCAACAAAGGTGATGTTGCAATCCAATCCAATTATAGGATTGCTCTATAGAAAAAGGCTAAAACCATAAGTCTTTACATATATCATTTCTTTGCTGGGCGCATTCTTATTTTTCATTGATATTTGCATTCCATCAGGGTTTATGGGGTGTTAGGGGAGGAGGAGTAGCCCTGGTACACATTGTGCTCCTCCTGCAGTAGTTTCTCCACCTTTGGTCCCCATCCTGCACTCAGCTCTCACCTAGAAACTGTCAGCATGTGATAACGGTGGCCACACCCTGGGAATGGCTTTGACTGCCTGGCTAAATCGGGTGAGGGTAGCCGATGGCTCGCAAACGCTCAGGGGATTAGGGACTTCCCCTGCATGTGAAGACAGGCTCTGGCAGGTTGAGCAGATGAGATGAGTGGGTCTAAGGATCAAGAAGGCGGTTTCTGCAGGTGCTGTAGAGGTAAGTGAGGGGCAAAAGGAGCTCATCAGCTAAGGAAGGTAGACCACCTAGGAGCAGGAAAACTGATCCTAAACCTTCACTGCCTTGTGGGATATCTTTGGGAGAAGAAAAAGCTCAGGAGTAGACCTTACGCATATCTGGAATGGAGTCTCTAAGACAGTTGGATGGCGTCTTGTACGTCTCCTTCCCGCAACCCCTGCAACCAAGCTGGTGCCAAGCGTGTTGCTCTGCTTTCCTTTGGATTACACCATTGAGGCCAAGGTGGGCTGGTCTTGTCATCTGGGCAGCCCAGGACCTCCATACACACTGCCCAGGCTTGTGCCCCGGATGGGTCACTTTGGTGCTTCACCCCTGGTGGCATACTCCATTGTCTTTCAAGACTGATGGATGCCACCACCAACAACAACAACAACAAATTTGTTGAGGGGTTTGGAGTAGTGTGCATGGGATTCTGTGTGGCCTTTTTTCTGCTTCAGGTATTGCCCAACCTTAGACCTGCTTTGTTTCAGCAAGATGGCTGCATCAGGTACCTTCAGACCCTGCCCTGTTTTGTCAAGACGGTGTTTGCTTAGTTAGTGCCTACTAAATGTGCTATGTATTTTTCAGCCACTAGGTGACAGGGCACTCTAAAATTCAAACCAAGCCTCCCAACACTGAAGCACTTGTCCAGGGCAACTTTAGAAGTGTCTCAGTTCAAATCATTTGTACAAAGCCCATCTAGCTTAGTTCATTGTTGACTTCTGAGGAGCAGGTTGTGGCCTGGACTGGAGTGGTCAAAAAAAAAATAATAAAGGAAAAATAAAGAAAGTCAGAAGAAATATGTGACTTCGGTTCTGGAACTCACAATTTCAATTTGATTCCTTCCTTACCTGATAGAGGGAGGATCACAAACAATGTCAGAGACAGCAAAAAGTATAACATGCAATTTAATTCTGTTGCTTTGTCTCCATTAATTTGAAATGACCTATGATTGTAGCTCAGTAATATATCAATAAGTCATTTAATACATGCAGTGAGGCGAGAAAATGAGACAAAGAGGAATATAGGAAAATCACTTCTCTGCCCTTCAATGTGCTATTTATTATTATTTTTTAAAACAAAACACCTGGCATGTTGCCCACTGTTATGTCTGGTCTGGCCCTGAGCAGGTGCACTTTTTCCTTATGATTTAGTCTTAATACTGGGGGAAACTTTCTCTGTCTGCTTTACTCGTGACTTACTGTTGTTAAAGGCACAAAAGCACTAGTAAGAAAGGCAACTGCTCCCATATTTACTGGGCAGCGGGGGATTTTATAGCACAGTTCTGTGTATGCTTGCTGAGGACTAAGTCACACGAAGCTCAGTGGGACATACAGCACATTATTCACAAAAATAGAATTTATCTTAATAATGTGCTAAGTGAGATTATTCGATTTGGAACTAAAATACAAGAGCGATGTGCAGAAATTTCATCAGCTATTGAAAGCTTTAAGTACCAGTCATAGTCAGTTATCCCATTTCCAGAGCCAGTGACAAGTCTAGTCCTGTACAGTGGTACCTTGGGTTACATACGCTTTAGGTTACAGACGCTTCAGGTTACAGACTTGGCTAACCCAGAACTAGTACCTCGGGTTAAGAACTTTGCATCAGGATGAGAACAGAAATTGCGCGGTGGCGGCATGGCAGCAGCGGGAGGCCCCATTAGCTAAAGTGGTGTCTCAGGTTCAGAACAGTTTCAGGTTAAGAATGGACCTCCAGAACGAATTAAGTACATAACCAGAGGTACCACTGTACAGGGAAGTTTTTAAAGTTTGAGGTTTTATTGTGTTTTTAATATTTTGTTGGGAGCTGCCCAACCAAAACCCAACCCAGTCAGTTGGGCAGCATGTTAATAATAAAATTGTTATTAAATTTATTATTATTATCTCTTGATCCACATGTAGACGGTCTACATTTCTGGGTAGGCTTTTCTAAACAAAACTGTTTTTAGCAGGCATTTAAAAAGTAAAGTGACGGTGTCTGCCTGATGTCAATAGACAGGGAATTCCAATGTGTAGGTGCTCCCACACTAAAATATCAATTTCTTACAAATGCAGAACAGATATTATGTGCCCTAGTAGTAGGGCCAGTTCCACAGATTGAAGCGCTCAAGTGAACATATATGGAACAAGGCAATCTCTCAGGTAAAATGGTCCCAAGTTGATATGCAGTGCATTTTATGTTATCTGCCTCATGGTGCCTATATATATAACATTTATGTAATGAACATGAAAAGAGATGTGGGAACATATTTCTATTGGATTCCATTGGTGGTGATAATTCCTGAGCATAATGCCACAAAATAATGGGCAACAGGACATTGAACAAAAGAGAGTGCAAGCTGCGAGTTGTGTAGCTGCTCCCCAAGACTGTGATTTATAACAATCTGAACTCCTACTGCCCAGCTGTGAGTTTTGGATTTTTTCCCCTAACGGATGAACATGTCTTTATATGCCTTTTGTCAAGGAACATTTTGTCCTAACAGAGCCTAGAGAATATAATTCCAGTTGTGCCATAATGGCAAGCTGAAAAAATTATTTTCTCCTAGCATTAATTGGAGTAGGATGATTACACCCAGAATGCACTGCGGAGATTAGTATCATGGAGGATAATGTTGAACACCCCATATCTAGTTCATCAGCATAGCTGCTTACCTTTTAAAAAATGGGATCATATTTAAATAGGGTTTGGAATCACATCATTTCCTTAAAGTCTGTTCTGGTCTTTTTCTTTTTCTTTTTTAACCTTCCTCTGCTACTGAGCTTCTGCCTATCTCACACGGTGGTGTTTGAACTAATGTGTGCATTAAGTGGATGCTATAGAAAGGCACACAGGCTTGTACATCCTGCCCATGCCTACTCAGAAGTAAGTCCTATTTAATTCAGTGGGTCTTACTCCCATATGAGTGGGAACTTACTCCATTGAGCCTTCTGAAGTTGCATCCTGTGTTCAGATGAATGGGTTTTATTGCTTCCCCCTGAATCGACCTTGAGTAGATTGTACAAATTATTTTCTCATCACTCCAGCAAAGGAGAATTACAACACCAAAGCAACACTGTTGGTTCTCACTTTCTCTTACAATAAGCTCATTTTATCTGTTTAATTCTGTAACATAGGAAGCACTGGGGTGTTTGCAGCTCCCTGAGGATCTATGCTGACCTTCAACAGGCTTCAATTGTTAGATCAATAAACTTCTGACACCTGCAGTACAACATAAACTTGACCTTTAGTCCCATCTGATCCATCACTAGGAAGATTGCTTTGAAGGGCAAGGGAATTGGTGGCCAGTGCAAAGGTACCTAAATAGCCAAATCAGAGCGATACAACAAAACAACCATCTGCTTTGAGTAAATAGTTTTGAAGTGCATTTTTAATTGGGGTAGCAAGTAGGTTATGATATATGATTTTTTATGGGAATGTATGTTTCCCTAGTATTTCGACACTTTAAAGAAGATCAGTAATGGTGATCCTGGCGATGGGAACTCCTGGTATGTTAGTCTTCCTGTTAGTGACAGAATTTTTAGCATTAACCTGCTCCTGTTATCCAGATGGTGTCCTAGTATTTTTGTTGATTCAACTTCAAGGGGAAACTCTCTCAGAGGAGACTTGGGTTGAAAAGATCTGCCAGCACAACGCATTCTTAAGAGGGTGAAGTTCTTTCAGGTGGCACACCCACCGAAGCCTGCAACATGTCTCTCGTAAATGCTTTAGATGGATATGAAATGGGACACAGTGGTATAAGTAGAAACTAATTTTCTGCGCGACACCTGCCCCTCAGTTTAAACTTGACTTCCTGATCTCTACCTGACAAGAGTTGGCTTTTGAATGGCTGAGCTCCAACTGAGCTCCAACAGCTTGATTCCAGCACTGTTTGAAACTGCTGTATGTAAGGGACATAAAAGGAACAGGTCTCTGGTGTGAGGAAGTTAGTGTGAAGGGAGACATATGCTCCCACAGTCTACCTAAGCATGAATTTCCTGTCTTCTAAGATACTTATTCAAAAGGCCATATAATTAAATGTGGATGTAGAAGAGAACTGGTTCCTGGAAGCTGAGAAGGCAGGTATCTCAAAGTCCAGAGCAAAGAATGCAACGGAAACAGACATTCAGTAATTAAGAAGCTTTCCGTGGGCTACAGTCATTTAGCCTTGAACAGCAGGCTTCTGGAGAACATAATAGGTTGCTTTCTCCAGAATTGGCCGCAAGGGCAAAGGGGCTATTTTGTTAAGGAATATTGCCTTTAAATAAAATTTAAAAAAGAAGCAGGACTGTCATGAAACAGAAAGTTTTCAAAAGCTCAGCTGTTCCTTGATGTGTCAACAGATGTTGCCAGGTGGTCTCCAAGGGCTGGGCACAGCTCCTCGTGGAAATTTAACACTTTGCAGAGAAGCTAAAGTTTTAATAGCACAAGTAACTGAAGATGTAGTGATCCGATGGTGCAAAGTTTTTGTGAATGTTAGAGTTAGCCAAGACATGAATATGCAGCATATTTAGACGAGGATGCAAAGCTAATCAGTGTGCAAAACTGGATGAGAAAAGTGCCTTTCATTTGTCAAAAATAAGCAAGGGTTTGGCTCCATTATTACAGCATGACATAGTGAAGCTGAGATTATACACCACGGCTGATGGCCAACATTGGTCATATTCAGAGGAGACCAATTTGAATCAAGTCACCAGAGTTTAATGGGACTGCTCTAAGTAGGACTAACATTAGATGTCACCCAATGTAATGTGGATGTCATTCTATCAACATTTCAAAAGCTCTAACAATGGTCATCATGGTGTCTGAGTAACTTTGAGGTGTTATGCCTGCTTCTCTGAACTTGTAGTCCATTAACATTTAACTCCATGCAGTTTCTTGAGTGCTATAAGGTTTAGCATGTGTTTTGTGTGCATGATATGCCTAGCTCCTATCACCCCCTGATGAAGAAAGGAATTCTCATTATCTGTCCAAATGCAAAGAATGTAGGGAAAGTCCTTATGGATCAGACCAGCACCTCACCTAGTCAGCATCCTGCTCTCACAGCAATCAAGCAGATACCCATAGGAAGCCCTCAACTAGGACATAAACCCAACTGCTGTTCCCTTGATTGGGATTCCCATAAACTGATGGTATTCAAAGAGATACTGCCTCTGACCACAGAGTTACACTTACAGCATAGCCATTGGAGAGTTATAGAACTCTCAGGGGAAATAACAGGCAAAATAAGACATTAAAACTAACCTTAGCCTCTCTGTTCCACAAGATAGAGGGCTTAGCCAATGCCTGCTCCTATAGCAGATATTAGAAAAAGTGGGACCTGCAATGAAAAGTTGCAGAATAGCATGCTTCTGTTTAGTGTCTGGGTGAGTCTGCTATGCTGTCCTCCAGAATACTCCATTCCTCATTCTATCCAGTGTTCTGCTTCCTTTCCCACCCAAACAAACAGCATTTAGTGGCCAATAAGTGCAAGTAGATAAATAGGTACCGCTCCGGCGGGAAGGCAAACGGCGTTTCCGTGCGATGCTCTGGTTCGCCAGAAGCGGCTTAGTCCTGCTGGCCACATGACTCGGAAGCTGTACGCCGGCTCCCTTGGCCAATAAAGCGAGATGAGCGCCGCAACCCCCGAGTCGGCCACGACTGGACCTAATGGTCAGGGGTCCCCTTTACCCTTTTTAAGCACACTCAGTCCTCAGTGTGTTGGTTGTAGGGGGTGGGGTTCCCTCCCCCTGGGTTTCTTTGTAAAGATTTTCATATTTTTGCAAATGTTGGGAGTTTCCCAATGGCTGTGTACACACCATACATTTAAAGCACACACAAACTGTAGTTTCTTATGAGTACTGGGACTTGTAGTTATGTGAGGGGTAAGATGCAGTTCCCAGGATTCTTTGGGTGGGTGGGTCTGCTTTAAATGTATGGTGTGTATGCAGTTCAAGTCTCCTGTTATCTCCGTCCTGTGCAAGCACGGTGCCTTTTTGGTGCAAAAGCAAAATACTAAAAAAAACACTAGGGAATTTGTGTGTGTGTGTGTGTGTGTCTATTGGACTCCATACTCCATTGATTCTTAAGGCTATAATCTTCTGGCCATTAATGCTATGCTAACTGCAACAAGATTTCATTCTGAGTTAATATCCTTATGACCACTTTCTGTTACTTTTTACTTTATAGCAAATGTTTTTCACTACCTTCCTGCTCAGAATGCCCAAGATTGATAACAACTAACAAACGAAAACAATAAAAATATTAAAAACACAGGAATGGTAAAGCAATAAAAAGCAGCACTTTTTTTTTTAAAAAAAATAACCCTTTCAAATAGCAGTAGAGACAAGTAGGCATTGGTGGTCCCTGACAGGTGACCTGATGCTTGACTGGTATCACCAGTGGCAATTCATTGCATTAATGGAAAACCTGATTAAACACATTGGAGCAGGAAGGAATAATTTGCAAAGCCACATTTTGTTAATGAAACTTGGAAGTGTTTTGTTTCAAATGCAAGGCTTAAGAAGCACAACTGCCAGCTTCCTTCCACATATAGTCTTCTATAGGAGAATGCCCTTGGGTGTCAATAGGAAAAGCAGAATTATCCAGCAATAATTTGTACTGAATATTCTTTATGGCCTTTATGTTGGTTTTTTGTACTGTTTTATAACTATGTGTAACTATATTTTGGACATCGCCTTGGATCATGGAAGATGACCAATTAACAACCACAACAAGAATCCAGATGGGTATGTTTGCTTGTTTTGATTTGTAACAAAATCTGTTGTACATGTTGAATGCTAGAGAAATAAAAAAGTAATAAAATAAAAATAATGAAATAGCAACAGAAAGCACTAAAACAACTTACTGATAGAACCAATAAAATGTGCATGACTGCAGATTTGGGACTTTCTAGTAAAAGGAAGCAAGACCCGCCCATCTCTCAGACTTTCTTCTGAGTAAATACACCTCTGGGATGAGCTGCACGCCTTAGATCATTGCTTGTCCTTCCTCAGAAGATTTTCAGATAACAGTAGCTGGCTGGCACCCTCTTTCCCAGCCAACCCCACAGTTCAGGGAACACCCGTTCCTGCCTCAGTGACCCCATTGTAATGCTGCTCTCGCACATCTCGCCATGGCCTTTTCTCCCTTTCCCAGCTGAGGGTACATCTTCCTCCTGGCCTATCGTGCAGGTTAATTCCCCCACCAACCCAGGAATGAGCCCTCTATGCTTCCCTAGTGGACCCAACAGCTGACTGAAAGAAGGGAATAGGTAAAGCGAGTCGAAGGGGGCAGCTGTTGGGATAGAGGCCTCTCTTGTGGCTGGAGCCAGATTAATGCCCCTGCATGCATTCCACTTGCTTCTGTCTCCCAGCACTTGCAGATGGAAGTCCCAAACAGTGCCTCACTCTTCAGACCCTTGATCCACTGCCAGGCTGAAGCTGTTCTCCAAGCCAGCTGCAATCCTGCCCTCTCGCTCTCAGTCACTTTCTGAGCAGGCTCCAGGGCCTTGACTCCCTTGCCCAATCGCTCCCTGTCTCTCCTCTTATGCATCTGTTTGTGATGGAATTCCCAGGGAGGGGAGGAGTGAAATATTTTTGCCTTTGTGTAGCGAGGGGAGGCAAGCAAGCAGGAACAAGCGAAGCACTTTTTCTGAAGAGTCTCTAGGAATAGACACGTGGCTTCCATTGGAGTATTTTTAAATAATAATAATAATACAATGCTAGGGGTTTTGTGCAGAAGAAACCAGTCACACTATGAAAAAGTGGTCTCAATAGACCATTACTGGTGGATTTTGATGCTTTTAAATTCTTCTGTTTTCCCTTAACGATCAATTAAATGTGATATAGAGGGCTAAGCATGTTGCAGGAATTAACACCTGTCCCTAGTGGGTGGTATTCATGGGTGTCCACAGCAATAATGTGGGGTGGGTGGGAGTGTCTATGACATGTAATTACAGTTTGCTGACTTGACTATTTGCAGTCTTTCTATAGTTGAATGCTACACACCTTTACCTGGTACTGAAGAGATGCAACAAGAAATAATGATGGACTGTGCTAACAGTGATGAATTAAATGTGATACAGGGGGCTGAGCATGTTGCAGAAATTAACTCCTTTCCATAGACATCTGAAGGCAGCCGTGTACTGGAAAGTTTTTAATGTCTGATGTTTCACTGTGTTCTGTTATATTCTGTTGGAAGCCACCCAGAGTGGCAGGGGCAGCCCAATCAATTGGATGGGGTACAAGTAATAAATTATCATTTGTTAATTTAGCAGAGTAAGCCGCTCGAAAGACATACAATTGCAGTTTGTCCATTGAACAATACTGTAGGGCTCTAAGCCCAATTTGAAAACCCTAAGGCTGAATTTCACCCCTTTTTCACAGAATCTGCCTTGGCTGTGGTGAACACCAGATAGAAAGACTGCAACCAGTAAGACTTTTTCTGTTAATGTTTGTCTGTCCATAAGATAAAGGAAAATGTAATGCAAAATAGATCAATTTTTAAACAAAAAGTGGAGTCTTTGGAGGTCTTGGGCAAAACACTCAATAAGCCCTTTTATAAATTTATCCTGGGGAATAGAGCAACTTTTTCCTACGGACACTCAACAAACAGAAGCCAGACAATTGATCTTTACTCATGGTTGAACACAGTCATGTCTTCGCCCTGTGTGGTCCAACAGTTCAGTAAGGCTCATGCTGAATATGTCACACCATGACCAACCTAATGAGGACAGCCTGCTCCATGAGCTGCAGGAAGGCCCAGCTGACAAAGTGTCAAGGTGAGTTAAGCAGAGGTGTGTGTTCAGCAGCAGGGCAAAGAGGCCAGGGCACACCACTCTTATGTGTCTCTGCTGAGATAAAGGACCAAGCATGGCCCCTTGCACCTCCATTGTAGTTAGATAGAACTAGGAACTCTTTACTATGAAACGTATTTTCTGTAATAAACTTTTTTATTTTCCATACCAAAAGTCTCAATGTGATTGCTTCCAAGCATAAATGTTTTCCACCATGGTCTTCCGGTGTTCAGTTCAGACTTCTGCTGATCCATATATTCTCCAGTGCTATCACAATTGGCAGGGTGTGGGGCACTGTAGTATATCCAGACTAAGTAGGTGACATCACCAAATTGCCTCTTTTATACCCCAGTCCTATGCATGTTTGATGGGATTTCCTTTCATGTCACTGTGCATTGGATGGATTGTAGCCATGCAGTGCAATTAAATGCATTGTTACTCAGAGGTATGTCCCACGGTTTTCAGTGGGGCTTCCTTACTTGTACATTCAAGATCTCAGCTCTAATAGTAGTCCTGTTCTTTCCAACCACCATATCAGTGTCATACCCCAAACAAAACAGCCCTTTAGAATAAGGTTCCCAGATTTTTTTCAATGAATCCGGGGACACTTTTCAACTTCAATTGATTTTGTATGAGGACTGATTTGTAAATCTGGGGACTGTACCCGGGAAACGGGGACATCTAGTAACCTTACTTTAGAACCTGTATTTCACCATCAAGACACATGGTTCTCTTCCTTTCCCAGTTGGTGCCTTCCAGACGTTTCGGACAACAGCTCCTATCATCCCTGGCCATTGACCAGGCTGGCATCAGGTTGGAGAAGGCTACACTATGGCAACCAGTGGAGGTCAAGGCTAAGGTTGAAATAGCCTTAGAAATTAGAAAGCAAACTTAAAGAAGATGACTACTGGGATCTTTCCAAGCCTAGACTGTGACGTCTCTTCCTTTGTCGTCTGATGAAGCATCGTCCACTCCAAGTGTCCTGGGATATTGCATCCACCAGAAACAGCATGGAACTCAGCTGGGAATATTCTTAGCATCACTTGTCTTTCCCTAAAGGGCATGCCCTTCAGCCTGACCACCCACACTTTAATAGCATAATAGGTGAGGGTGAGCAACCACTTCCTGCCCAGCACACATACATCCCAGCCATTGGGATGTATTGGGCATTGCAAGCTTTTCTTACTACCTACAGTGACATGAGTGGTTTGACAGACTGTGTGGCTAGTTTTTCACACCTGGTATACCCTGTATGCATTGAGACTACTGAGCATCAGCTGAACATGAGCTAGAATGTCCTACTCCCTCCCATTTTCAGTCAGAACCAGAATGATGGATCAGCAATGGTTGTTTTTAGATAAACTCAGTTGTACAGTTTTTATAAAATATTCTTCATATACAGTGCCTGAATTGACAGAATTTTATAAAAGTATGAGTCATATTCTCAGCAATACACTTGAAACAATTTATGACAACAAGACAATATAAGTGTCAAGAGATAAAAACAACTACTTTAACCTCTGGATTGAACTATGCAATATAAAATAAGATAAAAACAATATACCCCACCAGAGAGGCACACTGCAACTTGAAATACTAAAAAGGGTTCAGACTTCTTATTATTATTAATATGCTGTGCATCTTCACTAAGTTTCAATTTATTAGGATTTTCATTCCTCCGTGTTTTCTCGTTTGCTCTTCCTCTGCTGACTAGCTTTAACATAGCACAAATTCTCCACCTACAGCTGGTCCAGAGCTCACCTCAGACATATTCTCTGCACCAGCTGAAGTGCACTTCGCTCTTCGTAGCTTCCATTTCCCACTCAGGAAATACTCTGATGGAGCTGTGGCTGAATGCATAGCCCACATCTCAAGAACAAGAATAACAGGGGTCCTATTGGACTTAATGGAAATGTGCGGATACACATTCCCACTATATTCAGTGACATAAAGCTACATTGAACCCAGCATATTCCTCTGCCCCTTCTCTCTCCACCTCTTACCAAATGAATGTGGAGTTGTGGGGCAGAATTGTGAGACATATACCTTTGCTGGGGCAAATCCATAGGAACATAGGAAGCTGCAGTGTCAGACCCATGGGTTCATCTAGGTCAGAATGGTTGACATTCACAGGCAGAGTCTTAGTCAGGAGTCTTTGACATCCCTACCTGAAGGTACCAGGGACTGAACCATGGAGCTGTTGTGAGCAGGCAACACACATGCTTTACCACACAGCTAAAGCCCAACTATGGCCCACTGCTGGTCCACCAGGCCATTCCTCGCAAACCATGCAGAGATGTGTACAGAATCTAGCAGAGGATATATTTGTGAGATATTATCCCTCCTTGGGTTTGTGAATTCAGCGGAATACATCTACCTTTGCAACAAAAATAAGGAAGCTGTTGATCAGCCTTTCAGTTTAAGTAATCCAGGATGCTTTACTGCAGACTGGATTTCCTGGCAATTTCCACTTTCCTCCCTTAAAACAATAAACATTCAAAACAGTCTTCTTAGAAGTAAAGATAAATTTACTCACTCGCATTTCACAGTAGCAGTCTTGAGGCAGGCTTAAAACAGACATATATTGTAGTTTAGATTAACATGAAGTCTGGGCTTATGTCCCTAGTCACTGATGAGACACTGATGAGAAGAGATGAGAGAGAGTGGATATCAGGAAGCAGAGAGAAAGCAGGCCTGACCTGACCAGCTTATATAGGTGGCGCCCCTTTTACCTGGCTGGCAGGACACAGTGGGAGGGGCTCTCACTGGTGGGATTTCCTGTAGACCCTGTGAGATCCAACTTCCTCTGTGTGTGCCTTTCTAGCAAACAATAGTTGTTAGTTTAACTGCATGGGTGGCACTGTGGGTTAAACCACAGAGCCTAGGACTTGCCAATCAGAAGGGCGGCGGTTTGAATCCCCGCGATGGGGTGAGCTCCTGTTTCTCAGTCGCAGCTCCTGCCAACCTAGCAATTCAAAAGCATGTCAAAGTGCAAGTAGATAAATAGGTACCACTCCGGCGGGAAGGTAAACGGTGTTTCTGTGTGCTGCTCTGGTTTCTCCAGAAGCAATTTAGTCATGCTGGCCACACGACCTAGAAGCTGTATGCTGGCTTCCTTGGCCAATAAAGTGAGATGAGCACTGCAACCCCAGAGTCGGCCACGGCTGGACCTAATGGTCAGGGCTCCCTTTACCTTTACCTTTAAATATCCCACAAACCACTTGCTTGCTTGAAGCCTTGCCCCTTGCTTGAAGCCTTTCATGTTATCAGGTGTGGTGTCAGGTGTTGCTCTCCTAGTTCTTATTTCACCTCTATGTGATTTTTATTTTGAAAGGGGCAGTGGGGGGTGGGAAATCAGAGACCCTGGTGGGCACCAGGAGACTTCCCCACGTGCCCCTGGCCTCGTCGCCACAACCCGGGTTCTGTGATTTAGGCACACTTTAAAGGCCACCTCGATGGCAACGCCAGTCCACGGAAACAGTTCACGCCTTTCCCGCCGGTAAGCCAGCAAGCGACAAGGCTTAAAGGTACGGGCAGACACGCGTCAACATGTGGAACATGGGCGTAACCAGGATTTATTTTAGGGGGCACTTATCTTCCACGCAATTGGTCAGTTAATTAAGTATTTTTATTTATTCCAAGCTGTGGAATTACAACGCTCTACCTAGTTGTGATTTCAGCTGGATCTTCACCAATCACTCTGCCAGTCACCACCCAGGCAGCCAAAATATCTCTTTTTGCGTGCGGGGCAGAAGGAAGGGAGTAGAATTAGGCACACAGATGTTGAGAATTTTATTCGTACACAGCCCTACAACCATGGAGATAAACTGATTCCAAGGGGGACACATTGGACTCAAGGGTTCCTGTGAGCTGCATTTTCGGTGTGTGTGTTTGTGTACCTTCCAGTCCCAAACTGCGCAGGGGAGAGGAGGCGTGGTCCTCTCTGAGCGATGGCCCTCGGCTGCTGGCCGCCCTCTCTCCTCGCCCTGCTCCTCCCTGGCTGCTTCTTGTCTCCATCCTTGTTTACTGATGGGTCCGATAGGGGACTCCGGAGAGGTCCCCTCCTTCCCCTAATGGCATTCTCCACCTCGGCACAATGCCCCTCCGCCCCCAGCCCCCAGGATGTTTTGACTGCGCCTCATTCCCCTGTTTGTTGTTCCTCACTCCGATTAGGGACATCCGATAAGGGGCTGAGTAGTCACAGCGCCAGGTCGCCAAACTCAGACCCACCAGCAGCACTTCTTCCTCCCAACCCCCTCCACAATCGCACTCTCCCTGCTGAACACAGTCCTCGTTGCGAAGACAGGAAATCGTCCTGGGGGCCTTTGATAAGCGCGTGTTTAGGGGGAAGGGGGCTAAGGTGGCCTTGATGGCGCGCACAAAACTGGGTGGAAGGGGCTCTTGATCTTGAGCAGAGAGCTCCACGCGGGGTGCTGAGACCGCCTTCCAAGTTTTCTAGCGCTCTTTGGGTGAATTTGGAGTGGTCGTTGTTCCTGCCGAGGAGAAAACCGGGGGAGAGGCGTTTGGAAAGGCTGTTAGCTTTCTGTACCAGGGATGGGGAGCCTATAGCTAGCCAGACAGTACTCGTCTTAAATTCTCATTATCTCTGGCCATCGATTAGCCACGCTAGATGTACAGATGAGAGCTGAAGCTCAACCACATCTGGAAGGCCATAGGTTAGCCCAACTCCCTCCCAAACAGTTTGTGGCTTAAGCGCATTGAAGCAAGAGCCTCCTCAAATCCTGTGAGCGCAAATGTTGATGGGGCACTGCTGTACTCATAGAATCATAGAATTGTCGAGTTGGAAGGGACCTCCAGGGTCATCTAGCCCAACCCGCTGCAATGCAAGAATCTCAACTAAAGCATCAAAGACAGATGGCCACTCAACTTCTACTTTAACACCCCCAAGGAAGGAGAGAGTCCACCGCTTTCCGAGGGAAGGTCGAACAGCTCTTACTATCAGAGAGTGGACGTGCTATTTAATTTTAGGACGTCCTAATAGGGCAATAAAAGCCAATTGCCCTCAGATCCTAGTAAAACGAAACACGTTAAGAAGCACCTGTGACAAGGGCGCTCTTTTCCATGTAAAGAGAACATAGATCCGAAAGGAAGCTGCTCGGCGTTTTGCACGCATAGAAAATGAAGTTGGGTGGGTGTGCCACACGCCCTGGGAAAATATACCCGCTGCCCGCTAGAATAGTGGTATCCTCTGTTAGGATGGGATGGTGTCATCTGTCTGCATTTGGGTAGCTAAATGGCTGGTGTGTCTCGGCAATGAGCCTTTTTCTAACGCACAGCAGATTGTTCTGGCCCTTCCTACACACCTGGACCTGCTATTCCCCGCAGGCGCTCCTTGTACGCAGCAAGTCTAACTGGACGTGCTTTCCGGTTTTCATTCGGATGGGGCTTCCTTGCCTAAGCAGCAAAGTGTAGGTGTGGAAATGGACTGGGAATGCCAGGAAGCAGGACCTAAGGCTTGGCAAGAGGCAAGGGTGTCCCTTGGATTTTCCGACTCTGCGTGTTCAACAGGGAGAAAATCGTCCCAGAGCTCCCAAGGGTGCTTGGGAGTTTCCCTGCCAGGCCTGACTGAACCGGGCGACTCCTCCCCACCCGCTGGCGTTGAAGTTCATCTTCCCATTTCCCAAACACGTCCACTCAGAAGCCCAGTTGGTCTGGATGCGATTTGGGTGGTCATAGGAGCCAACTCCTAGGGGCCGAGGTCCCTTTGCCCCTCCGATGAAATATTTGAGCCCCCCCAGTTGATGGGCATTGCCATTCAAATGGTGTGCGTGTGCCGCACCATGTGATCGATCATACGGGGCGGTGCTTACCTGGCCTCCCCCAATATTTTATTCAACTCACCCGCATACTGGACGGGGGCGGAGAATCTAAGACCTTTCAGGTGTTGTTGGACTAGGCCAGTGGTTCCCAATTGGTGGGACCCCACGGGGTTTGTGGCACCATTCACGCAACAAAACCACCACGTTTTCAAAGTAGGGGGTCCGCGGCTTGGCTTTTGAAAAACAGGGGGTCCGTAGCTAATAGGGATCCACTGGACTAGACTGCCTATCCGCCTTAGCGATTGGCCGTGCTGACTGGGGGCGGGGCTGATGGGAGTTGGAGTTCGGCAGCAGCTGGAGGGATCCAGATTGAGCATAGGATGCCTGGCTTCCAGGTGAACGCACGCAGGATGGGGTTGCGCATTCCAAATAACGGTGCTGAGAAGTAAAACCCCATTGAACTCGGCATAAAGCTCCTTCGTTCTTAGTGGAGACGTGTGGAGTAGGAGGTTGTAAATAATACTAAGATAATACTACCGTAAATAATACTAAGATTGGAATGGTAAGCATACTTACTAACCACGAACGAAACTTACTTCTAAGTAAACGTGGTTATGGCTCTGAGTTTCGAATAAAGGATGAGATCCAACCAGAGTCGGAAAAATTAAGCTTCTATTTTTGCTTTTACTTTATTTCACAGTAGACCACTTCGAAATCCAGATAAGTAGGCAAATTACACGTAGAAAAAAAAACAAGCTTGAAGTTGCAATCCTCGACACAATTCCCTGGGGGTAAGTCCCGTTGAATTCGATGGCATTTCTATTGTGTGTGTACTGTATACATGTATGAGCATGCATCGAATTGCCCTGTGAATCTCTCCCAATTTTCAAAGTGCCTGGTTTTGGCTCGGTTGCGCCCGCCGCTCGATGCAACGGACTCCTTTTAGATTTAAAAGGAAGTGCTTCGTTTTGACCGTGGGATCAGGCAAGAGAGAATCGCTAGCCCCGCGCGACCCCTATTAAGGGAAGTCATTAAATTCTCGGTTGCAGGAAAGAAAGCAAATACGACCCACAAACTCAAGCCACTCTCTTTAATGACAAGACACTCAGTTGTATCGGGCTGTACAGCAAAAAAAAGGGGGGATGGGGGAGACCACGTACATCAAACCAAGCGGCTGGACAAAGAACAGACAGTGCATTTAATACTATCAAAATCAATCACTTGTTTTAGTGCATAACAACTAAATGGGGATCTGGAACGAAAACAGCGTCTGACTTCCTTCATTCTGGTGGGGCCTCGGCTACAGTGCGAAAGAATCTTCACTTCACTCCACCTCACCCCCTTGCCCAACACGCGCACGCACACACACATATTCCCACGCAAGGTCTGGAGAAGGAAAGGCCAGACGTGTCCAAGTTAAAAACAGAACAACATAACCCCAGCTACACCGGAACAACCCAGCAAGAAAAATCTTGTTTCAAAACCTGAGCTCGCAGCCAACTTGAGCAACCCCTGAAGATCCTGACATCGAGCTTTTAAATACTGTATAGGAAAAGGATTCTGGATGTGTTGAGAATAAAACGAAACAGACTAGAGAGCGCGAGTGGGAGTATGTCTGTTAGTAAACAAGACCCGCCCCCCTGAAAACGCCACCCCCCTTGGAAATTCATGTTCTAGGTGGATCCAAAAAGAGAGCCCAGTGGATTCACGCCCGTCTCTTAAATTCGCTGTAAGGTTGTGATCTGCAGAGCAATCTGCTCCCTGTAGTTTGAACCATAAAAAAGCCCAGCGCAGTGCGCGCAATCCTGGCCTGGAGCAGAAGTTGCTGGCGGGGCAGTGGGGGGCAGAAAATGTGTCCAGCAGTGTAGACAAGATCTTCTTTGGGCGAATGAGCGAGTGCTGGGAGGCGCCTTGGGAGCTTCTGTGCGCCCACCCCGAAAGAACCCCAAACCTGGGGTGGGGGGATGCGCTCCCTGGCGCCCCCGGGTCCTTGAGCCCAGAGTGATCCCTGTTGACAGACCGCCTCTCTCCAGCAGGAGGCCCAGCCCGGCCGCTTTTAATGCCCGCTTTGGAGTCCGTCCAGGAAAAGTCTTCCCCCCCAAGCACTCAGCCCCCGCCGCAAGGAGGGAGGGAGCCTTGGGAGGCCTACCAGGCCCGGATGCCGTGCAACGTGGAGAGGGCGCTGTTCCCTTGCGGGATGGGCGTCTGCACGGGGTTCAAGTCCCCCACGCTGAAGTTCATGAAGTTGCCGCCGGGCGCCGCGGGCTGCACGCCTTGCACGCCCGGGTAGCTGCAGCTGTAGCTGGCGCTGCAGGCGGCGCCGCTGTAGTTGCTGTAGGCCGGGTAGGAGTTGTAGCTGTAGGGGTTGAGGCTGACGTTGTAGGGGGAGCTGTAGGGCGACGAGTCCCCCAGGCAAGGCTTGCCGTCCCGGACCAGGACGGGCACGGCGATCCTCCGCGGAGGAGGGATGCCCACCATCTCCAAGCTCTGGTCCTGCCTCTGCCGTTTGCATTTGTACCGCCGGTTCTGGAACCAGATCTTGACCTGCGTGGAGGTGAGCTTCAGCACGTTGGCCAAGTGGTCTCTCTCCGGGGCAGAGAGGTATTTCTGCTGCTTGAAGCGCCGCTCCAGCTCGTAGACTTGCGCCTGCGAGAAAAGCACGCGGGGTTTCCGCCGCTTCCTCTGCCGGGGTCGCTCCGGATCCTCGGCGTCCCGCTTCTCCTGCTCCAGGGATTTCTGGAGGGCGCACAGCTCTGCGGAGAATCAAGGAGAAAGAAGCCCAGAGGGGCAGTCAGAGCCTGGCGCTTGCTTGTCATATATTGGACATTTCCAAGTCACTAGTCCTCTGGATTTGGTTGAGATTCCTGCATAGCAGGGAGTGAAACTAGATGACCCTCGGGGTCCTTTCTCAACTTTACAATTCTATGATTCTATTATTTTGGTTGGACTGAGGATTTCAACCGGAACCTCCGATCCCTTTATATTGATCCCTTACATTAAGTCTCATTCATTTGATTCATTGCATGTATAGGTCCTTCCTTTGCAAAGAGCTCAGCCTCCACATTGATCTTCCACCCATTTTGACCTCTCAAGCAAAAACCCCGTGAAGCACAGCTGTCAACTTTCCCCTTTTCTTGCGAGGAATCCTATCGGAATAAGGGAATTTCCCTTAAAAAAAGGGAAACGTTGACAGCTATGCCGGGAAGCAGGCGAGACTGACACAAGTGAGCAGGACCGAGTGGGGATCTCAGTGGAGCCCTCTTCTAACTTAGCCCTGCGCTCTAACCATTATACGACGGTGCCTCTGGGGTGGGAAAAAGCAGTGGCTACCAGCCTTCAGAACAGGGAATCGCCCCTCTGAGTTGGATTGTGATCTGTGTTTGGGAAGTCAGGCTAAATACTGCGCTCCATAGAAATCAATAGGATTTGCTTCCAATACCATTTCTAAAATGGATCCCACCCTCCAAAGCTAAGGTCTCAAAACACTTTTCACTGACGCTACTGCCCACCTGAGTCCCATCCCCGCCCCCAAGCTTTCGAAGCAAATGACTGAATCCTCTGGATGCTTACTCATTAGTAAGTTCAGCAGCGCTCTGTGCAATTTATTCCACCACCCAAAAAATTATTCAGAGCATTGCGCCCTAAAACTGCAGCCCTATATACACTAGGGAGTAAATCTCATTGAACCAACCCTTCTCCCCAAAAGCTCTGGGTGTTAAAATAACGTTCTGTGTCTACATTCTGTAGCCCGATAAACACATCCATTTACACCACAATATCGATTGCCATCTTCAGAGGTGCTAAAGTCCCAGTTCTCTTTCTCTATAGATAGTTGCAGTATATAATTCTAAAACGAAATGCGGCCAATTAAAATTAATGCAACAGATCAAACCTACATTTGGGGACTCAAATCCAGCTAAAATTAAACCCTGGGATACAAAAGTTCTTAACATTGGCTGAATTGTATCCGCTGAAAAGTTCACCCTTTTAGGTCAGCGGGAGTAGAAGTCGATCCTAAACAGATTTCACAAGCCACCCCACTCGTGTTTATTCAGAAGTCAACTCATCTTACTTGGAAATACTGCTGAACTCCAATTATTTGCTTCCGCAAAAATGGAGCAAAGCCTCTGTTTTCGTTTGCCTTATTTTCCAAGCAGGGCTATATTCTTAGGTGCGCTTTGTTTCCTCCAAAGAAATTTAGACTTGAAGGCCTTACTCTGCGGACTAGGTGGTTGCTCCTGTTGTTGTTACATTTTTTAATTATTCAAATACAGCACTGCCCTTCATCTTAATTAGTTCAATTTTAATATTCAAGGTACAAAGTACAAATTCAGCTCAAAGAGATGAAAATGATACCGGAATTATTTCTTTTTGGAAATTTAAAGACTGGATGTAGGCATATGACTTAAGAACTCCCAAAAATTGTCCCACTGAAATCAGCGGGATCCCAGGATCGTGGAACTGTAGATAATGGGCAAAATCTGGCCACGTTTAAGTACGTTGAATTTTTGCTTTTATTCATTTTTTGCACACTTTATTAGGGACAACCTCCTTTTGAAATCAGTAGGGCGCTTCCAAGTGAACGTGCGGAAGACCTGGCGACAGGACTGCCAATTTAAAATGAACACGTTAAAAACTTAAATTTAATTATTTGTCCATAGGTTTTTTTGTTTTTTTACTCATTACAAATCTATAGGACTTAAAGGATGAATCCTAAACTATCTTTATTGAAAATAGCTTCATTGAAATCAACAGTGCTTGCTTCTGAGCATGTATATATATTATCAGATTTCGGAAATCTTAATTGTGGCTGAATCACGCCCAGCTGGGTAGACCTCAAGACCTCATTGCGTACACAATGTACCTTTGAAGTACATTCGTTGCCTCAAAGAATTCTGGGCACTGTAGTTTGCCCCTCAAGCAATACAATTCACAGCAGCCCTTAAACTCCATTGCCCAGAATTCTTTGAGGGATCAACGTGTTTCGAATGTGATTAAAGGTATGGTCCGTACGCAGCCACACTGTCTCTATTTGCGGGTGGGTGGGATTCAGGCGCAGATGGGAAAACTCAGGTTAAGCAACTGAAATTTGGAACTGCTGCGCAACAAATCGCTCCCCCAAAATAAAAGCATAATCTGAGTTTTTGCGGTAAGGAATTTGCCAGAACTTGTACTGGGAAGTGTAGGATAACAATTGCTCACACGAAGTTGTATAACAGTCCCTCAAACAAATCATAATAGGTTATCAAAAAGTAGAAGAAGCCATAACCACCCCCGCAAACTTTGTGCAGGACGAATGCTCAATAAATATGTCATCTAGAAGCGACCTCAGGTAGCGTCACATTTGCCTCCAGAGTGAAGAAACCGCAGACACTGATGAGTCCCATTCAAGCTCTTTTCTCGAACAATTAATGTGGATTTTATCTGCACTTCAGTACTACACACACATTTACCTACACACAGAGAGACAGATAGATAAAGACCATCTATCTATCTATCTATCTATCTATCTATCTATCTATCTATCTATCTATCTATCTATCATCTATCTATCTATCAATCATCTATCTATATCTATCTATCTATCTATCTATCTATCTATCTATCTATCTATCTATCTATCTATCTATCTATCAATCATCTATCTATATCTATCTATCAATCATCTATCTATCTATCTATCTATCTATCTATCTATCTATCATCTATCTATCTATCTCTCTATCTCTCTATCTCTCTATCTATCTATCTATCTACAATTTATACAAGCGATTTCCAAGTCAGTGCTATTTATTTCTACGCCATTTACTTAGGACTAATGTTAACTAGTTTAGGAACCCAAAATCCGACCCCGAGATTCCCAGGAAATGAGCTGCTCAAAGTATGAACACATCAAAGCTCAATCGGTCGGATGTTCTATCTGGGAAGATTCCTAAGGAAATGGAAATGAACTCGTGATTCCAAAAAAAGCAGGGACATCCTCCACTAGAGAGTTGATTAAATTGCGATTCACACAGGGATCTGATCCTTTCCGTCAATTTCCACACAATGAATTGGAAATCTTACAGAGCAATCCAATGCATGCTTACTTAGAACCGGTGAGCCTCAAGAGGTCCAGCGGAACTTGAGGCCAATTAAGTGTGCAAAGGATGGCAATCTCACGGGGGAAGGGGAATTAAAAAGTCGTGACTTCCAAAGGCAATTTTTGAAACGATAATACTCCGAAGGCTTACTAAGAAATTATTACTGCAATTAATGTAAACATGACTTCCTAAAGGACCAGCGAAAAAGTGCATTCGATGGAACTTAACTCTTGTGCGTGTTAATCAAACTCCTGAACAGAAGTTAAATTACTACTACTAGTACTATTACTTCTGTTTGAAAATAAATCCAATCGAGATGGTTGGAGTCTATTCCTTCTGGGAAGGATCGTGGTGTTGAATTGTGCTTCTCGCTTTATCAAGGAATATTTTAAGAATCTCAGATTGTCTTACCAACGCCAGACACTTTTGGAGGAAGTTTCTTCCCCCCCCAGATGATCTTTATTGAAATTTTTAGTTACATACTGTACATACACATACATTATATTCCTCTAAGGAGGAAGTTTCCTTAGAGTGAGTTTGCGGATTGCGCCTTTTGAGGAGTTCTGAGGCCTGTCAGCCTACATCAAAGGGACAGCTGAGCAACGGGTGTGCTGCTAATAATAATAATTTCAAACTATATAAATTTAAATGTAAATACTAAATTTAAATACGAGCATGTTTAATACGGATTGTAGTTTTTATACATCTTATACATATTTTAAATTTTACAAAATGATTGTTGACAACAACAATAATGTAATGGATAGTAATCCTATTCTCAATGCTACTTCTCTGCTCATTTGTTACCGAAATTCGGCGCGCCAGAAAAGAGAGTTCGGACTCTTAACTGGAGTCCAGCTGCAGAACATCGACTGCAACTTTCTGCACATCTGCCTTGGTGTAAGTACCTCTGAAGTTACTTGAGTAGATGTGGATATGACCGGGCCACGAGCTGAGAACCAGGAAGTGCCCAGGCTCATCCCTGCCATGACCCTAGGCAAGATATTTTCTTTCTTTCCTTATCTGCAGTGGACTAAAGGCTTGTGATCCTCACAAGAAGTTAATGGTTGTCATACGCCTTGGACAATCACAAAACGCTCTGTAAAAAAAGCTTATCCTCATCCTCGTCAATAATAAGAAAAATTGGTTTATCAGGAGGAAGACATCTGCAGGAAAATGTACAGCAAATGTCCCTCTTAGACTAAGAGGAGTCAAGGGAGGGTCCGACTCCAGCACAACGCCCCGTCTGCCCGCAAAGGGATCGCCAACTAGCAGTCAGCACAGCCGACTCTACCTGAATCCCTCTCCTTTAGGAGGCGCGAGGATGGAGAACCATCCCGCTGCTCCAGCAAAAGACAAAGAGGGATGGTTCGTAAATAAGACGACGCACTGCTACTGCCGTTTCCAGCCGACAAGCTGCAAGCCTGTCGACATGAAGGCGACAATCCAGCTGGTTTCCTTCAGAAAAGACTCCGGGCGGCTGTGCATACGTGGACCGCGCACTCCCTGGGCCCTCGGAGACTTATTCCTTCCTCTGGGCCGTCGGTGGTTTTGCTTAACTCGAGTCGGCGGGAGATCCAGGAACCAAGCAGCCGCTTCCAGCTCCAGCTGCCTCGGAGCCCCCTAGCCCGGCCAGAGGTCTCCCCCTCGCCCCCAAATTTGCCCCCCTCCCAGCCTGCCCTGCTCAAGAGAGAGATGGCGCTTCGGCCGCCGTGGAAGGGACCCTCTCGGTGTCCCCGACGGGCCCTTGCCTTTACCTTTCTTGTTGTCCCCTTTGGGCGCCTTGGTCGAGTCCATTTCCACGTAGTTTTTGGCCGCGTAAAAGGGGCTGGGGAAAGCGGCGCCGTTGCTTTTGGCGAGGCCGACGGGGCTGTCCGCGATCGGGCCTTCGTCGGCCGGATACGCCTCCTGCTTGAAGGTGGCCAGCATGCACGACGAGGGCGAGCCCAGAGCCGAGAGCTCCATGGGCGCCAAGCCGCTGGGATGCTGCTCCAGGCTGAGGATATCCTTGACGGAGAAAGGCGTCGTGGTCACCGGGCTCGGGAACATCGCGGGCGCCGGCGTCTGTGCCCGAGCGCAGCGTCCTGCCAGCGCAGAGCAGGTGCCCCCGGCGTGCGCTGAGCCTGGTCTCCAAAGCGCGCACAGCAGGGCCGGCGCGGCCAGCCGCAGCTTGGACACTCGGGAGGCAGGGACGGAGGCGGAGCGAGGCGCAGGGAGACCTCTCCCATTGGCCGGCGCCGGGCCGCGTCCCGGGCCCACCTAATATAGTCACGGAGCGCCGAGCAGCGCCGCGGAAGGGACGCCGGGGCCCGGCCAGTGGCGCGCGCAAAGGCGCTCCGGGATGCCATCGATCATGGCGTCAGGTTGAATAAACAAGCCGCAAGGAGAGCGCCGTCGGGCGCGCAGGGTGACCTGAATGCCGTGTCAAGAGGAGGGCTGCGAGAGGAAGTGGGGGCGGCGGGGGGAGCGCCCTTCTTGGAAAGGTTTCCCCAAGGAAAAAAACACCCTTATAAAAAAAAACCTGGAATCAGCCCGACTGTGGGAAACGGGGAGGAGGGACAGGCACGTTCTTTAGTTTCCACTCCAAAGAAACCCAAACAAACAAAACAAAAACCGCCGTTTTAATTGTTGCACGAGGTTAGGCCAGTTCCTCTGGCTACGGCAAGGGGCGCCCTCCCCAAGATCAGCTCGCAGCAAGATCCAACCCACCAGCCAGGATCAAACGCGGCGCGCGCTTAGGGCATCACCAGGCCTGTGGATCCAGCGGGGAAAGCCTCGCGCTTGCAGCGCAATCAGCCTCCTCTTTTATAGCACTAGGAACTTAGCGGTGGCCTTTACTGAACACACGAAAGACCGTTTACACTGCTTACAGCGCTAACCTCCCTAACCACTCAGGGTGCCGGAATGGCGGGTTGACCCGAGGCCCGGCAAGCTCTGGGTCTCTTCCACTGTCCTTCCTCCCTGCTTCTGGTGTCTGCCAGGCGATGGCTTCTGTGACAAGGGCAAGCATCGTATGGCCCTCCAGATGCAGCCGGGCTGCTACACATCCCCTCATCAGTCCTGCCCGTGGGTCCCGCTGGCTGGGGTGGGGGGGAGTTGGAGTCCGCCTTTCCGCCCCACCTTTTCCTAAGCGCTGTTATTGGCAATAAGGACAAATGGAGAGCTGGGGGCGGGTGTTGGGAAGTAGAAGGCAAGGCTGCCGCGGAAGGGCCACCAAGAGCAGGGGAGACCCCAGCCCGGCCTCTCTCAGAAGCCAGGCCCGGAGCCAAAGCTCTTCCGAGGAGACGCGTGACCCCCCCTGGTTCCCTCCAGGCTTCCAGGCTCTTTCTAGCCCGAGCCTTGGCTCTTCTAGTGGTGGGCGGTGAAATGCGGGTGACCGCAGCAGGCCCTTAAGAAGCACTTACATTGATGCATTGCTTAACAAATCCGAAGTGGCAAATAATCACTCTGGGGGATGACCCAGCTTGCAGAAGGGAGCAATAATATGGGCTGCTCCAGAGAAAGGGATAGAAAGGAAGGAAGGGGGGGAAAGGAAGACGGGGAAAGTCTGGAGCCAGTTCTTTGGGAAACTCTTTCAAAGCGAAGAACGATAGGCAGGCACATCTTCCCCACGGCGAGCTTTTCTTTCGGAAAAGACCGATAAGAGCCTCACCATGGAGAAATCCGGACCCGAGAGCGGAAGAGAGGCGGCGGCTGGTGAGTTGCCCTGGGCCCTTCCACTGCCTACGGGCGGTTTTGGTAGATCTGTCCGGTTGGGATCTGGAGAAGCCAACGAGGCTGAGAAATAAGGGACGGACCAGAGTGCTAAAAGGCAGAAAAGCAATAGCGGGGATTTCAGGAGAGTGTGGAAGTCTTGGCAAGAGTGTGAAAAGCCTCCTCTGGGTTATACTGTATTAACTCTTCCCCTCGAACCGACTGTTATCTTAAGAGGATTTATTGTGGCTAATAAATAATAAATATAATAATCACAACCAAAGAAGTATAAGCGCTCCTCCTGAGAAATAGTCACGTGACGTGTACGCATTCCCTCCCAGGACAACCCCCCCTCGCCTAAACCCTCCCCCCCTTTTCTTTAACTACGGCGCCTCTGTGGATCCTATTTAAGACACACCAATTAGGGAGCAAGTCCCTTGAACTAAATTACCAGTTAAACTATCTCCGTGTTAGGTAGGATCCAGCTAGCGGGGTGTGTGTCTTCCAGCAACAACTGCCACCTGCCATTAGGGCTCCTGGAGTCTCTGCAGAGACAGATGTTGCATCTTGAGGAGCGTGTCTGCAGCGCTCGCACCGGCGCGTGGAAGCACATCTGCGTCTTGCTGTGCTGGATATTTCTTCCTTCCGCGCCTACGGTCCGGTGCTTTTTTTCCCTCTTCGACTTTGGTGCCCACAATCTAGTATCTCGTGTGTGTGTGTGTGTGTGTGTGCGCGCGCGCGGCAAGGGATCAGCAGAATGATTTCGAAATAAGGGGATTGCGGCGGTTTTTCCATAGAGACTGCAAATCCATCCTATGCACGTACATGCTGTAGTGTGAAAAAAATTCCTAGTAAGGCTGTACAGTGGTACCTCGGGTTAAGTACTTAATTCGTTCCAGATCTGTTCTTAACCTGAAACTGTTCTTAACCTGAAGCACCACTTTAGCTAATGGGGCCTTCCGCTGCCGCCGCGCCGCCAGAGCACAATTTCTGTTCTCACCCTGAAGCAAAGTTCTTAACCTGAGGTACTATTTCTGGGTTAGCGGAGTCTGTGACCTGAAGCGTCTGTAACCCGAGGTACCACTGTATTCCTATGCACCTCCTTGGGAGCAAGCCCTGCGGGGTTTAGTGGGGCTTGCTTCGGAATGGGTTTAGGGTTGCATCCTTATTAGGAAGTGGATCTGATAAAGCGCACCCCACTTCCAAGTCAAGGAAGGGCCGTAGGTCGGTTGTGGGGCACCTGCCTTGCAAGCAGGCGGCCACAAATTCAATTTCCGGCATCTCCAGGTAGGGCTAGGGGAAAAAAGATTCCTGTATGAAACGGCGAGGAACTGCTGCCCGCTAATGTGCACAATACTGAGCTGGATAATAGACTAAGGGTCTGAGTTAGGCGGCTTCCTGTGCCAACACTGTTTGGGGGTACCTTTCGGTTTGCTGGACAGAGCATGTTGTCCGGATACAAAAGGCTATAAAGGGAAGATGATGGTCTCCGTGAGAGAAGGAATTACCCCCCATCAAAGCTCGGGATGCAAGTGAAGGCACTGTCGAGTAGGTTCCTGCTTCCTTTCTTTCTGGACATACAGAATCGTGCGCACGCTCCCTTTTCGTCCGGCTGCTACTGAGGGGATCTGGACAACAGCCCGATTCATGATAAGGCAAAACAGTCTTGCAAAAAAAGAGGTCTCTACCTTCCCAGGCAGCCTGCTCCAAAAGGGTCATAGTGTTTGGAGAGAGAGAAAACGAGGCAGTATAATACAAAGGAAAGTTCTGCCCAATTATAAGATACCAGCATTATGTGACAGTATTGCCCTATCCCTAGATAGGGCGGAGCGTGGCGCTGGGAATAAGGCCCCTCGTTTGTCACGTCACCCCCATCCTGTTGTCCCATAAAAGTTTATGTAGTTGGCAAACAGGTTAAGGAGCATCCCGTAGTGTTATTCGCCGCCCTGAGCTCCTTGGGGAGGAAAGGAGGGCTATATCTACGTTGGATACCTAACGGTTCACGAAAGCCTCTTTCCTTGAAAACGCCGCTCCTTGGTCCCAGTCCTGTCTCGCTGAGCAAGAGGGCAAGCCCACTCCGCTGTACCCGCCCTTCTTCTCTCCTCGATCTAAGTGGGCCACCACTTGGCTTCGGTGGGACCTGGCCACTCCGGCCCACATCCGACGCAGTTTTATGCCGCTCCAAGCCATGCCTTGATCTGGGCCTAGCTGGGACAATATGAGGTTTTCGGTTGCCCTCTACCGTTTCTCGAAGCAGTAGGTTTAGTTTCTAGTCCTCATGATGACTGAATTCAGCATGATTAGAGAGGGCATTTGTTGTATTCTTTTTTTAAAAAAACCAAAACAAAACAGCGCGCACAAAGCTTACTTGGGGACAAGGAGAAGAACAGCTAAATTTAATGGAGGAGCTTAAAGATCAACAACAATAACAATGGTCTCGTGTCCTAATAGCACAGCGTGCTTTTCTGGCGTAGTGCCTGCTATTTCACATCCACGACCTCCTTGTACGACGAAATCGATCCTTCTTTCGGGAGCTTTACGGAGCTCATTCCCACCCATGGGCATACCCATGATTTATTGGGGGTTATCTGCGACGCAATTTGTCTGCTAGTTAAGTATTTTTATTTATTTACTTGATGGGGGAGACAGCTGCACCCTCGTGGCAACGCCCATGTTCCCACCTTCTGGTATGTTTTTTTTTCTTGTTCCATTTCTAAAGAGGCCGATTCCCTCCGGCTTATCTGACCGAGGATCGCTTGCCTTGGGCAGGCAGCGCCTGAACCTGGCGGCGCGCGGAGCTTCAGGCGCTCTTAAACCGGACTGCTCGCACTTATCTGCGACTAATTGCCACGTCTAGGGCTCTGGCTTAGGACGTGTCCCTGCCCGCCTCCACCGCGATCTCTGGCCCTCGGCCCTCCCTCCGCGCCCTGCTTAATGGTCGACCATTTGCAAGCCCTTCCTGGAGCGGAAAGCAGGACTCGCCCCCCGCCCGCCGATCGCGGTGGAAGAAGGTCGCCCAAATCTCTCTCCTCCCTCGGCTTCTCCCAGAGTGTGGAATTCTCTTTATCTCGCAAGAAAATGGAAGCAGCAACATCCGAGTCAATTAAAATTCTTGCCCTGGGAGGGTTTTTGGGGGCTGGTGTATCGGATCCGAAGTCGCGATGACAGTTTGAGAGATTAGGGTGTATAGAGAGGCCCAAAATGTCTATTTAAATGTTGGAGGGATGGGGGGGGGGGCTGCGGCAAGGCCACCAACACCCCCCCCCCCACGTTGCAACTCTTCTCTTTCGTGGTCACTCTGTCCTGCAAAACTAAAGGCCGGCGGGAAAGGATTAAAATGTCTCACTTCACTTAGTTCTCGTGCGTTTGGTACAAATTAACAGCGCAGTCCATAGCGAAGGAAGCCAAGCTGAGTTCAATGGGAGTTACTCCTAGGAAGTTAGGACAGAGTATCCCAGCGTGAAAGTATTCTCTGGAGGGGATCGACCTTGCATTAACAAATTTATCTCTATCAAAACATTTCAGGCTATGTTCATGTATCTTGACTGGGACAAAACACAGGAAGAATAGATAAAACCAGGTTGTATTTTCAGTTGGGATGGCAGTGTTCAATCCATTCGTTAAGCTAATTGATTTTAAAACTTTTAACCGAATTAACATTTAAAGAATAGCATCTATTTATTAAAATTCAGGCACTGATAAAAACTGCAGATAGCAGGCACAGTCTTGAAAGGGGTATTACCCCGCTCTCTCCCATAAGAAGAGCTGGATCAGGCCAAAGGCCCATCCAGTTCAGCATCTTATTCTCTCAGTGGCTAACTAGATGCTTATTATGGGAAGAAACCGACACCAAAAACACTAAGTACAACACCACTCTCTCCCCACTTGTGCTTGCTAGCAACTGGTAGTCAGAATCATAGGCCGCCTCCATTGCTGGAGTTAGTACACAAGCATCGTGGCTAGTAGCCATCTGATAAGCTTTTTCTTAATGGATTTGTCTAATCCCAGTTCAAACAGGTTTGAAAGTGATTTACATAAGTAGTGTAAACCACAGATCAATGAAATCAATGACATTTAATTAAGCTCACAAACTCACAAATACCAGGGGTTTCCACGAATGTGTTTAGGAATGAAGGAACTAGATGAGGGAAATGGACTTAAAAAAGGAGAGATTGGACCCTCTCCTATTGGAGCTTGTTTCAAGCTCCACAGATGTTCTCTCTCAGTTAATGATATTCAGAGAAAAATCAGAGTCAAATGGCACAGGCACTGGCCTGTGTGTTTTGCATACTGAGCCCCAGATCTCCTGCCCCTGCCCCGAATTTAATCTCTCTCCCTTTCTCTCTCTCTCTGTATGTCTCTCTCTAACACACACATACACTGGTCTCCTACATTTTTGGGCCAGAGGCACCTTTGGAAATCGAATAAACTTTTGTGGGTACCACAAAATATCCATTTACAGAAGGGCACTGCTCAGCACCCCTCTCCCTAAAACAGGCAAAAACACCTACACCCCAATGATTAAAATGCAGACAGAAAAAGCAGAAACAAGCAGCCTCTCAACAAACATCAAAAAGGTGTTTTTTAGAAAAAGATATTGGAGGTTTAAGGGAGCTTGGTGTGTACTAAGGGTGTGCCTGAGGGTGTCATGGTGCTCATAATGGAGATCCTAGACTTATAGGGGAGCTAACTGCCCCGCAAGGAGCACTTCTGGTGAGACTCCTGTCACCTACCAGTTTCATTTGCTCAGAGGCAAATGTGTGTCATGGACAGGAGTCCCAAACAACGCCCCTGGTCAAACAGTTCTTTTGTGGTTATGATGGATAGACAACCATTTGATCTATCATGCCATTTCCCCCATGCCAATCTCCTCATTGCAATCCTCTGTATTATATGGATTTTTAGTATTTTAAGGATATTTCCCATGACATCTGGCATTTCTTGTGGGAGATGTAAACCGAGAGGAAAGGCTCTTTTGCTGCTGCTGAAAATCTCTTCACGGTCTTTTTATGTAACTTGAAAACAGGGACTCTTAAGATGGTATGCTTGATATGACCTTTGCTGATTCTGTTCTGTTGGCTTTACTTGTTGTGATTGCACCCAGGTAAGTTCAGGATCTGTTAGTTCAATAGAGCCCAGAGGCTGGCAGAAGGTTTTTGCCTCTGCCTAAGGAGGAGACTCCACTATGACACCATATGTGATATTATTATTGTTAATAATAACTTATTTGGCATTCTAACCAGCAGAAAAGGTAATTGCTTTGTTCTTACAACACTTATGTGAGGTATGTGAGCACAATCTATTCATAATAAAGGGGCACCTCCCTGAATAAGGGTATTTCAAGCCCCTGATCACCATGTCATGGACTTGGGGTGCTCCATCTTAGATCCGAGAGTGTGACCAAATACAGACTGCATCAAGTCAGTTTTTCAGAACTCATTATTTTGTGACATTTTGGTAAATGCTAATGAAGGTATTTTAGCTGGCCCTAATAAAAGTGTTGCTTGACTGTGGATTTGGAGGTTTTTCCTCAGAGGCAACATGACATCCTTAGCTTTGTTTGCTAGTCAAAGTAGTAGTTGAAAAACAGGCAAATTTTCATTTCTGGAGAAGATCCTACATCCTATTATTTCTCATTGCTAAGGAACAGCTTGAGCTAACTGGCAGGACAATCATATGCATGCCTATTCAAAACAGTACGTCCCACTGAGTTCTATAGTAAATGTGTGTAGGATTGCTGCCTTAAATTAAGGGATTGATACTGCCAATAAGAACTCCCAAACACAAAATATTTAGCGTGGAAAATAAAAGCAACCTGGGCAGCTACTGTGCAATGCGGAGATTCCGTGTTGCTGCAGAGCTGCTCATATACCAGGATCTCCCAACTGAGAGATCTACTGTATTTGCATCCCAATCTCACGGGTGTCAGTTGCTCGCCAGTAAAGGCCAGTTTCCACCGCACTTGATCCCAGCCATGCGTCCATGAGATTAGAGCCTCAGTCAGTGCCTAGGGATTCCTAACAGATCACTGGGCTGCGCTCAACCAGCTATTACAGCGTGTTTAATGTGAGCAGAGGACAAGAGGGCAATGAGCTAACAGCCTCAGGAGCAGTCTTGACCGTCAAAGCAAAACAGATCAAACATAACATTAGCACGACAGATATAGAGTCGAGGCCGGGGCACCCCAAATGCCTTGCGGGGTGAGGGGGCGCCAAACCCCAGCCCTGTTCCGCGGGGAGTCCCCGGGAGCCGCGCGCCCATAAAGCGTTATTAATAGGCCGCGGGCGGCGGCTCCGGGAATCCCCGCTGGATCTGCGGCCGAGGCGCCCGTGATTAATGGGCCGCGGAGGCGAGGCTGCTCCCTCCCTCGCCCGCCTCTCGCTTAATGCAGCCGGGAGCCAGAGAGGCGTTATCCGGCGCTTTATCTCCCGGCGGGGTCTCTCTGCTAATACTCCAAATGGGCGCTCTCGCCTCGCCCTGTTTACAGCCCCCTTCGGCGGACGCCCCCCTGATGAATGGACATTAGCACTTTTTCGCACTACTGTATCAACAAAAAGAGCTGCAGGGCCGCAATAATGGCGGGAAAAGCAAACACTCGCCCGGCCAGATTGGGCGCGTCTGCTCTGTGTCCGCCTGATGGATGAGCCCGGCCTGACAGGCCGAGGCTCGAGAGGCTGCGGGGCCCGGCAGCCTCCTGGCAGCGCAGCCCAAACACGCAGCCGAGGGAGGAAGACGCTAGGGCCCCCCTAGAGCCCCCCTCCGAAACCCGGGAGAGAGGGGCCCGCAGGGGTCGCTGGGAAAATGGGCAGCCGCTAGGCCTCAGGAGCCACGGGGCGACCCTTCGTTTCTCGGAGGGGGCCGCATGCGGGGGTGTCACGAGGGCCTTTTGCCGCACACGCATCTGCTTCGTTCCGACACTTAGGTCCTAAAGGCTGCTACCCTTCCCCACGTGCAAGGCTGCTGGGCTGCTTAAGAGAACTGCAAGGACTTGAGGATCTTCACTTTCCGCTCCTCCTAATTCAGTTTCCTTTTGCGATGCCAAAAGCAAAGTGGAGAAAGGGCATGTGAAGCTCACTGTTGGGGTGCCACCACAAGGCCTTGGGGAGCCCAAGAGCAGGAAGCTGGTGTGTCCCAGGGGCTCTCCTGAAGAAATCTTCGGAGCATGGGGACCACAGGGCCTGTAACAGGAGCAAAAGAAAGCAAAGGGAAGTGGGATGGTTTCTAACTGGAAGGGGAAATGAAAGTAGGCCTGGAAAGAAGTGGGTTTGTTCGTGTAGGCCTGGGTGAAAAAGAAGCAGGATGGCGTGCACTGCCTGTAGGTTGACCAAGATAGAGTGGGGTGAGCACAAATAAAATATTACATCTCTCTTTGGGAAAGATGCTAGAGACACAAACAGTGGACCTAGCTTTGTGTTTGGGTAACCATTTGTTTGTAGGAGGAGCTCATGAATATCACAGGTTCTTTAGATAAAAGGGTATATTCTGTTGCACCTCCAAGACTGATGGGTGGAGAAATCTGTCCAGTTATCATTTTTGCTAATAAGAAGGAAATCCTGTAAGCAATCTCTTGCATATTATTTACGATAAATCAATATTATTAACTCGGGACGCGGGTGGCGCTGTGGGTAAAAGCCTCAGCGCCTAGGGCTTGCCGATCGAAAGGTCGGCGGTTCGAATCCCTGCTGCGGGGTGCGCTCCCGCTGCTCAGTCCCAGCGCCTGCCAACCTATCAGTTCGAAAGCACCTCCGGGTGCAAGTAGATAAATAGGGACCGCTTTCTAGCGGGAAGGTAAACGGCGTTTCCGTGTGCGGCTCTGGCTCGCCAGAGCAGCAATGTCACGCTGGCCACGTGACCCGGAAGTGTCTCCGGACAGCGCTGGCCCCTGGCCTCTTGAGTGAGATGGGCGCACAACCCCAGAGTCTGGCAAGACTGGCCCGTACGGGCAGGGGTACCTTTACCTTTAATATTATTAACGTGGAATAAAAAGTTGTTATATAATAGAATCTACATTATGGCTCACATACATTTTATATCCAGTTACGGATTGGTTTGCAGTGCAGCAAGAAAAGAATTATAGCGTCAACCAGTTGTAGGATTGGGGTATCTAGGAAATCAAGTCTATCTGATCCAGATAAAGGGTTGATAATACTACACAAACATACTTAATATTTTTATTCCCAGGAAGCAGTGAGGGGGAAATGACATCAGTTAGCTGAAACTCATTTTGTTTCCAAAATTTGCTCATTGATTGACATGTGCATGCATCTATAGGCTAGCAAAAAGCTGAAACCCAGCTGTTCTCCTGCCAAGATGAAAATTAATTCACAACCTACAGCTCAGATTCCAAGTAAATGAATTAATTTCAGCTAAGTCACCTTTATAATTTAATGAAAGGGCAACATTCATTGACCAAACAGCATTTTTCAAACAAAAAAAATGTAAATACTTATACAAGCTGTCTAACTATGGCAAGCACTATCTTAAAAGAGATATTCTGCCTTTTCTTTCACATAGGGGATAATGCCGCTTTTAAGATTATGGTTGCTAGGACACTCATACATTATCTGAAAACACAGTGTGCTGCTTCTTTCAGAAATTCTTCTTTCAGAAATATTGTTTTTACCCTCATACAAATGTAAACACTTTCATTATTAATTTGTAAGTTTCAGCTCAATTATCAACAAAGGTTGACAACTTCCACAGTCTATTCTTAGGCATGTTTATTAAGAAGCAAGTTCCACTGAGTTCAACTGAGCTTATGAAAGTGTCTGCACAGGGTTGCAATTTTAGTTACAGTACTTAAATTTTATTTCAAGCATATTCTCTTTAAAAAACCCACCAGAAACCTTTAAAGTCACACCTTGTTTTTAGGCAATTTAATTTTCTAGAGAAGGTTGTGGGGGTGGGGGTGGTTTGTTGCTGGCTCTGGTTCTGAACTGTGTGCAATCTGCTGGAGGTCTCTGTTTGTAAACTCTGAGTTTCTGATTCCTTAGCACTAATTGAGAGCCAGCACTTCTGTGTGTTGTGGGTGTATTAAGAGCTAGGATTCCAGCAGCAGGCTATTAGCAGTTCCTTGAGTAAATCTTTGTAGATTTCTTCCTGCTTCCCACCTCCCCCATTTTCTTGACTGCAGAAGCTACTGGAGAAAATGGTCTTGTTGACATTGCTTCTGGCTTCTTAACACTTATGGGGACATTAGGCGCCAGTTCAAATACACTGTGCTCCACTTGTAGTGTACATGCTCCCTTTTTATAAACACAGCTTTATAGCTCTGACATGCTTGTCAAAATTCATTGACAAACATTTTGGATGATGGACAACTTCTACATATACTGGACAAAAGTGAGCTCGTAACAAATTCTGTGCCGCTGGGAAAATAATCCAAAAGGCAATACCCTCATTCATCCTGGGGATCTATCTTAACATGGTCTTTTAACTCTGAATTATTTTAGAAATGTTAAGGGAGGTTTCCCATTGAAAATAAAGACTAAGGAGAACTAAAAACAGCAGTAGAAAAGTTTGCCTCAGATAAATCCAATTTTATTCACAGCTTTTGTTAAACATCAGAAAATCAGACAGATGCAGCTAAATGGGAATCTGCCTTCAAGATAGGCAGTACACCTATTGATAAGAAAATGGGAAGAATAGGGCTTGTACAAATACCATTAATCTACAGGTGCCAATGAAAAATAATACGTAATACCAAAATGGCATAGTTTGAGGTGGCTATTTCCCCTCAGGTGTGGTTCCTGCAGCCACCCAGCTCTACACAGCAAGCAGAAATTCACCCAGAGAGGCAGTGGTGGGGGACAGCTCCTCTTGCTGAATTTATGTTTGTCATAGCTGAGAAAGACTGGGAGCCCCACTAGGAAAAGAAAATTGGCAATCCTCAGGTGGTCTCTGGCAAATGTCAAGTAAGAAAGCCAACAGTGCCTTGGGTGAACTTTGCTGTGCTTGGAAAACACTGAAAAGAAGATCCACACTAACCTATAGGTCTTGCAAAGTCAGAAACAAATGGCTAACACTGCAATCCTATACATGTCTCCTCAGAAGTAAGCCCCATCCACTTCAGTGGGACTTAGGCACAGGTAAGCAACTACAGGATCACAGCCCAAATCTCTCATCCCTAAGGACCCTGCTAAGGTAGGATACCACAGTTACGAGGTCGGAGTCTGGCAATATTTGAAAATAGCAATTTGGCCGAGGCTTGGATATTTGATCTTGGTTTTCGATATGGTTGTCATTCTACATTGATTTATACCTCACTTCTTTTTTTTTTTTTTTACAAAAAGTGCAGAAGACAGCTTACATTAAATTGGTATAACAAAGCAAGAGAAAATGCATTTCAAAAACGGTGGAGGGCCAACGAGTAAGTAAACAACAAGTGGTTTATCAGCCATTTTGCATTGCTGAAAACGCCATTCTTCAAACTAACAGCTGACAGTATAAAGCGCCAGCAGCAACCAGCACGCACAAAGCTAGATATTAGAGCTGCGAAGTATTTGTAGGGAAAGCACTTTGTACGCCGTCGTCCTAACAGGAAGGAGATGCGCTGAATGAAAGGAGGCTTATTTCCAAGTCAATAGCTTCATAGACGAGTATGTTAGTCAGCGGCCTGTTTGGGAGGTCGGGGAGAATGTACTTAAAGGAAAGTACTTCTGATTAACTGGTCAGCGTGAGAATGGCTTTCAAAGGATATCTATTTGTCATTCATTGGTGCTTAGGTAGCTGTTCAGAGGCTGGACACCGGCAGTTATTATCAAAGTTCCGGGGGAAACACCCGGTTTCCTTCTGGAACCATAAAAAGAGACACACGCGCAAAAGTAATCTGTCCGGCGTCCCTATCTTGAGCACACTCAATTAATTTGGAAATAATATTCTTCGAAGAAGTGTGATGGGGCCGTCGTTTAATGAGACCCTTTGCATTGTTGCATTTGTTTAAACTGTAGTACCCACTGCTGGGAGGCAGCTGTTTCTGCGGCATTTGTTGCAAAAGGGAAGGAAAGAATCTATCACAAGTGTAGCCCTATTAGGGCAGCTCTCCTGTGGGTGTATTACGAGATGCTTCTCTCTCTGCCAAACAGGCCGTCCACGCGGTACATATAGAATAGAGAGTCGTCGAGGTTTCAGCTGCAAAGCGATGGAGACTCTGTGGTCTGTCTGCCGCACACGATGCTTTGCGAGGGGGGCCTGGTGGTTTTGGTCTTGCAAGCTTTCTGGTAATGGGCGTTGAGAAACCGAATCTCTTTGGCCAACATCCCTCTCTCCTTCCACCTCTTCTTAGAAACACCAGTTCATTTTTTTTAAAAAAATGTTTTGCTTTGTTTACCCCATGAGAACTTCCAAACCGGTAAAAACTGGAAGGAATGAAATTGACATGCCCGGGAGAAACTCGATCTGTACAGAACAGATTGAGGAGGAGGGTGAAATTGTCCAAGTGGAGGATCTCTCTCTCTCTCTCTCTCTCTCTCTCTCTCTCTCTCTCTCTCTCTCTCTCTCTCTCTCTCTCTCTCTCTCTCTCGGGGTGGGGGGAAATCTGCGGTATCTCTCTATCTAAAATGCCAGGCAGCGACTAACAGCCATTAGTTTAGATCCGCCCTCTCTCTCCTCTCTCTCTCTCTCTCTCTCTCTCTCTCTCTCTCTCTCTCTCTCTCTCTCTCCTCCCCCCACCTAAAAATGACTTCCCACCGGGGAAGATAAAGACGGCGATAGAGTTTCTTAAATAGCCGCCCCTCTCCCCCTTTCCTGGCGTTATCAGGGGGAGATAGTGCCGCTGGGCAGGGCCAGGTCATGCTATCTGTGGTCTTGGCTGCCGTCCCCAAACGCTGCCTTGTCAGGGGAGACGCCACCCGCATTAGGACCCAGACTGGACTCCTTCCGTCCTCGGTCACTCACCAGCCCCCGCTCCCAAGACAAGACCTCCTCTTTCCCAGGAGTATTAGGCAGGCTCCAGCTCAGAGCTGAAAGGGGATGAAGAGAGGAGCGATGGGGAGATGGTGGGTGACTTGATCCCTGGTGCTACCGTCCTTCTCTAACCTCTTTTCGTTTGGATCCAGTTAGGAATAGGAGGATAGGAGCGGTGGGAGGTGGGGATGTCAACTGGGATCAGTCTGTCCTCAGCCAAACTCATGCAGGTCTTGGGAGAAAGTCAAGCGGAGGACACGCTTCGAGGGTGGCTTCCTTACAGTTCCACAGGCACGTTATTTAGCGTGGGTATCCCTTGTATATTCCAGTACAATTATTTATTTAAAACACACACATACAAAGCTGCAGTCTTAAGCATATTTACATGGAAGTAAGGCAGCAGACTGTATAAAGCAACGGGACTTACCTCTGAGAATATTTTTTTGTGTTCTGCTTTGTGGTTGTTGCTGCAATAGGGTCCCCCAGTTTTTCTTTAACAGTAGTTGAGGAATAAATATTCTGAAATCTATGACGGTTGAATAAATGTTTCAAGACCAGGATGTATAATCCCACTTTCTTCTAGAGAACTTCTCCCCAAGGTGTAAGTGGCGTGTCTAAGCTTGGTGCTTCGTCCTATTAAAACTATCAACTCGCCATTCGGAAACCTTTATGTTAAAAAGTATTCCAGTACCGAGGATATCATGAATAAAATTTACAGACTGTATACAATTACATGATATTCTTAAAATGTAAAATAAAAAGCGGAGAATTCTAGGACGCAGAATAAGGTGCTTGATATCAGTAGGCTTAATTATTCATTGGATTTTGACTACTTCAGTAGAAATTGAGAAGTCTCCTTGATGCAACCATTAAGACACTAGTAAGATTTTGAAATCGAGAGCCACTACATTCAGTCCGGCGAAAGGAGATATAGGGAGAGAGGAGGCTTCTGCCAATGTATCGTTTGCTGGAATAGGAATTTTGAAAGTGTAGAAAGCATTTCGTATTATATCTACTCCCTTTCTGTTGTCTTCAGCAATGCAATTCCATGTGCATTAGGTGCACATCTAATACCAATATTAATTTTCATTCCAGTGCAACTAGTCATGCCTAATTCCTTTGTTTTTATTTTTAAATGTCGACAGAGTAGCTTGGCGCTCTTAATTCTTTTTAAAGCGTCTGATGAGGTTAGGATCTTCATAACTTGTGGAAAGAGATTTATTACGGAAGGCGAGAGAAACACCGAAAACGACAAGGTTCTTAGCACATGATCAGTCACTTTGAAGACATTTCCATCAAAGTCAATGGGACTAAATTCCCAAGAAACCAGATTTAACAACGGGTTATTGATGAATCGTCCTCCCGCGGAAAACCATACCAAAAATACTGCCAACCAGATCTGAACGCGATTTGAAACGTGTAGAACAGGACAGGATTTAATTTTCGCTAGTTCTGTTTTAATTCGTTTATATAAAGCAGTGAAATCTCCCCACCCCGCTCGCATAAGGTCGGGTAAAACGCATCCATAGTTTGTGTGTGACAAAATTAAAGGCTGCCTTCGATTTGTGAAATAATTGCGTCTGCTGATAGAATACTACCGACAAATGCTTTCAGCACCAGAAATATAATCGGATCCTGATTTAATCTCTTGGGATCAAAGAAACAGGAATGGAATGCAAATGATCGGGATGAAAAATTCAGTTTCCAGCATGTTCCGCTCTTTAGGGGGCAGGAAGGGATGCGGAGCTAGGTCATAATATTCTATCCCGCGGCTTGTTTAAAATGAGCACATTGCAGTTTGAAAAGCCTGCCCAGCCTTTAAAAGATCCTGAATCGCAAGCATAGGAGCCAACTCCTAGGGGCCGAGGTCCTTTCGCCCCCCCTGAAATATTTGAGGGGGCCGCCCCCCCCCAAATTGATGGGCATTGCCATTCAAATAGAGAGTGTATGTGCAACATATCATGTGATCGATGATACGGGGCGGGGCTTACCTACTCCCCCTCCCCACAAATATTTTATTCAAGTTGGCACCCCGATGGCAAGGAAGGTGTGAGGGACAGGAGAAATCTGTTTGTCAAGTCAGCCAAGTTATAGCTGACTGGAGTCCACAGATTGCGAGTTTGTGGATATAAAGTAGCCCAATAGATTTTGGGAGAGTGGATCGTCATCCGGAGGGAAGGGTGATGTCCTCCAGTGAGTTCCGTTTCTACGGTCCTTCTGGCACCCATCCTTACGCGTGTTTACTCGGAAGTAAGACTCACCGAGTTCCGTGAGACTCAACTTCCAAGCCTTGCATGTATGTATAACATACGATGTTAAGATTTAGTTCGTAGGATGATCGGCTGTTTGAAACCAACCAGAGGACCATTTTGCTCAGAGAACACGTTAGGTGGACCACCACCGCACACAAATAAAGTATGTTCGGGTTTCTCCGCAAGCGAAGCCAATTCGGATCAAAAATAGCCCCGCTTAATTAAAGAATCGCGTTGCAGCCCTGCAATCCTCTTTAAAGGACTTTAAAAAATAATAATCTGCTAGCAACTCCGTGAGAAATAAATGTTTTTTTGATCCGTCTCATCCCTGAATTCGGAGCAAAGCAGGCATAAGCCGGGAGGGGGGAGCGTGGCCACCAGGAAGGGCTGCTTTTGCTAGCCGTGGAATGGGACAAGGAAATGGTGAACTCGCATTGCAAAGTTTAATTTATCACTTCTCCCAGCCATTTGATAACCACAACGGCACGCCGTCATTTTTTAAAAGAGGCTTCATTATAAAGGTTGGTTGACGTCGCGATTGTCGTTATTTTATTTTTAAAACCGAGAGTGACTTTTGAAAGCCTTGCGGACGTTTCCATTCGCTGTTCACCCCGAGCTCGGCATCCGTTGCTGCAGCGCGTGCCTCATTTCATCCACCTTTTATGATTTACCTAGACCAGGGGTCAGCAACCTTTTCCAGCCGTAGGCCGGTCTACCGTCCCTCAGACCATGTTGTGGGCCGGACTACATTTTTTTTTTTTTGCGGGGGGGAATGAACCAATTCCTATGCCCCACAAATAGCCCAGAGATGCATTTTAAATAAAAGCAGACATTCTACCCATGTAAAAACCACGCTGATTCCCGGACTGTCCGCGGCCAGATTGAGAAGGCGATTGGGCTGCATCCGGCCCACGGGCCTTAGGTTGCCTACCCCCGACCATGACGGAATTTTTGGAGCTCAGTGCTGTAGGCTTGCAGGGGTCTGGGCGATTACTGGGGGGCGGGGGTGGATAAAGGAGACGCAGAAGGAAGAACCTCTTCTGCAGAAGTTGGGTGACAGCCCCATGACAGTGAGGGCTGCGAGCTGACCTCGAGGCACGGCAGAGGGAGGGACAGAGACAGACGCGCGCGCAGAGGGAGAAACGTGTTTGGAAATACACACGTTTGTCGTGGAGGCAAACACCTCTGATCCGGAGAGCGCTGCCGAGTCCTTGGAAGCGACCGCGTAAAAAGCCTTGCTCTCCCCACTTTCATCGAAGCTCTGGATTTGGGCCTTTCCTTCCGAACTCGTGCCAGAAATTGACAACACACTCTTTTCGGAGGGGAGAAATGGCTATCCTGCCGTATCAGACTGATGGTTGTCAGGAAGGTAAATTGGGCGCAGGCAAAAGCACGGCGTCTTTGCGCCACAAGGAACCAAATGGAGATTCGGGATCCGTCGGAACCGGGTTTTTCGGGTGCGATGCGAAAGCACCCTTTGAGTGGATCTCCAGGATCTCACCAGTTATCCATTGATTGGGCCATCACCTGCCCTTTATCAAGGGGTTTAGCTCACTCCTTTGCCCTTGACCTAAAGCAGGACTTGCGCAGTTTCCTGGAGAGTAGCTCTGTCAAAGGAAAAATCACCGAGGGTCTTGTGTAGCACTCTAAGGACTAAGAACAGCATTATGACACCAGCTCCTTTATGAAGGCAGGCAGGAATCTGCAGAAACTGATGCCCCAACAAATTCGTTATAGCTGTTGTTTTTGCGGCAGCTGACACCGGCTCCCTATCTGGAAATGGGAAACTCGTTAAAATAAATTATTTCGCACTGACGTGATTGGCACCCGTTGACGATATGGGGGTGACGGGTGGGGAGAATAAGGGCGCTAACTCCCCACGCGGGAGAACCAAAACTTACTCTGCTAAATCGCCTGAAAAAGGAGTTGCGGCGAGCGAAGTGAAATGGGGCATATTTGTAAAGCGCTTCCAGTCGTAAAATGTTATATAACCACACTCGTGATCCGCGTTCCGGTTGCTGAAACCTGATGGTGATGATCCTCGTTGTTTGCTGCTGCAGGAAAGTGCGTGTGCACGGCTATATGCTTCAGAATAATAATAATATTTTTTTTTTTTTGGTGAATCTGTTTTGAGAAATCTCGCAAGAGATTTTCATAATTTCAAGGAAACTGCAACGGACATTCAGGAAATGTCCGAAGAGACGCCTCCAAACTTCTGGCTTCTCTTCCCTTTCTCTTCCACGTTTCTTTATATATCTCTTTGAACGAACCATCCCTTGAGGTCTAAATAATAGAGCAGGTAGAGGAGGTTGAGAGGAGGCCAGCGACCTAAAAGAAGAAGGCCGTGCATTTTTTAAAAAAATGTAAAAATGTTTGATAATTAAACTTGGTGGTAGCAGATTTACAAACTAAAGGGGCAAACTGAACAAAGCTAAGACCGCCATTGTGCACACTTCCCAGGGAGAATTCAGCGAGACTTCGGAGCAGAAATGCTACTGAAATCAACAGGACCTTAAAGTGCCTAATTTTGGCTGAGATCTATTGGTCCATACCTCTGCCTCTTCCTTTCCACCACCACCGTCATCACATTTAATCAGTTATAATGCCTCTAAGTAATATTTTGCGTTATTAGGCCCTCACTTCTGAATTTCCTCATGAGATAAATTTGGGATTTGCACTTCTGTGTCTTAAAGATAGGAGCCTGAATTTTGTTGGAGAAAAAATTAAAATTGTGCCCATGTTTGCATTAATGAAGCACAGTATCTGTTTCCCGGCCCCTCCACGCAGCCCAAGGGTGAGCATAGTTTTCCAGAAGGGGTGCATGGAGAGAAACCTATGACCTACAAAGTGTGTGTGGGGGGGAGGGGTCCTTGCTCATTCTCACATTCCTATCCAAAATCTTGCAGCAGTCTTTAATAGAACCCCAAAGTTCTCCTGATTACTTTCTGTGTGTCAAATTAAAGAAGGCACAGGAGCAGCTTCAGAGCAAAAAAAAAAAAAAAAAAAAAAGGTCCAGTCCAATCCATGTCATCCCTGGGTGGGTCTGGAAGAGATCCTTTGTCAGAAAGTCTGCTGAGCAGCTGCTAGTCATCTAGATAGACAGGTAGCTTCCTATGTCTGTCCATCCATCCTAAGCAAGCATCTTCCTAAATTCAGTTGACCCTATTCATAACATGCATAGCTGTGAGTGAAAGGCTTCTATGCACCCTTGCTATGGAGAAAGTCTCATGGAACTCAGTATGATTTACTTCTGACACCAGGCTGCAATTGAATCTGGAACCTCCATGGGATTCACATCTTAGTAACTCTGTGCTGAAGGGAATTCCAGGAGAAGTACTTCTTAAATTTTCTCAAGCCACCCCTTCCCCCAGCTTGAGAGAGGCTAACATGTTTCTAACAGTTGCATGGCAGGCATAAATTTAACAGCAAAAGCATTGCCTAGCATGGAGATGCAGTGCTGGGCATCTCCACCTGCTGAATTTCTGCCTGCTGTAAAAGGCACAGAAGCTCTTACAGAAACAAACAGTTTAAAAGAGAAATGGGATTAGGAATAGATTGCGAAAGTTCATTACGAGCTCCCAACAGTTTGGGGTTTCTGTTTTGGTGGCAAAAGACCCATGAATGCTTGCTGAAAAGAACATGTGCTTCGAGAAAATACAGGAGGAAGGAGAGGAAGAGGGCAAGGGGATCCTATCATGGTGGTTAAAAGGTAAAGGTAAAGGGACCCCTGACCATTAGGTCCAGCCGTGACCGACTCTGGGGTTGCAGCGCTCATCTTGCTTTATTGGCTGAGGGAGCCGGCGTACAGCTTCTGGGTCATGTGGCCAGCATGACAAAGCCACTTCTGGAGAACCAGAGCAGCGACAGAAATGCCGTTTACCTTCCCGCTGGAGCGGTACTTATTTATCTACTTGCACTTTGACGTGCTTTCGAACTGCTAGGTTGCCAGGAGCAGGGACAGAGCAATGGGCGCTCACCCCGCACAGGGATTCAAACCGCTTACCTTCTGATCGGCAAGCCCTAGGCTCTGTGGTTTAACCCACAGCGCCACCCACATCCCTTGCATTATGGTGGTTACTCCTAAGTAAATATGCATAGGGGAAGTCCAGTTGATTCTGTGGGGCTTCTTTCCAAATAAATGTGTATAAGCTCTCTCTCTCTTCCAATTCTCCTTCCGGGAATGCCAACTTAGCCCCAGGGCCATGGGTACCATGCAGCGTGCATGGCCCCAGCACTGAAATTTGTGGGTGCACAGTCCTCTCATGGGGAATTTTGTGGGTGCTCGGGCACCCAGGGCCCCAGGGAGCTGGCACCTATGTTCCCTTCCCTATTGTCTAAACACATTCACAACTTGTGTTCCAAGGGGGCCTTCACTTTCCTCAAGTTTTCTAGGTATTCTTTGGTGAAAACATCCTCATTGGAGGAAGAAGACAAAAAGCAGTTGGGCCAGCCACTGCTATGGATCTTGCCTTACAATTTTGAAGGAGGAGTCTTTGGGGTCATTCAGATTAGCAACTCAGAGCTCTCCATGAACTGAGAAAGAAATTCCCCACAAATCCTCTGCTGCCATGTTCAGATGTCCCTCAGCAAACAAGTTGACAAGGAAAGAGTTCCTTGAAGGTCAATCATTTTCAAAACATCCATTCTAAGGTGGCGTTGCAAAGGGCTTCTTTGCTTGGCCCAATTTGGTTTCCAGTCTCCCTGATGTCTAGGCCTGGGGACTGTCAGGGCTATCCACAGTCTGCCTGTCTTATCAGGCCTGTGGTAATTAGGGGTTAGAGGTGGTCGATAAGGGGGATCCAATGGCCCCTGGCTGGCAGCAGCTCTGCTTTTGGAACAGAAACAATCAGAGCCGGCTCTCTCCTCTGTGGATGCTGAAGGGTGGTCAGCCCTCCACTGTGGGAGAGGGAAGCCAAGCTCGGTTTCAGTCATGTTGGGTTTTACTCCGGCAAGGGCTTTTGTAGGTTTGAGGGAATCCAGATCGAGCATCTTTCATTTTGCAAAGGTTGATTGAAAGCCTTTTTTTTTGGGGGGGGGTAAGAAAAATATCAATGTCTTCCTTGATTTGGCTGCCTCTGCTCACCCTCCCCTTGGATGGGGTGAGTCTGAGTGAACCTAGCACAGGAAACACAGCTTTGTAGTGTTGTGTCATATAAGGAACAGAAGAAACGGCCTTAAACCAAGGTAGACATTTGGTCCATCTAGTGCAGTATTATCTACTCTGACAGGCAGTGGGTCTCCAGGGTTTCAGGAAGGAGACTTCTCCATGGATTGAACCTGTGACCTTCTGCATGCAAGGTGTGTGCTTCACCCCTGAGCTACGCCCCTGCCTCCTCATATCACTCTATTCAGCATGAATTAATATAAGTAACACCTATACTGATTATTCAGAATTAGCTAGTAGACTGAGATGGCAGAATTACGGACTGTACCACTTTAGACTACTCTCATGGTGTGTGTGTGAGTGCAAAAAATTCTACATGTGTGCTAAACTAGTCATTAATCTAACCCTTTTTGCTCCTGGTGCCAGGTCTTTTCTAATTTAAGCAGTCCAAATTATAGCCCCGTCTTTCCAGGGGTGATGGAGCCCTCAGATTTCTGTGTCAGGTGCTGACTCATCTGCCTTCCCCCTTCTTTTTAAAAGCTTCACACAATTAAACATTCCCTGGCCTGGAAAATCCACCCACCCACCATCTTAATTTCCTCAGAGACCTAATTCTGCATATGTATGTGTATATAAATCAGCATATGCAAATGTCATGCACAGGCTCTTGTGCCCTGTGAAGTACCCAGCAACACCCCTGCCTGCCCACCTAGCAGTAGATATTTGACCGCCTCACTCTGCATAACAGGCTCTTCATGGGACTGGAATTCCCATTCCATCCATGCAACACATTCTGAAAGAGCGGGGAAATGCAACCCTTTAACTGATTAGTGGAAACAAGTGTGCGATTAAAGGATGGAAACGGGTAACGAATGCGAATGAAGACCTTGAGAATGTTTCCCTAAATATTGCTGTGCGGCGTGGCCGTTGCCGACAGGAATCTAAGAGCCGCAAGGACGCCAGGAGTTAATTTGGAAAAGGGGAACAACAGCTTGCTAGCCTTCTCGTACAAATGCCCTTAGTATTGTCATCGTCTTTCATGGTCAATGTCCAGCTGTAATTAGAACTGAAGAGGATATTTCCTCTCCCACTGCTTCTCTGGGCAAAGAGGCACCAACAATCTCCCCCTCATAATGATGAAAACATCTGCAGTAATCTTTAGATGTCATGCTTCATAGACTCCCCTTCGCTCTGCTGCTGTGACTCCTGCTCCCACCATCTCTCTGTGTCGTCTCCCTCCCCCACCTCCTCTGTCCCAGTTACTCCAAAAAGACAGAGAAGATTTGATTTCTCCTTTCATTGTCAGCAATAGCCTCCCAAGGGTCAGGCCTGCCCCACGAGGATGGACACTGGGGCCACTATTGCACGGATGAATTGCCTCAAATATGGGGAGGCTTTTAAACTATTCCTTTATTTTGCCACGGCTTCTGTGTTTGACGACAGGCAGACAGGCTGGACAATCTTTGAACGATCTGGGAGTTCAAAAGCATTTATTCCAAATGCTTTAATGAGCTTGAGGCATCTCTGAAGCAGAACTAGAATGTTCTAAAATATGATATGTTTACAAACCACTGTGCAGTTTGTAGAATGGCTATGGTGTTGTTTACAGAAGGGGCGGGAAACCTATTGTAGTCTAAGGGCCACATTCCCTTGTGTGGCAGGGTTCTAGGGTCCACATGCAAGCAGTAGGCGGAGTCACAGTCAAAAGTGGGTGGAGAGATGGAAGTGATTCTTATATATATGCAGGAGGTCACAAATACAGCCACACAAAAACCAGAAGCTTCAACATGCCCATACACACACCTGCATGGGAGCTGCTTTCAGGGAAGGGCCATGGCTTAGTGGTAGAGGGCATGCTCTACATGGAAAAGGTCCCAGGTTCAATCCCTGGTGTCTCTAGGTAGGGCTGGAGAGACCCAGCCTAAGAGCCTGGAGAGTTTCTGCCAGTCAGTCCTGACAATACTGAACCAGGTAGACCAAAGGTCTGACATGGTATATAGCTAGCATTCTGAGACTATGTTAGGGGCAGGGTCAACTGCATTATTCCTTGCTGGGAAGGAGAGTGCTGACTGAGCTGGCAAGACCTTTGCAATTGGCCCTGGCCATGTGGCTGTGGTCTTTGTACATAATTCCCCGTGGTGTGAGTTCCCAACATTGGGAAGCTTCCATTGAAGAAGAAGAAGAGTTTGGATTTGATATCCCGCTTTTCACTCCCCTTCAGGGGTCTCAAAGTGGCTAACATTCTCCTTTCCCTTCCTCCCCCACAACAAACACTCTGTGAGGTGAGTGAGGCTGAGAGACTTCAGAAAAGTGTGACTAGCCCAGCAGCTGCATGTGGAGGAGCGGAGACGCTAACCCGGTTCCCCAGATTATGAGACTTAACCGCTACACCACACTGCTCTCGTGTCTCAGTCAATTAATCAAAGTTTAACCTGTTACAGCATAATTCTGTACTTGTCTACCCAGATGTAAGGTCTGTAGAGTTCAATGGGAATTACTCCGGGTAAGTGTGCACGGAGTTGTAATCTCCTTGGTTGGTTTTTATGGCCGGACCACTCCCACATGATCAAACAGTTGCTGACCTCAACTAAGTATAGTATTCCCTTGGTTAAACATGCATTTCAGTGCATATGGTGCCCAGATCCGAACTCTCATTTTTACCATTTCTTTTCACCACAACTGTATTTGCAGATGTGGAAGTTAAAAGCAGAAAATATAATATAAAGTGGAATGTTCCTAAGAGTTGGCCAAACTTCACTGCCCTTTCCTGCAGTCGGCTCAGCTGCTGCTACTGGAGTAGCTCCAGCTGCATTTGTCTCTCAATATCATTGATTTTTCCATATTTTAAAAAGATTCTTTTGAGTAGTGAGACTAGGAGATGGGGAAGAGGCCAAGTTTTAAAAACGAGATTTTTAGTTCGCATGATATAAACAAAGTAAATGGCAAATAAACTATGTGCCGAGAGAGAGAGAGAAAGAGAGATGTGTCTGACCACATTTTTAAACCATTCTCTTCTTTATTTTTTTATGGAGGGTGGGAAAATTCAGATGCTCTGGTTAGTATAATGAAGTAGATGGACTGCATTGTTGGAACATAATCCAGCTAAGGCTGAGCACTTTCCACTGCTATTGCTTGTAATAGGAGTTTTTTAAAAATTTTCTTTTGCACATGAGTAACTGTCCCATTGGAATCCTTGGGTCTTAAAAAGTGCTTAATTGTGGCTAGATTGTGCCCAAGACATGCTTGGAACACATGTAGGGCTGGCACAGCTGCTGCCTGGCAGGGCCAGAGACTCCTACATTTCTAATTGCTAGTGCCCCGTGTCTCTGCTGCAGCTAACTAAAACCATCCTGAGGATGTTCCAGGAGCCAAAAATTCCACATCCAATATTAGACCACACTTAATATTCTATCAGGCATCGTTATAGCCCTGTTATGGATGGAGGTGGGTTAGCACTCACTTATAGGCACCATGCAGAGCCTTGAATTCTTTGCTGAACATTCCTCTCTGGGTTATGCTGTATGTTGTAACATTCAGGAGTTTGGACAGGAAGAGGGTTGATGGAGTCAGAAGTACTGAATACCAGCTGCTGGGAGGCAGAGGAGAGGGCTCTTGTGCTTAGGTCTTGCTTGAGGGTTTGCCGTAGGCGTCTGGTTGGCCATGGTGAAAACAGGATCCTGGACCAGATGGGCCATTGGTCTGATTCAGCAGGCTCTTCTTATGTTCTTCCCATTGGTGTGGAAGACTGTCTTCATGGCATTTGGAAGTTAGGAAAATATATTCTTTGTTAGGGCCATTACAGGTAAATTGCCTACAATGAGTGCGAAACAGTTGGAGACTCCTCTGGAAGTGGAGAGCCTTTTTGGTAAATGAGCAAGCTTATTCTACTTCACCCCACTTTAGCTAAGGATGACATCATCCATAGGTGTCTGTGAAGGAAAATAAGAGCAGACTGAAGTTTCAGGAGGCGGGGAGGGAGAAGGAGAAAATTGATTTTGGGTTTTGTAAGCATCTGAGGCTCTAGAGCAGGGGAAGACTTTGGTCTTTCAAATTTCACTGACTCCCTGTGTGAGCCCAAAATTCGCCCCCCCCCCCGGCTTCTTGCTTTCTGTTCTGCTCAATTCACTGCTACACCATAGTTCCAATGCTCTGTGGCGCCCCCTAGGATCAGTGCAGCAGAACTGGTTGCACTGCCCTAAATACGCCTCAGCTTACAGATGTGAAGTGGGAGCAGTGGGCTGTGTCTGTCTGCAGAAGTGCTTAAATTGTGCGCATTCACCTATGCTCAGCGTGCATATCTGCAAATATTATACAATGTTAATAAGCCTCCAGTGACTTCCTTCCAAAGGAAACCAAACCTGTGTCCCTAGAATTTTTCACTGCTTGGAAATGTGAGGTGAGTATAATAATTATTTCTGCCATAAAAAGGATCCTCTGAAGGACAAACGTAAATAGAATTTTCAGCCTTAGGAGACTTGCCATTTCTGAATTTTTATAGCCAGGCCCCACTGCTGCTGTCTTTTAAAATAAAAGGTTGGGAACTGAATCCTAGCCTGAGCGAAGAGCGATAAGTGCATCTCATTTTTCTCCACGGATACAATTCCTTCAAAATACAGAATAGGGAAGACATACTACATCCTATGTTTTTTAAAGGTTTCTAAATATAACATGTCTGGGAAGATATAATCTCTCTGTGTCTCTGTATGGAAAGTACAGTGGTGTTGCATGCAACAGGGAATCATCTCTATAACATAATCTGTTATTCTCTATTTTAGAAAGCCCAGTCTGCTTTGTTTTTTTGGAAACTCATGAATACTTTACCACACCTCACAGAAAGATACTTGCTAGAAGGTTAGGTGGGAAGAACTATACTTTTGCAGTAGCTTCCTTTGTTGTTTGATTTCATTAGCAAAAAACAAAACAAAACAAAGGTCATGGAAAATAATGGATAAGCGATACATTTGCTATAAAAGGTGGATTCTCTGGCTTATATCAATGACATGCAAACTACTAAGAGGCGTATCATACTTCATTTGGGTTTTTAGTTGATTTTTTCTTTTACTACACGCAGGCCCTTGGCTTTCACAATGTAATAAGTAATAATGAGAGGATGCATATTTTCTTCCCGGCCCCTTTAAAAAATTGGATCAAGTACAACTTCTGGATAGTCTGAGAAAATTTTGCATTCAAACAGCTCTGATTTATTTTTGAGACGACCAGCTTTCATATTGTAAAACTGACCTGCATCAAAGTAGCCTTAGATAGTAGAGCGAAATATTTCACAGGTGGTAGTGAGGCCTGCCATGTCTGGACACACACACACACACACACACACACACACACACACACACACACCCTAATGTAGCTGCTGGTTCAGCATTAGCTATGTAAGTAGTTTGCAGGAATGCCACTCAAGGGCTACTTAGTGGTGTCAATTGGGGTGATGCATTATTGTGATGGAGACAGCTGCCTGCTAGAACCTGGACTGAGGCCACTAGCACAGTTCCTAAGTATGCTGCTAATAAAAACAGATATTAAAATCGGCTCACCTTATACTCATTTCCCGAATCTCATTAGGTGCGCTAGATTTAGGAGTTTTATATACAACCACATGCTGTTGACCTTAAGACAATCAGAATTTCTTCTGTCTGTCTATCTACCCATCCACAACCCATCTTTCTTTCTTTATTTTCATTTGTTGCATTAATTCCCCACCCACCTTTTTTCTCTGGGAGCTCAAAGTGGAGTACAGTACAAAGTTCTCCTGATCCTCATTTAATCTCCACAACACTCCTGTGAGCTGGGTTAGGCTGAGAGGCAGTAACCCAGTAAAAAAATTCATGGTCGTGTGGGGATTTCTAATATTATGGTTGCAACCCCCCCCCATGTTTTTAATGCGTATCTAGATTAAATAACATTTCATTTGCTGGAAAAACTTAACAGTTGTGAGATATGCAAAGATCAGCTGTGCCAGAGAAGGCCACTAGTGGTCAGTATGGTGGGGCAGAATCATTGAATCATAGAATTGTAGAGTTGGAATGAACCCTGAGGATCTCTTAGTTCAACACCCTGCAATGCAGGAATCACAACCAGAGCATCTCTGACAGATGGCCATACCAGCCTCTGCTTCGGAGCCATCCTCCCAAACACTGGCATTGTTACAGTTTACCTGGACAGTACTAAGGTGGGGCAGAGCAGTGGCTGTGTGCATTCACTGGTGGAGAGAATGCAGTGCTTGTGCCAGCACATTGAAACATCTCTGACCTTGCTGCTGCCTTACCTCACCCTAGCACCATCTAAGTAAGATGTAGCAACACTGGTGTTGGGAGGGCAGCTCTGTGGCTGTGCAGTGCTAATGCAGGAGGCTTAGAGAACATTTCAGTCCACCCAAATACAACAAAGTCCAGCGCCACCTATTGAGTAAACAATATAATGGCATTATCCACAACCGGCTGCAGTATTGTGGAAGGGATCTGGGATGCAAAATAGAGAGCTGAAATGGAGGACCATCCTGCAAATTTACTTTGGGAGCAGGAATGTATTTAGAAATGCCAAAACGTAGAGGTGTGGCTCAGGATTTTTTGCATCATTGCAAGGAACCAGAGAGTTGTACCTTAGCATCCCTTCTCTGTCTCTGCAAAAGATCCTGACGCACACATCAAAATATTTGGGAAAGCAAAATGTTTTGGGGCAGCCTAGCAAAATCGGCTAGTTTTGTTCCTCCTGGGTGCAATGCCAGTTGGCCCAGCCAGAAGCAAACACCTTAGAAAGTTAGGTTGCTGGTGGAAAAACTAGTGGACAGTCATCTGAGGATTACTATTCAACTTCCTGTTAGAAAGATTATGTTCTTATTAATATCTTTATTTCAAGGTTGCAAACCTCACCGAGACTGGCGCAGAATGTTTTATAATAAGTACGGTAAGTGAAAGAATACAATTGGAATTGGAACACTGTGAAAATTCCTTATGCAAAAATGGTTTGGTCTGGACACAATGCTAGGATATCTTGAAGGAGACATAATTTGGACATGATCCAAATATTTTTGAGGAGTTCAGAGGTGTGCAAATATCTGTACTTTATTATAGGCTTCGGCACCACTGGAAAGTAAGAGAAACTAACATCAGCCTTGCAGTCAGGGAAGCGAATCAGAGCAGTCACAGATGAAGGCCAGGAGAACCTGTGACTGACAGCTCCAAAATGATTTCAAAATATGTGTACCAGTTTATTCTGGAACATTATAGTTGGCCTGGACACTGTATAAGGTAGCAATTTCCTGTGCTGTTCTGGCCTGTCTCAGGCATCTGGCAACCCTACCAAAAGTGTTATCCAACCAGTGATAAGAAAGAGCCTTGGTTATGGGTGGATACTGTAGTTACCATTGCCTAATATTCTCTACTTGAGGAGGCTATTTATGGGAAAAAAGAAAGACTGGACCATGCTGACAAATCTGGTTTGCTGCACCAGAAAGAACAGCAGAGCTGCAAAATCCCAAAATAAAACATGAACTAAGTTCTCAGCACGGTATTAGCAGACCTAGGACTCTCATATCCTGAAGATATGGGACTGTCAGATCTGAGAAGGGTTCAGCATTTTGTGCCTTGACAGATACATATTGTTACAAAAGCCCACAAATAAGCAGTTTGGAAGCTTCTCTCATTATGAGGGAAATTTAATTGAAGAGCTGTCTTTTGAATTAATGGGGGAGCTCTCATCTTGTCAGACTCTGTCTTCATACATTTATATCCTACTCTTCCTTCAAGAGTGGCCTATATGAGTATACCATCCTGGCACTGGCCAGAATGAGACCTCTTTAGCTTTAACAACGAGCAGCATCCTGCACCCTCAGCCCATTCATTGAGCATACTGCTGTCAGCAACAATGCAAGCAAGGGAGGGAGTATGGTTATGCCCACATGCCTCATTATAGGATTTACATTCAGTTTCTAACTTTGGAGCTTATCCTGTTCATATCCTGGCCAACACCCCTTTCATTCTGTGGCCACATTCACACCACAGATGTAAAGCACTATGATGCTGCTTTAAAAAGTGATGGCTTCCTCAAATGAATTCTGGGAACTGTAGTTTCTTAAGGGTGCTGAGACCCCAATTCCCTTCCCAGAACTACAGTTCCCAAAGTGGTTTAACAACCAATCCCTCTTCACAGGAACTTTGGGAAACACATTATCACAGCCCTGTGAGGGGAATAGGGGCCTCTTAACAACTCTCAGCACCCTTAACGAATTACAGCTCCCAGAATTCTTTGGGGGAAGCAATGACTGTTTTAAGTGGTATCATAGCTCTTTAAAAATATGGTGTGAATGTGGCCATGGCTGTATGTATTTACCACATATTTCTATACACTTATTTTGCTTTATGTATAACTTCCTTTCAGCCAAAATCCTTAAGGTGGTTTACAAAAAAAGATTCTAAAACAATTTTTAAAAATTGTGCTGTAGGTAAGAGGGAGTATGTAGATGGGGAAGCAGTGTTTCCTTCACATCTGTAGCAAGTTATGTTTTTAAAGGTTTTCAACACCCCCCTACCCCAAGTTGTCCCCCCCATCATTTTTAAATCTGTGTTTAATTTAGTGTCGGGTATTACACTTGGTTATAGATATGGTAATTTGCCTGTGATATTGAAAAGTCACTTGAATTTTAAATATTTAAAAGAATCTTCTAACACGTGCTGCTTTGAAACACACACACACACACACGGAAAGAAACACAACTTCCTCCCTATCCATTTATGCTATCTGGCTGCCCCTGTGCCGATGTCTCAGCTGTAAGCCTGTTTGAGAGGGATTCCTGCAGCTAGTCTAATGTTGGTTAACTCACAGCCCACTCTTCATGGCATTCCATGGCAAAACTCCAGTTAATTATAAAGGGGTTGGATTGCACTATAAGCATTTTGAGCACACATTGATGTAGTTCCTTCAGGTTGATTTGGCTTGGCCACGCTACACTTGTGGCGATCGATTAAGGGGTCAAAGATTAATGCATTTTATATAACATGTGCCTCTGCACAAATTTAGAGTTGACAGCTCCTTCCCTCACAAGTCGTAGGACTCAAGGACTACCCTGTCAGGTGGCAGAGAGCTGGTGGTGTATTTATAATTCATTGCTGCCTGGGACTGATGGGAATCTGTCATCTCTCAGACTACTCTGGAAGCTGTTCAGCTAAAGGTTGACAGTGATGCTTGTGGCTATTTTTTTTTTTTAAGAGGAGATGTGGGACTTTGGATTCACTTGCATTTCTCAGCTGACAAATGAATCCTATTAAAATTCACACAGTGAAAAGCTGGCACTCGTGGCAGCAGGAACACCCAGTTTCTACCTTGTCCTCACTACACTAGCCTTCAGGAGATGCCTTGGCTAGCGAGTTTATTTTCTATGGCAATCTGGTCCTGGTCTGTACCATATACATTAACTAGTCTGGGTCAAAAAGGCTGCAACACAGAATAGATAAAGATGGGTTCCCCCCCCCCTCCTTGGATCATCTCACTGTGGATGCAGGAGCACTGCAAGCCTTGGGTCTCCACATTGACTAGTTCTGTTTTGATCATGGATTTATCCTGGTCGACTCATTTGGGAGGGGTTATGAATTTCAGGGATAAAACGAAGAGCTATATATAAGCTCATGGTCACTGACCTGGGATAAAGACTATCTAGGAGATTCATTATCACAATATACTGGTCAAACAGGTTCATCATGCTGAGATGTCTCCTTCTCTAGAGTAGGAGAACTAGCACGCTTATATTTTGCTTTTCGCTGAGACTTTCCCTTATCCCATCCAACTGCTCTTCCTATCTTTTAACAAACATCTTGGTTGTCTGCTCCTGGACACAAATCGGTTATTGGGCGGGGCACAAACATCAGCTGATCAGTTTGTTGTACTGTGCTGATTTTATGGAGGCAGCAATATATTCTTGAGCTACTCTTGTGCTTCTCAAAGTCTCCGGGTTAAGGGGATGTCTTTTTATCTGCTTTGAGTTAGTAATTGTATGTATAAATATGCTAACATAGTTAAGTGACAGAGAGACAATACTAAAAATATATATTAAAAATCAAGCCAGCATTGAAAGGATTTTTTTGTGATTCTTCAGGGACTAGGCAAGACAGAGATGTTGAAAGCAATGGAGACATGTTTGTGCCAATTTTAGCTGCCAACAGAGATGACAAAAACATGCAGTACCAGAGTGAGTCATGGCAACTGCGAGCACATGGCAGCAGCAATATGTAAGATACTGTTCCAGAGCAAACCACATTCTAACAGGCCAGGGATCACCAACATGGTGCCAGCAGGTACACATGTGCCCAGAGAGGTCTCCCTCCTCCGACTGAAGTTTGGCTTGGAAGAAGCATTCTGCTGTAGCCAGTACGATAGGTTGTGCTGTGTGCTTGGTTGTGGGTTGTGTGTGTGCATCTGCAACAATTCCCCAGATTTGCAAATGTGGCCACAGGACCTCAAAGGCTGGCAACCTCTGAGAGGCACACAGTCTGACTTGCTAGTTAGCAGGCAGTAAACATCAGAGGAAGAGGAGCTGCATGAATTCATTCCACACAGGCGGGGCTGGCCCAAGACATTTTGGCACCTGAGGAGAACCACAAAATGGCACCCCACTCCCTGCCATGGAAGAAGGGGTGAGTGAAGATCTACATCAAGAACAAGGGCGGGGGGAGTAAATATCGACACCAGGATCTGCTGCCCCTGTGGAACCTGCCGTCTGTCTGCTTTTGTTATTTTGGTCTCTCTGAATGTGTAGAACAAAGGCAAGCATTGGAAATCTGTGGATGTGTCACAGAGAAAGATCCTAGCATATTACACCTATTGGGCATACTTTCGGAATCTGTGATGCAATGTGATGGCATATGTGACAGTGTGGGAGGAAAAGTGATGGCTGCTAAAGCAGTGCGATTAGATTACAGCTGCCTGGCAGAGAAGAAGGCCAAAAGCAAAACAAAAAAAAAGTCCCCACCATGCTGCTATTAAATCCAGAGGCAGGAGCTGCATTTATATACTCCATAACAGCACTGGAAGATTATGAGTTACAGGGATGGGGAGAGTGTGTGGGTGAATTCAACAGGGCTTAGTTTGTTTTTTGGTTAATGTTGATATTGTTTCGTAGTTTATGAGTTCTTTAATGGTCACATAAAAATGAAATGAAATCTGCATCATTGAACATTCCAGAAGGAGTCAGAAAGCTTACAGCAATGTGCCTGCTGTCTGAGTAGAAGTTAATTTCTGTGCGTGTACTTATGATTTCATCCCAAGTCTTAGAATATCTATCTTTTCTCTCTTAAAGCCCCAACATCTAAAGTTATAAATTACTCAGTGTTTGTTTTTAGTTGGGTATTTTCTAGCCCTGATCATAGAATCATAGAGTAGGAAGGTACCACAAGGATCATCTAGTCCAGCCCTCTGCGATGCAGAAATCTTGTCCAACATGGGGTTCAAACACACAACTCTGAGATTAAGAGTCTCCTGCTCTACTGACTGAACTATCCTTCCCTTATGAGCTCAGAAGGAGAGAAAAAGAGAGAAAATATTCACAGTATGGGTACACAAATATTCACATGCAAACAGTGCACACAAAAACGCACAGGAAAACTGTTTTTTTTTGTTACTAAAAGGGGGGGGGGAGGTTAAAATACATAGATACTGTAACATCGATTAGTTGTATTGAAAAGTTGCTTAAAAGCAGACACACTCTACAAATTTCTTCTTCTGATACAGAAGAAGCTCAACACTTTTGTTTGGATTTCCACTTTTGGAAATATGGCAACCCTGGGCTATGTGTATGTAGAAGATACTCTCCCTCTCTCCTCTGACAAATCCACACAAACACTATGCATTGCGCAGACTGGGGAGTGTTCTTCCTTAATCACACTGAAAAAGAAATGGAACAAATCAACCTGCCCTTGAGTGATGACTAATCTGCAGCTTCCTGCCACTGATCTCAGCTACCAGTTGACCAAGGATTGCTGTTTGCCTTGAACTTCCTTTCTGATTGCAGAGGAATTGCTTTCCAGCACAGGGGTGACTCAAAAAGCTAACCATGCATACATAAGGTCCCAAATGTTGTCCCCAGCATCTCTAGGTGGGGCTGGGAGAGTTTCCTGTCTGAAACTCTGGAAAGCCTCTGCCAGTCAGTGTAGACACCACTGAACTAGATGGACCATTGGTCTGATTCTGGATAAGGCAACTTCCTTGGTTCCTATGGGATGAGCCCTCGCCCATCATTTGTACCCATCATCTGCAGGGTCAGATTTAGGTTTGATGAGGCCCTAAGCTACTGAAGGTAATGGGGCCCTTTATATGTCAGCTGTCCTTTGTCAACAGCAAATTTTCGCTGTTTTTCGCGTTGAATATATGCTATATGGTAATTTATGGACCTAATAGGTATCTGAAGCCATTTGCACATAACGGAATATGTATTTTATCAAAGTAATTGTTGAATTGAAATACAATTACAAAGAAGGATATTAATAGGGAAATACAATTAAGAAGAAGTATATTAATAGTGAAATAATTATTAAGCTCTAACTTAAAATGATTCTTTTATTCATAACAAACTTAATAATGCAAACACTTTTTTCCTTTAATTTTTTTGAGTCCCCCCAAGGGCCCTAAGCTATAGTGCGTTGACCTTATACATAAATCCAGCACTGATCATCTGGTAATCAGAGGTAGACTGCTTCTCAAAATGGAGGTGCCATCAAAATTCCTAGCTACTGATGCAGCCTTGGTTTTTCACTGTCAAATGAGCAACACCACCACCACATTTCTTAAGTAATGTTTCATTCCGATTGTTTGAGTTAATGTTTTAATGTGTTGTAATCCTCTTTGAGATCCCCCCTTTAAAAATATAAAGTGGTATAGAAATGAAATGAATTAATAGTAATAATAATCTGCTGCTGCTGTTCTGCAGCTCCCTGATTCCCAAGATGTAAGAGAAACTCAAATACCAAACAATAAAAAATGGGTTGGATCCAGATTTGCTCATGGCTAGATAATGCCAATTGAAATAATAACTAATTGAAGTTTCATTGATTTCAGTCGGTCTGATTACAAATCATTCTTTAAAAACAAAAACAGGCAACAGATGATCAGCCACCTGTTGCCATGGCCCCACTCCTAGAGACCCCTCTGGGTTTAGCAGACTCGGTTGCTGGTTTCACCTGGTAGCAGAATTTTAAAATGATTTAGTTTTTGCAAGACTTTACATTGTTTCAGTTGTTTGTTTTGATTTTATTTGCTTTCCCCCACCAACTTTCTCTCTTTTGCTGCTCTTTGTGTGCAGATCTCAAAACTGTTTAAAGTGTTTTGTTTCCTGGATCATTAACCGATCTTCTTACTTCTCGGAGCCCATAGATCAGTGTCAGTAGCATCAAAAGACCAGGGCTGTGTAATCACTCCCTCTAACTCTGCATCCATTGTGCCCCCAGTGCTGGTTTGGGAACGGATATTGGCCACAATCCATATCTATCTTGTATATGTCCTGTCATTTCATTTGATGCACACCCCCCCCAAATCAGCTTCAATCTGAATTGAGAAAAAGAATGACTCAGCTGTGCTTTTAGCTGGTAATGGTGGTTGAGTATGCTACAGTGGCATGAGTTGGGCAAACAGTCTGTATTGTAACTGGGTGGCAAAAAACGATAACTTAAAATAGCTCAAAACTTACCTTGGGGGCACAAAACTTAGCGCTGAAGTGCTTCTAAAAAAGCGACTTTGCCAGGAGATACAATGCCTGTGCTTTTTCTACTCCTCTGCAGCTCAACAGTCTAGAATCCATGGCTCTTCCATCTGTCAGCCCACACTTCTGTACATGTGAGGCAGGCTGCTTCTGCATTTTCTTTGCACTATGGGCAGGTCAGATTGAAATGCTGGCTATAAAAATTCTCACTAGGTATTTTGGCAAAAGCCACCATAGCTTTGGGTCAGTTTGCAGCATCGTTTTGAGAAACACTTGTTGCTCTCATGTGGCATCAAGCGACATGTTGACTGCATTGAAAAATGGCTGCTTAAAGGTTCAGATTTTGCACATCAGGGACAACTGGTTTGATATACTTTCTCAACTATAATCACATGCTTCTGATGCGAGACCTTTGATGAGCTGAGCAACAGGACAATCGCATGGTGCAGGCAGAAGAATCAGACATTATGCTAACTACATGATAGAACATGGCTGGTGGCAAATGTAGCCCTTCCTATGGTGAAATTATGTGGCTTCTTTGCAGGCTGGAGCCTTATTCTATTCATAGAATCATTGACTCATAGAACTGTAGAGTTGGAAGGGACCCTGAGAATTGTCTAGTCCAACCCCTGCAATTCAGGAATATGCAGCCATCCTGTTTGGGGACTGAACCTGCAACCTTGGTGTTATCAGCACCATGCTCTAACCAACTGAGCTATATTTCATCTGGCTCTTATCCCAATTTTGACATAACCGTACTGGGATCCCTAATGTGGCATCCTTGTGCATCAAAGCACTCCTTATTGATGCTCACCAATGACTCTTATTCCACCTAAGTTTTGTTTATTTATTTAAACTGAAGGGTTTGGGACTGTATTTTGTTGTTAGCTGGTTGGGAGGCTGCCTGTTTTGGGCGACGGGGGTTCTGAGCATTACCAGGTCCCCCCCCCCGGTGGAATAGATATTTTGTGGTGCTTATGACAGTTTATTAGATTTCCAAATGTACCCTCAGGCCCCCAAAGGTTGTTGCTGATAGTATATCTTAATCACACTTCATCCTGCAGGATCTCAGGGTGGTCTACAGCAATCAGAAGAAACTCACTGTTCCCTTAACATTACAGAGGAATCACAGCCAGTTCTTTGCCCCAGCACCAAGGAATGAATTTCTACAGGAACTCCACTGGCTGATTCATTTGCAAGGTTCTTTGTGTGTTCCCATGACTCACTCTTTTCCTAAAGCTCTGATTGAATGTAGCAACAAGATGCTGTAATTCAGGAGTTTTCACTTACAGTTGCATTGCATCATGGCTTTTGTAAGTTTAGCACTGTGTAAACCAGAAATGAGGAACTTTTGGGCCTCTGTATGCTGTTGAACTACAGCTCCCATCATCGCTGACCTTTGGCTATGCTGACTGGGACTAATGGGAGTTTAAGTCCAGCAACATCTGGAGAGCCACATCTTCCCCACCCCTGGCAGAAATGCTTACAGCACAATCCTAACCATGCCTACTCAGAAGTAAGTCCTATTGAATTCAGTGGGCTTACTGCCTGGATAAATACAGTTAGGATTGCAGCCTAAAATAATCTTGTGCGTGTACACTGTAATCTACTATATATTTTGGAAAGTTGTTTATTTTCTTGTATGCATTTGGACAGCACTCGAGATATAATAACCAAACTTTGCACGATGGTTCCTGAGTTCAAGAAGTAGATTTGTTTGGATGCCATTTTGAATCAGGATCACAGACTGAACATTTAAAAACTGCACTGACCTTAACCAGTGATTTCAAAACTGCAGCAATATTTTGGTTTCTTAGAATTCCCAAGCAACACTAGGTACTAGGGGGCTAGGGCACTATATAAACAATACTGTAATTTTTATTAGCAGATAGAAATGGAGGTTGGAGGAAGAAAACAACCCCCTCTCAGAAGTATAGCAGTTAAAGTGACAGCTTCGTGCTTAGGCTGGCCCTGGTCTTAAAAGTATCCGTTGTGATTTGGAACAGATCAGAATAATGTTTTAAAAAATGTTTACACAGGTCTTCTTGAGTGAAAAGATGATATGGCAGAATTAGATAAGATGTCAGGAGGTAATGTATGAAGAGGTTAAAAGACTGTGAGAATACAAAGGAGAAAATGATAAACTTGCGCCAAAGGCATTTAAAGCCATATGAACCATGTAACCTTTTTTGGTACACCTCTTCAGTTGAAAAGGATCTTATTCCCCACAAAGAGCTCCAGTTCCAGAGTTCCCTGGGAAGAAGGTTTGACCAATAAACCACTCTGGAAACTGTAGCTCTGTGAGGGGAATAGGAGTCTTAGAATCACAGAATCGTAGAGTTGAAAGGTACCCCAAGGGTCATTTAGTCCAACCCCCTGAATTGCAGCAATATCAGCTAAAGCATCCATGTCAAATGGCCATCCAATTTCTGCTTAAAAACCTCAAAAGAAGGAGAGTCCACAACCTCCTGAGGGAGACCATTCCACTGTTGAACAGCTCTTACTGTCAGAAGGTTCTTCCTGATGTTTAGTCAGAATCTTCTTCCTTGTAACTTGAAGCCATTGGTTTGAGCCCTACCCTCCAGAGCAGTAGAAGACAAGCTTGTCTTCTAGCAGCTCTCAGCACTGGCACTGAATTGGGGACTTGCATACTCACAGCGAGGTGGTGTGTGCTTCCTTTAAGGATCCTCTGGCTTTCCCCCTCTGTGGGAAACTGTGAGGGCTGTTTCCAGCATAATGCTTGGAACTCATGGATAGACTTTTATAAAAAACGATCACACAAACTCTTCAGTTTGAGATATTACATGGGGATTAGCAGCTTTCTCAGCTGATTGGTCGAACGCAGACAATGTGCTGGAGAAAAACACCAATATAAGAGAGCTTTGCCTTGCTAGTTCTTGTTTGCTTCCAGTAGAGTATTATGTGGTGTGGTGGTGCCTTCATGTGGAAACTGGAGGGATATGCAAGAAAAAGAATCTGCGGGAAATAACTAAGGCAGAGGCACAGAACTTTAAAAATATATAATGTGCAATTTTCTCATGAGATACGAGCTCCACAACTCATTCACCTTGGCAACAACATATCTGGGATTATATCATTCAGCATGCTGGAAATTGCGAGCCTACACACTAAACCCTGTCCCTGGTACCCACCACCCAGAAATGATAAAATGGAAATAATGTATGGGTTTGAAATTAGGCCACCACTTTATTAAATTCAGGCGTAGGAACCTTGGCTTAGGCCTTGGAAGGTATGCCTCTCATACTCAACAGGGGCTGAGGATGCGCAGGTCAGTCAGGTGTTCTGGGAGGGGACTGTAAAGCATGAACGTACACAGCGTGCCCTCCCAGTTCACCAAAGCCAGGAGTCTGACCTATATGCTGCCGCTATAGGGCCAGTGACTCCCACAATCAACCCTTTAACGGGCCCTGAAAATGCTGCCGAATGGGGGTGCATCAATATGCTGCCCCTGACTCACAGATAGACTACAGTGGTACCTTGGTTTACGAACTTAATCTGTTCTGGAAGTCCATTCTTAAACCAAAGCGTTCTTAAACCAAGGTGTGCTTTCCCATAGCAGCGGAGGACTCAATTTACAAACGGAACATACTCAACAGGAACCGAAACATGTTCTGATTCCAAGGCAAAGTTCGCAAACCAAAACACCTGCTTCCAGGTTTGCAGCATTCTTAATCCAAGTTGTTCATAAACTAAGCTGTTCTTAAACCAACTGTATAGACTACCAACCAAGGTCTAAAACCGCCACCCGAGACCCCAACTGGGGTCTCGCCGCCAAGATACCTACAGCTGAACATCCTCTCCTTCAGAGAAGGACTACACCCTGCCACCCACCAGTCCCTGAAGCCCTGGCACACATCGCTCAACCAAAGGTTGTTGCCATTGGGGGTCAAATGTACTCCAAAGGAGTTAGTTATCAGGAGAATTGTATACTAAGTTCATATATATCACATGTCAGGAGGTCTTGTGATGGACGCCTTGGTTCCATCAGGACCTGGCAGGTTTGGCAGCTTCAGATGGACCAAGAGGAGGAAGACAAAGGAGCAGATGGAGGGCTGAAAGGCTGGCACCCAAGGGTGTAGGAAAGAGGTCCTCTGCTTGTGACTCTGTATGACAGAGAGAGAGAGAGAGAGAGAGAGAGAGAGAGAGAGAGAAGCAGATTTCCTGGCTTTCTCTTCTACCCCTCCAGTGGAGTACAGAGCCTCATCAGGGAGCAGAGAAGACTTCAGCAAGCCAGAGAGAGGGGCTCATGGTAGTGGTGTAGGAGCTGGAAGCAGAAGGGCAGGACAGTGTTGTCACTGAAAGTCAGGCACTTCCTTGATGGGTGTGAGATCAAACACAACTGCCCAGATGTAGCAGACATGAGTGCGTGCAGCAGATTTACAGGGTGAGAGAGTCCCACAAGGGAGCTCTCCCTGCCTCACCTTTAAAAGCTTAGCAGGAGGGGTATGTCAACTGTTGGGACATCTTTAAGGCTTCCATTCACTTATGCATTTCTTGCTTTGGTCATGGAACCTTGACTTCTGGATCATGTGCTTGTTATCTGCCACTTAGTGTGGGAAGCGGATTGTCTGCCGGTTGGTTTGTTCTCTCTGTGTTTGGAAGCCTCTTGAGATATCATCAGAAAGCTTGGCATGAGGGTTCCTGAGGTGGGGGAAAGCACTCTTCATCAACATTTGGATGCCAGCTGCCATTTTGAATCACAATTGCAGACTAAAATGTGACTTTTTAAAATGAAGGCTGTTTCCAGAATGGGTTCATTGGTTCATTCATATTGGTTCATTCATATCTGATTTGTCAGTGTGTGAAATAGGCATGTGAGGCGTATGTCTTACACTTTTCACAGGTATTCCACTTTTTCCCATGCACACCAGGGGTGGTCCATGCAGTGTATTTTAGCCCCTTCCCTCATTAACCACTCCTCTGCCTTTCACCACCTTTTCCTGTTGTGGGCATGCATTCAGGTATTTCTGTTCCTCTGAGTGCACTCCTTTAAATCCACTCCATACAGGAAGAGAGCATAAGAGCAAAAGCTACCAGCCTTTTGTTATCATGTTCTACAATGAACACAATGGAGGCTTGTGCTTTGGGTGCATGTGTGTGCAGGGAGAAGTCAACATCCATTTAAAATTGAATAATAATACTAATAGTACTAACAGCACACATATATTATGCAAGACTCTTATTTAACAACACTGGAGTTCTGATTAAAAAAAGGTTGTGATGGACACACCCTGGGTCAGCCTCCTAGTGACCCAGCAACCAATCAGAGCCGGTTAGAATGCAGCCAATCAGAAGGGGCTGGTGAGTCAAAAAATTGGAACTTTACAGTTAAACTGTCAGACAGGAATCAATTGGGGTTGGAAAAGTGCCTAGTTAGGGACCTGAGAGAGATAGGGATTGGGGTTGGCTATGCAAGGCAACCTGGTTTAATTCCCCGAGAGAAAGTAAGAATACTAGAAGGGCCTCAGAGAGCATTGCTGGTGTAGTAATATTTATAGCTAGTGTGGAAATAGTCCATCCTGAGACAAGTTTTAAATAAGAGTACTGAATAAGGTTTTATAGCTTTCTGTAAAGTGTGTTTGTCTGAAGCTAAGAAGTGTGCCTCTCATGCATAACCTCACTGAGTGCAATTAAATAAAAAGTCTACGTTTGTTTCAGAACTGCCTCCTCATATTTCAAACCACTTGGTGTGAGGAATAAGTGGACACAGGGCATCCTTCACACAAGTAAATCAATGGTTGCAGTATAATAAAGAAATGATACCACAAACAGTTTCTAACAAGGAGAGTTGAAACTTTTGAACACCCAGAAAATCCAGCTCCCATCTTCCGTGAGGGAGTCTGTCACAGAGGTCTTGCCAAGACATTGGTATTGAGTGCAAGGGGTGGAGGGAGGCCATATTTATGTACTTTTATTAAAGTCTCCAAGTAATTTCCACATGTGTTGAGATCTGGAGAAAAGAGCCCCTTCAAATAGTTTCTTCAAATGGGAGTTGTTAAAGTCCTTGAAATCTCATTTTGATGGCTGTCTTTTTTACCATCAAGCTATATGGAAATTTTGTGAAATGCCTAAATAACTTAATAAATTATCTTCCTTGGTTGCTTCCAGATGGAGATTGTCTGCTCTATGCTGCATTTCTGCGATCCCAATACACATCACCTGTTTACTGGGCCTTGCTACTATTGTGGGATACAAAGGTGATTAACAGATTTGTAACAAATGCATGCAGACTCTTCCCCCATTCCTCTTCTTTCTGGAGCTAAGTTTAAAATATTGAAAAGAACGTCAGCCTTAAGTTTTCATCTTAAGCATAATCTTAAGGAAGTAATCAGTTGAACTCAGTGAGATTTAAATTGTGGATGGACATGTTCAGATAGAACAGGCTACTTGCGCCCAAGTGCTTGCAGTGATCTGGTCATACGGATGCTTCAGCATCAGGTTGGATGTGAGGGCAATCTGGCTGTGACATCTGTCACCCCATTGATCGCCAGCATTGATTCGGCTGATCTGGCAGGCTAGGCGGGTGTCCCCTTCCTCCCTCACCGCTCCATGTGCGTCCCTCCTGAAGCTGCGCACTCGGTGTAAGAGGACGACCATCCCAGATAGAAGGAGTGTACCGTTCTTCGGTCAAGGGTATACGATAGCTTCAGCATCAGGCAGGGTGGCTACTTGCACATCACCAAAAAAGAAGAAACACATAAACAAAAGAGGACGAAAGAGGACACAGATTTGCATAAAATTAGTAAAGGTAAAGGTACCCCTGCCCGTACGGGCCAGTCTTGACAGACTCTGGGGTTGTGCGCCCATCTCACTTAAGAGGCCAGGGGCCAGCGCTGTCCGGAGACACTTCCGGGTCACGTGGCCAGCGTGACATCGCTGCTCTGGCGAGCCAGAGCTGCACACGGAAACACCGTTTACCTTCCCGCTGGTAAGCGGTCCCTATTTATCTACTTGCACCCGGAGGTGCTTTCGAACTGCTAGGTTGGCAGGCGCTGGGACAGAGCAGCGGGAGCGCACCCCGCCGCAGGGATTCGAACCGCCGACCTTTAGATCGGCAAGTCCTAGGCGCTGAGGCTTTAACCCACAGCGCCACCTGTGTCCCTTTGCATAAAATTAGGATGTGCTAATTTATATACATAGATGCAAATTTAGAAATAGTTACTATAATTTAAATAGAAATACAATACATCTCAGCATTGTGGGGAAGACAGTAGTCAGGTGACCTGTGCACCTACTCAGTCTGCTGTCCAGGTACAAACTGTGTATAGTAAATTTCATGGCTTCTCCATCTTTAAATCAGAGTTGGACTGCTGAGCCCTTCAGACAGGGGGCATTCTCAAACAGGGCTGATGTCTGATAGCCCTTTGGAGAGAGGAGTGTCCTCTGCAAAGTAGGACACACGGCCACCCTGTTGTCTTGTTAAACTGCTTTGTATTTGCCTTTCACTTTAAAAATAAAGCGCATGTTACAATAATGTCACTTTCCGGTTGGCACTCTAGTTCAATAGGTGCTGATCTCTAAACGGCAGCAAGATGGCGATGGAGAATAAGGAAACAGAGGATACATGTCGAAAAAAAAGGGCCTGAGCTATAGCTGCCCTATAACAAAGCCCAGGGAGCCTCAAATGAAATTACTGCACTTCACAAGTCTAAGGGTCAAATGACATATGATATGTGATCACTCAACCTCCAGCAGTTTTTTTAAAAAAGGTTAATAGCAGGCGCCTTTTTGAAATTAGAACCAGTTCACACAGCCCCTTGGGCTTGTGGCAAACCTGCCCATTTTCATTCTGAGGGCAAAGAGTGCTTATGATAAACCAGTTCTGTGAATGGCTCTTAATAATAACAACAGGCTATTAGTTATGATCGTCCAATGGAATCCGCTGAGGGCCAGGTGCCAGAGGACAAACAATGGGGAAGACTGATGCCTTCACACCCCACCTATGGGCTTCCAAGAAGCATTTGAGTGATGGCTTCTGGAAGCAAGGTTCTGAAACAGATGGATCCTGGGTGTCTGATCCAATTGGGCTTGTCTTCTGTTATGAGACTAAAAGTTCCCATATCACTTAAACCCTCACAGCAGGAGCATAACTGAAAAACTGGGATCTGAAATTCATGATGAGCCACCCACATGCCCAGTTCACCACAAGCACATTTTGTACCTGGGGCAAGTGGGGGCAGTTTGTGATTCTTGCCCCAACGACTACTGTAAGTCTATTGCTGTTTCAGGTGCTATGTGGCAATGTGCGTGTTTCAAGCACCTACTGGACACTGCCTTGAAAATAAACAATTGTGAGTATTGCAGCCCACTTAAAAATAAAACCTGCACCACACCATATTCATATGAAAAGTTTCTAAAAGCTGTTATTTTTTTTATTATTTTACAGACTGACTGTTTATGAATTACCACCCTGGCATGAAAACGAACCTATCCCCCCACCCCTTTTTTAAGGCAAGTGAATGCAAGGTGTTTCTGTAGCAATGGCTCACAAACGTTTGCTTTGAAAGTGTTTAGCTCTATTTATATTATTTGAAAAGTGAAGTTGGAATGCATACACCCTGATATTTTAAAGGATGAATTGCTCTTCTCCATTAGTTACTTGAGAACCAGATATTGCATGGCTCAAGGCTAGGAGGGCTATAGTACTAATAATAAAATCCCGTGGTGGGGGTAGATATAATAGAATCATAAAGTTGGAAGGGACCCAATGGACCATCTAGTCCAACCCCCTGCAATTCAGGAATATGCAGCTGACCCATACAAGGATTGAACCTGCAACCCTGGTGCTATCAGCACCATGCTCTAACCAACTGAGCTATCCAGGCAGTGTTAGTATGTTTGTATCACCTGGAACAGGATAAATTCTCAGAGCACTGATAACAGCTTCTAGGAACTGGAATCCAAGAAGATAACTAGGTTCCCACAAGAGCCTGCCTCTTCAGTGATAGTTAGCAGCCCCACTGTTATCTTTCATCTGGATGGAGAACCTTATCATTAGGTGTTCTTGGGAAATGAAGATAATACCAGTCTTACAATATATCAAAAGTTTTGGCATTCCACTGGTCAAATTCTTTATTTGCTGCCTCCCATGCTTTATAAATTTCATTTCTTTCATTTTCATCAGTGCTGCTATCAGATGTGATGTCGGCTGCTATTGGTTTCCAGGGGGTGGGGAGGTATGGGGGGCTGATGCCGGGGAAGTTGGACAGTCGCTCAAAAATAAAAAAAGGACAAAAGAAAACACATTTGCATAAGATACTATATGCTAATTTATATGTGTATAGATGCAAAGTTAGAAATAATTACTGTAACTGAGAAAGAAAAGCATCTCATCATAGTGTGGAAGACAGCGACCAAGTGACCTGTGTACCTGCTCAGTCTGCTGCCAAGGTGCACATGGTTGATGTGCAACTTTCAGACCCCTTTTCTAGAGATGGACAAATCTGTGAATTCTAGTTTTTCTCAGATTCTCATTTTTTTAAAACCTTAAATTCAGCCCTCTCCATTTCTGTACAGTTTGCTTTAAGAAAAACAAAAACAAAATCCAAAACTCAGCATGAAAAAGCAGACCCATTTTGAATATACATTTTGTATGCAATTTTGCCTAATATACATAGTTTGCAAGCAATTCTCCCTAGTGTACTGCATTTTCCTCAATTATTTTCCACCTATATATGCATTAGTGTGTGCACTCTTCTCTAATATACACATCTTTGTATGCATCTTGTTTGTTGGAAAACTGCACTACAGAAGTGAGGATTTTGAAGGACAGATGCATGTTAGTTTGCACAGTGGTTTGGGAAGTGTGAATTAAGTAGGTGCACTTTAAAATGTGAATGTAATTTCTTTCCCACCTCTACCTTGCTTTCTCTTCTTATGGTTATTTATCTTTAAATCAGGCTTGGATCAGACAGCTCTTCAAATAAAGTAGGACACACAGCCATAATATATGCCAAGCAGGTTAGGGAGGATACCATATTCACTTGGTCAAGGTCACTATTTTCGTCCATAAAAGACTGTAATTAAATTCCACACTCTCCTATGAACTCAATCCCTGTGATTCTTCTGCCTCTCCCATATTTATGAATACCCACAGGACTTCCGTGCACATGAAACTATTGGAAGGCAGTGACTACGACACTGTAAACCTCTCCTTATCATGAGCTGTGCAGAATAATGCAAACAATATTGTGAGTGTAATTCATGGAATTAAAAATGCATAAAATAAATGTGTAGTATGCTGTTTGAAAAACCTAGAGGCCATTGCAGTTTTACTCCTTGAAGGAAGTGTACACCCATTAAGAAATGCAGCTGGAATTTTGTTAAGAGAGTTGTTAATATCATAAGAGGTGGATGATAATTCATTGCCCTTTCTTTGTGCTGTGTGACTCCGACACTCCTGAGAGAAGTGAAGCAGCAAAAAACCTTTCTAAGTGAGGAAAACTTGCTCAGTCTCTACAGAGAAGGGCCATATTAGAGCTCTGCACTGTGTATGTGTGAGAGAGGGTCGATGGGGGTAGGGCAGGCTATTTTTACCTAATTCTTTGCTGAGAGGAAAGTAAGTCAGATGAATATTTTTACTAAAGAGGAGTCTGCTTTCTGGAACTGGGCTTAAGGAAGGGCAGTCCCTCTCTTTTAACTGACCGACTTGTAAGATATGCCTTTCAAGCTCACCCTCCTCCTTCACTCAATCCTTTCTAATGTTTCTTCATGCTTAATGCTAGCTCAGCTGTAGTAGTTGGGCTACATCTCCCAGGCCCCTGCAGCCTGAGGGATGGTGTTATATTCAACCTCTTTCCTGTCCCCAGGAACTGGATCTGTCAGCAGAGAACAGCTAAAAATACCCTCATTTCCTTTAGAAATCAAGGATGCACATTGCCTGAACCTGGGCCTGCCCACCTCATGAGTGCCTAATCCTATCAACACATACCTCTTTGGCTATGTTTGTATCACCCCGCCCCATCCACACACAGCCAAGAAACCTAATTCCCTTCATAGAAAATTAACTGTCTGCTTAAATCTCTCCTGCACACTTAAGTAAGGATGAATTCTTCCAGTGCTCAAAGTTTTACTAAAGATGCAGTTCTCCTATAGCTCAGAATACCTCCGTTCTTATGAAGGGATGTACTGTTCAACTTAGTCCTACTTAAAGTAAGGTTAAGGGATCCCTGACTGTTAGGTCCAGTCGCGGACGACTCTGGGGTTGCGACGCTCATCTCGCTTTACTGGCTGAGGGAGCTGGCATACAGCTTCTGGGTCATGTGGCCAGCATGACTAAGCTGCTTCTGGCGAACCAGAACAGCACACGGAAACACCATTTACCCTCCCGCCAGAGTGGTACCTACTTATCTACTCGCACTTTGACATGCTTTAGAACTGCTAGGTTGGCAGGAGCAGGGACCGAGCAACAGGCGCTCACCCCGTTGCGGGGATTTGAACCGCCAACCTTCTGATCGGCAAGCCCTAGGCTCTGTGGTTTAGACCACAGCATCACCCGCATAAAGTAGATCTACTGAAATTAATGTGCTTAAGTTACTCATATTCACTAATTTTAACAGATCTTCTCTGAGTAGGATTAACTGTGGCTGCAACCCAAAAAGAACCCATGTTTGAAAGAATTTTGGACTGTGGCCCATCTGCACTATACATTTAAAACAGTATCATACCACTTTAAATAGTCATGGCTTCCCACAAAGAATCCTGGGGACTGTTAAGGATGATGAGAATTGTTAGGAGACCTCTATTCCACCCCCACAGCTACAATACTAATGACTCAAACATCCTGGGAAAATTATATTTCCCAAAATACCTAACACCGGGGATAGTGCCATTATTGAATGCTGGAAAAGGAGAAGGTACAAACTCTCTGGCTCATTTTTCATCTGAAGAACTGTCAGGGACATGATGCTCACTTAACAATGCAGCCAAGCATGTTTAACGGAACAAAACTGTATTATGAGCCTGATAAGCGTGAACTTTGGTGACATCACTAAACAAATTAGTGAGTTCAGATTACCGAAGCCTTTAAATGAATGATATGTCAACAGGAGGGTGAAGAGTTGAAATAATTGCCATACAGACTTGCAGGGGTGAGGTGTACATGTTTCAAGTGCAGAGCATGGTGCAAAACAATGTGCATAGAACTTGAAATAGGGTCAAAACGATGGTATTGAGCAAAAAAAAATCAACTTCCTGAAGTATATTTCCCTTTTGGTTAAAAGGTTTTCTTACACCCAGAAGGACTTCTTGGCTTTCTTTTGAGTTAGAGTTAGATTTGCCATGCAGTTAGATTCAACATGTGGACATAGTAATAGAGGACTTGGCCCTTACATTGGGATAGGGGGCTCATTGTCATTGGTAGGCCCTCAAAATGTTGTTCTGCCAAGTAGAGAAATCTAACAAGCAAAAGCTGATGGTAACAATGTGGGGCTCTGTTAATGAAACTGTGTTGTGCTGGTATCTTTTGTAGGATTCCAAGGATTAGTGGAAATAGGAGGCTAAAAACACACCCAAGGACTCTGTTCCATATCTTCATCAAGTACTTGTCTTAGGAAATGACGGTCCTTTCCAGCCCTCATGCAATAATAGGTTGCATTTGGTATAGGGTTGCCATATTTCACAAAGTGAAAATCCGGACACAAAAGTTGTTGAGTTGTTGTTGTTTTGCAAAAACCAACACTTCCGATATGGGTGACATTTGACCAACTGTATTAGCTACACAACAAATATTAGACATAAAATACATATACACAATCAATAAGGCAAAATATTATGCATTTAAGCACTATCATAGCATAAGCCTTGCCAGAGCATTTCATTCTTATGAAAGGTCACTCTTGGAGCAGGATTCTCTCTGTTCTCTCTGTTCACAAGGTCTGGGTTGGAACCTCTGTCTGTGTTGAGATCTACATTCTGGTCTCTTGGTCTCTATAGTGCTCTAGTCTCCCAAATTTATACTATCTGAGCATTGGAATATGACAGGCACCCTTGTCTCTGTGGTCAGCCAGGAGAAGTACCAATGGCATCATCACGTACCACTCTAAGGTATGTCAAAGAGTTGGCAAGCTGTCCTCTTCTATTATTAGCACGAGAAGCACTAGTCCCTGTCATTCTCATGGCTTTGATCCTGTAAACCCATGAATCAATCATCAATCCTGGCAATTAGCCCAAAGTGACATCATGGCCTGGTAAGGTAAGGTTACCTCACTGCCTTATCTCTATAGTCAAAAAATAAGCTCATCTTCCATTATATAACACCTACCACATAAACACAAACGAACAAGCCAAAATATTGTCTATTATGCAAATTCAGGCTCTTATGGAAGCCATCAATAAGGCACCAGGGATATAATTTTTGGATACCACTTATCTCTTCATAATCAAAATACTGTATACTTCCACACATTTCCATCACACATTAACATCAGACTCCTCCTCATTGAGGTGGATTAAAATACTACTTTCCCTCATTGTACAAGAACATTGTGGTTTCCTAGTCTTTGCTGTTCTAAGGCATGGTCCGTTTTTGCACTGGAAACCCATGAAACAGATTTTTTTTTTATTTGCAAGGAAGGCAGACTCTGTTTTTAATTGAATTTCCAGCTCAGTTCCAAACCACAATTTCTTTAGTAAGAGACCATGGTATTTGTAGAAAATCTCATAATTTAGGGCTACAGCCGTAAGGCTTTGACGGAGGTAGGGATTCAAGTCCCTTGTGGCTTCTGCATAATGCCTCATCTTCAAATTCCTGAGTCATGGTTTTCAATCCTTGGTTGTGAGGTTTGGATTTACACATCATGTCTTATGCTAACATAGGAGTTTTTACACTAGTGAAACAAATATGACAAAAACCAGAACGCTACCTTTTTTTTAGTTTGGGGGCAACCCACTCTTTCCCCCTGTCTTCAGTTGCTTAGTGAAGGCTTCAGTGGGGAAGTCTGAAGACTGTTTTTTATGGTTGCTAAGCAACTGTAGCCATCTCTTCCCTCTCTGGCATTGTCAAAGTGGCTGACTATATATGGAACAAAGGGTAATAATGGTTAAGAAGATGTCTAACTTGGGTAGCAGCTATGGCAGAGGTACCATGTGGGAATAAACAGTTCAAATGTCATGGAGATATGTAGCCGGGCCCTTACTGCTTTAGAATCATATCCAATGTTTTATTGTTATTTATTATGCTGCTTACATGTCAAAGTGGCCTCTACACAGGTAGCTGTGGACCTCTCCTACGTAGTACATAGCTATGGTTTGGGTGTTCACCTTCCTATATTTTTCATGTTCCTGCATTATTTAGGCTTTAAATGCACAAATATAAAACCAAACAAATTACTGAAATGTTTTCAGAAACTAAATGGAAGCCAGTGCGTTTGACTTCTTAGTGCATAGCTGCTAACACAGATATTTTTGCATTTTTGCATTATTTATGTATTTTTATATTAATTCGCAGACTCGTCCCCTTGAAGGAAAGGCACCAAAATTCAGCCACTCCTAAGGTAGAGTGTGTACAGAAATAATTCCCTTCAGTCTTCCAGGGACAGTTGGAGTTGGCTGAATCTGACCTACAAACTGGCTTTGGGCCAAGGATCAGAATGGGTGATATAAGAACAGCTGCAGATCTGGGTCTCTTTTCCTGCTATTCTCTGTGGTATCTACTGCAAGCAATGCACCTTATGCTGTCATCACACAGTGTGTCTCCCCTAGCCTACCAGCTGCTGATGTCAGGTAGAGACAATGGGACACACAGTGCAATGGCCAACATACAGTTGGCCCCGGAGAAGAAACTGCTTCTTCAACCACCACACAGTCAAACAATGGCATTTGCTCCCACAAGATTTAGTGATTGCCATCAGCTTGGATGGCTTTAAAAGGGGTTAGATGAAATCACAAAGGATAAGGCTGTCAATGGGTCCAGTATCAGAGGAAGGATGTCTGAATTGCTGGGGAACATGAGCAGGGAGAATGCTATAGCACTCATGTCCTGCTTGGAGGGGAGGACCTGATTATTAGCCGCTATGAGAACAGGATGCTGAAATATATCACCCTGTGGTCTGATCAAGGACCCTTACATTCAGAACCCCAAACCAAGGCTTGCAAAAAGCACTCACAGAAGCGAACAACACGTGGCAAGTAAGTCAGCTTCTCATCTTGTTTCAGAAATGCTGTAGCTTGGCTAGGGACCATTTCCTACTAAGGTCTGTCACCATATATCTGGTAGGAAACATTCCCTTTCCTCTTTATCCAATGGCTAAAACTAATCCATGGAGGATTATGCATATAAACTGCGGATGGCAATGCACCTTAAGCATGAATATGACAGGTCATAGTTTCCTACAAATCAAACTTAAGCTTGCAAAGTCCCATCTCATCTGAGGGTTTAAATTGGATTAGTTATTTTTAAACCTCACAGAAGGGGCATTAAAATGTGCTTTTCCAGCAGCCATAAGCAATTCCTGCCGTAGGGCATGGGCTGCTCTGCTCATAATTCCTCTCCCGATCCCTTTAAATAACCCCAAGTGATGAGACAGAAAATAATATGCCAAGGCACAGCAAGGCATTCTACTTGCCTTTGCTGATTGTTGACTTTAGAGAATTCAGATTTCACTTGTGGGTGGGGGTTTGTTTTGTTTCACAATCCAGGATTTGCTGTTCTACCAGAATTCAGCAGGATATATTTATATATATATATATATATATATATATATATATATATATATATATATATTTGCTTTCGTAGATTTTCACGGGTACAGGAATGCAGGTCGCCTAGACACCCCAACTTTTACACGGGAAGACACCCGAGGACACCAAAACCTGCATATATATGCAGAACACAAGAATGCCGTCAAAAAAGAAGAAAAAACTTCCTCTCTTTTCCAACACATGAAAGAAACAGGACACGAAATTAATTTTGCAGATTCCAAATTGCTCTTTAACATGGAACATCACCACAAGAGAATAATCATGGAAGCCATCGAGATAGAGAAACACCCTCACAACATGAACAAGCGTGACGACACATCCCGCTTGCCAGACATCTGGAAATTAGCCCTCCCCTCAAAAACTGACACCAGATCCAGAGGCACACAGAACGCCATCACCAATCAACCACACCAGACCCAAACCCAGACCCTCTCCACAGATAAATTACAGACACCATCCAGTAGCCAAACCATGGTGGCACCTCCGGATGCTGCACCCCCCTGCAATCCCTACACAGATCTGGCTGACACAGGCCACAAAACCACAGCTCGCCCCTATACACGAAGCCAAGCCAGAGCACAACTAAGTGCAGTACAGCCATCTTCTCAGAAAAACTCTTCACAAAGTTCAAGAGGTCAAGACACAAAGACTTTAGCAACTAATCCACACCTAATGACCCACCTAAGTGGTACTCAGGATATCACTCAAGAAATCACTCAAGATATCCCTCAAGTAATTAAGGAACAAAAGAAGAAAAGGCACACTAGCCTGGGAACTTCCTCTCTGCCCAGAACATTGGAGGCTATACACCACACCCCCTCAACAGTATTTATAGGAACTCAAACACTGAGATCCTGCTCTGTTCCAGTAACAAGAAGCCGAAAGCACCAGCCTGAAGATGACGAGTGAGACCTCGTCGAAACGTCGCCTAGACACCCCAACTTTTACACGGGAAGACACCCGAGGACACCAAAACCTGCATATATATGTATGTATATATATATGAATATGAATGAAACCAACAACCCTCAGTCCTACCGATAACTCCTTAAAGAGATTGTTACTGGAATGAATAGTCTAAAAAGTTGAAGGTAGCATGCAACTCAGTCACCTAAGAATCACCAGGTTATAAAACCACCTAAATCCTTTCCTTCCTTCCTTCCTTCCCTTTCTTGTTACATTCTGACCTGGAAACCACTGCTGCCATTGTTAGCTTTGAGCCCCTCCACTACTATGCAATTTCTGGCCAAATTAAGTAGGGGCTCTGGTTTAACTCTTACATTTAATACCTTGGGTTTGTTATGCAGTATCTCCTTTGCAATTGCAATATCAAGACAAGAGCCTCAAGATTTGATATGCGCATTCCTGGCAAAATGTGTCCACATTTGAATACCCACCCTATCCACCCACCCGTTTTTATGGGGAAAGTACAACTTTATAAATGTCTGCAATTTTTAGGGAGCTTCCTCTTCCTCTTCTGTGGATTGAATTATTCCTTTTTCTTTCCATTTTAGCTACCGGTAGATCTAGGCTCGCAGAAAATTTTATTGTGGAGTTGGTGCTACTCAATGGATTCCCCCCCCCCCACAGCAGCCACATGACATTGTCCTCATCAAAAATACCATTCCACATGGCCCCATTTAATCAGGATTCTTTGACGGAGTCCTCCCCTTTTGGGATTGTTTGCTTGCTGGACTCAGCGCCTTTTGGGATTGCTAGCTTGCTTCCATAGAGGTTAGCCAAGAGTTAAAATATTCATAAACCCCAGGTATCAAAGAGTTAGCCAAGGCTCTAACGGGGACACCTGTTTTCTTCTTAAATGATCTCAATGATCAACCCTATATTCACTGGTACTGGACCAGAAGAACTGAAAGATTTGTTGCCTTGCTGACATGGGATTTCAAAGGGATGAGCTTAACTTTTGCATACAGATCTCAAATCTAAATTGGCACTCTGCATGCTTCAAGTTCAGGTATACCCCATCACTGCTCATTTTCTCTAGACTTTTGGTTAGTTCTTTCACACTTCCAGACTAAGGTGTCTGTACTGATCGATTATTTGCTCCTTGCATATTTGTAACTTGGCTGTCTTAAGAGCAGCACACATATGCTCTGCTTTTATTTTCTGTGCAATAAACCAATCTTCTACTTCCTGGTGTGGCAAGTTCTTTATTAGGCATAAGGTTTAAAGGTTTACACACATTTTAAATGGATGCATGTCCTGACTCCACGCAAAAGGTTCCATTCCTCTCAAAAGTGCGCGTTGGATCGATACATGTGGTGGACACATATGTGGGTTCAGATATGCATCTTTTTAACAGTTTCTCATCATACAGGAGCTTTAGGTAGACAGAAGTGTAAATTGCTTTGGCTTGCTCCAGAGCCCAGCATATGAGGCAGCCTTGCATCTACTCTGGAGTTAATGGGAGGGTCGCATTGATTCTGCTCTCCAGATTTGCGGGAGGGATCCCCGTGTTGTGGAGGGATCCCCGTGCTAAGTGGATTCGTCAAACCTGTTTGAAGGGCTAGTAGCTCTGTACTGAAATGAATGGAAACTGTAAAGCAGCAGTAATGGACGTTTTCCACCAGTCTGGCATGATTCAGCCAGTTAAGCACTTTTCAGTTCTGCTTTCAAAGGCTGAAATGACTGAGCTCCATGAGTTGTAGCCAGCTAAGCCCAACTCAGAGTAGACACACTGAAATTAATGAATTCAAGTTAGTTAAGCCCATTAGTTTCAATGAGTCCTCGCTGTATATGACCAACATCGGATACAACCCAGAAAGATTATAAAGGCTGCAATCCAATGTCCATTTTCCTGGATGCAAGTCTTGTTGAATGCACAGAGGACTCACCCACCCTTCTGCTTTTACATTTGCCCCGCCGCTTTCCCGGGAAAACCTGCTCCTTACTGCTGAATCTGAGCAAATGTCTACCCACAAAAAAACCCCATTGACGTTTGCTCTAATTCAGCAAAAAGTGGGTTTTTCTGGGGGAAAGTGTTAGGACAAGCAGAAGTGTGGCCAATCCCTGTGATTTACTTCTGAGTAAACAGGCACAGAAGTATACAGCAGAACTGCTTAACATTAATTGCGCTGTGTCCACAATTTTAAAAGAACTTTCTTTTGTTGTCACAAGTTATGCGGGTTAAAATATTATTGGCTCCTTGAGCGGACAGCTGATAATTTGTTTATTTTCAAGAAGTAAGGCTATACAGATGTCTTGACAAAACTATCAGGTTAAATGCACTTGTTATCTGTTAGAAATGAAAGTTAACAATAAATAAGTGATTTATGCTGTCAACAACATTATGGAGTGTATAAAATTATATTTCCCTTGCTTTAAACAATAACAAAAATCTACTAGTGGCATTAATATATACAACACAGGTCCTGAAATATATTTAAATTACCTTAGCCAGCAGTGCTCAGATTTATTATTATTTTTAAATGGAGAAACTATAATAAATAGAAACGTTAAATATTTACAATAAAAGAAAATGTGGAATCAGTAGGTGAACACATACATCCAATTTTCATACACAGAGGGGGGAAATGGTATTATATCCACCTCCTCAAAAAAACACCTGAATTTCCTTTGTGTGAGCTATAAGGGGAACATATATTTACTGAATGAAGATAAATTAAATGCATGCTGAGGTGATTGGTTGACAGACATTCAGTGGTGTCTCTGTGTTTTGGTTCCCATAAGTAAATCTGACTTCCATAAGATCCAATTAATGACATGAAAATATAGGGGCTTGATTTTTTGGGGTTGTACCTATGTAGGCTGATGGTATGGTGATCATTTCAAACAATTTTACATCAACAAGGGGACCTAATCTATATCATTGCTTCAGTGGGACCTGGATTCACTGCTTGACACAATCACAAAAGTTGCCCTTGTTTGAAATAGTGTAAATAAAATTCCTTGGCTGCATGAACAATTCTATTGTTCCTCAAGGGAGGAAAGGCTTATACTATGTTGTTCCTGCTCCAGTGAGGCTAGGTCCCACAGCCAGGGCTAGCTTTGCATATGCAATGAGCATGAATGCACATGGCCATGACTGGGGAAGTGCCTGAACCTAGGAGGTCGGTGTGCAGAAGAAGCCACTACACTGGGATTTCATTCTGATACTGCCTTCCCGCAGAGGGAACTGTCGCCAAAGCGTTCTGAAGCCACAGGAGCTATTAATGTAGTATTACCGTCTCTGACCAAAACCTGCTTCATTGATTTAAGGACTACTGCAGCCCCTCCCATGCAATGTAGTGTCCTGAGTGATCTTAGTAAACGATAGAAAGAGATTTATTTAGAAGTAAAGATGGAATAAAGCATATTAACTCTGGATAATAACAGAGATTGTAGCCCAAAACGCACTTAGGAGAAGCAAGTTCCACTGAAATATATGGGAAGTTACTTCCAAGAAAATGTGGCTGGGGCTGAGGTGTCAAGACGAGTTAAGCTTTCTGTAGTTAACCTGATTAAATCATTGCAGAGTGCTGGGTTGCGCTTATTCTACATCACCATTTCTTTGGCAACACACACACACACACACATACACACACACACACAGTCAACCTTAGAGCACAGGATTTCTATAGCTCAGCAAACATTGTGGTCCTGCTTTCAGGGAGAGAACTTTTCATCCAGCCTCCGAAAAAAGAGCTTCGTGTCTAAGCAAGTTGTAGCCTACCATATATACACTGTACAGGAAACTCGCATCTCACACGAGGGCTGGGTTCCAGCGGTTGTAGGGTGAACCCCTGGAAGCCCCTCCCCCCCCTGGGTGGAGGGTTACATATCTGCTTTGGGGAGGAGGTGTGAGGACTCTGGAAGTGTCCCAAAGCCCTTCCACCACCTTCTCAAAGCACACCTCCTTCAGGCTCTCTGAAGGCTTGCCTGCCTTTGCGAAGGTGGCATGAGGGCTCTGACAGGGTCCTAGAGTCCTCACTCCTCCTTCCCGAAGCATAGTAAGCACTTGTTCAGCTTTATGGCAGATGGAGGGCTCTAGGACCCTGCCAGAGCCCTTATGCCTCACACCTCCTTCCCAAAGCCAGGTGCCTGCCTGCCTGCCTCCCCTACCCAGCTTCAGGAAGTTTGCAGGCGCAGGGAGGGCTCTGGGATGCTTCCCAAAGGCAGGTAAGTCTGTGATCTCAGCTTTGCTCAGTGTGTTTGTGCGTAAACAAACAAATAAAAGGAGAACGGGCTTCCCCTGCTCTCCATTTCTTTATTTATTTTCCCTCAGCCAGGCTTGTGCAAGTGAAATGATCATAAGATGCGAGTTACCGGTATTTGGGAAACCCACTGCAGTCAGAAGCCAGGTGGATTCTTTTATGATGTTTTTTTTTTGGGGGGGGGGAGAAAAAAGAAATTGGCATGATTTTGAGTTGGTTAAAAATGTCCTTGTCCAGAAACTGATTCCCTCATCAGCCTATATCCTAAGGAAACTGGAACAAAAAGCAGAAGAGGTCAGCTAAGAGCCACCCAAACCAATGCAAGGGATACTTAAGGCAGGTGGTGTCACTTAGACAGGACCAATGGCTCAATTTAGTTTGCAATTCCAAGGTCCCCTATGCAGAGCTCTGTATCCGAGTTTCTCTGCAGCTGATCTGGAGCCCTCATTGCCTCTAACAGAGTGGAGACTATAGATTATTTTCTGCCTTGAGACTCAATGTTGAACCTGGTCTACATGTTGACCAATTAAAATGTGGGCAAATCCCTTAACCATCACCCCAAACCTGCATCTAAAATCTCCCGTTTCCCCTCTTTTTCTTGAAGAAATGAAAGGATTTACATGAATACATTTTGTTGCACCTACACATTGAAGTTGCTGGATACAATCAATAACCAATAGCTGTTGCTTTTCCTCTGTTACTTATAATACATACACTGTCACTGCCACATATCCCACAATGCCCTATGCCTGACACCACCCCTCTATATTGTACATATTTTGGAATGCCCCTAGATAAGAAGATGAACTCAATGGAGGAAGGTTCTGGTGCAGGGGGAAAGAAGAGCTACATCCTCCTTTCACCTCCGGATGTCAGAGAAGTCAGACAGTTCCTCTGCCTGTTCGACAATCCCATGAGCCGCTTTGGGACTGTGGCTCCCAGCTTTAGTGCGGGTTTGGGCATTCCCAGGAAGCCGGCTACCTCTCTCCCCTCTGGGGTTTCGGGAGCTCTCTCTGGCGTCAGGTTCAGGGTGGACTATAATGTCCCCTTGACTAATAGAGGATCTGGGGACTTCATTTGGCTTCTTCTCTGGTTCAAGGGTGAAATCTCCGTGTGGGACGGAGGTGCAGAAACTCAGGATAGAACACAGGCTGCCCCAGCTCTGTTCACACTGGGCCTGGACGCTTCGAGTGATGGCGTCTCTAACCTCCTCTCCACAAGTGAGCAAGGTGTTCACTAAATCAACATACGGCCTAGGAGAGAAAAAAATGAATCAGAAGAACGGAAGGTTACGGTGAAACGGCAGCTTGAGTAGTTCAATATACTTCAGGCCTGGCGCCAAAGGCAGTTCAGCAGCCCCACACTGAATTGGGGTTTCCTGCAACCCTGTTCTTCAGTTCTAGGACTTTCAGAACGGTTTCTAAAAAGTTTTTTAAAATAACATTAACAATAGAAGTCAGGTTTAAAACAAACAAAAGTACAGCAACAACAAACCCTCAGTGTAAATCACAAAGAAAAAGACTTGGGCAGATCAAAAGGCGTTCACCTTGGCGCAGAGAGGTGATAAGATAGTGGTTCGGAAAATATTAGGCGAGCCTTCCTGGAGGGAAATCTTCTATTGCCAGAGCAGTGCTCCCAGTGGAATTTGGGTGGGTTCTGGTTGTTGAAAATGATACAGGAACCAGTCCCCCCAATATTATGAGAATTGAACCAGTTATTGGAGCCATATTAGCCCTCTTCAGAGGCTTCTCTCCCTGAAATTGAGATCACATGGAGAGACAGAGTGGGGAGAGATGCTCACCCTGTGCCAGCTCCTGTCCCAATACCATCAATGTGTTGGGGGATGGTGTTAAGTGTGAATGTGTGGTGGTAAGTCTACCTAAATATGAGTAGCCAGCCACCATGAACTGGAATCCATAGCGGTACAAATTCAACAGGCTTCATGCATCCAGGCCTACCCTTGAGGCAGTGGTGGGCTTGTGTCAGGTGTAATAGTGGGGCATGCACGTGTGGTTTCAGAAAGGGCTCCTGTGTTAGGAGAACCATATCCGTTTATCGTATTGCTGCCAGGCAGCTGCAGTGTCTGTTACACATTACTTCATCTCTGAGAAGTTGGAGACTTCTTGTGAAGTGACTTCTTCCACAAAATGGCTGGTGCCTGGTTCAAACTCCTTCAAACAGACTGATGAGGGACAACACCCACCATCTTCTCTGAGTCATTACAATGATGGAACACAGCCTACCCCCATTCTACGTAATTGGCTGATTCTGGTAGAAGAGGGAAATATCCACGCAATATCAGAATAAGGGATTGTGGGAAATGTTTATCCCATTGAAATTAATGAACATGACTACTGTCTCCCCCTTTCAATGAACACACCTACTTTTTACTCATAAGAGACCACTGAAGGATGGACAGAACACTAAATCTCTTCTTCATCAGCCTCCTCACTAGTCTGGGTAAAATTCTTAGTTGCCAATGGCAATCAGAGGAGTGGCTAAGGCTGGGATAAACTGTACTATGCATTATGGAGTGGAATAATTCAATGTGGAACATAGTGCTTTGACTATTAAAGCTAATGACTGTTAAGTTGTTAGAAACCACAGCAGATGTTTCCTATGGATATGCTTAGATCAGTTCTGAGAGGCAAGCCTATAGTCTTGACAAAATACCTTCAGGGGCAGAGAAGTAAGAGCGTTTCCCCTTAGCTGTTATTTTCAAGTATGACAGCTGGTATTAAACCCAGTTGGCAAACAAATAGTGCTTTTCCTTTACCATTTGTGTTATGAGAATGTGTATGTAGGTTTGTGGTTGCTCCCTTGTCTCCAATAGTATTATAACCACCACCAAAACTGGATATACTGTATTACTTGATCATCTAAACACCACTGGCATTTTTGTCAACAGTATTTTTTTAACTGCTGTAACATAATATCATACTGATTTATTCATAGCAGAAGACTTTGTTTCTAATGAGCTTAGCTGCATTCCACATCTGTCATACAGACAAGCCATAATATTCGATTTGAGGATCACAAGGAATTTTCGTTTTTGTTTTAAGTTGTGGCAACCAGTCACGTTGTTCTTGTTTTTACTGATTAGCTACCTCCTTTCATACTCAAATATCTATATGATTATTTCAGAATGTACAATTTAGATTTGGATTCTGAGCTTTCTTTGAGAACTCATTCATTTAAAAAGCTCCCAATCCTCATTCTTAACAACCATTTAGGCTGCAGTCATATACTCATATGGAATAATTACTGCAGCCCTGGCCTCCTTTGGGAAGAAGGGTAGGATGGAACCTTACAAACCTTGCCACAGGGTGCAGCCACCCAATTCTTTATCCATTTGTACCACCTTTGGCTATTACTGGCATGGGGTGTCATGCATGATCTCATCTGGTGCCCAAACAACCTGGCTGTAGACCACAATATTGTGACTATTAACATCATCAAGGTGTGCTAATGATTACACAGCAAAGAAAATTTACAAGATTAGTTTAGAAATATCAAAGGTGTTTCTCATGATTGTGGTCTGACAATTGACACAAAAGAACCTATGAAATGCTTGACTATTCAATATTTGAAATTTTTATTCACAAAAATAAAAAATTTGAGGAGGTTGGCGTTTGATTCCACGGGAGTGAAGGTATTAAGGGAGTTGATACTTTTCAGCCATTTCCAATAACAATTGGGGAGAAAAAGGCCCCCCATTTTGCATCAAGCTGTACATCACAGTGTTCAGTATATTGTGTCTTATGCTAGGCTGAAGAAGAAGAAGAGTTTGGATTTGATATCCCGCTTTATCACTACCCGAAGGAGTCTCAAAGCGGCTAACATTCTCCTTTCTCTTCCTCCCCCACAACAAACACTCTGTGAGGTGAGTGGGGCTGAGAGACTTCAGAGAAGTGTGACTAGCCTAAGTTCACCCAGTAGCTGCATGTGGAGGAGCAGAGACACGAACCTGGTTCACCAGATCACAAGTCTACCGCTCTTAACCACTACGCTGGTGGTTCTCTTAAAAAAATAAAGAATATAGTTTGAAAAACAATCATTTCTTTTATCTTTACTTCTAAAAGTTTAAGTTTATTTTCACTGGACTATACTACTTCCACAACAGCTCCATTCCTGAACACTACAAAGGTCTCAATCCTGTACAGAATCCCAGAAGGATTAAAAGCAGGATTTTGGGGAGAGCTGTTCCTTCATAGTGAACTGCTGTAAACAGTAACTGTTGATTGTTACACTGAGTAACAAATGCTTCCACATTTTAGAGACAAACAGCTGTCAAAGCTACATTCTTTTTAAAAGCATATCCTGATCCGAATAAGAAGTTGAACTAACACTGATATATTCAACCTAAGACAGGTTTTAGGAGTCCCTTTGTTGCCATTCTTGAAGTGGGGGAAATGAGCTTTTAAGAGAAACGAGAAGCAAGTGGAGCCTTTGTACCTATATTTTGGCAAGTTAGATATTAACAGTACAGTCTTTGCCAACCATTCACCAAAAATTGGCCTCACTAGGATTCTGCGTGTGTAAAGTTAGAGTATGTTCTGGGGATTTGTGTGTTTGTGAAGCTTGACATTTCCCCTTATAATATATAAGCCAGTTATGTGAGGATACAATGCACCAACAGGAAGTATTGGGACAAATCTAATTAGGGCTCTTTTTGCATGCCAGCACCACCACTCCCTTTCATCTTTTAATTTAAGAAGCACCGTATATAATTTTTTGAAGATACAAGCCTTGATTTCAATTAAAAGACTAAGCATGCCCTTAATAATATACACACATTCCTTCCCTGTTCCAAACTGGTTTTCCAGGCTGTGGTCCACACACTACATGTGAGGTAATTGGACCACCAGCCATCTTTCCACACTTTTATACCTGTGTGAAGAAGGTGTTTAGAAATACGGTAGAGAGATCCAGAGTAATTACACTACAGATGCTATACCCCAGAATAAAATCTGTGACAGAAGCATTCACAGGATGTCTTTTGGGATAGTTCTCAAGAGGTATGTTTCTGATCTTGGGCACTTAAGGGAAAACCCCTAAGAGCAACTGAACAGAGTCAAGAAGCTTCCCTTTGTAAACTGCTTTGATTCCCCCTCCCCCAAATCAGGTGGTGTATACATTTTATGAAATAATAAATACATCTGAGGTTGCACAGACATTCTGTAGATGGTTAAGGAACCACAGCCCATATATTACAACAGAACAGCAGCACCCAACCCCTCCAGCTGCTTGGGACAACTTCCATCATCCCCAACCATTGGCTGTGCCAGCTGGAGCTGATGACAGTTGTTGTCCAAAATATCAGGAGGGCAGCTGAAGAAAAAAAACCAGAACACACTAAATTTAGTGTACCTAGTTCAAATGCAGTGTATAAATCAGTCCCCAAGTACATCCAAGAAGATACAAGGGATAAATCTGGGAGTGGCAGCCTGGCAAGACAGTAGGAAATCCTTTTGCAATGCCATTGATTTCTTTCTGTTGACTAAGGGCTTATCCACATTAACCTTTAACGCTCCATGACTGAGCACTGTTTCGTTTCTGCCCCAGGCTTTCCCCAAGCAAAAACCTGCTCTTTAGCATTCAACTGGAGCAAACGTCCATTGGGGTTTCCCATGGATTGCTGTTTGCTGTGTTTGAGCTTTAAAGAGCGGGTTTTTATGGGGAAAACTCTGGAGGAAAAGCTCAGACACAGAGCTTTAAAGAGCAGTCTGTGCCTTGAAAGAGTGGAGGAATTAAGTGTGGATAAGCCCCCAGGCACCCAGTAGTGTGCTATCCTAATGTACCTGTTCATTGCCCTCTCTTCTCAAGGCTCAGTTGCATCACCAAAGCCTACCAGCGGTTTGGAAATGCCCCCCGCAGCATTTCTTTTCCCGCTGGCTGTCCCTACACTCCCAGATCAGTAAAATTAGGGTATGTGCAATTCCGTGAGGACGCACAATAGCAGGCCTATCACGACTGGTGATAACACAGAGCGGGCTCCCCATCTGAGCTCCCCTACCACCTCCCACTGCAGTATCCAAGCTCTGACTTACTCGTGCTGCAGCAGGTCTTTGAAGTGAATCATCTCCACAATGACCTGGACGTTCTCCTTGGCTGCCGAGCAGAGGTCGTGCTTCTGGTAGCATTCTCGCTGCAGCTGTAGCACCATTTCCTTGATGGCAGGGCACTTGCGGCTGATGCAGCTGAACTTGTGCCGTAAGGCGTGAGCCTTGCACCGCAGAGCATCTTTAATGAAGGATTTTCCCTGAAGAAAGACACACAAAAAAGCACACCAAGTCTTCATCTCCATGAAGCATGACTTAGAAGCTGAGTTGCCACCCCTTCTCCGGGAAGCCTTCAGAGAGTTGCACGTCACAGATCATTATTAAAGTAAAGGTAAAGGGAGCCCTGACCATTAGGTCCAGTCGTGGCCACTTTGGGGTTGCGGTGCTCATCTTGCTTTATTGGCCATGGGAGCCGGCGTACAGCTTCCGGGTCATGTGGCCAGCATGACTAAGCCACTTCTGGCGAACCAGAGCAGCGCACGGAAATGCAGTTTACCTTCCCGCCGGAGCGGTACCTATTTATCTACTTACACTGGCGTGCTTTCGAACTGCGAGGTTGGCAGGAGCAGGGACCAAGCAACGGGAGCTCACCCCGTCGCGGGGATTTGAACTGCCAACCTTCTGATCGGCGAGTCCTAGGGTCTGTGGTTTAACCCACAGCGCCACCCGCGTCCCATCACAGATCATTAATCACACCATTAATGCCACCTATGCATGTCTACTCAGAACTACGTCCCTTGAAACCAGTGGGATTTATTCACAGTTAAGTATCTGTAGGACTGCAGTCACAACCTGTCATTATCTATTATATACAAAGGCCCTTCGTCCTTCACCCTGCCTATCCGTGTCAGTCAAAAGAGACCTTCTGTTAGCATGAAAAAATGCAGCATTCAGCATGTCACAATAGCATTATGGCATTAGTAGAAGTTGGAGGGCACACCTTCCACTCTGAAACTTCCAAAAAGGCCTAGTAAGCAGGGTTAGATTTCGAAGATAAAAAATGCCTCATACTATATGATCCCTTATCCTTATTCTGCCCTCTTTTTCTGCCATTAGGTTTGAAGTCCAGTCATGCTTCAATGGTGTTACAATTCTTTGGATAATTGGTCAGCAATTCTTCTCCTTGGTGAATGACAGGCAGCTGGCAATCCTCCTACATTCTTCCCATTCCTTAACGTTTCAGGTCATCCGAGCTGATGAGCATTTCATGTTCTGTACACCATATAGGGCAAACACTCTTTTAAAAATTTGACTCAAAATTTGCAGTACCAATCATAGCAGTTGAGCGTGAGAACGCAAGTTCCTTTGGTTTGGCATTTTTTTCATCACAGAACAATCCTCCCCCATTAAAACGATGAGAGGACATTTGGCGTGGGGGGTGCTCTTTGCTGAGTAATGCACCAATATTCCGTATATTATTTTCATTTTGTAATTGCTAAAGCTATACCTAGAAGAAGTTTCAATACTTGAAGCAATTAAACAGAATCTAATTCAACCTGATGGGCATCAAGGGGGCTGGAGAATGTGGAGAATTATGTGGAGAATTATGGCAATGGACCATAATGGGAATCCTATGGTACAAAATGTGTGAAGTATTGTAATATAAAATGAGCATTTCGTTTTCCGTTCTTTAAAAAAAAAAAATCAAGGGAAAGGTTTTCAAAGGTGTCTCAATATTAGAAAATAGGTGATATATTTCTATTCATTTGAAAGGAAGCAGTCATCCTTACATGTCTGAAGAAGCAGCTTAAACATTTCTAGAAAGATTTGTTTTCAAGTCCAGAGTGAGGAGTAGCCTTGTAGCTGAGCTGCAAAGAACACCTTTGTCTGCTAGATAGCTCTCCTCCCAATCCACGCTAAGAGCCGCTAGCTAGGGGTTGAAATCTTTACACATAAATATATGTGTGTATGTTCTGTAAACTGCCTAGTCAAGCCAAATGCCACTGACCCATCGTAATGTGCTCCTTCCCTCTTTCACTGAAATTGGAGAGCAGCTGTACAAGACATAATAACAGGATGCTTCAACGATGTACAAATGGTTTGGAGAGAAAAGGTCCCAAACCCAGGCAAAGGAGCTGCAGACATCCCCAAACAAATAAACCGTAAGACAAAAAAGCAGGCACCCCCCGGAAAAAAAGGCAATGGAACAAGCCAACTCCCCACTCAGTTTAAAAAACAAGGTGCCCATGGTTGCCATGTTGGGAACCCAGGCACTAAAAGAATGACAAATGGAGTTACTTAATTATTGACTCTGCAGGAGGTTCTGCTTGCCTCAAGTGCCAAACTATTTTGAACTAGGGCTGTTCACTAGCCATCCTTAGAAATGCGAGGTCTGCAGATCCAGGTTGCGATTAAAATAAATTCTGTGTGTAAGGAAGAGCCATGCATGGAGCTAGAAGGATATTTAGATGCTGTGTCATAACAATCCCCTTTAAAAAGGGACAACCCCTTTAAAAAGAAGAGGAGTTTGGATTTGATATCCTGCTTTATCACTACCCTAAGGAGTCTCAAAGCGGCTAACATTCTCCTTTCCCTTCCTCTCCCACAACAAACACTCTGTGAGGTGAGTGGGGCTGAGAGACTTCAGAGAAGTGTGACTAGCCCAAGGTCACCCAGCAGCTGCATGTGGAGGAGCAGAGACGCGAACCCGGTTCACCAGATTACGAATCTACCGCTTTTAACCACTACACCACACTGTGGCTTAACTTTTCGTCAGTGGGAAATGTTATTCTATATGGGCGTATCAGTGCAGTCTTTGGTTCCTGGGCTCAGCAAGCAATTGGTAATGGAAGTATGTTGAATGATGCTAGGTCCTAGAACCTCAAGTCAAGAACATTACAGAGCGAGTTAACGTCTGAGTGAAGTGCCACCGAGTTCAATGAGGTCCACTCCTAAGCAAGTGGGTTTGGGAATACACACCCATTGCATTAAATGAAGATGACTTCTGAGCCACTGCACAGTCTGTAATACAAGCTGTCTTTTCAAACAAGTGCCCCCATACTGTTTCACCTAGCATGCTGTGGAATCTCCATATGGTGTTTTTCTTCAGCTGATGGGACTTGAAGTGGACATGCAGTACATATATTGGGCTACTAAGAAGGAGTGACAAGTGTGTGTGTGAAGGCAAGATGTAAGTATAATAAGAGACTTTATGAATGAACCTTCTGTGTTATGAACATCCCCTATTCCAAAGGTGTTTCAGACTTGTTCATATTTGCTGAAAGCAGAAAATGTGATGAGAAAACAGAACAAAACAAAATCTAACAAAACTCTGCACTGTTTATTTCTGCAGCATTTATGCTTACCTGAGCATCAAATTTTCCAGCATTGTGGAGGAACGTCATGCAGATCTCATGTAAGCCTCGGATCTCACAGGAGTTGTTTTCAAAGCACTCAAATACACTGCACCCCACATCACCAGCATTGACCAGACAGTGCTGGATTTCAGCTGAAAATGAACATCCATCACAATGCATGTTTAAAACTGGAAAATATACTAGAAGGTGGAGGTTTTGCTTTGCTAACAGCATCATCATTTCAAGAAAAAGGGGAGAAAGTGCATGAGACACACATTAACTGTCCTTGCCTTCCACAGAAATTAAGAGACAAGCATTTAGTTACAGAAATGCAAAGTCAGTGTTTGGTGTTCCCATTCCACTCAGAGCCATTGTCTCATGTGGCAAATCTGATCCAAAGAGCTCTTAAAGCAATTTTCGCAACAAGGTTTCCAAGATTCTTCTACCTGAAGATACTGAGAAAGTGAATTGTCAAGATTTTCTAATCTGAACAAGTGCCTTGATGACTGGTTTACGGTTGGGCCCATCTCCCCCAGATTATTGAAGTCAAAACTCCTAATATAGCTACAGGAAGAAAGAGTCTTTTTGCTACAAGCTTTTGCTGCACTGCCATTTACCATCCCCCGATATTCATTACACATTCGCAATTCAGTTGTGCACACGTTTACTTGGAAGTAAATACTGTACTACTGTGTTAAATGGAGCAAGTACAGTATATGTTCCATTGAAACCCAATTCAGCTACCATAGGACAATGTTCACACGCATGCATGCAACAGTAAAACCAGCCAGCTTTTCCTTCCATGATTGGTGCAGATTTTTTAAACATTGCCAGTAAACTTCAAATACTGATAGTGTGTTAATGTGTACTGACGCAGCTGCTGAGAAGTCTAAAAAATTCAAGTCAAATAGCACTGTGACATTTCAAGTAAAAGGGAAACGTTTTGAGTGCCATATAGATAGCCATTGCCCTAGTACACATTTATGTACCACTCTCTGCAAGCTATTTCCAGCCTTTCTCATCTAACCCTGGCAGCTCAAGGCACGGATCCTTTGATTTTCGTTTTATATATTGCATACACCACTTCTAGGTTTTCTCCAATGATGAAGCAGTTTATAAAAAATATAATTAAAATACATACATGAAAGAAAATGGGCGTTCCTTAAAAGGGCACACAGAAGCCAAGCTAAGAGAGAGGGATCCTAGTTAAGCAAAATAAATAACAAGCAGGTAGGAATTCCTCCTTTTTTAAAACACTGATTGGACAAAGGGCCAGAAGACCCAGAGCAGGATTTTGCAGCTACATCTCCTATATTTCCTTCTCAAGGAAGCCTCACTGTATTGAATTCTATAGACACAGGAGAAGCTGTGCATAGCAGATGGGGAAAAGGGGCTCTTTGTCCAACATTGTGTAAGTATGCAGCTTGGGTGTGTGTGTGTGTGTGTGTCTCTCTGTGTGTGTAGGTGTTCCAGGCCAGCTGTAGTGCTTGTGTTGGGTGCAAATGCGGTTCCAATCACACGTCCTGGCCTCAGTCGGTGTGCAGAGAATAGCACAGAACTATAAGATTCACATGTGGCACTTGGGCACTCCTGCATGTGTGTGTGTTTTAATCAAAGCTTTGCAGCAGCAAATTCCACTACAGTTAAACCTGGGGAGAAGTGGAGGGTGTGTGTGCTGCTTCCCTCTGTTTCCTTCAATCCAGGCCTGGCAGGTTTCCTCCAAGGAAACTGCACTGCATTGTGACTTATGCGACCAGTATGCATTAAAAAGATCACGCGCAACCCCCCCCCCCCCACAAAAGAGGGAAGACGGAAAAGGAGAGGAAACCCCCTGTGGTGAATTGCATCACTGCACGCCTCTCCTGGCAGGAAAAAAAATAGAGAGAAAGACTCAGCAGTTCTACTTAGGTCTGCACGTTCCAAGTGCTCTTTTTCTCTCTCAATCGGCTCCTAAACCTGCGCTCAGGAAGCATCCTTTCTACCAGCAAGGCGTTTTTTCCTACTGTTTCCTACCCGCCTCCCCTTTAAGACTTTTGCCTCCGGAATCTTGCTGAAAATTAAAGGATGGGAGAGAGCTGACCAGTATGGAACGTGCAAAGACACGCAAAGGACTAGTCATTAAAATCTTTTTATAGCAAAAGGGGGGAAAAAAGGAGTGAGCAAGCGAGAGTGAGAGAGCGAGCAAGCACGTATTCTCCTCGGCTTATAATTATTACCTGGTCTAACTTTCACTCTGGTCCTCCCCGTCTTCTGTCTGCGATGAGCTCCTTTTGCCTTACTTAGATGGCAGCACAGCTCGGCGGTCTGCAGTTCCAACAGGGGAACAAGCACGTGCGCTTCCAAACTACAGGAAGCATTTTTATTTTCTAAAAAAACAAACCGATTTCTGCTCCCTCCCTGCGATGCCGTGCCTCTTTTGAGCCTTCCACGCTGCACAGGAACGCAGAGAGCCAATTCCCCGAACTTAAAATGCCGGTTTGCTCCCCTTCCGAGTTTAGACTCACATGCCGATACGGTTTGATGATATTGGAAAGGAAGCCCAACATACCTGTGTTTTGCAAAGACAGGCGCCCTTTTTGCTGAGGCGCTCTGTTATCTTGGGCACCATCCGGAGGGTTGGTGGCTTCCGTGCCCACCACCGGATCCAAGCTTGCAAAGACCAAAGCCAGGGTCACGAATTTCCCTAACCACTCTGCAGCATGCATGGCCCCGATGTCTACGCCAACAGCACTGACCGGAGGAGAGCTCGCCCTCTCTCACACACACACTTCTTTGCAAGGAAAAAAGTGTGCGCGCAGCGTGGGGTGACCAAGACGAGAGATCCCGGATCTTTCCCAAGCCTCGCTCGGAGCGTGCGATCGGCGCTGGTACAAGTGCGAGAAGTGGCCAGGAAAGGGAACGGATGGTGCCTCAAATATCCCTCAAAGCTCCGGTGTCACTTGAATGAAGGAGTCGAGCAGATGTTGTCCGCCCAGCCGACCAACCGGAGCCTCTCTTTTACTCTGACACCACGCTCGGGGGGCGTGGCCTGCGCTCAACTACTACACACTCCGGCGAGCAACTCCGGAGATCTCGGGACGGGAAAGTCGCTGCAAAGTGCAGCAGGTTGCAAAAGCATGCACCGGCGAGCGTTGTCCAGGGAGTGGATAGCGCTCCCGCCTTCCTGCGCCTTGCAGCGTCCTCACATTCCCAATGCGGAGCGCTTATTTGCTCGGTCGTTAGAAAGTCGATTAAAGGGGGGGGGGGGAGGCGACGCTAAGAAACAAAAGCGTGGCTCTGCAAGGGCGGTCGCTTGCAACCAGCGGCGGCGGGAAAAGGGAAGGTCTCGCAGGCGATGCGGACGGTGGGTCTTGCAAGACTCGCGCTGCTAACTGCGGGGGGGGGGGGTTTGCATGAGTAGTTTGGAAATCGGGCCAGGTCGTTTCCGTGATGAATTTAGCGATACCTTTTGCTAAGCACCAGCAAGACTCGCTGCCTGCTTGCCGGGCACCGTGCAAGCGCGTCTACGGTATGTATGGCACATGCGGCAACCGAGCGAAGCCAGCGAGTGGCCTGCGAAGATCGGATTTCGAGCAGGCGATCTAGACGGAGCCATGTGCTTTTGCAGCCAGGGGAGCCCAGGGCGTCGCCAATCTACACGTGTTTCTTCGGAAGCGGGTGGGGGGCGGCGGCGACGGGCACGGCAGGGAGCTTATCTGATATCCGGTGTAGCACCTGAACCCGAACAAAAGGACACTTTCGCCTTTTGGATAGAAGAACCCCTTTGCACGCTGCGGTTAATATTTGCATTTTAGAGCAGTACTTTTATTAATCTTGGCTCGTTTTCTTCATACATGTCACGCACAGCGAGCAGTTTATAATGGTGGGGTGGGGAACCCGCACTGCCCTCTCTCCCCATTAAAAAATAACACCTGATACATAGATTTGGACCCTAATGCAAAGTGGAGGGGGGATTCAAATGGCAAGCTTGGTTTTATTGTGCCCCTCCCCCATGGAACCGTCTCCATCCTCAACCTTAGCGCACGCCTCCCCTTTCGCCCAGATTTTTGGGGATATTTTGGGGGGGTGGGGGAGAACCGACGATCCTTTTCTTGTGTAACCCCACCGCAGTCGTTGCATCATCTGGTTGCTGTGCCTCAACCCTCATCCACAGCCCGATCCTCCCGCATTCCTTCCCATCCGCATTGAGAGGCGCGGATTCTGGGGCAAGGCGGCCCGCCCTCCCCGGTGGCGCGTTCGGGATTCCCACCTAAAGCCTTCCGGCAGCAGCTGCTTTCCTTAAGGAAGGCGATGGAAGCCTTCAGCAGGTGACGATGGGGTGTGTGTGCCAGGGATCGGGGTGGCTCCTCTTCCTTCCTCCTTCCCACCCCCCCCCCACGCCCCGCTGCAGCAATCGCTTTCAGAGGTTTCATCAGGCAGACGCCGCCAACCTCCTGCAACTTCTCCCCTCCGGCCTTCCAGTGGAGGAGAGCGGCGCGGAGTGCCCGGGTCCTGCCTGGCTGCTGTAATGCAGGCAGCAGCAGCAGCAGCCGAGGGGGCGGGCAGGCAGGCAGGCGGGCGGGCCCTTCGGACTCTCTTCGCCAGGGACAGCCGGCTTGCCGGAGGAGGGGCGCGGCGAGGAATGTCTCCAGCTGTTGCTGCTGCTGCTGCGATCCCCTTGCTCCCAGCTGTCAAAATGCACTTGAGAAAATCCACTCTCACCTCCTGAAGTGGAGGGGAGCCCCTGGGAGGAAGACGTGACACTCCACAGCACAGCCATGGAGGACCCTTCCCTCATCTCCGCTCCGGCGCACACCCCCCCCCTCCCAGCCCCGGCGCGCGCCTTTCAGCTCCTCTTCCACAAACCTCGCTGCCTTTCCGTACAAAGCATCGGGTGGTGTCGTCGAAGTGTCTTTGTTAAGGTTTCTGAAGGCCAAACAGTGGTGGAGGAATAAGAAGGGTAAGGGAAAATCCAAGGGCATTCACGAAGGAGGTGTAGGGGATGTATTTATTAAGAACCTTATAGCGAACGAATTCTCCAAATGTGGATCTTTATTTGTTTGTCAAGACGTAGGCTGCTCCACCTTTTCTCCAAGGAGCTCAAGGTGGCAAGACACACTCCCCCCCTTTTAACCTCACAACAACCTTGTGAGGTAGGTTAGGCTGAGAGATGGCAACTGGCCCAAGGTCATCCAGCAGGACAGCGTCCTTTTCTAAGTGCTCACAGACCCACTATTGAATTACCTGTTCTAGGGCCTTTCCTGGTATTAGTCGTTACCTGGTTCTTCTTTCCCCCCCTTTTGGAAGATGGGGACAACATTTGCTCACCTGCAGTCTCTAGGGACCTCCCTTGTTCTCCAAGAATTCTCAAAGATTAGGCTCTGAGATCACACCTGCAAGTTCCTTTGGTACTCTTACCCATGGGTGCACCTCATTAGGCCCTGGAGATCTGAATTCATTTAAAGTAGTTAGGTGTTCCCTTATCATCTCCTTTCTTATATTGGGCTGCAGCTCTCTCCTTACATCATTTATTCTGTCATCACCAGGCTGGGCATTGCTTTCCTTTGGGGTGAAGACATGTACCCCCCCATACATAACGGTAAAGGGACCCCTGACCATTAGGTCCAGTTGCGGACAACTGGGGTTGTGGCGCTCATCTTGCTTTATTAGCTGAGGGAGCCGGCATGACTAAGCCACTTCTGGCGAACCAGAGCAGCGCACGGAAATGCCGTTTATCTTCCCGCCGGAGTGGTACCTATTTATCTACTTGCACTTTGACATGCTTTCAAACTGATAGGTTGGCAGGAGCTGGGACCGAGGAACAGGAGCTCACCCTGTCACAGGGATTCGAACCGCCGACCTTCTGATTGGCAAGCCCTAGGCTCTGTGGTTTAACCCACAGCACCACCCGCGTCCCCCATACATATACCCACCTATATTCTCGTACTTCAGGGTACTCCAGGTACCATGAGGTGTTGAGTGCCAATGGCACCAGCTTCCCTTGCTCCTCATCAGGAAAGGTTAGGCAAGGGGCAAAGCAAGAGCTGCTACAGTGAGGGAGAAGCAGCTGAGGGCACTTTTACAACTGCAGTTGCAGTTTTGAGCACTCCTGAGGATTCTGGAAGGGCTGCAAGGTTTCAGAAATGACAGAAGTGCTGCGATGCATTTTTTAGTGACCAGCGCTAGGCTCAGGATACAACTTATAGGGCCAAATTCAACTGAGTGGTTCCACTGGAGGAAGAGCAGCTAGCACAACAGAATGGCTCAGGTGTGTGTCTCAGGAAGAGCGCCACAACAGCACACAAGGGAGGAGAGGGGAGATTGTTCTGGGGGCCATGCAGAAATGCCTGCGATGACAGATTCCTGCCACTGAAAGCAAAAAGTGGACAAAACATACAAAATCAAAATTCTCACTCTGTAGCAGACCTGGTTAGAGCTAGGGAACCCCATGGTGCTTCTTTGTCATTTGGGACTACTGTACATACAATGTGAAGTACAGGTTGCATTTTTTGTCATTTAATAAATTAAAAATAGTATTAGTCCAGACCAGTGAACAGTAGATTCCACCTTCCTTTGCTTTCTGTTAGTAAAACAGGCCTTGGCTGACAGTTTCTGTCAAGAAGCTGTGGATGATTTGGGGCTATTTTAAATGTGCAGAACAAGCATATTGATGGTATCCCCCTACGATTGAATCACTACAGGCTGCAGGTTTCCCCATGTTAAAAAAAACACAGGGTTGGCTGAACCATTAAGCAAAATAAGCATGTGCTTAGGGCATCAAGGGAAGGGGGTGCACCACTGAAATTTTCCATTGCCAGATTCTTAACATTCATGGTCAGAAATTGCGTAGCTGAGCGTTACTTTTCTGAGCTGAAGTATATTAAAATCCCAACAGAACAACTATGCAACAAGGCAAGCTGGATGCCGTATCTCTACTAAGCATAGAAACAGATGTATTACGTAAGGTTAGTTTTCAGGATTTGATTAAAGACTTTGCATTACAAAAAGTAGGGGAATTATTGTCAAGTATAAATAAAGTGGAAGTATACGAAAATAAACATTATCTTTCAAGTGCTTAGGGCCTCTAAAGGTCCAGCCCTGTTAAAAAACAACACCACCAAACATCTCTGCTTGTGGAAAGCTAACATGGCAGAGAGAATAATTTAAGTTCAGCGTTTTTCCCTGTCTACATGTAGTGAGTTTTTTGTTTTACATAACTGGTGCATTCAAACACACAATCCCCTTTGCATTCTAAAGCAGTGCCTTTCCGGAGGGATGTCTTCCTCCATGTGCTATTTTTGCATGTTTGAATTGGACCTTACTTCAGCTCTCAAGAGAGCCCAAATCTGCTCAGAATCTCTTCCCACAGAATTCTCCAGGGGCCAGGACATGATGCACTTCTTATTCTGGAGGCACTGGAAGCAATAGGCAAGCATTTCTAGATATGTGAACCAATGAATACAGCCTAAAGTAGAAGGGAAGCATGGAAATCTGTGGTGGAGACATGCTTTGCACCCATCAGAGTACTCCAGACTCACACTTCTGACCTGCTTTTAGCCCCCCAAATGCCTTTAGTCTCAGAGACTTTACATGTCTGGTCCTAAATAAGTGCTGAAAATATTCCACAGTAGAGCATGATGTTCTAGCTAGTTTGTGTTCCCCAGGGTGCTTTTGTGCTTGGACACCAGTGTAGATGTTCCAGCCGTAGGGACCAGATAGTTCAGATATCAAAGCCAAAGCATACTTTATGCCCTCTTCTTTTTGTCTGGACTGTCTTTTGCCTTTTAGGGGATCTGGGTTAGTTTCCCAGTGTTCAGAGCTGTTGGAAAGAAGCAGGAGGGAGCCAGGTTTAATTGCTACTTGAGGAATTATTGTGCGCGGAACTAATGCATAAATGCACAAGCCTGGAGGTTAGTGAGGGATACCATTTAGAGCAGCCTTCACTAACCTGCCGCCCTCCAGATGTTTTGGGACTGCAGCTCACATCACTGGTATGCTGGCTGAGGCTGATAGGTGTTGCCACCCAAAACATCTGGAGGGCAGCAGGTTGACGAAGTCTAATTTAGAAGGGTGCGTGTCTGACGCCTCTTCCATCTCACTTCAGACTGCCTGTGATTGCTTGTCAAGAGTGTTTCTCTGGCAAGGAAATGGATTTAGCAGTTGTGCTTGAGTGGGTCAGTCCAAACAAATGACCCGAAAAAGCAGCAGTCTGACCTCTGCTTGATAGCATTGCTAGAGCTATTAGGAAGTATTAAAAAAATAACCGCATCATTATTACCATTTTATGCAAGGCTGGGTCTTCTGATCTTTGTGAGCATGACTGGGCGTCACCTGCATATTGATGCCACTGCGCTTCCAAGCTCCAGACACCCTTCCTTCCTCAGCAGATTCATGGAGAGCAGGGGACATGCTGGTGACGGACTCCTGTAGCATCCTGCAAGCCAAAGGCCACTGAGTAGAACGGAAATTCCCCAGCACCACCTTTGGGAACATACTTTTCAGGAAGGCCTAGAGGCACCACGAAAACAGCACAAAGAGATCCAGGAGAATCAGCAAGGTCATCCTCCCCTGTCCATTCCTCAGCATTCGCCATGGCAACCAAGGCAGTCAGCTCCAGAAATGAATTGAGCATGAGTAAGTCCTGTTTTAAAAGGGAAGTAGGAATGCTTTCTCTTTTAAGCTTTGCAGGTTTAGACACCCCCTCGGGTAGCTTCAGAAGGGGATTAGAAAACTCCACAGAGAATAAGGCTGTCCAGTATTGGAGGCAGTATACTCACGAATACCTGGGAATCTCAAGTGGGAAGAATGCTATGGCTTGCTGGCCTGCTTCCCACAGGCATCTGGCTGGCCACTGAGGGAACAGGATGCTGGACTCTTCATATGTTCTTAGGGCCTTCCTGTGGTGAATCTACCACATCATGGGCTCGGATTCCTCAGAGAATTCTTTGGGAGGAATTAAGCACCGCTGTTCTGACCCACCCCAAGAGTAGTTGTTGAGCTTTTTTAGGTAAAGTTACTGAGGAAAAAAAATCGCTGTTTTTCAGCTATTTTTTTAAGGGGAATCGGCAATGATGACACTGCCGGCATGACTTGCCATATGTCTGGATTTTCCTGGTTTCCTCCTGGACACTTCTTCCAACTGCATTATTCCGGGTATGTCTGGGAAATTCCAGACATATGACAACCCTACCCATGCCCCGTTTTGCGGGGTTCTCCTTACCCTCCCCAGAGCAGATTTGGGGGAAGACACAGGAGTACATAAGGAAAACGGGTGCGGGGGGAGGGGGGAAGCCCCACTGCGCTAGCTTCTGCTAGCCCACTGGGTTTGTTGAATCCGGCCCTTTAACTTCCATCTCTTGTGGTAGGCCTCAAGTACTTCTGAATTCTAACCCAGCTATAGATGCAGATTTCCCCATACTTTACTTTTTCCACAGCTTTCACAACACAAACTGCAAAATGTGATGGCAGCCACCAATTTAGATCACTTTAAAGAAGCTTTGACAAATTCATGGAGAACAAACCTACCAATGGTTTGCAGTCATGATGGCTGCATACTACTAGGGACTCAGCTATACAGCCTCAAATAAAACGTTTTAAGTGTGTTGTAAAGTGCATTATACAAATGCAACACTAGATGGCAATAGTGAGTTATGGCAAATGCAATACCTTTTTCAAAACTTTTTTTAAAAATCATTTTTGCAGCGTTTTTTATATGTGTCTAGATTTCACCTAGGATCACAGGTACTATGCTTCTGAATACCAGTCACTGGGGAGCAACAGAAGCCAAGGCCTACTGCTCCTATGATCTGCCTCTGAGTTTCCTGGAGGTATCTGATTGGCCACTGTGGGATGCTGGACCCAATGTAGCATATTGGTTAGAGTGTTGGACTAGGATCTAAAATTTACCAGGCAAACTTAGGCCTGTCACAATCTCTCAGCCTAACCTACCTCATAGGGTTCTTGTATGTCGCCTTGAGCTCCTTGGAGGAAAGGAGGCCTACAATTATATTAAGGGCATAAATAAGCCTTTGGTCTGATCTAGCAGGGCTCTTATGTGAAAATGGTCTCCTACAGAATTTCAGCTCCTTATAGTTTAAATCTGGGTCACTTTTGGCAGATCTTCAGGAATATGCATATAGAACTGTGAACATTTTGACACTACTTGGAAAAGAAGGACAGTAAGTACCTGTGAGGCATAGCAGAGTTCCAAAACTCCCCTTTGAAGCTCTGTAGAATAAATGGCTCCCTGGGGATGATACAAGCAGTGGTGCTCTCAGTTAATTTTAGACCATTAAAATGGGAAGAGGGTGCTTGTCTTTAGATGGTAATGTGTGTTACTTCAACAAACTGAATCAGGTGGACAAGAAACTGAATCAGCAACCCTCTTTGACCTAATTTTTTTTAAAAAAGTATTTGAAATTCAAAACCATTACAATAAATGGGAGGAAAACTTTATTTTTAGGTGACTATAAAATGAAGAAAATAAAACTAATGCTATGGAAGAAATAGCAGTAGGAATGATATTTTAAATGGCTCAAACACCTTTTTTCCCCTCTGGTTGTTTTATGAAAAGGTCAAGTATTTGAAAAATCGTCTTGGTGAGGAGTTATTTTCTGATTTTATAAGAAAGGCCTATTTGGTTGATAAAATATGAACTGTTTGAAAGATTTATAGGTGTCAGAAATCCTGCCTAACTTTTTATATTTAGAACATCCGCACTGGGTTATTTTAAAAACTGGTATTTACTCATGTAATCATTTGCTTTTTATGTGGGACGTGAACTGGGCATGTGACTACTGCGCTTGATACAAAGAGAGGCATGGGCAGAACAAAATGCTCAAATTGCACCATTTTGAAAATGGCAGTCCTGTAGGACAACAGCAAAGCAACCATCACCTGTGTTTACAGGATACCCCCTTTATACCTTAGACAATAGCCTGTGTAATAGTTACGAGTTAGCCCATTTTCTGCTTAGGTTGTTGAAGTTGCAAACTCTTTGCCATCAAAGGCAGAAAACAGATAAAAGTTCAAAACTTTTGCTAGTTGCCCTAGTGCAAGTCATCTACTTTTTTTAAAATAGACTTTTCACAGTTTCGAAAGTGATGGAGACATTTGTTGAAAAGTGTGATTATCAGGAAGACATGTAAACACCCAGAAAGAAACTTAAGAATGAATGCTCCTTGTCATATAACCGCCCCACAAACAAATGAGAACAAATACTCATTAAAGACCGCACATAGTCTTGCCACCACATTAGCTTTGCGCAATAAATCAGGAGGAATGCTCATTAAATAGATCATCTAGAGACGCCCCTAGTGTGTTTTGCAGATGAATCATATCCTGGATTTGAAGATTCTGATGGGCTGCTGATCTAAGCAATGAAAACACAGATTATTGGTCCTAAACCCTCATTGGTCACTTTGACAGGATGAGATCTCGTTATGGCTTCACCTTGTGGAAGTACTGATTCTGTGGCAGATGACTAATTTTCTCATCCTGTGGCTCCACTAAGATGTCAACTCAACAAAGGGTTTGCTTTTTGCATGTAGCAATGGAGCATATCTCGTGTCCATCAATTCCACACAGGTACCATCACTCTGTGACCGCAAAAACTGCAAGTCAAAGAGAAGTAGCCCCTCTGCAAAGACCTGAATATCCATGTATCTAATTTAAATATATTTACCTCTAGCTTTGTCGTCTCTGCTCCAATGGAATTGGGCTGCTGCTGCTTCTTTTACTGAACACACACACACACACACACAACTATCCCCAGCTGTTTCCTGCTATGACTTGTGCCAACTGCTCAGCTGCTCTTGGAAAAGGAAGGAGAAGTAGGCTATTGCCAGGCTGGTCAACTGGGAACTTGTGAGGGAAACTTTAGATCTTACCCAGAAAGCAGATGGGAGGAAGCACTTCCTCTTCGTACGCTTCCTGTGTATTGTCTAAAGTGGGAACTTGCGCATCTACCGTGCGATGATGCATGATTTCTGGATGCAGGTATATTGCATATTGCTGGGGCAGCGCATGATCTGTGAGTTTTGGCTTTGCCTAGAAACCATAAGGAGTTACTTCCCCCCTACCCCCATCTCTGTAATATTTTGAAGCCATTCTAGCTGTGTCAGAGCTTTCTCCTTTGGCAAGAGTTGGCTTTTCTTTTTTGGGACTACTTTTCCTACTTTCCCGGTCAAACTGACTACTGTAGTTATAATGCTGGGGATTTTTCTGCCTCTCTCCATAGCACATGCCATGCCGTGCCTTGAGTTTGTTCACATACTTGAACTTTCTGCAGTTATTTATACCTTTTTGCTGAATTGGGCATAGGGAGCCCTCCTGGTAGTTCCTCTACATTCAGAGTCTTGATGCGTAGCGGCACAGGAGAGGGCATTCTCTGTGGTGGCTCCTAAGCTATGGAACTCCATCCCTACAGTGATGTGCCTCTCACCTTCATTATACAGCTTTTGGAAGATGCATCTTGTTGTTCTGGCTTTTGACACTTGAGGTGAATGTTTTTAGGAGCCCCCTTATTTTTACAGTTGTAAGCTGTATTAAATTGTTTTTAATATATTGTTTTAATGCTATAACTCGCCCTGGAATGCAGAGCGGGTTATAGCAGGCATGTCAACTCTATGGGACCAAGGTGTTTTCACCCCCCTCAATATCTGTTGGGAGGGGACTGAGCCCCCTCAATGTTGAGGGGGCAGGGGAGGCTGAGCGTGGAGCTGAGCATGGCACAGCTTCAGTGGCTGGCTCCTCCTGAGTACAAGGAAGGAGGAGCTACTGGCCCTTTGAGCCTCACTGCTTTGGGCTCTGCCCTCAGCCTCCTCCCAATGATGTAATGACGCATGCACATCATGTGTTGTGCACATGACTTCACACATGTGCACCACACACTGGGGCCCCTCAATCTGAGGTGGAAGTTGGCACCTCTGGTGGGTATTAAATGAATAAATAATACTTGACCTCTGATTTTGGAACACTTGCAGGGAAGAGCCACAGCTCAGTAGCAAAACATCTATTTTGAATGCAGAGGTTGAATCACTGCCTTCTGCAGGCAGGGCTGGAAAAGACCCCTTTCTGAATTGCCAGAGACGTGCTACCTCTCAGTGCAGAGCTGATCTGAGCAAGGCAGGCCAGCGATCCAACTTTGTAGTTGACAGCTTCCAAAGTTGTGTAGGATGATGGGGGATAGATGCACATGACATTTTGTTGTCTTCCAAATGATGCCAGTTGTTGCATCATTAGCCATCTCTTGATAATCTTAGCTGTGAACACCCTAGTTTTTGTGAAGGCTTTAAAGGTGGTCCACCATAGCATCTTGATTTCACCTACTTCTCTCAAAGGCTTGTGGGTTTTATACAACTGATTACATGGAAAATGGATGGAAGACACGTGTTTTTGGTTCAAATAAAAGGAGAGGAGGGGAAAAAGTACGGACACAGGCAGCACTGGTTCCAGCAATTTACTGCAGAATATCTGAACCAGATGCTGTTAAACCATAATTCCAAGCAATTTGCCAGAATTATGTATCTACTTTAATCTTTTGAGTCAAAGTTAGGCTATGCATGGTTTGCATTACTTGTATATATAAACAAAACTGTGATGCGATTACAGCTAATATGAGACAGATAATGATAAACAGGCATGATTTCACTAACTGCTGTCCTAGCTGGGGGAAAATTGCAGCTTTCTTTGCTAACTGGGGATAGTCTATCATAAAAGAGTCTTCAAAATGTGGCTGCCCAGATGAAGACATTTCCAACAATTTCATTATTCATAGCTATTCAGAAGCAATGTGGAGATTCAGCAGACTTTTGTCCCAGTTTTTAGTGACAACAAAGGCTGCCCCTTTAGAGGTCAGACTATAGCAATTAGATCTGCCTTCCCCAACATTAGTGCCTTCCAGGTTTTGTTGAACTCTCAGCTCCCATCAGGCCCAACCAGCATGGCCAATGGTCCGGAATGGTAGGAGTTGTGGTCTAACAATATCTGAAGGGCACCAGGTTGGAGAAGGGTGACTTAGATGTAACGACATGGGGGGAATGTATTTGCATGAATTGATCAGTGGTTTGGCACCTGTGGTCCCACAGATGTTGCTAGACTACACTTTCCATCATTCCATCATCACAGGCCATTGACCATATTGTCTGGAGCTGATGGGAGTTGGAGTCCAACAACATCTGGAAGACAACACCATAAATTGTCCCACAATAGAGCCACAATAGACAAAAAAAGAGTTGCTCATGGGAATCCTATTATGTAAGGTACCATTTTAGCAAATTATGAGCTGTTGAGTCTGGCATATGCTGAGAAACAAAAATTCACCTTGGAATAACGGAGTATGGAAACAGATGACTGCTGACCATATGAAGATGATAGCCATGGAAACATCTGCTGCGTGGCAGCCGTACCCATCTGGAGAGGCCTATAGAATCTGTCACATGAGAAATCAAGGATGAAGACAAATGTGGCATTTTTAGAGCAGTGAAGACCCCAGTTCTATTCAGTCCAAGCATATATTTTCTCTCCAAGGTCAAGCTCTGAAGCAGAAGCCGGCTGTTCATGAGGCTCCTGTGATGATCTCCCCCTCCCAATTCCTGGAGCAGTTTTGCACTTAAAAAAATAAAATGAATACTAGTTTATTAATTACATGAGTTTTAAATAATGAACTTGTTAATTGCTTGATTAAATCTCCATTGTTTGTATATTAGAAACAGTGAATTGAAACAAATTGCTTCCTTTTATATACAGTGGTACCTCGGTTTATGAACTTAATCTGTTCCGGAAGTCATTCTCAAACCGAAATTGTTCTTAAACCGAGGCACGCTTTCCCTAATGAGGCCTCCTGTCGCCGGGGCCCTTCTACCGTTCAGCTTCTGGTCTTGGACCGAGGTAAAGTTCACAAACCAGGACACTACTTCTGGTTTTGTGGAGTTCGTAAACTGAATACAGTGTTACCTTGGGTTACAGACACTTCAGGTTACAGACGTTTCAGGTTATAGATTCCGCTAACCCAGAAATAGTACCTCAGGTTAAGAACTTTGCTTCAGAATAAGAACAGAAATTGCATGGCGGCGGCGCGGCGGCAGCAGGAGGCCCCATTAGCTAAAGTGATGCTTCAGGTTAAGAACAGTTTCAGGTTAAGAACGGACCTCCAGAATGAATTAAGTTCATTCTGTAGTTCGTAAACAGGGCTGTTCTTAAACCAAAGTACCACTGTAAATAGTGACTATATGTGTTACAGTAGGCATTGGCTTAGAAAAGACATTCCGCCTGGGATGAGAGAGAATGCTTTTTCTAACGTGACACCTGATACTCAAGGTTGTTTTTTTTAAAAAAAAGATTATCTTGTTTAAGTAGATGCAGAGGTTTTTAAATTATGACTGAACTATATGCAGCCCATTACTATAATGCTGAATGATGTGCTTAAATGTTGGTGTAGTGTATTGCTTAAAAAAAATCAGAGCTGGACAGAATGCTTGAAGCATGTGGGGAGGACAAGATTGATGGCTCAATGTCAAATTGCTGTTATGCATGTCTGTCATTTCAGTTGCAAAGCAGAGAGGAAACTGGGAGGAAGCTGAGCTTGCACTATTGCTGAACAATTCATGGTAAGATCTGTTCTGATATTCCATTAATCTCCCCACCCATTTCCACGGCTGTCTGGGTTTCCAAGTAGTTGCAGAGGTGTGGCACTGCTTAGTTTACTGTATAGCAGGAAGCTACAGCTAATTGCCTCTCCATACAGTTCTATCCACAATACAATATGTATTTAAGCAGATGCCATTTTGTTAGTGGTTATCTATTTCCACGCAGGGTGTCATAATTATATTTAACATTATAGAACTCGCTAATACAATAGAGTCTTACTGTCTGACTGTTTTAAAATAGAAATTCTGGCTATCTACCTGTACATCTGTGCAACTGCTTGCATGCAAATAGCATCACAGCTAATTCAAATGTATGATTATCTAGATATTTTCCAGGTTGTTTGAACCGGAATGATGCTGTTTCTGCTTATCTAGTGTATAGAGCCAGTGTGGTGTAGTGGTTAAGAGTGGTAGTCTCGTAATCTGGGGAACCGGGTTCGCGTCTCCGCTCTTCCACATGCAGCTGCTGGGCTAGTCACACTTTTCTGAAGTCTCTCAGCCCCACTCACCTCACAGAGTGTTGTGGGGGAGGAAGGGAAAGGAGAATGTTAGCCGCTTTGAGACTGCTTTGGGTAGTGATAAAGCGGGATATCAAATCCAAACTCTTCTTCTTCTTATCTAAGGCCATTCATCTAAATTTAATTGTACTGTAGCTCTGGCTGCTATTCTATGTATATTCCTTACCACCTGCCCACAAAGCCTCCCACAAAATATAATTGTAACTTTGCTCACTGAAATGGGATCTCAGTTTAGCAAATAGCATATGCCACTGCATCAATATTGTTTCACACCTCTCCAATCTTTAAGCAGTGCGAGATTCCAGGGGTTCCAGATGCTTACCCAGAGTTTGGTTTCCTCAGAATGAAGAACAGCAGAGACTGTGGTGTCTTTAGGATATATGGCTTATTTACACATATCGTATATACAACCTGACCCTTTAGTGGAGGGGCTCACAGCATTAACACACCAAGAGGGTCTTGCTTCTTCCATAGCCACAGCCTTGGATTCCAACAGAAATCAGGCACAGCTCTGTCTCCCAGCTGCCCAGCCTGCTTCCAGCTTCCTGCTCACATCCCTTGACTCTGGCCTTTGTCTTTGTAACTACCAGCCAGTTGATGGAAGGGGGCCCACCCATTTGCGCTCTGGCACAGAGCCACTTCCTTTGTTACCTTAACGACCCACACTAAAGCCGTTATCAAGAAACTTGTCTGGCTGTTCCAGCAATTGGATACTTGTTGGATCCAGGAATTAGAAGGGACTCAGACATACAGCCTAACCCCACTCCCAAACTCACAACAATATATTTGAATAGATGGTTTCCATCAGTGGCGAAGCTGCATGCTCCGCTATGGGGGGTGGAGAGCAGGCGGGGGCATGGCTGGTGTCCCCCGGGGGGGTGATGCATGCCTGGGGGGCAAGGCACGCCGCCCGTGAGGGCGTGGTGTGCTGCCCGCAGGGGCGTAGTGCATGTTCTGGGGGTGTGATGTGCTGCCTGGGGGCATGGCACCCAGCACTTGCGCAGGTACACGGTGTGTGTCTGGGGGGCGTGCGCTGCGATGACACCTTACCGGAATAGTGGTGCCAGGGGCGGTCCGCTCCTGCACCCCTGTTCCTCCGCCAGTGGTTTCCATACATTTTGTAAAACCTTTTCCTTTTTGTGGTTAGAGATTAAAGCATAGTTTCCACAAATAAACAGACACTATTGACACGAAGTACTGTAGTAGTTTCTGCTTCTGTCCAAAGACTTGTTCCAGTGTTAAAATGGGAACGGATCATACTGTGTGTCAGTGGCTCATAGGATCGGCCTGTAAGATATGCAATTTGCTCAGTGGACTGCGCTGCTAGCAATGTAAACCATTATACTGCTGACATCAGGCACAAACTATTTTATTTTAATGCGGCCTTCTTTATTTTGGTGAGACTTAGGCAGAAGCCATGCTGGTTGCTGGAACCAATCCTTAGCAAACAGCCAGTTAAAACATTATTGAGGTCATAGATGGTAAAGAACTCCTAAGCCCCATCTGGTCCTTCTCTTTACTAGTTGCATAATGCTCCCTGTACAACATTCCCATGGGCTTTTCCCAGTCTAGCCAGAAATCACTTCATTCCCTTTGTTAGGCTGTTTTCCCGTCATCATTCTCTCTATTTCCAATCTCTGTTCAGGCTATGACTACTAAGGCTTATTTATGCAGCCCAAATGGTATTACCCACACATAGGAGGGAGATATCAGCAGGCTTGGGGGAGGGGGGAGAACCTGAAGATTTGTACAGGAAATCTTCAGGAAAACCTCTTCTAAGTTCCCACCCCTAACTTTGAAACCAGTTCAATGAGAATAGAGTATGCTTGTTGCCTATTGGAAGGGGAAGAGAGAAATGGAAAACTTGTGGGAGGACTGGAACGGAATGGAATATGTATCCCTGAAAACTGCATGGATGGAAGGAACAGTGAACGGGAGCACTCTAGGCCGTGACATTTTAATGGTTGGCTTATTTTAATTGGGCCTTTTTTTTTTTTTTGCTGTTGGTTCATTCTAAGTGAGACCTAAGTGAGTCTGGGGAATCAGAGAAAAATAATTATATGCACAAAAACGGGGAACCTGCAAAATTATGTCCCTTCATCAAAGTTTCCCTTTGAAACCTAATTGCAGTCTGCTGCTATCGGGCCCATTCTCCAGTAATTCTACTGGGTTTTCTTACCAACCCAGATAAGCACCCAAGCCCAAGCCCAAAGCATATAAATTAGTCATCAATGATTATCATGGGGGGTGGGGATACTTATACGTCAACCAAAATAACTTTGTTGCCTTGTAAACAGCATACAAAGATGTAACTTTGGGCAAACACTTCCTCCCCAGAGCCCTCCAGAATTTCAGGTGTGAAATTCTGCAATGGAAAGCCTTTTTACTTGCTTAGGGTCTCTATGTGTTTTTAGAATCCTTCTATTAAAATATCTTGTTCTTTTAATGCCACCATCACCACAGAGGTGACTGTGTATATTGATTGAAAATATATTGTATTGTAAATTTTAAATAAATGTGTTTTGGGGGTGCGGGGGAAGAATCCTTCTAGGGTTCTAATTACACGGGGAGCCTAAATGAGTAGAACCAGCTCCCTTCTTATTCTTCCAAATCATGGCAGGTGATAGGGAGGGGAGGAGGCAGGAAAGTCAGCAGAAAAAGAAAGTGGAGTGGGAGTTCTCCTCCTCTCATAATAACAGAATGTGGGGTCATCCACCGATGCTGCATGTTGGAAGAAAACAAAAGAAAATCCTCCTTCACACAGTACATAGTTGAACTATAGGATTTGCTCCCACTTGAATGGCTGTAAAAGATGAGGCGAATCCCTGGGGGATAAAGCTATTAATGGCTACTTGCCACAATGGCTATGCTCTACCTCCACTGTTTGGGTGCAGTTTGCTTGCCGACTTTCCACAGGCATCTAGCTAGAGAACAGGATGCCCGGACTTGACAAGTATTTGGCCTGATTAAGCAGAGCTCATCTTGTGTTCATCCTCATGCTCACTCTCTCTCAACAGGCAAGGGAATTAGATGTTCACATCAAAATGTGGGTCTCCCTTCCTGCACAGTTCTGTTTATTTATTTTCTGCAATTTCTTCTTGTTCAGTGTTTCTGAAAAGGTGTGCTGGGTTACGGCTAACATCCTGGTATGACAAGAGCACTACGAGGGAAGAAATTTGCCTGCTAGCTTTTTGGAAGGATTTAATGTCAATGAAAACACATTCTGCGTACAGATAGGTAATCCTTGGACAGTGTGTGGAATGTTGTGGCAGAACCGAAGGACCATTTGAACTGGTTTGGCGTTGAATATCATACATGCTTCAGGGCTGACAAATAAGCTATAATTCTGTTGAGGGTACCACTGAAACAACAAACCCCAAGAGTTCAGTTGGTCGGTGACAGCTGAAACCAGAGGCTTGAATTACAGTGGGCCTTGACAACAACTAAGAACAGTTATGGCATTCTTTATTTTCCTGCAAAAATATGTTTTATGCCTTTGCTGTCAATGAGAAAATAACTTTAATTGGCCTTGTGCATTTAAAATAGAGTCACATACAGTGGTACCTTGGGTTAAGTACTTAATTCGTTCCGGATGTCCGTTCTTAACCTGAAACTGTTCTTAACCTGAAGCACCACTTTAGCTAATGGGGCCTCCCACTGCCGCTGCACCATCGGAGCACGATTTCTGTTCTCATCCTGAAGCAAAGTTCTTAACCTGAAGCACTATTTCTGGGTTAGTGGAGTCTGTAACCTGAAGCGTATGTAACCCGAGGTACCACTGTACTTGTATAAGTGTGTGTGTGTGTGTTTGTGCATACATGCACATACATACACTCTATCTCTCTCTCACACACACTATATCCATTTGTGTGTATGTTTAAATACAGTGTTCAGTGATACAAGGAGAAAAAAGGAACTAAAAAAGCTGCATTATTGTCTGCAAGCAGACAAAGTTCAGCCACATTGTATAACCTAAGACTTTAAAAAGTTTTGAAGTGAAGATCCAGAAATTCTCATGAAGTTTACACTTCCCTTTGTCCCACAATTTATTTATTTATTACATTTATATTCAAGGAGATCAGGGTGGTGTAGATGGTTCTCCTCCTTCCCATTTCGTTCTCATAACAACCCTGTGAGGTAGGTCAGGCTAAGAGATGGTGACTGGCCCAGGGTCACCCAGTGAGCTTCATGGCTGAGTGGGGATTCGAACCCTGGTCCCCCAGATTTCTGTTTCCATTTCCATGATTTCTAGGCACGGGTCTGAGAAGTTTTTTTTTGTTCCACAGCTTTCTCCAGGAAAACCCACCATTTACTGCTGAATTGGAACAAACATCAATCTGCAGAAAACCCAACTGACATTTGTTCCAATTCAGCAGTAAATAGCAGGTTTTCCTGGGGAAAGTGGTGGGACAAAAAATAAACCTCTGGGATCTGTGCCTAGAAATCATGGTACAAATGGGAATGTGGATGAGCCCAAAGATAGAAAGTGAAAAGAGGGTGGCAGCGAGAGGGAGAAAAGATCATGCCCCGTTAACATACTTTTGGTTTTTCCAGAATGCCCGCTTTTGACTCGGACCCAATCATTTTTTATCACCAGCATGCGGCACCCATTACATGCAAGGGGAAAAGCTCCAAGAGAAAGGATGGGTGACCTTCATGCAGATCCTTACTTGGATCTCTCCTACTATATATACCGAAAGAATGGTTGCAAAGGGGAATATTTCTCAAGCATCCAGCCAGCAGCCTGGTTTGCAGATCAGTGAAGCTTATCCACATTCCCTTTTCCTCTGCTGTTACCAGACAGAGTCCATGCATTAACGCTCTGTGTCTGAGCACCTTTTCTTTTTTGCTCCATGGAATCCCTCTGTTTAAAGCTCAGTCTGAGCAAACAGCTATCAGTGGAAACCCTGACTTGACCTTTGCTCCGACTGAGTGCTAAAGAGTGGGTTTTCACAGGGTAAGCTCAGGGCAATGCTCAGGCATGGAGCTTTAAATTATGGACCTGTGCCTGGAAAGAGTGGGGCAGAAAGTAAGAGTGGATAAGCTCAGCATTTCCATTGCTTTGCCTACCAAAGTTCCCATTTGACCATGGGCATAGCCAAAGGGGGGGGGCGGCAGGGGGCAGCTTCCCCCCTAGGTCAAGTAAAACAATAGAAATATTTAACTTAACTGACAAATCACACTGGTTCTGCCCCCCCCCCAACAAAAATCCTGGCTACGTCCATGCATTTGAGCCTATTCACAGTGAGCAGAATGTTGGCAACCCGGAGAATGGAACTCTCAGCCCCTCCATTTGAGCCAAACATCTCTTGAGGGAGGGAGGGAGGGAGGGAGGGAGGGAGTCTAACTTCCACAGCTGTCATGGATTCCTGCAGTGGGCTACAGGAATATTATTATATTATTATCTGACCCAATAGAAGCTGAAAGAGCACAACTTGATTCTCTGAGAGAAAATGCTAGCTCACTAGGAGAGAGATTAAATCTTGGAACACCTCTGGAAAGTTGTATCGATTTACAGGATATTTTAATATGATTTCCTAGTCAAATTAGCAAAAATGTATGGAAGTTGTAATAGTAATTTTTAGGAGGCAGCTGTGTCAGATATATCCGGTTGGACTGTGCATTTATTATTTTTATATCAAAAAGAATAGACATCACAATCCAGCCTTTTAAATATAAGTAATGTTAGTGGGAGCTTTAAACATATGTACTGTACATACTTAACTTCTTTCAGTGAAATCAGTGGTGCTTGGGTTGTATGGGGACCTGGGTAGGTATGGGAATTCTACAAGACACTTTTCCCTTTCATTTGCTACAAAAATCAGATAAAGATTAAAAATTCATATGACCCTGCAGTGACGGATTTATCAGTTGCAGACAAGTTGTTAACAGTTTATCAAGACAGAGCAATAGTTTTAAAAGATTTGGTATGTGGCATCTCTTTTTTCAGATGAAATGTAGCACAATGAACATGTAAGGATCACTTATTTACTCCAGACGTCATTCCTGAAGGTGGAATCTGTGGTAGGGACACCACATTTTCTCAGCATATAGACTCAGCATCTTGACATAGGGAAAAGGTGGAACTCCTGTTAAGAACAAAGGAAGCTTCCATATACTTCTGAGTCACACCATTTGGTCCATCCAGTTCAGTATTGTCTATAATGAGGAGCAGTAGTTTTTCAGGGTTTTAGACAGCAGTCTTTCGATGCCCTCCCTGAAGATGCCAGAATTGAACCTGGAAACCTGCAAAGCATGGGCTGTACCCCTGAGCTGTGGTCCTCTAGAGCAGGGGTAGTCAACCTTTTTATATCTACCGCCCACTAATGCATCTTTCTTGATGGTAAAATTTCCTTACCGCCCACCAGTGCTCGATGGAAGAAGGATTCAGCTTGTGCCCTAGGACCCCCTACCGCCCACCTAGAATCCTGAAATGCCCACTAATGGGTGGTAGGGACCGGGTTGACAACCCCTGCTCTAGAGAGTGCTGTGTAGAATGCGGTTATGTGCCATGGCGGCACCTGCTGGAAATTCCTTGTGATGTACACACAGTGAGGAACCACACAAGTGCACAATACCAGACTCATTCTATAAACTACCTTTCCTCCTTCCTATTTTCAGACCATGCTTTCTCACCCATTTCCTTCCCTGGAGTGTACATCCATCCATGTTGGATAAAAGGAGAGGAGAAAAAAGTAAGGATCACCTTTCGCAGGTGCACATAAATCACTGAGGATAAGCAGGGGGTGGGGAATATGCTAATTAATAAATATTGAGCATCTGTCACATCCCCGCCCACTTTGACCAGTGCAGCCAGTACCACCGTTCTCAGTCTGCAATCACCAATGTTTCAGTGTGTGGCTGGCTGCAAAGATTTCCTAACCATCTGCAGGTTCTCTTTCTGGCTTTTGTAGGCAGGTACAGTTTAAACATGGGTGGCACTGTGGGTTAAACCACAGAGCCTAGGACTTGCTGATCAGAAGGTCGGTGGTTCAAATCCCCGCGACGGGGTGAGCTCCCGTTGCTCGGTCCCTGCTCCTGCCAACCTAGCAGTTTGAAAGCACGTCAAAGTGCAAGTAGATAAATAGGTACCGCTCCGGCGGGAAGGTAAACGGTGTTTCCGTGTGCTGCTCTGGTTCGCCAGAAGCGGCTTAGTCATGCCAGCCGCATGACCTGGAAGCTGTACACCGGCTCCCTCGGCCAATAAAGTGAGACGAGCGCCGCAACCTCAGAGTCGGTCACGACTGGACCTAATGGTCAGGGGTCCCTTTACCTTTTACAATTCAAACATTAAAACAACTTTGAAACTGGCATGATGTATGCATCTGTGATAGCAGTGAATATGCTAAAGAGTAACAATCTCTTGAAATTATTCTTATTCTTGGGAGGAGGGTCTCAAAAAGTTATTGACCGTATCCAGCACCTGGACCAGGGTAATTTTAACCAGCAGGGAAGCACCTGGAATGAAAAGCAATAAGGTTTTGCAATGCTGCTAGTTTGCATTTGCTGATTTCTTGCATGCAGTGTTTGTATTAGTATACTTTTTGATTATTGCCAACCAGTTTTCTGTAGAGTTTCTTATTTATAGCTGTGGGAACATAAGCCCCTCTCAATTGAGATGCTTCTGCCTCGTTTGATTAGCCATCTATTCTTTTTACCCTGCAGATTAAAAGCACCTCCCAAACGATGTCCAAATAGGGACTCTTTCCCCTTTACAATGAACAATTGTAAAAGACAGATGCGGAGGCAGGGAGGAAGCAGCACAGCATCTTAACAGACGCTGACACAGACACAACTTGCTCACTTCCGGGATCAGTTCATTCTTATTAACGTTTTCACCACACCTTTGTACTCGCATCAGAAAGGTGGATAACGACCCCTCTCTGGCTAAAAGATATCCATTGTGGAGTAGGGGATGGGGAATCATGTTGTGCACTGGAGGGCAGATGCTCACGCAGTACAGATTTTAACACATTTACTGCCTCTTTGAATGTTGCAGAGGGCGCCTTTCCACGTTTCCAGTGCATACTTATTGGTGGTCTGCGAATCAGGGCTAGTAGTGATTTTCAGTACCGAATCTGGAGGTTGGTAGCCTTGACTTTTAATGTGCAGAAAAAGCCGTTCCGGGGGGGGGGGGACCGCCCCTTAAATGCCGCAATCTTTGCCGTTGAGGCTTCAGCAGTTGCACACCCAGCGGCGTCTGTTGCTCCCAACCCCCCACCCCTTTCATCGTAAGACCCTTCATCACAGACACACACTGCAGCCCCGCCCCTCTTTTAAGGAGGCCATTCGTTCACCCAAGAGAGCGACGTACGTGTGTGTGTGTGTGTAGTGTGTGGGGGGGCAGCAGCTCCTCCCCTGTAAAAGGAGACTGTCTGCAACCCAGCCATCCCTTCCCCCCTACCAGGCGCAAATGGGAGCTGACCGGCTTGGCAGAGCACGTACCGCACGTGCGCCTGCCAAGGCGGAAGGGGGCCAGGAACCGGCGGGGTCTCTCTCCCTCTCTTGCCTGTCAAAGGCACCTCGTACAATGGCGCAAGCACGTGCGCGCCCCGCTCTGGGGCTTCCCTCCCTCCCCTCTTCCCCTTTCTCTTGGCCGCCCCCTCTGCCGACACACCCCTCTCTTCTAGCCAATCGCGAGGCGGAGACGTGCCGCTGCCCGGCCGCACGATGCCTCTTCTCCGCCCACCCGCCTCCCCCCACCCGCGCTTTAGTGCCGCAACGCCGCTTCGGGCAGCATCCGAGGCTGAGCTGGGGAACGGGCGAGTCCTGCGCCGGACCGGACCGGCAACGTGCGCTGCGGAGGAGGAGCGGGCCAGGCGGAGGAGGCTTAGCCTGCGCGCTTCTCCGCGAGCGGCCGAGAGAGAGAGACTTTTCTTGGGGGAAGTCGAACTCCCTTCGCCACCATCAGATTCTTTTAAGACCATGCGCACAGCTCGCTTAATAAGGTTGCAGGGAGGGACTCTATCGCAGTCAAAAGCAGGCGACGCTAGCCAAATGCCAGACAATAATAGCTCACCGGCCGCGCAAGGAGTATTCCCCTCCCCACCCCAAACTCCGCGATAAAGAAGGCGGGCAGAGTTAACCCATTTCCAGAGCCTACGATGATGTGCATCGGGGTGCGGGGAGGACGCCTGCCTCCCCATTGCGTTTTATTTTAGACGATACGTGATGATTAGCCCCCCAGGAACACGAATCAGGAATTCTCCCGGCAACAAATGCTTTAACGCTTTCCGTTGTTGTCGTTGCAAATCTTTGAAATGAACCTTGAGGGCCGCCCTTTAGTCAGCACGGCTGCCGTTCCAAAGACCCTCTGGCCACCATATCTGGAAAGTCCGCTTAGGAAACAACCCAACTGCAGGCAGGCAGAGATGTGGTATGAACCCAGACTAATATGCTAGGGCTTCTGTGGTGTGGTTAGACTCGCATCAGGCAAGGACCTGGGAGACCACAGTTGAAATCCCCACTCTTGTCATGAAGGGCACTGGCTGACCTTAGGCCACTCGCTGTCTTTCAGCTTCATGTAGCTCACAGAGCTCTTGTCAGGATAAGAACCATGTATACCACCTTGAGCTCCTTGAAGCAAATGTGGTATATAAATAATAATAATAATAATAATAATAATAATAATAATAATAATAATGTGAACTGATTGTTGTGAGCTACTATCAGTGGAGTTAGTTAATTTCCAGTTTTGTTGTGGTTGTTTAAGAATTTGCAATGATGATAATAACGATGAACGCACCTCAAAAGCTAGGCACTGTACGTTATCTATGTTAAGAAGGAGAAACTCTTTCTAAAAAGGACTAGACCATAAGGAAAGGAAGGAGATGGAGAGGCCAGGAGAAGATGCACGTTTTCAAACACTGCAAGAAGGAAGAAATGTGAGGTTTTCAGAGATGGTGAGTGCCACCAAAATGGGCAGGGGCTGCCAATAAGAGAAAAGACCTGAAATAGGAGGAGTAATCCAAAGGGCAAGCTAAGACAAGGACATTGCCAGAGTGAAGATGATGAGAGGTTAAATAAAGAAAAAAGGAAGAGTTAGATAAGAGGATGCCAAAAAGTGGAGCAGTGACTTTATTATTGAAAGTAAAGAAATGGAAGCTAATGAAGGGCGTATTAGAAAGCAATGTGGGTAGAATGAGAAAAAAGTGAAATGAGCCACAGAATTGAGACTGGAGAGGAGAGAGAATGAAAAATATGCACATAAGAAAGAAGAGAATTATAATAGTCCAGCCTGAAGTAACAGTCCAGTGCCTTTACAGCAGGAGGCGAATGAACAAATTTTAGCAAGGGAGGCTTGTTCTCCAGTAACTCGAAAGTTAAGTGAACTGGATTTTTTGTTTCTTTACAGATAACAGACAATGCAGCTAATGTTGGAAATCACATTTTTATAAAGCAAGGAGGGGGAACCTAAAACTTGTTGGCATCCACCTCCCATCAGCCCCAGCCAGCATAGCCAATGGTCAGGGATGATGGAAGCTGTGGTCAAACAACACCTTTAGACAGAGGTGGAACTAGCTGCTCCGGCACCTGGAGCGGAGCACACCCTGTGCACCCAGGGGTGGGGTGAGCATCCCATGGGGGTGCAGCGTCAAGCGCCCCAGGGGGACGCTGCTTGTGGCGAATGCCCCAGGGGGGCATTGTGGTGGTGTCACCCCCCCCCTTAGAGATGACACCCGGGCAGTGGCGTAGCGTGGGTTGTCAGCACCCGGGGCAAGGCAAGTAATTTGTGCCCCCTAACCCGTGGATTTGCGCCCCCTAACCCGTGGATTTGTTCGCCCCCTGCACCCCCCATGCTACGCCACTGCACCCGGGACGGATCGCATCCCCCTTCCTCCGCCAGTGCCTTTAGGGACATGTTCCCAGTCCCTGTTACAAAAGCATCAGTTTTGCAACCGTTGGAAAAAATGATTTCATTGCCAAAATATCTGAGCCATCGCTGGAAGAATAAATCAGGTGAACTGTGGATTCTTAGAAAGCATTTTTCAGGGAGAAAATGAAGAGTATCTGTGTACCTTGGAGTACTGCCAAATCCTTGAGTAGACAGAAGCACGAATTTCGCAAGGAAGAACAATGCACTGATTGGCTTAAATATATTTTACGGACCTATTCACATGCTCATTCTTGAGGTGGAAAAGTCCACACTCAAATAGACTGAGATTTTCACCTATGTTAGGTTCCAAGTGTATATCTTCAAACTTATAACAAAAGAAAATAGCAGCAGTTTTTAATTTTTATTTTATGAGAACATTTTCAAGAAGGGAGTGTTTCAGATTCACATTGTCCCATATGAAAATGAGGTGGTGTAGTCACAGAGTGTACACTTTACCACACCCAAAATAAATATTTGAGTCACCAGAGAGTGCCCCTAGCAAAACTCCAAGTATACCTCTCAGCAGAAATCAATAGTTAACTCTTTATATTAGCTTTGGTAGTTGTTCATGTCAATTAAAACACACCCTAGGCATATGCCTATGGTTAGTCACTCTTGACTATACTATAACGGAAAGCTAGTTTCCTCATTAATCATCCATGTATTCATTGTGGCATTTACCGTATATCCCACCTTTGCCCCAAGGAGCTTAGGGTGACGTGCATGGTTCTCCTCTTGCCACAACCCTATAAGGTAGGTTAGGTTGAGAGACAGTGACTGGCCTACAGCCACAGTAAGGTTCACGGCTGAGTGGGGATTTGAACCCTTGCCCCCCATGTCCTAGTCCAATGCTCCCGTGAGGTAAACTGAGGTGAGTGAGAGATTAACCGGCCTAGCATCACAATGTGCTCTCTCTTACAGCTGCATTTGTGGGGTCTCCTGCTCATTCTGCTGAGTATGGCAAGCCCTATTTTTATGTGACATGGCAATATTAATTTATCTGGAATATGGAACACGTTCCATTTTGCTGCTTGCACAGGAAAATGGCCTGCTTGTTCAACAGCTCAATTTCATCTTTTGACAAAACATATTAGGGAGTAAAATTGAAAGCTCCAACCGTCCTCAGGCTCTTCCTTTTTCCTCAGACGAGGTTTCAGCTGGCGTCATCTTAAGTGCTTTCTTGCCTGTGTGGGGAGAGGATAACAGGGACCCAGAGGCTTACATTCTTTTGTTTTTAGGAATCTCAGCCCAGTAAGGCATACAATGACTTCCTTCACAAGGTGGAAGACCAAGAAGATGAGCCATAGGCAATAAGGAACGGGAAGTGAGAGCTTTAGTGGGACATCGCTATAATCTGTATTTAATGGCTTTTTACCGGAGGATCTGTTTGACCATTCCAGATTCCCCCCACCCCTCTCAGTTCTCGTTTTTATAAGCTATCTAATGCGTGGAAACGTCAGTTCTGGGCATATGTTCGCGTCCCTGGAGTCTTGTTCAGACATCCAGTGGAACATTTTCTAATTCAAAAGATAAACACTTCTGTTGGACTTGAGGGGCGGAAATTGTTTTCATCGCAGCAGGTGTTGCCCATTAGTTCTACTCGAACTGAACACCCGAAGCCAGGCTTTTCAATGAGATGCATAATCAAGCCCTTACATCACTGGGAGATGAACTGTACTTGAGCCTCTTCCTCATCGGGACCGTGCTTCCTCCAGGAGACATCCTGTTTTGCAATCCTCCAAATTCTCTGTGTGCCATGTGGGATTTCATCACCTCTTGGGCACACAGACTCTGCTTTCTGCAGAGGGCCCAAAAGGGCATAGGAAGGATGAGAAACTGAGCCAAGGGGTTTTGCACTTGGTTGTGGCCCCATGAAAGAGCTATTTTTCCTTTCGCACCATTCATTCGCTCTCTCTCTTTCTGTGTCTAGAGTTATACAACTGAAAATGTCTGGCAGCACAACCAAGCTGTGAGCAAGAGAGTTTGTCTGCCCTGATTCCTTATGGTGTGTTGGTACTAACACCGTAACATGGCTCTCCCCAGTGCCATCTGCCCATAGGGCAGCGTTTGTACAGTGGTACCTCAGGTTAAGTACTTAATTCGTTGTGGAGGTCCGTGCTTAACCTGAAACTGTTCTTAACCTGAAGGACCACTTTAACTAATGGGGCTTCCTGCTGCTGCCACGCTGCTGGAACACGATTTCTGTTCTCATCCTGAAGCAAAGTTCTTAACCTGAAGCACTATTTCTGGGTTAGCGGAGTCCGTAACCTGAAGCGTATGTAACCTGAAGCGTATGTAACCTGAGGGACCACTGTACTTCAGTTCTGGTGAGGCAAAGCAGGGTGAAGACTGTTGGAGCACCTTGCCTCATTTCATATCTCTGCACCACAAATGGATGGGTGGGACAGTGCCCCTGTGGGCTACATACAGCATTCAGCTCCCCCCAGCCCACCCCTATAAATGAGGTCCAGCTATTCTGCAGTTGCATCGAAGAAGCACAGAAATTGATACTGGGCACAGTATTCACTACTCCATAATCACCATAGGGTGAAGTTAGAATTGTAAGCATGTGCACAATGCTAGCTGGAAGCTCAAGAAAAAGCAGAATTTCCAGCGATCATACAGTGGAGTAGCTGTGACCCCAATGTTATTTTGTCACTCCCCATTATTATCAGGGCCAGAAATAAGCAAATGTTCAAGGGCCACCATGGCGTAGTGGTTAAAAAAGTCAGCTCAACTTACCTTACAGATTTCTTATGAGGATAAAACTGAGGGGAAGGGAGCCATGTGTTCAACCTTGAACTTTTTGGAGGAAAGGCGAGATATAAATTTATATCCTCTCCTTCCTCCCAAAGCAGCCCCGGGCAGAAAACAACAAATATTAAAGCATCTTGAAAATATGTTAAAGCAATTCCAGTACAAATGCAGGCTGTATCATATAGGCATATGGACCACAGAATCCAACTTTTCTCGATGCAGGATTCGGCCATCTTGGAGCAAAAGCCTGAACGGAGCACAAAGCATAGCAAATCCTTCTTATAACTGATCTTCATCTTTGTGTGAAAAGGGCATATATGTTAGCTGTGGTTTTGCACACACACTTATTCTTTTTCCTATTTTTGTGGCCTTTTTAACAGGGCCAGATCCTTCTGCAGCTTGTGTCCACTTTATGCATATAACATATTTGTGTTTGGTGTTGGTAAGTCAGGCACTCTATCGATACCTGTGCTATAAAGCCCCTAGTGGTGGAAAGGCAGGATAGAAATCTCCAGCAAACAGGCTAAAACTGGCTACTGCCCATAAACGCTGAGCCCACCTTCCCAGTCTTTGCAAAGGAACACATGCATCTGGGACGGTACATTGCTATTTCCTCCCAGGCACAAAAACCTGTTTGCCCGATGAGAAAACGAAGAAATAGGATACTGTGAGCAGCTAAGCGCTTCTTACAAACTGATTTGTATACACCAGATCCAAAAAGAATAAAACGAAAGGTTTTTATTGAAAGGGCAAGAATGGCTGCATGTTTGCTCTTGTAATCTAGAGTCTTTTTTTTTTTTGCCACCTCCTTCTCGGCTTGAACAAGTGTTTTGCTTCATGGTTGACTTAGGAGTGGGGTCCCCAGTGTGAAACCCATGGGTAGCAAAGTGTCCAACATAACCACCTTAGTACCCACAATGCCTTTTAAACTTATTTTTGCCTTTTTGGGGGTTGTTGAGTTTACAGGGGGTTGGGTGTTGTCTTTTTTGGGGGGATCTGTGTGTGTTCTTCTTTTTTTTGGTCTTTCCTTTATTTGCATTGGGGTGTATACTGGTATTTTGCCTGTTGTTTGGGGTGGTGATTCTGAGCACATCAGTTTTTTCTTCTGTGAAATGGGTATTTGTAGTGCCCATGTCCATCTCTTAGATTTTATTATGTTTTTCTATATGTTGAAAGCTGCCCAGAGTGGTTGGGGCAACCCAGTAAGATGTGTGGGGCATAAATAGTAAAATTATCATGATGGAATGGGATGTCCCTATTTTCATTGGAGAAATGTTGGAGGCTATGCCTTAGCAGCCATTCTGGTAGTAGCAGTTTTTCCTCACTCCACTAGACAGTGTGGGTGTTGTTTGGACATGCTTGCGAGATGGTTATGGCTAGCTTTGATTTAACTGGCTTGGCAAGAGGCACTAAAGGCAAAAGAGACCTAATAATCACCTAATGAGAGCTGGGGTAGTTGCCAAAAGCAGCGGGTGATCCCTAAGAAAACATTTTATTTTGGGTTGCCCTATCCAATCACAGTGCTTCAGGGCAGAAACCCGACAGTAGCTCATGCGATAGAGAGATTTAATTCTCATTTTTCCCCCTTATACGGTTGCACAATTTCTACATTACTGCGGTATGCCATTGCTCAACTAGCCAGGTGCATAATTGTGAAGATTGCCCAACTCTTCCTGCATGTATCAGATTTGAAATAAATACCTCACTTTAAGGTATCCTTTATTGGGCACTGCTGCAGACAGAATATGAGAACAAGGTGGATGGTTGGGTCTTCTCCCATGCCTGTTCCTTTGATTGATTCCAGGGTGTCATAAATGAAGGCAGTGCCAGTAAAAGACGCCTGGCAGGCTGTGGCAAGCAGTGGGAAAAGAAGTCCAAACAGCTGACCAGCAGGAAAGGAGAGGAGGCCCAAACTGAAATGCCTTGATTGCTCCTTTAGTATTGGTAACAGGAAACAATGTGCAAGCTAATGAACACAAAGAATTACTTTTTGACTTGACTCTGTCCTTCCACCACCCTTTAGAAAAACAAATAACCTTACATTGGAGTCAACTCATATTGCCACATGGTGTCTTGGTTTCAGCTGCTAACAGAATAGTCAGTTTTTAGCAGGGGGGAAAAACCCTTAAATACATTTTCTTTGGAAATAAATCACATTCATGTATGTGGAATTTCCTTTGAACTCAGGGTAAGTTCCATAACTAACAAGTCAATTTGGTGTCTCCTAGACAACATGTACGTGATGTAACTGTTCACAGTGTTGCCAACATTTCATTCTCTGACGGTGCTTTATGTCGCAAGCGGAATGTTCAGATCCAATTCTTCTCTGTGTGTGATTGACATGCGCTCCCTTTTGCAGTCTTAGATTTTTCATAGGCATTCGACTCTTTCCCATCCACACCAGTGAGGAATCCTTGGTGGAATATTTCCATGCTATTTTGTCTGGGCAAAACCCTTCAATCACTACTCCACTGCCATCCTCTTAATTTCCCCCTTTCTGATCATGTACACCTTTGGGGGGGGGTGTCCACAGAAAGTATGGAACACGTAAGAGGAAACTTTAGTTACTGTGTTCCACAATGAACAAAATAGAAGCTTGTGTTTTGGGGTGGAGGCTGTGGGGAGCTATATTGCAGTTCTGACAAGAGATCTTGCACAAGATATTGGCATTAAAAATAAATTAGTCCCTGTGTATGTACTGCAATTGCGTTCTCCAAGGTAATCCCCCACACGTGCTGAGATCTTGAGAGAATGACTCATCAGAATTGAGTTGCTGGAATTTCAGCATGCTTATAGTATGTGGCAATCAATGGAAATGGATGGGCTTGTTTTGTCTGACCTGCTGGAAATAAAATGATTAGGTTATGCTCGGCTGAGGAGCAAACAAAAGTAGGGGGTGTGGCAGTAGAGACCACCCACTGAAACATCTCCCAATGTGTCGGAAAGCGCCACCCTCCCAGAGGTAACTGCACTTGTGTAACAGGTTTTAACTTAATGGACTTTCTGAGCTAAGAGAACATGCAGATTAAATGCAAAAAAAGTACAGGCTGGCATTTTGATGACAGCAATGCCGTGTGAAGAGTAGGGGGTGGTGGTGTGTATGAGCAGCCCTGATTCTACAATAAATGCATTTCTGTCTGGATGTATATATTTCTTGCCATCCCCCAAAGCAAGGATTATTCATGGAAGTTAGTTCCTGCCTATGTGGCTGTTACCCTGGCAGGAAACCCTGTTTGGTACATAAAAGAGGCCAAGAAGGAACGCAGCATCACTTCCTTGGCATCATTGGACCATTAAGTGGCTCTTTGAGGCCACAGTTGTGCCATTCAAGAGCTGAGAGAGAAACACGAGGCAGTCCAGTCAATAAACTTCAAAAGAGGCTACTGAGGCCCCGGCACCAGCCTGAGGAATGAGTTACCCTTCCATATCATTGCTGCTCAGACATTTATGCCAGAACCCAGATTAGGATCATGCTGTCTCTAGCATGTGCATACTTCATTTGTGTCTACATCTTGCTATATAATCTACCCAGTACCCACCTCTCCAAGGTTTTTGGAAGCAATATCTTGTTAAATATATATGGTTTTCAGAAAATTCAGCTAGAAAAACTCAAAGTAATGTAAATAAAGTGGGAAACTGCAAACAATTACTACAAAGCCATTATTAGTTAAATATTAACCAAGAAAAAATGAGTATCAAAGGCATATCATAGGATTAATATTCAATTAACCTTTTTCCCCCAAAAAAGAAAAACATTATTGGTAGACTCCTTGAACACTCCCCTCCCAACCAAAGGCAGCAGTTAGTAAAAATGAGGTAATTACATTACCATACTTTTGGACAAGCACAAGACTCACATTCTAAAACCCTCTACTGCACCTACTCACAGCAGAAAATTGCTGGAAATTTAGTGGGTAGCAGCATGCCTGTTTATTTTTCCTCGAAGAAAACAATTGACTCTTCAGAATTCAGTTCAAAATGACTGGAAACAGATGGCTTGAGAGATGCTTCCCAGCCCCATAGCATCAGGGTATTGATGAATTCCTGGGGCTTATATTATCCTTGCTTGCCTAGAGTGCAAGCAATAAGACAATTCCGAGTGGGCAAAACCAAGATATCCAAGAGGCAGCCATTCTTAAGCACTGATTTACCAAGGAAAGTTAGCAGCAAAACCACCCAGATATTTGAAGTTTCATTTGCAATAGAAAGCTAAGCAAGAGAAGGAAACTCTAGATCTAATAGCTATAGTAGCCAGCTAGTTTAACACCAGGGGCCTCTGTTTCCAGCAGACACTGGGGATTTCAGCAGCAGGAGAGCTGAAATAAATTATTCTTTCTGAATTCATAAATGATGGTTTTCATTTTTAACTCAAGAGTCACTCAGGCTTCAAGCACTCTCCAGACTAGAAACCCAGAGTTATAATTTTTAATCTGTCCTCCTCCCTGTGCTGTATTGTACTGATAATGCAGCACCGTTTACAGGCAGCGACCATTTGAGGCGCTTCCGATACATGTGCAACCATGCATGTGTGCCTTGCACCAAAACCAAAAACCTCACAAAAAGGGGTGGAACAGGGTGTTTGCAGGCTTTTTAAATGGTTTCCAAATATATACTCTGGAACGTAACCCCCATGTAAATTGGGAGTTTTCTGTATTATGATTTTGCTTCTGTACTTTGATATTTTTAATTGTTGTAACTTGCCCTGGGACCTTTGGGTGAAGGAGGGCAGGGAATAAAAATTGCAGATGAATGAAGATGTATGCTTTCTCAGTGGTGAGAGGGCACAAATCACCTCTTCTTTCTTTTCACTTCACTTGTCCCAGGTTTCAGCTGTGGCACTGAAAACATGCTAATTCCTCATATGCCTTGGTTCAATCACTGGCTGAACTGATTTTGAGGAATCCCCACATTCATATTATGACCCACACACCCCATCTAAAATGGGAACCCATTCTTCATTCACTTTGGGTGCAAACTAGGGGGAAGTTCTACTTGGGAAATCTCAGTGAAACCAGCTTTTCATTCCAATGGTTTTTTTTTTTTTTGCAGGAGGATTCCCATGTGGATTGTGTTCTTTGTTACCACAGTATGATCCTTGGTGGAAACGTGGCATGAGAATATATGGGTCAGCTACAAAACAATCACAACAATATTTTTTAATGCTGTATAGTTCTGATCTGTGATCATTCCCCCGTCCCCCAACAACTGCCTAAGGGAGCCATGCTTTTGAGAACAAAGAAGGATTTCTTATCTGGAATATTGAACTCAACACTCTAAAGCACATTCAAAGCACATCTTTGCCCTCAAAGAATTATGGGCACTGTAGCTTGTTGAGTGTTGCTGGGAATTGTAACTGTGTGTGGGGTAAACTACAGTGCCCAGAATTCTTTGAGGGGGGAAATGTGCTTTGAAAGTGCTCTAAAGGTACAGCCTAAATTCAGTGAGTCTGACCTTCCTTATGAAACTTCCATTTATTTTGCATTATTGGACTGGATTAACATTTAACTAAGTATGCTGTTGACAAGGACCACCATATAAAACTGGGTTTCATACTGCTCTCTCTTTTGGTATGACTATACCAAGATAGGGGAAACATGGGAAGGGTCCTTGCCCTTTTTTTTGCAGGCAGTCATTCATAGCCGTCGAAAACTCACTGAGAAGAAACATTCCCCCTTAGTTTTTGCCTAGTGAAATGGCCTTGGAGATCAGCTGCATGTGTTATGACTGCAGATTATTCTATGTGGGCACTGCCACAAGGCCAGCGTGCCATGCTAAAATTGAGAGGGGAGTCTCCTTGTCGTGATTTTTCTCTCTGAGGGAGTTGGTTCTGAGGGTGAGCAGGGAAGAAAATGTGGCCGATACACACACTAGACAGCTGTGGAGCCCCAGAGCACAGTTAAGTACAGGGCACTGAGTCCTTTAATCCGGCACTGATTTAATAAACTTTAGAATTTCAGAGCTTTTAGCCATGACTGGTGCTTTGTGGCTTGGGCTTGTTTGTTGTCTTCCATAAGGTTACGAGGCTTTCCGACCTTACATACAGTGTATCAGTTTGATTTAAGAATAGCAGTGAGACCTTCTAAGAAACATGTTTCCAGGAGAATGTTATCCTTCACAAGTGCTGAAAGCCACTCGGCCTTTACCATCCTTGTTTCACCTTTCACCTTAGCCTGTCCTCTTGGACATACTATAGTCACATGCAAGCACCCTCATTGGCAGACCCCATTGCTTATGTGTCTCACAGAAACGCAATAGATCATCTGGTCAATGATTTGCTGAGATATCACTAGGAGAGTTGGCGTGATATTTAATTCCACGGGAGGCTGCAATATTTCAAATGATGGCTGTTAACATCACTGAAACAACAGGTGCCTGGGGCTAAAACTCCCATCTTCCCTGACTCTTAGCCATGCTGCCTGACGCTGATGGGAATCATAGTTCAAAGCACCTGGAGAGTGCAAGCTGAGGAAGGATGGATGATGATGTTACAGGAACATCCAATCTATAATTTCACTGGATGCCACAGAGTTCAGCTGCTTAATTCTGCTGGTCTCTTTGGTCTGAAACTGTACTGGACTCTGCTTGGCATTGCAAATGTGCTAGCAGTTTTATTGCTGCACCACTATGGAGTCTTCATGTAAAGGTTTGGTACTTTTCCTTTGACTATGTGGATTTGCTCTGAATTGACTACAGTTAATTCATCTGATGCAAAATGTGCTCTGTCTGTCGTTGTCAACATGGTGCCCATGGGGAATATTTTTTTTTTACCAAAAGGAAAATAAGCAAGTAAACAAAGCTAGCAAACAGACATTTTAAAAAATGCCACCCAGGCACATACATTAATTCAATGCAAAATTCTTCCCAATGTATGAACTGATATTTTTCTCATAAAGCGAAACAAGGATGAAATTGTTGGTAAGATGCAGAAATGCCTGCTACCTTTTGCTTACGTGCCATACGGGTCCCTTAAAAGTACCCTCCAACACCACACTGGCACTTGAGAATAAATTAGCAGGTTTTATGTGCCTCTTGCAAGTCAATGAAACAGGGTAGAAAAAGAGCCCTTGCCATAAATGCCAGGGCTTACCCATGAGCTAGAACATATATTAAGCATGCTGATCCAGCCAAAACCAAGCAGTTTAAATTACCAATGATTACAGGGGGAGAGATTTGGGAACCTGCATAATTCTCCCATTGAAATCAAGGGGACTTTGAAAAGTTCAGCTTATGGGAGGTTCCTGCTCATTATATTAGTTGATCATAGTGAGAAACCGGTCAATGCTCTCCCTTAACGTTTCCTTGAATGGCAACATTGTGGCTAATGACTTTGTGAATTGCTTTCCACATCTTTCTGCTTGTTTTGAAATTTCTTCCTGTTTTTTTAATTTGATTCACTTTCTATAGCAATTAGCTATGGCGATTTCTTTTTCTAAGCCCTGCAGAAAAAGGGTGGGCAGATGCGTTTAAATCTTTCTTCAGCTCTAATTCCCCCCCCAAGCTTTCTCCCTGCCCCACCTTTGGGTAGAATGATTTAAGAAGATTTGGGGATACCTGATGAAATAGTAGCTTAGAGAAGACGACACTGAACTGGGGGGGGGGACCCAAACCAAAGTGAAAACCTGTCCTCCTCTCTATGCCCTTCTACGATGCAAACTTATGGTCTGTCCTGGCTGCACTGGGAGGGGGGCGGATGACAGAGAAAAATATCACAGGACTTCTCCCAACTTGTAGCTTGAGCCTACAAGTTGCCTAACTGCCCCATCAACTCAAAGATTATTGCATGTGCAATGGGACTTTCCCCATGCTTCTCTCCCCACATGTCCCCCCAAATCTGCTCCAGGTTAAGAGAGTGCAGGGGGGGGGAGGAAAGCTTCATTGCACAAGCACAAACCCTTGAACTGATGAAGCTTCTTACTTAGGACAATGCTGAATACAACTTCCATACACCATGGGTATAACATTATATCCAGCGCTCCATACTGCTGCACTTGTGGGAGAACAATGCTTTTCTCATTTCAGGTTTGAAATAACAATTTGCAAAATTTGGAAGACTAAGGCTGTGTGTACATTCCTGTGTGTACCCTGCAGCCAGTGCACTCTCATGGCTGGTTTGGGAAACAAAGTACACATGACATTAGCCACAGTCCATATCTATCTCATGTCTGTCCCGCCATTTTGTATGAAATAGTGCAGTCTGAGTCATTTCACCACAAACCGACTTTGATTCGAATTGTCTGCAAAGGCCCCGTATGGAAGTGCTTTTTAAAATTGGGACTTACAATAAAAGGTAAAGGTAAAGGACCCCTGACAGTTAAGTCTAGTCACGAACGACTCTGGGGTTGTGGCGCTCATCTTGCTTTACTGGCCAAGGGAGCTGGCGTTTGTCCGCAGACGGTTTTTCTGGGTCATGTGGCCAGCAGCACACGGAAACGCCGTTTACCTTCCCACCGGAGTGGTACCTATTTATCTACTTGCACTTTGACATGCTTTCGAACTGCTAGGTTGGCAGGAGCAGGGACTGAGCAATTGGAGCTCACCCCGACGCGGGGATTCGAACCGCCAACCTGATTGGCAAGCCCAAGGCTCAGTGGTTTACACCACAGTGCCACCCACATCCCAATGCTGTCCTGCAAAGACTAAAATGCAGCAGAAGTATACCGGTACTTTTAACAGGTTATCTGAACATGTTCTTGGAGGTTCTGTAATGTTAAAAGGGTGGAGGAGGCAGAAGGGAGAAAGAGTTGGTTTAAGTGGGAATGAACCTCAGGTGGGGAAATGTAAGGAGCAATGAAGAAATATGCTTTTTCTTAAAAGCCTATTCCAGGGTTAAAGTCTGCCTACAGCAGAAAGTTAGACATTTCCCTGCTCTGAAATCAGACAATGGTTAAACAATTAACCACTTGCTGTTGTAAATTGGTGTCTAACAGTTCTTGGGAAGGTGGACTTGTTATATTTTTATCATTTCAGCTTGCTCCCTTCCCCCTTTTAAAGGTCATTTTCTGGTTTATGGCACAATGTAAATTGATAACACCATCTGGCAGTCTCGAAAGTGACCTAAGTGCCTATTTGTTTTCTTTTAAAGATTGTGTCTCATTGAATTATTGAGTCTAAAGTGATGTCCTTGATGTAAACATGGACTTTTGAACCTACTGTATACGAGGAGCTATTACATGGCAGTGTGAAGCAGCGAGGAAAATAAAGGACTGGCTCACTTCCAGACAGCAGCAGGCATTGCAGCCGTACCTGCAGATAAACACCATCCTGTGCACAGGTTTTGTGTGCTTTGGGATTTCCTGTGATGTAAGAGGCAAGAGATAACACATTCAGGTGTGCATATCCAAGATGTTGCATGTGGTCTCTTCCCCTATCCCTTGTGCATCAGGTTTTGGAGCAGATGCGCAGCAGAACAAAAGTAGTTCATGCAATGCCTAATTCCAAATACAGGTCTATAATGTTAGTCCTGTAAAAGATATAACAAAGTCACCAATCTGAAAATTTAACATAGTCAACCGAGTCCATAGATTCACTCAGCACAACTTCAAAATGCTAAAATATGCCAGTCACACGTCAGCCAAACTCAGCAACAATAAACCAGCAGCAATTCAACGTGCAACATGCTGCACTGTGCTACATGATTCAAAACATTCAGAGCGGGATGGCTGTGCAGCTTCTCTGGCATCATCACTTTGTGACTCCTACCCATGCATGTCTTCTTATATAGCCACTGTACTTGGATTTCAATCATCGCTGCACAAGGAACCTGGACCCCACTGTTCTGAAAAGAGCAGAGGCGCCTGCAGAGATCTTTTTCTCCACATGGATTGTGTTACCTGGATCAGGGCCACCGTGCATAAGTTGGTGCGCAAAGTACGTTTGGCTCTCTTTGCCGTGTCACGGCGGCTGCCTCTGATAAATTATTTCACACGTTTCTTACTGCAAGCTCTGCCAATAATACCCAGTGTCTAAAAATACAGCTGAATCCCTCCTGCCCCCTATTCCTGCGTCATGGCCATCAGCACTACCAAGTGGAGCCCTGGTCTGCCTGGCAGCAGATCTACTAGCAAAGCTGTACCCCTGCCTACCTTTTTTTCCTGCAGTGGTTCCCCATTTGTGGAATGCTCTCCCTACGGAGGTTTGCCTGGTGCCTTCATTATACACCTTTAGGTGCCTGGCAAAAATGTTCCTCTTCAACCAGGCCTTCGGTTGACTGATATTCAATGGCCTTTTAAAATGTGTGGGGTTTTTTTTTGGGGGGGGGTTATTGGGTTGTTCTTGTTTTTATTTTGAATATACCTGTGGACATAGGGCAGTATACAAATTTAGCTAACAACAACAACAACAATGACAACAATAACAACAAAAGGCTGGGGGGTTTATAAGCACAAAAATATACATTTGATATGAAGGAGCAAACTGGCCCCCAGACAAATGGTAGAGGGGCTGCAGGTGTGGATCGTCCTGCATGATATTATTCCAAGACGCAAATACACAGCAAATCAAGAAAGGCTGTAGCTCAGTGGTCCAGCATATGCTTTACATTCAAAATGTCCCAGGTTCAATTCCTAGTGTCTCCAGCTACAGATGGGAAAGACCCGTTCTCTCAAACCCTGAAGATCTGCTGCCGTTCAGGTGTATATATCCAATCTTCAGTTCAGTTCTGCACATTTTCACATCAGTTTGAGTTTTGCTTTTATTAAGTGCATGAAAATTCATCAGCATTTTGGTGCAAATATCTCCTAATATACACATTTGTCTGCCATTTCCCCTAATACACGCATTTCTGCAGTGCAATTCCCCCCAACATCTGTTTCTGTACATTCTCTTTCTCTCTCTCTCTCTCTCTCTCTCTCTCTCTCTCTCTCTCTCTCTCACACACACACACACACACACACACACACAAACCCACACACACACACAGCCCCACACCCACACATGCACTAATATATATTCCACTAATATATAGTTGTAGGCATGCTTCACCTCACTATATGCATTTTTGTACACATTATTTGGCTGGAGAACTGCAATGCAATGCAAATGTGGGAAAAATTCAAACAATGGCTGTGTTTCTTCCTCGCATTGTTTTGGAAAATTTGAATTAGGTAGACTCCCCTTGAAATGAAATTGGATCTAAGTTCTGCCTCCTCCTCAATGATAATGTCACTGCAAAGTCTACTTGACCTTCAGCAGGATAGCCATGATGATAACCACCACACTTTGGGTGAACTTTATCAGAATATTAGGATTCAGGATGAGCTTACTGAATTCCTTTCATTCCTGTTAACCACTCACAAGCCTCCAACGTTCCACCAATTTTGCTCAGATCCCTATTTGGGAATGGCTGATTAGGCTTTACATCTTTGAAGATTATGGAATTCTACTCAGAAATCTACTCAGGTGAATTGGTGCAGGATTCAGTCTCCTTTGGACTGAATCTATGTGATGATTACCTCCAGTGAATCTATCTTTCAAGAGATAACTGTTCCATTGCGGTCTATAAATGAAAGATATGAGATGCAATTCTGGCATATCCTTCAATAAAGTGGCATTGCCTTAAAAACAACAACATGCTGCTATGGCAATCACACTAGACCGGGTGGCTTGTCATGGATTTGAATTTAACACTCATTTTAGAGCAGGAGCACAGAGTCTTTCTTCTGATAAGCCAGTGAAGATTCTTTTCCTCAGGGATTCTTCTTAGACATGGGGCCCCTGCACATCTTCTTGTGGATGCCTTCTACATCGCAGAACATTCTGGGGCATATTCTAAAGCAACCTTCCCCAACCTGGTGCCCTCCAGGAATGTCTTGTACTACAACTGCCATCATCACCCCTGGCTATGCTGGCTACAGCTGATGGATGTTGGAGTCCAATAACATCCAGAGAACACCAGATTTAGTACGGCTGATTTAGAGTGCATTTTCAGTTCCAAGACTGTGCATTGTAGAAGAAAATTGGTGATACAGAGACATATAAGTCTTTTAGGCAGCTTGTCTATTTATGACAAAACTTTTCATTACAGAATCCCTAACTGGCTTCCTTAGAACTTTGCAAACTTCCACTCAAGGCTATGATTGTTCATCCCATTTGTGCATAGAAGATTACTTATGATCAATTGAGTAAGTGGTTGTTTAGTAACAGGGAAAGTGTCAAGAAAGTACTAAAACCCTGCTTGAGCCCTTGAAAGGCTGTATCTATCACAGGTCTTTTATAGGCTGTTGCATTTCTAGGGAATGAGTATCTATAAACGTTACATATCAAAGAAGTTGATTTGGGGACTGCTAAGTGGCTTTAAAAAGAAACTAGGTTTTAAAAAGTCACTAGTTCAGCAGTTGTAAATCCCAAAGGGTAACAAAAAAAGTTGCCTCTTCCAGCCACACAGTCGCTTAAATGTTAAAAGTATTCATTCTGTTTTATTTTTACAAGACATTATATTTCAGCTGTTGAACAGATAAACACCTAAACTTTTTTTGTTCCTCAATTCATCAGAAACTTTTTATATTTGATTTTTTAAAAAATCAGAGAATTATGAAATCATAGAATTATAGAGTTGGAAACGACCTTGAGGGTCATCTAGTTAAACTGCCTGCAGTGCAGGAATGATGACCTGAATGTCTTTATAAAAATATTTAAGCTCCTGGAAGAGGCTTCTTCTTTCTGACATTCAGCTTGTACAGGATGTTTCTGTGACTCTGGTAGCATTTCTGTGATATCCTTGTAGGCAAAAGATGTTGACTGGGAAGGGAATGCAAGGTGTTTACAACTCAAATTTGGTCTGACAACAAAGGAGTAAGTCCCTAGCTCTCTCACACAGTGTGCTTCCAGATGATGATGATGATGATGATGATGATGATGATACACTGCCTATCTGGCTGGGTTTCCCCAGCCACTCTGGGTGGCTCCCAACAGAATATTAAAAACATGATAAAACTTCAAACATAAAAAACTTCCCTAAACAGGGCTGCCTTCAGATGTCTTCTAAAAGTCAGATAGTTGTTTATTTCCTTGACATCTGATGGGAGGGCGGGTGCCACTACCAAGAAGGCTCTTTGCCTGGTTCTCTGTAACCTCACACCTTGCAGTGAGGGAACCACCAGAAGGCCCTTGGAGCTGGATCTCAGTGTCTGGGTTGAACGATTGGGGTGAAGACGTTCCTTCAGGTATACTGGTCCGAGGCCCAAGATCGGACATGTATACTGTACTGATTTGTTTGAGATGAGGCTAGAGGACATTGTGTCAAATTAAGGGTTATCCCACACTTTCTAATACATTTTCCCTATGTTTTCATTGCAGAAAAGTCTGATATTTGGGGGAAGCATTATGCGATTGCATGGATAGCTCAGTTGATTAAAGTGTGGAGCTAATAATGTCAAGGTTCTAGTTGCAGGTAGGTAGCCGTGTTGGTCTGCCATAGTTGAAACAAGATAAAAAAAATTCCTTCCAGTAGCACCTTAGAGACCAACTAATTTTGTTATTGGTATGAGCTTTTGTGTGCATGCAAACTTCTTCAGATGCATTTTAAATAAAAGGACACATTCTACTCATGTAAAAACACACTGATTCCTGGACTGTCTGCGGGCCGGATTTAGAAGGTGATTGGGCTGTATCCGGCCCCCGAGCCTGAGTTTGCCTACCCATGGTCTAGATAAATGTCCAGAGTCCTAAAAGCAGACTACGCCCCACACAAGAGCTTTTGAGGCAATGAAAGGGTTAGGCTGTGAATGGGGAAATGATGCTATCTAATGTAGGATGAAACACAGTTGAAATATTGCCTATTGTCAGGTGGTGCATAACTTTCCAATGCTAATGGGCTTGCCATTGCCTTGTAAAAAGTTTATGGGCCTTTGTTTAGCATCCTTTCAAACACTTTTAGAAGCCTTAGAACAACAAATAACATGGAAGACTAGATCAGCATCCGTTCCATAGTGAGCATTCGGATCCCCCCAAGCTAATAAATGATGCATGCTTAAAATTACTGTACCATGTATGAAATCCACGATGGGCTGAAAATGAACAGGATAAGTGTTAAGAACAATCTTGTTTGAAACTCCTTAGAAATTTGCATGATATAGGAAATTCCTAAAATCAGATAGGAATGTGTTTAGTGGATTTTGGCACACTTTTGTTTTGTTGTTGTTTAGTCGTGTCCGACTCTTCGTGACCCCGTGGACTAGAGCACGCCAGGCACTTCTGTCTTCCACTGTCTCCCGCAGTTTGGTCAGACTCATGTTTGTAGCTTTGAGAACACTGTCCAACCATCTCGTCCTCTGTTATCCCCTTCTCCTTGTGCCCTCAGTCTTTCCCAACATCAGGGTCTTTTCCAGGGAATCTTCTCTTCTCATGAGGTGGCCAGAGTATTGGAGCCTCAGCTTCACAATCTGTCCTTCCAGTGAGCACTCAAGGCTGATTTCCTTCAGACTGGAGAGGTTGGATCTTCTTGCAGTCCATGGGACTCTCAAGAGTCTCCTACAGCACCATAATTCAAAAGCATCAATTCTTCAGTGATCAGCCTTCTTTATGGTCCAGCTCTCACTTCCATACCTCACTTTTGTTAGGTAAGCTCAAAATGGGAATATTTCACGAAACATTGAATGCGCAAGGGACATTCTCTCCTCCTCTCTGTCCCTGAATGTGCACAGTTACTAGCAAAAGATGAGCTTTTCATAGACCTTTTCCATTTTGGATGTAGAGCAAAATGAGCTTGAGAAAATACACAAGGTTGGCAAACAGGACAACCACAAAATCTTTGGCTGTTTTCACACTGAGCACTTATTGAGCAATAGTAACGTTTTGTTCACTCACTTTTTACAAAGCATCTGCTAGGCATCTGCTCCTTGTAATGGAATAGCTGCACACTTTCCCCAGGTACAGATGATCTGTGCTGTTCCATTATGAGCTGTGTGGAGTGCTCAGCCATTTTCTTGATTATACTCAGTCATCTCCTTATTTCTGCTCCATCTCTCATCTCTAGAAATCAGTTCTATAACTTTACCCTTCCCTTTCCAAATAGCATTGCCTTTTATTCGTTTCAAGCTGCCTTTTCAGGTAAAAGTAACAAACAAATCACATGACCCTTGCTCACCTTGCAAGATAAATGCTGCTGGGAAATATTATTTGCCTTTTTTAAGACCACTGGAAAAAATGGTGTACCTGGTTCATGTCCTGAGGGAGGATTTTGGGAGACAAAGTGGTATTACTGGAAGCTCAGCCAGATGGGTGGGGTATATATAATAAAATTATTATTATTATTATTATTATTATTATTATTATTATTATTATTATTATTTCTATTTCTTGCATTTTTAAATTATTGGTGACCACATATAATCACCAATGCCATATCTATCTTAATTTCCTTCATTAGACAAGATAGTTCCTTTAGATGAATGGTAGATATTGAAGTCTGGTCTTTTCTCCACTGCATGTAACCCACACTTAGAAAGAGGCCTATGTGCTTGTCTCAGAATATAGCTGTGACATCTGAGAGAAACACTCAGTTTTACAATCTGTGTTCCTGACCTAGAGTAAACTTGACATGTTGAAGCAGAAAATATCAGAAAAGGCAAAAGTTCAAACCTGCTTTTTTATTTATATATATATAGATATAAAACCCTTTAAAAACCACAACATGAGCATGAGGGAATTTTGTATTATTTATTAATGTCCTCAGGTACTTCTTGCATGCCCTTCACTTTTTCTGTGTGTCGGGAATGTCTCCAGAACCGCCACCACTGAGAGATGCTGAAACAAAAGCAGTAACATGTTCTTGATGTTAATAAAGAAATCCAGGAGACATAATCCTTGATCAGATGAACATGAGCCCAGCATGGAAGGCTTCTCTTTGCTGCTTCTTTGTGGAATATCACTTCTCAATAGTCTCAGGTGTTCCTGGAGCAGCTCATTGGCAGGACTCACACTTTGCATGCCAAAAGTCTCAGGTTCAGTCCCTGGCATCTCCAGCTAAGAAGAACCAGGTAACAGATGATGGGAAAGAATCTCTGCTTGAGACCCCAGAGGACTGTTGCCCGTCAGAGTAGTTGTTGCTGCACTAGATGTACTAATGGCTTAACTTGGTATATGGCAGCTTCATGCATTCATAGAAGTGCAATGTCATTATATATGTATATGTATAAGATAGGATAAATGCTATGAGGAGTACGCTGGAACCAGTCAGAAAAAGCATATAAAAGCAATATAAAAGCAATAAATACAATACATATCATCATAGTCATGCATAAGAGGAGCAGACTAAACCAATCCTCAAATCAATCAATGCTCATAAAACCAACAAATGCTGTGGATGACTCCACAAAATCCGAGCACTTAAAAGCTCAGGGAAATAAATAAGTTTTGAGCTGATACTGAAATGATAACACCATAGGCGCCAACCAAACTTCGGCGGGAGGGGGCCTTCCACATTTGAGATAGCCCCTTCTTGTGCCACCATATAATGTAGCAGCCCTGGATGTGTGACACGAATTATGGCATCTCTTTCACATCTTAATGACAGAGCAGGGCGATGCTGAGAGAGACACTCCTTCAGGAGCTAGCACTTAATATGTCAAAAGTACCACTGTGAATTGGGCTCAGAAGCATATCGGGAGCTAGTGAACTCCCACAGAAGTGGAGCAATAGGATTCCTGCTGGCTGACCCACTTACCCATTTTGCACTAACGGCAGCTTCCAGACTGTCTTCAAGGTGCTCAGCCCCAGTCACCAAACGCTCTTCATGTCTGCGTGGGGATTTGAACCTGGATCTGCCCAGTCCGAGCCTGACACTCTAACCACAACACCTTGCTGACTCTCATGCGAAAAGAAGAAATGTGCCCTGTATTCTCAGAAAGGCTGTGTAAAACCACAAGTCTTTCCTCACGTTTTAAATCTCTGCCGTGTTACAGAAGCAATGCTATTAAACCCAAGTTTGTAAAACTTATTTAACAACTGGCCTTCAGTTTGGTTTGTCATTAGCAATGGCTGTGACAGCTGAAGAGGGAATACAGGCTAAGCATAGGTTGAAATCATTTATGATGTGGGACCATTGGCATTTGGTTTGCATATCACTGTGGGAATACAAAGGCAGCAAGTGGGCAATTCAACAGCTGGAGCTGGGGGGCTGCTTCATCAAATGGATCTAGCAGAGGACACTGTAGCATTCTGGCACATAGTTTGCATCTGGCATGATTTCTTTCTAATGTATTAACTTACACAAAACCCTCTCCTCTCTAACACTATTAAACACTTTGCACACCCATTCAATCTCTCCTACACAGACAGGCGGAGCAGGCTTTGCAAAGCTACTATGAGGAATCTACAACGTCACATTGCTAGACAGACAGATGCAGACAACTGGAATGCTTGCAGGTGCAAAAAGTGCTCAGGATATAGCAAGCTTTTTCAACGACTAAGGTCAGCAGGGGATCTGCATGCCTTTCTTTTTAAAAAATTAGCTTTCACAATCTGCTGCAATTATTGTTTGGTCTGATGTAGCTCTAAAATGAGACACTGTAAATGTCTATTTACTCGAATATTGGATACTTAGAACTGCTACCCAGTTCTGTTCCATTGGATACTTACAAACAAACAAAAAACAAACAAACAAGAGTTTGTTTTTAACTTTTAAAAATAAATGTGCTTGAGGAGATCTTTACTATGGATAATGCATCTGTAGTTTGCATCTTTCTTTAAAAAGCCGAGTCAATTATATTCCACCTAAATGATATCTTCGGGTCTGTTCCTTAAAGAAAGCCAGCAAAAGTTACAACAAAATCTACCAAGCACAACCAACAGTAGATATTGTGATCCTTCATGTGATGAGCCCAGAGGGGTGTGATTGTCACCTGATGCTTATAAACCTTCCGCTGTGATTGTTGTAATCCGTGTAATAAACTGCTATTGATTCCCGAAAAAAAGGGAGATGGACCCCCTCTTCAAACAAACAACCCCTCAATAATGAAAAATGCAACTTTTAGGAAGCCAAAACATGGAAGAGGGAGTTAATTCCATGCAATGATGATCACATGCACTTATTCCCCAGTGCATTGCCATATTTCTTTCCTGCATGCTCGATATCTTTCCCCCCCTTTCTAATCTTGGTTTTGACATTTGTTTGCTTTAAAAAAATTAAAATTCCTCTAGGAATATAAGAAAATGTTTGCTTTGAATTCCAACTTCATCTTCATTGCTTACTTTGGCCAACTTTATCTACTGAGTTAGAGGGCATTGATTTTTTGAGCCACCCAACTTGGCATTCTTAAATCCAGGGCTTCTCCAGTAAATCCCATTCAGGAACTGCTGGAGAAGACGATACAGTTCAGACTCTTAATTGTAGCCTCTGAGGGGCCAGCACAGCAGCACAAAGGCAGCTGAAAGGGAGGCAGGGCTCTAATCACATTAGTGGCCCACCAATTTAAACCCACATGCTGCAAAAGCAAAAGTCTCATTTGGAAGAGGTCTCTTTTATATGTAAGAAATACAGCAGCCAAGCCAAGAACTTGGAAAACATTGCATGTCGACATGATTAATATGGAGGGCTTGAAATGTTGTCTCCTATCCATATGTTGTTTTAAGGGATGGAGAGTCCGAGGCATCATGGGAAGGAGAAAACCTGTAGCCCATAATGGAGAGAAGGAAGGTGACCAATTTAAGGTTTCTAGGAACAATGCTGGCACGAGAGTAGCTCTGGTTTCTCATTAGCAGGAATGCCCTGGGAGGCTATAAACATTTATGTAGCATTGTTTCCCCATTAAAAGGCATGCAAACTCATCCTTGGAGTTATATGGCCATGATGTAGCACGCCAATGAGCACTTCAGGCACCCTTTTCCTCTGCTCTTTCCTCATAGGTTAGAGACTGATGGTAATTTCTGAAAGGGCTGGTGTTGGTGTTATTTCCTGTGTGGCACACACAGACACATATGTTTCTCTTATTGCCCTTATTATTTCCAACAAACAGGCTTCCCTGGCTTTTGAAAACAACACAAACCCTGCAAAAGCTGCAAACAGAAGTCATAGTGGGATGCATGCCATTCTCAGTGTTGTGGTGGCATGTACAATGTTAAGGTCTCTGTGCGTTTGGCATCCTTTCTTTAACTCATGTCCAGATGCTGCATTATGAACAAAAAGCAGCTTCTTTGTGTGTACACACTATGGGAAGCAGGATGTTGGGCTAGACAGGCCTTTGGCATGACCTTAGCATTCACTCAGGAGTCAAACAGAAGGCTGAAACTCTAGCATTTCAATGGATTTCAAAGGCTGCCCTTTACAGTGTGAGACAATCACGATCTCCAATTGGTTTGGAAGTCTAAATCCACCCCTCCACAACTCCAAATGAAAATTTGTGTGAAAGTGCTGAGCTCTTTAGACTAAACAAATAGTTCTCTCATCCTGTCATATCAGTGTTGTGTTGGCTACCCGGGATAGGATGACATGCTGATTTAATGACTGGTTGAAAACAAATCTAGGAAGAGTAAATAAAATTTTAAAAATCTGCTATTGGCAAATGTTCATTCTAATAAAATCTGACCACTCAAATGTTCACGGCAAATGAATCTTGATGGAGCTTTTTCGTAGCCAGAACTAATCCATTCAAAAATCACAGGAGCAGTCACATGATCCCGCCTCCCTGAGTTTTATTCAGACTTTGGAGCATGATGTCTTGTTGTTTTTGCAAGAGTGAAGGAACTTGAATAATTTCAAAACAGAAAACCCAAGTTGTTTTTTTTAAAAGGGAAATTTTGCTTTGTTTTGAAATTGTATATAAATAATTTCTTGTAACGATATACAATAAATTGTTTCTCTCTTATACAACTTTAGTTTCTAGCCCTACGCACCAACAATATTTGTGGTGCCACGGGCAGCAAGTCTTTTCAACTCCATTTTTCAATCTCACTCCAGCTATTACCAACCCTGTATCTCTCACCTGTCAGGCTGCTACTTCACTTTTCTGTACTGGAGGTGTTATAAAAATGCTCATCTGGCATCTTCAGATAACACCACTTTACCATTCCCATTTTGGGCTAAAATACACACCACGTGTATCTTTTCTCTTATGTGGGCCAGAAAGCAGCTGAAGGAGGGAGATTTTGAATGGAAAACAAGCAGAAGAGAAAGAGTTAAAAGGGTCACATGACCATACACCCCCATTGTTTTGTGCTAAAATTTGCAGCCCCAGCAGCTGTTTTGGGATTAACAAGGAAGGTTTGCAGAGAAAATGTCAGGTACAATTTTCATCCAGTCGTCTGCAGTGTATTATATGTAGCTATTTGCTTAAAAGAAGATGACACATTTGCCCTTTGTTACTGAGCCCCACTCTGCTAGTGCCAAGATGAAGGATGAGTGAATCCTCGCCTAAACTGGCGAACTGACAGAGAAGTAATACGGTCACACATTCAGTCATCCAGAGGTGTGCAGTGAGTAAGGTATATTTACAAAAACAAACCCACACTCAACTTTCTGAGAGGTGAGTGGAATTAGCGGCGGAGCAAGCAAGCAAACAAGCACTTTGCCTCATTTCCAGCTTGAATCAGGATTCATTCTGCCTACAGCTGCACAGAGGATTTTAAAACCAGCCCTAATTTTTTTTTAAAAGGTCTTGCACTTCTGAAGTCTGATGAAAGCCAAACTAATATGATTCACCTGATTGGAGTTAAAATGTTGTCCCAACATGGATGCGTCAAGAAGGGTACAAACTTAATGTTTCTCATAGCAGGTAATAACTCTCAACTCTATAAAATGAGGCTCTCCTGTTTCACAGTGCTACAGATTCACAGAACTTGCTCTGTAGAGAAGATTTGCTTTGAAAATGGCAAGTTGCAGTTGTTTTAGTCATGGAAGTAGCTGCTATGGTCAGGGCTGGAGTTAGGTTTGATGAGGCCCTAAGCTACTGAAGGTAATGGGGCCCGTTATATGTCCAGCTTATTGGAGATTCATTCCCCGGCCTGCAGTCATGGGATTGTTGTCTCTCACATGTGGTGTATGTTTTGACTCCACAGAGTGAGAAGTGACGGAGACAGGATGTTTGTGGTACTGTGTTCCGTGAAGTGGGACTATTGTCCTTTGTTCTTTCTCTTTGCTGTCTGATGCTAGAGAGAGAGGGAGCCATGTTGCAGTGCTCCGTGTGTGTTTATATGTAAATAAAGTAGATTAGCCAAAATGCTGAGTTGCTGAGGTCTGTCACGTGAGCTGCGAAAACTCTGTTAGAGTGCTGATGTTTCTTGGCATCAGTTGCTGTGATATTCGGGCAGAAGAAAGCTTTTGAAACTCCCGAACGATTGACCGGGAGGGAGAGAACATGCCAGTCGGGCATGTGTCCTAGATGAGAGTAGGATGGATCCTGACGCAGCTGTCCTTTGTCAACAACAAATTATCACTGTTTTTACCTATATACAGGTACCACTGTATATAGTAATGAGCAAACCAGTGATATTTTAGGAAGCAGGCTACCAGACAGGGCCCATTATTTACATCATAGGAGCCTACAAAACACTGTTGCTGCATGTAGGTTTTATTTTATTTGTTTTTTATCTTACATTTTGGAAATGTACATCCAGTTTTCCCCCCTTTAATTTTTTTGGGGGGCCCCCAAGAGAGTGGGGCCCTAAGCTATAAGCTTGTTTAGCTTATACGTAATTCCGGCACTGGCTATGTTCATCCATGATTCCGCATTTCTTATGTTAAGAACATTCAGGGTCACAGAAAAGGCCCTCTAGTCTAGTATTCTCCCCACACAGTAGCCAGCCAGATGTCTATGCAAAGCCCAAAGCAGGACATGAGTCCTTGCCTGCGGTTTGTTCCCCTGTCACTGGAAATGGAGGCAAGGTGTGGCTTCCATGTATAATAGTCATTGATTGCCTTATGCTCCATGAATTTAACTAATTCCCTTTTAAAGCCACCCAAACTGACCAAAATAGTAAAAAATAAATAAAATGAAAACAATAATAATCCTGTATTCCAACTTAATACCAACTTAGACTCTTTTGGAGAGTCACCTCTTCTCATTTCATTATTGGGACTGAAAAGTCACTCTGTGCCCATTTCTGAGGAGTGATGGGCAACCTTAAACACATTCCTGTTAGTGAAAGTCTTTTATCCTACAAATTAACAGGAACAAAAATTAAAGGCAATGAAGTGGAGAAACAAAGAACTGGGGAAATCCATCGTAGGTTCCAAAGTTAACAGCTTCTTCCTTACCTGAAATTATTGGCACATAACCTCAGTTCACGACAAAGAAAAATTTAGTTTTTTCTATGTTCATGATTGCAGCTATTTAAAATAAATCGTCTTTAATTAAAAGCAAGTCTTCATGATTTGTAGTACTGTATACTTGGGCCAGGGCTCTCTGATTTCATTTCTGAAGAAGAACGTAACTCTAGTCTCTTGCCAGTTTATACCATTCGCCATGTCCAGCCATAGAAAATTTCTCATGGGCCCAAAACTTTCAACAATACTGCATTATGTTTCATGACTCATAAAATGGGCTGTTGCCCGTGGAAAGCCATGCATCTTAGGGCAGGCTATACTGCTCCCTCCAGCATGTTTGAACGGGTCGTTCAACCTTCAAGATATAGCATGGTTTATTATTCTCATGACTCGCATACTCTCTGCTGACGGTAAGAGCTTCTTGCATCAGAGGAGGAAATAAAATTAAAGGCTCTGATGCATTTCAGTGGGAAATTAAATGCTCAGTAAAATCTGCCACAAGCAAACATCAAACAAAGGATGGAGCTGGGATGCAAATCTAAAACCTTTTCGAGATAAGCAAATCTCATAAAACTCTGATGCAATATGGTAGAGAAGGGGAAATTATCAATCCTGTTTTGTGACTGTCTTTAATTCTGTTTTGTGTTTGAAGTTTACTCTCCCTGATATTGTTTTTGTTTGTTACTACATTATACATTTTTGTGTTTTTATGTTGCAAACTGCCCTGTGATCCTTGAGAATGATGATAATGAATGTGCAAATTGACATTCCTTCTGGCAGGGGTATAGTTAATTGCAATCCTATAATTCAAATTTCATCATTCACATAGGTAAGCAATGTCTGTCACTGTCTGCATCTGCATTTGACCCATGAGCTGCAGGTTCCCAGCCCATCCTACTAGGATATCTATGCACAGTTTAAAATATACGAGTTAAAATTACCACTGCATTCAACAGTCACTGTCAATTAAATGCTTTGTCATGTAAAGGTGAATATCCAGTGGAATATATGGCTGTGCAACCTGATGCACGTTTACTCAGAAGTATGTCCCATGGCCTTCCATTTTAAAGGCAGTTGGTTAAGATAACAATATGTTACTGTAACACTGGAGGGTGGTGTGGTCATTTTTTTAAAAAAAAGTGAATGGCCAGGGCTGTGCTTTCACAAAATTTGCAAGGGAAGCATTCTGGAGCTGCCACAAATAACCTTTCCCAGTGTGGATTGAGAGGGAAGCACAGATTTGCATAAATCTACTCATGGGCAACTTCAAGGCCCATTTTCACTTCTTACAGTTCTTCATCTTTAAACCAGACTTCAGCTGGGCAGCACCTTCAAATAGAGGATTGTCATCAACTGTACAGTTGGACACATGGCCAAAGTAGCACTGAAACTACATCACAGATGATACGAAGAAGGCAATATTTCTTAAAGACAGCTGTAGGTGGAAGCAAAAGCATGCTAACTCTTATTCGTTTCCAACAGAGGGCAAAGAAAATTCATGTGTTTTCTTACTTTTGTGGCTCTTTATTCCATAATCCAGGGGCGTCAGGCAGTGTACATGTTTTACTTCAGTGCTGAAGGAAGCACAATAATAGAGATGGAAAACTGATTTAACAGTCACTAGCTGTTTGTAGAAAAGAAAAGAAAAGAAAAGACCAGAATCCAGTTCTGGAAAGTTCACAAAAATAAACTATGGACAGACCTGTTATGATACAGAAGAATTAATTTGCTTACCTGTGGTTAATGATTACATGAAACATGAAGACATCAGCCAACTGAAGAAACAAATAGTCCCACTCCCAAACAATAGCATACTTTTCGTAGGATTAATGGGCAGAAGCCAGTTTATCGCATGTTCACATAGCCTGGAGGTTTTAACTCCTCAAGGTTGCAAAGTGATACACTTGTACAACATTTCCCCCCATTGTTTTTCACATGATAACGAAAGCTAAACTAAAGTAGAAACAGAGTTTATAACATCAATGGAAGAAATAGGAGTTCAAGTTGTCTCAGCTACATGTGCAAAGAAACTTTTTCTGAGCAGCTGGAAATAGACCACGTAAATTAGGAAGCAATCCTGACTGCCCCTGCTGACACCTCTACCCAATCCAAACCCCAGACTCGCTAGTGGAAAGAGAGTATGGATTGGTTTGTTAGTTTATAGCAGTGATTCTCAATCTTTTTGGAGTCACAGACCCCTTTGAGAATCTGATGTAAGCAAGGGACCCCAGAAAACCGCACATAAACATGCACACACAGTTTTGCACACAATTTTAATGCATTGGGAAATTCAGGTTTTTTGCACCTTGTTCACAGACCCCCTGAAGCCCATTCATGGCTTAGAGAATTAATTCCAGTGGAAGGAGCAAAAATCCTTGTTGTGTGAACATATCGCATATCTACTCATTAGCAGTGTATATTATAAGAGAAAGCTTCATTCTGACCCAACACCCCCCACTCCGTCATATGCTCTGATGTGCACCACTGTGGTATGTATTCAAGTTAAAGCAACCATTTTAACTAGCCCACAAAAAATGTACCAGCTAGCTCAGGTCTCTCATGGTATGATGATATAATTACGTAATGGACCATCCATTTCACCCCCTAAAATGAGTGTATTTGTATCTCAAAAAGAAAAGGGTTTTCTTTCAAAGTGAATCTACCTACCATCTGTCGCTTCTTGAACAGTTCTGTAAAATAGTGTCAGGGCAACTTTCTGATTTTTGTCAGGTGGTGGTATTGGAGAAAGAGGACTGTATCTGTGCTGCCAAGACAAAGCAGTAGGCCTAATTTCTGGTTGTTTCTCCTGCTCCTTCTACATTTATCATTTGCCTGCCAAATAGATTTAAATGAAACCCAGTGATATCTTTGGTGTGAAGCCTGTCCTTAAAACCAGCCGAGCTGTTTTTGTGTACTTAAGTGTGATGTGGTAGGAAGTTACTGGAAGGAATTTTTACTTGCCCCTAGAGAGTTAGTGGCTAGTTGCATGGCTCCTTTAAAAATTGGGCTGGTTTGGATGTTACTTTACCCCAAGGTGGCTTGGCTGCCTACAGCAGTCCGATGGTTTTCCTAGGGGCAGAATGCCTATGGGAACAATGCAAGGCTAGCACATGCTGTCCTTTCCAAGGGGAAAAGATGGCTGCCCATGTTGGAGTGATGGGCTGGAAGGAACAAGGAGTGAAGGGCTGTGGCCGGCTACAGAGAGGAAGTGAGAGAGAACAAGCTGGAAGGTTATTAAAGATGGAGGCTTCCTGTATTAAATCACAACATGTTTGTTGTTAGATTACAACAGTTTCTAGCTTTGTTCCATTCAAGGAACCACATGTGTTTTATGTCCATGTTCTCAGCTACCTTGGGGGTTCTTGTTGCTGAAAGGTAGGCGAAGAAATCTTGTAAGTGCCTTCTCCAATTCCTACTGGTGTTTGCTTTGAGACATGATCTTTCTTGAAAGCCATAGCCTATGGGGTGGGGTGTCTCTGTAGCTCTGTAGTTGCCCAGGCTTTCAGGAGAAAAAGAAATCTGATTCAAATCAAGCAGTGCTGGTGCTGTGCTATGCTGTTGTTTTAATCTTGTAATTTTTAGATGGTTTAATTATTCTTGTAAATGGTGGTATTTTTACTATGTTATACATTGCATTGGGCTCCCTTGGGAAGAAGAGAAGCATATAAACTAACTAAATAACAAAAAACATGCATCATCATCATCTACCAGGTATTGTAGTAGTTTTAGCACATTAGCTGCTATTTATTTTTTTATTTTTGAACATAAGTTATGATTTCATAATACTAGGGTTATGCTCCTATAGTTCACTTTTTGTTTACTCTTTGTCCCCTAAGTGCGTTTTTCTTCAAGTATTCAGATTCCACACTTAATCATGTCTGATGTTTTACAAGGAAGCTGTCTCATCATTCTCTCTCTCTCTCTCTGAATCTGAAAAGGGACACCAAGGGCAAAGGTCTTCAAATATGTCTGGTTCCCATGGGCAGTCTTGGGATTCACAACTTGTCCAGGTTCAGGAAACAGACTATTCTTGACGTTTTCAAAGGCCATGCTCATGTGTATCTGGTAGCCTGTCATTTTGGATTTTGGGTGCATCTGCTTGCAGAAATCCACAAACCCATTTTTAATACATTCAAGATATTCTGGGTTGACCTATTCTAGTAGGCACCGGTAGAAGCAGAGCAAATTGCCTTATACACTGTTTTTGTCAGAAAACTGGATGGTTAAGCAAGGGAAGGATATGTTTTCATATTCTGGTCACTGCTTTGAATGTGAACAGAGGATAGTACAATTGCTGACATTTATATTGGATCCTTGAGGTATTTTAAGGGCACACACATACCTAGGGGGTAGTCTATGAATAGCTAGAAAGGGCTCTCTCAGAGTATCTCACCACCCATCAATTTCTCCCTGTGTTATGGAATTTCCTTTTCCCCTTTGGCCCCATGGCGAAGGCTAGTCCTCTGAGGGTGCTCATTTATAGTGCTTCTAGCATTTGTGTGTATTGTACAGCACTTTCACACCAATGTACCGGGAAGTGTTTTAAATAACTTTAAAGCTCTTAAATAAGGAGTAAAAGCCCAATCCATAAACCAGTTAAAATCCGGCCACAATCCATTTGAAATCAGTGGACTCCATTGGTTGCATCAAAATATTATGTGCTAATATGTACGTTTATGTACTTGTCCTGATGCTAGTGTTTTAACAACACAGTTCTAAGCCTGTTTAGTCAAATATAAGTCCCACGTATGACAATGGGGTTTACTCCCAGGTAAGTGTGCATAGGATTGCAGCCTGCTGTTGTGCAAATAGTGGGTAGGTGAGCCAAATTGATCAGATCTGTCTGATGGCTTCCACTCAGTTTGCAGGAATGGAAATAACAAAAGCCATGCTTATTTTCCCACAAAGGCATGTGTACAATGTGCATATATGTAAACACTCCATTTCATATTAAAAGTGATTGTGTGTGCACAGGCACAATATGCTATCATCTATCTATATCTATCTATCATCTACTGTATCTATCATCTATCTATCATATATCTATATCTATCATCTATCTATCTATATCTATCATCATCTATCTATCATCTATCTATCATCTATCTATCTATCTATCTATCTATCTATCTATCTATCTATCATCTATCATCTATCTATCATCTCTATCTATCTATCATCTATCATCTATCATCTATCATCTATCTATCTATCTATCATCTATCTATCATCTATCATCTATCATCTATCACCTATCTATCTATCTATCTATCTATCTATCTATCTATCTATCATCTATCTATCATCTATCATCTATCTATCTATCTATCATCTCTCTATCTATCATCTATCTATCTACATATCTATCTATCTATCTATCATCTATCTATCTATCTATCTATCTATCTATCTATGTATCATCTATCTATCTATCATCTATCTATCTATCTATCTATCTATCTATCTATCTATCTATCTATCATCTCTAACTATCTATCATCTATCTATATCATCTATCTATCTATCTATCTATCATCTATCTATCTATCTATCTATCTATCTATCATCTATCATCTATCTATCTATCTATCTATCTATCTATCTATCATCTATCATCATCATCATCATCTATCATCTATCATCTATCTATCATCTATCTATCTATCTATCTATCTATCTATCTATCTATCATCTATCTATCTATCTATCTATCTATCTATCTATCTATCATCTATCTATCTATCTATCTATCTATCATCTATCTATCTATCTATCTATCTATCTATCTATCTATCTATCATCTATCTATCTATCTATCTATCTATCTATCTATCATCTATCTATCTATCTATCTATCTATCTATCTATCTATCATCATCTATCATCTATCTATCATCTATCTATCTATCTAGCCAGTGTGGTGTAGTGGTTAAGAGCGGTAGTCTCCTAATCTGGGGAACCGGGTTCGCGGCTCCGCTCCTCCACATGCAGCTGCTGGGTGACCTTGGGCCAGTCACACTTCTGTGAAGTCTCTCAGCCCCACTCACCTCACAGAGTGTTTGTTGTGGGGGAGGAAGGGAAAGGAGAATGTTAGCCGCTTTGAGACTCCTGAAGGGGAGTGAAAGGCGGGATATCAAATCCAAATTCTTCTTCTTCTTCTTCTTCTTCTTCTTCTTCTTCTTCTTCTTCTATCTATCTATCTATCTATCTATCATCTATCTATCTATCATCTATCTCTATCATCTATCTAAATGTGTTGGCTAATTTTTAAAGAAAACACTGTAGTATGAGAACTAACAACATGGAGGTGTGTGAATGTATTTGTACAAATGTCTTCCCTGTGGTTGTATTGCATAAGTTGAATTTGAAAGGTCTATGGAGAGCCACAATTACGGCTACACTACTCTCAGCTTATTGGGAGAAGGGTAGGATACATGTTTGAGGGTTTTTTAACATGAAAGGAATGATACCTTTTCAACGCAATGGAGAGAAAGAAGCAATGTGGGACCTGGAATTTGGGCAGCTGGTGTATTTGCTGAACTCCGCTTGTGTGGAAGATGGGTATGAAAATTTCTAATGGCTCGACAAGATGCAAGATGCTGTGATGAAAGGTCAATATTTTCTTCTTCAGTATACCTGAAGTAGTGTCTCCATCCCCATCGTTCTGCCTGGACACTGAGGTCCAGTGCTGAGGGCCTTCTGGCGGTTCCCTCACTGCAAGAAGCCAAGTTACAGGGAACCAGGCAGAGGGCCTTCTCCATAGTGGTGCCCTCCCTGTGGAACGCCGTCCCACCAGATGTCAAAGAGAAAAACAACTAACAGACTTTTAGAAGACATCTGAAGGCAGCCCTGTTTAGGGAAGCTTTAAATGTTTAATAGACTATTCTATTTTAAAATTCTGTTGGAAGCCGCCCAGAGTGGCTGGGGAAACCCAGCCAGATGGGCGGGCTAATAATTTATTATTATTATTATTATTATTATTATTATTATTATTATTATTATTATTCCTGCTACATGTCACAAGAATGCAATCAGCGTCTGCTGGATCAGACCACTGGCCCATCCAATCTAGCATCCTGTTTGTACAGTGGCCAACCAGATGCCTTTGGAAAAGCCAAAAGCAGGACCTGAGGACAACTGAGCTCTCTCCACTTGTGATTCCCAACGACTGGCATTCAGAGACATGTCTCATGTGTTCCCAAGAGCCCCAGATGACATGCTAGTAATCAGCTCTGCTAGTAATCAGCTTCCCGCACTTTAAAAGTAATAATAATCCTGAATTCTCCACCAGCAGGAAGTGAGGAATATCCTCCAATTCAAAAAGTGTCTAAGTCTCCCAATTCAAAGGGTACGAATCTTGAAATCAGACAGCAGTCAAGTGGATTAAACTTATGCATGTGCTTTAGCCAGCTATATATGAAGAATCAATGTTGTAGCAGCTATATATAGAGCACCCAGTAGGATATTCTGTATTGGAGAGTGGACTGGGGCAGAGACATGTCTGCAGGACTCTTTGCTCCTCTATAGCTTCATCCATCCAAATATAGATTACATTTTTGTAACCTATCCTTAATGCCCCCATTGACTTCCTGTATCTTTTCCCTGTTGTTTGTTATTAAATCGTTTAAACGACGGCTGTGTAGATTGTAGACGTTTTGGATTTCTGCAACTGTTGCTGTTACTACTAACCAGTTATTTAGCTCCAGTGGAGTGCCAGGGGTGTTTGAGATGCAACAGTGACACGGTGCCTGCCCAGAAGGCTTCGAAAGAACTGTTGCCAGGTGCAGGAATCAAGCCATATGAAACACACCACTTCCCAATCTAGTGCTGAATACAATTTCCTGCCTTAAAATACTGTACTCCAAATCATCATGCTCATACTTAGCCACCAAAGGAGATGCATGCTGTAATGTATGCTGCATTACAATGCTTGTATAGGCTTTATGTTGCCCAGAGGCGAAGCCATTGCTCAGTGGTAGCTTGGTCCTGGGTATAAACCCTATCATCTGCAGGTAAGGCTGGAACCTTGGAGCCAAAGACGACTGAGTTTGATGAGCTATCCGACCACATCAACACCATAAATTTAATGCATTTTTAAAGCACATTCACAGGAAATAAACTACAGTTCCTGGGCTTTTTGGGGGGGGGAATTAATGTGCTTTAAATGTATGATAGAAGGCAGCTTTCTATGATACCATAATTACTTTTACATATATAGTGTGTGTCACTCTTTGGGGCCTGGAAGAGGAGGAAGGTGCACTAGAATGTTTTTAATGCCTCTGCTAAAAAATAAAATTTGGGTTGGGTTTGGGGGAAGAGAAATGAAGTTATTTCCTTGATGTGCTTTAATGGTTAGGACCCTAAGGGTAAACCAATATTGCAACGTTAATATGTGTTAATTTTAGCACAGTGAGTAGATCAGATAATATTTCTTTTTTGAGTTGTGATTGGCTCATATCCTTCGCTTTGGGGTTTAACAGGGAACACATTTTAATTTGGTATTTATAGCAATGCATCCTCTTCCCTTACTTCAAAGAGAAAGTAATAGAGGTGTAAAATCTGGTCCCATTAATGTAGTAGCTGGAGGGCTGGGGGGGGGGGGAGAATTAGACCTGGAAGTTGACTTAGCGATACTGTCGTATCATTGAGGGCTGCACTTTAATAACTTTTGAATGGTTCCATTTAGGAAACTGCAAGCCAAGTCACAAACTTACGAGGGTGGGTGTGGACAAGGATGTTAGCAGAACAAAGTCAGCTGAACAGACTTGTGCAATTGTATCTAAGAATAGATCTACCTGCGTCATGTAAAAAAAAAAAGTGGTGTGTATTTCTAGAACTCCTGTCTTGGTACAGAAATCAAAGTAAGGAAGTTTGGTCACCACCAAACACATGAAACCAAAAGAGTCAGGCAGATTCCAAGAAGCAGAGTCCCAACTGCTGGGAACTGAAGTCAGCGTCTTAGGTGGCATGGAGAGTACTGCCAGCCAGACCTACCCTACTGAAAACAGAGCCACTCCCTGCCACATTGCAAGGCAAATTATCAAGAGACGGTGCAGATCTGTAATCAGGGTATTTTGGGAAATGTTTTGAAGCAGAGATGGTGATATAAATGCTTGCACAAATTCTGAACGGCAAGCTCCAAATACACGATAAAGGGCCAGAAAGTTAAATATAGCAGATTGCGGTAACTTGGCCACAACACTAGCTTGCAAAAATATACACCAGAGACGTGCTTGATGCTCCTTTATGCGCATGGCATTACTTACAGGGATAGATGCATAGCACTTACTTTAAAGATCAGATGTGTGTGCAGTGCATCCGATTCCTGTCGATTTGTACTAGGTTGGCTGACAGGGATGACGGTATCATTAGGTAGCTCATTTTATATAGCTAGCTTCCTGAAATCAGCACGACATTCTCCAAGGGGAAATAAGACCCATGTTTTCAAAAGGAGGATCTTGTGTTTTTGGCTGGGTGCTCTATTGTTCAACTAGGAATGGAGGACACATGTACATACCCATTGTAGTTTTTCCATCAAAAGAGGTTGGCTAAGAATAAAGATTGGAGGACCTCTGCTGTGGCTAGTAAAACTACATTTGCCCCAGCACAGGAAGGGAATGAAGATGGGTGGGAAGACTGTTGGAGGAACAGAGTACTTGCTTAGTGCTTTTGAACATCTAAATTTAAAAGCACCATCTCTAGGAGATTACCTGACAACCAAACCTTCACACAAATCTGGGTCTTTAAAATTCTGTCCTAAATAAAGTGCCTAAACTGCTCCTGAGGCCCTGATGGTCCAAATGGTTAGCCTTGATAGGAAACCTTGCCCTAAGAAGAAATATTTTTTTTAGAGAGCCTTGGTCATCTAGTTCTTCTGACCTCAACAGGAACAGATGACGTGCTTTTCAAAATTTCTATCTGATGGTCGTTTTGTCTCCCTAACAGGACCCATTTTGCTGCTTGTTAAACCAGCATCCTTGTCAAAGACCTCGCTAACTCCAGCAATTATTGACAGAGTCTGAAATTCAGCCATGGGAGGGCGGTATTTAGCCACAGGAGTCCCTTTTCTTACCATGGGGTCTGAGGAGTGTATTGACTCCTTCACGTTTTGCCTCTATTCACTAAAGGCGCTTTCTAAAGTGAGCCAGGCAATGGACTTCATTATCTGAAGATCACTGATACTTGACTGTTGCGCCTCCCGTTGTCCCAGTGTCACAACAGCAGTTCTCCTCAGCATAATTTACTTTGATTTCCTAGGACACAATTCAGTCTTTGGCATCTCAGAAGCAATGGGTCCATTCTGTGAAGTCAGGATCTGTTCCCGAAAGTTCCCAAATCAGAAATGTTTATATATCTGGTCATATGTCTTGGCTTAGGAGCCAATGTGTGAGGGCCAATCTCAGTGTGGTGATCACAGATAACAACCTCTTTTTTTCAAGGCTGGCCCACTCACATATAAAGTTTGAATAGTAAAAGGAGCATGTGGGAGAGGGGCTGTGAATCTCCCCCCTTCTCTTGAACCTCATTTGATTGTGGTAAGTACTTATTTGGGCCCAAAACAAATGAAGGTTCTTGGAGCAAATGGTTCTTGTTAAAGGCTGCCTCACATTTTATATGTGAGTGGAGCTGGAATAATATGATGAACCATTCACTTCTGGTTTGAGCCTGAGACAGGATATTTGTGTGTTTATGTGTGGAAGAACGGGCTGATAAAGTAATTTTTAAAACCTAGCCCTTTCAGTTTATTTTCAGTTGGAAAGCACTCTTTGGGCTTCAAACCCTTCCTGTTAGCTCATTTCTTCCATTTCTTCTCTTCTTAATATTATTATTTTTGCTCTGCCTGTCTTTCTGATTAGTTTGAATATCTTGGCCTAACCACTTTTATGATTTGTTTTGATCTTTGTACTTCCCATTGAAAGGATGTGGTATGCCTCAAAATAGCAGATCAGTCAAAGACAATAATAGATGTTTGGTAGGACCAACAGTGGAGGTGTTTTTGGAAGGAGGAGGTAAGCTAATAATATTGAGGAAATGACAACAGGAAAAGCCAAGCCAGCTAGTCTTGTGTTCCTAAGGTGAAACTGTTTCACAGGGAAGTGTGACCCTTCCCATGTGGCTTTTCATAGACGTCAAAGCTGCTGAGAACATTTCAGTACCAAGGCATTTTAATGATCATCCCTTAGGGCCAGCAGCCCCATAATTCTCTTCTAGCAAGTGCACTGGAACATAATGTTCTTCTCAGTATACATGTGAGCAGAAGGGGGACAACCTTTGCCCTGTGGGAAAACATTGCTTTTTTTGGGATGCAACAATCCAGCTGGTCATGGGGAACAGTTTGAAAGACGCATGCCATATCCTATTTGCGTAACTGCAGTCCTTGCACCCCTTATTTGCTGTAGTAAACTCCAGGGCGCTGGTATGAACTGTGTGTGTGTCATCATCATGATGATATGTGCGTGCGCGCGCACACACACACACACACACATGAACACGCCTGCAACTCTAAATGCAGTTAGGAAGGACCTAGTAGATGCCAGTGAAAATATTGTGCAACTTTCTTTAGGTTAAGCCAGAGCAACCCTGACTGCAACCTTATTTCTAATGGTGATCACTGGAACTCTCACAAAGACAACATTAGCAGAGAAGCCATAAACAAACTCAGTAAGATCTTGGCTAATCCATCACAAAAGAAACTTCTTACTAAAAATTGATTGATATCTTGGTATTCTACTAACCTTTTAGAAACATAGCCAGTAGGAGTCAACTCCCTTAGCATGGCCAAGTGTTCTTTTATCAAATCCTTTTCAAAAACACATTTGCAGAGGCAGAAAATAATCAAATAAACACTGCTTCAGCTCTCAGGGACGGAAATACAGTGTATGGCACAGTTTTTGCTCCCTAAAATGCCTGTCTTTGAAAGCATCTTGGTTGTTCCCTTATGGAACATGGATGCACTATGTATACTGGAGTAATGAGGGCAAGGCTCAGCAGCAATCTGGCTCTGAGAGGCAGGCCCAGGGAAGGAGGCTGCTGAGGTTTTGGCAATAAAAGAAGCAACTTGTCAGCTGATGGGAAGTGGGGTGGTAAAAATAATGGCACAATAGCAGTCAGGGAATGAAGAGAGGCATTAAAAAAAACACAACTTCACACACCTCCAAACCAGGTGAGATAATAGTGCCAGGTCACACTGGAAAGTATGTACTGCTATTGCAATGAAAGCTCAAAAAAATACTATACACCAGCATTATTACTTTTTATGGAAATGAAGAATAATAGGGGAGCAGTTCAGGGAAAACATTGCCGGGGTTCCTTGAGTAAGTAAATGGCATCAAAAATGGAGAAAAGGGCTAGTGGTGAGATTCCTTAGCAGAGTTGGCTTCCATTCCTGTTCTCCTTGTCTAGAAACCATATGCTGTGGGAGAAGATGCTCCTTGTACCCCTTGACCTAAGAGAATTCACCATTTTTGCATGATAGAACATAATTTGAGAATCACGGCAACGCTTAATTTGTGGTATGGCTGAAAGTGTATTCATGTAAGTTATATGTGCCATATAGCACGGGTGTGTGTGTGTGTGTGTGTGTGTGTGTGTGTGTGTGTGTGTGTATAGTTATGTCATCTTGCATTGCATTCTGGGCAAGGATAAGCAGGGGCGGCCACTGAGACAAAACGGGAATTGGCACCCCCTGTCCCACCAGTGCCTCACCACTTCCGCTGCCCCCACATCCTGGCCTTCACTGAACTCACTGGGAATTTGGGTGCTCCTCAAGGTGTTGTTGCTCAGCTTCTTAATCCAGGGGAGGGAAAGACGAGTGACAGCACCATACGTTGGAATGCCTCCTCTCACCACTGCTGCTGGTAGCAGTGGGACAGGAAGGACACTGCCTCTAGCACTTCTGCCACTTGAGGTGGGCACCTCACTCAGAAGCAGTGGCACTAAGGCACTTCTGAGTCAACAGAAGTGGAACCAGCTACTGAGATCAACACAAATAACACTCCTAAATGACTCATTTGACCTCAATCGGTTTTCTTAAAAAAAACAAAACAACCCAGCAACCCTAGATCATTACTAATCTATTTCATTATTGTCTTCACTTGCTCAGGCTGATTCACACATGCCTGGTCACCACTGGGTGGCTCATCATTCTGTGGCTTATCATGTGATGACTTGCAGTTGATGGTGTGAGCTTCCTCCGTGGAAAAACACTGTGTTTGAGGCAATGCAAGGAAATATGAAGCCCCGTTCTCAAAGTTTTTTCTAGGATGGCTGAGTTGTAAATGCAAGTCGTCCTCCATTGTTTTGGTTTGATCACATGTGTGTGAACTCATGCAAAGTGCTCCTGGTTTGCCTTCTTTTTCTGCACATGGCTGCTAACGTTGAATGCCAGTTTGTCTGTAGTGCTAAAGAAAGCTGGTCTGGATGGGAGTTGGCTGCTGGATTGACATGCATCTCCACAGGGCTTATGCTGACCCCAGCCTGATCGTAAGTGACCGTTGGCACTGCAAGCAAGTTCTCAACATGGTGCACATACTGCATCACAAATCTTGGCAGTATGGAGCTTTACTGGCAGGTATGCAGGCTGAACCATTAAAGATGGGGATGCCCATCTATGTTTACTGAGATTGGAATAAAATGCATTTTACAAAGAAGATATTTGTTCCTCTTGTCTATTGAGAAAATGTACTTAGCAGCACCAATACATATTTTTCATCTGATTTTACGTACTTTGGGATATGTTCTGCACAACACTTTACCTTAAATTGCTGGAGTCCGATAATAAACGTTGGACTGATTTGTGTCTGTTTTACTTTTGACTATCAGCTCATTGCATGAGAAACTGTCTGCCAGATCTTTCCTAGAATACTTTTTGACACCCGTTGCTCTTGCTTTCTGGGAAGACAGACTCTGTTTTGCCTTCTTGAATCATCTCCCTTATATCAAACATGTACATTCCTTACATGGTAAGGAACTTCTCTCCTATATTGTCCAGAGCGGGCTGCATGGAATTGCATTCTTGTCCTAGATGCGGCGTGTGTTTATGCCAACGCCACTCAACAGGCAGAAGATTTACATGCTGGGTGGAAGAGTGTTGTCTGCAGCATCTTCGTCCCTTACTGGGAAATTAATCTCAAATGTCTTTTTGGGACTCTCAAAATGTAATCATTTCCAGGGAGAGAAAACACGAGATATTATAAAAAAGCTCTTGCTGTATGACTCAGGGACAAAAATTACAACACACCATGCAGTAAAGCTCCCATAACTAAGATTTTCCATTTTATAACTTGCCGAAAGCTAAGAGGTGAGCTATTAGCCTGAGCTATGGCAAGAGGACTAATTATGGTGGGAAGCTCTAGCAATGCAGCTGAATCACTAGATATGATACCGGAATGACATCATGAACCAAGCTGCATGGGGTTGCTAGGGGAGGCCTAGAGCCCCCAAACCTGGGTCTTTGGAACTGAGCCCCAAATCTTCTGCCCCCTTCCATCCCATTTCTTCCACTTACATTTTTAAAAACTTTGCTCAAAGGATAGCTGGACACACTGCCAAATGCAATGCTGATGAGTCCCTGTCCACTATCTTAATTTATAAGGAAGCATCTATACATATAAATTAGCATATAGAAATTTGTGTAATAATGGGCAGAGCATAGCTGTCAACTTACAGATTTGAAAATAAGGGACCAGGAGCCTTGAAAACAAGGGACCAGCAGCCAAAATAAGGGACCTGCAGCCTCACCTGTTCCAGGCACTCCAGTCTTCCTGCAGTCTGGTCAAACTCATGCTGGTAGCTTCGAGAACACTGTCCAACCAACTTTGTAACTAGAGGTTCAACTGAATAGAATCTGAATCACATGCACCACAAGGCCTATGCAGACTCAACTTAAGATGGCTCCCTGGCCTGGCTTTGCACTGCAAAGTTTGCAGCAGTACGTGCAACAAAATGGCGTCCAGCATTCAAAAACCTCCTCAGCTTGCATTAACTAGCCACACACAAGGCATTCAAGCTCCACCCCCCAGTCGTTCTTAGACTTCTTATTGGGTGAGCAACACAGCCAAACAACACAGTTGGAGCCTCCCTCCTCCCTGGCCGGCAGGGAGGGAGGGAGAGGAGCTGCTTCCTTTGAAATTTAAGGGACATCATTTAAGGGACATCCATCAATAAGGGACAGCAGCGGGACATGGCGCTGGAATAAGGGACTGTCCCTTCAAATAAGGGACACTTGACAGCTATGGGGCAGAGTGGCCATTTTTTTACAGAGGCTTTTTTTTAAAACAGAGGATAGTTCTCTATCTGAAAATGTCCTCTATTTGAGGCCTATCCCAACTGAGCTTTAAAGGCAAAGAACCAGAAGAAAAGAAAGCAGGGGTCTCCTCAGTTCATTGATGAGATGCCACAACAATTGGCAGCAACTTATCAACAGATCAGACTGAACAGGAACATGAGACATTTATATCATAGTAATTATAGTAAGTATCTCTAAATCTGTGTCTGTACATATAAATGATCATATGCAAATTTCCACCCTTTTTTTTGAGTGATGCAAATCTTTTTTGAGGGCAATGAACAACTAATCATAACTCACTATAATCTTGGTCCCAGTTAGCAGTCCCATGTTCATATTCTGCACCAGCTGGAATTTGCAGGCCATCGTCAAAAGCATCCCCCACATACAAGACTTTGCAATAATCCAGGTGGGAGGTCATCTAGGCCCTTTCTGCAGCTAGGCACTGGTTCAGCACCCTGAGCACTACTCTTGAGAGAAGGAGAAATGGAGTTTCCTTTATGTTAAACAGCATGGAACGTATAATGGAACCTTAATGGTTCCCAGAGTGGAAATTCTACGGGATGAAGCCGAATTTCTCCAGCATCAGCTTCTGAGACCAACCATCCAGGTATAAGTGGAACTGCTGCAATGCAGTACCACCAAACCCCGAATTGGACAGCCACTGCAGAAGGATACCATGGTTGATGGTACTGAAATCTGTTGAGATCAATGAGAACTAACAGAGGTCACCTACAGGGTGACCAAGATGGTTTTAAGGTGCTGAAGCCAGGTCTGAACCCCAGTTGAAATGGCTCCAGAAAATCATCAATTAACCATAAATAACATGCTGGTGGTTTGGTTTTTATTTTTTTAAAGCCCACTGTTGTCAAACTCAGGAATGCTGAACATGTTGACCACACATAAGCTTCAATGCTAACTCACAGCTGAAATGCCTGTTCTCTCTGTACAGCTACTTATTCTGGGCTCCCCTTGGCATTCCTCAGAAATGCTCTCAGAGTTCCCAACTTTATTCTCTGCTTCATATGTCAAAGTCAGGTCCAGGTCGCTCCCCAGTCATTTGGCATCACTGTATCATTCTTTCCCTTTTAGCAAAAATAAATATCAACCTCTGTCATCCAAGCTGCAGCTGAACGGAGTTTTACTGGGAAGTTTATAGCCAAGGTTAACTTGTTTAAAAGGCCTAAATCCCAGAGAGAAAGTCATGTCTGCCTTTGTGAGCCTCACAAGCAAAGAGTTCTCATGAGGATGCTCTGGACCAAATTTCCAGAGAAGCCAGACTGCTGCTGGTGGTGGTACTGCTGAATAAGCTAAGGGAATGAGTGAAAGCGATTGAGAGTGGCATAAGATACTGATCGGCTGGTGCTAAAAGCCAGGTCATTCTCATACTATTCACTAGGAAGCAATAAAGGGAAAGAAATGAAATGCCACAAAAAGGATTGGGCAAAACGGAGGCATTTATTTCATTGGAAAAGAGGGTCTCACTGCTAAGGGTGGGAGAGAAATTCTTTTCAGTTCTTATTTAAAAGCAAATCTATCTAATTTGCACGTACCAAAAATATGCAAACCAAACACAACCATCCTTTTTCTTTTTTCTTTTTGTAAACAATTTTTATCACATCCCCCCCCCCAATAGGTACCAAACAAGGAGCACAAGGACAAAGCCAAAAAGGGGAAACATAAAAGAGGTGGAGAACCAAATTTTGTCTTAGGCATGTATGCGATATGAACACAGCAATAGATGAGTAGAATAGTTCTCTTATGTAAGGAAGACAGCAAGGTTAACATCAGAAAAAATAAAAACTATCAAAATTATGTATGATATTCATGCAAATTGCCAAATATGCCAAGCTTGTGATTATTGTTGTCTGGAAATGTATTATTACTGTGTATGGAATAAAATAATGCCAAACCATATTAAAAGGGTCTGGAGATTCTAGTCCTCCTCAAAATTTTAAATGATCTTCAGTGCTTGGCATCACTGCTTCTTGTGTCCCCCCTGCTCCTGGCCAGCTAATAGAAGCTGGGCAAATTGTGCGGAACAAGCCATTGTGTGCAGCTTTGCTTAATTTGTAAGATGCCTCCAGGTTGCAGAGTGTCACTGTTCTTGGCACAGAATCCAAATTTCCTTGGCACAGCACACACATACAGCACCGGTTGTGTCCTTAGAGGCGTCATATCCGGCACCATCCATGAGGTTACAAGTGCTAATTGTAACATTAGCATCTTTGAGTAGTTTGTATACTCACTAGAAGCCAATTATGTGTCCTTCCACACTGGCAGCAGCTAAGCAGACCTAAGATCTGCTGGTTGTTGAAAACAAACTGGGCCGCTTCTGCTACGCATGATAAAAAGCAACCAACAGACAGAGCCTTGCCTACTCAGAAGTAAGTCCCAGTGAGCCCAGTGGGATTTACTCTAAAGGAGGTGTGTATAGGATTGAAGCCGAGGGGTTTAAAGTTGGCAGATTCAAAGCTAATCCAAGAGGGAGAACAAGATGTGGCTCACTGTTCCATAGCTGACATTTCTGGAATGGTGACAATAAGATTGCAGGACTTAGCAAATGAAAGTATTCTCGAGGTCGGTACGTACACATGGGCATTCTGCTTGTGTGTTCGCTTGTATACTTGGTCTGCAGATTCTTACTCAGCTTTCTTTAAATGAACATTTCGAGTCTTCATGTTTGTGTGTTAGAAAATGGGAGATGCACAAAACAAAGAAGAACTATGGCTCTAATGTGATGTCTGATGCAATCATTTCCAGGTCCATCTTAGAATCCTGGCAGGTGAGTTTCAGCAATACCAAGCTCTCTTCCCTTCTGTGACTGGAAATAACACCCCAGAAACTTTCTAGAGCTCGAGACAGGGAACGGGCACTCCTGGTGCTCCCTTCTGGCAAGGAGGTGTGGTCTTGTTGTGACTGCTTGGAGGGGTGGGATACGCTCCTTCTGGCTTAGTGATCTTCTGGTCATCACACTAGCAACACCATGACTTCTCTAGGCTCTATAGTTTTGGGAAATTTCCTTTTCCATTCAATTTCTTTTATGGCAGGTTTTCTTCCTGCCAGTGTGGTATAGTGGTTAAGAGTGATAGACTCGTAATCTGGTGAACCGGGTTCGCGTCTCTGCTCCTCCACATGCAGCTGCTGGGTGACCTTGGGCCAGTCACACTTCTCTGAAGTCTCTCAGCCCCACTCACCTCACAGAGTGTTTGTTGTGGAGGAGGAAGGGAAAGGAGAATGTTAGCCGCTTTGAGACTCCCTAGGGTAGTGATAAAGCGGGATATCAAATCCAAACTCCTCCTCCTCCTCCTCCTCCTCCTCCTCCTCCTCCTCCTCCTCCTCCTCTTCTTCTTCTCTCCTTACCTTGGCACATCTTGCAGTATCTAATGCCACAGTTTGTTTGTTTGTTTGTTTGTTTGTTTCTTACATTTATATATGACCTTTCCCTTCAAGGAACTCAGGGTGGCATACATGGTCAGCCAGATGGCTGAGTGATGATTCGTAACAATAACATCACACTGGCTCTCAATACTGAAGTGTAGGTGGGTTCCCACAAGGCAAGACACAGTGATAACAGCAAGAACCTTGATTGAACTAACGGAACTGGACAACGGGGCAAAGCAACTGCTTATATACATTTCTGAAGGCCTGGACCACTCCCACTTCCAACGTGATTGGCTGTCTAAACTTCCAAGCTGCGAATCATGACTCAGAGTTTAAGGGCCAATGGCAGAGGTCCAAATCTTGAAATGTTCTGTGATTGGATATCATGTATCGAATCAGAACACGACTTTAGTCCAGACTCAAGCTCAGGCAAACACAGAGCACTGAAGGCATCACAAATACCATGTGTGTATGTGTGTTTGTGCATGCTAAAATTCAATAACTGTTTATGCTCAAGACTTCCCTTTCATGCTTCTAAAGAGGCTCACTGGAGATGGCTTTCTTCCTGTCTTTGCGCATAAACAAAGGCACAGAGCCTGGGACAGCCTCTTGGTGTGTCCTTTTATAGATACGGTTCTGCCTAAGGCATAGCATGCCATCAGCACCAGCCATGCTGAAGCAAGTTTGCAGCAATGCAGCGAATCAGAAGTGATACACGTTTATTAGCAGGAATACTTATGACACTGCTGAGAAACTCTCCTGCTTCAACTAAGTACCCAATTATTTTAGATTTATTGCCAAAACAGCCATTGTATTAAAAGCCCTTATTTATGTAGGTTTTGTACCCTCTGCCTCATGGGCACAGCAGTTCTAAATCTGCTCACTTATTTTCACCATGGGTTGTATATCCAAGGGGAAAACCCTGCCCTGCTCTACGGACGGTGCCACACTCTTAGCAAACTGACGTTTATTAACTAATACAAAGTTGCAAATGATGTACAAACACAGCTAAACAAAAGGCTCCAGTGTTGAGCCTAAATCAAGGCCCTAAATCATGTGCCATGGTGTGACAAACCGCACAGCCCTTGCCAGTACTTTTAAAATGGGCCTTTCTTGCCAGGCTGAGAATCCATAGAGCTCAGCCAAAGAAAACAGTGAGTGGGAGCCAGGGCTCTCCCAAGCCCTGGCATCAGCTCAACAATAGTAGCTTTGGCCGCGATCCACGGAATTGAGCACATGCTCCATAAGGTCACTTCAGAACACCATAATTACTTGATATTTACTTCAGTGGGTTTTGCAGACAAAAATAATAAGGGACAGCGGCACAGTTCAGGGACCAGATGACAATCCCAGGACCCTTTGCCATCTCTCTCCCTGGGGACAGGAGCCAGCCCATTGCAAGCAGGCCAGAGGGGAAGCGAACACTTGAGGCCTTGTCTGAGGCAAGGCAATTTCAGAAAGGGCCTTCCCAGAAGATAAGGTTAATGCACAACAAATATTTAGTTGAGGCTCTTATTCACCGTATTGGTCAAGATATCACCCCTCGAAGCCAGCGCTTCTGTTCTGAACATGTTGCATTTTGCCTGGTGACTTGATGCCAGCTGGACTTGACAAGAGGGTTATCTTGACTTTATTTTGAGAGTAGTCCTCTCCAACTCCCCCTACTAGTGTTCAGGGTTTTTTTTTTTAATACTTTGTGTGTGTGTGTGTGTGTGTGTGTGTGTGTGTGTGTGTGAACTACCAGAGTGCAAATTGTCCCACCTTTTAAAAAACAGGAAGAAGTAATTGTTCTCCTTCTGCATTTCTTCCCACCTCACAAGAAAGGCGATCTGATGTTCCTCTGTCTCCTACCTGGCTACTTGATATCACAATTGCCTACAAAATGTGGCTTACGGGAGCAGCAGGACAGAGCTAACATATAGCAGGTTGGTGGCTTTGGGATGCTAAGAAGTTAAAGTAAACCGGTGGCAGCTGATAGTAGGCTATACCCACACGGATATCTGTATTAGCTTTTAGGAGCTAGGAGCTGCCATAAGTTGTCTTTCTCAGGTGGTACTACAAAATCCTGCACTGAGGTAGCTGTGGCTTCTCAGTGGTCTGTGCCCACCATTCTGGCCCTCCCGTCCTCTGCCATACATACCTCCTGTGACCATGTTGCTTTTTAATTATGCCACTGATTTTGAACTTCCTCATAAGGATCACTGAGTGACTGCTTGCTTTCCAGCTTACAGAATCATAAATACTTAAGTGTGGAGAGTATCTTAACCCAACAAGATTATTTTGATTGCTGTGTGGATTTATTTATAATTTACTAACAGCTATGCAAATTTAATTAATTAATCACAAACATCTATTCCAGCAGTCTTCACCAAATTAAGGTCCATTGTATCCGAAACGTTGCAGTGGACCAACCCAGACAGAGAAAGTGCATGGTCTACAATCAAACCACATTATAATGTGCCATAAGCACAGCCTAGGAAGGACCACAGCACAATGCCTGAGAAGCACAGGTGTAAATTTGGCTACTTTCTCTCACACACTGTTGGTGAGGAGCAGGCATTGCTGGAGAGGTCAAATAACTGTGAGAGCTATGAAAACCCAGATTAACCTCCCTAAATATGTGGATCATATAACTCATATTGTCGGGTTTCCCCCTCTCTGAAAACACAAAGTGTCATATTTTCTTGGCAATGTTTTAAGCCAGAGCTACATATGTGAGAATGCTCACATATAGACATGGCAGGCTCAAACATATGGTCGCTGTGGATGAGATTTCAAAATCCCCAGGATCTCAGTGTTGTAATTCAAATCCATTTGTCTTGGGGATCAGTCTAATTTTGGAGGCTCTCCAGGGCAGCATTCGAACTTGCAGGTGTCAGGAAGACCGCTCCTACTTCTGTCTGAGTTGGGTCAGGCTCCGTGAACCAAGTAGCCTTTTCTTCTTTAGGTTCACTAAAACAATACCTTCCACTTGCATCAAAGTGCATCTTGCACTATTATATGAGGGTGGCACAGGTGTGGCAAGGAATTCAGAGATGCTGGTGCCTCATACCTTTTTGTTCCTTCTTTGGGTAACTAGGCATGATTCAACATTTCATTGCACAGCACATTCCCCTCATTCTGACACTGGTGTTGTGAGAGGGAGTGGGGGAAATACAGCACAATGGTGAGGCATCCTGTCTTATATTAAATACTCTTTCCTCAATTATTATTAAACCTGGCCTTCTCCAAAATACTCTTAAGTACTTCCACCCCAGTATTAAATTACTATCCATTCACCGGTGAGTGCACAAAGATTGTTGCATGCAGTTGACATGCACGTATATAGTCTGCTGCCGCATGTGAGGACCTGTGGATTAGGCTACTAATCCCAACTCTGGCACTAGAAGAGGGATAGAATGTGATCCATTTGGCGCCCACTCCTAGAACCATAAACATGTAAACAATGTGAGAAGAAAGCAGCAGCTCTTTCCGAGTTCCTTTCTGTCCAAATCCCCGATGCAAGAAAGCTGCAGATACATGCACAAAACCAGTGTGGATCAGTGAGGATCCACTGCCAGGGAGCTATCAATGCTCCCAAAGTGGTAGAAAAGAAGGAAGCAAAAAAAGAAAAGAAATCACCTGTTACCTTCTCATTGTGACTTACAAAACAAGCGGGAGAGGAATAGGAGGAGCTTAAGGTGATTTCCCCAAGAGCACAACACAAATTCCCATCAACTATGCTCATGTTTGTGGATTTTGCCTATCAGTTGTGGCCATTCAAAGAGGAATGGAGAAACTGTGGTTCTCTGGATGCTGTTAGGCTCTAATTCCCATCAGCCCCAGCCAGCATGGCCGGTGGTCAGGGATGATGGGAGTTGTAGCCCAACAACATCCGGAGGACCACATGTTTCCTACCCCAGTATGAGGGCATACAAACTTTAGAAAGCTTCTTTTGAACAACAGCTGCAAGCTGATACTGCCTGTGCCTGCTCCTTCTTTAGACTTTCAAGAATAAAAACAGCCACAATACTTAGGTTAGATTGACATTAGTTGGTCCGCATGTGCTTATATTTACAAGAACTGGCTGCCCCAGAGCACAGATTTCTCGGCAAAACGATGTCACATCTTAATTTTCCATTCCATGCATTCCACAGAGTCTGCAATGCAGTAGAACTAATGGAGAGAGAAGTGCATGAAGCCAGTAATTGAATCCATTCTGCACCAGGCACAGCACACCTGGTCTGGGAACTCAGTAGCTAAAAATGCATTTCATCTGCAGAATCTAGGCCAAACCAATATTAGTGTGAATCAGTAATTAACTTAATTAATAATTGTCTTTGTTTTTTTGTTTTTCACACAACTGGCCTGTAGTCCATGTGTTGAATCTCATTTTTCTTTCCCCTCAAAAAGTCTGACATCCTTATAATCAGTGTGGTGATTTTTTTTGGTAAAGTTATAAGACTCTGCAGATCTCTACCATCATAGAGCCCTCCTGTAACCTGTTTTTCTTTTAAAAGGTTCAAAGGATATGAAAACTTGAAGTAACCACCTATCTCACAACTTCTCTAGACTGCAAAAGACACCCTGGAAAATACCTATTGCATTGTATTGCATTTTTATGAATTTGTGAATCGCTTGTCACATAAGTTCATTTAGAATCATACAGTAAAACAATTAAAGGAGGGTATGGAGCGATGTGACCCCCGAGCCAAGGATATAAGCAACTATATAGCCTTTAGAAGAGATCTGAAAGCAGCCCTATATAGGGAAGTTTTTAAATGTTTAATTTTTTTATTATGTTTTTCTATATGTTGGAATCCGCCCAGAGTGGCTGAAACAACCCAGAAAGATGGGTGGGGTATAAAAATAAAAATGGTTGTTGTTATTGAATAGGACATTCCTATTATCATTGGAGAAATGTTGGAGGGTATGCATCAATCATTCGTTCATCCCAAGCTTTCAGAGCATATTATCCATAACTTCAAAAAAGAAGCGTCTTTGTTGCACTACAGCAGCAGAGTGCTTGAATCCACATTTTATTTTTCCAATATGCCCTTGAAACCCTTCTTGCAAAATAATGATAGCCTGCTGGTGAGGTTTCTTTAGGCATCTATTCCTGCAAAACCAGGCTAAATGCTGCTAAGTGCCTATAAATGGTTAATGAAATTCCTCTGCCGTATGATTCCCACATGTGGCTGTTGCATCCCTTCTCTCCAGATGTGATGAGTGATAGGGAAGCATGCAGTGGGAAACTAAGCAAAAGATCCAGATGAGGGAGATAAGAGGTAGCATGAAATTGACCTCTGCTGCCCCGAGAGTGCAAGAGGAGATGTGAGCAGGTGGCTTTCGCGGAGGAGAATGGCTTGCATTGAACACCAGAAAGCTAAAGCCTGCCTGAGCCTCAGAGGAGAGCATTTAACTCCGTGGAGCCTCTTGTAAACCTGGTTCCTGGCTTCAGACTACAGTTCAAGTATCCTTTTGGAATATTTGCACATCTGCAAATAATGAATGTTAGCAATCACATATTCTCTCTCTCTCTCTCTCTCTCTCTCTCTCTCTCTCTCTCTCTCACACACACACACACACACACACACACACACACACACACACGGAAAATAGCACTTTTAGCAGGGTTGGCACAAAGCAAAACCCAACAGAGCTTAGTCTAGAACACAAGATTACCGCAGTGCAGTGATTACTTCTAATTAACTTTTTTGGAATTTCCAAAAATGATTTGAACACACACACACCCCGCCCCGTATGTAGCCTTTACCGCAGCAAAGATCCCAGTGAAACAACTCTTTAGTGTGCAGAGAGCAAAATCCAAATACAGTGGTACCTCGGATTAAGCACTTAATTCTTTCCGGAGGTCTGTTCTTATCCTGAAACTGTTCTTAACCTGAAGCACCACTTTAGCTAATGGGGCCTCCTGCTGCTGCCATGCCACCGGAGCAAGATTTCTGTTCTTATCCTGAAGCAAAGTTCTTAACCTGAAGCACTATTTCTGGGTTAGTGGAATCTGTAACCTGAAGCGTATGTAACCTGAAGCGTATGTAACCTAAGGTACCACTGTAAATAGTCCAGATCTTCAAAGGCGCTGTGCCAATTAAGACCAAAAGAACCCAGCTTTCATTTGAGCAGATATCAGATTTTGCACGCACTTGCTGCTTCCGACCATTTAGTTCTGTGGTCAGAAAACTCAGTGTGCTGTGTTAATGCTGTTTAAAAAATGAATTTGGTCTTGAGACAGGGACCAAGTACATTCATTCATTCATTCATTCATTCATTCATTCATTGACAACTTCTAGATGAGAAGTGCTCTATGTGGGGCTGCCTTTGAAGATGCTGCAAAAACCTATGCAGGAGCAGAAGGTGGTGGTATGACTATATTTGTGAGCTAATATATGCCATCTGTTTGGAAGCACTAAGATTGGTTATTGGTCTTTTTCAACCCAACTCAGAGTTCTGGTTCTTACCTTCAAGGTCCTAAACAGCCAGTGCCACCACCTGAAGGAGCACTTAAGATCTTCTGAGGAGGCTCTGCTCTGGATTCTATCTTGTGGGGGGAGGGGCTTGATTAGCCTTCAAAATTATAAAACACCCTCCCGCTGGAAGCCTGAGCAACATCCTTCATGCTGGCTTTCCATGGACAAGTTGACCTTTGAAAACTGATCAGTGATCTGCCCTGTTTTGCTGTGTTTATTGCTGTGCTGTTGCTTTCCCTTTGTGTAATATTGTTATTGTGATTTTCCTTGTTATAAAAGGAAAGTTTGTCCAACATTAGTATAGATATATTTAAAGAAACAGAATCTCTGTGCATAGGAAGAGTGGCAAACCATTATTTGCTAGCTTCTCATGCCAGGATAGTACTTCCCAAACTATAAAGATGCGTGGTGCTTTGTTATATGGCGCTAGATTAGTTTGCACATGTGTGTGTGTGGGGGGGGGGCAAATCTGAAAAAGTCCATTCCTCCCAGTTTCTAATTTTTCCAGTTTTAAGTTCAGCTTTCCAGACTTCCATATTAGTGTGTGAATGTTTCTTTTAAAAAGACCTCCTGAAAATTCACCAGCATTTCAATGCCAATTTATTCTAATAAGACACATTTTTACAAAGCAATTTCCCCAAATTTGATGCTTTTTTGTATGTTATTTTCAGTAATATAGGCTTCATATGCACACTCTACCCCAGTACATGCATTTTTGTACACATTATTTGGATGAGGAACTGAGCTGCAAAATTCAGAGATGCGCAAATTTTGAAGGATGGCTGGTTTTAGCTGGCGTATTGTTGTGGAAAGTGTGTTATTTGAGAAGTTTGCCTTTAAATGCAAACGGAATTAATTTTTTTCCTCCCTCCCTCCTAGTACGTGTGTAAACAACATGCATGCAATGATCGTGCAGCAGCCCAGGAACCCTTTGTCCAATCTTATCCTGATAATGAGGGTTGAGGTTGTGCTTTGTTGCTTCCAAATATGACTTTTTCCAGCCTAGTATCACTAGTAACCTCTTGCTGATGTGCCTTGTGGCATTTAAATTCATCCACCCATGTATGGCTTTCACACCCGTACACAGTGGAGAGTGATTTATGGGAGTAAGCAGTGGAGCCCGAAGGCCAAATTACCTTTTGCATATTTTGCTTCCCTTAATTTACCCACCCCAGGATCTGTTTGCACAATCCATTTAATCCCCACCACTGTGGCGCAACCTTGTTTTGGTGCAACGGGTTCATGCACAGAGACATGCCAAGGCTTAATCAACAATCAGAGATGTAAAGGAACATTCAAAGTGCTATTTGGCGCCATTATTGCTGCTGCTCCAGCAATGTCCTTTTGCTCCCAGAGTACAACCTTATATTATGCAAGTTTTGTTTTTGTGTTCAGTGAAGAGTGTAATTGTCCCTTGTTTGACATGGAGTACCAGGAATGTTCAAAGACCAAGTGGAGGCACAGGGAGGGAGAACCACCCTAAAATGAGCAGGTAAGTGGCCTGTTTAGACAAGGTTCATGCTGATGTTAGTTTCTGTTTATATTGTGTAACCACTTCTAATATACACCATTCCAAGTCCTTGTTTCTCCTATGAAGATGGCCAAGAAGATGACTAGGGTCTCTTAATAAACATTTAGGATTTGTTTCCATTTCTAGTACTCTGTGACTATGGAGATAATATTGTTATGCACAGCCACGCTATTTTCCTAGAAAAAGAGGTACCAGAACTCACCATGAACACCCTCATTCTCTTAGAACAGCAATGGTGCCCACCTGAGAGGTGCTGGAACTGAGTTCCAGTGAGTTCCAGTGGAAAAACCCCCTGTGTACAGCCCAATCTCTGTGTGGTGAGAAACTTTAGGGGCGCCAGCACATAGCTTGGTTTCAGTTTCCTTGGAATATAGGACACTGGAGACTTTATCATGTATGAGTTTATATGCACATACAGTGGAACCGTGGTTCTCGAACTTAATTTGTTCTGGGAGTCCGTTCGATTCCTAAAACATTTGAAAACCAAGGTGCGGCTTCCGATTGGCTGCAGGAGCTTCCTACACTCAAGAGAAAGCTGCATCAGACGTTCGGCTTCCCCAAAATGTTCAAAAACTGGAACACTTACTTCCGGGTTTACAACGTTTGGGAGTCGATTTGTTCGTCAACTAAGCAGTTTGAGAACCAAGGTTCCACTGTATATACAACCTGAGCAGAAGATGGAAAGGGTCACATGAACACATGAACTCTACAACAGAACTTGCTTCTAGAAGTTGCTTTCCTATTGGGTTTCTTGTGGGGTCTCCAAAGTCATAGCTTTGGTTTCAGCACAGAACACAAGTCAAAGGCTTGACTACACTGGAGCAAAAGGTGGATTCGCACCTGCCTGCCTTTGTCACTGGAGCACAAAACAACTAGCAAAATATTATGCTGCAGGTTAAAGTGATTTGAACGTCAAACTGTAAAAAGTAAACTACATATTACTCAAATCACCATTCTCCAGGTCTCTTTCTCATCACCTCCCCCTTCCCCCCCCAATAACCATGGAAGCTGCAATCTGAAGCGGAAGATCAGTACAGAAAAGACAGCTAGCTTATAAAAAGTGGAAGGGGGGAAACAACAGAGATAAAGGAGTTTTGGATTTGATATCCCGCCTTTCACTCCCTTTAAGGAGTCTCAAAGCGGCTAACATTCTCCTTTCCCTTCCTCCTCCACAACTAACACTCTGTGAGGTGTGTGGGGCTGAGAGACTTCAGAGAAGTGTGACTAGCCCAAGGTCACCCAGCAGCTGCATGTGGAGGAGCAGAGACACGAACCCGGTTCACCAGATTACGAGTCCACAACTCTTAACCACTACACCACACTAGCACACTGGAGACATAACTGAGCATCATATGTTAAACTTTGGTGCATAAATCTGTATACACTTACTTGGGAGTCAGCCTCATTGAACTGAGTGGAACGTAGTTCTAAAGTAAATAAGCTTAGGACTGGGCTGTGATTTATTCAAAGGAAGTGCAGTGTTCTTAGGTCTTTTCTAAAGAGGCAACTTTCTCAAATCCATTTTTAGATATGGAGCATTATCACTTAACAAGCAAGGTTGCTTATTTGTGGAAGTGATGCTGATATGTTTGTCAGCACAGTGTGCTGGAGAGAGCAGATGGGGGAAACTCAGCGAGTGTTGGTCAGATAGAACTGGGTGTTAGGAGTTGCTTAAATTTAAGCATTTTTTTTCTTAGAATCATAGAATTGTATTATTTTGTCAGTGAGAGTCAGTGAATACATTCATCTCCAGGGATCTGATTTTTCCATTCCCTGTGCTTAAACCTCCCTTGCAAGGACGTATGGCAAAAGTATCCCGTGTAGTTCCAGCTGATTTTTTATTTTATTTTTTTACTTAGGGAATATTATTGCAAAGGAAAACAAGCTGGACCACGATACAACTGCCATGACTGTCCATGTTGCCATCTGAGAGGTACCTGTCTGCTGACAGTTTCCAGGCAGCCTCAGTACTTCCAAAATTGTAACGACTGGCTGCTACTTAAACTGTGAAACTCTTTATTAAATGTTCAGAGTCTTTCGAAATTAGTTAGGGATTTATGGGACTCAGATCATGTCGCCTGTTTATTTGCACACCTCAAGGGTGGCCACAGAGTTTGGCAGCAAAAGCCCCATTTGCTTACTTCTTCAGCAAGCAGGTGACGCTAATAGAAAGAAAGAAACCTCAGGTTCCAGTGTGCTAGAGCCTCTTTACTTGGGTTTTGGCTGGCACAAGGCACTGTGTGCCAGAATCGGGATAGCTACTTTGGGCCGTCTTTCTGCATTACAAATGCTTTGAGTGAGAGGTGTGATGTTGATGTTTCTCTGGCACCTTCATCTTAAAAATTTGACACTGTCATCCTACCCAATGAGAAGCTCGCTGGCAGATGATCATGTGTGGCGGCCCAACTATCTGAATGTTGGAGAGTAGTCATATCAGTGTTCTTCTTTTTCTTAAAATTGCAGGTACATAGAGTCCTGTTGATGTCTAAACTAAACACAAGCATCACACACACACCAAACAATGGAGCAAGTGGGACCATCTGAGCTTAAAATTGTGATTATTTGTGCAGGCCCATAAGCAAGAGAGGCCAAGCTTGAAAAAGGGAGTGCTGTCTGAGGGAATATCAGTGAATTTCCTAGTGATGCAGTGAGGACCTCTCATTAAGTGGGACCTGCAACAAAACACTGCACTGCGGAGAGTGCTCCTGTTCCCATTCAGCCTTCCAGCCAACTCCCTGTGATCTCCCAATACTCCATTCTCTTTCCTCCATTTTCCTTTCTTTTCCAACTGGTAGTCAGCACTCTGAACAGGATCAGTCTGTACATTGTTGTTTTTGGGGTGTTTTGTTCCCCTTAGGTTTCTTTTTTGAAACATGATCTGCCGCCCCCCTGAAAAATTTCCTTCTTGTCCTTTGTCTTCCCTCATGTCACCCTTATTTTATCTCCATTTTTTTGGGGGGGGGCTTTCTCCCTCCTCTTCCCTCAGCGAGTACTTTCCCCCTCTTTCCCCCTCCACAGGCCAGATGCACTCACTTGTTTGGAGTGAGTGGAGCAGCTTCGCATTTCCAGATTCAATCTTTGCTTTGGTTCCTTCCTTCTGCACAACACAAATGCAAGGAATTTCCATTTTCTGGTTTTTGGTGTGTGTGTACTCCCTTCCTTCCACAACTGCTGGTGTGGGTAGACCAGTCATGCCAGAGGCTATGAAGGAGGCTGCCCTCTAACACCAAATGGGAGTGCTTTCTGGGGAGATAGTTACAATGGGAAGCAAAGATAATATCCAGCTTACCTGTCCCTCCCTAGAGACCAAAGTAATTCATTTTTCTCTGCCAAATTCCACTCTCTCTCTCACACACACGGTATGAACTAAGTAACCAGGTATGTGAGAGCTTAGAATAACCCAATAATTTTGGCACAAATCCATGCAAAACCCTAACGATGGCATTTATTAATAAATAAAAGAAAAGATGAGGACAAATGGAAGAGGGAGAACGTTGCTTTGAGAAAATAACAAAAGATCACCTTTTAGGTCAACTCTATCTAGTCATAGCTACTTGCAAACAGGCCTCTGGTCTCCTCACATGTGTAGATGGCGAGTTGAGGGACTGAGATACAGAAAGACTGTGAACCACAATCCACTTTAAAGAGTTTTAGACTCAGGTCTTGACTTACAGCTGGCATTATCCAGCCAATCGCAAGGCAGTCATGTAGCCAGGAAAATGCCTAGGTGCTTGGGGCTGAAACACCCAGGGTGACATTAGGCCAGAGAGGACCCATCTAGGTGAGGAACAGTCACCTTTCCTCAGTTCCTGGATGTGGCTCCTCCATTTATAGTAGATGGAGGACTGGGGAGATTGAGTAATTTTAGAGGGACAGGTTGGGGAGAGCAGAACAGAGCCATATATATTTAATTTATTTCAGTGTTTATAAACAACACGTTCATAGGAAATATAGCAAGGCAGCACACAACATAAAAACATAATGCAATAATGACTGGTTAAAAAAAACTTCAGTAACATGTCAATAAAAACTGGTTGTTAAAAATGTCAAAATCAAAATTTCTGTCTGAACAGTATGTTTTTAAAAATATGTCTAAAAGAAAGCAAGGATGACTCCTGCTGGACATCTATTGGCAGGGAGTTCCACAGGGCAGGACCTGCCACATTAAAGACATGGACCCCGACTAAGCCTCAGGGGACCACTAAAAGTGCCTCACCAGGGACTGATGTGGAGAATAAGGAATCCCGCAGCCCTTATGTGCCCCAGTTGTTTAGGGTTTTGTGAGTTAACCCAAGGATCTTGAACCTGTTTTACTAGCAAATTAGCACCTAATTATCAATTTTATCCCCATAGGAATTGTTTTCTCAATATTTCTTTTTTCTATTTCTGTAAACCTTGAGGTTCTGTGAACATTATGTCACATCACTTGTTTTCCTGGGTGGTGCCATTTTGGTTTTGTAATGATTGGTGTGTGTGTGTGTGTGTGTGTGTGTGTGTGCATGAAGTATACTCTCTTAGCATCTCTCTGACTATCTACTTCTTAGAGTGCTGTAAAACTAGAAGTGAACTCTGTGTTCACAGAGCATTGATTTCTCCCATTCCCAGAAGGCTGATCCTGGCCCTTTGTCTGTATGGGTTTCTTCCTTCTGTTGACAGAAGTTTTTGCATGTCAGCCACACTCCCACACTGTACTTTGAAAGTATTTATAATAATCTCAAAGAGGAAACTACAATTTGGCATTCCCAATGCACTGAGGCAGAGCAAGTTCACAGACCCATGCAATGCTCCTCTTCTGCTTTGTAGTTCATTGGATGTTCACGAAGGGCTTGTCCACACTTTCACCTGACCTGTAACTTGATTGTAGCATGTAATGACTAATTCTCCCGTATCCAAGTGCTTTTCTTGTTGTTCCAATCTTACCTGCTGAATGGGAATTTATCAGATGCGTAGAAAATCCAAATGGGTATTTTGCTTCCCAAGCTTCAATTCCACGGGCAAGATCAGATTTTTGCAAGGTGCAGCTGTGGAACAATGAGAAAGGGAGAATTAATTGGTACACAATATGATAAAAATACAGGTCAAAGGAAATTGTGGATGATCCATCAAGGTGTTGTGTGGTTTGAAAAGACCAAGCAGGCTTAAATGGACATGTAAGTGGGCTGGGAAAACTATTGTGTAGTACGTTGTAGAACTGAAAATCTGCAAATTCTCCAACTTACTTTTGTGTGTATTTGAAATGCAATCCTACTGGTTAACCAGAAACTCTTCATTGGTCTGGTATCAGATCCAAACGAGTTACACGTGTGCACATGGGCTGTTTTTCTCTCAGAGCAAGCAACGCTCTGGCTACCATGGAAGAGAAGGCATGGTTCAGTTTTAAAAGCAGTTTTTCCTTTTCTGCAGTGTGGAGGGTTCTCCAGTGAACGAGCATGACCTTTCTCTGAATCCTGGCCGCCTTGCGTCGCCAGTATTAAGTAAACAAACAGCAAGGACTGGTATAAAAACGAGTTCCTCATTAAGATAGTAAAATGTAAGATTTGTTTTATTTGTTTTGTGGCTTGTTACCCTTCAGTTGTATTTTTCCTACTTTCTTTACAACCATAATGGCTAAGAAGCCCTTTTCTTTTTTTCTTTTAAATGAAATTGGGTTAGTCATGATGACTCCGGGAACTGAGGTTTTCAGAGTGACGCCAAATATCACAATAAATGGCAAGGGTTGACTGCCCCTTTGTGAATCTGGACTTTAGCAAATCATTTTAATGTCAGTTTACTCACAGTTTTTTTGTTAGGCAAGCAGATTGTTGCGTAATGATCCCCCTGTCAAAGTTGCCACATAAGACAGTCTGCCATGCTGAACACATTAAGTGGGACGAAGCGCTTTGACTAATAAAGGAGGTCATGCTGAGCAACAGCTGGCTGGCCCTCTTGCAATTTGAATATTTTTTTTAAAGACTCCAAAAGGAAAGTTTGCATTTTTAGGAGAAAAGGGATCTGCAGCTGGCTCATCAGCATTTTAATATCACATCTCCAGCGAAGAAGTTGGAAGATGCTGGATTGAAGTGTTTGTAGCTAAGAAAAAATACATAAATGACTCTGTGAAAAGGGAACTCAGTGGGTCTGTGTTTTTAAAGCTTAAAACAAAGTTAGATGTTATTTAGGACTGTATGTATGCAGTGCTTCATTATCACCACCATCAATGCAGTGCATCTTACTTCGGTGTAATGAATTTAAGATCAGGATGTAGGACTGCAATTAGAAAACTGCTGGTTTAGGGCAGGGGTAGGGTACATTTATTTTTAGCCCAAAGCCCCATGCACTCACAGGTAATTTGCTGGGGGCCGTATACCTGTGGTGGGCTGGGCCAGATGCAAAGATGGGGTGGGACAGAGGTAAAGCAACAATAGTGACTCTTAACTTTGAGCAGTAGGCTACCTTCCAGCTGGACGAAAGCTGGACATCTCATAGATTGGAACCTCATTCATGCCTGTAAGACATGCAAGGAAAACATTTGTAAAGCATATTCAGTCATGTGGCAACCCACCACCACATGGTGCAGGTATAGGAAGGTTACCAGACATCCCAGTTTCCCGGGGACAGTCCCTGGATTTAGAAATCAGTCCCCAGACAAAATCCTATGATTCCTAATGAAGTTGAAAAGTGTCCCTGGATTCACTGAAAAATATCCGTAACCTTAAGGTATAGCTCAGACACAAGTTTACTTCTCAATGAGAAGCAGCCATCTTAAGATAAAGGATACATCAAGGGATGGTGTGGGAAACTTGTGGCAAGGGAGGAAATACTGGTTGAAACGTGAGGTCAGATTCAGGTTAATGTCTCTGGGTTTTTTTTATAAAGGAGATGATAATGAAGAACAAAAGGCTAGGATTAGTTTTTAAAATAAACTTCCCAAGCACTTGTGGTTCCTACCACAACCCTATTCATTTAATTGAGAAATGAACTCCACTGTGTTGTAAGGAGCTTACTTATGCGAGGAAGCATTGCCCACTCCCCTGTGACCTCATTGGCCACGCCCTGTGACCTTGGTGCCACGTCTCCCTGACAACCTAGCAGCCTGACTAGGTCTGTTGGGTACTGGTTGCCTCTATATTTTAAATATTCATTTGTATGGACCTTTATGTATGTTGCCCTTCAACATAGTTCATACCCTGCAACATTTCTCCTATGAAAATGGGGGCTTCCCTATTCCATATTGATAAGATTGCTATTTATACCTCACACATCTTACTGGGTTGCCCCAGCCACTCTGGGCAGCTTCCAACATATATAAAAACATAATTAAACATAAAAAACTTCCCTATACAGGATTGCTTTCAGACAGCTAGAGGGTCAGATAATGTCACACCTTCCAACATTTATCCAATGTAAATAGGGACATCCGAAGGAAAAGTGGGACATTCCAGGGATGTCCCTGGAAAATAGACACATTTGGAGGGTCTGCATGGCTTACATAATCAAAATATAATAAGCCATTAAAATACAATTAAAATAGGACACATAGGCGACAGTGGCTATAAAAGCAGAAATGTTTACTCCTATACAGGATATAATCTTTGTAAATCATCCCCTCTCTCCATGCACACACACACACACACTGAAATTTAGACTTTAAATGGTGAGAAATTAGATGACCCCTAATTTCTGTGAGAGTATATGGGAGAACTACAGAGGCACTTCTCCCTCAGTTCCAAGGAGCCTGGGAACATTTGCAAACGCTGGCAACAGGAGAGACTGAACTATAGAAGCTTCCTTTTCAGCAGCAGGGAGGGGAAAAAATGCCTTCCCCTCCTCTTTGGCAAATTATAAATGTTGCACTTGGCTATTTCTCTGCAGGGGAAAGGGAGGGGGGGTCAACCAAATCTAATTAAAGCAGCCTGGATGAATGGCTGTTCTGTCTGATAACCCCTTGCCAGCGTCTCTTCAGGTGCTTTCTCACTGCTCATTTGCAGAAGTTGATGCTTATCACCTGTGCTGGGGGAGGGGAGCGGGGGCTCAGAGCAGCTGCAGCCGTGGTGCCTGGTGTCTGGCTCGCAAGCGCTTGCCCGACACTTATTTCGTCATACTCCGCTTGTTGGCCTTGGGTCAGGCCAGAGCTCCCCTTGGGAACCATTGTAATGAAAGGCCCTTCACATCATCCACACAGCTGTACAAACTGCGGCCACCTTAGCCCTCTTGTCTGCTCTGGAATGTGGCTGGGATTTGGGAGGCTGTGTCTGAGCGCAGCCTTTCGGATTTGGCCTTTGGAGAGACCGGGTGATTCCTTTCAGTCTTCCTTATCCGATCTCTGCAAAGGATTAGGCTGAGCTTTTCAGACGGTGTAAAAAAGAGAGCAGACGGGCAGCTCCAATTCAGAGGGTTGAATGAGCTGTTTCAGTCCTGCCACATCCTGCTGTACACATGTGAGCAGGGGTGAACATGAGGTGGGCTGACGGCTCGGGTTCGGAGGGAACATTGGACGGTGTAATTTAGGGTCAGCAAATTGTGATAGTACTAGAATTCATATTCCACGTATGTTCCCTAGAACTCCTCCTTTAGGATGGCACCATCTGTTGCCGTAAAGCAAGGGTGGCCAACGTGGTGCCCTCCAGTTGCTGCTGGACTACAACTCCCACCATCCCTTCCTGAGTCTAATTCCCCCGCTCCCTGACTTGACAGTTGGAAAAGGGGAAACTGCAAAGAAAATACATAGGTCTGGTGCAATCCTGGAGGCCTACCTATCTCCATGCTGTTGCTGTTGCAAAAGAGACCAAGCAGGAAGGGTGTGTCTATGTAGGATTATGGAGGAGACGGGTCTGGGTGGATGGGGTTTTGCATCTCAGTTTTGAACCTCTGTTAGGGAAAACGTTAAGTTTAGCCTTCGTGGGGTCCTGCTGATGCATGCAGCTGGCACAGATCAGCTGGCATGGGACCAGCAGAGGTTTTGTACCCTTAGGTGCGTGCTACAGTGCTGAACCATACACCATCAACCTGCCTTAACAAAATGAACATCAGAAATGGCAGTATTCGAAAAACTGCAGGAGACCATTTCAGTCTTCCAAGACACTTTACCGTTGACCTGAAAGTTGCCATTCTCCAGCAAAGGAATTTCAGTGGGACACCTTAATTGGCTAAATTAGAACTTGTAGAAAAATTGGATTCTGGTTGTTCAGGCTTGACTCCGGACAATGGTTTCTTGTGCTGCTGCAGGTGTTAATTAACATAGCAAAAGAGCATAAGAAGAGCCTGCTAGATCAGGCCAATGGCTCATCTACCCAGCATCCTCTTCTCACAGTGGGCATCCAGGTGCCCCTAGGAAACCTGCAAGCAGGATTTGGGCACAAGAGCTCCCTCCCCACCTGTGGTTTCCAGCAACTGGATTTCAGAAGCATGACTTTCACCAATTGAGGAGAGAGAGCATAGCCATCATGGTTACTAGGCATTGATAGCCCTCTCCTCCATGAATTTGTCGAATCCTCTTTTAAAGGATGTTGTAGTACAGTGGTACCTCGGGTTAAGTACTTAATTCGTTCCGGAGGTCTGTTCTTAACATGAAACTGTTCTTAACCTGAAGCACCACTTTAGCTAATGGGGCCTCCCGCTGTGACTGTGCCGCCGCACTGTTCTCATCCTGAAGCAAAGTTCTTAACCTGAAGCACTATTTCTGGGTTAGCGGAGTCTGTAACCTAAAGCGTATGTAACCTGAAGCGTTGGTAACCCGAGGTACCACTGTATAATAATAATAATAATAATAATAATAATAATAATAATAATAATACCCCACCCATCTGGCTTACAGCATATATAAAGCGTGTTCTCCTTCATGGAGAGCACGTGTTGTGGTGGGGGCCACCAGGACACTCCAAAGTTGGGGGCGGGCTAATTGATCGTTGGCCACTGATGATTGGGGCTTCCCTTGTTGTTGGGAAGAAATTAATGTTGCCATTTATTGATTGGCAGCCAGAAATGCTAAAACTCCTTGCACGAGGCTAGGGCTTCCTCTTTTTGACCGTGCATCGGATTGCCCATCCCCCCCTCCCTAGAATTAGGGTTCTTCGCTTTGACCTTGCTATGCCTGTCATGGGGTTGTCTGCTCTTGGGGCAGGGGCCCGGTAGGAATTTTGTCCATCTGGCTGATTGGCTGGGGCCATTTGGTTTTTGCCTACTGCGTAGCAAATCATCACAACTTGTAAGGTTGCGGTTAGGCATTGGTTTACGGTTCGGTTGGTTGAGGGGCAGTGGTTGAGTGCCTGCCCTTGGTAGGTTTAGTGCCTGCCCCTCTAATGCTGCTGCTGCAAGGGATTCCGTTAAAGGAATCGGGGCTAACTATTGCTTGTCCACTCTGTCAAGGGGGCTCGGGCCATAGCAATGAGCTCCTGGTTGCATTTGCGGTGAGGGCAGGTTCCCTGCTCCGTCGTTACCCCCGAGTGTATTCCCCTATTCTGACTTGCGCATCGTGCTGAATGTCAGTCTGTCCCCCATGGTGGGGGCAGATAGTCACAACCAATGCCTAAGCAACCACTCACAAATTTGTATTTTAATAAAGTTGTGGCCAAAATTATGTCAAAAATCTTAAACAAAAATACTGTGGGATGTGTGAGCTATTGGGGTGGCCCTGGGGACCTCGACACACAAAAACATAATAAAACTATAGGCTTTGTTGTCCTGAATCTTCCAACATTCAGCTATATTGGATGTCCACGAGTCCAAGTGCTATGAGAGAGGGATAAAAATAGTCACTAATATATATATATATATATATCAGAATGAATGCTCAATGAACAGGTTGTCTGGAAGTGCCCTGTGTCAGACAGCACTAAGTAATTGCTGCTGTTGTGAATGGCCACTTTGCTTATCTCCAGCTTTACTGAAGATAATTTTTTTTGTCACAGACAGTACTTACAAGCTTGTATGTACACCAAACATCTGATGAAGTTACAAAAGCTTAAGCTGGTTAATCTGTAATTCTTGACAGTTCCACAAGACCCTGGCTGTTTTTGAGGTCAGAGACTAATGGCCAAATTGGAATGATGTTAATTGAATGCAATTAACATCTAGGTTTTTGAAAAGAATTAAATAGCACCCCTCTCAGAGCAAACAAAAGCTTTAGCGGCTGGTTTTTATTGGGACTCCCTCTCCACTCCCTGCTATTTGGGTGCTGTTGCTCCAGGGCCCCTGCAGCTATTTAAATTTTTTAAAATGAGAGCACCACTTGCATCCACACAATTAAATTCTCACTTGATGCTAATATGCCTACCACTCTGGAAGTTAGCTCCATCCAAGCCACTTTTGATCAGCAAAGGCTATGACATTTTGGCTTTAATAAATCTGGCACTTGTGATTTCTTTCATTAACTCATAGCTGATTTCATTACCAGGCCTGGCAAAATTACAGTCTCGAAGTTGCGAGCAGAAAGTGCAACTTGATTCCACTCCAAGCTGAGGAAGAAGGAAAATGTGATGGTTATGGTCTTCAAACTAGCAATTGCTTGATTAAGTCTAAGTTTATCTTTCTTATCTCGCCTCCCCTCCCTTCCCCTGCTGGGCCCCTGGCAACATGTGGCTCAGTCAGACACTCAGCCCCAGTTCTGCAGGGAAATTTACGGTTTGTGTTTGACAGTGGCCATCCATTACGCTTCTGTGCAGCTGTTCATGTGAAGACAACTTTAAACTCTTCCAGAAATTGCTTGCATTCATCTGCAGGCATTCCTTGCTGGACCAGGAATGCAGGAAGCTAACTGCCTCCTCTTCCCTGGCAAAGAAGAGCAAGCTTCTGTCCCTTGCATCACTACAATTGTTCATTGACAAGGATGGACGTGGAGAATACTCTGTCATCCTGGGGGATGCACCCTTCAGAACAGAACTGCCTTACGCAGAGTCAGATCACAGCTCCATCCAACTCAGTCTTGTCTGCACTGACTGGCAGCGACGCTCCAGGACTGCAGTCAGGGGCCTTTCCCAGCCCTTCCTGGAGATCCTGGGGGTTGAAGATGGAGGCAGATGCTCCACGTCTGAGCTACGGTTGTTTCCCATTGGCATCTCCAATTCAGGGATCTCCTTTCAGCCTGACATCAGATGGCTTTCATAATGTAACACCTATGTTTGTTTTTATGCAGTTCAGAAAAGGCACACAACTACATATTCTTATGGCGCTCTCATACCCAAGCACACACTTGAAGTTACATTATTGGTGAGGCAATATTTAGACAACTGATTTCTCCCCACCATAAGATTATTTTTGAAGTTGCTTGGGGTTTCTGTGATGCAAAGATACGAAAGCCACAGTGAACACTTCTAGTGTGCTTCCATACCACCTCATGAAAACTTGGGGTTAGGAAGCCCAGTATATATTGCACTTGGATCTTAAACTACTTTGGGCCTTATAGTTTCAAAATTTTCAAATGGAAAGGTATGTTTTGTATGTGATTTAGTATTGATAGTTGATGCGTGGCATTCCTTATTGCAGTTGTTTTCAAAATTTCTACATTCAGGGATTACTTTGTACACTGACATCTGCCAAGGGACCTTCTTCATTAGAGATTTTAAAACAGAGGTTGGGTGGCTGTCTTCCAGGGATTCTTTTGCTGTGATTTCTGTATCGCATTGGGGTCTCTTCCAACTCTACAATTCTATGGAAGTCTAGGGATCTTCCACAGAATCTGCTTCTGGGGATTCTGGGGCATTCTCTAGGACACAATGCTCAATGACCCACTGTGAACAGGTCCACAGCCAGGATTCCCCTGTGGCAGAAGTGGTAGTCTTTCAATATTGAGCAAACTCTCATAAGCTTCTAAAGAGTTCCCTAGAAAACAGTTATAAAGCCAATGATATTTCTTACCTGACCATTATCTGATGGAAACCAGCCAAGACAGCAACCCTAAAGCCAGCCCAAAGTCAGCTGAGGAGCAGAAATGCCACTTTGCCCCACAGTGTGCCTGTGGAAAACTTTGTGGGGGTAGACATCCATTCAATGGCAGTTAACCCACCGTTGGTGAGGGCCAGAATGGAGCATGCTGGGGCAGCCAAGCATCTTTTCCGTATCCAAAGTGCTTTACCATTTTTTATCAGTTTCCTAGCTTATTTGGAATCTGGCAGATTTCGCTTGCAAGGAAGCTGAGATTTCCAGTGAGCAGATGGGAACAAAACTATCTGGCATTTCTGAAGTTTATTTTTATATAATCCTTCATTCTTTTTATATACATTTGGAGCTTTCCTTATGGCAGCCCTTTCTACACTCAGAAGGTGATGACAGTATACGAGAAATCAATATTCATAAGCACTTGGGGCAGATCATGATAAAAGTAAGCATGATTCAGCAAAAATGGAAGCACTTTCAATGAGTGAAAATAAGTCTCACAAGGCCAAACTACACATTATGTTTAATGTATGTGAGTATTCATTTGAGTATTCCCCCATCCTCAAATTAAATAGCTGTGGTGGGTGGGGTGGGTGGGAGTCAGGATTGGACTGTTGTAAGGAGGAGTGATGTGAGCATTGTTATGTATTCAGTGGTGTGTGTTTGCCTGAGCTTGAGTTTGGACTAAGTATTCTGAGCTCCTGTGTTCTGATTCGATAAATGATGTCCAATCACAGAACACTTCAGGTTTTGGGCCTCTGCCATTGGCCCTTGAACTCTGAGTCGTGATTCGCAGCTTGGAACTTTAGACAGCCAATCACGTTGGGAGTGGCCCAGGCTTTCAGGATTGTATATAAGCAGTTGCTTTGCCCCTGTTTCCCAGTTATGTAGTTCAATAAAGGTTCTTGCTGTTATCACTGTGTCTTGCCTCATGGGAACCCACCTACACTTCAGGCATGTTCGGTGATATATTCTTTCTGGTCTTATAGTCAGTATTCAGGTCCATGCAGTGGGAGGCACAGCTGGGTACATTTGCCCCAGGCGTTGGAGGGCTAAGTTGACCAGGGGCCCCCACCAGGGACCAGCTGCATTTTTGTTTGAGTTTCTAACTTTATTCTAACAAGACTCCTGCCCCGGGCCTCAGACAAGCTCTGCATGGGCCTGTCAGTATCAGTTTTGTACCAGTGGAATCCTTGATACTTGCTGATATCCATGCACTTTTAAATTATACTCTTGTTGTATGGGGATTAATGGCAGGACAACAAAAGGGTATTTAGTGAACACTGTTGGTTGCTAAAACACTTATACTTCACTTCCGGAGGCGGCGCGAACGGCAATGGCTGCCAGCTCCTGAACGGGAGAGGGTAGCTCCGTCGAAACGGGTCGCCCGCTACGGCGAAGCGGGGACCCATCCAGAAAAACCACAGGCAGCAGAAGCCTGTGGTCCTGAGACCCGGCGGGCGCCAAAAGCAGCCCCTAAAACGACGAAGGGACCCCGTAAGGGGCTCCGGACCGCGGAGGGGGTAGCGGCGCTGTGGGTCGTTGCGCGATCAACGGAGCGAAGCCGCGTCGCTGTTGCCGGTGAGCGCTGACCTTTCTTCTTGAAACTGCTAACTTTGGAAAGCAACAACCCGTGAGTAATTTGGACAATATACTTTTAAAGCCTCTAAAAATTGTGAATTTGGCTGAAAGCGGAGCGACGAAAAACAGGAAGTCCGTCTTCCGCTGACACTGAACTTGAAAGTAAAGAGCAGGAGGAGTGGAGACAAAGAGTAACGTTTTGCATTGACTGATCTGGCACCTATTTAAACTGTTGTTTCTGGCTGATTTAAAGACTTTAAGTGGCTGATTTTTGGACCTTCATTGAGACAAGGATACCTGTCTTCTGTTGATCTATTGGATTACAAATAAAAGTAAGAAACCCAGGTACTGGAGCTGCCTGAGTAACTGAGCAGTCAGTCTGCAGGCTTTGGATACTTTGAATCTGAACTTTGGAACATACTGAGTTTGAATTTGTTACTTTGAAACACTTGTTGTCTAAGCACTTTTGGAAACAATGTTTGGCTTTAAGTTTTAACTCTGCTAAAATTTATCTTTGTGAAGATCTTTGGAGATCAATTCAGACTTACTAATTTTAATTGGATTGGACTTCCTCCCCAAAGACATTCTAAGCTCCACCTAGAGGATTTTTGGATTTACAGCAGTGACTTTGTTTTACTTTCTCTTTCCCGGCCTCCTGTTTGAGTGTTACCATCTGGGCTCTTACTTTCTCATGGGAACAATTCAGTTTGACCTTGGTTTTTAGATAACTTTGGAATGAGTGGAACAAGAAAAAGGGGAAGAACCAGACAAACAACGTTAACTTTACCGACAGTCTCACAGCGTAGATCATCTGTGCCTGTTTTGCCTACTACTTTGCCTCCTGAGGCAGAAGCGGCTTCCCTGCTACAATCAGGGGAGGGAGAAACTGAGGAATTACAACTGGAAGATATGGCCTCAGGAGCAAGTGGCACTGTTTTGGAGAAAATTTTTGAAAAATTGGAGGCTCTGGACAGAAAGGTTGACCAGCAATCAGCTAAAATTGACTTAAACACAGAAAGTTTAAATAGACTAACTGGACAAGTTGCACAGAATGTTCAATCTATTGGAGAATTGAAGGAGGCTGTAGGTGAAAATCGGAAACTGGCGGAAGACACTAGCCAAAGATTGGGACAGCTTGAAAAAGAAGTAAGACCACTCAGCAAGCAAGTAGGAGAACACCAGATCTACTTTTCCATGACAGAACTTCGGAACAGGGAGGCCAATTTAAGGATACGCTCAATTCCAGAAGTGGAAGAAGGTAACTTAACTGAGTTCCTCACCAAAGAATTTTCCAAGTTTTGGAACTTAGAAGAAAAAGACTTTAAAATACTATCTGCTTTTAGGCTTGGAAGACTTATAAAGAAGGAGAAGCCCAGAGACTGTTTGATAATATTGAGATCAAAGGAGGAAAGGGACAAGATTCTAGGCCTGCACTACGGAAAGTCACTGGATATTTTGGACAAAAGAATTGAAATTTATAAGGATATTCCTAAACAGCTGTTGGATCTTCGAGCAGACTACTCGGAATTAGTAAAATTGCTAAGGAGCAACTCAATCATCTTCAGGTGGGAGTTTCCCCAAGGTTTATCGTTTACTTTCAGAGGGAGGAAGACCAAAATTAGAACGCCGGAGGATAGAGACAAGTTTTTGGTGGCACACGGAGAAGATCTTCATAAGGGACTTGGATTACCCCCAGGGCCTGAACCTCCGGGGGTTCCTGCACCCCCGGACCCCCGAAAATCTGAGAACAAGGTACCCCCACAGCAAGAATAACCAGATATATTCAGGATGTCTCTGCAACTTTTGAGCTGGAACATAAATGGCTGTAACATTCCAGGGAAAAGGAGAAAAATCTTTCACATTTTAAAAAAGGAACATTTGGACATTATTTGCTTACAGGAAACACATGTGACCAGGCTCCACAGAAAAGTGTTAATAAATAAAAGACTTGGTCAGGAATTTATATCTTCGGATACAGTTAAAAAGAGAGGTGTGGTAATTTATGCAAAAGAGAGCCTTTCACCTAAATTTCTGTTTAAAGATGAGCATGGAAGAATTTTGGCGATAGAAATACAACATCAAGGGGAAAAAATACTGATATTAGGAATTTATGCTCCAAATGAAGGAAAATCGGAATTTTACAAGAAGTTGCATGAGACTATGCTGGACTATCTGGACTACAACAACATCATTATGATGGGAGATATGAATGGAGTTGTATCAACCAACATGGATAAGTCACAGAGCCAAAAAATTTCTAAAGATGGGAGACTACCAAAGACCTTCTTTGAAATGACAGACAATATGGACTGGATTGACATTTGGAGAGTGAGAAACCCCTTGGGAAGGGAAGGAACATTTTTCTCTGAAGCCCAACTGACTTGGACAAGAATCGACCAGATATGGATAACTAGAGGTCTGGCACCTAAGATCAGAAAGGTGGAAATCTGCCCAAAGACATGCTCCGACCATAACGCACTGAGAATGGACATGACATTGATTCCAACCGGTTCCTTCAGATGGAAGATGAATGATGGCCTGTTTAGAGATCAGGAGATTACTAAGAAGGCCCAAAAAGCTCTAAAGGATTATTTTGAGATCAATATGAACACCACAGTGGAAAAAAGAACTATCTGGGACGCAAGTAAGGCCGTGATGAGGGGGTTCCTGATACAACAGAACACGGTAAAGAAAAGGAAACAAAACGAAAGGAAAGATAAAATTTTGGAAAAAATCAAGGAGTTGGAGAAGAAGTTAAGACTTAATCCGAAGTCTCAGCCGATTCTGAGAGAAATCAAACTTTACCAAGCACAATACTGCAAACTGATAAATCAGGAAATAGAATGGAAAATCAAACTAATGAAACAAAAAACTTTTGAGTCGGCTAATAAATGTGGAAAACTGCTAGCTTGGCAGTTGAAGAGGAGACAAAAGTTAAATACAGTGACAAATTTAGAGATTGAAGGAAGATGTATCCAGAACCCCGGAGAGATTAGAAAGTGTTTCCAGAGATATTTCAAAAAATTATACACTCAAGGGCCACAAGATGAAGCAGCGATTAAACAATTTTTAAAGACAAATGGACTGGCAAAGTTGTCAGAAGAAAATAGATCAATTCTGAATGGCAAAATAACACGACAAGAGATTGAGCAGGCCATCCAAAACATGAAACAGGGCAAATCACCAGGACCAGACGGGCTGACCTCCAAGTACTATAAGACATTGAAAGACTATTTGATACAACCACTGATGGAGGTCAGCAATGAAATTTTAGAGGGGAAGAAGGCGCCAGAATCGTGGAAAGAAGCTTTCATCACATTGATACCAAAATCGGAAACTGAAAAGACACAGCTTAAGAACTACCGTCCCATCTCCCTTTTAAATGTGGATTACAAAATATTTGCAGACGTTTTGGCAAGTAGATTCAAGAGGGTTTTAAACAAAGTAATTCATAAAGACCAGGCAGGCTTTCTCCCAGGTAGACATATGTCTGCTAATACAAGGAACATTATAGATATATTGGAGCTTTTACAAACAGACATAAATACTAAAGCTGTTTTAATTTTTATAGATGCGGAGAAGGCCTTTGACAACATATCCTGGAAGTTTATGAAAGGGAATTTAAAAGAAATGGGAGTGGGCCGGGGGTTTGAGAATGGGATTGATGCAATATATTCAGAACAAAAGGCTAAACTGATAGTTAACAATGTGGTTACAGAAGAGTTTAAAATTGAAAAAGGAACACGACAAGGCTGTCCGATTTCCCCGTTATTATTTATTTCGGTCCTGGAGGTGCTCTTGAACACGATTAGAGGGGACAGGTTGGTGGAAGGGATACAGGTCGGAGCGAAACAATACAAACTTAAAGCGTTTGCAGATGACTTAGTTCTGACATTACAGGAGCCAGAATCTAGTACGAAAAGAGTACTACAACTAATCCAAGATTTTGGTCGGGTGGCGGGATTTAAACTAAATAAGCAAAAAACCAAGGTGTTGGGAAAAAACTTGACAGATATTGAGTCGGAACGGTTTCAGAGAGAGACAGAGTTAACTGTGGTTAAGAAAGTTAAATACCTAGGGGTAAACATAACAGCAAAGAATTTGAGTCTGTTTAAAGATAATTATGAAAAATGTTGGTCTGAAATTAAGAGAGACTTGGATAGCTGGTCAAAATTGAAACTTTCATTGTTAGGTCGAATAGCTGCTATTAAGATGAATGTATTGCCAAAAATGTTGTTTTTGTTTCAGACATTGCAGATTGTAGATAAAACGGAGTGCTTCCGGAAGTGGCAGAAAGATATCTCCAAATTTGTCTGGCAGGGCAAAAAGCCCAGATTTAAGTTTAAGATATTAACGGACGCAAAAGAAAGAGGGGGCTTTGCCCTGCCAGACTTAAAGTTGTACTATGAAGCCGCAGCTTTCTGCTGGCTAAAAGACTGGCTACTTCTGGAGGACACGGATGTGCTGGATTTGGAAGGTTTTAACAATGCATTTGGATGGCATGCATATTTATGGTACGACAAGGTTAAGATTAACAAGGTCTTTAAGAACCATATTGTCAGAAAAGCAATATTTAATGTCTGGACAAGATACAAAGACTTATTAGAAAACAAAACACCGAGGTGGCTGTCACCTTTGGAGGCTAAGGCCCGAAAAAGACCCAATATGGAGGCCAATTGGCCAAAATATTGGGAAATACTAGAAAGGGATGGAGACAATTGGAAACTGCAGAGTTTAGAGAAAATGAAAGATAAAGTGCGAGACTGGTTACACTATGCTCAGATTAAGGAAGTGTTTAAGATTGATAAAAAGTTAGGATTCCAGGTGGAGAAATCGAAACTGGAAACAGAACTGTTAGAACCTAAGACCAAGGTACTTTCAAAAATGTATAACTTGCTGCTGAAATGGAACACACAAGACGAATTGGTTAAATCGGCTATGATAAAGTGGGCCCAGGATATTGGGCACAACATTATGTTTGAGGACTGGGAAAGGTTATGGACCACCGGGCTGAACTTCACAGCATGTAATGCTCTGAAGGAAAATGTAATGAAAATGATATATAGATGGTACATGACCCCAGTGAAATTGGCTAAAATATACCATTCGTCTGATAACAAATGTTGGAAATGTAAGGAAAATGAAGGAACATTCTTTCACCTCTGGTGGACCTGCCCTAAAGTGAAGGCCTTTTGGGAAATGATATACAATGAGTTAAAAAAGGTATTTAAGTATACCTTCACCAAGAAACCAGAGGCCTTCCTTCTGGGCATGGTCGGCCAGAACGTGTTAAAGAAGGACAGAACATTTTTTATGTATGCTACAACGGCGGCAAGGATACTTATTGCTAAGAGCTGGAAAACCCAAGATCTACCCACACTGGAAGAATGGCAGATGCAGCTGATGGACTATATGCAACTAGCTGAGATGACTGGCAGAATCCGCGACCTGGGAGAGGAGAGGGTTGAAGAAGACTGGAAGAAATTTAAGATCTATTTACAAAAGTACTGTAATTTGGTTGAATCCTAACAAGGAAGCCAGAGCAGAAATAACTGTCTACCATTAAATTATAATTTTTTATTTGAGTTTAACCTAAATACTGCACTTAAGAGCATAAACAAGATGATAATTTGCTTGGAAAAATTCGTTTTTAATGATGAAAGTGGAAGCGGGAGACGTGAGGGAGTCCACAATAGAATGAAAGGATGTTATGAAACCTATTCTGTTTGTTAAATATGTATCTGTAAAAAATCTTAATAAAAATTTTTATAAAAAAAAAAAATAAAACACTTATACTTCGAGTTGGAAGGATAAACAGTCACTATCTATTATGCAATAATCTGAAGGTCTCACTGACCTTGCTGCATGAGAACAAATCTATTATAAATGTCAGTCTTTTCTGAATACCTATCTGAAGAGGTCGATGACCTGTATCAGCATATATGTTTAAATTAAAATGGGTGTCTTGATAGCTATTGTATTTTTGATGTGAGCTGGTGTGTTGTTCCTCCCTCTTTTCTACCTCCCTATTTTTGTTTTCTTTCTTTCTTTTTTAGACTTATGTATATTAAACAAACAGAATCTGAGGGAAAGCCTTTTGGGGGGGGGGGGAACTATTCTCAATAGAAAATTCCACCACAAGTAGCTATTTGGCCTAGGAATGAAGCCTTGCCATTGGAGGTGGATCTCCAAACAAAGCCATTGGAGGGGGGAGGCTTCTCCAGGAGGGAACTACCAATGACTGAGACCTATAGAATAGGAGGAGGAGCACCATGGTGGTGTGACACTCTTTCTCAAGTATACACTGACTCCCAACAAATTATGAGAACTGTCTGTTGCAGTGGCTCTCCATGGCATATTATTGCCACCACCACTCCTGTGTTTCTCTTGTCTCCCCACAAAGCCATTCGACCTGCACAGAGGCAAAGGCTCTTCTCACCTCCAGTGCTATGGAAATCACAAGCAAAATGTGCAGCAGAGTAGCAGGGACAGGTGGGAAGCCAACTCTCTCTCTGTGGAATTCTAGCAGGGCTCCTGTGCCTACTCAGATTGTATGGCTGGTGGCAGTCTTTCATTTATGTACTTCATTTCGAAAATTTGCTCAAAAGAATATTTTTTGGACAGATCAATTCATTGCTATCTGTTATTGAGAACGCCTTATCATTAATCCAGATGTGCCATGACTTGTTACCAGGAAATAAAACGTTACACAGAGAGCACTTGTGCAGAAGCTGGAGGGCAGTTCCTTAAAGCAAGGTTGTCTGAGGCTACAACATTCATTTAATGCATCGTTTGCTGTTCCTTTTGAGAGTTATAAACCACAGTGGGATGTAATTGACCTGTAAGGTAAAAGGTAAAGGTACCCCTGCCCATCCGGACCAGTCGTGTCCGACTCTAGGGTTGTGCGCCCATCTCACTTAAGAGGCCGGGGGCCAGCGCTGTCCGGAGACACTTCCGGGTCACGTGGCCAGCATGACGAAGCTGCTCTAGCGAACCGGCACCAGCGCAGCACACGGAAATGCCATTTACCTTCCCGCTATAAAGCAGTACCTATTTATCTACTTGCACTTAAGGGTTCTTTCGAACTGCTAGGTGGGCAGGAGCTGGGACCGAACAACAGGAGCTCACCCCGCCGCGGGGATTCGAACCACCGACCATGAGATTGGCAAGTCCTAGGTGCTGATGTTTTACCCACAGCGCCACCCGCGTCCCAATTGACCTGTGCTGCAAACTAATATTGACAAATAAACAGTGAATCTCTTTCGTCAGGGTTCCTTGTTTTTGCATGCGTTCATACTTGCTCATTTTTCTAGTCAGCACTCTGTTGATTTGTTAGCCAACATTTTCCTTCTTGAACCATCATTCAGTTAAGGCCTCTAAAATATCCAAGAACATTAACATCTAATCTCATGCCGGACTGTGTGCAACTGGTATCAAAGGCGTACCCCGCGTTCACCATGTGTGCTGTGGGTTCTTGTATAATTAATGCAAATTATATGCTCATATAAATATGTGAAATAACCACATTCTTCTGGCTCAAACACTGGCCATCTGGCCTCGAGCAAACTGCTCACACAGAAACAGAGCATCATTTGAAACTTCCAATGCCTCTGAATAATTTCTGAGAGAAGGTTATCCATTTCCCTGGAAACTTAAAACTTAGTGGAGCTGTTAAGTGTGCTCGTTGACATATTGAGTGCCATCCAGAGTGAAGAAGAATGCCCACTCTGTGCTACTTGGTTAGTTCAGTCCTGAGAGAGGTTTACACTTCTTTAACAAGAATGGAAAGGGCAATAAATAGGCACTTCTCACCTTGTCATCGCAGTTGCACCACTGCTATATCTCAGTAAATTCAGTGGTTTGAAAAAGTTGCAGTAGAAGAGCATATGCTCCTGGTTGTTTTTTTCTGTGATGTCTCTTTCCAGGTGGAATTCTTGAGCCATCAGTTCCCATGAGAGTTTTATGCCACATACACTGGTAAGGAAAAGACGAGTAAGGAATCCTCTCAAAAGTCAGCAGCAGCACAAATCAATTATGTGGCACACTTTTAAAGTGCAAATTGTGGGGGGTGCAGGGGGGGAGAGAGAACACTTTATAACAACACTAATCAGCAAGTAAATATTATTCCCATTTTATAGAGAGTCTGAAAGATGGTGATGTGCCCAAGGATGCTCTCCTGGGTGCACAAGTAAATAATATATAGGTAAAGCTGGGACAAGATGTTGCAAAAAACATTGAATTCCTCCAAGTATGTTGACTACTTGGACTCTTTACAAACTGGTTACAATAGAGCATTGCCCATTCTGCTGGGAGCCAAGGGTGTGGAGACGTTTAAGGTTCCCTTCCGTCCCACTACACTCATAGGAAGCTGCCTTACACCGTCAAATCATTGATCCACTTAGCTCAGATGGCCTTCCCCAGTCTCCTGACTTGAATCTCCTGTTGCTGTTTTAATTGTGGCATTGTTTTAATGGGCTAGGGGACGCGGGTGCCGCTGTGGGTAAAACCTCAGCACCTAGGACTTGCCGATCGCATGGTTGGCGGTTCGAATCCCCATGGCGGGGTGCGCTCCCGTAGCTTGGTCCCAGCGCCTGCCAACCTAGCAGTTCAAAAGCACCTCCGGGTGCAAGTAGATAAATAGGGACCGCTTACCAGCGGGAAGGTAAATGGCATTCTGTGTGCTGCACTGGCTCGCCAGATGCAGCTTGTCACGCTGGCCACGTGACCCGGAAGTGTCTGCGGACAGTGCTGGCTCCCAGCCTATAGAGTGAGATGAGCGCACAACCCTAGAGTCTGGCAAGACTGGCCCGAATGGGCAGGGGTACCTTTACCTTTTACCTTTTTTTAATGGACTAGTTTTATTTTACATTTTAATTGTGGGTGTCTAATTTAACGTTTGGGTGAACTGGTTTTATTGCATATTTTAAATTATGCGCGTTTATATTTTTTTGTAATGTGTTTTATTCTTGTAAGCCACTTAAAAGTCACATTGGCATTTAAGCAGTATGATAATGATAAAAATAATATTATAAAATGCATTGCTGATCCGTAAAATAACCCAACTCTTCTCTCTCCCACAGCTATTTTGCATTATCCAGTGAAGTTGATCTGTTTCTGCCTGTTTGCTTTATTTGTCATGTGGCGCTGGTAAAGCTCAGTGGTGCGATTGACGGAACAGCCGTGCTGGCAGGAGGAATGCCCAGACAGTTCCTGAAGAGCACCATTCATATATGTAGAGGTACAGGGCGTATTTTTCCTTGAATGCAGGGTCTGTGTGGGTGCACTGCATGTGTTCCTGGGAAAGCTGTCTGAGTAGCTGACGCATCCCAATTATACTTATGTTCCTGAGGAAGAACTGAGCATCTGTGAAGGTCCACTGAGAAAGTTAAAAATACCATGCTGGTCTCCTCTGCCAAATGAAAGCACACAGATGTTTCCAGTATCAGAGGGTTAATGTTTTGGCAGAAAGTCCAGTCTCCAGAAGCAGGAAGAGATGGCCTGAGGCATCCTGGAGTCTGAGGCAAAGAATGCAAATGTTGCCACTCTACACCACTCTTGTGGGGAGAAAATGCAAAGTGACAAAGCAACAGGGCAATCCTAGGGATCTCTTCTGATCCCCACGGAGTTCACCAGGGCTTACTCCCAAGTAAATGGACACAAAGGATTGCCGCCCAAATGACCGGTCATTTTCTCTCCTTTTGCAATTGCCCTAAATGTTCTGCCTTAGGGAGCGTAATCAAAACAATCTAAGGGAATGGATCATCTTTGGTACAAAGGAAGGTGGAAATGGTTGGGACTTTTTAGAGCAGAAACAAGACAACTAAGCGGGAATATTGTAGAGGTTTGAAATATGGGCTCCAAGAGTATATAATTAGAAGGAATCTGAAAATATGACCTGATTGTCCAGTCCATAGGCAGGAGGGCTTTTGATAAAACAGAAATACTCCTTTGAACCATGCATGAGAACCAGTGGGGCGTAATGGTTAGAATGTCAGAATATTGATAGCTGGGTTCAAATCCTATTCCACCATTAAGCACACAGTGCTACCTTGGGCTAGTCACTGCTTCTCACCCTAGCCCACTTCATGGGGTTTGCTGTGAGGATAAAAGGGATGTGGGCTGAGAGAACCATGTATGTTGCTCTGGCTGAACTCTTTAGAGAAAGATGAGATAAAAATGTCAGGCGTAAATTACAGTTGCTGTAAGACATCAACGTAAATTTCTTTTTTAGAAAAATGCTTGGAGAATAGTTAAACTCATGGATCCTTCCACGCCCAAGCATCTAACTTTTGCCATTATCATGCCCTAACTGTGAACTTTCTGGGCAGCCGGACCCTGTCTGAAGGCTGGGTTACACAAGCAACCACTGCGCTGACCCATTGTGCCAACCATTATGCTGCTTTTTTCTGCGGCTTATGAGCCTAACCCTCAAAACAACAGGCCCTGGCCATCTGTCAGGACTGTGGATACCCAAAGACTTCTGAATAATGGGACTTGCAGTTATCAGGAGACTTGTTTGTTGAGCTGGGCAACAGGAAAAGGAATTAAAGACGGACAATTAGAAGTGGCAGATTTGCTTGGCAAACTGAGCATCACCAAAGGAGCTTTTTCTGTATATTTTGGGTGGTGGAATGGCAAGTCAGCTCAACCACCATGAGGTGCCTTCCGCCCATCCAAGAACCACACACTATTTATGAGAAAATTGGATGCTCTAAGTCAGGAGCAAAAGCTCTTCCCTTTTGTGCTCTGGCTCTTTGCCAGTCTTCTGCAGCATATCACACAGGCCATTCCTTTTCCTTACTGGCTTTCATTAATGCCACTTTTGTAGAGGCACAAAGGCTGCCAGCCCAAGAAGGAGGAAAGTGGGCAATTCATGACATTTTGAGTACTGTGTCATGGAACCAAACTGTACAAGCAAATGGGCTAATAATCTGATCCCTGGCTCCTGAGGCAAATAGAAATAAAATACCGCTTGAATAAAAACTTGATTCTTCTGGCTTTGGAGAGTCCTAATCTCAAACAGACTCAGTCAGCCCACTTATTTTTAGAGTGAGTATTCTCAAGCCCTTGGGCTATGGAGCCTCTATAAACCAAGATGAAAATTTCCACTTCTTCAGATGTAACACTCCTCGACCTTGAGCCAGTCACAGTCTCTCATGGATGACCTGCAAAGTTAGTACAACTGCCCATCTTTCTCCTAAAGCACGAGAGCTGATCCATGTAGGGCATGCCTCACATCTTCTTTCACATTGGGAGGCACTCATTTGAAATTGCCCAAGTGTGAAAATAGCTTCCCCATGCCAACAGCTCACCACATCACAGAGATGCATTTCTAAAACTTCAACCCTTACCTGGGAGCAAGGCCTGGGGAACTTCCTCTAAGTTAACATGCAGCAAATGGATCAGGCTGTATTTTATGTTTTATTTCCTCCATGGCACACCCCTAAGTTTTGTTTATCACCCTTTCCTAGTCTGATCTGAATTAATATCTTGTAAATGAGCCTTTTCTCCTTTCCCACACCCTTGGCAATAGCTCTTCTGTAGAGTCCATGCACTGCATGCAGAAAGTTCCACATCCCACCCCAAAAATCTCCAGGTAGGGCTTGACAAGGATCTTGCCTGAAATCCTGGAGAGCCGCTGCCCCTCTGCAGAGTTAGGCAAATCTGTCAATTTCAATTTCTCTTTCTCCATTTCTTTCTGGGGCTTTTCCACAGTCTGAAGTTCAATGCTCCACATTTCCACAGCAGTGTGCAATTTTTTTAAAAGCATGAAAATTAATCACCATTTTGATGCAAATTTTTCTAAATATATCCATTTTAATGCGATTTTGCCCAACATGTACATTTTTGCAAAACAATTCCCCATAAAAATGCTGAATTTCTGTATATTATTTTGATTAATATTTGTATTTTTATCAACACTTTACCCCAGTATATGCATCTTTGTACATATTACATAGCTGGGAACTACATTGCAAAATTCAGAAAACTGCAAATTTCGAAGAAAGGCTGCTTTTCAGGAAGTGTGAATTAGGCAGATTCTTCTTTAAATGTGAACATAATTAAATTCATCCCCTACCCATACCAGTCAGTGGGAAGATAAATCTGATTCCAATAAACCAAAGATCTGACTCAGTATTAAGAAGCTTCCTACGTTCTTTGGAAGATGAGTGCTCCCCTCTCACCAACTCAAGATTACAGTGGTACCTCCGGTTGCACACGGGATCTGTTCCGGAGCTCCAGTCAGATCCTGAGCTGTGTGTATCCGGAGGTGCCACTTCTGCGTATGTGTGTGGCACGGTTTAACGCTTCTGCGCATGCGGCGAAACCCAGAAAAATACTTCTGGGTTTGCCGCGCACGTATCCCAAAGGATATATAACCAGAGGTGAATGTAAGTAGAGGTACCACTGTACATATTTACCCCTTCAGAGAAATGTGAGCCTATCTGCAAGTGAGAAAGGTTACTTCCCTTTTACACCACATAACGAAAAACATTTGGGTCAAAGCAGTGTTGTTGTGTTCTCCCCACCCCACACCATCCAGAAAAGCCATACAGAACTGCATGCATGCAGAAGCATAGGCCACTGCCTCCAATAACACCAAGAGCTAGGCTGCAGTAACCAGTGGTGCCACTTGGCAAGATTGACAGGGGCACTGGCAGGGGCAAGGCACATTGTGGAAAAACACTGGTATCCTTAAGCATGTGAGAAAAGGGGCATCACAGTTTTATCAGTCTGAAATCAATCCAGAACTGAAACACAGGTGGTGGAATGGTAAAACCTCATCAGTTATAAGAAAGCAGCAAGAGCAGCTATAAATCAAAATGGCGAGGGGCTACACATGTACAGAAGGCCTCGCTGTGGATAATGCCTGCTCATATTATTGTTTGCTGCAGCCATTGCTGCCAGCCTCTTGCATTCCTATGAGTTTTTTTTTTTAAAAAAGAAAAACTCTTCAAAAACAATAAGCATAATAATGAGATTCCAAATGCCAAGCAAATTTTGCACGTCCTCGATTTGGTGGTTCCCTCTGTGCTTCTTTCTCCCTCCCTGCCCCATCTGTGCTCCTCAGTGCCTTTGCCTCTTTAAGAAAGAAGTGCCTGTGGGATTCTTCACTTGTGAAGCTTTTAGAGCATGATTAATTGGTAATCAGTGGCACGGTTCCCTTAGTACATAGTGATCCCGCTCTAAAATGCAAAAGGGCACTGTGCTATCAGTGTTGTTTCTCATGTGGTGCCAGCTTGCTCGGGGCGCTTGTTCTCAAAGGGTTATGAGCCAATATAAATTCCTGAAGCTCCATGGGAGAGAATCCTTTTGTTTGTTACTTTCTTTGCCCTTTGCTATCAACAAATGGTACCTCTCCACACACAAGCAGAAATGCATACACACCCTGGCATTTACAGCCTCTAAGGACACAGAAGTTGCGCTTCCCTCCACATTTATCCAAGGTCTCCGTCATGTCTGCATGGCTTCCTGCCAAAGGAAGACTACAGAGGCCTTGCAACTGGGCCTGAAGGAGACAGTCTTGCTGTGAGTCTGATTCCACGTGCTTTGCAGTCTTCAGGATTGTATACGCAAGTGCATTTTTTGGAAAGTCTCGTAAACTCTTAAGCAAAATGGGTAAAAGTCTTTGTACGGGTGGACAACAAGGACAGCATAGGACTCCAGAGGCTAGGAAAGGTCTCATTTCTGAGGCCTAAAATCCTCAAGGCAAAGCAATAATGGAGATGGTGGGCTTCATGGTCAATGGGAATCTGAAGTGGTAGGGATGGAGGAGAAATCTAGTTCTGTTCATATTTTAATGCAACCCTACCCACTTCACACTTGTTGAAGAGATATGTCAGTCAAAACACAGCTATCTTTTGAAATTCACACTTCTTTGAACTAAAACTAGTGGATTTTAGGGGATTTAGGTGGATTTTAGAGGAAAGTATGCACAAAAATCCCTATATTAGTGAAACTAACGTTTAAAATGCATTATGTTAGAGAACATTGCTGGCAAAAAAAGAGTATAATAATGAGGACTTTTAAAAAGAAAATCAAACTGGTGTGGAAAGGTGGCAAACTAAATATAAGATTGAAAAACACACACACAAAGAAACTGAGAAAAACTGAAATTAACAAATACACTCATTCCTAGGAGATCAACAAGTTTTTGGAGGTATCACAGCCACAGTAGCCAAAGACACAATCCAGGGCAACAAAGTACTCTTAGAACAATGTACCAGGACCAGTAAAGGCAAAGGTGGAAATAGATCCCTTTTAGAAGAGAAAGGAAGGATGTGGCTATTCATCAGTAGTGTTTTCCAGTCTCTTACTTTCCCACTTGGATGTTTAAGGCATCCACAGTATTCAGTGAGGCTTACTCTCAAAAACGTGTGCACAAGATTTCAGTCATAGTTATGCCTATTTATTAGACATTTCACAATACAGTGGTACCTCAGATTAAGTACTTAATTCGTTCCGGAGGTCCGTACTTAACCTGAAACTGTTCTTAACCTGAAGCACCACTTTAGCTAATGGGGCCTCCTGCTGCCGCCACGCCGCTGGAGCACGATTTCTGTTCTCATCCTGAAGCAAAGTTCTTAACCCGAGGCACTATTTCTGGATTAGCGGAGTCTGTAACCTGAAGCGTATGTAACCTGAGGTACCACTGTACTGGAGTATTGTGATATGGATTATAATAAGAAAAGGATTTTAAACAAATGTTAAGTTGGGTTTTCTTAGTTCACTAGTTTAGTTTTAGTTAGTTGTAAAGTGGCAGCAAAGAAACCTTCACGTGGGCAGAAGTCTTACAAAGACTGAAAAAAGAAAATCAAATCTAAAGCAGAATCCCAACTTTTATTATTCCTTTGGCTAAATTTGTCATAATTCACCACCATTCTTACGATTGTTCTGGTTTGGTTTAGGCTTAGCTAGCCAAAGCCACAATTATTATTTCTGTAGTCCTTTTCATTAAGGGCTTCATTGATTCCCCCCCATCATTTGACTTATTCTACCTTTAAAAACATTGCAATAACATGTACAGCACTGATACTGCCTGCTCCCTCCTTCCACTTACTACCCATTGTTAACAACAGAAATCGCGCAGCAGCGACGTGGCGGCGGCGGCAGCAGCAGGAGGCCCCATTAGCTAAAGTGGTACCTCAGGTTAAGAACTCTTTCAGGTTAAGAACAGGCCTCCAGAACGAATTAAGTTCTTAACCCGAGGTACCACTGTAAATGGGCTAACATTAAATGGGAGTTAAAGCCTAGTTGTCATTAAGAGCCAGAATAGTTCCCTGAACAGTGGTGGGTTAACTTGGACCATTTTTATCTATTGACACTTTGAAACAGTTGTGGGCGAGGAGGTGGGAGTTGTTTAAGTGGGAACTCCCTTGCTGTGGAGTGTTGTAAGCAAGTTCTGTTGTGTTGCGGGGGGGGGGGGTTCCTCCTGCCCCCTCTGCTGAGGTCGTCTCTGGACACTTGCCCCCAAAGTCCTGTCTAGCAAGTGTAAGGTTGCATTGCAGATTTGAATTCAGGTTTTCCCCACCTCCCCAATTTAACATTATAGCTGAGCTGACTCATGTTTAAAACTGGGCCACGCTGCTCTCTTCTGTATATAAAAGCAGGTAAAGGTGTTTTTAAAAAAAATATTATTGAGAAAAAGGAAAAAACTGAATATGCTTCATGTTGAGCGCGTTCAAGTTGCGCTCCGTTACTTCCAGGTTTCGTCACTTGCGCATGCGTAGACGCTCAAAATGATGTCACGCGCATGCGCAGAAGCGGCGAAAAGCGACGTGCGCATGCGCAGACGTGCCGTCGCTAGTTACAATTGCTTCTGGATGCGAACAGGGCTCCGGAATGGATCCTGTTCACATCCTGAGGTACCACAGTACTGAGGAATGGGTGGTGGTGATGGTGGTAAAGTGATGAGGCTGAGTTAGGCTCAAAGCAGGAATTTGCAAACTGTCTCAATTCAGAGTACCTTCCACACCATGCCAAGGCGCTCTTGCACATCTGCTACAAACTGCTGATCACTGATGCAGAGTATACGAAGAAATATTCTGAGGCACACACTCTGTTCATGCAGGACTCTGACCAGGCCTGCTGGGGCTCACTGTTGCTCGGTGTGAGCTGAGTGCACCCTAGAACAGACCTAAAGGTATTCATTTTTAAATATTTATGTTGCCTTCCCGGACTATGTCCACCCAAGGCAGCAAATGAAAATACGTCTATAACACACCACTATAAAACTTACTAACCATTGTAAAAAGTTGGACAAACAAACAACCCAAATGATCAAGGAGATGGAGCAATTCTGCTGTGGGGAAGGGTTGCAGCATTTGGAACTTTTTAGTTTCGAGAAAAGATGGTATGATAGAACTTTATATTAAAAAAATGCATGGCACTGAGATAGAGGATAGTGGATAGAGAAAAAGTTTATTCTCCTTGCAGCAGTAGAACTTGTGGACATCCCACGAAGCTGAACACTGAAAGATTCGAGACAGACAAAGGAAGGTGCTTGTTCAGGCACCACGTAGTTAAACTGTGGAACTCACTGCCACAAGAGGTAGCGATGGCCAAGAACTAGGATGGTTTTAAAAGAGGATTCTTGGCAAGTGATGCTATCAATGATTGCTTTCTTCTTCCATGGTAGGAGGCAGCAATGCTTCTGAACACCAATTGCTGGGAATCGCAGGTGTGAAGAGTGCTCCTGCACGGTTCCTGCTTGTCAGCTTCTCACAGGCCCACATCTAATTGGCTACTGTGGGAATAGAGTGCTGCACTAGGTGGGCCACTGGTCTGATCCAGTAGGCTCTTATGCTATTAAGTTCCTGCCCTGGTGTAATTTTAGCACAGCATTTCATTTTCCCAAGCTTTAATCTTAAGATGATGTGTTCTGCTTCTGCAGGTGGTTTTACACTGCTTTTTCTAAATTGATTTACTGTCTATAGATCTTATTATGTGGTGTGTTTTTAAATGGTGTTTTCTATTTGTGTGTTGTAAGCAGTCCTGAAATTGTTTGATGGGCAAGATAGAAATCAACCTTGAGATGAAAGCAAGATAAAGTAATAAGGCTTTGACAAACATCTGCCCAAGGTACATTAGGTCAAAATGGCTCCACTTACGAGCATAGAATGGACTTCTCCATGGCCGCAAATATATAAAATTCACAGATATATTGAGCAAAACGTTTAACGACAAGAGCCATTCGCATACCTAAGGCAATGACGAGCTCCCAGCCCCTTCCTTGCCCTGTTCCCCCTTACCTTAATTGCACAGAGAAATGGGCTGTCGCACGAAAGAGTTTTAAAGTTTATATTTTAGGCTGTAAAAAGACACAACTAATAATAGGTCCTGAACTCTTATCACATGATGCACTCTAATGAGGAGAGCTACTGTTACGGTACAGCTAGTGCCCAAGGAAACAGCAGGCCATAGGGCTTACCACAAGGTTCACGGGAGTTCATTGGGCCCTGGAAGGCAACACATTTTGTGGAGTGAGTTTCTTTTGGTCCACTTCACATGCACAAACAGCAGTGTGAAGCAAAACACACTGAGGTTGCAGGACTGAGCTTAGCTAGGAGTATTTTGACGGTTACCTTTGCCACAGTTGTAGAAAGGAGGAACTCCCAAAGAAGTCCCTAGCTATCTTGAAATAAATGGCCAATGGTGTTGCTAGAGGTGCTGCTGGATCCTTGAAAGACTCAGGGGAACAGACACATGGCAAAAACTTGCATTAAATTTACATATTCTAAATATGCATCTATATGTATAGATGTATGGGCCAACTTTCAGGAGGAATGCTATACAGTGGTACCTCGGGTTACATATGCTTCAGGTTACATACGCTTCAGGTTACCGACTCCACTAACCCAGAAATAGTGATTCAGGTTAAGAACTTTGCTTCAGGATGAGAACAGAAATCGTGCTCCGGTGGCGTAGCAGCAGCAGGAGGGCTCATTAGCTAAAGTGGTGCTTCACGTTAAGAACAGTTTCAGGTTAAGAACGGACCTCCAGAACGAATTAAGTACTTAACCTGAGGTACCAGTGTAATGTAAGTCCATTTTTAAGAAGTTTTTTTAAGTGTTGGGGCAGAGGTAATTCAGGCCACAACAAAAGACCTGGGAGTTCCCCCCCCCTCAGCTAACCGCTAACAATGCCCCTATGGCCAGTCACAGTCTTGCACATGGTCAGGACAGCTGCAGAAGAGGATGCTCAGCCTGGAACATGCATGGCATTCTTTCTCCCTTTGTCCTTGAAAAATGCATGTAAAAAGTAATACTCCTGACCCGAGATCAGATACCAGGGAGGACAAACTGTAACAGCAGCACAATGTGGCAGCGTCAGCAAGCTGAACCCTGCTCGTTTGTGCACAGCTGTTCCCAATTTAGGATTTTGCCAAAACTACCGAAATATTCAGTTCAGCTGCCCAGCACCTTATTGTGCTGGTCACCTGAGCTGTGCTCCTGGCATCCGCAAAACAAACTGTAGTACAGAATGAAGGAATTCTTTCGCTCAAACCAAAGTACTCCTTCCGAAGGCTTTTTCCAATAAGTTTTCATCTTCTTTATCACATAATAAGGACTTAAATATTTTCCCTTGGCACCAAAAAAGTACAGCATGTATTTTATGTAAGACAAACCACAGAGTCTGAGAGATTAGGGGCTGCTTTGTTTTTGTGATGCCAAATGCAATTGCTTTTAATTGAGGAAAAACTCCCGTGGGCTTCAGTGACAGTTTCAGCCAAGCTTTTAAAATCTACTGTTAACATTTCCTGAGGTGGGAAGGTACAAGGCCAGCCCAAGAAGTTCTGCTGCCTGAGGCAAAGGATGAGATGGCCGCCCCCTCCCCCACTCCACAGGATGTTGGGTAGACCGCATGGCTCTGCCCTCCATGAGGAGGGAACAGCTTGGCTGGGGGGTGAGAAGAAATGGCTGGAGGGGAGCTGAAACAGCTGCCTCCCACCCCATTTGTCTAGTGGTAGGGCTGACCCTCCTAGCAAGCTAAAATCATGGGATATGGATCCAACATCTGCATATGCAGTGTTAAAACAGCAGATGTTGAGCAGTGAGCTGCTGCCTCAGACCTCTCAGGAGAGAGGGAGGGAGGGAGGGGTGTGCCTTACTATGTGACAGGCTCTCTCAAGAACTACAACCTCATCGGTCAATAAATTTTTGAAGTGTCTTTTTGGAACTCTGTTTTTATAATTTTCATTTATATACATTGCATCAATCATTCAACCATAATTTTAACAGTTCCGACTTTGACTCCCTTCCCCCTCTTTCTGCGGCTCTTTACATTTATTTTCGTCCTTTTCTCATACTCCAAATTGTCTTAACTTATTGTTTTACTCATCTATTCTCATATATATCTCATTTATATTTCTGAAACTACAGATTTTTACAGTAATCCTGCCAGCGTCTTGATCTGTTTACAGTTTATTTGTAAATACTCAATAAAGCATTTCCATTATTTTCTTTAAAAATTGTTATCTTGATTTCTTATTCTTCCAGTAAGTTTCGCCATTTCTGCATACTCCATTAGTTTCTGTAACCATTCTTCTCTCATTGGGACCTCTTCTTCCTTCCATTTTTGGGCAAATAACATTGTTGCACCTGTGGTTGCACACTTAAATAAATTTCTATACTGTTTAGGTAGTTCTGAACCCATACTTCCCAAGAGAAAAGCTTCCGGGTTTTTTAAACGAATGTTATCTTAAACTCCCCCCCCAAATTCATTATATATCATTTCCCAGTAAGCTTTAACCTTATTGCAAGACATATGGAAAAAGGCACCTTCTTTCATTTTTACATTTCCAACACATTCATTTTTGATATATACATTTTTGCCGATCTACTAGGTGTTAGGTACCATCTACATTACATTTTCATATAATTTGCTCTTAAATCATAACATGCTGTAAATTCTGTTGATTCTTCTACAGATATCACCACGTTGTCTGCAAATGCTTTTAATTTATATTGTCTCTGTCCCACCCATATTCCTTTAATTTCTTGATTATATCTTATTCTTTGCGCAAAAACTTATAAAACTAATATAAAGAATAAAGGCAACGGCGGACAGCCTTGTCTAGTGCCTTTAATTATTTTATAATTCTCAGTCAATACATTATTTACTTATCAATTTTGCTTATTGTTCTGTATATATTGCCTTGACTCCTTTTATAATTTTTTTAGAGAATCTGTCAGCCTGAATAATTCAGTGTCATCAACAAACTTGCCTAGCTCACTACTCACCCCGACTCCAAGTGAGTAGTTGCTAAGTAGCATAATTTCAATACACATCCTTAGGGATCCCCATGGTTTACTTATCACTGTTGTAAAAAGCTAAGCATGTATTTCTTCTTTAGAAGACCTGGTGGTGAAACCAATTTTCCATGTGTTTTATCTTCATAGTTGCACAGCTGTGAACCTAGACATGTCTTAATTAGATTTAGTATAGACTTTGCTCTTCTGATTTCCTCTGCATGCCGCCTTCCAAAGTTAAACTGACAAAAAGCTGTCTTTGAAACCTAAACATTTGTTCATTCCCACTAGCAGAGGTAAGTTCAACAGAAGGCATCACCATTCCAGTTTGCTCCTTGCTTCCTCTTGACGCTGTGCAGCTGAAATTATATCTGCAATAAAGACAGATGTGGGTGCCCTCCAGTGGGCAATCAGGAGATCAAACAATAGAAAAGAAGCTTAACACCATCATCATATTAAAATACAATAAGAATAATAAACAAACTCTGGCGGAACGTATCACCTAGTGCAATGATATCACCTAGTGCAATGACCTAGTGCAATGACCATTCACTGGTCATCCTCAAGTGAGAGTGCTCTATCCCAGGGTAATGTGGGTAACTCTAGAGGCCTTGTAAATCTTACTAGGTGCTCATCCTCCACTGCTCTCCCTCTACTCCTAAATGGACACAAGTTGCCAGTCGTTATTTAATGAAAGCTATCATCCTCCTCTGCCACAGCTTCCTCAGATGAGTCAGCAACTATCTCAACAGGCTTAGAGGAACTTAAGCAAGAAGCAGATTGTGGGCAAGCTGGTCAATAAGTGACTAAAATGTGTCACATTTCTACCTCCTCTAGAATGCTCTCCCCAGGGAGGCTCACCTGGGACCTTCATTACATATCTTTAGGTGCCAGGCAAAAACCTTTCTCTTCAAACAGGCATTTGGCTGGTTGATGTTCTACGGCTTTTTAAATGTGTTTGTGGGAGGGGGATCATTGGTTTGTTTTTGTTTATGTATTTTGTGTTCTCATTTTGTATTTTTATGTTGTGAACCACCCTGTGATCTTTGGATGAAGGGCAGTATACAAATTTAATAAATAAATAAACAGAAGTGGTGTGTGAGTGTTTCTTTGTATGCATCCATGGGAAAATAAATATGGTTATCCACACGACAAAAGGGTCTGCAAACTGCTGTTGGTACTGTAGGGTTTGGCAATTTAAATGTTGCAGATGTGTAAGTAATAGAACACATACAGATAAGTGATGGCTGTGTGGGTGGTATTCAACCAAGTTGTTGGGTGCATGAAACAAGGCTTGTTTGTGCAACAGATCTTTTACTCCTCTCCTCTCCCAGCGCCATTAACTAAATCTGCTCTGGAGGCTGGGGGGAACCCTTGGAACAGGTTTAAGAGATGCATGTGGCGGGAGAGGGGGGGAAAGTATTGTTGCATTACGTTGAATTCCACCCAATTTAGGGTTTTATTCCAATGACCATAGGCCTGCCATAGGTACACAGCTCAGGGAGTGTGCAGTTTGTCTACCACTAAAGGTTACTGGTAGCTGAAGACATAGAACATATTGGGTGGTAGTCAGCTATTTTTTTCTCAGAGTAAACCCACCAAAATTAATCGCCCTCACTTAGTCATGTTTATTAATTTCAATATGACTAGTCTGAGTAAAACTTAGCTGAATATCACCCATAAGGCAACATGCAATAGGTTTAGATTAAGGAAAGATTCAGATAGTCAAAGCCTAGAGAGGAGATATTCTTGTACTGGCCAGGCAGAAGTCTTACATGCTATGGGACTCATTGCAGTTTTCCTCAAGGTACAGCAACTCAGTTAATGAGTGGTGGACTAAGCTGAACCTACAGTTTATTACCCACATGAATGTCTACATGAAATCAGCTGAAGCCAGATACCTAATGGATGGCAAGATGGCTGTTTCCGTTCTGCTCTTTCCAATGTACAGTCTATAGCAGGACATGGTGGGACAGTCACCTTTTGGCACTGCTGATATAATGCTCCAATCCAATGTCACTTCTGGAAGTTTTCCAGGCTAAGTATGAGAGATATAGCAACCCCGATGACATAAGAGGCTAGATATAATCATGGCCTGGAAGATGCTTCTTAGGCTTGGAAATTGTTTGTCCCTTCCTTCCTGTAAAACCTCTTTTTCATAGGGCTTATGAGATCACATAAGATAAGCTGAGGAACTGCCTTGGATGATGAGTAGGGAAACTGTATCCCACTCTTCTTGCACACCTCCTGCAAAGGAATTTGTAGGGGCTGGGTTCTCAATGAATATGTCTCTAAGGGGTGTCTTGAAATTAGCTGTCCTTTCTCCCATGGCTTCTTCTGAGAATGTTTTTTATAGCCTGGAGATTGTCCTGGTTCTTTTAATTAGCACTGACACCATCCTTAAAAAAAATAATATGATATCACCAGCTTGTGAGGCTCTTTAGAGTGACATCTGTTTATTCATATTGATGTTCTATTTATACAAAGAGCATCAGTTCTGAGAAAAGCTACTGGATGTTCAAAGTATCACCTTGATGCATGAGCCTTTTAAAATTTGCACTATTTAATTTGTGGCAGCCAGACGAAATATGATTAAATGGTAAATCATAATCATGATGAGACTTCAAGCATCATAGTAAACAAGAGACTGTGCTATAAATCACAAAGTCCCTGGTTGAAAACTTGCCACTGCCATGAATTCACAGTGCTGCAATCTTTGTCGCAGGTCTGCAGTATGGGAACAATAATACTGACTGACCTTATGAGCTTGGTATAAGGATTACAGTGTAATGGATGTGAAGGACTTTGAGAAGTCTAAAGCACAAAATAGATGGCAGTGATAACTATCACTATGACCTGGGTCTCACCGAGATAGTACACCAGACCTGCTGGCACATATTGACATGATAAAGGGTGCTCCTTCATACAAAAGGAATCCCTGCACAGGGAAAAAAATATGTCAGAGAAGGATTCTAGTCTGGCTTCCTCCCTGATGTGCTAGTTTCCTTTTTTCAGGGACTTCTGTTCAGCCATGAGAGTCTCCACTTACAGTCTCAAGTAGAACAGCCCAGAAGCAGGTATGTTAGTAAGAAATGAGCCTAGATTGAATGCCTTTCACATTAAAATGGCTTCCTAATTATCAGCTCTTCTGGAAACAGAAACCTTGGCATCTAAACCCTCCAAGTAAGTCATGTTCTTTTTAAAAATAATAATAGCACAAACCAACTCAAGTGAGTTATCACCTGTGCACAAGGATCTGACAGTCCAAAGTGCACAAAAGCCAGTGTCAGGCAGGCTTCTATAGGCATTGTGGTTCTCCAGGAAACAGCAGCATCAATGCTTGCCCAGAACCAAAAGTCCTTCAAGATGTGCAAAGAGACGTCCGTCCCCCCTTCTTGCCTCTGAGGAGTCATACCCCAAAGGTCACCAGCTTGCTTTGGTGCTCTAGCCGACAAATAACCACACAACACTGCATGTCCAAAAAGTAAACCAAAGATGTAGAACAAGAACATAGGTTCTGCAGGAGGCAACAAAGCACAAATACAGTTTCTATCCTACATGTTCGTCCCTAGTGTAAGGAAATAACATTCTAGTATCACCCAACATAAGCCAACTATGGGGGAGCTGCTATCTCTGTCTCACAATAAGGCACAAGGGAATCCAAACATTCCAACAGCTATTGACTTTATCACTAAACCTCATAATCCTTCCACTTTAGGGTGGCTGAGTAGACTGCTTTTCCCCCTTGGTCATCTCTCTAGGAAAATTCTAGTCTAGCTCCACTTCTGCAAAGGTTGAATACACATTTGTGCCAATCCACCTTTCATATGCTGGCTGCCTAACTGGTCTGGCAGCTTTGTCAGGAAGATTGGATAGATAGGAAAATAAATGAAAACTACACCACAGGATGAAGTGGCACTTTTATAAATGAAGGAATTCATTTGGACACAAGTGCAAGACATACCACTTCCAGCGCATGAAGTGGACAATAAAAGTGTTGAAAGCACACACAAGGGATGATGGTGGTAGAGATTTGCAAAAGAGAAACTTGCGCCCAAGGGACACAGAACCGTTCACCCAGGCGTTTCTCTTCATTCACATTTCTAATGCTCATTCTGTGCCCATACACAATTTCTTACTCAGAGAGAATGTCCTCGATAAAGTGTAAAAGAAAATTGTTGGCAGCTATCAGTGACATATCATGTTGGGAGAAGTGAAGTCAAACAAACTCTTGATAGCTGCAGCAGCAGATGCTCTTGAGCTCAATAAGGAGGTTGCCCAAGTTCAGAGCTGGCAGCACTGGGTGCTCGGGATTTCCCAGGCATCAGGTGCCCCCCAGCTTCCAGAATCAGAACATATTTTTTACTCCCCACACCCCCAACATCCTAGTAGATGGAGATATCCTCACCAGCCAGGAAGCTGTCATGTCTTTTTGCAGATTGGGGACTCAGGGAGGATAGTTTGACACCACTGGACAGCTCCTTGAGCCAATGTCAGCTTGACCTCACACTCTAGAGATTAGCTGTCTCAGTAGCATGTTACAGGGGCCTTCTGAGGGCTGCCTGACAATCTACGTCCTATTAGCCCCACCATGCTCAATTAAAGGGCCATTGAGCTCTTCCAAACCACAGGTTCCTATGGGGTGGAGGCAGTGGGGACTGCACTGTTCTCGTGACCCAGAGGAGTCAGACATGGTCCTATAATCGAACCTGAATGGTCCAGGCACGCGGGCGGGTGGGGGGGGGTGATGCCTCCCCTTCTTCAGTGTGAGAATCGTGGCCACAGACTATGACAGGAGCCAACAACAGTCCCAGCACAAATTTGTCATACTTCCGTCAGATTTAGAACCACAGTAGAGAACCTGATTATTGACATTTGGCTCACAGTCCTAGTAAAAATACGCAAGGACCTGTTGCATATGTAAGTGAAGGAAATGAGGTTGATGGTATACCCTTTGCTCCTATATACATATAAGCGCAGCACAGGCCCTGCTCTTAGTGTTTCTTGTGCGATTGGGACAGCTGAAAATTCTCACACGTTCCTTTAACTGGATCAGATTCCAGCGGTGATGGGAGGGCAGGGAGTCTTGGTGAAACAGCTCAATAGACCCAGGCCTCTCCTGAGTCCTGACATTAGGCCAAATATTCTGGGTCACATAGTTGAGATCCTCGTGATGAAACCCAATATAGAGGTGGATCAAGCGGTGCTCACCACATGGTGTTAATGTCCTCCTACACTGACAGACCTGGTATGCCAAGCTAAGCTGTTAACCATATCAGCCCCACAGTGGGCCAAGCTAAGCTGTTAACCATATCAGCTCCACAAGATCAAGGGCATGACAGCTGGTGAATGAGGATCGGGGCACACCGAGCCAACTTGGCCTACAAATGCTCCAGACTTTATAGTTACCTCATGGTTTTGGAAACCAGCGCAGGGCAAACATGATGTCACCCATGTTACAGTTTTGCTGCCACTTAACAACATAATATCCACCCTGAAAATTTCCAGAGAACTTTGTTGTGTGTTCTTCTACCGTCTTGTAACCAGCGGCATATGAATGTTGCAAGGTTTATTTTTAAAGCACTCTTCATAGTTCCTGTTCCTAAGCAATCACTAAGAGATGATTAGCACTCATCCTCAAATGGATAGGGCCATCCAGACTTCTCATGGGGGGGGGAGAATACTTTATTAGTTACCTATAAAGTTCCCATTACTTTGTACACCCACCCACCCTCAAGCACTGTCCATTCTGAAATATCACTGTAAATACATGAAAAGCAATATCACCCTTAGGAAAGTACTATTATGACATTAGTAATGTATTAAAGTGTTCAGTTGCAAAAAATAACAGTGCTACGGGCAGTGGCGTAGCGTGGGGGTGCAGGGGGGGCTGACTGCACCGGGCGCAACATCTGGGGGGGCATGCTCGAGACTCGAGTGCTAAAATCCACAGGTTAGGGGGCGCAAATTACTTGCCTTGCCCCGGGTGCTGACAACCCACGCTACGCCTCTGGCTACGGGTGGCTGTCTCCTCATTCCCAAGCAATCAGAAGTTCCAGTGATAGCACTGCTTGGGATTGCCTACCTTTTGGAAGAGAGATAATAGATTTAGGAGATTTTTGTAATGTTTTTCTTTTTCTTTCCTTTTTTTGCAAAAATAGGAGCATAGGTGGAAGCAAACAGCACAAGCACTCCTACCAGTTACAAGATCCACATGAGACCCCCAGAAAGCAATACCTACACCCAAAGGTGCCTTCAGCTCACAACTTATCTCTCTCGCACCACTTCTTTCGCTGCCTCAGAATGACTCTGTTCTCCAAAATGGCAGCCCTCCCCACACCAAATGCTAAGAGCACCCTAACTGGGTGTGGGTGGTGAATTTCCTTCCCTAAAATGGCCCTTACTTTTCAGAGATGATCGAGAAACTATCCTCTACCAATTAGTTCCCTAAACCAGGGATGGGGATCCTCTGGCCCTCCAGATGTTGTTGGACTACAACTTCATTATCCCTGGCAATCGGCCATGCTGACTGAGCCTGATGGGAGCTGGAATCCACGAACTTCAGGAGTGACACTGGTTCCCCATCCCTGCGAAAGACAAATATCTAACAACCACCCTGAGGGAGTAACCTGCAATTTTCCTAGCAAAAGATGTTGCCAGCCCGGCCGGTCAGCATTCAGAACAATATAATTATTACCACTGGAACACTATGGATCACTTTGGACCAAGTAATTGTAGCATATGGGTGGGGGAAGATTCTTTAAACTCTAATTAATATATCAGGATTTCAGCTATATCACATTAGATAAATCAGAAGAGATGTTCTTTTCTTCAGACAATATTTGAGGAGGGTGGGTAGGGAAGAGCTGGTAAATTATTTCCCCCACTTGTCCCTTGGATAAATATTTTCTTGTAATCCCCCTTCAATTTTCATCTGAATTGGGAAGTTTGATATTTTGTTATATTTGATTTATTTGTTTACTGGATTTTTATTTTGCTTCTCAGCCAAAATTCCCCAAATGGAGAAGGAATATCGAGAACTGGCGCCTTGGGGAGACGGATACATAAGTAAGAACAATACTGATTTCCTGTTTGCTGGTAATGGCAGACATGCTGTGGTGCATGTGTGTGGCCAGAGATTGTGCCAAAAATGTTTTAAACACGTCTGTCAAAACTGCATTTAATCAAGAACACAGGGCACAATTCAGACAGAGTTAATCATTTTAAAACTCCCACTTAATTCTCCCCCATAGAAATCAACAGGGCCACAAGCACTTAACTTTGGATGGGCAATGCTGGTAAAGTCTATCATAATTTCTGTGCAGTTGTCCTACAGTGGCAACATCCAGTGCTGTTCACCTCCTTCCACAATGGAAATCCACTTGTGCAACAGGACCTCCAGCTTCTCTTCTTCCTCTGTAGCCCTTGTACCCTCCGTCCCCCAAATCTGCCAGCAAGTGTCCCCCAATCCTCTGGAAAGGTTTTGGGAGCTGCAGGGAGGGGGCAGAGAGAAAGGGAAAGAACCGGGCACAGGCCTATGTCTGCTTGCACTGCATTCATTGGATTTCACCTATATCAACAGTTTCAGAGCATCTCAGGTTTTTGAAATGTTGAGCTTTTAGTAGCAAAAACCAGATCTTGCTGAACTCCTCTAGGTACATGCCTGAGTAATTGTAGAAGTGACTGGACCTTAGGTGTAAAAGTAGAAGAGAATGTAGCTAACAAAACTGAATTCAAGATCTAACAGAATACATCTAAAACATATTGAGAGTCTGCCCTGGATCAGTTTCAAAACCTCAGTAGAGAAGAAATGGTTGTGGGAGAGGTAGGGAGGGAGGAGAGAACTCTTAAGTTTTTAGATATTACCCATATCCAGAGTATGGAATTGATTTCTGTATTCAGTTCTTATAAAGCTAATAATTTTACATGGGCACCCTGGAATTAAGTGGATCCTGTATTTTCCTGACTCTCCCATAATTTTATACCAGCTCTGTGCTTGGTTATTAAAACAGAAGAAAGGTTTTTCTAATACTCTATACCTCTCCTTTTATCCGCTTCGACCACTGATAGCAGTAAAATGCTTCAGATGGGCAAGGCCTGAAAAATAGGAAAGAAAAGAACATTTACCTTTCCACTGTCAAATCCTGGAATTAAAGCCTATTAAATGGCTATATCTGGGTAGGAAAAAAGCATATTCCTGTATTTCAGACAGAAACTATCCTACTACAAAGGATTGATCCTGCACCAAGAATGTAAAATTGCCAGTCCCTCCACCCAGAAAAACAATTCCCACCTCCCAATCAGTTCCAAGACCACATTCTGTTTCCAAAGTTTGGGAATCGTGTTAAATTGTTCTTTGTGGCAAACTCAATTTCCAGCATTTAAAAAATAAAAATAGCTTTCCCTTCGACATCTGTGGAAGTCCAGAAGTGCTAAGTGCTATAACATCACCGTGGTTCAATATCCCACCAACCTGCGGGTTTTATTGCATAGTCATATTCGATGTCATAGAGTAAAGTTATTTGCAGCCAAGTCCTCAGCATGTTTATTCTGAGGTGTCACGACTTCAAGGGCACTTGCTCCCAAGAAAGAATGGTCAGAGCTGCAGCCTTAGCCGGCTGAGGTGGCTTCTTTTTTTGGGACAAGTACGCCATAAAACTTTGCAGACTTTATCTGCCACTCCCTGATGAGACGGAACATTTTTAACAGTGGAAAAATTAGACTTACTAATGAAACCCGATGCTATTTTTAATGGAGAATAACCGTTTCACCTAATAAAACATCCAAAGTCTTCAGAACCTTCAGAACTTCATGAAACTTTATGGCTATGCCTGGCCACTCTTATTACAAGGTAATGAGAGACTATAATGTATCTTGATCATGATGATCATTGTGAGCGTGTAAATTCCAGCCACGTTAGTAATATTTGGTTTTGGAAAGGAAATCTGACATCTGGTAAAAGGCTTTGAAATTACTTGAGGATAGGATACCAACTGGTACGACACAGAAATGTGAAGACTCCTGTCCATGCATCGTTAGGAGTTCACCTAGGAAGAAAGTGAATGTAGCCCAGAGATATAAACGATCTGTTATTAAACTGAGGCTGAAGATCAGAAGATCTTTAATTATTAAATAAAGTGAAACTGCGACACTGTCTTCTTCAAACAGTCATGATGACAAAGATATTTAGTTTCCAAGGGGTACATCTGTGGCAGGGATGGGGAAGGTTTTCCAGCCCAAAAGGTGCAGTCCCTTGTGGGGAAACTTGGGGTGTGAGGGTCTGCATGCTAGCGGTGTGTGGGACCAGAGGCAAAAGTGGGTGGAACAGGCAATGAATGTGACTCTTACCCTTCTACAGCATGATATATTTCAGTCCTCTGTAAACACATAAAGCCCTCTCCATCCAAACATGTAAGGGCACATTCCAGCTAGGTAATAGCATTCAAGGAGGACATGGAGAAGGACCAGTGTGGGGTGTGGCCTGGGGAAGAGTCCCAAGAGCTGAACGGAAAGTCCTGGAGGGCCACATTGGAGCCTGAGGTTTTCCCCACCTTTGTGTGGGAATGTTCAGGGTGGCAGGAGAGGATATCTTGTTTATTAATATCCTTCCTAACTTGTGCTAGCAAGTTCCTTTACTTAGCAGAGTGCATTCCCCTTTACACAGCAGAAAACTAGTTGCAAACTCGTGTGAGTTTCTTAAGACAATATGCAATTCAATCTGGCTTGTCCAGACTGAAATGTGTTCAAATATTTTCCTGGTAAGACCCCTTGCCTTGAATCCCTCCTAAAAGAATAAAGACACCACAGTCTTATACATAATCAATAAAAAGAAAGTTTACGCACGATCAGGCAGAGCACAGTGTGATCCCTGAAGGCAGGCTTAAGGCTTAAAGTTACAAGCATATACAAACAGGTTTACCCCATATGTGGGTTGACCTAATGACTGCAGTTAGCAGTCTGGGAAGTTCATAGGATGAAAGGAAGATGGAAAAGAGAGAGAGCGGCAGCATGCCTTGTCCTTTTACCAGGTCTGGAAAGGTCATACCCACCCACTAGTCACAAGCAAGGAAGGATGCTCCAGGCTAGGAGGAACAGGAAGTTTCAACTGGCTGGACCTAACATTCCCTTGCATGTCCACTCTAGTAAAACGAGGAATGTTGTACTTGACTGCTCTCAGTGGATTACATCCCACACTTCACCTATGGGATACAGAAAAGCTTCTCCAGATATGCTGGGACATTCCTTCTACTGTGAGAAAAGCAAATGTTACAAGTGATGCTGTTGCCATTCTTTGCCTTTCTCTCCCCAACCCCTTCCTCACGGTGTCTTGCATCACACAGCACATGGCACAATAATATTACCATTGTCCTGCCCAAGTCTCACATCCTTAGGCATCAGCAGCGGGAGCAGAGAACTAGACACTGCTGCAATGTCACCGATTGCTTTATACTAGAGATTATGAGGAAGATGGGTCAAAGGGACAAGCAGTACATATTAGCAACATCATATATTTTGTAACATCTAAGGTTGCTTTTGCACAAGCTGCCATGATTTGCTTGCTCACTTTGCATGGAAAATCCAGACAATGTCATTGTCAAATCACTGGCTGCCTGCATTGCTCTTCCATATTTTCCCCATATCTGATTTGTAGTTATTTAAGTTATTTTCCAACACAATTACAGCATCTGCCTATCCAGTGTTGGTAGGCAAAGCTGGCTCCTGTGTCTTTAATTAAAAGCTTCTTAATTGACAGTTCTACACTTTTAGTACTTCCTGTTGTGCACAGTGTGCTTGCTGATAACTTGCCTGTTAATTGACTTTCAGATAGCATTTCTTAATTGCCTCTTAAGGTCAGTTCCTGGGCAGGAATGCTTGAAAACTACATTTCCGCCCATTATATTTTGTTTTCACTTCTATATACTAAAATACTGCTATTTCACTGTGAAAAGGAAAAGGAGAAAATGATGAGAAGTTAAAGCCTCTTCTAGAAAAGAAACTCACAAAAAAGGGCAATTACGAAAAGCAGTTCAAGAGGCAATTAACAGACTCAGTCAATAATCCCTCTGATCCACTCAGTAGGAAGCCATCAACAGTAGTTGCAGGACATCAGCTTGAAGTATCCTTCTTGCTTTACTAATGTCCAATGACACTCAATGCTGTAATCATTCTCTTACCCAAAATTTAAGCACATGTTCTAAAATGCGTATGAGGTTCTGAAATGGATTGCCAGCCAGTGTTTCAGACTGAGACTACTCACTCTTAATGAGCCTGGTCACACAAGTTTTTCGTATGGAATACATTAGTGCATTCAATTTCCTCAAACCACACAGAGCACATCTTGACCCTTTAGCAGTCTGTGAAGTCGGCAAGAATGACATGGCAGAAAGGCATGCAAGATCCCATTAATATGGCCCCAATCCCACACTCCATCAATATGCTACTGCTTCCAATTACTGATATAAAGCTGTGCTGAACTGAAACTGCAGGACCTTGTTTGTGGGCGTGCGACAGTGTATGTGCATATATTCATGATTGCTACCATGTCACATTCACAGCAAGGACAAGCTGCAATATCTTCAGCTAACACTATCAAAACAGTAAGCATCACAAGTTTACTAGTATTTGTCACCTTGCCATACAATGGATAAACCTTAAAATAAATTATGTTATGTATCTTATAATACAGATTGTTGTTGTTGTTTAGTTGTTTAGTTGTGTCGGACTCTTCGTGACCCCATGGACCAGAGCACAGTACTATATGTGACATTATTTTGCAGTGCAGTAATGGACAGAAAAGTCACTCTCCAAAACCGATCTGCTCACTATGCACATGATCATAGCCAAGTCTCCTTTCTACATTTCTTGCAACACTTAATCAACTCAAATCACACAGAATTAATGCTTCGTAGCGGGGCCCCCGTTTGCTCCTAAATTGTGCACATTCCACAGAAACATTTAACTTCAACTGTTAAGTATTTATAGGTCATAACAAATATATAAGCCATGGGAGTGATGGGGACCCAACTTGTCTTTCAATTCACTTAGCAAAACTGGATTGCAAGGCTATGACATTTAAGAACATTCAGCAAACCCAGTAGTCTCAGAGTGTTGTGTTTAGAGAAAAATCTGTTTGCATATAGCACTTATAACAAAAGTGCATATAGCACTTATAACAAAATGCATATAGCACTTATAACAAAATGCATATAGCACTTATAACACTTATAACAAAAGGAAAGCATCAATGGAATACTTATCTGATTAACCTGACTTTTAACTGATGGACATATTATCAAAGCCTCAATATAGGTTTCTTCTAGAGATATTAGAATCATAGAACTGGAAGGGAGCCTGGAGATCCAGTTCAATCTCCTGCTCAGTGCAGGATACAACCGACTACAGTATCCCGGACAGGTGGACCATTCAGCTTCACCTCTGCTTAAATTCCTCCACAGAAGAGGAGCCACAAGTCCACCACTTCTCAACACACCTATTTATGTTCTCAAAATATTCTTATCTAGGAATGTGCACTGGCATCAAGATTCAACTTGTAGCTGTATCTGTAGCTTTGGAAATGCCGATTAGAGTCATTCTGTGACTTTCCATTTCAACTCCTTATTTAGGACAAACTATATCTATAAAAAAGGGAAATTTGTTTTCCCCCTCCCCCACCCACTATAATGGAGAAAATAAATATGGCTATAGCTTTTCTTGTCACAGAAGTGGATGAAATTTGGAGGCACAGAAGCCCCAACAGAAGCCCATTTTAATTTATTAATTATTTTATTTTGATGCATATGCTGCCCTTTCTCCCAAAGGAGCCCACGTTCAGGGAGTTTGCAGGGAGAATACCTCCAGGGGTGTGTGCAAGGCAGCTTTACAATTTGATTAGAAGAAGAAAGTCTATTTATCTGGCACACTTAGATGCAGTTTGCAGACATGGCTATTCCTTCAGAGGCAGGGAATTTTTAAAAATGACACGGTGCACACAGCTGTCTGTGTACATGTCTCACTGGTACTAAATCAGCATAACAGAATCAACAAATTAGGCGGGGAGGGGGAATAAATACAAAAGGAAACGCCTGTTGGCACAAACAAGAAATATCAAAACTGCTCCTCATAATCACATTCGAATATAAGTGAGTGGGAAACTCTCTTGTCTAATTCAAGTGGAGGAGGGGGAAGTGGATTAACAGCTCAAATGTGGACATGCCCTTATTAAATGAAATCTACTGTTCCTTATTAGAAGGAGTCTATTTAGAAAATTTTAATTTCCCCCCTTTATAATAAAACAACCTAAAAAGCCTTAAAGAGTATGCAAATGTTTTCTTTACTTTCATCCCTAGTGTTTAAGAATGGTCTCCACTATCTAATCAACAGTGCTTTTCCATATAAGAATCATGCAACACCTGAATTGCCCTGAACTTGCTTACACTGCTAACTGAGCCATCCAAGAACAACACAGTCTATGGAATGGGTACCAGCTGGAGTTAAATTCTTTTGGGGAAGTCTGCTGGCCTCATTCTCCAGTCATTAATGTCAACGAGTCCAAAATGCTTGCCCTTTTTTCATCAAAATATGCTTTTAAACTAATTTCCCAGTCTTTGATGCAGAACGACCTGTGTTTTGACACAGATTGCAAGAGGGGGGATATTGTGTTATGCCCAGGAAGCATCATTTATCATCTGTGGAAGATAAATCCAGTGCACACAAAGTTGTAGTATGCATCCTACCTTGGAGTATCCATGTCTGCAATCGCAGGTGACAGCATGAGCAAGACATGCGGCAGTTATGAGTTTCATAACCTTTATTTCCCCAATTCTGCACTACTGTTCAAAGATAGTTTTTGACATCTCTGCATATACATATCCAACAGAGGCTGGAACATTTCTAAAAGGAATGAGAAAGTCCCTCCAACTGATGATCCTCATTTACCTTTTGAAAGAAGTTAAAGCAGTAATGAAGGGATGGGAAACCTGTGGCACAGCTACAATTCCCATCATCCCTGACCACTGGTCATGCTGGCTGAGGTTAATGAGAGTTGAAATCTGACAACATCTGGGCAAGCCACAGGATCAATGACTATTAAGCAATAATATAAATATTGTACCGTTAGTACTTCCAGGTAAATACTGACTGGGAGTGTGTGCCTGTCATACACACAGGATTTCCCCCACCTTTTGGGGGGGGGGATGGCAATATTAGCACATTTGTAATATCTGAAACAACTACAGCTTTGGGGGTTGAGGGGGTAAGGTAACAGAGAGAGTTGTCATTTGTGGCTGAGACTGGTCATCAGGAGGAGTCTTTCAAGCCTGAGTTCGGCACAGAATCAGCTTTAAGAATCATGGCTTCCCTCAAGGAATGCTGGGAACTGTAGCTTGATGATAGTCTCCTAACACCTCTCAGCTCCTTTAACAAACTATTTGTCAGGATTCTTTGGTTGAAGCCATGACTCTTAAAATTGGAATAGGAGTGCTTTAAATGTGTGCTCCGAGGTTGGTTTACCTCATAGACTTGTGAGGGGAAAAGGAGAAAACTATGCTTGCTACCTTGCATTGCTTTCAATGAGTGGGACAAAAATATGACAGCAGTTGCCTCACTTTTTGGACCTATAATATGGAGGGTCACATTTAGAGGACTTATGTTTTATTATTATTGTCATTCTCATTGTCATGTTCATCATCTCATTGCCTTTCATCATGAGGTCCCAGGCAAGTAACAACCATTAAAAAATACCATATTAAAAACAGTTGAATCAAATTAGTCAAAAGAATAGGGTGAGTCCTAAAATATATCTCATGCCATGCATCAAAGATCAGGGTAAAGAGGTTACTCTTCAGCATATGATAAAAACTATGTGATGGATGTTCCCAGACTCAACTCTAAAGGGAGAGAATTCCCTGGCTTGGGCCCACTGTTTAGAATGCCCTCTTCTGGGCCATCCCCACCTCAACTACTTCTGAGGGTAGTGGAACTACCAAGGGAGACATCTCTGCTGATCTTATTAGGTGTTAATAGGGAGGTGGCCTTTCATATATTTGGGACCTTGGTCATTTCAGGCTTTTAATATTAATATAAACCTCTTAAATTGGATCCAGAAACAAACTGGCAACTGATGTAGCCCTTTTCTTCTTGAGGTTTTGAACTGTCACAAGCTTTGTTTAAGACCGGAATTAGTTCAGAATCCGAACATTTGCCAAACTTTGGGCACTCATCACAGAACTAATTGCCAGCACATCAAAGTTTATAGACAATCAACAACTCCGTCATAAAAGGCCCCTGGGAACAATGTGTCTAGGTTTGAGTCAGATCCTGTGTTTGGTTTTCAGCACTTACGCCCATTGTTTAGCACAGATCTTTTGAGATCCAGTAGCAGGACAAAACAGTTCCTTTCATTCTTTCCCCTTCTTTCCTCATATCCTCTCACATTCTTCCTTCCTATTCAGGTTACTCAGAGAGGCTCTCCTCATGGCTTTCTGCTGAGAAGTTCTAGGGTAGATTCAGATGCCGCCAAATTTGCCAACTCTCAATATCTGAGCCACAGCACTGAGCCTTTATATCTGAGAGGATGGTGCAGAAAGTGTTTGTTTTAGCCTCTGTCCTCTCAAGCTGATTGGCTAGCTCTTGAAATTCTGGGTTCTCAGGACTGTTTGATTATACCCACCAACAGACTGAAGGTTTGGGATTAATATGTTTGGGAGGTGTGTGTCACACTGTCTACACAGAATTAAGCCCCATTGAGTTCAGTGGGACTTATTCGGTCCCAGATAAATGTGTATATAGGTCTGCGGCCAGCTTAGGTTCATAGGAAATGAAAGAATGATTTATGGTTATGAAAACCTATTTTACATGCTTTTAGATGCTCTCATATTGTTTTAGGTTTTATTCTTGCTTTGTGTTAATGAATATTGATTCATATTTTACATGGTTGACACTGTTTAAAACCACAATATTTTAAAATCTGTAAGCAAACAAGGAAACAAACCGATACAATTATCATCAAATATCCACTCCCATAGATCCCTTCCTCCATACTGCAAATAAATGTTTTGTACAGAAACTTCCTCCATATGTACAAGAATGTGCAAATTAACTTACAAACACCATCTAATGGTCAGTGCTTTGCAGATCCCATATATCACCCTGCAGCAACATGGCCATATAGATCAACAGCATTTATTCGTGGAAATACCCACATACCACAACATTTCATGAAAAAACATATCAAAGCAGTTTACAACAAATACACACAAACACAAACGCACATAGTTGATCGGCGATCTTTGATTCTAACTATTAGAGATGTTTTCTTAATTGCGTGCATAAGTCTGGCAGCACAGAAAAATTTCCAGGAACTGTTTAAAGGTTAAAATAAAAGGCGCCTGCTCAATCTCTATGGGAAGAACATTCCACAGGACTGGGCCAATGATACAAAAGGTTCAGTTTTGTGTTGACGTCGAGTTAGTGTCACCAACACAGGGGACGACCAATGAGTTATAGTACTACTTGGAGCCAAACATCTGATGACTGGAATACTTGGAACATCTTCTAACTTAATATGGCTATTTTGTTTTTAATTTAGTTATAGAAAAACATTTCTATGCTGCCTTTCAGACCTCAAAATGGCCCACCAAGACAGTGTACAATGATAAATTAGCCAAGGGGTGGGTAGCCTTTTGTCTTCAAGGGACACATTCCCATGGGGGTGATCTGTCTGGTGGCAGCAGGCCAGCAATAGGCAAAGCCAGAGCTGTTGAGGTGGAGCCAGAGACAAAAAAAGTGTTATGCATTAAATGAATCCAAAATAAGAACCACACCACTTCCATTTCACCATGGCTACCTAAGATTAAAATTAAAAATCATAGGCATGTGTACACAGAAGTAAACCCCACTGGGTTTGATGGGGCTACTCGCATTAAGAATATAGAGAATTTCCCTTTCTTCCATCAGTGAAACAAGTTAATATAGTTAGTGTAGAGGAAAGCAAGTAAAAGCAATCCCTATCTAAACACACGTGTGTATAACTGAAGATTGAGGGAGATTCCCCATGCCGTACAACCAGGAATGTATGTTTCTAAATGAATTATCGTGGGGGGGAAAGACTGCCGATTGTCCTGAAATGACATGAACTGTACTTTTAAAAACCAGGAGAAGTAAAGCAGAAGCCCACAGGGAGGAAGGAATGCTGATGGGATGGAAGGATGAGGGCAGCTTCAGGAGGCATTAGAAAATGGAGGTCAGGGCCACAGGTTGTCCACCGACGAAATTTGGCTAATTTACCACAGCACATTCAGTGTTTAAAGTTAATCATGCTCAATGCATGTTCCCTTAATAATGCCACTACAACAGTACATGTCAGCTACTTAAATGAAGCCAGGTACGGTACAAGATGGAGGAAGGAAAAATCAAGTGATATCTTATCTCCCTCTTATGGCTGGTTGCAGTACAGCTGCTCATGACTACAGCTATTCTTTAGGCTTCACAATCAGATAAGGATTTCACCAGAGTAGCAGTTTTTGTTTTAGAAAGGGGGAAATGACAAGATGGATTATCACAGCGAGGAGAAGGTCCCTCCCCCAAGTAAAGCTTGAAGTATCTATCAGTAAGGAAGAAATCACGTAACAGCTGCCTCTGTACTCAAACATAAAAACATGCTATTATCTCACTGAAACAGTAGCCCTACCAAGATGTTATGTTCACACAGAAGTCCCAATGCATGGGTGCAGAATGGGGCTTCAGCAGGTAGCCACACTGGCATTGGACATTGTGCAGACTAGCCCTGCAGTTGAGGAAGTCTGTGTATGCAGGCCCCATCATGTGCATCAACTAACCCATCACTTAGCAGCCTTCATGTATACAGCTGTTCACATGTGAAGGCCCCCTTCATGCAGCAGTTCACACTGCACTTTAGGACACTGGGGTGATGTTGGTGGGCACTTGGCACAGCTCCCCATTCATGCATTAGCCTGATTTCTGAACAGAAATGCAAGCACCTCTTGCATATGGAAAAGGAAGAGGAACAATGGTCCCATAGAGAAGAGAACCAGAGAATGGTAGAGCTGGAAGGGACCCTTGACAGTGATCTAGTTCAATTATTATTATTATTATTATTATTATTATTATTATTATTATTATTATTATTATTAATAAATTTATTATTATTATTATTATTACTATTATTTGTACCCCACCCTATCAGTAGTCCTATCAAAATGAGAATCTTTGGGACAGTGTGGCGGAGGGAGGAGATGCTTGCCCTGATTGAACAATCACCTTAGCACAATGCTGAATTCCTCCCATTATATTTATTAAAGCAGATCCTGCGTTTTACAGCAACCAAAGAGACCCCCAACCCCCTTGCTCAGTCTATATGAATGGCCTACATATTACTCCAACTACTATATAAACTGTCTGATACTATTTGCAGTCAATTATCATGTACGGATACTTTGAGTACACCCTCAAATGTGTCCTTCCTGCCTATGCCTGCATTTTTTAAAAAGACCCTTCAGCTTCCCCCACCCATTACAACCTTGTTCTAGATTTTTAAATATTTACTCTGGCCACTTCTTCAAGTTGCCCACTGCATTCAGATATCCACAACCAATTGCATGGAGCTTCACCACTGCAGTAAGGTAAAGGTAAAGGGACCCTTGACCATTAGGTCCAGTCGTGACCGACTGTGGGGTTGCGACGCTCATCTCGCTTTATTGGCCGAGGGAGCCGGCGTACAGCTTCTGGGTCATGTGGCCAGCATGACTAAGTCACTTCTGGTGAACCAGAGCAGCGCACAGAAACGCCGTTTACCTTCCTGCTGGAGCAGTACCTATTTATCTACTTGCACTTTGACGTGCTTTCGAACTGCTAGGTTGGCAGGAGCAGGGACCGAGCAACAGGAGCTCACCCCATTGTGGGTATTCAAACCGCCGACCTTCTGATTAGCAAGTCTTAGGCTCTGTGGTTTAACCCACAGCGCCACCACTGCAGTAGACAACCCTAAATACGCTTCAGGGAAAAGGTAATCTTGGTTTAATTGAAGCTAGGTTTGGGGGAGGAGGGGAGTCCTAGGAGACGAGCATCATAAAAAAACACCAGTTTCTGTGCATCATAAAAAGTACCAGCTTCTGTATCCACAACTCAGCAACAAAGCCACAGAAATGTGGGTCTGATGCTTGGCTTCCAGCTGACTCATTTCTGAAGGCTGTGCTTTTGCCAAGAGAGCCAGCTGGAGAAAGTTGATTAGCATAACCCACTAGCTATCACTGTGACATCCTTGACCAAAGTGTGACCCACTGTGGGGTGTCAGAATGTGCATCCCAGCAGCTGAGCCGGTGTTGCCGCTGAGTCAGCACATGCTCTCCTTTTAATAAGGACAAAAGATACCAGCTCCTTTCTATTCTTAGCCCTCTGCACCAGTGTTAATTCCAGTCAAGTGTACAATAACCTGCCCTGTTACAGGGTCATTCTTACCCTGAAACAATTGCCTGAGGTAGCAGATTCCAGATAAGGTGCCGTTTCCCTGCTTCTAACTCATGTATTGTGCATGAGAAAACATAACAGGAGAGGATAGTCATTTTGACTTTTTGCTTTAGCTATGAAATGCCTCTTCCACCCACTTCGCCTCCTCTCCCCACTGGTTATTGTTTTGCTGCCCCATTAATGAGGACAGCATTTGTGGCCTTCAGGCCTCGCTCTCCCTTAGCAAGGCCTTGTAGGTAAGGTGAACAGAGCGCTGCTGCTCTTTTGTCACCGCAGCTAGAAATTTTTTTAAACCCAATTTTAAAATAACTTAAACCAGAATTTCTACAAGCTATAGGCAAAAGCAGTGGTAAGTGAGCTGCTCTCATGAGTCAGTATGCTTAGAATTACCTCACTCTGAGGCAGATGCAGTAGTTGGTTGGTGGCAAGCAAGCAAGGGGGGCATTAGGAGTGCCAATCTACCTTTCTTCAGGTACTGCCACTTGATGTAATTGTCTCCATGTGGCCTTCAGGAAGGTTCTCCAAATCCTTGCAGTACAGAGGAGGGGAATAAATTTTTGTGTGAGAAACAACCCAAGAACTCTGAAACCCACCTATCCAAATAGTTAAATACCTGAATGTTTGGGGTAGTCTGCCACCCACTTGGACCAGAGAATATCTCCACAGCCTGAGGAATAGGGCATCTCTCAGACTATTTATCCCCCAAAAGAAAAATATTAAAGCCTGCAAATGGGAGGTACCAAGAGAACGTCGACGAACTTCATAAGCATTATAAATTTTGCATTCCTGTAGCTTCAAATACACATTGGCATCATTTGTCACACTTAAAATATAAAGGGAAGGACAAAAGATTTCCTTAAGGTGTGAATGAGAAAGAAGTAAAAAAAAGCATGCTTCAAGGAGGTTAAATTTTCCATTTGATGTACTGAGAGATTTTTTTAGCAAGATCGATGACCTTGCAATCAGCCAATCTGTGAATATAGATGGAACCCACTGAAAGAATTATGCTGGTTTTTGGAAATGCAATTCCAATCACTGGCTGAGCTTCTGGCAATAAATAAACAAATAAATCCACAGCTGGTCTGCTGTGACTCGGCAGGTTAATACATACGGCCAGGATAGGAGAAAGCTGAGAAGGCAGAAAATCCTTTAAGCCCTTTCACATTATGAATGTATCCGATGAAAAAATGCAGCAACTTCCTGAGGCCTATTAGCGTGCTCTTCCAAGTGAGCACATTCAAGGTATTAAATGACCGCTCAAAGAAACAGGAACCATTTCAATTAGAACCTAAGAAATATTCTAGGAAGAAAAAGGCCTATTTGATCCTGTGAGCCACAACCCATAAATATTATCTGTCTGCTCCTCAGGCACCTTTTCCAAAGAAAGCAACCAATTACCTCTTAAATTACACCTTTGATAAGACTCGTTCATCTTTGCAGACAAGCCGCAGTGCTCACATGGCTTGTCCTATTTAATTTAGGCCATTGCTAAAAGCCAGACAGACAAGATAAATGGCCGATTCACCAGCTGCCCAGGAAATACCGGTGGAGGGGAGGGGGAACAGAAACCCTTCCCACTCCTGAGCTGCGCTGAAAAGAGAAAAACCCAAGAGAACACCAGAGACGCATGTAAAACTGCCAACTCAATGACCTTCTCTGTGTGATGGCTCCACTTACTTTGTATACATGGCTCTTGCTCCAGAAATATCATGTAAACTGTCATTCTAAGCACACTTACAAGTCCAACTGAAAAAAATAATCAATGAGACTTACTTCCATGTGAGTATGCTTAGTTTACGGAGCTAGAATTCACTTGGCATGATAGCCAGCTAAGAGTACCATGACAAATACAGGTTCAGTGCAGTTAATGTTAAGCATTTAAAGAACACTGGGGTGCATGGAGTGTTAGGGGAGGGGTAGTACCTCTGGTGGGAGACACATCATGTTCCTTCTGGGGTAGTCTGTACACCTTTGTTCCCAAACTGCACTTAGCTTTCACCTCAGGTTCCTAGAAGCTATCAGTATGCAATAGCAGCCACACCTTGAGAATGGCTTCAACTGGCCAGCCAAACCAGGAGAGGGTAGCCGATGGGTCTCAAGCCCTTGGTGAGTTAGGGACTTCCCCTGCATGAGAAGACAGGCTCTGGTGGACGAAACCAAGAGCGGATCAAACGGTCAAGAAGGCCATTTCTGCACATGCTGTAGAGGGAAGTGATGGGTGGATGGGGCTTGTCAACTGGGAAGGTAGCCCACCTAGAAGGAAAACTCTGATCCTAAACCTCCTCTGCCTTGTGGGATATCTTCAGGACAAAAAAAGAGGAAAAGCTAAGAAGTAAACCCTACACAAATCCAGAGTGGAGTCCCTAAGATGCTTGGATGGTGTCTTGCATACCTCTTTCTGGCAAGCCAAGCTCCTGCCAAATGTATTGCTCTGGTTTCCTTTGGACCACATCAGGGAGGCTGAGAGAGGGGTCTTGATGTCTGGGCAGCCCAGGACCTCCATACACATTGCCCAGGCTTGTGCCCTGGGAGGGTCACTTCAGTGCTGCTAATACAGCAGTTTGACTTCACTCCCGGAGGTGCACTCCACTGTCTTTCGAGACAGACAGATGCCAACAACAAAGCACATTAAACCAAAGAGTCCTTGAAAGCTTTCTATCCAGATTTCCAAGAAGTCACTAAGAATATGAAAGGATGCTCCTATCAGAAGGCCTGGGGTCATGGAGGATGCCTTTAAGGTTACAAGATTCACAACCTTGGAAATCTGGGGTGGGGGTGGGGACTTCAAGGATAACAACAACAACAACAATAATAATAATCTATCACCTCCAAGTATTTCATGTTACCCAAGAAGACATCTAGTTTAAGACCCAAGCTTCATCCATTTTGTGTCTCCTTTGTCCCTGGGTATCACAAAACACACCTAAGCACTTTGCTCCCAGGAATGCTGGAAAAAGTTACAATCATGTCACCCACGAGACCTCCTAAATGTATCTGCTGTTGTCAATAGATCAACTTGTATCAGGGGTTCCCAATCTTTTTGACCCAATATTTGGAATTTTGAAAAAGCATTGAGGGCATAGCCACAAAATGGCTGTCATGGCAGCTGTGGGGGTTCAGCCTTTATACAGAAAGACGAATTCAAATTCTGTAAACTTACCTACCTGGGCCCTAAATCTCCAGAGACTCTTCTCAGTGCCCTCCATTGAGGTATGACTGGTGGCTACAAGAGAAAGGGCATTTTTGGTGAGGGTGCCCCAATTATGAAACGTCGTCCACAGAGAAGCTCCCTTGGTTTTTTGGTATGACAAGCAACCTTTTTATTTCCCCAGGTACTTTAAGATCTCCAGTACTTAGCTGTGCTGTGTAAGTTTGCTGGTGGTGGTTTAATTTATGTATTCAGTTTTTTAGCACGGGTGATTTTATTAATTTTAGGGACTCTTGTTTGTTTTTGTGGTTTTTAACTTATTGTTAACCACTCAGAGGACATTAGCTGGGTGGTATACAAATGACAGATAAATAAAACCGGCTGCTCTAAATGTCCTTCACTGTTGCCCTAGGCAATCCACTTGGATGGCTGTAAAACAGGCTTCCACTGTCAATGTTAAATATTTAGATGTTAAAATATTAAATTGCATCATGTTTTTCATTGTGGAATAATTAGGGATGTTTTCCAAGGAGACAGAAGAAAGTCAGCAACTTTTCCAAGATGCTTCAGTGGGGGCTAAAGGCCAGACAGAGTGGGCCCATTACTTTTTGGCTTTGCACTGCATTCTTAAGCACATGCTTTTCCAATAAATCAAATTCAATGGTACTTTCAATTAAATGCAGTTAGGACTGCAGCCTTAGCATGCACACTGATTTGGTAGCAAGCCCCAGCACCTAAAATGGCTTACTTCTAAACATGTGTAGGACTAGGATTACTTTCTTAAACTGTTAGGCAGCTATACTCACCCAGGATGATTCTTTCGAATGGTAACATGTCAGAAGAATTGGGAGTCTGCCTTCCTCTCTTCTCCTTGGCTGGTCTACTCTTTCAAATCCCTCAGAAACCATGAAAAGGGGTCTCCTTTTCTTCTACCCAGCATCACTTGGGCCTACCACTTCTAGTCATTTCACCTCTAGGATGTCCTCACCCAAGCACTTACCATCTCAAAATATGACAGGACAGGGTAGAAGGATGGAAAACATGGCATCAACTGAACAGAATAAACTCCTCTAGATGGTCTAAGCCCAGGGCAATTTGGGTAAGAATGACTCTTAACAAAGATAGGTAGCTGAGACTCAACTCAAAAGACAGCATGACTGTGCCTAGTAGAAGATACCATATTGGTGCAGTTTAGCTTAGCTGCTAATAATGTGTGTCCAGGTTTCCTGGAAATGTGCTCTCAAGTGTTTAAAAGAAGTATGCATGTCCTTCCAAATTTAACCCCCATTAATTAACACGGGTGGGAATGCAGAAATGCTCACTGTGTGAAGTGTGATGCTGCTTTTAGGGACAGATTTCAGCCAACAGCCAGATTTACGACGCTATTAAACCCTTCACCACCATCTACATAAGGGCCTTGGAATACGTAAGTTCTAACTTATTCCTCCTCTATGCCGTAGAAATCCAGGGTCTGATAAAAGATCATGCACAACCAGCTCCCCAATTCTGCTCTTTTGACTAGCAGCATGGAATAAAGAGGGGACGCAGGTGGCGCTGTGGGTTAAAGCCTCAGCGCCTAGGACTTGCCGATCGAAAGGTCGGCGGTTTGAATCCCTGCGGCGGGGTGCACTCCCGCTGCTCGGTCCCAGCGCCTGCCAACCTAGCAGTTCGAAAGCACCCCTAAGTGCAAGTAGATAAATAGGGACCGCTTACCAGCGGGAAGGTAAACGGCGTTTCCGTGTGCGGCTCTGGCTCGCCAGAGCAGCGATGTCACGCTGGCCACGTGACCCGGAAGTGTCTCCGGACAGCGCTGGCCCCTGGCCTCTTAAGTGAGATGGGCGCACAACCCCAGAGTCTGTCAAGACTGGCCCGTACGGGCAGGGGTACCTTTACCTATATCTTTATGGAATAAAGATTAAGGAAATCTGATCTGCATTCATTAGTTAAATGCAAGACACCTTCTTTGGTGACTTCTCATCAACACTGGGTGCCTTTATTTGCTTAGTTCCTCAGAGGCAATGCAAGGTGGTGTCAGAATTTTTAGATGATTGCATTTTGCCCCTTAAGAGCCAAAGTAAATAACCAATGATTCATAGAACATCTCCACATAAAGCTGGAAAAAGACACCTGTCTGAAACCATGGAGAGCCACTGTAAAGTCAGTGTAGACCAGGGCTAAGGAACATATGGTCCTCTGGATGTTGGAACTATAACTCTCATCATCCCTGACCACTGCCCATGCCAGCAGGCACTGACGGAAGCTGGAGGAGGGCCACACGTTCCCCATGCCTAGCACAGGCAGTTCCAAGCTAGACAAGTGAGTGCTCTGACTCAGGACAAGGCAACTTGCAATGTTCTTATGACCTTCCTCCAAGTCTGCTCCCTCCTCTTAAGCCATGTATAGCCTTTCAACAGCATTGCTTCCTGCGTATGCCGGGATGGACAAAAGGAAGTCCCAAGTATGAAGCCAAGGTGTCATCAGGCTCCTTTAAAAGCTGAGCATTTGCACTCCATCTCTTTGCAAGCATTTCCCATCCCACCCTAGTGAGGGATACCAAGAAAACAAACAAAAAAAAATGGCACAGGAAGCTGCCTACTGCCAGGAGCTACTCTGCTAGGATAGTCCAAGTCTCTGCAGGATTCCTACAAGGTGAAGCACCTTGCTATGAAAGGTCAAGGAGAGGAAACAAGATTGAATAATGGTCATATATGGGCAGGGGAGAGGGGAAATAGGCTTGGGAGGAGAAGCCAGGTCCGTGGACTGGATATTATATTCGGCCACAGGGGCCAGGCTGCACAGATCAGTGAAAGGGATTGGCAAATGACTGGGACACTTTGTAACCTGCCAAAAAATTGGCTAAGGGCAACCAGTACTTTCACATGGCTCACGTGAGTTAAGAAGTACTCCCTTCTCCCCAGTTTTCAATTCAAGGTTGCTGAAGCAGAGATTTGAGGCTGGCATAAAGAAAGCGCGGATAAGAAAGGATGAAGTGGATGAATATCTTTTACAAATCTAGTGCAGGTGCATTATGCTTCTGATACAGCAACTTGTACTTTTATAAACCAACCCCCATCCCCATTTCTAAAAATATCCTACCTTTGAAATGAAATCCAAATCAAAAACAGACAAATACACTTCTACTCTAACTGAATCCAAAGCCTTCTACCAAAATTAGAATATCACTTTACAAATACTTACTCTAGTATAACATCGTCAAAAACAGACCTAGAACCCCGAGACCCACCAAACAGAACCTGGTATAAAAGGCACAAACTTAGAATTAAAGAATTCCAAGCCCAGGAGTGCAGGAACTGAGCAGGGCTCACAGTCCTTCCACCCACAAATCTACTCCTGGTCAGACCAAGCTTTCATACTTTCATTACAGCAATATAATTTGGGCAGGGGGCCATTTTGTTACTTCTATTGTTAAAGCAATTGAGAATTCCTTCTGTTCTACCTTTTGCCACTATTTATTGGATTTATATTTCAGTAATTAAATTTGTCTCTCATCGTCCTCCCAAAGCAGCCCAGGACAGCAAATACACAAGCCACAAAACAATTAAAACATTTTAAAAACAATTTCAGCACATGCAGATTGGGAAAGCCCTCTACTTAAAAGAGGAAGGTCTTCAGTAGGTGCTGGGGAAAAACAATAGAAAAGGCGCCTGTCTAATATTTAACAGGAGGAAATTCTAAAGGATAGGTCCAATCCCAATCTTGGACCTCCAGGGAAGACAGTATCTGCAGGATGCCCTCACCTGCGAAGCACAGTGATCGACTGGATATATAAGGGAATGAGATGATCCTTCATTTGGCACTAGGTGCACAAACTTCAGGTGCATGGGCAAAGACACGTCTCGACAGAAACTCTGTTGGTGTCAACTGTTTTCTAGGCAGATACACAAGAGTTTCTGTTACAACTGAAAAGCAGTAGCCATCTCCCAAAGCTGCTGATTATTATTATTATTACTATTATTATTATTTTGATTTATTACCTGTTCTTCACCCTAAGATCCCACGGTGAGTTACAATAATTAACAATGTTCAAAACAGTTCAGAACACAATAAATAAATACACTGTGCAAAAAAAAAAACATTGCTTGAAGCTAATACATTCCTTTGTATTAGTGTCAGGAAGTTTCCCCTACTAAACATCTGACTCTTACATTTAATATTTCCAAAGCTCACAGCCTCTTAAAATGTTAAAAAACCCCACCCTTAAATAACACCTCTGTGCGTTCTCCTATCACTTGCTTCCTTACAGAGCAATCCTAAACCCTGAGACCTGGGCTGCTGGAAGCATCCCTCCACTGGGCTTTGTCAGCAGCGCCCCCCCCCCCACTGCTGTGCCCCCTGAAAAATGCAGGCAGCTGAGGTAGCAAGTGTAGGTCCTTGACTGAAATCATTATAAGGAAAGGGGCAGAACAGTCAGCCAAGGAGGCAAAGCTGCTCCATCTCCCTTGAGAGGGGGCTCAAATGGGGTCTCTCATTTCAACCTTGGAGCTGGTGCAGCAAAAATCTCTAACAAAATTGCCCACTTTGGCTGGTACAAGTGGCAGAGCTTCAGATGTAGTTGCTGATCCACTGCTCAGCTCTGCCTAACTGCTCCCCAGCCAGGCTTTGGATTGTTCTGTGAATATTAGAAATATTCATGCGCCACTTTCTATAGAGAGTACTATGTTCTAGTCACAGTGAAGGGACTGCTATAAGGAAACACAATGTGATGTTAATAGTAATTCAAATGTCGAGAAGTTATTTTTTTTTAAAAAAAAGCTTTGCAACCTGATAGACACTGAAGAAATTCAAGGTGGACAATTATCTTTCAGTGGAGACCACTGTGTTGGCACATCACCTCCTAGGTATGAGAAGAACTGTATCGAAAGAAAATCTCTCACACAACTAGGCTTTTCTAGTATTTTATTATTAAAAAAATCTGGATATTTGCTAGTCAAATACTTGAGCACAAATGCCTACTTGAGAGCTTATGCAACCCTCTAAGCAGCTTCTAACAGGCACCTGAAGAATATCACAGGCAAGAGAACATTCCCTCGGTTGAAAGGCTCACAAAAGAAGTCTCTTGCTCCACACTCACTTTGACACACTTTCTTGATCAGCCTGGCCAAAGAGCCGAACTGCAAGACATGGTGCATACCACTTCCAGAAATTTGACAGAGGCTTGATTGCTTACCCCTAGATATACCCAGAAAGCCAACAATGGACCATTTATACAGTTGTGTCAGAGGTAGGTGGGCACTGTGAGTTATTACTGAATTTAAGTAAGCATCTAGCACTCTGTGATCCTTTGCTGGTAAATGATCAGCTTCATGCTCGTACATTGAACGCTCCCTTGTCCAAACCCCTCTAGAAAGACTGTAGCCTCCCAGGAAACCAAGCATACCCCAAACCCCCTTATTCCTATTGCTACATCCCAACCACCGTCAATTTCACTAATATCACACCAGAACCATTTTTCACCCTACTGCTTCCACAAAGGTGGCAAGAATCCCCCAAATACAGAATTAGTGAAGACACATGCTACTTCTGCCCATAGCAATACATTTTCAACATTTAACCAATCCCTCTGCACTACGTAGAAACCACATGACTTTTGCCAAAACCTCCCTTCAGCCACGGTTGATAAACTGTATTCCTGCAGATATGTATGTAGCCCACTGCCAGATTCAGTCTGGGTTCTGCAACTGCAGCCGCTTTAACGTCCGAAATGTTCTGCAAAAGGAATAGACAACAATTAGTGCGTAATGTAAAGTTAAAAGACAGTTGCTGGTTAATTATAAAGTTACTTGCACCAAGTTTGAGATGGCTACCTTTTTGGGATTTAAAGTTTTAGTTGGGAGCTTCATGTGAGCATACAAAAACTGAAGCCACCAAATACCACAAAGTTGCTTGATTTAAGTTTAGTAGTGGAAAAACAAAAAGGGCCTTGAATCCACCTTAAACCTGGTTGCACAGTTTGTCTTCAGCTTGATCCTGTGCACCAGCATGCAGTGGCAATAAGACATAATTTCAGCACTGGCACAAGGGCAGAGAACCACAGATATAGTCTCTCCAAAGCCAGAAGCTGTGGTTATCAGTGAGGGGCAGGATCCCATCCCCAACACTGTGGCAAGTAATGAGAGGCTTGAAAACAGCAAAGATGGCAGCTTCAGAGCACCTCCAATGCACAGTGTGATGTCAGGGAGAATCTCCACCCTTCTTTTGAGCCCAGAAGAGGGTCAGACCTTGCACTAGACTTTGGAGGCACATAAAGCATGATGTCAGAGACCAGCCCGTCTCTCTCCACTTCTGGACCTCTGCACACTAGTCCATCTCCTCTGCATTGAAGAGTGCCAGGACCTGTGCCTGTCCACCTGTCCACTCACAGTCAACCCATCTACAGAAGAGCAAGTCAGATCTGATGAAGTAGGCTTCTATTAACAAGAGATGGCAAACTGCCCGATCCATTTCTTCCATGGCCATTTGGCTTCTGCAGAGGTCATGCACGCTATAATAGCCTTCTGCAACCTGGTGCCCTCCAGAAGTTGATTTACAGCAACTCCAGTCATCCCTGATCACTGGCTAGGACTGATGGGAATTATAGCCGAAAACATCTGGACAGCACCAGGCTGTGGGAGGCAGACCTAGAGGATAAGATGGCACAACCTCAGAACGCCTATGTGACCAGGAGAGGATACAAAGCAAGAAAAATTATGATCCCTAGCAGAATCCATCACTTATTTTATTTTATAAAATTTATGTACTGCTTGACCCTCAAAGCTGTTTACTTCTTGATGCAGAATGTTGAGTTTTGTAGTGCCAAGTATGGCATCTTGGGATAGAAGAACGCCACTAGCAATTTTTATTATTCAGACAGCTTGCCTGGCCTGTAGCTTTACATCCATAAGATTGCACTTTAAATCAACCAAAGCAGGATGCCTCTGCAAATAAACTAAAGTAGCTCTCCCCATTTTCCAAGAACTGCTTGGTCCACAGAATTAATGGACTCTCATTAGAGCCAGCCTCTGCTCCCAGATCTTCCAGATAGCATCTTCCTCATGCATATCTTTTACTCTTCTGTGCCCAAGCAGTTCCTCAGTAATCCAAGTAGGTCCATAGCCTATTTGAAGGTGCATTGCTGCTAAAAAGAAAAGAAGCCAAGAAGAATAAAGTGAAGTTTCTAATCATATTCTGTTAAGGAGGCTTGTGATCTTGAAAGATCACAGCTTGTTCTTTCCTCTCGCAGCAATTCTGGCACTAGCCCAGCATGTTCTGGCCTTTTAGCTAGTGCCATTGACATTCGTCACATGAGTGATGACACAAAAGGGCTGCAAGTGCATGCAGAGGGGGAAGGGAGAAAAGCAGCAATACCAGACCTTACGAGGCATCTTGAGATGGAGGGGAAGGATCCTGACTCTCCGGCTCTGGGGGAGGAGCTGGCACCGAGTCCTCTTTCTTCTGTGCAGCCAGGAAATCATGAATTGCCTTCTCTATCTGCGGCCTGAAGATGTGGTTTAGTTTTGGATCCACCACCTGAGAAATAATTCTGTCCACTCCAGCTTCCAGCATCCCCGACCTGGGGCAGAGACAAAGGAGTCATTCAGCTCCTCCAGAAAGCTTCCCTTCTTCCCCCCACTGGAGCCCTCCACAGCCGTCATGTCAGCTGCAATTAGCATTAACATGGTGTGAACTATGGCTCTTTTGGTAGCTCCTGTATCACTAGACAGGCATTCTACCCGGTGAAAATAAAACCAAGAGGTTTGAACCAGCTGCCTTTGAGGGCCCCAGCAGAACCTGCAGCAGACATCTGCTCACCCAACTGCTTTAAAAAAATGTATGCTGGGTGGGAGCCACTGCAGGGTGTCCATGGTACACAAAGCAGCAAATAAAACCTGACTTGGCATCAACAAGAGGAAAAAACATCACACTGGAGGAGATAGGCGGGATATGAGGGGAGGTGATCTTTTTGGCTAGTGCACTTATGACGAAAAAGCAGAAAGGCGGCCTTCACCCCAGGACCTGCCACGATCAGCTGCTCCCCACATCTGCCAGTCTAGACACACCGGCACTTTTTACAAGACAAACAAAAATAAACACAAGCAACACAAGACAAAGAGCTTTTCTGGGAACAGTGTCAGAAACCAAAAAGCGACTTATTACTTCAAGGCTGTGCTGGATAAAAAGAGCAGGGCATGGGCTGTCTGGTGGGGTTAAGTCATGTCTGCAACAGGCCAGGGGAGGCAAACACAGAGACACTGCACAGCCGCTGGGAAGCAGCTGCCTGGGTAGAAAAAACACACCCAAACAGCCAATATTGTTTTGAGGCTACGTGGGCACTTAAGAAGATCTGAAGTCTCTGACACTTGGTCTCCATGAAGGGCATGCCTGGCCTGGCACAAATTCCAGGGTCAGATTGTTCCAACGCTCTTCCAGCTCCTGCAGCTTGTGCACTGTGCCACGTACTAAAAATGGCAGCTACGTGCAATGCAGGTTGGTGCTGCTGTGCTGCCAGCCTGGTGGGCAGGCCCTCTACAGCTGCAGCAATACTCTCATCACAGGGCCCCCTGGGTACTTAAGAGTAGCAGATGGAGACACAAGGAGCTTCCAGGCTGGCTGCTGGAAAAGCATTCATGCCAATATAGTCATACAAAACTTGCGGAGGTTATACAACACCAGTTTATTGAATGTTCATGTTTGTGCGGAGATTATATGGCACTGCCAGCTAGGGGTTGTTGTCACACAATTTCTAGCCACATTTCCAATCACTTTTCTTACCAGACTTTTTCCAGTGAGAAAAGTGATGTGCTAACTGCACTAGAAATGGGGTAACAACCAAATTTGTACATTTAAACAGGCTGTCTGGAAGTGTCTGCATTTGTGCATCCCCAGAATTAATGAAGGCAAACAAAAGAGAACTCAGCTGGTGGTGTACACAACATGTTTCGAAACCATACAAAAACTGAGCAAGGAAGTCAACCAGGACATGACGAGCTTAGCATGTCTCCCCGCCATTGACTGCTTGCAGCAAAACAACCTGTTACAGAATCGATGGAGCACAATGCATAAGCAACTTCTGCTCCATGGCTGAACCACTTCAGAAGCACATGAATCTGACGACAAGATGGCCTGGGGAAAGCTCTCATAGTAACCACTGTCTCAAGGCTCACCCACACCTGCTACCCTGCTGCTTTGCCCTGGGGAAATCCACTGTTTACTGCTGAATTGGAGCAAACGTCAATTGTGTTTTATCCATACTGGCATTTGCTCCAATTTAGTGATAAAAGGTTTTCCGGGGGTGGGGGGGGGCGGAGAGCAAAAACACTTGGACCTGTGGATGAGCCCTCACTGTCCTACTTCACAATTGAAAATTATGAAACTAGAGGTTTTAACCTGAACATGCCTCCATCAAGGAAGATGGCTTATAAATGCAACTCCGGATGTTTCAACAATAACTTACCATGAGCTTATCATACAAGAGAAATACGTAGCATGTAAGCTGTGCTTTATGTTGATGGAGTCATACAGCCATTGAGACAGACTTATGTACGACCCTATAGGTTCACTGTCTGCAACTATGGACAACACTCACAGCTTAATGCCAACACTCAATGCCCAGATGGCAGGTATTTTAGCAATATTGTTTTGTGAATGGTCCCTGTCATTTTTACATTTAAGCTTCATCATAATTATTACAGCCCATGTTCATTTACTTCTGACTGTACACCCCAATGAAGGCTTCTCCAGTATTCATGCCAAGACCACCTCTAGATTTCATGGTTTTCATGGCAGCCATGGAGCTGCCTCAATTTGACATCAATCAATACATGTAGCAAGGCACACTCTCAACTTAAGTCTTTGGTGATGATGAAATGGATGGTTTGAAAACACAGGAAGGGTTGTCCAAGCGATCGCATTGTCATGGTCAAACCACTTCCTGGTGAAGTTTTGTATGATATTGCCAAATGTATATAACACCCAGCTTTCTCTTTTTCATCCAATGGAGGTAATAAACCATTGCTTGAACACTACAACAGCAAAAAACCCCAAAGTCTGTAGTCTGGAGTGCAACAGCAACCAAAGCATCCAGGAGCAGTGCCAGATCAAGGAACACCCCTAGATTATGGACCTGATCCTTTAAAGGAAGTGCAGTTTAAAGCGAATCTGGCTGTTGCATGTCTCTGCATTGATTCAACTAGTGTGCTGGCTGCATCCTTTTTGAAGACGCAGCAGATGTGGCCACATGCAGGCTGGATTTTTGCAGCATATTTCATGTGAGGTGGTCCTTAAAAATTGTTTGGAAGCTTTAGCAAGTACAAAAGGTAGTAACCAGCTTACTGGAAGACACTGGCTTTTGATCTCTTTCCAGGAACAATTTAAGGTGCTGGTGATTACCAATAAATTCCTAAATAATTTGAGGCGAAGCAATTCAAAGGACCATCTTCCACCAGAGTCTGTCTGCTGTTTTATGACTGTCAAAGACCTTGCACTCCTTGCCTTCAGAGGTACAGAAGGTTGGCAGGAAGGGTTTTTTCAATAATTGTATGAAGTTCCAGCTTCTGCCAACCTAGCAGTTCAAAAGCACGCCAGCGCAAGTAGATAGGCACTGCTGCGGCAGGAAAGTAAACGACATTTCCGTGCACTTTGGTTTCTGTCACGGTCCTCTGTGTGCAAGTAGCGGTTTAGTCATGCTGGCCACATGACCCGGAAAACTGTCTGTGTGCAAATGCCAACTCCCTTGGCCTGAAAAGCAAGATGAGTGCCACACCCCATAGTTGCCTTTGACTGGACCTTGACCATCCAGGAGTCCTTTACCTTATTTCACCAGGCACTGGGGATCATTTTAACTTTGAATTCTGCTGATTTTCAGTACTGCTTTAGTTTTTAACTTACTTCTTTTTAATTTTATTGTGCTATTACTGTGATTTATATCTGTATTTGTTTTTAACTTATTTTGTACGCCACCATGCGGCCTCTTGTAGCCAAAAGGCAAGCTATAAATCTTCTAAATAACTAATCTGCCATAATACAGATTAATAAATTAAGGCTGCAACCCTATGCACACATATATGGAAAAAAGCATCTCTGCATACAATGGGACTGACTTCCAAGCAATTTCATGGAAGTACTCCGTAAAGCTTGCAAGTCACCTCCCGCTCTCATTCTAAGCACATTTCAATAACCATTTCTTGAATCCTATCACTATCAGTCAGGAACACAGCAGCTTATTATATAAAATTAAAATTATGTACATTGAACATACAGCTAACCCAGCCTGGCATTCAACAAAATTAGGGAAGAATGTGTTTGCAAAGAACACGTAGTGTTTAGTGAACTGGATTAGTTACACTACAGCAATAGTTCAAGGAGCAAAACACTACTTCACTCTGTTGGACAGCACCCAACCCCAGTGACATTAAGCTCATCATGCTACTGTATCTCATGCTGGAAGTTGGTAAAAGCAAACAGAACTAAGACTGCAGGTTCATCAGATGTTCTTTCCCTCGTAAAGCTGTGGATGCGTGCAGATCTCCATTAGACAGCCACAAGTGACACTCCTGAAGAAACCTGGTGTTGATTAGCATGAAATTTTGAGTAATTTCAATGGATGGTGAGCCACAATCTACCAGAAGTGTTTCTTAGACAATCCCATCAAAATTTAGGGGTCTTGTGCAAATGTAGAAGGTTAAAAAACAATTCATTATTGTCACTTATATTTTAGCAGCTTTTACTTACTGAATAACGCTCTGCCTCAAGCCATTCCGCAACTGGTTTTTGTTCATTGCTGGGTTCCATTCCTGCTTATCCAGGTGGGTAGACACAAAGTTGTCCACTTTCTGTCTCAAATTCTGGTAGGCTGGCTAAACAAAATAGATCAATTAATACAATTCTGAAGTATTTCTTTCAAAATCCACACAGACCACTGACACCACACTGAAACACACTTCTTTACCCTACAATTAAATTTCAACAGGATTGGTGTCATTTGCCTTTAGCAAGTTTGTTTTTACCTATGAAAAACCAAATTATGAATGTAGCCGAGAAAAATTACATGAGCACACACACCTTAGAATAAGTTGAAGAAGATTCCAACACCTCCTGAGTTGGTCCATTCAACTGTTAAACAGTTCTTATAGATAGAAAGTCCTTCCTAATGTTTAGTTGGAATATCCTAAACTGATTTTTCCATAATCAACTAGCTCTGTCATTTAAATCCTGGAATAAAACTCCAGTTAGACTACAACCAGTGTATGCGAAGCCATGGTAAAATTAAGTTGTTGTGGGTTACACACCTAAATACCCTATTCAATGAGATTCAGCCAATATCTATGTACCTGCACCTCCCAGAAAATCTTGATGGAATACAGGACCAACATACCCTCCTCCTACTCCTTTATAAGGCTTAGAAAGACTACCATTTACGCCTATTTACATGTAGGCCACTGAATGTAGTGGGGTTAACTTCCAAAACATGAAGGGAAAAAAACATGTTGATGTGGACACCACTATATGATGCTTGTTTGCTCAATGTTCAAAGAAGGCTGCCTTATGCCAAGTGAGACTAGTGGTCTACTTAGCTCAGTATTGTCCACACTGATTGGCAATGGCTCTCCAGCGTTTCAGAGAGGAACCATTCCCAACCCTACCTGGAAATGCCAAGGATTAAACCTTCTGCCTGCAAATCAGATGCTCTAATTCTACCACTAAGTTATAGTCCTTTCAGTGGTAACATGGGCTGGAATGTATTTATTTTGGTTTATTTTATTCTTTTTGAGAGTTTCCTAATAATAATAATAAAGCACCCCCCCCCAGGAAACATATACAGGAAGTTATAAGAGAAGGGCAAGCTACAAAGATGCTCCAAAACCTGTGACCCCATAAGAATGTTAACATGGGTGTATCTTGGAATACGACTTGCACAAAACACAAAAACAAGAGTGCAAGCCATGTGACCACCAAAGGAAAATAAATGTTTTGCCTGGGGTTGTGTATACCTTTCCCATAACAGACCACACCACAAGAGCCAGCAAAGCTCCCCCACCTCCGACAGTTTGGATTAGAGGGGATACAGTGCAGGCTATGAGGTGGTTTTCCTGCGAACTCGTGTGTCGGCTCCTACACACAACCCCATCCGAAGAGGCAGGGAAGCCGGGCGACTGCAACTCTCGCCACCCCTGACAGCGAGTTCCTCCATAACGGGGCTGGGTGGGGACTAGGGAGAAGAGAGGACAAGGGAATAAAAAGAAAAGTCCCTGTAATCCTGGCAACTCCTTAGCCGAGGCCTCCCCTTACCATCCTGCAGAGACATCCTCCGCGGGGCTGCTACAGGGAGGGGCGCTTACCTTGGTGTCGACGTCGGCCAGGCAGTCCCTGCGGAAGGCGTCGAAGAGGCCGCGGCTCTTGAGCTGCCCCACGATGAGGGCGATGAGCTGCGCGTCGCCAGGGGGCAGCGAGGCCGGGTCCGTCGCTCCAGGCCCCGACGAGCTCCCGCCGCCTCCGCCCGTGCCGGACGACGCCCCGCCCGGCTCCGCCATCCCCCCGCCCGGCCCTCCCAGCGCCGCCCGACGGGCCGCCGGAACAGCAGCGCCGCCGCCGCCCTCGCTCCCGCCAGGTGCTGCTGCTGCTGCAGGGGCGATGGTGGCAAGGCCGCCGCCGCCGCCGCCGCCGCGGCACCCTCTGCTGATCGCGCCGCGGCAGCTGTTGGTGACGTTGCCGTCGCGGAGCATTCGCGTCATGCCTTCCCGCTGCATGCTGGGAATCAGAGGCCTCCTCTCTCTGGACTGGGAGGGCGCAGACTCCCAGGAGGCTTTTATCGCGATAGCCATCTGGCAGGCTCCGTTGGGACGCGCTGACAGCTGCCGCAGCTGCAAAAGCCTGCAAAATTTGTGGATTGGTTGGCGCGGAGTCATCGCGCTCCGCCAATATTCAAGTGCGGGTGGGGTTCTAGATGAGTTATGGGGAGGGCAACGGGGATAAGGAAAGCAGCCCTGAATGCTGCAAGTCCTGGGGCCGCCAGAAAAGACGGGGCTGTGCACTCCCTCCTCTACCTCCGGCCTCATGTGCCCGCACGGCTGGTTTAGCAGGAGGATTTTCTGGTTGTCAGTCCCTTGCACATAGGGTTGCCGTATGTTCTCTTTTTTTTCCAGGACACGTCCTCTTTTTCATGGGGATGTAAAATGAGAGTCGTCATAGCGATCCATAGTTAAAAGTAAGTTAAAGGGACCCCTGACCATTAGGTCCAGTCGTGGCTGACTCTAGGGTTGTGGTGCTCATCTCGCTTTATGGGCAGAGGGAGCCAGCTTCCAGGTCATGTGGCCAGCATGACTAAGCCACTTCTGGCGAACCAGAGCAGCGCACAGAAACGCCGTTCACCTTCCCGCCGGAGCGGTACCTATTTATCTACTTGCACTTTGATGTGCTTTTGAACTGCTAGTTTGAGAGGAGCAGGGACCAAGCAACGGAAGCTCACCCCGTCACGGGGATTCGAACCACCGACCTTCTGATCGGCAAGTCCTAGGCTCTGTGGTTTAACCCACAGTGCCACCCGACAGTTAAAAGTAGAAGTCGGCAAATGTGTCCTCTTTTTTGCTCTTCAGAATAATGGCAACCCTACATCACAGTACCCATTTTATTCCCTCTTTTTTTGCCTTTGGGGATGCCATGTTACACTTCCTTTCGTGTGGGTTACTTAGAGTAGTTATCCTTCAGGTTCTTCCCTAAAGAGGACAGGGCTACTTGTAGAACAGACTGAAATGCTCCATTCTGCACAACTGTTCAAGGTGCAGTAACCTCTTTTTCACCTGACATCCCTCTGAAAGACAAATCCCTTGAGTTGGGGGTATTTGTGTGTGTGCATCTTTGTCCCTAGCGCTCTCATCCATGCATATGCCCACAAACGTTACATATGCGCTGTTAGGGTGTGCAACCCTACAATCATAAACATGCCTGCTCAGAAGTAAGCCCTGTGGAACTTCCTGTTGCACCAGGGGCCCTGTCTCTAGTCTAGACACCTAGTGGAGAGTTCAGATGTTTGGTGGAGGATTGTGGATGGTCAGTGGTGAGGCAAATGTGCTACATATACATTTAGAGGCAGTATCTTATTACTGGCATGCACGTACCAAAGCTGAGCTCTGCAATTCAAAACATTTCCAGTTCTGAGGCTTGGTGAGTCATAACTTAGCCCAACATCAGGTGTCCTAAGGCAGCAGGACTGTCCAGCGTTGACATCAGCTTTGGGCCCTCCATGCTGTGTGCCTCCATTTTAATTTCCGATGATGCCTCAGAATGACACCATGTCAGGTGCTCTGGGGCATTGTGGGGAACTGAAATGGGAGCTACCCTTGGACTGCCAGCTAAGGCCATCAATATAAGGGGGGGCCCGCCAGGACTTGGAGCTGACTTAACGTGTTCCCCAACATTTCAGATGAAAACAGGGACACATGTAACCCCCATTTTTTGTAGGAAAGTAAGACTACCTGAGCCCCTCATTTAACACTCGTTGAAGGCTCTCCTCTACGTGCTATATTCATTTACTCTGCAATAGCTTGTCTCAGCAACTGTAGCATGTGTGAACCAGCAGGCTGGACCAGAGTGGTGTAGTGGTTGGAGTGTTGGACTAAGACCTGAGAAATAGGGGTCCAAATTTTTAGTCTGCTATTATGCTCAGTGACCGATTATGGGCCAGTAACTATCAGTTTAAACTACTTCACAGGGGTTTTTTTTTTTTTTTTGCAGGGATAAAAGTGTGGGAGAGGGCACCATGTACACCAAGCTATTTCACAGAAAGGTGGGGTATAAATCATAAATGTTCCTAACTCCCCTCTCCCAATTAAAAGCCATTTTCTTAATGCCCAAACTCAACCTAAAACATTTAGAGTCACTTAATCTACATCCAAATAATTTTCAAATGTACCCACAGCAAAGCCTAAATGCTTCTGTGTGATGACATTGCTCACTACATTATGCTGCCTGAAACTCAGCCCCAATTCCACTCCACTAGAACCAACTCTTTAAAAGTCTTGCCAGGCCATTTAGACATGAGTTACCGCCTGCATCTTTCCACCCCTGACCACCATGCTACCTGAATCAGGCTGCTTCACTTTAAAATGCAGACTAACTGGGAGTTGCAGCCATGGATGCCATTGGGTCACCCTCCTTCTCTCAGCCTGAATCATCTCACAGGGTTAAGGTGAGGTTAAAATGGGCTAACCCTCTGATCTCCTTGGAGAAGAACTAAATTAACATGTCTGCCATGTCTGCAGTTGTCACTTAGGGATCATCCAGACTTGTGCCATGTTTCTAGGTAGAGGTGTCTGCACTTTAAAACTCCTTGTCTGAGTATTTTTTTTCCCTTCCAGCGGTTCCCTGCATAAACCCAATTGGAGCAAGTGGCAATCCATGAAAAACCTGGATTTCTGTTTGTTCTCATTCAGCATTAAAGAGCAGGTTTTCCCACGGAAAGCTGGGCAAGAAGAAGAAGAAGAGGCACTCAGACACATAAGCTGTGCCTAAAAAGCTGTGCTGCTGAGTCCTAAGTGTGATATGTAAACTGGCCACGAGAGGGTACTGCAGCTTCACAGTTGTTAAATAAGGTGGCGGTGTGGAGAGCAGGCTTGCTCTGAATTAGCTTTGAGAACAGGTTGAAAAATACTGTAGTAAAATTCACCTGCTTTCGCTGACTTGTGCCCTTGATCTCATGTAAGCAGTAAATAGGGCTGTTTTACAATTTGGGGAGATGTACTCTTGTGAACCTCCACATTTCAATCCCAGCAACACAAAAGCCAGCTTGCTTTTAACTGCCTTTTGTGGTAATTTGCATGTATAATAATGCGCAAATTATCACAGGGGATACCCAGATGATTATGAGTCACGTGAATGTGCACTTGTTGCATGGCAACTAATCTCTGAGAATAAATCCTTGCAAGAACAAGATGAGTGAAATCCAAACACTCAGCCAGCAGCAGTAGCACAGCTCAGCAACCATGGCTCTCCAACTCCCTTGACACACAGGAACACTTCCCACATTGATCTTACATGGTTGATGGAGGGGGGAAAGCCCTGCAGGGAAGGGTGGGTGTGCCTCAGACAGAAGGGTATACCTCCCCCACTATTCAGATGTCTGGATTCCAATGTTAGCACTGAAGCACACAGTGTTACCTGGCAGCCCACTGAAATGATTGGAAAAATCAGTGGTAGCTGGTGCTCCTTGGGACTGATTGGTTGGAAGGCAGAGGTGCCAACAATAGAAGGAGCCAGAGCCAATTACATTCTAGTTTTGCTCCCACCTTCCTCCCTTCTCAGTTCCACAAAGGGCAACACTGAGACTAAGGAGTAGTAAAATGACAGGCAGTGCCATTCCCTGGACTCATTGAAAATAAGAAGGTAGGAATATGAAGGTGGGCTGAGATTTGTGGAAGAGTGCCTCACCCATTTGCCCAATGGCCCAGTCTCAACTGGAAAAGTGAGTTGGTTTCTTCTGAGCCAAAGAAGTCCTTGAAATTTTGGGCCTCAGTTATTGGTTGTAATGCGCAAGATCCACAGGTCCTCCAGATACTGTGAGATCTACTGGGGTTTTATTCGAAGGAAAAGAGCAAGCTTGACACCTCAATCCCATGAGCACTGATCCATCATTCCTGCTGGACTGAGTCAAGACTTTAGGTAGTAGAAGAAAAGAGGAAGGGATTTATGTGAACTAAACTCTTGTGCCATAGGAATGGACGTTTTCCTAACCAATATTACCACAGACACCATCGCTCGCAACATCCGCCCGCACAAGGTTTTCCTCAGTTGTTTCTTCTTAATTGCAGGTGTTTCGCAGCGTTTTGTAAGCAGCAAGCAGTCAAGACTGTTGCCTGCTCTCCCTGAAGTTCACAAAACATTCTGGTTCTCCTCTGTCACAGAGGGTAAAGCTAGAAGGGTGATTGGTTTCTTGGACTTGTCACCGATATTTACTATAGGCCAGCTCAAACATACAAAATAAACCTCCCACATGAGAGCTTACTCATGTGGATAATTTAGTGCATGAGTTCACTGGTGGCAATTTCTACTGCCATGCCAGCACATTTTCCTGCTGTGGGAGTCACTTTTAGGTATATCTATCCCCATGACTAGATGTCATTGTAGCTGATAGACCATTAGCCCAAATGTGTACATTAAGTACAGGAGTAGCATCTCTTCTGACTACTGAAGCAGGTGGCAGGAGGCAGAATTTTGCATGCAAACACAGTCCTTGGTGCCTGATTAAAATTCAGCTGCCCTGAGAAGCAGTGCAAGCTACCCAGTGCCATCTGTCAGCGAGGGGGGGGGGGAGATAGATATATACTCACATTCAAAGGCATAAAACCTATACACTGAAAAAGACTGATCTGAATGCAAATGTTGGCCTAGGTGGCAAGGGATCTGAACACTAAACTCCAATTTTCACTTGGCATTTCAAAGGGTCCCACGCTAGGCCTTCTAATGTGATATTTGCACAAGGGTTTGCGTTGGCATTCATGTGGGGGGGCTGTCCTGTGCATTTGACCTCCCCAGGTTGTACCACATCTGTGCCAACTCAGTGCCAATCCTTTAGAAGTCCAAACAGAAGCATCCATGGCTTCAGCTGAGACTTGAGGGCACAGTCCACACAACAGAAAGATAAACAAATCCCTGAAATTGGCAAGTAGCACTTCTTTCCCCACAATAATCCTTCCTGAACTTTCAGCCGTGCACTAGGGGACTAAATTGGGAGTGTGGTATATGTTAGCCACTGGTGATTTTTCAAAAAAAATGAATGCAGAAATGTGGAGAAATGAATTTAAGTTTGGAAAAATGAGAAATGGAGAGAACCAAAATTTACAGATCCTAACATCCCTAGATGGGCTCAGCTAGAATTGGCTGCAGAAGTTTCCCAGCCATGAAAAGGAGAAGTGTTGGTGGCAGTGGTGAGCAAGCATGCCATGTAACTTCTAGAAATGAGAGTTGCATCATTCCTCTCAGCCCTGAGCCCACTGCCAACCACGGTTCTTTGAAAGCCTGAAGGTCCTTTTTATCAATGATTTCCTGAACAAGAAGGAGAAGGAGAAGGAGACTTGCTTGCTTGTGCAAGGCATTTGTGGCTGAGGCAAAATGCTCCTTTGGGGACTTTCCTTCTGTAATCATTTCCCATGGACAGGACTGGTGTCTGGCTCAACAACAAAGCCATTTCTCCAGAGTATGGTGTTGGGTTTGTTCGTTTTACTGGGAATCTGGGAAATAAAAAGGGCTCAGTCACAGAAACTGCATGGAGGAAACTTCCGTGTTAAAAGATGTGCTTTATTTTATTTTTAAGAAGGAAGGAGACCTTTTTGAACTGCTGCACCTCACATCGGCAGTAAAACTGTGTGCCCAGGAGAAATAATTGGCAGGTTTTCCTAAACTGTCTTGACAACCTCTGGCCATGAAATTGAAAAGTCAGTTACTGACTTTCAAAAGGCTTTGTCCTTGCCAATGATTAGACAGAGAAATCTGGAATAGGTGGCTTTAGCCAGGCATAGTATCTGCTGAAATGCAGACTGAATGTCAATAGGAAATCGTTGCAGAAGAGGGAAGGTTGTGTCTGCAACTCTGCCCATAATGCACCCACACAAACACACTCAGTCACACACAATTATCGAACTCTGGCAATTTCAATCGACACATTCCTCTGGCGCCGTAGCTGGGAGGAGGAGGATTGTGCTGACAGGTGGGGCTGTGAAGCTGCAATCTTAACATTTCCTCTTTTGTGCTGCAGGCATTATTTACTTATTTTGTGAAGGTATCAGTCACCTTCTCTACCGCAAAGGTACTAGCAAGAGCTGCACAGCAATAAAAAGCTGAACAACAACAAAGGCTGTGGACTCTCAAAGAAAAGGTATTCTAAATGAACCGGGTGTGTGAGGAGGGGGAAACTGTCAGCAGAGATACAGCAATCCTAAAATGGATCTGTTACTGTGAGTTGATCTTCCTGGCTGATGACTGCTTTGAACAATTCTGGAGTAATGCCCATGTTTATTCAATATACTGTAGATAAGGAGAAATAGCAACAGAGGAAAGGGCATCAGCCGTGTTGTCATGGTCAGCTTCAGACTCCAACAAACTCTTGGCATGGTATTACCAATGGTGCTCCCATCGCCTGCCCAGCACCCACTCTCACATCCACAACAACTTTTGTACTCATAGCAGCAGAAGCAGCAACACCACTCATTGCCCTCTCTGCTGATCCTGTGGGTGGAATTTTAGCAGTGGATAGGCAGCTGTGCTGCTTTTGAATAGGAGCCCCACTTGCCTCCCATCTGCGGTGGCTGCTCACCATCTTAATTTACCCACAATGCAATGCCTTGTTCTGTAGACGCCATCTATAGATCGGGGCTGCCCAACTTTTCATACCTCAAGGTTCAGTCACCAGCATCTCCTAGTTGGGCTGAGAGAGACTCTCTGCCTGAAATCCTGGAGATCTATTATCAGCCCATGGTGCTGAGCTTGATGGACCAATAGTGTAAGGCAGCTTCCTTACGTCCCATGGCTACTCCTCATTGGAGGGCTTTGAAACACCCACTTTTCCTGATCGTTCCTTTGCCTCTTCTCTGTCAGCTATGGGTAACTTTACATGTTACTCTCACACAGGGAAATCTATGTAATTCTTTTGTTTACTTGTTCATTTACATGCAGGTGGCAGAGACAGCCAGAGTTCAGTCACTGGAGAGGGGTAATTCTCAAATACTGCTTAATAGTGATAGATTTTAATTAGTAATATGACCACACTTCAGTTCCTAAATTAAAGTGGTTAAGCAGTTGTGTGTGTGTGGTGTGGTGGAACTGATGGGTTGAATGGCTGGATATTTTTCACTGTTCCTGATGTGGAGTGGCAATTCTAATCTGTATTCATGATTGCAAGAACCCTCCAGGTTAATTAAACCCGAGCACAAAGACACCCTGGATTACCAAAATACTACTGCAAGCATGCATTGAAAGAGGCAAGGAATTTCATTTTTTATCCGCATGGCTTTGGTGAATAAAACACTGCTCAAAATGTGCTCACTACTTTTTGAGAAATTATGGAAAATTTGCTTCCAAATGTTGACTCTAAACCCCATTCATAAGGGGAAACAGTTCTGGAAGGGGTTAATCTTAGAAGCAATTAATCTAGAATAAGTGAGTTTCTCTTCTGAAAGGCTTTTATTTTATTATTCATTATTTACTCTGTTTGCAGTTTTTGCTGCCCACTTATGAAGATTCTCTGTGCAGTTTAAGGTAAAATTTTAAACCATACGAAGAAAACACAAACATGAAATATAAAACAAAGTAAAACCAGCCACAGCAAACATAGTTTCTAAACATCTAAAATCATATAAAAATTCCAATGGCAACAGAGCCTGTTATTCTCGTGTTGTTGGTTTGAGAAATTGCAGCTGAGAGAGAGGCTGTAATGCAACTCAGGATTAATATTGTAAATTTTGGGTTTTCCCTTCACAGAACTACAATTCCCAGCACCCTTAGCAGGGCTATCGTAAGCATATGCAGCACCAGGGTGCAAATACCCCCCCCCCATGTTGCCCAGTCCCAGGCACGCAGGCGGGCGGAGCCAGCCTGCTGCCTCAACGTATCTCTGGCTCAGTCACCTGCGAACTCGTGGCACAGACAGACGGGCTCTTCCCCGGACTCAACTCTCGGGCCCTGGACTCTCGGCCTGGCACCCCTGAGAGCCTGGCGCCCGGGTGCCTCACACCCCTAGTACCTATGGGTGAGGTGGTCTTGACCCTCAGCAGACAACTGAAGGCAATTGCATCCCATCAAACACCCACCCACACCCATATACCATTTGGGAGCTACATTTTAATACAATTTTAATACAATTGAGAACGTCGGCAGATGAGGCTTCTCTCCTTGCTGCCCCGTGATGATATGAAAAGCCAAACCTCCAGCCAGTCTCCCTACTACACATTAAAGGCAGAGAAACCTGGATCGTGGGCAGTTTGGCAACCCTACAGGGGAATCACAAATGAGAAAAGAAGGCATTTTTTCAGGAAGGGATACCTCTGAAAGAAACTCCTTGCAGCTTCTTTGCTATATTGGTGGGGAGGGCATGAAGGGAAAGAGCTTAGGAAAAGAAGGAAGAGGGAGAGACCGTTGATGGAATGTTTGTATTCCTTGGTTGTATTACATCCGTATAGAGCCTCATAGGGGCTAGGGAAGGAGGGGTGCAAATGAGGTCATCCCAGAGAGCTCTTTGTTGTTGACAAATGAGCAGTGTTTGCAAGCCAAGCATTGCCTTGTGCTGCGGCATGGGAACTTGAAACTGCAATTTTGACTCCTAACAAAGGTGAATGGAATCATAGTGTGGATGAGACCGAGCCAGGGTATGAATCATACTGTATCAGTTGGCATCTGTTTGCCAGTTGTGGGCTGCAACAGTTACCTTGAGGCTACTACCCATCTGTTCCCACTTTTGCCGCATGACAAATCATTGTTTGGCATGTTTAGGTGAGTTTACACGTCTCCGGTGCAACAAGGCATGCACTCCGACTGCACCTTATTTTCTGGAGCCATACCTGTTTAAAAGATTCAGCACTTATTTTATCCATCTCTGTGCCTCCAGTTGTTGCCACATATCTAACCGGTTTTTGGAGTTTGCTTTACCTGTGGTTAGAAAAGATGCTCTGACGGTTAAAGTTCTAAGATAGGTTCAGTATATGTAAGCTAAGCATGTATACCACTCTCCCATCAGCTTTATACCCAGAAATTCACTTCTGCAATCAGGGCCGGCCCATTCATGAGGCAAGGTGAGGCATTGGCCTTGGGTGGCAGGATTCACAAGGGCAGGAGATCCAGCCTCCAAGGAATGCATCAACCACTGCTTCTGCCGCTGCTGCAATAGCAATGGCTGTGGCATGCTCTTTGGAGGCTGGATCACCAATGCCGTCACTACAATAGCCTCTCAGTGAATAGGAAGCATCGCTGTTCTCCTCCCACCCCTAGGGAGGAAATGGTGGGGGCTGTCCCCTACTTCAACAACTGGGTAAGGTTGATTTGATTCATCCCTTTGTTCCCAATGTAGATCTTCATTTCCCTCCTTCTTCCTGATGTAGAACTTTCCTCTGCCCTTCTTCCCTGGTGGGAGGCAGGCACCATTTTATGTTTCGCCTCCGGTGCCAAAATGTCTCAGGCCAGCCCTGTCTGCAAGTTATGGTTGCATCTATCAAACATTTTGAACTTGAAAGTCTGCGCCCAGGCAATCAGACTCCATGCCAAGGAATCCTGAATGCTGCAGCCCAAATAAATTATGCAAAGTATGCTGCTGCTGCTGCTTTTTGTTCATACCTTATACTGTATTCCTTATTGTTTTGTGTATTTTTCTGTTTTTGCAAGCCCTATGTAAATGCAAGGTTCACATTTTTATAGCCATAAGGCTATAAAGCCTGCTTTGTTGTTTTGAAGTGAAGGATGAGACTCTCAGGAAGTCTAGTCTTGTGCTCAGTAGCACATGCACACACCATCCTGACAGTAGCTTCAAGGGCCCTTGAACGAGAGAACTTGTGATCTAACGTGAGTGCACTTTATGCTTTTATAAGCAAGCAGTATGTTGATTAGCTACTTTAAAACCAGAGATTGCAGCCACTACCATACAGGACTGTCAGCTGGCCAGAAAAGCAGCTCCCTGGCCTGCTCCTGTACCTTTAAGAGCAGCTTGATATGCAGGAATCAGCAGGAGAAGCTTCATAGCGTGGGATAAAATCACCCCGAACATGTACTGATCAAGCAGCAATTAATGGTGCAGGAGCAGAAAGTTGTTAAACATTTGGCAGCCTGAGAACAGAGGTGCTCAGTTAATTGCTAGGGCAGAAAAAATGGGATGTCCTGGTGAAAAAGAGTCCAGGGCGCCTGTGCCTTTAATAGCCTAGTTGAAGATGGAATTTCAGCCAGTGTAGTTTGCATGAAAAGCTACTTTTACAGAAATTGTGGCTTGTACACCACTACTCAAGAAGCAGGAGCTCTTTTTCAGTTGCCCACCCAAGACAATTTTTTTACCAGTATATCAGCCAACATTGTTCTCCATGGTGTGTGAATGCTATTTAATCTTCAAGCCATATATCTCTCTGGTTAAAGTAACATGTGTTTCATGTTCCGAGAGGCTGGGGTCAAAGCCATACTTAGCTTTCCTTGGCAACTGGAGGAAGCAGCAGAGTTTTCAAGAACCTGGAGATTTACAGAGTGAGCAGCTTGGTCATAGAGGTGGCAAATCACTGCAACAGTTGAGAAGCTGAAGGAATGTTTGCCCAGTCCATAATTCTCTCCCAAAGAATGTAGAGCTTCAGTTGACCCTGCCTGCCTCTGTTAAGATTCATAGCTGGAGGAAACAGTGTTATGTTCCTCCCTTGGTACATTTGTCACTCACGTTGTGGGATATGCTCTCTGCAGTATATACAATGCTGAGCCCTTCCAAAGCATTTCAGAATCTTCTCAGCTTATGCATGTGTTTCGCTTTCTTGATCTGAGTAGTTCCATATGTTTCCCTATTGGCTACCCCATGAATGAATGCAGGAATGTGACCTAATTTGCTTCAGTGTTTGTAGGGATGAGGCCTGTTGGGTTTTGTTTTTTAAAGAAACTGACAGTCAAAAATGACCCTGATTTTCCCTTTTCGGTAAAGTATGAAGCAAGGAAAAATTATTGTAATATACTAAGGGAACCAGGTGTCATGAAATCATAGAATTGTAGAGTTAGAAGGGAACTGAGGGTCATCCAGTCCAAGCACCTGAATGCAGGAATCTGCGCTGAAACATCCATGACAGATAGCAGCAGTACCAACATAGGCTCCCCTGTTGATCTTAACACCTGAGCAGGTGTTAGAGATTTGGGACCAACGTCATTTAGGGCTTTATTGGTCCGCGTTAAATCTTTTGAAGACAGAGGTCCTCTGGCTGGGTCAGAACAACATGGGGCTGGGGGGCCAATTCTCATCTCTTGCGGGGGCTCAATTGATGCCAGAGCCTTCCATCAGGAGTTTGGGTGTAAACTTTTATGCCTCCCTCTCTATGGAGGTGCAGGTTGCAGCTACAGCAAAGGTAGCATTTTCCCACCTTCATCGTGCTAAGCAGCTGGTCGCTTACCTCTCTCACCCTGATCTGGCCACAGTGATCCATGTGACGGTCACCTCCAGGCTCGATTATTATAACTTGCTCTATGCAGGGCTGCCCTTGAAGCTGACCCAGAAACTCCAGCGAGTGCAAAATGCCGCTGCAAGGCTCCTTACGGGGTCCTTGCCATGGGACCACATTCATCCAGTGCTATACCAGCTGCACTGGCTCCTGGTGGAATATAGAATCAGGTTTAAGGTGCTGGTTTTACGGGACCGCCTCTCCTGGTATGCCCCGCAGAAGACCTTACGGTCCGCAAATAATAATATCTTGGAAGTCCCGGGTATCAATGAGGTTAAACTGGTCTCAACCACGGCCAAGGCCTTTTCGGCTTTGGCCCCAGCATGGTGGAACACTCTATCGCAGGAGACCAGGGCCCTGCGGGACTTGACATCTTTCCGCAGGGCCTGCAAGACGGAGTTGTTCCACCTGGCTTTCGGTCTGGGCCCAGTTTCACCCCCCTCTATGGGACCCTTTAAGTTACCTCTTTGGCCTTTTATCGGCTCATGTGGTACCAACATGGATAGCTGGCCCTGATGAATACGTACTTGAGGTTCCCGACCAATATGTTTGTAATTCATGGGCAATTATTTAATTTTATCCTCATTCTAATTTTAAAGCTGTATTTTAATCAATTGTTTGATTGTGTTTTAATGTATTTGATATTTGATCTTAGCCGCCCTGAGCCTAGTCTTGGCTGGAGAGGGCAGGGTATAAATAAAAATGTACTTAACACCTTTCAGTGGGCTCGGTAGTGAATTGGCAACTAGTGTGGATCTTTCGAGACTGGTATAATATGTTTGCCCAGAAATGCCCATCAGCAGTTTTGCTGTTGCAAACTGCAGCACTAGTTGCATTTCCCAAACCATCTTGAAGGACACTCCAGGTAGAGTCCATTGCAAAGATTCAATCTGGAAGTTACCAACATGTGAATCACTGTGGCCAATCTTTCCCTATCCAGGAAAGGCTGGCGGGCCAATCAAAGCTGAAAATAAGCACTCCCAGTCAGCCTTGCTCATCTTAATATCTGGACAGGTTAACACCTCTATTCCTCGAAGACATACATGGATCAAGGAGCATCCTCAAACTAAGCATCTGTTCCTTCCAGGGCAGTATAGCCCCGCGCAGACCTGGCATCCCTACCGCCCAAACTCAACAACCCATCAAATGTCTAGTTCCATTCTGACACACAAATTTTGGCCAAAGGAAGCTACTTATCTTCTCCACTTATCTTCCTGCCAGAAACAGGTTCATTCAAACGATTTATGTGCTGCAGGTTGCTGTGTTCTTTACATAGTAAAAGCAAGGATCTCTGTTTTTTGATTACTGTAAGCAACTTCATTCGTTCACAAGGCCTTTATATATGTAAGAATATACAAGACCTGGGACCGACCCTGGGGATCGGTTTTGGTCTTGTTAGTCAATCAGCAAAGTCTCAGACCTTTCAGTGGTTGAGAGCCGTGTACATTCTGTCATGCTCTGAAACGGCACAAACGTTTTGTTGTTGCTGTTGTCGTCATGGCCTTGTGGGCTCGCTTGGCAGGTCTCGGGGAACTGGTGTTCTTTGTGATCCTCCGGCCCTTTGGCCCTGACACAATGCCCGTTGCTATGGAATGACGCTCGCTATCCAACAGGCAAGTAACCCAATCCTGCTGAATTTTAATTCAATGAATTCCAGTGATATCAGAGCTGGGAAGTTGATACACTTGAATACATACTAATGGGGACTGAAAAGCTAATTAATTAATGACCGGAAGGGAGGAGGGAGAGGTAACAACCCCTAGAAACCTCTAGTTCTTCAGCACAACCTGTAGAGGCACAAGTACGTCTTTCTTCAGGACAGACAGTAATAGACAAGATACTCCCCTCACCAAACTAATATTTGCCCCTCAAGGGGAAACAATGTACCGTATGTTTTCCCCTGCAGGCCAAATAGCAGATCTGGGGAATGGTAAGGGGGAAGTTTTTTTTTTTAATCTCTCTCTATGTTGTGGGCCCTATACAAATAGCCTCTTTCCTATGGTTGCTTACATATATGTTTGTGCTGCCGCCAGAAATGGTGCTGCTTCTGGCAAACAACTGTCTTCTCACATTTCTAGCTGGGAGAGCCAATCAGAATAGATGACCCTAGGCTGGATGGACCAGTGGTCTGATTAAGTGTAAGGCAGCTTCTCGTGTTCACATGTCCCCTTCCGACATGTCATTTCTGCCAGCCTTTCGCAGGTTGCCCTTTGCTCCTTTGACAGAACAGGGCCTTGCAGAGCCCAGGCCAGGTAGATAATGTGCCCCCCCTTTTTTTACCTTGGGGATAACTGAAGTCTTATAAATAAGTAAGTATATAAATAATTTTCACAAACGTTATGCTGACAAATAATTTTATTTCAAGGCTTGAACCGTATCTGCATATAAAGACAAAATGGAAAATATAGATAAATATGCTGACTGAGGCCCCCTTTGGAATCGGAGGCCCCCCCCCCGGGCCTGTGACTGAATCTTGGCTTCTACTAGCAGAATGGCAACTTGCACATCACAAAAAAAAAGAGATGCTTCATGGCACCCAAAAGGGCACAGATCTGCATAAAATTTGCATATGCTAATTTATTTGTAGAGATGCACACTTAGAATTAATTGCTATAATATAAATAGAAATGCAATACATCTCAGCACAGCGGGGTGAGACATGTGACTTGGGTGCCTGATCAGCCTGCTATTAAGGTGCAGATTGTTACTTCAAGACCCCCACTCTCTCTTCTTAGCATTCTTTATCTTTAAATAGGATTTGGACCACATAGCCCCTCAAAAAGAGAGTGCCTTCTAATATCTGGAGCGTAGGAGATATGGCTCACTCTCCCTATGAGCCACCTGAGGAATTTACCATTCAGCGCAGCTCTCTCATTGCCAGCCGACCTTTGGAACATGACACAGTCATGGTACTGGCAACACCTTGATGTGATTTTGTGTGTGTGCGCAATTAATTATCTGTCAGAGCTGCATAAGCCCATAATTAAACAGTTGCTGATACTGTCGTTTAGAAAGAGACAGTATCAAGATTGTCAAGTGGCTAATTGCTCAAAAATAAAGAGTGCTCAGGCCTAGTAAACAAGCCACCTTTCATGCTTCTGACATGCAGACGGCAGAACCTGGGACACTTTGGAGATGAAAATGAAGCATTCAAATTCCTCCCAAGGTGAAGTGCCTCTTGGGCAGTCCAGTTGGCAGGACATCAGCAAACACCAGTGGAGAAAATAAAATTGCCTCCCGCTCTGGTGCTATACTGCTGTGTTGAGGCTCCTCAATCCCACACCATGGTGGTGATGATGCTCTTGGTTGTGTGGCACCACTGTCACATGGCTACATAAATATTGCAGAGTCTTAAGGCATGTTTTACCTCAGCAAGTGCCTGCCCCCCCCCCAGCAGAGTCTAATGAATGCTGCTAGGAATGTAAAGTTCACTGCAGATACCCAGTGCTGGAACATTCTGCTGCAGTGTCCTTGAGTGCCCTCTTCCTACCCCGAGCCCTTCTTTCTAATGCTTTCTGCTTTTCTGGCTTAATCCATTTTATGCAATACTCCTTCCCTGTGTCTCTCTGCCTTGTCAACTCTCTCTGCTCAAGCTTATAATGTCTCCCTCTCTCCCTTAGCCCTGCCACATTGTCTCTACTTCTGCTTTGCCTCTAGAAGCTTTCTTGTATTTACCATAACATCACTGGGTGTCATTCCCCACCCCACCCCCACTCCATTAAGCACTTAAAAGCACAAGTATACACAGATCTCATCCAGAAGTAATTACCATTGAGTTCAATGTGACTAACTCCCAGGGAAGCATGCACAGCCTTGCAGTCCTGATAGACATGAACTTAGCAAACTGAGGGCAGATCAGCCATTTGCGAACATGGCAAAATAAATTGGGCATTGAAAGGACTGGCTGCATCATCATAACCATAACTACCCGGTAATATTGGTTTGGTTGAATTATCTCACACAGCAATTCCAAACCTCCCCTCCCCCCGCCCAGTGGGAATGAAAAATGAAATTGCAACACTGCACTTTAGATTTTCTCAAAGCAACATAGGGCCAAACTAGACGCAATGCAATTTGGTCCTGTGCATCTGTTTCCCCCTTAACCTTAGGGAAGAGGAGACCACAATGGGACCCTGGCAAGCAGGGCCGGATTTAGATGAAGAAAGGCCCTAGGCTATTCCACTTGTGAGGCCCCTCCCCATCCCCCACCCTCACAACCAGAAGAAAATGGAAGAGTGTTATAAACAAAATTGAGTGAAGCCAAGGATGATGACGGGTATTTAAAATTCTGCAATTCACAATTTCTCCTCTAAAGGATGTAAGATCTTATTGTTAAATACCATGGTGATTTTTAAAAATGCAAAAAATCACACTGAAAAACTTTTGCAATAACAACTTTGTAAACCTTTTGTGAAATAAGCATTATTTTTTTAGGAAAATGAAATTGTAATGTTATTCTTAAAAAACAACAACACCTTGAGTTTACAAATTATATTGCCTGGCAAGTGTAAATAATATTATCATGATTACCTGACAGTGTGGCACTTTTAGAATCTATGTTGTCATTAAAAAGTCAGTTTTAAAATCCATATTAAAAAGTAAACTACAACCATCAAATACAGTAAGGCTAAAATGTTTCCCCCCTAGCCTTCCTCATAGCAAAATCATCCAAAACTTCATCAAAATTTGTTTGTCTAAGTTTGGCATTTTCAATGTAGGTTTAGCACTAGGCACGGAATGCTGGCAGTTTTACTAGTTGAGGTTTATTTAGCAATAACAGGCTTTCAGCTTCCACAACTCATTCCTCACTGTCGGAGTCAGTTGACTCAACTGGCTTCCAGCCCCTCCCAAGGCCAGATATACGCCACATCATCCTCCGCCTCCTGCTGGTCTTCCTTTGTTCTAATTGCTTGCTCCACCTCTTACTTCTTGGAGACCCAGGACGCAGGCCTGGCGGGACGGTCTTCCTGTTGTATACCTGCTGGGATTGACAAGGCATATGACCCACATCCTGAATCTCATAGCTCTCCTGACAGGTGATTTGGTCTGCAGCCACAGTGTGGAAATAAAGTACCGTATTTTTCGCACCATAGGACGCACTTTTTCCCTCCTAAAAAGCAAGGGAAAATGTGTGTGCGTCCTATGGAGCGAATGCAGGGGGGAGGCAGGCGGGAAAAGCCCTCAAGAGCCGCACACAAGCTTCGTGCGCTCTTGCGGGCTTTTCTCCAGGAGGGAGAAGGGACTGACTGGCTGCAGCAGTCCCTTCTCCCTCCTGGGGGAAAAGCCCCCAAGAGCGGCACCCTTTTTAAAGGCTGCGCGGCTCCTGCGGGCTTTTCTACGAGGTGGGGGAATCCCCCCACCTCCCAGAAAAGCCAGGAGAAGCCGCACAGCCCCTTTAAAGAGCGTTCGGCTTCTGCGGGAGGTGGGGGAAGCTGCAGCAGATTCCCTCCTCCCGGGCTCCCTTTGAAGCGGCAATGTGGGAGGGGAGCAGCTTACACTCGTGTAAGCAGCTCCTCTCCCACTTTCCTCCTTCAAAGCAACTACGGAGGAGGGAAGGAAGAGGACCATGGATCCTCCGCTGCTCGAGGCTGCAGTGGATTCCTCCTCCGTAATTGCTTTGAAGCAGGAAAGCGGGAGGGGGGCAGTTTACACTCGTGTAAGCAGCTCCTCTCCCACTTTCCTCCTTCAAAGCAACTACGGAGGAGGGAAGGAAGAGGACCATGGATCCTCCGCTGCTCGAGGCTGCAGCGGATTCCTCCTCCGTAATTGCTTTGAAGGAAAGTGGGAGGGGGGCAGTTTACACTCGTGTAAGCAGCTCCTCTCCCACTTTCCTGCTTCAAAGCAACCACGGAGGAGGGAAGGAGGGGACCCATGGATCCTCTTCGCTGCTCGAGGCTGCAGCAGATTCCCTCGTCCTGGGCTCCCTTTGAAGCAGCAAAGTGGGAGGGGAGCAGCTTACACTCGTGTAAGCAGCTCCTCTCCCACTTTCCTCCTTCAAAGCAACTACGGAGGAGAGAAGGAAGGGGACCATGGATCCTCCGCTGCTCACGGCTGCAGCGGATTCCTCCTCCGTGATTGCTGGGAGCTTCTCTGGGCAGGAATTCCCTCAGCTTAAGTGGGGTGGGGGAAGTGTGGCAGGTAGGGGGGTACCTACCTAGACACTGAAGCCACATGTCTCTTAGATGAAAATTGGGAGTGAGCATTGTGTGAAGTGGCTGTGGATCTCCTGCCGCAGAACTGTAGGACTGTATAGAGTTGGGAGGGCCACCCAAGGGTCATCTAGCCCAGCCCCCTCACAATGTAGGAATCACAGCTAAAGAACGCCAGGCAGATGGTCCCCCAACCGCTGCTTAAAAGCCTCCAGTGGTGGAGACCCCAAACACCTTCCGAGGTCATTGCAGGGTTGGAAGGGAACCCCAGGAGTCATCTAGTCCAGCCCCGGTGGACAGCGGGCGCAATCCATCCCATTGCGCAAGACTAAAGATGCTGCGCAAGGCTAAAGAAGAAGCCAAGGCAGGGATGGATCGCGCTTGCTGCCTTGTCTTCTTCTTTAGCTGCACTGGAGAGGTTTAGCTCCTGGCTGGAGAAGTTGCGCGGCTATGGATCCCACGCGCTGTCTTGGCTTCTTTGCTCTTTGGGGCTGGGGGGGGGACCCGGGCTTCCCCCGCAGCCCCGAGGAGCTCTGGGAGAAGTGGACAGGCTGCGTGCAGCCTGTCCGTTGCTCTTTGGGGCTGGGGGGGGGATAATATTTTTTTCCTTGATTTCCCCCTCTAAAAACTAGGTGCGTCCTGTGGTCCGGTGCGTCCAATAGAGCGAAAAATACGGTAGATTGCCCACCAGATACCAGGCACTCTACTATTCAAATTAGTCCCCAGTGTTTTTCTTACAATCCTCTTCTCAATGAATTAATCACTTTTAATCTAGCATGTAAATTCTCAAAACTTTCTTATTTGTTAATTCGAGCAAGTAAACTACTGTTCTCACTTCATTACAAACAGTATTTCTACCTCATCATCATCATCATCTGCAACACACTTGAGCAAACCTGCTCCTCTTCCTTTCATAGATATTTTGTTTCCATTTGCAAGTGCAGCTGCCTCTGATGACTTGCTGGATATTTCTGATGAAATATTGCTGGATATTTCTGATGAACTGCGAAAGCATTTTTAGTTTCCTTTCTGTTGCCACCCTGGAACTTTTATTTATTAGTGCCACTTTGTTTGGGGGGGGGGCAATAGGTGACAAAACTGATTTCCAATAAGTGCCCTCCCCTTTATTTCCATAACAAGTCCTTGAGTCTGTACTCTGAATAGGACCTGGAAGGTGCAGGGCTTGTCAGTCCGACCTCTGCACCGTCTCATCAGGGCTGACCTTAAGGCAATTGGAGCAATTTGGCCAAATTGGGCCCTGCGGACCGCTCCTAAGCGCCTCCCCTTGCTCCAGGGCAACCTAGATGGATTTTATTTATATCTATAAGATTTTGCAGACTTTGGCTGTGAAATGGGGCTGTACCAAAAAAAAAATCAAGTTGGCCCTCACTGCTTCAAAATGGGCCCCACTGGCTAGTCCTGAGTCTCATAGTTGCTGGGCCCGAGTTGCCCTGCCCTTGCATGAAGTCTTGGGTTTGCAATTTTGGGAGGGGAGACTGCCCACTCGGGAATGGGCTGGCGAGGCCCCCAAAATTTAGAGGCCCCAGGTTTCAGCCTACTTAGCCTATACATAAATCCGGCAAGCAGGAGGGAGGCTGTAACCCTTTATCCCTACTGCTCTTTGGATTGTAATCAATGCTCCTTCCCCCATGTGCCTGCTAGTTGCAGGAGATGAAAGCCTTGGGTACCCCCATACAACACAACCTGGAGACACCAGGGATTGAACCTAGGACTTTCTGCATGCAAAATTATGTCTTTTCTTTACCACTGAGTTATAGCCTTTCCCTGAGATCCAGTCACATATTCTGCACCCTACCTATGGTTTAGCCCATAGTATGTTGCTGATAACCATTTAAGAGCATTCAGGCCAGCTCAGATCATTTGTGGGCTACGGTGGTTTGTCAAGTTGCTTTTAGCGAATGCTTTCCACATCTACTTGCCTGTTAGGGAACACCTGTAGTAATGCTCGCCCCCAACCGCTTGCCCCTCCCTTCTCCTGTCTCTGCTCTCCGGCCAGACTAGGACACCCAGGGCAAGGTTGGGAGGCGTATTACTTTTTTCAAAACAGAACCAAACACGACCCGGTAGGGCTGCCACCACTCCCTATGTTCCAGGGGAGCCAAAATCACAACCCAGGGAGAAGGCTATGATCCGTTATCCTGGCTGTCCCCCACTCTACAAGCTGCATCCACAGACTTGCAGGCAGAAGTTCTACGGTAGAGCGTAACCAAGCGTAAGGCTAGGACTTAGCTATTCCCCCGGGAAGGCACACAAACTAAAACAGTTTCATTCTTAAAAGGTTTATTTTAAAATAACATAAGAAACATGCTAGAATAGCAGGCACATCTTTACGAGGTTACAGATAAGAAAAATAAAGACATTGCATAGTCTAACTAGCTTTACATACTCACAAGCTCTAACACAAGATAGAATAGTTGAAGTCCTTTAGGAATTTGCAAGCTGAAGGCTTTTGAAGATCTCCATTTCAAAAGGTACAACAACGGCTATTAGGATGGAACAATACAGCCGGGCATCTTTGCGATTTGCAGAGCAGTGGCGAAGAGCGCAAAAGCAAAACAATTCCCTGATCTTTTATTCACAATTCGGACTTAGCGTCGTAACTTTCAAGCCAATCATAAGACTCAAATTATTTTCAAATACACCAATGACCGGCTTGCTAGTCAATCAATTTACCACTTGACAGCTGGGCCAATTTGGAATTCAAACTTTAAATCAAAGAGCTTCCTCCCTTCCGTGGAAATTATCCAGAAACACATTCCCAGGCAATTCAAGGACAGATAACATCATTGTAGGAGGGATGTTCACTCCATCGAACTCAGGTGGTAGGTCTTTCATTAAATTAAGGCATCCTGGGTTCTAATAAAACTTTCAGCTGAGGAGCCAGATAGTCTAGGGTTTAAAGAGACACAACTTCTTTCCCAGGGTCCTTGTGGCTGATGGAGCTCCCATAAGGCTTCACTCCCTTTACTTGACCAAAGATTGGTTTTCTAAATAATACTAACTTTACTACAACACCTATGTATGCGTCTTCCACAGAGCCCCAGGCATAGCTGAAGACTCTGGGGCACGTTGAGGCCAGGGCACACACTCAGTCCATTGGAGTAAGGCCACACCATTGCCCTGTGTGAACCAGGACTGAGCTCTAGAGCGCCAATTGCAAGGGAAGATTGAGAGCAAAGTATTGGTTGGTGAGGTTTGCCCGTAAGTAATATATATTATCAAGGAACTTTGATAAGATTCTAAGGAACCCCAGGATTTTACTGAGCATCGCTTGCAAACTACTGACCTGTAAGGAAGGAAGCAGACCTCTTGACTGGCTCTGAGGGGTTCTTTGCTGTACAAAGAAGCCATCTTGTTTGAAACTGATGATATATTTAGCAAGGAGCATAGGAAGCTGTCTTATACTGACCAGATAAGGTTATTTGTCCATCTAGCCTCATATTGGCAGCAGCATCTCTGTAGGCTCCCAAGCAGAGGACTTCCTCATCACTTGCTATGACGTGATCTTTCTAACTTGAGATGCCAGAGACAGAGTGGCCAGTTACATATTGCCAAAAAAGAAGACAAAAGAGGACCTGAATTTGCAGGAAATGCATATTGTAATTTAGATGTTAATTGAGAAATAATCACTATAATTTAAACAGAAGTACAATATCTCACAATGAAGATGCCAGGTGACTTGTGTGTGGATGGGCAACTTCAATGCTCTTGCTATCCCTTTATGATTCCTTATCTTTAAACTAGACTTGGATTAAATAGGACACCATCAAATCAAATAGGATACACAGCCACTCTGTGACCTGAATCTGAGGCCCCCTGTGCTCTACCACTGAGCTCTTTCTTCAGCCAGTCTAAAGCTAATCCCCCGACCATTCGTCCAGCTACACGAAATTATTTCAGCTAAATTAAGCTGTAGTCCTAAACACACCTACTGAACTCAGAGGGACACAGAATAACTTCTTTGAGGACCAAACAAAGCCAAATGCAATGTTTTACTCTGCATTACTCAGAAAAGATTAGCTCTTGGAAGGGGTGCTTTGTATTTTTTAAAGAAATGTTGGAAAGCTGGAAAGATGGTAAAGCGAGAAAGATTGAATAAACCCAGCGTTCTCCAGAAGAAAAGACCTGGGGACATTAGATTAGATTCCAAATGTATAAAATATTGTAATAAAAGAGGCCAAAATCAATGTTTCACTATAACCACTAAAATGGGGACAGAAATGCAATAAGATTAGTCTCAGAACTGAAGTTTTTTTTTATTTTAAAGTTGTCTGAATATGCACTGTGTGCTCCAGCTGAGCTTGAATACTTTCCAGAAGAGCCATAAAACTTTCCTCTTTGGGCTGGCACTGGACAGCCAGGGTTAAGGAGGCATGGGTGAATTTTAATGGGACATTTTGTTTCTGTTCTGCCCGTGTTGTTTTATTATGGACTATACTTATTACACACCCCAAGCCCCAGGGAAGGGGTGAGATAGAAACGGAATTAAAGAAATGATTTTTGGCCTGGGTCATTGTAATCCTGCGCGTAGCACTCCCTTTTATACAAGTGCCTGGCTATCTAAACATCGGAATTATGAAACCCTTTTTGATTTAGAGAGTGGCTGGGCAGTGGAACAAGAAGTTAGTATAAGAGGTTGGGGGACCTACGTCAGTGGAAGGTTTTCAAAACAAACGAGTCAAACATGATGTCATGAATGTTTCCAATCCAATTAATCCTCCTCGGTGTAGCATGAGCTGGGCCTTGAGTCACAGTGCAGCCTCGCCATTCAATGGCTTTTGAATCCCCGCCACTTAAAGCCACTCTGGCCATATTAAAATAACAGGACCAAGTTTTTACCGCTGCGACATCTGCGAAAAGCAACTGCCAAGAAGGCTTGCGTAGCCTCTGGTGCTGCCAAATGGTCACCACATTACAGTGCCATAGGAAGCTCATCCATTTCGCTTCAGCTTGAAGTGGTGCCTTCCTAGCCATGGTAAGTGAGATGCAAGCGCTTTTGTTCACATGTTTGCAACAGATACAGCAAGCAGATAGAGCAAAATTTCAGGTATGCTCAGTAGTCAGTCCATATGCACCAGTGTAATCTAGTTGGGTGTATGTGTGTGTCTTAAAGAGAGAGAAAAGGATGGAGAGACCACGTCTTCTCTTTTTTTTTTTTACTGCCAGGTGATGCAATATCTTTCTAACTGATCCCTTGGCAACCTGGACTCCATTTGAATGGAGTTTATCTCATTGCTTTATAAAATGGGATGTCATTGGAGAGCCCCTTTGTTTCATCAAGAGCTAATGGAACAGACAACACACCTGCCACACACCCCTCTCTGTACCTTTCATCTACCCCGCTTGCATACGGTCTTGCAATGTGTTATTGGCATGGCGCATCACAGATAAGGGATATTAAAGCAAGCCAAATCCTAGACAATATATTTACCTGAATGCAAGATCATTAGCTACACGGAAAGGCTACTGAAATGGAGCCAGATGTCTGGCTGAACGGATTGCTGTTGGTGCTGCTGCTGTGGTCCTACTGTGTTCTGTGGGTTTAAAGGATGCGGCGACAAAATTCCTGACCATTATAGCTGGTGGAGATTTGAAGCACGCCTCAAGCAGAGTGAAGCTGGGGTCTGCAAATCAGCGTATCAAAATACCTCCTCTAAAGACCACCATTCTTGCAACAAAGGGCAGTCAGGGTGCCACTGAACTGGTCTGCTAAACTGGGTCTTCAGGATCAAGGTTGCAGGGTCTGGATGAAGTCAGGAAAGCAGGCCTAAAACAGCCAAGGAAGGAGTATGTGACAAGGTCCCAGCTTATATTGAACCTCAACCTAGGATTGGGCATATATTGTGTGTTTGAATCCTCGGGTTTTTGGCTTTAGTCACTTTTATGTTTTTTGTGCTTTTATATTGCTATTATATTGGCTTAATTGTTGTTTTTAAACTGTACACTGATTTGAGATTTTTGAAATATTAAGCCGTTTATATATGTTAATAAATAAATAAATAAATAAATAAATAAAATCTACGCACCTACTCCAGAATGGAATGGCACTCATCAGTTACATCATATTCCCCATGCCAGAGGCGTTCTCCTTCTCCACCCCATATAGTCATGTTTCCATTGCCACCAATCGGGCAATGGGCACCAATGGGCATCAATAGGCAATAGGGCAATGGGCAACGGGCAACACTGGGCAACAATTTTCCAACATGCTTAGGTGTACCTTAATTTCCATGAACATGGCATAACACAGGAGTGGGGCACCCTTTTCAGCTGAGGGCTACATTCCCTCATGGGCAACTTCAGAGCAATAAGGTTCATGGCTAGGCGTACGCCCCCCTGGACATATAATTTTTCAAGAGTGGGCCAGGCACAGTCGTTCACATGGTTGTCTTTCTCAGCCATGTGAGTGGGCAAACAAGCAGACATTCCTGCCAATAGGCTGGGTCTGCTTCCACTGGTGCAATGAGCATTACATGAGTCAGGGGTAGGCTTGGCCCAAACTAGGCCCTTCTCCAGGGGCAGAAAGCACTTCACTGTCCAGAGGGGGAACCATGACTGGGGCAGGTGGCTCCTTGGTGTCAGGAATGTCAATTGGAATTGAGGCAGGGTTTTCTTCTGACAATCTACTCAGCCATTCCTCAGGATTTTGCTCAGAGTTTCCTAAACTACTGGATCCCTCCCCTCCCCTGGGTCAGCCTCCAGGTTCTCGTCTCATTCTTCCTTCTCCAGCCAGCCCTGCCAAGAGTTCTCAATGGGGCTCTTGACAGTATGTGTGTGGGGTGTGTGTGCATAACCACACTTGGCTCCTAGGCCACAGGTCCACTGCTCCTGGCCTTATATGTCCAAAAGGCTTGGGATGCTTTCCCCCCAAATGGAGAGTAGAATGAATTCTTGTAATTCTAAGTTTTTTGCTCTGTCTTTTAGACGCCAGCCCTTAATTTAAGACAATGCATTGGTGAGGTGGCATTTTGCTTTTTATTCTTTTTCTAATACCATTGAACGTGTATCTTGTTTTCCTCCCATGTTCTTTGTTGTTATTTAAGAAGATTCCTAGGTTTTGCTTTGTGGATCTAAAAACTCTGGCCAGGTCCACAAGCATCAAATGATATAAATAATAGTTTTAAAGAAAGTAGATGGTGAGACTGGAATAAAAAAGGAAGGAATACATAGACCCAAACAAACTTACCTTCAGCCAGGTGGCTGTATAACGGCCTGCATACAGACATCTTTCTCAAGATGCCATTTTGACCTTCTTAATCCAGTTGTTACCACCCTGGTTGCTCAAGCCGAGGAGAGCTAAACAAATTTGTGAAAATTCAGCCAAATATTAAATCACCCTTCCCCCCCAGGCATCCTCCTGTCTCCTGAAACTATAGACAGTAATCCCCTCTGGAGTTAGGAGTGCTGTTTCTTCTCTATCCACAGTAGCTGCTGTTGACAGCAGTAATATACACACAGCAGAAAGGAGCATACAGTTTGATTTTCTAGGAAATTGGGTTATTATGGCTGGCAAACTTGAGCACAGAGGCAATCTGACAAACAGACACATCTGACAGGCCAATCATACAGCTAGATATCTATCTGCTTCGTATGATGCATTTGCTTTGGAAAAACCACTACACAGAATCAGTTTCCGTGGAGCTCTGGTACGTCTCCATTGAGCTTTGCAGACATGCCTCTGAGATGAAATCCAAGCACAGAGGTGTCAACAGGGAATTAAATTCACACACAGAGAGAGAAATATAAATACCTAAGCTTCAGTGGCAAATTTGTGGGTGTCGGCATATGAATCTCAATTATTAATAGAATTAAGAATGAGTAAATGATTCTCTGAAGCTTTCAGCTGGCAGTGAGCCTGCATATGTGTGTGCTTTAATGTTATCTAATAGCTATTGTTTGTTTCCTAATTTTCCTTTTAGTTCTCGCTCATTGCTAAAAATAGATACTCCCCATCCCTGGGAAAAAGAAAAAAAAACACCACTGCCTCCGATGTATTCATCAAAGCTGTGTCTCCACCCACTTGGTTATTCCCCCCTCCCCTTTTGCTTCCACAAGCCGGAGTCACTGCTGCAGTCAGGAAATTATGTTTCAAAGCCAGCGAATGCCACTGAACTTTGCCAAAAACTGCTGAAGCAAGCAGGAAAAAGTACTGAATCTGAATGCACAGCGCAGGAGCTAGGGCGCCTCGTGATCAGGTGCATTCAGGGCAGGAACAGGACAGTGACGGAGAGATGATAAAGCTGAAATAGGCAGCAGCTGATGTTCAGTTCCCAGGAAAATGGATCAAAGTAAATGCTGTGAATGAGGGGTAGCCACCCAGAGTAGGCACCCATAGATTAGCCAGTCAAACAGTCTTGCTGCTTACAGAAGAGAAGATCCGATTGACAGAGGGTATGGAATCCAATATTTCAAGGTTATTTATTTTCCGTATTAGGAAATAATTCTAGCAGCATAAAATGTAGCACCTCCCTAATCACTGAAATTCTTTGACAAATTTGTATGCTCAGCTGTCTTCATCAGGGCTAGGAATAGAAGGATCTGTCAGTTTTGATTCTCTCAGATTCTCATTTTTCCCTTCTTAAATTCGGCTCTCCTGCAGCAATTTGCAGATTTTCTTTCTAAAAACCCTTCGATATTCTTGTGTGAATTTCTCCTCAGAAGCACATTTTTGTATATTGTTTTGACAAAAATATGCACAGTAATTTCCCTAACATAATACATTTCTGTATTGTTGCATGCCACCACAATCTACGAGCAACGCAAGATTCCAGAGGTTCCTGACTATTAAAGACTGTAGGAGATATGATTGTCCTTCTTTTGCTACCTCATCTTGTTTTGTCCAAAGTAAAGGTAAAAGGTAAAGGGCCAATAACAGCTTCAGAAGGAAATCTCTTAATGGAGAAGAAATTGTCATCTGGTGCTGTGATCCTGATCTGATCCAGAAGCTCCATAGCTGGTTTTAATTTTTAGGAAACCTGCAGGAGATCCAAGCAGCCACCTAGTTTAACCCTTGGCCCCTCACCACAGAAAATTAGCATGTCAAGGAGAATGCTACACTCATTCTCCCTGATATTTAATTTTTAATGCAGAGGGAATTTAAAAATAAATAAATGGAGGAGCTGAGTCTGCTGAGTCTGCACCTGGGAGAAAGATTAGAGGGATTGTCTAGAGGCTATGTTTGCATGCATATGATCCCAGGCTTAATCCCAGGCACCTCCGCGTAGAGCTGGGAAGGGACCCCATCTGAAAAACTGGAGAGATGCTTCTGGTCATTGGAGAGACAAGTCTGGACTGCATGGACCAATGGTCTGAGCTGGTCCAAGGCAGCTTCCCATGATCCTAATATGGACACAGGCTCACTACTTCACTGAGAACGGGGGTTTATTGACAATGGAGGAGAGGGCCAGAGGCAACTTCCTTTCCAGCTTTGTTTTCATGACAAGTTCCATTCTGTTCTTTGGAATCCATACAAAGCTCTTTGCACACAGCTAGGCATCCTATGTTTTGTCACCACTGCACTGCAGCCTCCCTTGTGAATGCAGCACCAGGGAGCTTTTTACTGTTTTCAGACAAAGTCCATGATAGATATAAGCATCTCTCCATGGGCAACACTATCAGTTTGCTCCAGCTTACATCCTTGCCGTTATTTTTTGGCCCTGTTTAGAGATGCAAATCAGTTCAGATGCACGCTCTCTGGGGGAATAAAACAGAAAACAGTCTGGCAAGCTCAATTATAGCACAGGCCCTGTAGCTCAAGCTGCATGTGACTGCAGCAGGCCTGTTTGTTTAATCCTAGGTCTGCCCAAGTCACCTAAAAAATGGAGGGTGAGGGGCTCGGGTTTTTTTTAAGCAAAACATCTGATGGTGTAGGATTTGTACAGGAGAGGCTAGAACGACACAGAATAGCAGCACAGAATTGACTGATGTTTGAATCAAGCTTCTCCACATTTACTCTTACCAGTATTGTGACACCTGCCCCCCGGTCACAATATTCAGGGCAACTTTTGCTTATGTGATAGTAGCTACACAGGGCATATCTACACAGGGCCTGCTCTACCATTAGGCAGAGAGGTGAGTGCCTCAGGCGCCACATGTTCTGGGGCAGCAGTAGCAGCCCCCAGCATTTCCTTCTGAATCCTTCCCAGTCATTCCCCTGTGTTGCCACACAGCCGGTCCTGGACTCCCCCATCTGGGTTGTTACCTCAATCATGGTGGAGGACTCAATCCCATCACCAGTTTTGAAGTAAGAGTCAACAGTCCAGTCAACTTATTTACGTAGAATGGGGAGGAGGCACCATCTTGTCCTTCACTTCTGACAACCTGAGTTAACATTTATTCCTTTCCCCACAGGGAACACTCAAAGCTGTCGTTCTATGTGAAAAGGCCAGTGATCTCTAGCAGAGGAGTTTCAGCACACTAATCACCAAACATAACTTGGTGAAACCATGGCAATTCAGCTGGCACAAACCTTCTGTAGATGTATTGTTTCGCTATATCCACTCATGTTCAGTTACAGCTTCAAATTCTGCTTGACTTGGAATGGTATACACATCTGCTTACATTTTGCTTTCCACAACAGCCTGAGGGTGCTTTGATCAGCATTGGCTCTTGTTTGCAAATAAAAGGTAGTACAATGTTGTCTCACCTTTGCATGGATGTAGGGACATGATTAGTGGGTGTACTGAAGTTGAGAACAACTTTGATTATATGAAGTTCAGCTGCCAATCTTGTGTATTGTGTGTATTGATTAGCAGTGGCTCTCCAGGGTTTCTGGCAGGACTTGACCTAGCCTTTTCTGAAGACCTGGCACCTTCTGTGGAACAATACAGAAGATCATTGAAGGTGGGGGAAAGCACTGATGCTACTTCTGGAGTTGCAATATGGCACCACAGATCACTTACCTTTACTGACACAGTGCAAGACGTTGCCACTGTTTGCACCTCCCACCCTTCTCCTCTATCTGCTGTAGGGCATGCACACACTGTGTGGTAATGTGCTGTACTGTATACACATCATCCCCATGTCATCCCTGTCCCACACTATTTACCAATCTAAACCACATTCTGATGGAAGGGTTGTAATCCATTTTGGGTCAAGAATGCTCTTGCTTCATACAGGTGTACGCAAAGAGCTCTCTCCCATGTCACCTCCTGTGGGGCAGATCTATTTGTTACGATATTGAAGCAATGCAGCTGCAAAGTGCTAGCTTGAAAAGTAAACATGATGGGAATGTTGGGACTGCCCGTGGGAAACAGAGGGACAGTCAATTCACTGTGCGAAGCACCGGAATTAGCTCAGAGTGTAATATGAGCTCTTCCGTTTGTTCCTGTCCAGGAAGTGCAGGAAGTGTTTGTCACTAGTGCAGGAAGTGGAGTTTGAAGAGAGCAGTCATGTTTTTTGTAACGCTGCAAAGACAGAAATAAAGGCATGTAAATACGTTTCTGTCTATCTCTTTCCCCTGCCAGGGGGCAGGAAAGAGTGGGTGTGTTCTTCTCACGTTTGAGAAGAATCGCCGATTGAGACCTAGCCTGAGCTTGCTGGGGAATGCAGACAGGGAGGTCAACAGGGAATCAAGCCGGGTGCCTACGATTGTTGCCAGTTTCTCCTGATATGGGCTTGAATTCCCGACATCATTGATGGGACAGGGCTGTGTCACTGCCCCCCCCTCCTATGTTGAACTGGTCTATGAATGAAATAGGCAGAATAGGAAGCAATACAGTAACTTAACCTTGCCAACTCTTTATACCAATATATATCCTCTGTATATATAAACACACCAGTTTCCCGTCCCTCTCTTTTGAAAGACTGCATTAAAAACAAAATAGGTATGTAGAAACACTAATTTAGGAAAGGGGAGTAGAGAACACTGTTGCACACTAGAATGAAAACATGCCCACCTGTCCATACAGACCACATGAACAGCAGCTGCCATTTTAGATGATGTTATTGTGCAAAGGTGTGTGCAGCTGCTAACCTCTATGTACAAAAGTGCACTGTGAAAAATGACCCCTGTGCATTTCAAAGCCATAGACCAGAAGTATGGACTAGAAGATGCAGAAATGGCAACCTCTTTTGCTGCATTAATATGGTAAAATATAGGTAACATCTTTAGGTTGCAAGAGGGCAACCCTAGCTATTTCTGTACTACTAGTGATTTTTGGTCCTTGTGCATATGGGGCCTCTGAGTGCCTGTTTTATTTGGCTGGCTATTAAAGTTGTTTCCATAGCTTTAGTGCTGAAGAGGAGCTAGAGCAGGGGTCAGCAAACTTTTTCAGCAGGGGGCCGGTCCACTGTCCCTCAGACCTTGTGGGGGGCCACATGAATGCCTATGCCCCACAAATATCCCAGAGATGCATTTTAAACAAAAGCACACATTCTACTCATGTAAAAACACGCTGATTCCCGGACCGTCCGAGGGTCGGATTGAGAAGGCAATTGGGCCAGATCTGGCCCCCGGGCCTTAGTTTGTTTACCCATGAGCTAGACTCAGGAAGAGGAGAAAACCTAATGCACCTTTCAATGCCTTGACACCAATACAAGAGGACTGTTTAATCAAAGTGAGCTGACATTGGCCTATTGAATCTTTATCAAGGCTGCTTAGTCATTTGTGTGCCATCATGCTTCAGTATTCAGGAGCAAAGTGTACATTCAGCCTGACATGAGCTGTTCCCATTCATTAGCATTTTCCTGACATTTGACTGACATCTCCATTTCACCACGGTAAACAAGTCACCTTCAGGTTGAGGTGACAGTGACCTCTTCAGCACAAAGAGAAAGGTCCAGTGAGATAATGTTGTCTGTGTTTTCCATTGAGGGATAGTAGCTTGCTGGGTAGAAGTGGCAGCTCCTCTCTCCCTTTGGATTTATGCCAATGAAAACAGTCATGAAGATCCCCCTTAAAGTTGACCAGCTGCTATATATAGGGCCCGGGACTCCCAGAAAGTGACCCTATCATTCACCCCCTCCCTGCCACTGGTCCCTTCCTCGCCTGCCCGCTCACCTCTTCCTCACCTCCTCCCTTTGTGCAGCCTCCGGGGAGTGTCGGAAAAAGCACCAATGCCTGGAGCAGCCTACCAGAAGGCTGCCCCGGCCTGCACTGCATCGGGAGAAGCGGCGTGGCCTAGTGGAAGGCTGCCATAGGCGCCGACTCCATGGGGCTTGAGGGGGCCCGAGCCCCCTCAAAAATTCGTTTGGGGGGGCTCCGCCCCCCCAATAATCTCCGGCGCCCCTCCAGCAGAGCGCCATCGCCGCCCCTCCCCCAGCCCAAAATGCACAGGGAGGGGCGGGCTGCATGCCTCCTGCCCTCCCTCCCGAGCAAAAGCTCCACCCAATTTCCTTTGGAGCTGATTAATAGGCGCAGCACGCTCTCCCCTATTCGCTCACGAGGAGGCGGCGCCACTTTATTTGCATATTCATGAGCTTATTTATTATTCATGAGCTTTCCCGGGGCCCCCCCCCCAATATTTTTTATAAGTCCGCGTCCCTGAAGGCTGCCCCGGCTTGCGCCAAGTTTCCCAATGTGGCACAGACTGTTGCAGCCTGCCGGAAGTACGCCCCAGCCTACGCCAAGTCTCACCACGCCCATTTTCTGGTCCCTTGCTGGCGCCACCAGCAGAGGGGAGTGAAATCAGGACATTCAGGATTGGGAACAAAAGCCGGGGCAGCTTCTGTCAATTCATGATGTCCCAATTAATTCAGGACACTTGAGGAGTCTGCAGCTAATCCATTTTTTGTTGTTCTGGAGTAAGAGTTCATGTGATTAGAAAGTATCCTTGCATTACTTTGGCTTCATTGAATGGTATTGTTTGGATGAATTTGTTGTTGTTCGCTATTGTGTTTGATATTATAGTGAGTGCAATGTTGTTGTTTTTTAATGCTTTTGTGATTATTGTGAGTTGATTTTGGTAACAGCTTGAATATAACCTATGTAGGTTAAAGCAACTAGAGAGAAGAGTCTGTGTGCATTAGAAATGAACACAGAGGTGTTTTATGTGCAGAACAGCAATGTAGGTTGTATTTCTTTGTGAATAGTGACAGACATTACATGTACAGACACATATATGGTCATAAAACCACTAATGTATTCTGCAGTAATGGTTCAGATCATGTCTCCATAGTCCTTGGAGGGCCATCACTGAGATGCTGGAATAATTATGGAAGATATGGGTATGGTTATGCCAGTATCGCTAATGTAATTATAAATGGAGTTATTTAAAATATTTATTTACTGTTTTTCATTGTACAAGAATAAAATAAAAATCAAAGTGGTATACAAGGATAAAATAAAAATCACATCACATCAAACAAGATAAATACACAGTAAACAAAATACATCATTAAGTAGAGGACAGTTAAGTCTATATAGAAGGCAAGTAAATGTTTGTGTAAAAATAAAGTTTTTAACTGCTGGTAGAAACTTAACATCCAAAGTGCCCACCATATTTAGGAAGGGAGACTATTTCATAACACAAATGCCACTTCAAGGAATGTCCTCGTTCTGGTTGCCGCTAGATGGACAGGTCCAGGCCAGGACACCTTCTCCTGTGAAGATCTTAGAGTGCAGGCAGATTCATATGACAAAAGACGTCCTCTCATGTTGTTTAGAGCCTTATAAGTCAATAACAAAACCTTTATCTGGGCTCGGTAGCATATTAGCAAGTATTGCAGCTCCTTCAGGAGAGGTGTTGCAGGCATGTAGCAGTCCAGCTGCAGCATTGCGAACTAGTTGCAGCTTCTGCACAAGCATAAGGACAGCCCTGCATAGAGCGTTGGACATACAGCAGCAGGGATCAGTCAGTTTTGTCTATGAGGGATTAATTCTAGGGTTAAAATCTACTAGCCAAGAGGGGGACAGGTAGTGGTGTGTAGCTTGGCAACCACACAGAATGGCACAATGTTTACTGAGGTGGCACATGCTCTAGTTCTGAGGGGGTTTTCTCTCTAAATATTTTGTTGAATGTTGTCCTGCTATGTACAAGGCCTCACTGTTTATTTCTCCTTCAGCTGTAGTTTTATGTTCAGTTTCCCCCAGTAAAATGGTATCAATACTTTTCTCCCAGGAGTTCTGTGTTATTTAAGCGACTTTGCTAACATAAAGCATGTTACAGCAATCCACATTTGAGTTTAGCAACGCACAGGCCACTGTAGCCAAGTTAATCCGATCCTGGATTGGAAAGAAATGGCATACCAGCCAAAAATGGTAAACAACACTCCTAGCCTTCGTGGTCATTCAGACATCCAGTAACGGTGATGGCTCTAGGAGTACCCCCGACTATACACCTGTTACTTAAAGTAGAGTGCAACCTGTCTGGAACATATAACTCATCTAATTCCTGGATCTGGGAACACTCACCCACAAGGCCTCCATTTTCAGCTTCAGTTTATTGGTCCTTGTCCAGCATCTAAAATGAGCACTGTGGCTGTGTAGGGTTTGACTGTCAGTCTCTTTCATCCAAAGCAAGCCCATTTCCAATGCAAGCCCGTTTTCCTGGGTTTTCTTTATGCACTTCGCAGGATCCATCCATAGCACTGATGTAAAAGTTCACTTGAAATGTCCTTGTCATTGCTTGAAATGACATTGGGATGCTCTTATTTACTACACCCAGCATGACCTAAAATGGGAATCACTTTGTCACATGCCAGGAAGACAGATTATGCTGAAATGTGCCCCCACCCCCCATTATCTGAAATCTTGGTTAAATCTGTTGCTTCTCCTCATAGTTAGCTGTACAGAGCTTGCCCCCATAGTCTCACTCTGGGGAGTGAAGGTTCAAGGCTATCAGTCGTTACTTATCTGATTCTGTGTACTGTTCTGTAAACAATTTCCATGGTCAATGGATTAACCCACCAATGACCAGTTTATGAAGTCTATATGACTACATACTTTAGCATCAAACTAAAGGGACCTGCTTCCTTCCAGGCCCATGGCAACATTTTACATTTATGGCATAGTGGCTCCCTTGCATGGCCTCACAGCACCTGGAGATGTCTTACCTACCCACTTATGGCCTATGCCCAGGGTTTAATGACTTGGGATTCATTCCTGTCCTTTTTGATGAGGTGGTAGGCATTTGACTGAGATTAAAGAGCATTAATGTTCTCCCTTCTGGGTGGTTCGTCAGTGGTAGGGTAATCATTGCTGGCCAGGGAGGAAAGTGTTTGACTTGATGTTGTGGTAGAGATGGTGACTGCTAGGTATGCATCAGCTGCTGCAATATTTGAATCAATTATTGAGAGGTGATTTTGTTCCACTTTCAGAGTTACACCCTGCTCTGTAAAAATCCTGATCTCTGTTGATTAGTTCAAAGGTATGAGGCAGCAGTTCAGAAGAGGTTATTTTGTTATCTCTGCACCGGTACTTTGGATCCAATGTTTCCTTAAGATTTGCAGACATTTGGATCAAGAGATACCAGTTTGAATTTTGATGCTGCGTCCCAGTCTCTCGTCTTCTCAGTGATTCTTTCTCATATTATAATCTTCAGATGTTTGGGCCAAGATCTCAGTTTGACTTTTGATGAACCCTCAAGGCCTGCCTACTTGCCAGCTCCCAAACTGTGGAAGAGTCATGGCTCAACATCTAACCCAAAAGCAGCCTAAGGCTGTGTTCACACTCCTGTTTACTGTGCACACACTATGTTTCCAGTACTAGGTTTTTATCCAAAAAGCCTATGTATCCTGTACTTTGTTATGATGGGGCTGGTTTCTTAGCAAGATTGATTGAGACCCTGCCTTTCCTATTTCCCTCCACTGCAGTCTGGTGAATATCATTTATGTTTCAAGTGAGGAGCCACACAGAGATGAATGTACAATGAAACCTTCTTTAATAGCCACCTAGCTTTGCCACCTATACTTCAAGTTGTTGTTTTTTTAAAAACACCAATGGTGGGATTCAGCTAAACTGCTGCACAACAACAACAACAACGATGATGATGATGATAATAATAATAATAATAATAATAATAATAATAATAATAAAAAATTTTATTTATACCCCACCCTCCCCAGCAAGGCCGGTCTCAGGGTGGCTAACAACCAATAATAAAAACGAGTTGAATGAATACAACTTAAAAACAAGATTAAAATACAACATAAAACATTAAAACAATTAAAATGTAGCCTCATCACAGGAGGAGAAAGGAAAAAGAAAGAGGGGGAGGGAATCAAATTGACTCCAAGCCAAAGGCCAGGTGGAACCACTCTGTCTTACAGGCCCTGCGGAAAGAAATCAGATCCTGCAGGGCCCTGGTCTCATGAGGCAGAGCGTTCCACTAGGCCGGACCCAGTGTTGAAAAGGCCCTGGCTCTGGTTGAAGCTAATCTAAGTTCCTTAGGCCCCGGGACCACTAGGGTGTTGCTGTTTATGGACCTTAACGTCCTCCATGGGGCATACCGGGAGAGGTGGTCCCTTAGGTACGAGCAGATCAAGGTCCACTCATGTAACAGAATTTTCTCCCTCCTCCTCATGTGGCCCCTGGAGGGTTGAGGGGAAACAATTTAGAGGAAGAACAGTGGAAGAGGGGGGGAAAGTCACCTCCTTCTGCTGAAGCATACACTATCTCTCATGTTCCCACCAAGGGTGCTTGTGTGGGTGGAGGGACTGAGTCAAGAGCTTCCCCTGAATATCTCAAAACCAGGGCAGGTTTGTATGAGGGAATGTGGTCTTCCAGATTTAAGCCATGTAGGGCTTTATAGGTGATAACCAGGACTTTAATTGTGCCTGGAAACGGCAGAGCTGTTCTAGCAAGGGAGTTGGGATGTACAGAAGGGCCAGACCAGAGTCCAGGGATGCAGTCCCTCAGAAATTCCACCTGAGTGATGGAGCCTCTCTCTGATTGGCTCCTGACAGCAAGCCATGGCAGGGTGGAGCAGCACTTTGGGAGGAAGAATAAAAGGGGCAGTTTCTGAGGGAGAGAGTTAGATTGGGCTTGATTTGAGGTGGGAGATAGGGATTAGGATAGGATTTGACTGTGGGAGAACTGTGATTTGAATGGAACATCTACACCGAGAAGACTATCTAAAGCATGAGGAAAGAGCCACACAGCTTAAATAGGAAGAGCAGGTTGACTGTGTGGGGATGGTATACCAGCAGGAGTTGGCTGGAGGGCTGAGTCTGAGCCAGGAGAGGTAGAAGCTGTGGGAATGCAGACGCCCCACATCTTCTTCTAGCCAGGAGGGGAGAGTTCTTCTAGCTAAAGAAGACTCCCAAACCAGTAACAAGGGGTGAGGAGATCCCTTGGATTTGTTATACTTATTAGAATACTAATCAGGAGCGGATTGCTAAGACAGTGGGTAACTGATGAACCTGTGCATATAAGTACTTTGCATAAGTACTTTCTTTAGCTATAGACTCTGCAAGTAAAAGCTTCTGAATATTTTAAGAAGTATTCGGACATTGTTTTAATTTCAAGAAAAGCATCAAAACTGCACATTGTTTTGATGGCTTTCTAGCTGCAATTTAGCTACCCTGCCAACTATATAATTCCTATATCCAGCCCTGGTCAACAATCTGGCTGCAGCTCTTTAAGCCAGTTGGAAGTTTCTGAGTATGTTTCAAAGAAAGCCCCAATTAGAGTGTGCTACATTAATCCGAACAGAATGTAACCAAGGCTACATCTCTGCTCAATGACAGTGACTCGCCCAGCAAATAAGCAAGCCCACATTACCCCCATGTGTAACTGATATGCCTCCTCTCCTCCCCTTGGCTTCAGAAGCTGGGAAATTTGGAGGAGATCTCTCCCCCACATTAGCCTGATGTCCTGGGAGAAAAAGGGCTGTTAATCTTCAGTGTGTGAAAATATATACGTCATTTATCATGTACTTGTCAGCTTCCCATGCAGCATTATGGGATATTAACAGGAACTTCCTGTGATGACATCACATTTTTCCCATGACCCTTTGTAGGAGGATGGGAACGTGTTTTAAGTTTTACCTTGTTTATATTTACCCGTTTAATGTTTCACCTCTGGGAGCAGACACAGGATTTCTCACTGAGCCTTCTTTAAAAAATGAACGACAAGTTGAACAAAGGAGTTGCAAGGATTCATTATGAACAGAGTCCTCTACATAGCCATAGAAGTGTGTTGTTGTTCGATAAAATGAACAGCAAAATATTCAGGTTTTTTTAAAAAAAGGTCGAGAAGAAAAATATCACCCAATGGTGTGAACAACTGGTAGGCACAATTCCACAGTCAAAAATATACTTAGGGGAGTCATTGCCACAACGCAAAGGATAAATGTAATATGTTTGGGTTCTATACCTTGAGACAAGGCTTAACATAGTGTCTTTAATTAATTAGCGGCTACAACAAGAAGTTTCTGCTGGACCTCTTTCAGCCAGTCAGGCGCCACTTCCACACACTGTCTTCCAGGGATAATCTCTAAAACACCCACCCCAGTGTTTCTTTTAAGGACATGTCTCTAAATTACTACAATCACTACAGTTGGGCCTAACTGCCCCAACTGTCCCCACATTCTGATCCCTCTGGTATCAGTTGTCAAGACTGCTCAGAACTGCCTCACCCTCAACTAGTTTCCATTTTACTTATCCCCTGTTATCTCCAGGCAACCAGCTTTATGAAATGTACCAAAAGCAAAACAGAAACATCTGCTCACCAATCTGATGAATATACATATATCATCTGCCACTCTGGCTTAGACAAACCCATAAAAGGTGAAGCCCATCAACAACCAAGGTAAACCTAAATAAGTTCAAGAAATGTAAAATGGCCTGTCTAGAGTTGCAGCCCATGTGAATTAGGCTGCAACAGGATGCCCCACTTACCTAGGAAAAAACCCAGGTACCACTATGGGTGGAATTAGCATTACACTATGGCTAACATTTCGTCTGTGCAAGCATCTTAGCTTGCCAAACAGAAAAATCCACCCACCCATTAATAGTTATAAAAATTATTATTTGTACCTCACCTATCTGACAGGGTCTCCCTAGCCACTCTGGGCAGCTTCCAACAAATATAAAAGCATAATAAAACATCTCAAACCTTAAAAACTTCCCTCTATAGGGCTGCCTTCAGATGTCTTCTAGAAGTTGTATTGTTATTTATCTCCTTGATATCGGATGGGAGGACGTTCCACAGGGTGGGTGCCACTACTGAGAAGGCTGTCTGCCTGGTTCCCTGCAACTTCAGTTCTTGCTGTAAGGGAACTGCCGGAAGTCCCTCTGAGCTAGAACTCAGTGTCTGGGCTGAATGATGGTGGTGGAGACACTCCATCAAGTATACAGGGCCTAAGCCATTTAGGGCTTTATAGGTCAGCATCAACATTTTGAATTGTACTTGGAAATGTACATGTGGTGTTCTGGGTACATGTGGTGTTCTGGGGGGTGGGTGGGTTCTGTTGCCCCCACTGAGCCAATTTTGTGGGAAGGAGAATGGGGCAGTTCTTTTGTGCAAGCAGAAGTCCTTCTGCTGGGCCTCCAATGGTGCAGCTTACGAGGTAAATCTCACCCAATAGGATCTGTTGTGAATTGAGAGGGGGCACCATCGTGTCTTTCTCCGTAGGCAGCAAAATGGACTGAGTCGTCCCTGGATATGTCCATAACCTCTGGGCTGCTGGAAGCTTTAGTTTACACCTGCAGAAACTGGCATAAATACAGAATTGTACCAAAACTCTGGAACATATATGTTGCTTGCAAATCTATGCCTCCCCAGCCCCCACTCTTCAAAAGATGCAGATGGTTTGCTGTTTGAAAGATTACCCAAAACTGCAGTCTGCTGCAGCTGCTCTGAAAATGCCAAAGGGAACGCTAGAGAGAAAGAGAGAGAGAGAGAGAGACAAACAGACAGACTTCCCACACATGTAGGCCCACTAAAGAAGCACACATCAACAGTCACAAAAGGCAGGATGCAATGCATTCCATCTCCCCTTCCATTTGTCTAAATAAGTTTATTTTTTCTGGGAAGCCAGCTATAGCTGCTACATCATGATAACGGCATCTGCTGTTTCAGGCTCATCAAAATCAGAGTCCCCCTTGGGTTGCCAGGCAGCAAACTGATGGCTGGAACGCCCATTGGGAACCCATTACTCAAGTCATCCTGCGGACAGGATTATTCACATTCTGCCGCTGATATTTACAGTCACAGCTGCTGAGATGGTGTTTGCAAATTTGCGCTGATTTGATTAGCTAGTTTGGTCGTCATCGCTCCTAAGAGCAGGATCTGGCCATAAAATTACATTCTGCTGTGTGTGTGACTCCATTTAATGGTGTGTCGAAGGGATGTTATGTTAATATCTTGCAGATGAACAAAGAGAATAGGAATATTGCAGGGGCCAGCAAGAGGCCATATGGTGCAATCAAGAGCTTTCATTCCCTATAGTCCCAGGCAATTTTATACTCCATGAAACCCTAAGGAAGTCAAAGAACTATCTGTTCGCCCTCGACTGTACACAGCTATGAAGCTGACCGTGTTTCATTGATGGGACTTCAAATTTGTCTGCATTGTTCATGTAATTCTTCTTTGCAGGATTCTCATTGTTTAGGGCATGGTCCTGACCTAAAGTTGAAATGGGCACTTAGAAATAATGCCTTAAGGCCAGTAATATACCTGTGAAGGTACTTTACCCTGAAAAGTGGTCTAGAATAATTTAGTAAATAAATAAATTCACAGATATGACTTTCCATCATCAGGTATCAAGCAGCAGCTTGGCCCCATCCAATATTGTGCCCTGAGCACTCAGGAAATGTGGTATCCACACCAAAGGAACACAGGAAGCAGGGAGAGAAAGGACAGGTACACAATAAAGAAATGCCTAGTTATTGCACAATTAACGGATAGTGCAAAGAAAAAAAGTTATCAAGTGCCAAAAGAGCACATGCCCATCAGGGTGGTAAGAACCCAGAGCTGTTACTTCTGTCTTTCATAGCTGCCCTATTTCTGGGATCTGGCCAGTCAGACAGGTTGCTATAGCAACTGAGAAGGCGTGTGGCTCCTGGCAATAGGTTTACAGAGAGCTCTTTGCTCTTTTTCGTTGGTGTTTGGCTTAAAGTAGCCAGATGCAAGGAAGCACAGGGTTCCTGTACTTTTTCAAAGCAACGTCAAAGAGGGAATGCCTTTTGGGGAGTGGGGGAAGGTGTCAACAAAACCTGGAGGATTTCAGTAGGGGTACTGATGTTAACTCATCCTAATATTGGACTGGAATGGCTGCCGGTCTGGTATAAGCCTATGCAGTGCTTCTTCTTTTTTTCTAAGAAAATGTTTAGGGGTACTCTCATTTTGACTCAAGAAAATCACCATTTTATAGTTCAAATTGGGAAAAATAAATACAGTAAATAGACGAAAATACAAAGATTCACAACATGTTTAGGCGCATGTGTACCCCTGTGTCCCCCAAGAAAAAAGCACTGAGCCTATGTTTACTGGGCACAACAGGGCTCCACACACTGAGCGACATGCTGTTTGTTCATTCTTTTTATTGGTATGCTGCTTTTCCACAGTCAAAACCATGCTCAAGGCAGCTTACAACATGAAAATACTTACATAATTACGAACGTAACAAAAGTAGTTATAAACAAAACACAACAAACAGTACATAACCAGATTGAACAATCTCCACATCATAATAATATCTAAAAACTTACTATCAATAACAGCAAAACATCATAATAATATCTAAAAACTTACTATCAATAACAGCAAAAATGAACAGAAACAGCAACCCCCCAAAAACACCTCCTCCCAGCTTTTATAGCTGGAGTCAGTCAGGGCCCTGTCCTTCCAGGTGGAAAAAGGCCTGCAAGGCCAGGACTCACAGCCAAGACGGTCCCTTCTCTGTAGGCAAACACATCCTGCCTGTGCAGTGTCCCATTCCTTGTAGGAGAGCAAAGAGAAGACCTACAAGTTTGCAACATTTCTATGCACACATCATATTGCAGCCATTGTACCATAGCACTGAGACATGGGCGTGTCATAGTCGCCAATTGCCGGGGAAATGCTGGGGTCGTCACAAAAACCCTTCAGCCACCGCAGCTTCTCACTATGTCATGCAGAGTCCCGAATTCTGTAAGCGGGGAAGGGTGGGAGCAGAAGAAGGAAGCCCAGCCTCTCACAGTGGTGCAGCAGGACCTGTGGGGAGGGGTACCAGCTGATGGAGCTGTGCTCTTCAGCTCCACTGGCCAGTACCGCTCAACGCATCCGACTATGGCGATGGTGGCGGCAGGAGCGACCTAAGGGGGCCTGGCTCGCACAAGTGCACTGGGGTCCTTTGGTGGCCGTAGCTCTGACCATAGAGACTAGGTTGGTGGCATGGAAGTGCCACCTTGTAAACATCCTGCTTGGGTGCTTCCTCTGATGCCCAGGGTGGGCTGATGGAAACCTCACAGTTTTACCATGTATCATCTAAGGCTCCCACATTTAACCAAGGCAGTTGCCAGGACGGTATTGTTACATAGTCCTCTAGAAGCCATTGGTTCAGCCAGTCCCGCCCTTTTCCTTAATTCCGTCGGCCTTGCACATATACAGGGGGCACAGAAGGAGGTGGGCACACTGATGTAGAATAGGGTGTCCTATTTTCACCTGAGGAATGTTGCCCCAGGTTCAATCCCCAGGCACTCTAGTAAACAAGCATTTTGGTTCGCAAAACAGGGAAAGAAGCACTTTGGAGAATCGTTGGCAAGATGCTGCCAATCAGACAGACAGTACTGGACCAGATGGATCAATAAGCCTCCTCAGCACAAGGCAGCTTCCTGCTCTATTCCCAGCAAACAATGCTTTTGTCCTGCAGGGGCTAACTATAATAATAATGGAGAAACGACACTGGCTCCCCCAATAGCCTTTTCAAAATGCCAAAGCCATCGGGGTAACGGCAGCAGGGGTTGCCTCTGCCTCAGACACCTTTACATGTACTGCGTTAGATCAGGGTCTGGTTTTTTTTCCAGTCAACTAGGCTCCCAGTAATCTGTTAGGAAGCGTAAGTGGTTAGGAGGGGAGCCTGAAAGGAGGGGGCAGGCGTCCTGGGAAAAGGAACATGCGCCTGACGTTCTGGAGAAGCTAGCAGATAAAAGAGAAGCCTGTGTTTGTAGTGGAAATTAGTTCATTAGAAGATTACGTTTAGGTTTTAAAGAGGCTATTATGGAGGGAGATGAGTTCGAATAATGAGTGCATATTTATTTAAATATTTATTTATTTATTTATTTATTTATTTATTTATTTATTTATTTTAAAGGGCAAACATTTGCGGGTGTTAGCCTGCCTGGATGAAGGCTGCCCTCACGTTACTTTGATTTAGAAATAAATCCAGGCCTTCGTGCTTGTTTTACACCATTGTGTGGCAAACAGCTCAGGCCATGCTGTGGCCACTTAATTTTCTTTTGTTAATGCCTAAAATGCTGTTTAGAGACATAATGGGTTTTTAAAAAAATAAAAAAATAAAGGTTCCATCCTTGCCATCCTTTAGTCCCTGGATATACCAGACACTTCCAGACTCTATTTTCAGGTAGGATTGAGCTCACATTGCTGGAAGAACACCATAGATAAGGTCCAGACATCCTCAAGCAATTTTAAACCCCACTCATTTTGGTGTAAGAGATCCCATTTAATTGGATTTAAAAGTGCTTAACTCTGGATGGGTTTCATACAATTTTACCAGCAACCAAGCCATAAATGCTGATTGTCAGTGAAACCTGTTCTACATACACAATCTACTATCAGCACTACTATTGACTGAGTATTTGCACATAGTGGGTACCTTTTAGACAACCTTTTTTTCCTATCCAGGGACACATTCCTTTGGGAGTATCTGTCATGGAACAATACAGACATTGGGTGGGGCAGTCCTTTTTCTTCCTCATTCTGCCACATCCATCATCCCCCTTTCCCCCCATCTTCCTCTTTCTGCTACCCTCCTTGCCACCCACGTCTTGGGTCACAGTTTGATCACTCCTATTTTAGACTATGCCTGTCTCAGTTGGTGTTGATAATGCCAGTGTTGCAAGTTCGATCCCCGTATGGGACAGCTGCATATTCCTGCATTGCAGGGGGTTGGACTAGAATGATCCTCAGGGTCCCTTCCAACTCTATGATTCTGTGGCTATGATTCATCACTTATCCTTGTTCTCAACAGGTTATTTATTTAGCTAGGTTACTCTTATAAGAGTTTGGCATGCTTATTTATTTGTTTATTTCAGGAGTTGGAAACTTCAGATCGGGAAAAAGAAATACAGTGGTACCTCGGGTTACATATGCTTCAGGTTACATACGATTCAGGTTACAGACTCCGCTAACCCAGAAATATTACCTCGGGTTAAGAACTTTGCTTCAGGATGAGAACAGAAATCGTGCTCCAGCAGTGCAGCAGCAGCAGAAGGCCCCATTAGCTAAAGTGGTACCTCAGGTTCAGAACGAATTAAGTACTTAACCCGAGGTACCACTGTACAGTAAATCCAGGGGCCAAATGTGGCCCTCCCAGCATCTCTATGTAGCCCTTGGGACATCTCCCAAAGCTACACCCCTTTCCCCCCTTCTCCTCAGGTCACATCCCTCACTGGCCTTGCTTCACACATCCCTTGAGAGTTTTTATGGACTGGAAATTGTCCTTGAACTCTGATAATAACTCTAGCTTGCCTGGATGGAAGATAGAGGTGTGTGTGGGTGTGTGGGTGTGTTTGGAAGCCAGCCTACTAGACAAAGGTAAAATGTACATTAATTGGCCTTAAACCGAAAAAATGTTTCCTCATGTATTTGGAATCCAAAGAATTGGAATCCAAAGAAGGAAGAATTAATGTAGAGAGACAAAGATCTCTCTCTCTCCCCGCCCCCCCATCAAAGCTCCACATTTCAAAAACAATTTCTTCATAGCTTTTTGAAAAAGTTTTCCTTAGGAGCGAATTTCACTGTAACTTCTACAATACTTATAAATATTCACACATTTCTGCTGGCAAGTAGGCAGGTAAAAACAAGAACTTTGATAAGCGTGATGTTATAAAGAGTGTGCTGGAAATCAGCAGGAGTAAGTTACTTCATGCATCTCAAAGAAAGCTGGCACCATGAAGGGATAACAGTGGACATAATGGAGGCTGTGTACACACATTTTATTCTAGACTCAATGGGAACTGTGTACTTGCTTACTCTACATAGTACACACACAGTTTAGATCTATTGTATCTTCTTTTTATGCCCCTGATAAGTGCTTCCTGTGAAACTATTTTCGTTTCAAAAATAAAAGTTCATGGCAGATTGAGTCTGAATTATTGCATGGCGGGCCAATTTGAAAACAGACGTAGGTGTTCCAAACAATTGGGAGGGGGGCACCCACACCTGCCCAATGATACTGTGGGTCATAACAAGATCAAAATCGCCACTTCCTTCTTTGTTTACTAGAGGCATATGCAGGGAGAAAAAGGCATGGATAACCTAATGAAGGGTAAGGTTTTCAAATGTGCATCAAGTAACCATCTTTGTGGGTGGCACGATCTAGAATCTAGATTGAAAGCCGCATGTGGAGGATGAGCGTGAATGCTTCCAGACTGAGAAAAACTACATTTTTATGCTGCAAACTGTGTGTATGCAGCTGTATACTTCAAGGGTGAAGGTAGATTCAGTAGGGAAAGGCAGGGGAGCTCCCAGCCTACATCCTAGCTGCAGAATAAGCCAGGCTTTGCAAGTGAAGTGATGGAAGTGCCTACAGCAAATCAAACACTGGCTTGGTTTCCCCACACCCTCTGCTTCAGGAAGATTAATTGATTAAAATATAAAAATTCCTTCCAGTAGCACCTTAAAGACCAACTAAGTTAGTTCTTGGTATGAGCTTTCGTGTGCATGCACACTTCTTCAGATACCTGAAGAATCTGAAGATCAGGTATCTGAAGATCAGGTATCTGAAGAAGTGTGCATGCACACGAAAGCTCATACCAAGAACTAACTTAGTTGGTCTTTAAGGTGCTACTGGAAGGAATTTTTTTGTTTTGACTATGGCAGACCAACACGGCTACCTATCTGTAACTGATTAAAATATATATGCCTAAGCACCCCATAGACATGTATCCATTGTTGCCTTGCTCATTAAAAGAAAGGAAAACGTTTAAAAGAAGAAGTAGTGAGACACACTGTTCCAGGAATTGGTGGGAAGCCAATTGGTGCCCTTTACATCCATCTTCTGGGTAAACTTGCAAAACTGCTTTCCCACCCCTGGAATAGGTATGTTTGGATTGCTTTTGCTTTCTTACCTTTAAGCAGCTAGCTTCTACAGAAATAGCAAGTGCTGCTCTCAGCTTGCAATGCTGCTTTGCATAGGATTTTTTTTTTTTGTTCTCTATTTTTCAATGGCAGGGTCAGATGCTTTTTATTTCCTTTCCAGCCTTATCCATCAGGCTGAAGGGTGGGAGGAGGAGAGATCTCTGGGAAAGACTGCCCAGCCTTCAAACCAAGTTCCTCTTCTGCTTATCCGCTTTGCACAGCTTGTTTGCCTATAATATGAAGCAATTCCCTCATCTTACCCGCATTAACATTTCCTGATGAGCCAGGGTGTTAATTTTGTGCTCCAGTGTTTCTGCTCATGGGCATCTGCTGGCAAAGTCGCTGCCTTCCCCGTCTGTTAAAGAAGAGCAAGCTACAGGGCCACCAGAGCTTACTCACGGAGGCCTTTATTGAACAACTCTCCCTTCTTTCCCGAAGAGGACAGCAAATGTCCCACCCCTCTCCACCCCCAGTGTAATCAAAAACAGAATAGGGAACATTTGTGCACTGCCTCCTATATTTAAAATACACATTTCATGATTGTTCTAAACGCAAGACAGTTTAAAAGCAACTCTTTGGCATTCTATCAAGCTACAATGTCTGAAAATCTGAAGGAGAATCTGCCCTTTATACCGTCAGAAGACTAAATGCTAAACCAGGCTATGATAGCAGAAGGGCATGGAGAATGTTTGCAAGGGAGAAGAAGAGTAGGGAAACTGGATAGGTGGTTATACTTCTGTTGCTACCCCAGATGGAAGCCCCAAAGAAATGCAGGCACGGCTATTTATATAAATGCTACTGCTGATTGTAAACTCCTCAGGGCAGGGAATTGTCTTTTATTGATGCAACTCTTTTAGGAACTAAGTACCGTATATTGATGTATTATTATTATTATTATTATTATTATTATCCTAAAGCAAACAAAATAGAAAAGCATGGGCAAGCATTCCAATTACCTAGGGTTATGAGTTTGTTAAGTGGGATGGTTTGACTGGCTGCCTGGGCTCCCTTCTCGTTCTTGGAATAGCCAGGCAAGCTTCCTGGGTGTTGGGGCATTAACAGGAACAAAGGAAAGGGTTCAGTGCAAGATGGCAAATGAGCGGGGGGCCCTCCCTCAACTCGTGGGTGGTTTGAAGGACAAAGGCAGAGTTGAGAGTGGAGAGTTGAGTGATGTGAGCTAGGAGCTAGGAGCTGGAACCCAGAGAGAGATGCTTGATTTCTGCTTGAATCCATGGCTGCAGCTATAGGGGAAGCAACGCCCTTTTGGAGTGTAATTCCCCAGACACAACCAGGAAGTTCTGAAACAGCATTAGACACAGAAAGAAGCTTGGAATATTAGATGATCTCCTAAGTAAGGACTGGGACGATGAAAAAAGAAGATTACCACTATGTGGGTCAGGATGTAGGAGGAATGATTTTAAAAGCACAAAAATGAAGGCTGCATACTCCTGTTTACTCTGCATCCAGTTCGCTTCCATCACTGACTGGGAAAGTGGTGTGCACACATTAGCTACAATTGATATCTATCCTGTATCTATCCTGTTTCTTATTAAATACCATGTTTTGATGTGTTTCTTGCCAAACCAGCTTCAATCCAAATTGAGAAAAAAAGAACAAATTAGCTGTATTTTAAGCTGGTGCTGTCTACAGAGCCTATGGCTGCAATCTTAGTAATCATTTTTTCTAGAGAGTAAATTCTATCAAACTCACTGGGACTTAATTTTAAGTAAGTATGCTTATGATTGCACTGCACGGTTAAGAAGATGCCCTTACATTTTCTTCTGTAAAACAGAATGATTTGGAATGAAAATGAAGCTGATCTTTGTGGGTTAAGATGATGGAGAGGGGATGCAAGATAAGCAAATGACTTTAACAATACACTTTGTCACTGCAGTGACAACATATGGATATTCTGTGTGCATCGTTAATTTTGGGGAGGACCAGGTGCACACCATGGGGGATGGGGATGCCATTTGGATTTTTTGCCTCAGGAGCAAAAACATATTGGGTTGGCTGTGTCTGAGATGCTCATATAAATCACATAACTCTGGGACATGAGTCTTTAAGAGGGAAAAACAAGCACTGTAAGAACTGACAAAACAACAGAGAGAATCAGTAAAGAGAACACACAATGTTCAACTTGATCAGGATGACTCAATATTGTCTTTGCTGTGCTGTCCAAAATATTGTTGTATTTATGTGTTTTGAATTAAAACTCATGTATACATATCGGGTAAAACACTTTCCCAGTTCTGTTTCAGACAATTTCATCTAGCCCAAGGACAAGGACGAAGGGAACACCCAGTATTGAGGTTAAACCAGATCACAACGTAGGGACAATAGATCAAGTGAGACAGGCATGAGACCAATAAGGGTAATTTTACACATTAGGCTTAGGTAGCATATCTCCACGTCGGATTGTGGTTCTCTTCTCCCAGAAAACCCTGCAATTAAGTGAGGCGGCTAAGGAGATGACTAACAGAGAATCTGCCACTCCCTCACCAGTTTGCTTCCAGGGGTATTTGGGGGAACCTTGACTGATATGTGTTTGTAGTGTAACTATGCTCTGTACCACACCTAAAACATTTCCTAATCCTTGATTAAAACAGCTGCATCTAGCAGAGGTAGATTTAGGGCAGTGTGACTGCACCGGGTGCCGGGCTGAGAGGGGTGCCCGCAAGGTATCACAACTATGATATCGTGCAGAAACATAACGGAAAGTGAGAGGCCTGGGTGGTGATTTTTGGCCTTACACAAGGCACCACTGAAATTTGAAGACCAAAGTCTACCCTTGCGTCCAGCTAGATACAAACTATCACAACCAATGTAATGTCCCATCCCCCGCCCCCGTGCCCTTAAAAAAAAAAGAAAAAAAAGAGGCCAGCCAGTTTTAATGCTAGTCAATGAGCTATTTTAAAATGAACATATCTTTTAACAAATTAGCTCATACAGTTGAGCATTGCTACTTCTTTTTTCCCTATAGCGCCCCTGTATATATCCTGATCTATGTCAATTGCTAATATACAATTTGGCGCTTGGCACTTGCAAACACACCAGCAGCAGTACCGGATTGGCTCCACTAGCGTGTTTGCACTGCACCAACCTTCCTGCTGCCTTACCCTTCCCAGTAAGCAATGTGTAGTACTGCACAAAAAAGAACTACACTTCTGCAATATATACAGTGTTGTATATTAATAATTTTGGGGGATTGCATCTGGAGAGAATGAGAAAGAATGCACAAGCTTGTATTGCATTTATGATGTTTGCACTGGAAAAGGCTTAAGGAGCATGCTTAATTTCTCTGTTTTGGATAAGCTTCTGCAAGGACTTGGATGAAAGAATTGAGGGGATGCTCCTCAAATCTGCAGATGACACCAAACCGGGAGGGGTAGCTAATGCCGCAGAAGACAGAATCAGAATTCAAAATGACCTTAACAGATTGGAGAACTGGGCGCAAGCTAACAAAATGAATTTCAATAGGGACAAATGTAAAGTCCTGCACTTAGGCAGGAAGAACCAGATGCACAAATATAGGATGGGGGACACCTGGCTTACTAGAAGTACATGTGAAAAGGATCTAGGGGTCTTGGTGGACCACAAGCTTAACAAGAATCAACAGTGTGATGCAGCAGCAAAAAAAAGAGCTAACACCATTCTAGGCTGCATCAACAGAAGTATAGTGTCCATATCAAGGGAAGTAATAGTCCCACTCTATTCTGCCTTAGTCAGACCACACTTGGAATACTGTGTCCAATTCTGGGCACCACATTTTAAGAAGGATGTTGACAAGCTGGAACATGTACAGAGGAGGGCAACCAAGATGATCAAAGGTCTGAAAATTAAGCCTTATGAGAAGAGCTTGAAGGAGCTGGGTATGTTTAGCCTGGAAAAGAGGAGACTGAGAGGAGATATGATAGCCATCTTCAAATATATTAAGGGCTGTCACATGGAGAATGGAGCAAGCTTGTCTTCTCCTGCTCCGGAGGGTAGGATTAGAACCAATGGCTTCAAGTTGCAAGAAAGGAGATTCCGACTAAACATCAGGAAGAACTTTCTGACAGTAAGAGCTGTTTGACAGTGGAATAGACTCTCACAGGAGGTGTTAGACTCCTTCCTTTGAGGTTTTTAAGCAGAGGTTGGATGGCCGTCTGTCATAGATGCTTTGGAGAGGGTTGGACTAGATGACCCTTGGGTCCCTTCCAAGTCTAAGATTTTATGATTCTATAGGAGTGCAGAACCTGGATCTGTACAGCTGGATCAGATGCACAAAACTAAAATTAGAACGGGGTGCTGTTGTTTTGGCTTTTACAGAAAGCTTGCCCTCAGCTCAGGTAATCTCATTTCAGGCAAGAGAGAATCCATTCCCGTCCCCCGCTTCCTCCTCTTCTCCTTTTCTTTCTGAGGCAAGGCTAATAAATCAGCTGGCATGGAACAAATGCTGCACTCCACCACTGATCCACTGGAGGGTGCGTGACTGTGTGAGAGTGGGAGGCAGAGGAAGGCAGGCTCCCTGCAAGCTGGCACTGTCAGCAATCAGCTGACATTAAAACAAACACCCTCTATGCAAAGGGCAGGCTGAGCATTTGGTATTTGTAATTAAAGCTTCTGGCTTGCTCACATGAGTCACTCCGAGGGTTGCTTTACCAACCCAGCGTGCATAACAACATCAAGTCTAAGGCAGCAAGACCCACTTTCGAGCAACAGAGTTTTGCCCTACTTATCATTCCGACTAGTTTCCGAGGCTGCGGTCAGTACGGTCATATTCCTCCTCTGTCGGCGAGTCTCATGCTTTCACCTCACAATTTACACAAGCTTTTAAAATCTATTTGATCAAGTTCACGGCAGATCAGAACTCTGAAGATGGTAAATGCAAAGTCACAAAGTGGCTAATGCATTTTGCTGCTGCTAGTTCTTTTAGGCCTGTTTCACAGTCTAGCAAATTTCAGACATTAATGACTCCTGGGGGTAGGGCTGAGCAAAACTGGCAATTTCTCTCCGTTTCATATTTTGCAAATCATGAATTCAATTTGCTACACTTCTGCAATACTTTGAATTTTATTTTGAAAAAGTCAGCATTTTTATGCGCCTTTCTCTTGATATGTATATTTTACGCAATTATGCCTTTTTGCAAGGCTTTTTCTTAATATGATGTATTTTTGTATGCTATTTTTATGAACATTTTTATCAGTACATTTCCCTTTTGGTGAAGTGGCTACCCTGCACATCTAGTGCTTTCCATTACTCCACTGAAAGCTGTTTGATGTTGAAAAGAGCCTTTTTGCAGTTGTGTTGAAACAGTTTGCCATATGCACTGGGCTAGTGAGTAACAAGTGTGACTGGTTCACATGCTAGCGGCCGCAGTGAACAATTAGGGTTGCCATGGTTGCCAAGAGTTGTTAGCCATGATAACAAAAATGAACTTTCATAAATAGAGGCAGTAAACTTCTAAATCCCTAATGCCAGAAGAGAAAGAAGTGGGGCTGGTAACCTTCACAGTCATGCTTTGTTTTTGATCTTACAGGGGCATCTGAGCATAGGATGTCGTTTAATACTGGATCAGACCATTGGTCCATATAGATCAACATTGCCTACACCAAATGGCAGAAGATCTTCAGAGTTTCAGGCAGGCGTCTCTCCCAGCCCTACCTGCAGAAGCCAGGGATTAAACCAGAGACCTTCTGTATGCTAGACAGATGCTCTACCATTGAGCTATGTGCCTTCTGTCACCTGGTTGATGCTGGACTATGTGGAGTGCTGTCTAATTCAGCAAGGGAGTTTGTAGGTTATTTTTCATTATGCTCTGCCATGTCAAAATATTTGTGTGTTCATCTTCAGCCCACTCAGGCAGGAAGTGGATGCATGTACTGTAATGTGACAGCAGCGTGCATGTGCACGCGCATGACATTTCCCCCAAGTAAATCTGTGCTCAAAGTGGTTTGTATAAAAAAATCAAATCCAAACACAGTAATACAAAGTAAGACATATAAATATCACGGCAGCACAAAACTAAAAAAATCAATAACCAACCATTAACAGTTCATTTAACAGACTTAAACATTTAAGTAAGCAATACAGCGTACCAGTAGGTGAAGAGGTGGAACAGCAAGTGCTGAGCTGTCAGCAAATCACACTGAGGAACCATAGCAGTGTGTGTGTGTGTGTGTGTGTGTGTGTGTGTAGGCAAGCCCAACTGTTACTTTGCCCTCCCCCCTCAGACTCCTTCAACAGGAGAAGCACTGACTTCTCCAGCTAATTGAGGGGGCTTGGTGCGACGTCACACGACGTCCTGGCATCTATACGTTAACAAATACATGGCGGGGGGGGGGGGGACGTTTATTGGCCAGCCTGGCATTCCATCAGTGGCCAGCCATGTTAGACGAAAGAGGATGGGCGGTACAGTGAGGCCCCTTCCATTGACTTGCCGATAAATATATCAAACATTAAAAGCTTCCTTAAACAGGGCTACCTTCAGATGTCTTCTAAAAGTCAAGTAGTTGTTTATTTCCTTGACATCTGATGGGAGGGCGTTCCACAGGGTGGGCACTACTACCGAAAAGGCCCTCTGCCTGGTTCCCTGCAACCTCACACCTTGCAGTGAGGGAACCGCCAGAAGGTGCTCAGAGCTGGATGATGGGGGTGGAGACACTCCTTCAGGTATACTGGGCCGAGGCCATTTAGAGCCTTAAAGGTCAGCACCAACACTTTGAATTGTGTTGTGGGATACGAACATGATATTTAAATAACAGAGCCTGATCAATCTTCTACTGCTGATACATCATAAAAAAAGTAATTCTTGACAGCACCGTTTCCCTATCAGCCAAGAGTTTGTATATACTGATGAACGTTCCAGAAACTAGTGATTATTGGTTGTTCCAACCTTTGCACCTCCCCTCCCTCTGCCTTTTTCCTTCTTCCACTAAACTGTGAACAGCCGCTCCTCTGCAGTTCATTCACTAGCTGCCCTTCTTCATTTGAGTTTGTAATGCTAGGCCGCTTGGGTTTGCTTGTCTAGGAGACCTTCTTCCTCCAGCTTGAAGGGCTTTGTGTTTTGTTTGAATGGCATATTAATGAGCATGTGGCTATGTATACAGTACACCTAAAACAGCAGAATCGCGAGCACAGCCAGGATATGAACAACCTCCTCATTAAGCCCCTGCACTCGCAATGGAGGCACATAAAGAGACACCGACGTCACATCACAGCTGCATACAAAGCTCTTCTCCGTGCTGCATAAATCATGTATGGCCACATAATCTATTATAGATTCACAAAGCAGTAATCGCTAATTATACCGAGGCATATTTAGTTTCCTATGGGATCTGGCTTGCAGATCTTCAGGCTCTGGCGTTAGCTCAATGCATATGCAGTCTGTTTTAAATTTAATGACAATTTAATTTTACGGCTCTTATGCGTGTCTCCTGCACCACAGTGTCAAGAAGTACACACCTAGGCTTTCCATTCTCTTGCTGCTGCAACGTTGGGGTGATCTGGGAAGGAATATAGTCTACTGAGTGGAGGAGCTAACATAGAAGAAATCAGAGTTTCTTGCGACCTACCCACCCCTTACATCTTTCAGGGGATTACAGCACAATTCTAAACATGTCTACTCAGAAGTCAGCCCTACTGAGTTCAATGAGGATTACTACCAGTATCTGGGTCTAGGATTGCAGCCTTTGTGATGCAAAAACTCACAAAGAAATATGAGTTCTGATGGCATATTACAGACATTTGGTCTTTATGAAGATGCTGCTATAGAGAAAGCAGAATTCCTATTATTTTGATCACCTGAGGATGTGAAGAGGGAAACCCATCTCTAGCACATCTCTAAACAGAGCTAAGGCTGCTTACACACCATACATTCAAAGTATGTGATTTCCCCCAAATAATACTGGGAACTGTAGTTTATCACTCACAGAGCTACAATTCCCAGCAAAAACAACAGTTCTCAGAATTCTTATGGGGAAGTCATACACTTTTAATTTTAAAATGATTAAAATCCAATTTAAAATCATAATAAACACATAATCATACTAGAAGCAGCAAAAATAATCCAGAGACTCAGAGAAAAGCATACAATAATTTAAGGAAAAGTCTTCATCTGCTGGTGGAGCATAAGCAAAGCAGCCGCTTATCTAAGCACTTGGGGCAGTAATAAGGTGCTGCCTCAGAAAAAAAACTTATTTTTCAATGGCTATAAATTTAAACTGAACTTGGGAATTCATATTTACTAACTTTAAAGCCTAGCCTTTTGCGACATGCACTTGTTCAGAACACTTATATGGATATTCAGTAGGAGGAGGGTTGGGTTTTTTTTAAAAAAAAATACCTGTCAATATTATTTAGGAAGCTTTTAAAATAAACTGTTTGTTATGGCTGTTGTGTGACTCCTATATACAGTGAGTTGTGCAGTCTTCATTGCCTGTGCCCTTCTGACATTCCTATGGCTGGCGTCTTCATTCCCAACCACAGAAAGTCTAAGTATACCTGTAAGTGGATTTCTTCACATTTACGTAAGGCATTTGCTCCAAGGAACTCTCCCCACTGCCCCATTTTGTATCCCAAACAGCAGATTAGTCTGAGTGGCTGGATCAAGTTCATTAGATCTCTAATCAGGACATTGCACTGCCTTTCCCAAACCTTCCCTCCTTCTGTTATCTCCCTGTTGTCAAACTGAGAGTTCTGTAGGGTAGAACATTTGGGGGCTAGGCTTATGTACACTGATGCTGCTTGCATGGATGTAAAAATATGTATGCAGAAAATAGGAAATTAGTTCCCATTTTACTGAGAATAAAAATCTACCAAAAAACCTAAAATCAAGCCAAAATCGATTATTCAAATTCTGCAGCAAGGCAACTTGTTTTGTATTTTAGTGGATAAGTGCACAAAATGTTATGTCAGGTAAACTTCTGTTAAGGATTTACCTTTAGAGATGGGGCCTTTGAAGTCCATTATAAATCTGTACTTCTATGATATTTTTATTCTATCCACAGATTGAATTCACAAATACATCTCTAACCCTTGATGATGACAACATCACATCACCTAAAATACGACTGAGACAATTCACAGTACCAGTGAAGAGGCATTGGGTGACCTGATGTCCAAGAATGCCTGTGTGAATCAATCCTGCTTTTCAGCAAAATATTATCTGGTCAGGCTCAGTAGAGCTATAACAAAACAGATTTGCAAGCTATGCTCCTATTTTTGGCCTCTGACTAATCTGCGGGTTCTGAAATTTCTCTCTGCAGTGTTTTGCCTCAGCACTTGCCTCGCTTCGTGTCCTAGTGATTTGAGGCACAATGACGTCACAGGACTTGGCCATGAGATAGAAAGCATCAAATCAGAATTTGTACTTTGGCACAGGCTGTTCAATCATTTCATTCAGCAAATTTGTCTGGTACATTTGGACATTTTGATGAGTAAACACCCATGAGGCCGTTGTTGACAAAACTAAAAAAACACACCAGAAAAGAGCTCCATTTTTGGAATGAAGCCATTTAAATTAGCTAAGCTAAACAGACATGAACTTTTGTAAATACATTTAATTAATCTGTAATGCTCAGACGCTATATTACTAACAGATGTACTTGAATAGGCAGAAGATAACCATATCCTAAAGCAAAAATACCTGCAAAATACAGCAGGCTAAGATATATGTTATAAAAATGGAAGCATATGCTAAAGAACTCTCTGGCCCATAACACTGAGATTCAAAATGTTATGACAGAATGTATCACAAGTTTCAGGGGTGTGTGGGTGTTTGATAAAGGAAACAGAAAAGAAAGAAAGAAAGAAAGAAAGAAAGAAAGAAAGAAAGAAAGAAAGAAAGAAAGCAGAGCACCCAAAAATGCAGATAGCATGCATTCTTAAACATTTCTTAAATAGAGGGCCACTTTATTGTTGACTAAATGGTTGTTTTCTGCTTTAATATAGTCAACAGCAATAAAAGGGGGAAATTGTATTGAAGCCTAAAGAAAAGGTAGAGTGAAATCTGCAGAACTATTTTTCCCTTGCAGGGAGCGGGGCAATTATGATACTAGCTGGCATCGATGTGGCAGATGAGATGGCTATAGAGTTCCCTCAAACACTTTGAACTGAAGGGCTTCTGTTTAGAAGGGGGCCAGGAATTAGCGCACCAACGTATCAGTCACTACACAGAGCATCAAGGAGAGAATGTGCTCCATTATGTGTTTTCCACAGCCTGCTCTGCCAAAGAGTCCTTTAAGGAACACTGGGCATCAGATAGCATCTCAACCGGTTCCTTCCTGCTCCACCTGCTGGCACCAGGATCCCTTTTAATAAACAAACAAATAATAAATAAATAAATAAAGTAACTTACTCTTCCTCACACCTCACCCTGTGCCACATCCTCTGTTGCTCGGTTACGGATGTCCATGTGAGGAATTATTAAGAGAATGAGAAGGCAAGCTGGGGGGGGGGGCGGCTTTTACTGTGTGAAATGCTTCTTGCCTCTCAGTTCTTTGGCCTGCGTGTAGAGGGGAACACAAGTAAGCACAACACACAGAGAAAAGGCATTTCTGGTGCAAGGACATCTAAAGCTCATTGTCACCTTTGACACAAGCAGTGTGGAGACCCTGATTCTTGGCTCCCCTCCCCCTTGTCCTAGCTTAGTTCTGCTTTCTTGGGCTATTCTTAGTCACATTTCAAAGGTGGGCATCCTTTCACTTTCTCCAAGCCCACCAATATTGCTATGCCAGGGTGTGTGGTGTGTTTGTTTGCATGTGAGAGAGGGAGAGGCATGCCTGACAGGCAGTGGGGCCTTCAAGGGAGAACCTGTGGGCAGTTGTCCAGGGCCCACACAGCAGAAGGAGCAACAGGGCCCCCAAACATAGAATGCCTGGCTTAGCCACGTTGAAATAATGTTCATTACTATTTGAAGACCCCTCCTCCAAAAGATTATTAAATCCAGAGTCTACCCAAGTGCAGCACTGCTTATAGGCAGCTACACAGTTAGATACAGTGGATGCAAGATAACAGAGGACCAGGCAGCTGCTCCCAGGTCTTCTGCCCATTTCTGCAGGTAGAATGGGTTGCCTACTGGCTACTCATTGTCCTGCCTGAGTGAACTAGTGGCCCATGTGTAGCAAAAAGAAAGGTCCCATGGTGCCAGGTTTTGTTCCTTACATTAAAAGAAGATTCGCTCCACTGAAGGAACCGTCAGTCTTATTTGCTGTCCACCTTGCTTATCTGAGCTCTAGACACCGTCACATTTTACTCTGGACGTTTTGAAGACATATGGTTTTTCTCCGCCCTCCTTCCTTCTCTCAAGCGATTCTGCACACTCTCCATGCATCTGGCCACCGGCCAAAACATACAGCGTTGTGCTTGAAAGCCTTGAGCATTCCCAGCTCTGTTTGAACTGCCAGGGGCCTGCTTTGTACTGCCTACCTCTGCTGCACAAGCCGCATTGAAGCTCCCCGTTTGAAAGAAGTCAATCCCTCGGAGGAACAATAGCAAAATCTATCTCCGATGAGATCATCTCCTTGGGACAGAGCAAACAGTTAATCTCCAAGCTGCTTAACCATTGTGTCAACAGAAAGGGCTGACTCGCAACATGAAATGAATGTGACTTTGGCAACATGACCTTTGCCTTTCCTCCCACCCCCTGCCAGTTATCCACACCAATGTAAAGTTATTAGGATTGTATTTGTTTCCCTCTCGTGGCACTGGCCGCTGGGGGAGTGTCAAAGGCATTGGGAGAGGCTTGCATACTCTGATGTACCACTGTCCATCAACAGAACAATTGAGAAGAGATATTCGAAACGAGGGTTGCTATAGCTATCCTGCGCATACGGGAAACATAATACTTATGTCTCAGCATTGCTGCTGTCAGATTCTCCCCCCCCCCAACTATTCACGCAGAGAGAAGAGCAATTCAATAGATGAGTGTGGGATCCTCATCCCCATATTCATACAATGCAAAGGGAATGCATCTATCGTCCCCATAAAATGGTGCTAGAACTTCTATTTTGGCTGGTTCTCAATGACTAGGGATTTATCCCCACTTTCCTCCACGCTTTCCAGGCCCCCTCTTTTTTGCTCCAGAACTTTCCTCGTGGAAACTCACTCTTTAAAGCTCAATCGGCAATATGCAGAAAACCCAAATTGACGTTTGCTCCGATTGAACACTAAAGAGCAGGTTTTTGCTGGGTAACCTCCAGAAAAAGGGTGCTCAGACAGGCAGCTTTAAAGCATGGACCTGTGACTGGAAAGAGTGGGGAAAGAGCAAGGCCAACAGTAAGCATGGGCAAGCCCTAGAGTTAAGTAAGCGGCTGGGTTTTAAGAACATCTTTTATTTTAGTTGGATTTTAAATGATATAAAATAATATTTTAGATTTTACATAACGGGGAAAGGCCGTGGTTCGTTTTATGTGTTCCTGCTTCACATGTGGAAAATCTCCAGGTTCAGTCTCTACCAACTTCACTAAAAACGAATCCCAAATTGCAGGGATGAGAAACCTTTTTGCCTGAGACTTTGAAGACAGTCGCTGCTCCTAGCCCATACTGTACATTCTTACGTGTGTGTGTTTGTTCCCTCTGGAAAGTCAGACTGGACATTTAAATAAATATGTATGAATATTTGTTATGTCTATGTGATAACCAACCACACACTTCTGAATATTCACTGACAGTTGTACAACACTCCCATTGTAAGGGAATCGCAGCACATTGTACTATTCTTACAATGGGGCATTGTGCCCTGAAGAGTAGAATGTAACCAGAGATTATATGGCATGCCACTTGTTGCCCTGAATTTCTTAACAAAGATTTTAAACTCCCTTGATGTTTGCTCATGTTTATTTTTAGACTTGGAAACAATTAAATATCGTGGTCTCCTGCTTATTCTCTAGGCCTGTCACCCTTTTGTCCCCAACAGAAAATGCTGTGCTTGTTGAACTCTAGACAGGGAAAACAGCCTTTCATTTTTATTTTTATTTTTATTTTGAACCCTACACTCCAGATATGACTGTACATTGGCCGATATCATCTTCACTGAAATTTCCTACTGGTGATTCCACCCTCTCTTCCTTCTTTACCTCAAATTTACTTGGAATGAACAGAACTATTTCCTCTGAAGTAGGAGTAGCTTATTGCGTGGACAGGCGGAGTCCCCCCAACCCCCAGGCGACCCCTGAGCGGAATAATGACTCAAGACAATGTCCTATGGGGTTAAAATTGGTCACAACTTTATTAAATTTCAGAAGTAGGGAGACCTTGGCTCAGGCATTGGGCGTTTATCATTCCCAGTCCCCAGGTGGGGATCTGGGAGACATCAGGGTTATCCAGAATGTGTGGGGATTGGGCTGGCTCTGGAGAACATATGTTCAAGCAGATAGCCCGCCGCCCCGCCCCCCGTTTCACCGCCGTTGGAGGGGAGAGCAATGACAACCTCTCAGCGTATGGCTAATCCATCTCCTCAAGACCCCTTTAATGGGGAACCCTGAGATCACTGCCGTAAGGGTGGCGTGGGTCACAGCTTCACGCCCCCCCCCATTTAGGAAGATAGACTAAAGGATTCTGCCCAAGGCCTGAAACTGCCACCCGAGGCCACAAAATTGATGTCTTGCCTCCAAGACTACCTACACCTAAACAGACCCTTCGCCATCCGCCATCCATTCCAAAAGGCCATGCCTAAGGTCATTCAGCCAATGATCATTACCAATGGCTAAGAGGCTTTCAGGAATTTGCGGGTATCAGAGACAGGGCAGGGACCAATTTGAGGGGAGGGTGCTAATGTAAGGATGGTACCCCTGCCTAGCTGGTCGGTTTTTGAGGTGTGTATTCTGATGTGCACCCTGTGGTTGCGGAAACTGACATCGGCGACCGTCATCCCCCTGTGATGGGGTGACAGTGTGCCGCCAATGCACTCTCCAATCCAGAGCGCACCAAAAAAGGCCAAAGAGTAGGCAGCCCAAAAGAGCCTGACTTCATAGCTGGACCAACAAATACTGGGGAGCACGTCCCATATCAATTGGAGGGTTTCAGTGGTGATTGGCTTTCTCTTATCTGGAGTAGGAGGATGTGTGTGACGCCAGCCTGCAATTAGTTTCCTTACATGGAATGTGTTACAAGGGTCAGGGTGCCACAGACAATTACTAAAATAGGAAACTGCGGCCTTGTGTAGACTGATGGTCTTGAGGGCCAGCACTCTCTGTTTCAAATAGACGAAGTATTTCAGCATGTCAAACTCCCTGGCTGTGCATCTGTGTCGTGGACCAAACTTAGCTCTGAACCGCTCAAAATGCGACCAAGCTGTGAGGTAGGACTGCAGTGTTGACGGTGCAAGGGCACTCAATATTCCCAACGTCACTTCACTTCTCCAACAAGATAATCTGGGGTAGTTTGTGGGAATTTGTGGAAGTGGTGTTCTGTGAGGTGGGTGCTCTTTATTTAAGTGAGGGCAGGCCCAATGGCGCCAGGAGGGAAAGTGCTGTTGCGGCATCTCAGTGCTCACCTGAGAGGTGCCGGAACTGAGTTCTGGTGAGTTCCAGCTGGAAAAAAGGGGCCTACATGCAGGAATTTAAAAGTAAGCATCATTTCGCATACATAGCTTAAAACCTAATACCCCAACGATTGCCTTTCTTCACATGAATCTGCTTGGACCCTGAGATCAACATCTGACACCCTTCTCTGCCTCCTAGAGACATTTGGAGGTGATGAGAAGACAAAAGCCCCTTTGTGGTAGAGCCCAGCTTGTGGAATGCTCCACCCAGGGAAGCTTGCCTGGCACTGACATTGTCATCCTTTTAGTGCCAGGCAAATATGTATTTGGACTGCATTAACCGTTTGGCTCCTAGTACTGTTGTGTTTGTTTGTGTGTTGGGCATGTTTGGTTAACTTTGTGGTAGCATGCTTTTAGTATACTTGTTACCAATATTATGTTATAAAGCGCATTTTTGAGTTTTTACTTTATTTTTGTAAGTCACTTTAAGACTCCTTTCGTAAGTGTTGAACAAATTTAGATTACTAGACGAAACTTTACTAATTGTGCCTCTCCACCCCCACCCCCCACCTGCCAAATAAAATAAAATAAAATAAAATGGTGATTTGAACCTTTTCATGACTTCAGATTCCAGGGAATAGATGGGGCTACATTGTTCACTCTTAGGTAATTATTAGGAGTTGTCATAATCTATCATCCAAACCTAGAAATGACAAACTTCAGCAGCATCTATACTTTTTTTTTAATAAAGCTGTCCAGAGCTGACCTTTTTATTTTAAAATAAAGATAAAGCAAGGCCTCAGCTCTTTTGCTCATTAAGGCTGCAATCCAAAACACACTTGCTAGGGAGTAACCCTTGCTGAACAGAGTGTGTCTAAGTAAACAAGCACGAGATTCCACTGTACTTCAGATAAACTGCATCTTAGCTGCTAGATAGCATAGATCTGAGGCCTTTTGTGTATGTTTGGTATTTATTTATACTGGCCTCTCGATAACATATATCTCTGGGCGTCTCACAAACATGATAAAGATAAATATTTAAACTATCATTTAAAAATGGCATCATAAAAATTCCCAGCAGAGAGAGACATAAAACCAGATTCGCAGTATAACTGAAAACCACAACAATATACAATGCTGCAAGTACACTGTGCTGCGGAGTTCAGAATTAGCCAACAAAACAGAAGACTTAAGTTTATTGTGCTTCCTGAAAACACGGCCAGGTGCAGCATCATAGCAGTTTAGCTTTTAACACATATTAAGGAATACAGTATGAAGGAATGAAAATATTTACATAGGCACCCTGGGATCTTTTTTCTTTGCTTTGCTTTGCTTTCTGAATGGGTCATATAGTCATAGACTTGTAGAATTGTAGAGTTGGAAGGGACCACAAGGGTCATCTAGTCCAATCCCCTGCCAAGCAGGAACCCATGACCCAGAGATTAAGAGTCTCATGCTCTACCAACTGAGCTATCCCTGCTTGCCCAAGGTGAATTCAAGGACAGGAGCAGAAACCTAAATCTATTTCCCTGTTTCAAATTTACACACACACACAAATTAGACACATAGCTGAACTGTTGGAAGTGAAAGGCTCAACCAATTTCCATTTGACACTTATATTCTTTTTTAAAAGCACTGCATCTGATCTACAAGAGCTAAACAGGCAATCAAGGCTGCAGAAAAAACAGGCTATGGTACAGGAAACATCTGCCCCTTTTATTGGAAATCTATTGCAAAGTACTCCATTTTAAAAAAATTATTTGTGCAGCAGTGGTATTGGGCCGCTGCTGAAACATCTTCCTAAATTCATTTTTGCCAGCCCTATAAAAACCAAGACCTCTGAACATTTCAGGGCATTTTCAAAAGAACTGCATCCCCCCTCCCCTCCGTTTCAGATGGAAGGAGAATTGTGCCCAGACAGATCAATAGGGGAGTTTACCTTTCTCAGATTTCTCCTCCATTCTGTCTGACAGACCTTTGCTGGCATTTACCCTATTAAACCTTTAGTACTATTTGGATTCTGTGTGTGTGTTTAAATACCACAAATGCATTATTTACCAGAAGAAAAATCTGGCAGGCTTGAAAATATTATGAGGCACCAGTAAAGTAGGGACCTATGAATTGTTCATATACCCAGAAACACAATAATGAAGTTAGAGATGGTTGTATCTACCTATTTCTGTCCTGCTTGCAGATTGTTTGCAAAATTGGCTCTGTTTTGGGCAAGGTTTCTGTTGGGGGGGGGTGCTTAAAAAATCACTCAGTTTCATAAACAAATGTATTTATGAGGTGATCCAAGGGCTACCTTTGTTCTTTTTTCAGGTGCTTAGGGAAGGTAATAGCTGCTCTGTAAAAATAAAAAATAAATATGATTCAAAATGGTCCCAGGAAGTGGTTGTTCATCATAATGTGCAGACCGTTCCTGAGAACTGAATACAGAAAAAGATAACTGCCACCCATATAAGCAATGGAGGCAGCTCCCTTTTCATGGAATCATCGGATTTTAGAGTTGAAAGGGACCACAGGGGTCGTCTATCTAGAAGAAGAGAATAAGAGAAGAGTTTGGATTTGATATCCCGCCTTTTACTCCCTTTAAGGAGTCTCAAAGCGGCTAACAATCTCCTTTCCCTTCCTCCCCCACAACAAGCACTCTGTGAGGTGAGTGGGGCTGAGAGACTTCACAGAAGTGTGACTGGCCCAAGGTCACCCAGCAGCTGCATGTGGAGGAGCGGAGACTCGAACCCGGTTCTCCAGAGACTACCGCTCTTAACCACTACACCACACAGGCTCTTTTCCATCCTCTTGCAATGCAGGAATCTTTTGCCCAGCATAGGGCTAGAACCCATGACTCTGAGATTAAGACTCTCGTGCTTTTCCAAGTGAACCATCCCAACCGACTCCATGCAATGTCCTTGTAAGGCTGTCAGAGCATAAAAGCAGGCACTGGGGCTGTAGAAGGAACCACACTGGGTCAATGATACAGCATGTTGTGCTATGTATGCAGGCAGTGTTGGCCACACCCATTCTGCATGCATGCCATTGCAGGCCTGGGCCATGATGTCTCCTGGAGCTAAGAAGCTTCAGTTGCATAGCAAAAGACACGAAGGATTCTAAAACGCTCCAGTGGTATTTGCTGGTAGCTGGCAGGCAGCCAATCCCTGCTGCGATAGGCCAGTGTTGTGATTCGCTAGTTGCAGTCAAAGACGACCTATCACAGGCGGCGGGGGGAGGGGTTGCCTGGGCAGGCTTAAGATGTATATACTGGGTCGAGTGCCCATTTCTCATTCTTGTTCCTATTGAGCTATGCCTCAGGTCATGCTTGAACCCACCTATACTTCACTGGTAGGCCGTTGTTATCAGTAGTTGGTTATCAATTTGTATCCAAGCTCAGTGCTAGTTTTGATCCCAATGAACTGGAAGCTTTAAGAACTGCCTTCTCCCACGTGAACCTGCTTGAGCCTTAAGATCAGTATTAGAAGCATTGCTCTCTGCAGTATCTATCCCATCAAGTATAGCAGGAATGACAGGTGTGGGGCATAAGTGATATGGCATTTGTATAGTTAAAGGAGCCTTTCTGGGGTCTGAGTGCTGCATAATCTGGGCAGAAAGCTTTTAGGGGCTGCCTTCCAAAGTGGGCAGGGCTATGCATGCGCAGTCCTGAAGACATAGCACAAACCAGAGGCATCAGGTTGATTGAGGGGCCCTAATGTGATGTGCCTCGCACATGCAATGTGATGTGCCGTCATGAGGAGCCAGGGGGCGACCCCTCGCTGCCAGAGCCTATGGCACACACTCTGCCTCCCCTCTCTCCTGTTCAGTGCCTCCTCTCCTCAGCTTATGGGTGCGTGGGTATGTGCAAGGCTGGCCCTTGCATGAGGCAGAGTGAAGCCGCTGTCTAAGGTGGCAACTTCTGAAGTGTGGGAAGTGGCTAGAAATGTATGCCCTGTGGTCCACCCTGCAGTCCCATAACTAACCTGCTGCCCTCGGCTGTGGTGAAGGACTCCTTTCCATCACCAGAGCTGAAGTAAGATTCAGCTACCTGTCTAGCTTACGTTTTGTATATGCACTGCTGAAGCAAGCACTCTGGTTTACATTTTGTGTACAGAATGTCCTTCACCTCAGGAAGCAAAATGGCTTGGGTCCCTCCTGTCTCTGTGTCTCCATGGTTGTGTGGATCTTCATTATTCTTGTGGCCCTGAGGAGCAGGGAGGGCCCAGATTTCTTTCCCATCTCTGTAGGTGCCGTGTGGTGTGAGGGTTTGTGTGTTGGCCACTGCCAGACACACAACTCGCCCCTTCATTCCAGCATTGTCAAACTAGTTCCCATCCTCTGCTTTGTTCCCACTATTGTCCTTCCTTTCTGCGCTTCTTGGTTTGTCTTGTTTTAAGATGGGAAGCCTAAGGCCAGGAACTGAGTCACAGTTGCATTTTTACCTAGCAGCAATACCAGCAGCATTGTGTAGTGAATTTTAATCTCTGTGAGCTGCTTTGGGGAACGCCAGAGAAATACATAACAAAGCAAACCAACAATATGGAGCATTGCCATGACAGCAATATTGGCTTCTCATCGGCTCTACACCCCATTTACTGTTTTTGACCTGCAGTCTTGCATGTGGAACCATTTTTGCTTGAGGCATGCCAATAGAAATAGTGATCCAGAGTGGATACATTATTATTATTATTATTATTATTATTATTATTATTATTATTACCATGAGCATTATCATCTTAGTTCTCCTGCTGCAACTGTGGGTGGGGAAAGTGTGCTGGGTATTGCCAGCCCCCTGGAGTAGGTTCAGCGCGTGCCCTGTGCCATGAGGGTGGGGATTACTTTGTCAGCAAATAATGGGGTATTCCACTGAAGCGGCTGTATTTTCCCAGAGGGTGCTTCACTCGGCCCTGTCCCCACCTCAGCTATAGAAGCAGCGTTGCATTGCTTCTGCCCTTTGTGTAGACAGATCCCCTCCTAATCTCGCTTTTCTTTTGCTCTTTTGTTTTTTAAAGCAAATTTGGCAGAGGGCGAGAGCAGCTGTTTGGATAGTTCTGGAGACAGAACTCCTTTTCTATTAAAAAGCAAAACAAAAACGCTTTCTTGTTATTAGAAATTAGTCCAGTAGACAGTGTTTGGATTGAGATGAAAATCTGGAACAGGCCAGAAGGCTGAGGTTCATAATTCAAGGTTACACTAGAACAAAGAATCAGGTGAGGAAAACAAAACAAAGCCAATCAGCAATCTGTCCTCAGAAGACTTTTCTTGCTAACAGGAGGGTTTTATGCAGATTACAGACTTCCTATAATCTCCTGTAGTCAGGTATCATGTCCCAGAACCTCTAGGTATGCAATGTTGGGACGGGGGGGGGGGGGGGCACATCAAGCTCTCCAGCTAAGCAAGTAAATAATGCATCTAGTAGGGCATAATAATGCATTTATTGGTGAGAATTGGTTTGCAGAAACGTGCATACTAGGCAAAATTGCATAGGAAAATGTGTATATTAGGAGAAAGTCACATTAAAATTTGGGTGAATTTTAATTTATGAATTGCTTCCCATGAGGCATCCTGAAGTGATTTATAGTATAATAACTTATATCAAACAGTTACATATATAAAACAGTCTAAACGATGGCATATATAACAATGTGAAAAATAATTACAAATATAAAACTAGTGTTAAACAACAGCACATACATAAAATCATTTCAAATCCAAACACATTGAACAACCTTTTCATACTCACTTTAGAAGACTTGGAAGAGGAAGGCCAGTATGGTTGCTTTACATTATACTAGGGAGTCATTTTTCATAAAAGTGCAACTACACTTACACAATGCCCTGCTAAAGAATTTTCGAAACTCTTAACTGCAAAATGAAACATCTGAACATGTAAATACCATCACAGACGTGCATATATTTATTTATAAATCTGCATATATATTTAAAAAACAGACAAATGGCTAAATCTGAGTCATATATGCCAGCATTCAATAGAAACCAGGTACAATATTAACTAAACCGGAGACGGGCCACAATTTTTAAGAGACTTGGCTTGAGAGGTATTGCTTCTTAAAGTGTACATATGTATTTATTTTGTTTCAGTGTTGCATCTAAACAGGCTTTTTTTTTAAGAAATGCAAAAACTTACCAAACTTTTTTTCCCTTTTTTTGCAAAAGGCAAATAGGGCTCAGTCTACAGAACACAGAGAGAACAGCAATCCCTTTTTCAAACTGTCTTCACTCACTGAGAAAAACAAACTACAATTGCCTCTGCAGCCTAGGTAGAGGGGGAGAGGAGTGGTATGCACATTTACATTATAGCCTGGAAATTTCAAACAAAGGGATGATTTATGCAATGATTTTTTTTCATGGTGTACTTGTGGATTACTGGCATATGGTGAGTTTGAGAATAATTCAATCTGTGCTGAAGTAGTCATCTGATTATCTAACCATGTGCCTAAAAAAGCACCAATCAATTCATAACAAGAGCTTTATTCAGATGCTCATATATGGCTTAAATGCATGTGGAGGGGAGGGGGTGGTTGCTTGACAAGCAGGCTAGCTCATTCACCCATCTTCCTTGGAGTCCTGTGGAGACTTCCCATTGCAGACATTCACCCTCCAACTCATGCAGGGTAGCTGGAACAGTAACAGGCAGAGGGAGCATGCTCAGCCCTGCTCTACCACCACACGTGTTCAGTTAAGCCATCTATGAATGCTTGAATAGGGCTAAGGTCAGCTGGGACTTTATGGAGGCTGACATGTGCCAAAGGCTGCAATTCAATCTATGTTTACTTAGGGGGTTAGTCCCATTGAACTAGAGCTGTCAAATGACCCAGAAAAATGAAAACCTGCTTGGCTAGGTTTTTCACGTTGAGGCTACACAACTGCTACGCAGTACCATGCAGAGCTTGTCTGGGGGTTAGGAGTCATGTTAGAATAAAAAGTTATAAACTCAAACACAAATACATAAGATGGCACCCCCGATGGATGTACCCGTTTCATTGTCCCAGCCCAGCTAATATTTTAAAACAGTCAAATATGAAAGTTCAAAAACTTTTTATGCTCTGCACTGGTCTATCAAGGATAGTGCTATTCTCAATTATGCTTGCAAAACTTATACCTTATACCGAAAACCAACTGATTGACAATAATATCTACACACCTCCAGCTACCATCCTAAACATACCAAACAATCAATTGTATATAGCCAGGCCCTACGTTACAGCCGCATCTGCTCCAACTCTACAGACAGGGACTCTCACTTAAGAGACCTACAGCAAACCTTTTTGGAACTAAAATACCCACCTGATGGGTTTTAAAAAGGTTCAGTGAAGCCAGACTGATACCCAGAGAGAACTTGCTGCAAGATAGACCCAAAACAGAAAACAATAGAACTCCACCAGTAATTACATACAACATTATATATGCTCTCAAATGCCAACAGTGTCCTTCAGCTCTCTATATTGGACAAACAGGACAAACCTCATGCCAGAGGATAAATGGACATAAATCTGACATCAGGAATCAAAACAGAGAAACCAATAGGAGAACACTTCAATCACCCAGGACATTCTATACAAGATCTCAAAGTAGCTGTCTTATTGCAAAAGAATTTTAGAAATACACTTGAAAGAGAAGTTGCTGAATTACAACTCATTCCCAAACGAAAAACTATGGAGAGACCTGGTCTGAATAAAGATATTGGATTCATGCCCCATTATACACGCTAAAGCTAATTTTGGTCATCTATCCCTTTAAAAATCCCTTGCCCTTCCCTGTGGAACCAACTGCCATCATTAACAGTCATCAACAGTTATATAAGTTATAAGATTGTAGCGACCTCTGCTTCAGAGTATCTGAAGAAGTGTGTATACACAGGAAAGCTCATAACTAGAAAGCTTATACTTAGTTGGTCTTTAAGGTGCTACTGGATTCTTTTAAAGACTGTCTTAAGGCAAAAAGACTTGACTCTCTTAAGGGAGGTCTTTTTGGATCATCTTTTAATAATTATTTTTTTAAAAAAAATATTTCATCTTGTTATTTATTATTAATTCTACATGCCTCATTCTTACCTAAGCCCTGCCAACACAAGAGAATGCTGTGTCATGGTGTTGTTAGGCAAGGAAAGTCGAGAGTGAGGAATTTACTCTTTATTGTCAAAAGTTAGGAAAAGGCATATCTATCAGTCCTACACCCTTGTGCAAATTAATTGAAACAAAGCATGTTTTCTATCTTACTCATAATCCTGTGGTCAAAACAAACACAAAAAGTCAGTTGATCATTATGGTGTTGGAAACCTGCAGCCAATAGAAGGAATGATGCGCTTGCCACAATATACTAGGTTCTACGAAAGAGAGTTATTCCAGAGCTGGAAAATAGGTATTCTGATGGTACTGGAATATTGCAGCAGGACCTAGTCCCCTGTCACACATCAAAAGGGATGAAGAAATTCATGACAGAGCAGCAAATACAGGTACTTGATTGGCCAGGGAATTCCCCGGATGTATCCCATTGAGAATTTGTGGGCTACATGCAAAAGTCACCTCTGTGCTGTAGACTGTGTATGACTATGGAGAAGCTCATTCAGGCGCTGATTCAAGTGTGGTACAGGGACCCGAAAATCAACAGTGACTGTTCGAAAGTAGTAGACTCCATGCCAAACTGTGTTCAAATGCTGCTTAAAAATAGTGAAGGTCATATCCGTTACTAATGTACATATATGTGAGTTTTGTACATGTATATGTGAGTTTTGTACAGTAAACTACATTGCTTGTTTGAATTAATTTGCACCAGGGTGTATGTCTCTCAGCTACTCCTAGGTGTGCACCCAATGAGGCAGTTGCAGCAACAGAAAAGCCCCACCCTGACCTCAGCTTATACATCTTCCCCACCTGAGCTACATGCAAGAAGGCGCAGACTATGCCTTCATGCAACCTGTTTCTGCTCCTCCCACTTCAATTCCTGTCCAGCAGCCCTTGAATGATTAGGCCCAGATTTTGCTATTGAAGCCTTGAAACCTTGCAGTGCATACGGACAGACAAACAAAAATACAACACACAAAGGGCAAGGAGGGCAGAGGAAAATAAAACTCAGAAACTCAGGCCAAAAGCCCTCAGGTCTCCAGCCTCAAAAGCTGGTCTAAGATGGCCGTCTTAGGTTGCTCTAGGGGTTACTCGTGCGTAAACCGGTGCAACACCTGGCTGGGTTGCCCGAGTGAACCTTTTCTGTCCGGACAGCCACTCACCCGTGGCTGTCTCTCAATCGCTGGCAGAATCCATCAGGGGGCGTTTCTTGAACTTCTTCCAGCAAAGAAGCTCTTTGATGCCTAGTCTCCTCCTACTCTCCCTGTGCGGAAGCCTTCTGCGCAAGGAGGGTGTAGGCAGCGGAGGACCCTTACTCTCCCCGCTGGTCCCTGGCAAGGAGTCATGGGTCCGCCTCGCCAAATCCCCCATCTGCCCCCCTTCTCCACTGGTGCTACGCTGATTCTCTTCCCCAGAAGATGGGATGCCTCTCCCCATCCCGGGACGCTCTCTGGGACCCCTCCAGAGCCCGCTCTCTCCCTCCGGCCCTGATGGCAGTTCCCTGACACTCTCCTACGGTGTTGAGGAGCTGCAGAGGTTCCTCGGCCCCTATGAGGAACTCCTTATCGTGCAGGAAGTTTATGATCATCCCCAGGACAGCAATCAGCAGCTGTGGAAACTGTCTGCACACAGCTGCCTCGTACTCCTCCACCTTGAGGATGGTGTGCAACAAGTTGGTCAAATGTTGCACAACTGTAGCAGACCCCACCCAAGGGCTCTGATACATTTGCCTGGCCATCAGATGCAGCGGTTTTTGGTGGTCAGCCGATGTAAAAGCCTCCTGCCAATTTCCCTCACAGTCACTGATCAGAAATTGGAGGAGGAATCCAATCACTTTCTTCAGGCGATGATAAGCTAAGATGAAGAAAGCCTAGAAGGCCACTTTTCTCCCCTCCCTTGTAGGCTTCTGGGTGTTTTTATGGAATGTCTCCAGCAGCACCTCAAGCTTCACCACTTTGTCACTGAACTGCTTAATAAACACTTGGATCGAGTGGGAAATGTCCAAGGGCATGAATGAGCTCTGCGTGGCAAGGTCGCCAGCTCTGGTTAACACTCCCTTAAAATGATCACACGTGAAGGAAAGCATCAAAGACCTTGGCAAGAGCGTAGCAATTATTTTTGAACAATGCAGGAACTGGTCCAGCAGTTGAGTTCACTCTGAGGCTTTATTATCAGGGTTTGGCCCCACATTATACATGCCATTATCTCTTTGTAATACACAATGGAAATGAGATGGGCAGAGGGTGTCTGCTGCTTGCTGCTTGTACTCCATGTCTGCATCTGTAGCACAGAGACAGTAAACGGCCACTAGCCAACCCAGTATGAATGTGGAGAGCTCTACAGAAGGATGTTGCTTTTTCAGAAGGACTGAAAAATCTTGCAGCACTTTAATCTGGACCTGCTTCTTCCAGCTTTTCATACCCATGACCACATCAGTCAGCTGAAGCTTGAACTGGTCCTCACTGAAGCTTTCAAAGAATGATGAGGAGTGCTCCCAAAGCAGCAACAGAAGAAAACTGAGAGGACGAATGCTATAGTGACTTCCTCATGACGGATTGGCCAGAGGGGTTGTGTGAGAGAAGACTATTCTGCTCAGACATTTGTGTGCCTCTGAGTATTGCGCTTTCTAAATACCCTCCCAGTCCGCTCACAGTTTAAGTTTAAACCTATGAGAACAGGGCATTTTAAGCCATGGCATTTGTGGTTCCCGGTGGCGCTGTGGTCTAAACTACTGAGCCTAGGGCTTGCCAATTGGAAGGTTGGCGGTTCAAATCCCTTCGACAGGGTGAGCTCCCATTGCTCGGTCTGCCAACCTAGCAGTTCAAAAGCATATCAAAGTGTAAGTAGATAAATAGGTACTGCTCCGGTGGGAAGGTAAACGGTGTTTCCGTGCGCTGCTCTGGTTCGGCAGAAGCTGCTTAGTTGTGCTGACCACATGACCTGGAAGCTGTCTGTGGACAAATGCCGGCGCCCTCGGCCAGTAAAGCGAGATGAGCGCTGCAACCCCAGAGTCGTCCGCGACTGGACCTAACGGTCAGGGGTACCTTTACCTTTACCATAATTCAATATGTGTGTAATTACAACTAGGCTCAAAGGCTAGATGGCATTATTGTTCTTTTGGCCTTGTTCTGAATCAGGCGTATCAGCAGGCAGCCATGAGTCACAATCACACACACCCTACTACTGCTGCCTGCCAGATTTTCAAGGTGCCCCCCCTTTTTCCTTCTATGAGAGGGAGGATTATAATTCCTGTATGTCCTCTAGCTTCATTAATTTTTGTCTGGACAAAAGGAAAATTATTCAAGTGGATCTCTTTATTTAGAAACAGAATTGAATTGGTTCATTAGATTAAGCCTTGAATATAATGGACAGCAGTGGAAAGCATTCAAGATTTAAACCCAGGAACTTTTTTTTTTTTAAAAAAAAGAACATTCTGAATACAAATATTCAGTCTGCTCCAACACAATACAGCTGCTGGTGCACAAATAATCTTGCATTTGCTGGTTTTCAGGAACACAGGCCTATTTTCTCTCTCACACAGAAAAAGGTTGCATGTTTTATTATGACAATTAATACAGCTGCTCATAGAACAGAGTATATGGTTCTCAGTCTTGGCACAAGGGCATGACTTCTGCCTGTGTGACAGGGTTGAGATTAAGGCTGTGTACACATTGGCATATACTCTGGCTGCAGTGCACACCCACCGCTGGTGTTTGAAGCCGTGCACACATGACACTAGCCACAACCCTTATCTATCTTGTAGTTTCTTGAGAAATACTGCTGCTTGATGCATTTTCCCTCAAACCAGTGTGTTGTGTAACCTCCAGAAGTACAGCTACTTATGAACTGGGCTTGTCTTTGCAGCCAAAGTAGAGAAAGAGACTCTAATGAGGACTTCCTCTTGAAAGGGCACGCCCCATATTTCTGCATGGTGTAAGGGGGCTGGAAGTTCCTGGTCTCTTTGAGTCAATTCTAAAACACTCTCTATACCGAATTATAAGAAAGATGGCGATTACCTAGTGATTTGCACTGCTTTATATCCAGCCAATTGGGATGTTGCCAAAGGAATCTACATTTCTTAAAAAAAAAAAAAAGGTTTGGTTAATTTGTGCAACATATTAATAATTTCTAATGCATAAGGTACAAAGGTTAGGGTGTGGCTAGCAGGAAAACTTATAACTAGAATGAAGAAACCAAACAGAGCCGCCAATCTGAAAAAAGACCATGGGGCAGCCATCATTTCATAAATATAATATAAATAGTTAATTGTTTGCAGATTGGGCAGCAGCAGCATCTTCATCATGGATTTCCCTGAAAGTGGCGGAATGCACAATGTTCCTATTCTGGGAGCAAGCAGGATGATAACCCCAAAGGCCTCCACAGTGCTAGGTCCTAGAAAATACAGGAGACCCGATAGCTCTAGGTGTTGTTGTGGGGCAGGGAAATCTGAGTTTGAAGCGCTGAGTGAAAAATGGCCACTTTGAGTGTACTAAGAGGCATTTACATAATGACAGAGAAAACTATTTAAATGCAAATAGCCCAGTAAGATGGCTAGAAATTCTGCAGCCGCTCTAGCAGCTTGGTGTGATGTAAAGACAAGGGTGGATAAACAAATGCATACTCCATTTGAGAGTCCATTTATTGTAGGCATCATTTTTGTTCCTTTGGCAACTATTCTTCTCCTTCCAAAAGGAAAAAAGAAATAATAATAAAAAGGAAATGTGCAGCATCTTAAATTATTGCAAAGGAAACATCAATCTGTACTGTAAAATCATTTAATAAATCCACCCACAGTAATGTGTAATGTGCATATTTATCAAAGGCTTTTAGCTGGTACAGTAATTGTAGATGCTGCGAAAACAGAGACAATATCTGCTTGCTGCCTACCTTCTTCCCCTGTTGCTTCCCACCTCCTATTAAGCAGTTGGGCATACCCCAATTTCAAATTATTATTATTTTTAAAATAAATTTTATTAAGGTTTACAGAGAAAAATACAAAACATAATATCTTTTACCTCCCCCAATTTCAAATTAACGAGGAAACTGTGACATTTGATTGGGGCTCAGCTGATAATGCAAATGTTTGTGTGAATATCAAGGAGAAGCATAATCTAAAAAGACTGTTGCTCCCCCACCCCAAAGAAAAACACACCCTCTGGCCTCTTAGCGAAGAAAGTGAGAAGCCAATGATCTCAAAGCATCTGATGTAGAATGTTCATCTACAACATGTAGGTGGTAGAGTAATTACATCTCAGCACTGGCAGCTTTATTCTTTTTGGCCAAATAATGCTACAGTTGCTGTTCCATTGTCACAAGGGGTCCAAGCATCAAGGTCTTTTACATCAGCTATATCAGTAAAAATGAGAACCCAGGAGAATGGGGGCACCCACACAGCTGCTCACTAACATGCTATTTCTTCTGTACCATGAAAGGAGTAGCAGCATCAAGTAATGAATGAACTGAGGTTGAATTTGTTCTAACCTGAGCAATTTTAAGAGTCATTTGGAACAGGGTATGCGTGGGTTCTCCATTTTCAGAACTAAGTCTACAGCTCCCTTTATCCCTTCAACATTGAGCACACTGGCTAGGGCTGAAGAAAGTTGTAGTCCAGAACATCTGAAGGGTACCATCTTGCACCCTGGTTTAGCCCAATAAGGAGCAGCCACTTAGTGGGGCATTAGAAAAATGGAAGCTTGTTCTGCAGGTGAGTGGGATAATATCCCTCAAGTAAGTTAGCCATTTGCTGTAGTTTGGGGACCAAAGCTGTTTGCAAAGAAGCGACTCTGAAGTGTCTAGCACTGTGATGGATTAAAGAAAAGTTTAGATTGGCTGTCTAAAAAGTTTGCAGACAAGAATTGACTATTTTTCTCTTTGGACTCAGAGGGTCTGTTGCATTGTTCATGTATTAAATAAATTATTTATGCACTTAGCTCTTTGTGGGCAATTGCTATATTGTTTTGTATTATTTAGGTTCTGGCTAAGAAAAATGGTTCACCTTAACCATTTGCAAGTTTTGCTCCATCAAAGTCCCATAGGCTCTGCATAGGGACAGGTCACGTGTGCCCACACACAATTTATTTATTTAAAGCCTTTGTGTACCTTTTACTGTTCCAAGTGAGTGCAAAGCAGTTTACACATATCCATCAAAAATACTGTAATAAAAGCACAAATAATAAAGTGTTAACGATAAAACTATTACAATTAATAATATCAGGGAAAACTACAGCTGAAAACAGTCCAGAATAACCTCCAAAACCTAAAAACCCCCAACAAGAATGTTTTTATCCTGGGTGAAATTCCATCAGTGTTGTGGCCATCTGTGCCACTAGGGTGAGTTTATTATCCGGCTGATAACTCTCCTGACTGAACACTTCTATCACCTACTCCCCTTGTAGGCTTAAACAAAACGTTTTTTTTGCAGCTTCATCAGTTTTTCCAGCTGAAATTACAATACCTTTCCAGGCTTAGTCCCAACGTGTTTTATGGTCCTTTTTCAAAACAGAGTGTTGAGGTTTCAGCTGAATTCACAATAGTAAGGACCTTTGAAGGCCAGAAGTCAGGGGTTTTTTTGGGGGGGAGTGAATTAAAGAGATTTTAATATGACATTTCATCATGAAGGAAACAGGTGTGGAGGATGGGCTCATCTGGTAAAGATTTATCTTTTGTAGTCAGCCCTCACAATGCCAATCACCTGTTTGGGAAAGGGACGGGGATGGAGAATAATCCAGGCACCCCTTCTCCATCCACAAAGTATCAAAAGACCCTCATTCACAGCATCATGCATATAGTCCATTTCTCTGTGAGGATCGATGAATTGGGGCTGTGGTGCAGACAAGTCCTATTCATTATAGCATTAAGAGCACTGTGATGACTATGGATAAAAGGTCCTTGAGAAGGACAAGGCCTTTGCATTGTGTAATCAGGCTACCGTTTTCAAAAGAGTGCCAGGCAATTTTGCTGACTGTTCCTATTTCAATCATATTAAGAGATGCTTCCAGTTTACTCAATTAACATGCTGGAATGGATCCCATCATTACGGACACTTCGTCTAGTACATCAAATGGCTGATATTCATCTGTTCACTCTAAATGTAATGGATAGAAGGCCTTGCAGCCACTGTGAATATTGCGGGGGGTGGGATTGCAAAGTAGAGGTGGTTGAGACTTGTTTTTAATTTTACAAAACTGGGCAGCCTCCAGCTTCTTACAGAGGTGCATCCAAAAATATATTTGATACAGCGAGGAAGGAAAAACCGCACTGAATTAAACCAGCACTTGCAGCAGCTTTTGTCGGCAAAGCCCTGGGAAAGGGCAACCAGTTGTTGAAAGTCTATTATTATTATTATTATTATTATTATTATTATTATTATTATTATTATTATTATTATTATATTTGTTTAATGCATTTTTACAACTTATATATATATACCATACAATATTCATCATTATCTCTTATCCTCGGACTTACCAGTCCATCTCTCCATGGCATTCCAGGTAGTCTCTTGTCGGCAGCACAATCTATTATTCCACCCATTTTCATCTCAAATATTCCTTGATTTAATGTTACCTGCTGCTCATATGTTCATTCCTACTTGTAGGTTAAACTGACTATTATATTCTCTGAGATACTCTTCAAAACTCTTCCATGATTACTCTTATCCATGATTCATCCTTATTTCTTAGTTTTGCAGTCATAGTTACTAATTCTGTGTATTTTACAAATTAATCTGCCATATTTCTTTCGTGGGTATCTCTTTTTCTTTCCATTTTTCGCATATACCACTCTAGCTGCAGCGGTCGCATATAAAAAGAGACTGAGTGCCGTTTTTGGGATATCATCACTTCTTATCCCTAATAGAAATGCCTCAGGTCTTTGGGGAAATGTGATCATAAGGATCTTTTTTAATTCTGTATGAATCAACTCCCAGAATTCTCTAGCACCACCACATATGGATCAGGGTTCCCTCTACCTTGTGGCACCTCCAGCATAGATTTGACCCCTTTCTGTACAGGTTTGCCTTCTTTTGTAAATGTTCCTTAATAAGGTAACAGGCAGAAAAGTTCGTAGTTTTCCCCCATTGTTTTTCTCAGTTGTTGAAAGTGCTTTAAGGGCAGGGCCTGAAAATAAATTTGGAATATCATGTCTCCTTGGGAAGCCATGGAAATTCAGCCAGGAAAGAAACAGAAGCTTAAGGTAAGGGCAGTGGAGACTGCTCCCTTAAGGGCAAACAGGGCACTGCCCCACCAGCCCCAGTCTGCTTCCCCCCCCCCTCACTTGCCCACCTCCTTACTTGCATCTGCTTCAGGTGGTAGCAGCACCAGAATTAAGGCAGTGTGGGCACAGGGCACTGGAATGAGGGGGCACAAAATAATGACAACAACAATGATAATAATAACCTACATTTATATGTCAAAGCAAAAAAAATCCTTCCAGTAGCACCTTAAAGACCAACTAAGTTAGTTCTTGGTTCTGAAGAAGTGTGCATGCACACGAAAGCTCATACCAAGAACTAACTTAGTTGGTCTTTAAGGTGCTACTGGAAGGATTTTTTTTGCTTTGACTATGGCAGACCAACACGGCTACCTATCTGTAACTATATTTATATGGGTACCTACTCAAAAGGAACGATTGTGAAAATAAGAGGGGTATACTGAATTTTGCCCTTGCTCAGGGCACCATTTTAACAAATCCGCCCCTGGTGATAGGACTGGCGGTCAGCTTCCTCCCTCTTAGACTCCATGTTGTCTTTGCAGAACTCAACAGGTAGGATGTGGGCAAAACCAGGATTAGTTAGCTCTGTTTCTCATGGGCTCTAGCTCCACCTACTGTTCGCCCTCCTGCCTTCCGCACCACCACTCCCAATGGGCAGCAGCCACTGCTGGGTAAGACGTACACAGGAACTCTGTCTTATAAAAGCTGCTCAGAGGAGATGTTCCACTTAGAGCCAAGTGTGCTTACAGGGCCAAGTGTGCAGCATAGTGGTCAACCTGACCTACCTCAGCGGGTTACTGAGAGGATAAAATGGAGATGTAGTGAGTCACCTGATCAGACGGTGAGTGAGCCGGTGAGGCTTTTAATGCTGCAGGTATGCCCACTACTTTACCAAAGATGCTCCTTTATTGACATAGGAAGCAAAGTGCTGCAACCTAGCTGTCTAAGGCCTCAGACGGAGACACTTGCACCTTACACACTATGGAAAGGGAGTACCTCGCAGGGAGTGGAGGAGCCCTTTAGAGCCATCAGAACAATGTCATTCCCTCAGCAAAAATACTGTATTATATTTCACAAAGGCTCAGCCTAGATCCACAAGTATGAAGCATTTTCTCAAAAGGTCAGTGTATAGTGGTGGACGTGGCCCCTTCTGAATTTCTGAGACTATCAGCCTAGTTGTGATATTATGATGGCAAATGTGTGTTGGCGCAATACCGCTCTGTTCTAGTAACCATGGTAATGCTGATGGCCCAACAGGCCTGAAATAATGCACATGGCTGCCTTCAATAGCAAGCCGGCTAGCCTGATGTGAGAAGAGGTTCACGCCATAATGCAATATCCTGCTAATGAAAAGCAGAGCGCTAGAGTGGACAACCGCAGCTTTTGGTGTTTGCTCCCTACGAAGAGCCGGCTAATGTGCTCAGTAAAATAAGATGTGACATGTTTTCACTCTGCTTCTGTGAAACAGGTTTTCTCCCCCTCACTTCTGCCCACACAACAACGCAGTGCCCAACCAGAGGAGATAAAATAGATCTCTGCATCCTCGTATCGATTGAAACCATAAGCATTAAAAGACAATAAGTTACAAGTTCAGGCTAAAATTGATTGAATAAAAGCAACATTAAGCATGATTAATACATAATCTGTGAATTTGCAAATTCTACAGGAAGGCGGAATGTTGAGACTGCTTTAATAATTGTACCATTCATACTCAGAGATGGATGGACTGGTCTTAATCCGCTTCATGTCCCTTGCACAGGAGTAGACCAGGAAATACAGTTCTGTCAAATGTCCATGTAACATTATTTAAGGGGATTAACGAAAAATTGGCATCATTTTTAAACAGTTTAAAAATTATAAAGAGGGGGCTTCTCTGGCTGCTTTATTTTTATTTTTATCATTTATTTATTGCATTTATATCCCACCTTTTTCTCCAAGAAGCTCAAGGTGACCTACATGGTTCTCCCCTTCCTCATTTCACAATATCCCTGTAGGGTAGCTAAGGCAGAGAGGCAGTGACTTGCCCAAGACCACCCAGTAAGTCTCATGGCCAAATTGAGATTTGAACTGTGCTCTCCCAAATCCTAGTCTGACACTAATGGCCACACCACACTGGCTTGAAAAAAACATTTATAGCCAAGCAGCTAGAAGGTGGGGTATTTACTGCATTTGTTGAAAACATTTTATTTAAAAGCCCCTGGAAGCAGAGGTATATTATAGCATGCCACCCCTTCCTGGGTAATTGTACCGGGGTGGGTGGGGGTGGCATGACAGGCAACAGACAACAGATCTCTGGGATTTCAGACAGGAGACTTTCCCTGGAGATGCCAGGGTTTGAAATCAGGGCTTGAGCATTAAAGAAATGTGATCTGCCACTGAGCTACAGCCCTTCTTTCAAGGGCACTCTTGACCCTATACTGCTTAGAAAGGAAAGGCACTCTGCATGGGCTAAGATGTCCTTTGCTTTTACTTTAAAGTATTTTCCATTCTGTACATGCTCAGAGATATACCACCTGTGGTGCCAGATTATGTTTTAAAAGTTGACAATCCCGCAAGTCGTTGGCCGGTGAATTCACGTTTTGTTGCACCCTTGACAGAATCTTCCATTACCTCGCACACTGTGATAATTCTTTGTTTGTGTAACATTCTGCAATGTCTCCTCTCAGCCCAGGCAATTGCTAACTTGTCTTACAGGACAATTGGAATGGGGAGTGACTTAATGCTATAGGCAACCCAATGCATGATTGCGAACTTGATATAGCAATTACCTATCCTTATGGGGAGAGATGGGATGCTCCTGAGGAGAGAGGTCATAATAACAGAGATCAACATCCACATATTGTTTATATATGCTGATTACAGTTTTATTGCTAGTTATTTGAGATATGGGAGCAAAAGACATCATGAGGTTGCCATAATTATAGGTATCTATGCTCTTATTGTAATTGGATTTCCTACAGTAACACAGTAATGTTTGGGAGCATATCTGCTTTTCACCCAGGTATTTCATTTAGGGTAGCATGCCACTTCTCGTCTAATAAGAAACTCTCTTTGATGGAAATGAGGACTGGGAACCTTTTATTGGCTCAGGAATTTAATTAGACTTCGTTAACAACCTACCTGAAACCTGGAAATAAGAGGACCAAAGGACAAGAATATTTCCGCTCTCTTTTATTTAATTCCACATAAGGTGAAAGACTGATCTGCTGAGATGCTAGCTGCTGTTTCTTCTTCCAGTAGGGTAAGATTAATAACATACTTTAAAGCTTTCTACCCTGGTGAGAAATTAATTGCATCCTATCATTTCATATACACTCAGGTGCCCCTCGGAATAAATGATGGGAGTTGACACTAAACTTCTCCAGAAAGTTTATACAGGGTCAGTTTACAATCAACAATTCATATGGAACTGCATTAGAAAAGCTGTGCCTGGCAAAGGGAAAAGAACCCACACAGATCTTTTCTGGTTTACTGGGAAAGAAGTGACGATTTCAGATTTGTAATTTTCCCCTTGGTTTGAAAGCTTCTCTTTGTCCATATACTAATAATCTGAAAGTGGAAAACAGAAGGCCTCTGGTGATCCACGTGCTGCAGGGATAATCCGGCAGTCATAAGTGCTGTAAAGGTTTGTTTAGGTTCAGTTTCTTATCTCTGATTCACTGCTGCTGGTACAGCCAAGTTAATCAATACAAACAGTTTATTTTTAGAGGCTGTGACCCTGAGTCAACGCAGGGAGATGAAGGCACAGCTTCCTCCAAGTGGTGGGGAGCGAGAGGAAAGGAGAGGAAAGGGAGACTCAGAAGTCATGCCCTTTCCGCCACAGTCTTCAGTCCATGACCACACTTTGTGGTCAGCTGATTTTGGAGAGGGAGCTGTAGGCAAGTGGGAATATGGTTCTATTATCGCAGGCACAGAGGACACTCTGATAACACCACTGCAAACCACCATGCTTTCAAACTGAGTTGAACTGAATGTAACCTGTACTTGGGATTGAATGGTTCGGATTGCTGGGTTGCTCCAAGCTCAGCAGCCGGCAAGCCCTCCCAAGTGCCCCTATTTTCTAGGGACAGTACTGGATTTACAGAAGCCATCCCAGTTTCTGATTTGATTCCAGATGGTCCCACTTTTCCTTAAGGTAAAGGTAAAGGGACCGCTGACCATTAGGTTCAGTCGTGACCGACTCTGGGGTTGCGGCGCTCATCTTGCTTTATTGGCCGAGGGAGCCGGCGTACAGCTTCCGGGTCATGTGGCCAGCATGACTAAGCCGCTTCTGGCAAACTGGAGCAGCACATGGAAATGCCGTTTACCTTCCTGCTGGAGCGGTACCTATTTATCTACTTGCACTTTGACGTGCTTTTGAACTGCTAGGTTGGCAGGAGCAGGGACCGAGCAACGGGAGCTCACCCTGTTGTGGGGATTCGAACCGCCGACCTTCTGATCGGCAAGTCCTCTGTGGTTTAACCCACAGCGCCACCCGCGTCCCCCGCTTTTCCTTAGGATGTCTCTATTTTCATCAGGGGAAATGTTGGCAGGTATGAGCGTACTGGCTTTGCAAAAAGAAAGCTAGAGCAGGAACCCCTACACATAGCTGCTGCGGCCCTCGAGTCTCCCTGAAGGGAATCGGAACTTAGGTCCATCACATGCATGTTAGGGTCATAGCCACATGTATGGTGTGTTCAGCAATGCTATGTTACCACTTCATAGCTACTAAACGTTCTTCTAAGAGGCCTCGCCTTTAAGGAAAGCAGCCTGAACATGCTTAGGTTAGTTGGCTGTTTCCCCCCAAGCACATGGTAGAGGAAGGACTGCTTGCTCAGTTATGTCCCGGCTGTCAAACACTGATTTGAAGTTTTTGTTAATGGTTTTCAGGGCAGAACTAGGAATGACAGTGAACATGAAGTAACCGGCAAAGACAGCAGCCCCACTTCAGTGTAAGGGAAATGTAGTCAGCACTCTTCCAATCCCCTTAACAACCTATATTTGGGAAATACATGTTTTGATGGTGTCGTATTACACATTTCCCTTATTAAACGTTACAAAGACTGAACTTGACATTAGGTTGCTGCTGGTTTTGATGGCAACTCCCTGATCAGCAGCACGTCGTCTTCTGCTTGAAGAAAAAATGCTGTTTCTATAGCCTTATGTCAAGTGATCAAGTAGTTTCTCTCGTCTCTCTTGAATCTGCCACTGCCTGATCTGATCCCTGCACCCTTCCCAAGTCCTTAATTCTTCTCCCTTCTCCTACAGTTTTCTCCTGACACGTTTGGTGCTGAGCATGCATGGATATGCCGTTATGCCTTGGGATATGGGTTGCCTGGTTGGCCTTGACACCGATGTAGCACAATAAACTCGAGTGACCCAGTCTCTCTCGGCAGTTAGTAGCTTAAAGGGTTACATATTCTGCTATGTAGCTCCTTTTGCTCTCTGACCCCGTCCACCTGCAGAACTGGGATTTGAACAGACCATGGCTGCCCTGCGCTAATTACAGCTTAATAATTACTCAGCATCAAAACCCAACCTTTCCATTTCCTTTTGCTCTGCTCGTTTGCTTGCAAAATAACTCGAGCTTTCCCCAGCAACAGTCGGTGGGGTTGAGGGTCACTAAGCAAGCCCTGTTGAAATGAATGCACAGGCTCTTCTCAACCTTTACACTGATTAACAGATTTATTCCTCTTCTGTTGCTCAGCACTGATTTCACACAAGCGATTGGCTTAGGGATGGGGAACCTGGTGCTCACCTGATGTTGTATTGCCCAGCATCCCTGATGGTTGGCCTCACAGGTTGGGGGTGATGGGAATTGGGAGTTCAACATTCATCCAGACCAGGCATAGGCAAACCTGGGTCTCCAGATGTTTTGGGACTACAACTCCCATTATCCCCAGCTAACAGGACCAGTGGTCAGGGATGATGGGCATTGTAGTCCCAAAACATCTGGATGGCTGAGTTTGCCTATGCCTGATCCAGACTTCCTTTTGGCCACATTTCTAGGCACAGGTCCGGACTTTAAAATGGCATCTCTGAGTGAGTTTTATTTATTTTGTCCCTGGGAAAACATGCGTTTTACTGCTGAAGCAGAGCAAACAGCAATTGGATTTTCTGCGGATTTCTGTTTGCTCCAATTCAACGGTAAAACGTGGCTTTTCCCAGGGAAAGCACCAGGACAAAAATAAAAAATGAAACCCACTCAGACACAGAGCTTTAAACCATGGACCAAAGTCTGAAAAGCACAGCACAAGAGGAAGTCTGGATGAGCCCAGGCTCTTTAAATTCAGCAAAATGGCTTTTCTTGGAACCAATTGACCTTTCTCAGTAAGAACAAATGAAATCCCTTACCTGCTTCTTTTCAGGAAACAAGTGTTAGCATACTGGATTTCAGCACAATGAAAGTGAACAGGCATGTCCTGATAGCTGCTGTGACCTTTGACTCCAATGTTGTCACGTAGCAAGTTGTTGAATAAACCGAGTTCATATAATTGGCTTCATTAGGCAGTTTTGCTTTGGTGTCATTGTGCAAAACAGATTGAAGAGGGACGTGCCGTTGAGTTATATGCTAGTTACTGCAGGTTACTGTACGTCACCCATCTGACTGGGTTCCCCCAACCACTGGGCTGCTTCCAACATATACAGTGGTACCTCAGGTTAAGAACTTAATTCATTCCAGAGGTCCGTTCTTAACCTGAAATGGTTCTTAACCTGAGGCGTGCTTTCGCTAATGGGGCCTCTTGCTGCTGCTGTGCTGCTGGCGCGCAATTTCCGTTCTTACCCGGGGCAAAATTCTTAACCTGGAGCAACCACTTCCTGGTTAGCAGAGTTTGTAACCCGAAGCATCTGTAACCCGAAGAACCACTGTATAAGAACATAATAAAACATATTAGATGACTATTATTCCCTCTGAAAAATAAAACCTACCCAACAATATTCGATTAATCTGTTTAAAGTTGCAAAGAGTTGCACCCAATGGGATGTGGGCAGACTTCCACATGCACAACAGTTAGCAAGGTTAGCAATTCTGCTAATTTTCAAGTCAGGTGATCAAAGCATCAAAACTTTATACTAAACTCTACAAAAATGAAACACTTGTTGCTATGGTGTCTGGTTGCTATCTTCATGTCTTCTGGGAAACTCTTTGGTAAAGAAATGGGGGGGCTGTGTGGTTTATTTCTATCTCATAATGGGAGGAAAGGAACATCCAGCAGAATCAGTTGGTAACTTTTCCTGGAGTCTGCTACTTCAGGCTATAGACATGTAGTTGCCTGCTGCATGCTTCTTCCATCCCCGCAAGCTCCTGCTAACACCTGGGTGTCCAGCCCCCACCCTGTATAGAAAAAGTTGGAATCTCGGGGAGAAAGTTCGATTCAGCCCTTCTCCCTAGCATGCTTATTCTGTATGCATTTTAAGTTTATTTTTAGGTGGAGGAGCATTCAGCTGTGTTATTCTGTCCTCCACGCCCTACAACTCACTTGAAGATCTAGAACAGGGGTCAGCAAACTTTTTCAGCAGGGGACCAGTCCACTGTCTCTCAGAACTTGTGGGGAGCTGGACTATATGGGGGGGAGGGGAGGGGAAATGAATGAATTCCTATGCCCCACAAATAACCCAGAGATGCATTGTAAATAAAAGCACACTTTCTGCTCATGGAAAAACATGCTGATTCCCGGACCGTCTGTGGGCCAGATTTAGTAGGTGATTGGGCAGGGTATGGACCTTAGTTTGCCTACCCATGATCTAGAAGCACTGTGCATATTCTGCATAGGGGCTGACAGTAGTAAAGGAAGTGCACTCTGCACATGCTCAGAACCAATATTTTATTTATTGCTAGTTCACATATTCCATAGCGGTGCTCATAGACTTACAATCTCTGGGGCTAAACCTGGCTCAAATTAAAGCCATCTCCAATAAAAGTTCTGCACTGTCTAAACTCAGCTATTGAGGGCTTCCATTTCAATCTCTGACTACTGATCAATATTTCCCATTTTTATAGAGGGGATTCTTTATTAAATAAAAGGAGGGGGGACCCTCCTTGTTTCAAAATTCAGTAAATTTTAAAACACGCCTCCTTTATCACACAGAATAGCTATTATCTTACTCGCTGATCTGTTCAATTTGCAAAAACTTCTGGGTGCTGCTTTAGTATGGACGTTCTGCAGTCATATTGGTTGTTGACTTGTTTTTATTTTTCCTCTACTGACCGATTGGCAGGAAAGCGGTCTATAAATGGCAATATAATAACACCTGCTCTCCGGTCTCCTGGCTGGCTTCACAACCCAGTAGCATTGCAGGCCTGGCGAAGGGTGGAAGTGGGGTTCTTGGCACATTTGCAAAAGCAAAATGAACCCTTGCAGTATGCTTCTTGTCCTGCGGTGGAAGGGAGCTGCTTCTGAAAGCTGCAGCACAGATAGGGCTGTGGCCCTGTGCAGGGGAGCTGGAGTAGCAGTTTTGACTCAGTTAATGTGTCCTCTTCACGATTCCCAAATGTGGAATCCCAACCCAGCAGCATTTGACAGAAAGATAGATGACCTTTCCTTGTGTGCCAGTGTTCTTGGAGGAATGCAGCGTTCCTCATGCAGACTTCGCCCATGGGTTGGCGGTGATGGCTGTGGTGTTTCTAAAACATCTTTTCCGTAGCGTTGCTCTTGCAATGCCACCGACAAACAGAGACTGACCTTGCCGGTTGCTTTAAATGCCCTGCTACACTGCAAGCATAGGAATGAGAAAGTCACATGGAAAGCACTTTGGCTCACATGGACTGTTCATATGCAAAGAAGGGAGACTAAAAAACCACAAAGCTCTCACAAATAACAATAATCTCTGCGGGATTCTACTGCTCTCTCCTATGATGAAACCGAGAGGCTATGTTTTTGGGGGAGGGGTGCTTGCTTTAACACAGAATCATATCACAGTTTCAGGCCATTTACAAATCTCCCAAACCAGACTATGCTTTTGCAGCCCAACAGGCACTTTAAAAGCCCTGGTCTTTCACATGAAACTCAGATCCCACCAAGGTGAGATAATCAAGACATCTGGGAATATCCCAACTTTTGCACTGACAAGTCATCCTAGTTTTCCTGCCACATAGTTGCAGTCCAAGGCAGTCTTGCTTTAGAGTAAATCCCACTGAAATCAGTAAGAATCAGACTGGGCTGTGAGGATTAAACTATGTGCATGTTTAATTGATGCACATGCTTTCTTTGGGTGCCTAAATTGCTTTGGGGTTTGGCGGAATGCTGGCTTGCTTTTTTGTTCCATCTTCCACAAAGTACTTATCCCAGTGCTTTAAAAAAACACAAAAAACCTCCCCATGCAGGCCCATTCTTGTGTGCCAGAACGGGTGTGCTCAGTGGCCTTGTCAGGACAGGATTTAGAGGCAGAAGTCCAGAGCACCACTCAGTAGATTGAGTAGGAGAGCTCCCAAATGCAGCAGAGCTGGATCATGAATTTTGAGGTAAGCGAAGTCATGCACATAGGGTGGTGTTCAACTTAGTTCTACTCAGAATAGACTAAGGCCATAATCTAAATGGGTCTACTAAGAGCAAGGGATGTGGGTGGCGCTGTGGTCTAAACCACAGAGCCTAGGGCTTCCCGATCAGAAGGTCGGCAGTTCAATTCCCCGTGACAGGGTGAGCTCCCATTGCTCGGTCCCTGCTCCTGCCCACCTAGTAGTTCAAAAGCACGTCAAAGTGCAAGTAGATAAATAGGTACCACTCCAGCGGGAAGGTAAACGGCGTTTCTGTGCACTGCTCCAGTTTCACCAGAAGCGGCTTAGTTATGCTGGCCAAGTGACCCTGAAAAATAGTCTGTGGACAAATGTCAGCTCTCTCAGCCAGTAAAGCGAGATGAGCGCCATAACCCCAGAGTCGTTCATGAGTGGACTTAACTGTCAGGGGTCCTTTACCTTTTTTTTTACTAAGAGCAAAACAGAGACACACTATACATTTAAAGCACATTCGATGGGTATGGCACTCCCCTGCCCCAATAACCCTGGAAACTGTAGTTTCCTTCGAACACAGCTACAATTCTCAGCCCACTGAACAAACTACAGTTCCCAGAATTCTTGGGGGAAGCATTGCCCATTGAATGTGCTTTCAATTAATAGTGTGGTTCTGCAATACCATCCAGTATCATATAGAAACAACCTCCTCTCCTTTGATAGACCCTTCATTCCAGAACTTAACATTATTTAACTGCATCACTGGATATACCTATATTTCACATTAGTAAAAACAATTTCTGACTCACTTATTTCTCTGGGGGAAACATAGAGCTGATAACAATACAATAAATATTGACATATTTTAGGATAAAAATAGGAAATCCTACTACTAGTAGAAATAGTATTGTTACACAAATTGGGAAACTATTTTGCATTTACCTGATGGCTTCCAACTACTCAACAATGATCAGCTGATGTCTCATCTGTGAGAAATTGCAGGCAAACATAACTACAGTATGCATAAGAGCTAGTTAGAAGGGGTTAAGAGCACAGAGTTCTGTTCCTAGACTTAAACTATGTCATGCTGCCTCTACCCTGTGAGGGAGGAAGTGAAGCTTATTCCTCTCTCCACCATGTAACAAAGGATGATAGCTTAGAGCATGTGTTTGAAGCTACCTTGCTGTATATTCTGCTTGTGTTCTCCTTGCTGCTGCATGGAACAATGCATGTATCAGACATCTCAGTCTGTAAGTAAAGAATTTTAAACTTACTTACCAGTGTGTGGTCTGTTCAATGCTAAAAGAGGTAGAAAGGGGCCTGCTGTTTCAGCAAATTAAATGGAAATTTTAAACAGGTTTAACAGCCTATTCCTATGCAGTTCTGCTGCACAAGTTATGACTTGATTTTATACTCTGCTGGGGCTTTCTGTGTGCTAGCCCTGCTAAAATGATAAGACGATATGTTCTCTAGATAACTAATAATATATTTCTAGCTTTTAGACTGTAATATCCACCAGAGTTTGCAAGGTGACGCTCTTCAGCTAGTGGAAGGGAGCAGAGAAGCAGAATCAAGCAGTTTGAGTTTGAAGAGACAGAGTGGACGGTGAGTTGACTGAAAGTGAAACACCCTAATTAGGGAGGGTCTCATTGAGTTCTGATTCAGGGTGAACAGGTCTACTGCCTGCTATAGGAGAGGGTCCATTTGCTTCCACTATGCTCTAGTTATGGGCAGGGTTCAGTTAAGTAGTTGTGTGCATGGAATGAGGGCCACTTGTGCAATGGGACTCCATCCACCCAGTGCCCCATGCACCCACCCTAAATGTGCTCTGGAGGGATGGAGGAAAACCAGAACATGTTTAGAATATGTGCAGGGTGCATGCAGGGGGAGAAGAGGGGAAAGCTCCATTGTGCAAGCAGACCTCATTTCAGGCAAGCATACTCCACTTAGTGCTGCAATGAATTCCACCCTACATATTTATAAACAAAAGAAACACCACAAAGACACCTTGGGCTTGACCACTGAAAGGAAGCCAACCCCTGTAGCTTCTGGAACTTCTCACCTCTCAAAAACGATGAGCACATGACAATATCGTAAGAGGAAGAGATGGTGGAGGTTATAATAATAAACAAAGCTGCAACTTTTATGCCACGCGCACACAAACAAATATAATACTTTTTTAAAAAGGGGGCTGCCTGGTCCCAAATTATACATGCCCACAGTTAGTCATCAAGTCTAACACCATGTTATATATTCCTCTGTTGGGTGTCCGGTATATTTATTTACAATCCTAATATGGATGCCAAGTGTAATATAATCATGCAAATGTTATAATGTTAGGAAATGTTAGAAACACCATTCTTTAAAGGGTCATTATACAACCCCTGCTAGTTATCACAATGCACGAAACAGCCCTATGGAAAACAGAGCTTCCTGTTTTCCAAACACCTGATTATTTAAGTGTTTTGGTGTATTTACTAGGCTGCTCTCATAGCCGAGGCTTTCGCAATGTATGCTTTGCAAATAAAGCTTTAAAGGAGAGGTGATGTTTAAAAAATGTCCCCCTTCCAAAAGCACAGCATATGCAAATCAGTCTGTGGAAAGCAGAGCTGTATCATGTAACTACAAAAAACACACAAACACACACATAAAAGAAAAGCAAACAAACACAGCGAGGAATGAGTTTAGGCAGGCGCAGTCCTCACTGAGGGATGAGCTTGCTGACCAGCAAATTCCTAAATCAAATGCTCTCTCTGACTCAATGTGGAAACCATCCCCTAGGTTTGCTGTAAAGATACAACGCTGATAGGAGTTCCATTCAGGAAAAGCAAGGTGTGTATAGAAGCAACCAAGCAATCAGTTCTCACCCTGCTAAGAAGGGTAATGAATAGTTTAGGTAACAGTCCTTACTTTAATTGCAAATTTTTCACATTTAGAAAGTGATTCGTACCCAGAATGGGCATACACTGGGCGCCTGGCTAGCCCTTTTCAAAAACCGATGTGTCCGAATTAGAGCTCCTCTGTGGTGAGCAAGAATGGCTGTGGAGCTGGCTGCTGGCCCTGGCTGTCTGCAAGTGTCCCCCCCCCTTCCCCACAGGCAGGCTTCCATGGCCAGCCTTGATCCTGTCAGTATCAAGTGAGCATCCCTCCACTCTTCAAAGCGCCAGCCGGTTTATTTATTATTTTGCTCGGAACCATTCAAACTTGCTGCTCCGATTTTGTAACAGGCCAAACTCCAATCCCTAGCAGGATAAACAAGATTGCAGGGCTAATGATTTGTGAGCTTGGCCTGGATGCCATTTTGCAGCAGAAATTCCAGCCCGGGAGACTTTGCAACTTGCTAATAAAGCACTTTTGGCGGAAGCTGTGCAAACAGGATTTCACAGTCCCCAAATCTGGGTTTCTAGCACTGGTGCAACCTGCAGTGACAATGACTCTTTTCAGAGTAGCTTAACCCTCCAATAATAAACAAGTTGTAGTTGTGCCAGTTTGTCTCTCTCCTGCCCGCCAATCTCCCCACCCCCAATTAATTTATGTCTTTTTATAGGTAGCGAGAACCCCTGCACGTTTTACACAAGAGCCTTGATCATGTCTCTGCTGAATTTTCTGACAACAGTAAATAGTTTAAACCCTTCCTACTTAAAAACCATTTTGTTTGCGAATTAAAATAGCCATATTCATCCTTCCACTGGCAAAAGAAGACAGAGGTGGAGATGGGCTGCAGCAGTTTTGTGCTGGCTCCCTTTGCTATCATTGTGCGATAGACTTCAGTTTTTAATTTAGCATTCTGAATGGGCTTGACCAGGCAATTAATTAAAGAGGAAATTCTTCTAGCTGTTGAAAAGGAATTAAACTTTTGATCAAAAATAGGCAAGGAAAGAGGTGGGTAAGAGAAAACAGATGACCAGTGAGAGAATGAAGTAAAAGATTCACTGGTCACATCCTGCCTCAGTGATCCAATTTGGACATAATGCTAAGCCAAATCATGGCTTAGCACAAATGTGCTACAGCAAAGGGGCACGGGTGGCGCTGTGGTCTAAACCACTGAGCCTCTTGGGCTTGCCTATCGGAAGATTGGTGGTTCGAATCCCCACCACACGATGAGCTCCCGTTGCTCTGTCCCAGCTCCTGCCAACCTAACAGTCTGAACGCACACCAGTGCAAGTAGATAAATAAGCACCGCTGTAGTGGGAAACAGTGTTACCATGCACTCTGGTTTCCGCCACAGTGTCCTGTTGTGCCAGAAGCAGTTTAGTCATGCTGGCCACATGACCTGAAAACCTGTCTGTGGACAAACGCCGACTCCCTCTGCCTGAAAGCAAGATGAGTCCCGCAACCTCATGGTTGCCTTTGACTGGACTGAACCATCCCGGGGTCCTTTACCTTTACTTTTTACAGCGAAGGTTTCTGCCGCTGTGCCCTCACCTGGTCCTGTTGCTGCTGCACTGCCCAGGTTTCGCTTAGCAGCATAGGTGAGGTGGTCCAGGGTTGAAAACCCATTCCTGTTTCTTCCATTACGGGGTCTCTGCCTCTAATGAGCTGCCCAAGTAGCATGATCTTAGCCACTGAGAAGAAGCCTTCTCACCCTTTGGGCTGATTGGAGCCAATCAGGGTGAAAGGAAGTGAGTAGGCCACTAAGGATTGGCTCCTGGGGTCACTCTGGAGAAGCCATGCAAGAAGAACACTGAGGAGTCATGTGTGCTCCACAGCTCAGCACTTAGGAACACTGAAAACACATGGTGCTTTGGTTTCAGGAGAATGGCATGCAGCTTCTCTTTTGTACAATGGAACTTCGAGGAAAACCGAACTTCTCCAAAAGGAGATATTGGAGCACTCCAAATAATTTGCACAAGTACACGAACAGAAAATAGTAGACCTAGCTGAAAGGCGACACATGGAGAGCAGCATTGATCGTTGCAACCAATCGCAAATTATTATTTTCTATAATTATAAGATTATTGTGTAACCTTATAATGTTGTATTGCTTTAGAAGGGTGTGTGGCTGTGACTACAGTGGTACCTCGGGTTACATACGTTTCAGGTTAGAGACTCCACTAACCCAGAAATAATACCTCATGTTAAGAACTTTGCTTTAGGATGAGAACAGAAATCATGCCCTGGCGGCGCAGTGGCAGTGGGAAGCCTCATTAGCTAAAGTGGTGCTTCTGGTCAAGAACAGTTTCAGGTTAAGAACGGACCTCCAGAACGAATTAAGTTCTTAACTCAAGGTACCACTGTATAAAGAAGGGATCTTTCAAAATCACTTCTGAATCTGCCACTACACTGCTGCTTAGCGGTACATCCAGACATGGGCTTATGGTTTGTCTCCCCCAGAGTGTCATGAAAGGGCAGCTCACCGTTTGTTACCTAATGTGTTGTTACTGTATTTTTACTGCCAGAGAGACAGAGAAGCACTTGTACAATTTTCTGCCTGAGGTGCCTTAAGTATTATGCACCTTGATTTGGGGAGGGAGGAGGGATCATTTACTGCTTCACTCCAGACAGAGAAGTGTCTTGGCCTACTGACTCTGCTGACATTTGTCTAAATCCCCAGTATACGCTGACAGTTTCCCCCTTAAACAAGAAACCCGCAAAATAAAAAGCATAAAGAAAACAAACTAAAGCTCAGATTCTTAGGACCCAGTGGGGAATAAGTACTTTATTCTGCATTAGAAGCTGACCCCTTGCATTAGATGACACAGAAAATCCAGATTCTTTCATTTTACAGTCCTGCTTGTCTGTCGGACGGGTGTCATGGGGCAACAAGGAGTCTGGCTGCTGGTCCCATGATCCAGCTAGCTAAAATGCAACCTTTCGTATCTGGGAGTCTGACATAGTTCTGGGCTACAATCCAACACAGCGCTGAATTCTTTGTATTCAGTAGGTTTTGTATTGGTTTGAAGCCCTGATGTTTAGAACTGGCTCCCCGTCCCCCAATGGAAAATGGCTATTTCATTAGAAGGAGCAGTTTCCTGATAAATGCCAGGTTTTTAATTTTCTTTTTTAAAAAAACAAAAACAAAATTCCTCTCAGTTTGAAGATGAATTGTTTTCTTCAATTTTTTATTTTATTTATTAAAAAATTAAATCCAACATTTAAGACTATGGCTGAGTCAATAAAATATATCTGACAATCCTATATCCCCGCGCTCTCCTATTTTCTATGTACACCAATATGTATGTTCAATGTATAACACTTTGCTCTTCTATTTGTAAGAACTATATAATGTGCTTTTGCAGATACCTTTTGGTTTTTTCCTGTATTTAATTTTTTTTGCTTTATTTATTATTTCTATGTTGCCTGGTTTTAAGCAGATGCTCTTTTATATAGGTAAAGGCGTAGTATTTTCTTATTTACAGTTTAGTTGGCATTCTCTTTTTGCCATTGATGGTCTTTACACTCATCAGCTAGTCAATGTTATTCTGGCTTTTAGCACTCCAAAGCACAATCATGTATGATGGCTGAAAGCCTTAAATAGTCTGATTTTATGGGTTCCTCCAGCTTTTTCTCTGATATTATTGTTGCCATTTGTTTCCTTTTCCTTTTTCCTTTTCCACCTGAAGCTGACTGTTGAAAGACTTGCTGTGCTCTGTTTCCATATGTTTAAAGCAGAAGGTGAACACTATAGCAACTTTACTTTTAGAGAAGCCTAAACATCTTGTAATATGCCAATTAATACCATATGCTGTGATTATAATAACCAGCATTTACAAAGCCTCCTGGCCACTGTTAGGGCTGCCATGCTCCAGCACGTTAGCAGAAGTGGCTGAATAGAGCAGACTGAATCCAGAAAATAAGACAAGGCTGACGAAGCCCGGTTGGGCAAAACAAGGAATTATCCTGGAATCCTTGTCTTATTTTCTGCATGTGCCATTCTTCCAAGTTCTTCGTCTGAAACCTGCATATGAGGAACGCTAGAATTCTTAAAAGCATCTTCACACACACACAAAATGCATCTTTACATGGAACTCTACAAGATATTAGAATTCCACACCGTGGATTTTGCTAATATAAGAACTGAATAGATTGTATTTCCTGGTCAATCTGCTGGACTTTAATTTCTCATAATATGTTTTGTTTATATGGTAAGTTGGTCTATAGAACCATATATTTTGATATGATCTGTTGAATTGCATTTGAAAAAGAATTTATACAGTTACATACAGCCTGTTACATTGTTTGTGTTGTTGTCGAAACTAGTAGTGCACAAGCAGAGCTGAAGCAGTCAGACATATTGAAGAGAAGAGTGAACCAGGCAACTAACAGAATGAAACCACTACACATACTGAATAGTGTTATGAGTTTGTGGGTACCATACCCCTTTAATCCCTGGATCTAGCAAGTGTTGGAAGCTAATCAAAAGCCAGGCTAGCTTCCTGAACCCCTTGATCTAGCAAGCGTTAAAATATAAGCCAGGCTAGCTTCCTGTTGAGATGATTGCCTAGGTGATGGGCCATTAAGAGAACGAAGGAAAGGAGCCTCTTTGCCAAATAACAAATGGGTGGTGCTCCTCCTTCGACTCTTCGATAGTTGGAAGGACAATTCCTGAGCTGCAAGCAGAGTTTTCCTGTGATGCAAACTATAAGTAAAGCATCAAGCTGGATAGAGTCAGAAAGTTACCGTATGTTTGATGCCTGTTTCAATCCAAGGCTGTGGCTATGGGAGAAGCAAGACGCTTTTTGGGGTGTGGATGCAGTGAACACCTCCATCAGAGGTTCAGATTGTAAATATGTGTAAACAAACCATATATCATAAAGACACCACGGTCTCTGCTGTGCCTCATCCCCAAAAGGAAATATGAACCTTGGGTAAGTGCCTCAAACCCCAGGAATCTCACACCACTCAGAGATTGGGGTAGCGCACAAAAAATGCTAGTCTCTTTCCAGTACACTGGTGTAATGGTTGGACTAGGGCCTAGGAAATCCTTGCTCAGCCATGAAGCTCACTAGGTGACCTTGGGCCAGTCACTGTCAGTGTAATCTCCCTCAGAGTTTTGTTGTGAGGAGACAAAGGAAGAACCATGTATGCCACCTTGGATTCCTTGAAGGAAAACTGGGAAATAAATGTACGAAATGAAACTAAATGTATAAAAGCACACTGGCCTCTTTACGTTCAAGAAACCCAGGCTGAAGGCAACTTCTTTGGCTCCACCTGGTTGCTAAGCAACACTCCCCATCCCAATTGTGAGCCCAGTTTGCAGCCAGGGCTCTCTGGATGCAGCGAGAGCTGTTAATCAGCTCCGCACCCTGTGTGACTCTTGCTATTACATGTTTAGCACATGAAAAACAAATTAACCCTTGCACTTTGAGGTGCAAAATCTTGCCATCTCTGTGCCAATACCGCAAACCTCCCTTTTTAAAATACAGTGGTACCTCGGGTTAAGAACTTAATTCGTTCTTAAGTCCGTTCTTAACCTGAAACTGTTCTTAACCTGAGGTACCACTTTAGCTAATGGGGCCTCCTGCTGCTGCCGCGCCGCCACTGCACGATTTCTGTTTTCATCCTGAAGCAAAGTTCTTAACCCCAGGTACTATTTCTGGGTTAGCAGAGCCTGTAACCTGAAGCGCCTGTAACCTGAAGCGTCTGTAACCCGAGGTACCACTGTAGGCCGATTCAAGGAGGCACTGTTTAAATTTCCCATACTGCTCCTGGCATGGCATCACTTAGAGGCACTGTGGGAGATGTGAATAGCCACCAGGGACAGCATAATGCTACTATGGCATTAGAGGAGGCAAAAGTTAAGAAATACTTTCCTTACAGTCAGTGGAAAGCCCCCACCCCCTCCAAAAATCAGCTTCCTATATTGCCCTGGTCTCCTGCCACTGAATGTGCCATTGTGTTGGGCACTGGGTGGAGTTGTGCCTCTTGTGATTTGCCTGAGCACTGCAGGGTAGGGTTACACCATTTCATTTTCCAAAAACATTTACACCCTGCCTTTTGGGTTGTTGTTATTATTAATAATAGTAGTAGTAGTAGTAGTAATTGCTCATGGTTATCATGGCATCATTTGGCCCATGCCATACCCTGATTGCTTCGTTCCAGGTATCAGCTTGTAACACTGTGATTGATGGAGTGGTGTTGCTATATTGTATTGTGTCATTAAAAGTGGCATAATTTTGCTTGGAAATTTTGTTGCCTGGCTTACATAGTATCTTAAATTATGCGAATGCAATGCCATTGTTAGCAGCATCTTTAATATTTATTTAGGGCACAGTTAATGATGTGGGTGGCGCTGTGGGTTAAACCACAGAGCCTAGGACATGCCGATTAGAAGGTCGGCGGTTGAATCCCCACGACGGGGTGAGCTCCCATTGCTCATTCCCAGCTCCTGCCAACCTAGCAGTTCGAAAGCCCGTCAAAGTGCAAGTAGATAAATAGGTACCACTCTGGCAGGAAGGTAAACAGCATTTCCGTGTGCTGCTCTAGTTCGCCAGAAGCGGCTTAGTCATGCTGGCCACATGACCTGGAAGCTGTAAGCCGGCTCCCTCGGCCAATAAAGCGAGATGAGCGCCGCAACCCCAGAGTTGGTCACGACTGGACCTAATGGTCAGGGGTCCCTTTACCTTTACCTTTATCTTGCTGAGTTTTTAAGTCTCACTGCTGATGGGTTGGTTATTTGTGTTTTTAATGCTATGTTTATGATAAATTAACATAGTTTTATTTGTTTTATTATTTTATGCATTTTTAAACATTTTTAACGTTGATTCAGGGGCTTCTCTGTAGGGTATGTGTCAGGGAACTGCCATCGGAGCTAGAGGTGGAGGCAAGGCTCCAAAGCGATGCTGGAGAGGGGCCCAGCAGGGAGAGAGGCAGCTCATCGGCTGGGGAAGGAAATCAGCGTAACACCAGGGGTAAAGGGGGGCAGCTGGCGGAATCGGCGAGGGGGCTCTAGGACTCCTCGCCGGAGACCAGCGGGGAGAGCACGGGTCCTCCCCTGCCCACACCCACCCTGCGCAGAAGACTTCCGCGCAGGGAGAGTAGGCGGAGACTTGGCGTCAAAGAACTTCTTTGATGGAAGAGGTTCAAAAAACGCCCACTGACGGATTCTGCCAGCGACTGAAACAGCCACGAAGTGAAGGGCTGTCCAGACAGAAAGGGTTTAACCAGGAGCGGCGGCAACTTACGCACGAGCAACCCCTATAACCATTACAGTATGCAATGAATCCACTTCAAAAGAAAATAAAGCCAGCAATAGAATATAAGAGAGAATTGTTGTTGTTTTAACATAGCCAGAGTTCCCACCTTGAACATCAAGCTCCCAGATTGTCTTGGGTTAACATAAATTCCGTGCTGTGGGCAGAATGTCTGGTTTTGAGAAGCGAAATTTAAAATACTCTTCCCTACCAAAAAATAAATAAATTGTCTGCCTCAGCCAGACTGTTAAAAGGACAACCGCCAACTGCCCTGGATGTAGCGTTCCAGTAAGTACCTGCTACTGATTCCAAAGAGCTCCATTAAAAGCAGCTCTCACCAGAGACAGAGAGAACAATAGATAGAATGGAATAGCAAACCATTAAAAATTACTGCATACAAAGGTCCTGTCCTGTATTTTCCATTTTGTTGCTCTTTTATTCTATTCATTTTGCTGTTAACTGGGAAATTGCCCTTCAATCACTTCTTAAGCTCTCGCATGAAAGCAGAAACAAGCATAGCATCTAACTAACTGCTGCCAAATTCCTCTGTGCTTGCTGCTACGAAGCAAGGGCTGTTGCTTCTGCTTTCAGCTGTAAGCTTTTCCTCTGGTCTGTTTCCATGCAGGGAAACTTGCCCCTGAAGATAATCCTCATGACCTTTTCCTTTGGGTAAGACAACTGGCAGGTGGTCCTCTTGATCCACTTCAATGAATCATAGCACTTGGATCAACTTGTACCATACTCCACAACATTTTGGGAGGGCAATTCGGGGCACCATCACCACCACTCTGCTGACCCTGTTCCTTGCCCCCTTACCTGCTGCCAACCCCTCGTTTGCTCGCCCGCACATCCCCCTCCCTCCCTCCGCCACCTACCTTTCTCCAGTCCTCCACAGCACCCGGCCTGTACCACCTCAGAAGCAGCAGCACAGGCTGGGCAGACCTTCCGGCAGGGCCAGCTTACCACATTTTGAAGGAAGTGACGTAAATCACGTTACCATCTAAAAGGGGGGGGGGGGTTGTTGTCAAACTGTTGAGTCCAGAGTCTAAAACTGCCTAACCCCTTGGAGATGTTTGTGGGGTTTTTTATTTTCAGTCGTGAAGTATATAAATATTGTTAAGTAAAAAATAAAATAAAACGCACCACCGCGTGCCGCTTTCAAAGAGGAATCTGAAGTAACAGTGTATTCGGCCTCTATACATTGGCCATGCCGGCTGAGTCTCATGTGAACTGAAGCCCGACCACATCTGGAGGACTATTCCTGGCTACTCTTGGTCTACACTGACTTGCAACCGACCTCAGGGTTTCAGGGTTAGAGAGGGTGGAGACTAAAGCTGAGACCCTCTGCATGCAAAGAATGTGCTCTACCTCAAAATTTACAACCATTTTCTTTTCTTTTTGTTAAAGATTTTATTGATTTTCCATTTTCAGAACAAATATCCAATATCAATACTAAACATAAGTTTTTCATTCCCCACCCCCCACCCCCCGTTGACTTCCCTCAGCTTCCATTTCTGGTTTATTACATCAAATGATATGTTCTGCTGTTTATATACAATACTATGTTATTTTCTAGCTGTTCTTCATTTTGATAACCCGGAAAATGCTTGCTTATATTCTGGAGAGGAATTTCTGTGTCTATTAATAGACACCATAGCCCTACTTCTTGCACTGGCAGTGTCGCCGCCGCCTGTTTCCTCAACACACAAATCTGCAAATGGCAGCCACGTAAAACACTCTTCTAGGATTTTGCACCAAGTGAATGAGTGTCCTTATTCCCCACAACCACCTTTGCCCTGGTTCCTCAGCCTCCAGCTTCCTCTGTTAAACTATATACCATCTATGAAATTATTTTAACAAGACCATATACGTAAAAGCAAAGTCTCTGTCTGAGTAATGCTTAGGGAGAGTGGGGGAGGGGCGGAATTAAACTCCTCTCTAAACTAATTAAACTGTACTATGTGTCCTTGTGTAGTTCCGGGTGCTTTTCTGGTTCACTCAGTTTCAATAGCTACATAAAAATTGGAGCCAGGGCTCCTGAATGACTAACTCAGAACAAAAGCAGGTCCCCTGAGTATTCTTGAGCAGCCAGCAAACAGAGAGAAAGTTATTTCGGGTTAATCAATGTACTTCAGTTACAATCACATTTAACCCTAACGGTAAAGAGGTCTGCAAACAAGGAATTACTGTTCCAGGCTTGGAAGTGTCACTAACCAGACAGCTCTGCTCAGATGCTTTTAGGCTTCGAGCACATACGTAGCACGAGTTTTCAAGGTGTTTTCAGGACAAGGGGGAACTGGTGGCTCAAGATCTAAGGGGGGGAAATGCCATGGATATTTGGAAAACCTTTAGCAGGCAGGTTTCACTTTCATGTCCAGAGATCCTATCTGATCACAATGTTTGGGAAAAACGAATGAAGAATCAGAGCGCTCAGCAACACAAAGAAACTATGTAGTACATGTTGATTCAGTACACGGGGAAGGACAGTGTTGCCCCCTTGCCACCAGCTATCCATGGCTCGCTCTGGCATAATCTGTCAAATCGGAGAAGTAGAAGACACCTGATGCAATCAGTTCCAACTATTTATCAAACTTAATGTTTGATTGTATTATTTGCATTAAATATGCATGGAATGTTTGTTGGAGGGGGTATATGAGATCGTTTGTATTTTTAGAAAGTGAAAAGTAAACTTAAGAAGACAAGGAAAAGGTAAGTTATTTACATACTTGCATATAGATAGACATCTTTTCGGTGACACACCAAGACACCCTGAAGCAAAACCTTGGTTGCTACACCCCCGCCCTACCAAACCCAGCTAGAGCCAACACTTTAAAAATCTTGCTGCACCATTCAAACAGCATTCTTTGCCTTTCTGTATTCTCTTCTTCCGTGATCTAAACCAGGTTGCTTTTATCCTGCTCCATTGTATTTATGCCATTTATATTCTGCCTTTCCTCCAAGGAGCCAACACTGCATATGTCACCCCCCCCCTCAAAATAGATTAGACAGACCTTCAAGTTACCCAGTGAGTGTTACACCTGAGTGGGGATGTGAACTTGGTTCTTCCCATTCCAGGTTGAAAACTCTACCATTACATCATGCTCACACAAACACCCCCTTTTTGTGTCTGGCTCCAAGTGGACTAATAAGCAGGTTTGGCAGCTGCCCTGGATGACGTAGTTCAAAGGGAGCGTGCTCTTCTGTGTCAATGCTGCTGCTGGTGTAGCTTTCTCCCTATTCCAGAAGCAGAAAACCTGTGGTCCTGCAGATGTTGTTGGACTCCAGCTCCCACCAGGCCCAGCCAGCAAGGCCAATGGTCAAGGAATGATGGAAGTCTGTGGCCTGGCAACTTGGGAAGGTTCACAGTTTCCCCATCTCTGTGCTGTGCCATCTGCCCTAGAATCCTCTGCAATGCAGGCTCCCAGTAGACAGCAGGAGCTGCCTACTCCAAGAACGGCCCGGGAGTCTGTGTGCATCTACTGAAGGCGCCTTCTCTGTTATGATACAGGGAGTGCTCCCAGCACATTTCTGAGCACAATTCAAAGTGCTGGTGCTGACCTTTAAAGCCCTAAACGGCCTTGGCCCAGTATACATGAAGGAGCGTCTCCATCCCCATTGTTCAGCTGAGGTCCACCTCCGAGGGCCTTCTGGCGGTTCCCTCCCTGCGAGAAGCGAGGTTACAGGGAACCAGGCAGAGGGCCTTATCGGTAGTGGCGTCCATCCAGTGGAACACCTTCCCATCAGATGTCAAGGAAATAAACAACTATCTGACATCTGAAGGCAGCCCTGTTTAGGGAAGTTTTTAATGTTTGATGTTTTATCATGTTTTTAATATTCTGTTGTGAGCCACCCAGAGTGGCTGGGGAAACCCAGCCAGATAGGCAGTGTATAAATTTATTTATTTATTTATTTATTTATTTATTTATTTATTATTCTGCTTGCAGAGGAAACCTGCTGCATGGGGGGGGGGGGGACAACACTGAGCCACCCCTGAGCCGTGAGCTGATAAGTACTGCTAAGGCGTTCTAGGCTTATGCTCAAAGAGGAGGCTAGTCCATCCAAAGCTGTCTCCAAAGCAATGATTAATCTGCTTTAATAGATACTTTCCTCTCAGTCAGTATCAGGAGACTCAGTTGTGACTGCAGCTGCTGCTGTTGCAGTGAACCACACCCAACCAAAGGTGCTGAGTCACGACCCTTGAGTCATCAGCAGCTGAACTCTCCCTCACCAGCCTGGTGTCTGCCTACACTGCCGCTTCTTGGGAGATGGCCTTCTGCAGACCTGATAACAGCTCTGCTGAATACCAGCTTTGCTGTAGAACTTGTCTCTGCCAACCTAGCAAGCTAGCCCAGTTCCATGTCCCCACCCGGCCAGCCCACTGTTGCATAGAGTTTCTATCTAGCCATATATTTATCCATTTCCATTCTTGACCTTCTCTCCTTAAATGTAGCTTGGAACCATGCCTGGGCAGCTCTCACAGCCAGGTTGCAGAAGATCGTGGCAAAACATGTGTGTTGTATCTGATAATAATGAAAAAAAACTACACCAACCTAGCCAGACCTGTGGTATGCTGACATGTGTTTTAATCTCATTTTCTTGCTGCTGATTTTTCATTACCTTTTGAGTGTTTTAAACACCTGTTTTTAGCAGTCTTTTATTGATAATTTTAATGTGGTTTTTGTGTGTAAACTGCTTGGAGGCTGTATTACAATCAAATGGTATATAAATGTTGCGAAATTAATGAAAATGAATAAACTACAGTCGGTAACACTTTGATTCAAATGTTTGTATGCATGCATGTAGCACACCTCCTCTTTGGGTGGGAATTGATGATGAAAACATACAGTCATACCTTGGGTTACAGACACTTCAGGTTGCGGTTTTTTGGGTTACAAACCGCCAAAACCCGGAAGTACTGGAACAGGTTACTTCCGGGTTTCAGTGGTCATGCATATGCAAAAACGCTAAATCGCACTTTGCGCATGCACAAAAGCGCCAAATCACAACCTGTGTGTGCGCAGATGCGCCACTGCGGGTTGCGGATGCTGCGGGTTGCGAACATGCATCCTGCACGGATCATGTTCGCAACCCAAGCATCCACTGTATTTTGAAAATGAAATGAAATGCACACATTAGTAGAGCTGAAAACGTCAGCAGTTAGCCTGAGTAATATATTGCCGGTTCAGAGAGGGGGAGAGAGGAAGAGAGAAGAAAACTACTGGGAAGGATACAAAAAGAACATCTTTCCCACCTCTGCTGCCCAAGAGTGCAAGGACCAAGTCAAGCCAAGTGATGGGTGCATTGGAGGTCTTCAAACACAGGTTGGGGAGGCAGCTGTTGTGTATCTTCTGGGCCCCAGATTTCTTGCCCTGAGTGGGAAATTGCAGTGGCATAGCGTGGGGGTGCAGGGGGGGCGGTCGCACCGGGCGCAACATCGGAGGGGGCGCGCGCTTGCACTCACAGCTCTCTGCCCCTACCTGGCTCGAGTGCTAAAACCCATGGGTTAGGGGGCGCAAATTACTTGCCTTGCCCCAGGTGCTGACAACCCACGCTATGCCACTGGGAAATTGCACTAGACAGCCAACAAGTTTTTCTCCAGCTCCATCACCCCCTTTAATAGCAAACTCAGGTGGGGAGGATTTGCTGCTGCTTTCACTTCACAATACGTTGTATGTTACATTTTGGGTTCATTGTGGAAATATGAGGAGTTGACAATTGTGTCATTAAGGAACTGGCTTCCATGGCTTTTGATTGCACAGCATGCTCCCAGAGATGCTGCAGACATTGCTACATCGTTGTGAGCTGTGCCAGCTGGAACCTTTTTTCTGGTTTTCTCATAGTAAGAATCTCCACTGATTATGGCTGGTGGGGGTGGCATTTGTCAGTGGGAGGGTTAGTTTAACGTCACAAAAGCCCATATACAAGAACACGGCATCCCAGGAAAATATTGGGAGAGGGAAATCTGTGGTTGCTGGTCAAGCTCATTGTGTACAAAGCAGTCTTTGTTCCTCTCTCAGTGAGAATGTTCCTTGGAGGACAATTCTACACTATAAATGTAACCTAGTTTCAAACTTGATCAGTGCTTATGATCCCTGTCCTATGGGAAGCTAGGAACTGTGTTGATAGTATTACTTGCCAGGAATCCCTACAAAATGTGACAAAAGGCGGAATCCTCAAAGGTGGATGACTGGAAAGAGGCGTAACACATGAAACATCAGCTTGTTTAGGGGAGTGCCAAGGTTTGCAAAAATTCAGTAAGTTTTTTTGGGGGGGGCTTAAGGAAGCCCCACCCACCCAAACAGGGGGCTGTCTTTCAGAGGAGACCTGGAAAACTGGAGTGGGGAGAGGGAATGAAATGAAGTATCCTAGAGGAATTCCAGATTGGCTGTCTGTCAGGAACACCGAACAGGAGCAGGCCACAGTGCAATGCTTTGTTGAAAGCCCCCCTTGTGAACCATTTTGAGAGAGTACTGAGACCACGAAAATATGCAAGGAGCACATTTTCTGTAACCTCATCTGACCCTACGTGCCATCTTCCTTCTTTGAAAACCCATATCAGAAGAGACAACTATCCAAGCAATTTTGGCAATTGCTTTTGGGGAAGCAATGGAAGCATGGCTGAGCAAGCTCAAATGAAATTTGACAGTGGCGAGCCCGGCTCTGTCCCAGTCACATTTAAATGGCGGGGTGGAGATCAAGAATCCATTTTTAGAGCAAAAGGGCGAGAGTGCAAAAAAGGAAAAGAAAAGTGCTAGAGCACATGATCTGCATACTAAAGCAACCCGAGTTAGATCAACCAGCAGACAGACTTGGTAGCTTGTTCTATTCCTTCTTATATGTGACTTGGTTTGAAACAAGAGGACCTGCTACTGTCCAATGTCGCTTGAGCCCCGGTTAACATATATGATGAGCATGTATTCACACACATTCTAAAGAGGCCGACAGCATTTTCATATTGTTAGCAGTGCATTTCTTTCTTCTCCTGGGCTCCCATGTAACTGAGCTTGATGGTTGTAAGGCTAAACCAAAAGGTAATGTTTCAATGCAGGGTTCACAAGCATAGTAATGGATTAAATTTCTGCTCCAAAGTGCTCTGCATCTCAAGTAGTATCAGTGACCAGACAGACCTGTGCTCCCCTCTCCCTGCCCACACTCACTGTTGGTGTGGTCTCCATCCGAGACAGTAAAGATCAGTGTGGAAAGCTTGAAAAAAATATGTGTGTCTATTTGTTTCAGGCTTATGCCTTTAAAGAACACAGAATCATAGAATTGTAAAGTTGGAGGGGACCCTGAGGATCATCTATTCCAACTCCCTACAATGCAGGAATATGCAGCTATCTCACACAACAGTGGTTTTTGACCAGGGAGCCCTGGTCAGGGGTGCCACAGGCAACACTGGCCTCTGTCCCTCTTTCTTTCCCTCCCTCCTCTGATGCCCTTTCGCATCACTGCCTCTCAAAAGCTTGCACAGCTGTTTGTTGCAGCAGCCCTGGCTACAGGCTTCTCAGGCAAATGGTGCCTCTGGGGCTGGCCAGGGTGTGCTTCCAGGGGGGCAGTGTGAGGAGGCACCTCTCTTTGGAGCTCAGAAACCAGGGGTGGCAGCTGCAGCCGCCCAGATGACTCTCATGGAAGAAGAGAGGAGGCTGAAGGAACACTCTCCAAGGGAGGGTGTTCGAAAAGGGGTGAGGGGCCACCAGCTCTGCAGGCAAATGGTAACATAACTGGGCTCCTGAGCCCCACAGGGGTGCCGCAGGAAGAAATTAGTTGGCCAAGGGACCCATGGACCAATAAAGGTTGAAAACCTCTGCCATCCATACAAGGATCGAACCTGCATCCTTGGCCTTATCAACACCACACACTAACCTGCTGAGCTATCAATGACAATTTCTATCAAAACAAAAAAAATTCCTTCCAGTAGCACCTTAAAGACCAACTAAGTTAGTTCTTGGTATGAGCTTTCGTGTGCATGCACACTTCTTCAGATACCTGATCTTCAGATACCTGATCTTCAGATTCTTCAGGTATCTGAAGAAGTGTGCATGCACACAAAAGCTCATACCAAGAACTAACTTAGTTGGTCTTTAAGGTGCTACTGGAAGGAATTTTTTTTGTTTTGACTATGGCAGACCAACACGGCTACCTATCTGTAACTAATTTCTATCAACAAAGTCATCAAATATAAATAAATCACAGGCCCTTTGAGAGTATGTAAACTCCAGGCGTTGTACACTTGACCACTGGCTATGGTTCCTGGAGCCCGGCTTGTTTCAATGCATTAAGGATGTGCAAGTAATGCACAGTTTGTCCTCCGCAATGATGTTGCTGGTAGCAGTATTCAGCTGCAACCTGGACTGGAGGAGAGGAATAGCTGAGCGTTCAATAGAATGGCAAATGTTCATCACAGTGCCATAAAAAGTGGTAGGCAGGGTTCAACTAGGTGGTGCAAACTCGAAAGGTCTGAATTTTACTGAATTAAATGAATGCTGAATCATGTTCTTCATGGAACAGGAAGCATAAATTCTACAAACTCTGTAACTGAGAGGCATTGCATGTGAAAAACGAGTGTGTGGTATCTGTCAGTGCAAGGATTTTTTCATGCACAATGGGCTTCCCCCCTCTCCCCACGCACACCCTGTGCCCTTCCCAAATCTGTTCCAGAGGTGTTGGGAGAACAGATTTAGGAGCCACATGGTGAAAGGGGAGGAGAGAAGTTCTGCTCTGTAAGTGGAGATTCTTGCACTGATGGACAGTCTGAGTTGGCTACCATTCTCTGTGTATATTAATTTGGAAAACATTTCACATCTAAACCTAACTGAAGTTGCACCAATGTGTATTTTAGTGGCAATGTAAGCTGAATAGTTAATGTATATAACAACTGACCACTGTGCATGTTCACCAGGTTTCATGGAGAATGAGCATATAATCTGTTTAAGAAGGGAAATTGTACACATTTCCCAGCTAATACACATAATCTCCAACAGGCCTTGGAGAATTTGCATATTGACAGCATTTAGTACATTCTCCAGGCAATATGAACATTCCCTGGTTACTTTTTGTTTTTATCACATTTCAAACAGGTCGCTTATGCAATGGTCCGGCAATGGGGATGCCTCTTTTTGCTGAAGATGAAGATACAATACAAGAATGCTATGAGGTTTATAATTTTTAAAAAATAAAGTCCACAGCAGTGCTTATTTAAAGAAGCTTCCAGGGCATTACAAAGTGCATAATAATAGAATTATCAGGCAACATTTTGGTAATTCAGATCAGGCTTCCCTCTCTTTTTCTTTCTCCCTCTGATTTTTAAAACAATGAGCACTTTATCCCATAATAAGCTCTAATTAGATTAATCTGTTTCTGTAACTGACAGGTCAGATGTCTTCACTGAAATAGATGTCTGCGTTCTTATTGTGTCTTCATTATTGGATTAAATTTTGATCCAGGCAGGGAAATTCTTCCCTGGCTCATGTGTGTGTAGGGGGGGGGGTCACTGTATGTGAATGTGAATTATAGTGCTGGTCCACATTTGAGCACTGTTTAGCTGTTAATCCGCTTCCTCCACATTTGAATTAGACCACGTTGTACATATCCACAGATATTTGTATCTGTATATGAGGAGCAACTTTGGTCTTTTCCATTGATAGTAGTAGGAATTCCCTTTTGTGTTTGTCCCCACCTTCTAATTTGTTGGTTCTATTATGCCAGTTAAGTACCAGCCGGGCATGTGAACAGATAGCTTCGTGTGCATCTTGGTTTTGTTTGTTTGTTTGTTTAATGAATCCCAGCCCAGGAAGTATGCAAAAGCAAAGAGACAACTATAAATTCTTAACACATATTTTTGCAGTCTCCCAGTGTGGACAAGCCCATGGAGTCACTGGCCACATTTACACAACATGCCAACCCAACCCATGGCTTAGCATGAATGTGTGGACATGCTGGCACCCATGGAGGAGATCACAGCTCCCCCCCCGGGCTTTCTAGGGCAGTGCAGCAAGGGGTGGTTTAGTGTGACATCTTAATTTGGGATTGTGGTTGAAGTCTCTTCTCTTTAACCATGATCTGTGGCCAAGGTTTGCCTTATGGTTATTATAGTTCTGTGCTGGGCTTAGGGGTTAACCCGAGCAACGCGGTCCAGGTTCGGTCCCAAATCCAAGGGTTCCATGAGGAGTCAGTCCGACAGGGCCAAGGCAGAACACGAGGCAGGAAACCGGACAAGGTCTGGCACAGGGTCTCAGTCAGGTTCAAGCAAGCAGCAATGTTGCTCCCACAACCTGGGGTGGGGTCCAACAGCCTTTTATCTTTGTCGGGCTAACGGCCAGTCCTGATCCCCCGGTGACTCACTTCCCTGTCTCGCCCAAAGGCGAACACTTCTCCCAAGAGTACTCAGATCTCTCCTTCTCTCAGATCTTAGTCTTTGCAGCTCAGGAGTTGTTGGTGGGTTACTAGACCCAGAGACCGCCCCAGCCTCTCCTGACCCAACTGGTAGTGGAGCAGCTGTAAGTGATTGCCCAGCTGAAGGCAACAAAGTAATCCCTGCATCTGGAGCCAGGGCAGGCTCAGGCCCCTGACTCGGCTCAGCTGGTGCATGTTGCAGGGGAACCTGTGCAGACTGGGGCTCTTCAGAATCAGGCCCCAGACTAGGTTCAGATGCCACCTGAGGCAAAGGATGTGGACTGAGACTTCTCTGGTTCCGAGTCTGAGTCCAAGCCCAAGTCCCAGGCCATCACAAGTTCATGGTTTAAGAGAAGAGGAGAAACCTTAACCTTGATAATGGGTTCAGACAACGTGCTAAGCCAAAACTTGGTTTAGCTGCTATCGTGTGCTGACTTGGGGAGGAAGCAAGCACAAAGTGGGCACAAACTCACCAAGAGCCAGCACATCTGCACAGTCACAGCAAGCTATACTCTGGTTTACCATGATGTGCAAACCAGGCCAGTGTGGAATAATGGATAGAGCATGGACTTGATCAGTGGGAAGATGGGGGAATAAATGCAGAATGAATGCTTATGGTCCTATAACCGCCCCACAAACAAATCCGAATTTAGAGACTGTCATGCGTATTTTTTGTGTGCGTTTGTGTGTGCGCGTCCTAGTGCAATGTAAGGAATGTTAGAATATGACCCACAAACTAACGTATACCTGCAAGCATAATTGTTAGCAAACAACCATAACATCATTGTCTGCCAAAATAAGTGCCAGATAGGGATGATTGCTGATCCATCCCATACAGCAGTTGGTCTAATGACATGTTATTTCTGATTAGAATCCTTAACAAAAAGCTACACTAACTGAACTTTAGCACAATAGAAGGAGAATGAATCACAGCTATTACTGGAAATAAGAGGTTCTATGACTGCAGTTGCAGGGAGAACACAAATGTAACTTCTCGGTACAAAACATGAGCAGGAGGCCGACCAGACAGGAGACGTCACTTTTTCCTGCTCATGATTAGAGTTGCCAATGTGCCAGAAAAAAATTAAAAAATACAACCCACAAAAATTGCCTGTTTTTGTTTTTAAATCAGACTAGTTTCCAGAAATGCAAGAGGCAAGGCTGTTTAATACCACCACCACCTGCCCCTGCCCAAACACTTCCCTTGCTCAGGAATGGCTGTTGCATTCTCCACTGGCTCTAAGCTCTAGCTTGCTGCTGTAAACCTGGAGTAAAGACCTACCAATGAATGCTCTGGACCCAAAATAAGGGCCGGGAGCTCCTTTATAAGTTTCCAGGGACAAGCCTCTCAAGGAGCTCCTGTGAAAGGTCTGCTCTGCTTCTTCTCAGTCCCTTTGTTGTGGCCCTTTGCTCTCCTCTTTCCTCCATTTATAGGTTTCCCTCTATTTCTCTGCAGCCTTCTTTTATTTCCTGAATTGGTTTTGGTACGTATGTGTGTAAGTGTGCAGGACAGGTATGAAGAATCTGTGCCCTCCTAGTTGTTGGTGGACTCCAGGTTTTTCAAAGTACATTTTCCAACTGCACAAATTTCCCATTGGACACAACCCCGCAGCTGAAAGGACACAAAGTGTGCTCTAGTCCGTGCTTGCCCCCTGTATCACCATTAATTATGACTTTGCCTTAGCTCAGTAACTAACAGGGGCACAGGTTATTTAGAAGGGCGTGGCAAAGAGTTACCAGCCTGAAAATGAAGATATCAATCAAAACTTTATTAGCAAAGCCAACAGGCCAACGCTATACAAGAGTTAAAAGTGAAAATAGGGATAAAAGGAAGAAAAGAACAAGCAAAAGGAGGTCCGTCAGATGAACAAGTCTGTCACTCAGATGAAGATATAGAAGAGGAGGTTCCAGGCAAAAAGAAGTAGGAGTTTTAATACATATAGCTTGGGCAGTCTATGTACAGAAACTGAGCACATTCTATCTTTACATAATTTGGGTGCACACTATCCCTGACATTGCCTGACATTTAAGTGCTTAATCAGTGGTCAGCAAACTATGGCCCCCAAGCTGGATCAGGCCCACCAGGGTTCTAAATCCAGCCTGCCCGGCTATTTAAGAACCTGCTGCGAAGCCAAGACTCCCGGCGACAGGAGGAAGAGGCCGAGCAGCAGCAGCTCTGCCAATCAAACGCCCCACCTGGTTTACCTCAGCGCAGTACGGTGTTTGATTTGCAGAGTCATCCCCGTGCCATACTGAGGTAAACCAGGCATGGCGTTTGATTGGCGGAGCTGCCGCTGCTCAGCCTCTTCCTCCCGCCCCCGCCCTAGTGCTCCTGTGACTGCTGCCGCTCTGCGTCCCCATGAGGGGGGTGTCAGCGACGTTCCTGAAGGAGGACAGCTGGCCTGGGCTAGGACTCGGCGGGGCTGCCGCCGCCACATTCCCATTAGCGGCCGATGTGACGGTGGAGGATGATGAGGCTGGTGATGAAGTGGCCCAGGTAGCGGCCTTCACCTCCAGGGAGCAGGAAGGTGAAGGGCAGAAACACCCACATTGGGCGGCAGCTGCAAGTGAGGCACCAGCTCGTCCTTGTCTCTGTCTCCGTGCTCCTTGAAGAGGAGCATCGGACAGTGCGTGCCACTCTCGGTCAGCTCCTGCAGGCTCCCGGTTTCCAAGGCGCCCAGCTGCCACGAGCGCACCAACCCACTTTCCAAAACTTCCCATCCAGCCCCCAACAGTATCTGAGGGACATTGAACCGGCCCCCTGTTTAAAAAGTTTGAAGACCCCTGTGCTTAATCAACATATGCACCTAATATGTCTAATTCCCATTTTTTTCAAATTAAACAATATCAGCTTTCCAACTGCACTCCCCACTCAAATCCACTTTTTGCATCCAAGGTTGGTGGATATTGGTGGATTCCAGCTCCCATCAGCCCTGCCAGCGTGGCCAAAGGTGAGGGAAAATGAGAGCAGGAGTGCAACAGCATGTGGAGGGCTTGCCCAGCCCTGGCACAGGCAGTCCTGGATGAATCACAACTGCACAGCCCTTCACAAGTGCTAATATATATTAGCTAATATATCTTCATTTCTTTTTAGGTTAAAAGGCTGAGGCTATCTCCAGAAAGCTCTGAAGGCAAAAGGTTTGGTGGGAGGAGTTGCTTCTTCTTTCACTTCCCAGTACATTGTGCGTTGCATTTTGGATTCACTGTGGACACAATTGTGTCATTAAGGAACTGGCTTCCATGGCTTTTGAGTGCACGGCCTGATCCTGGGAATGCTGCAGACGTTGCTACATCTTTGTGTGCTGTGCCAACTGGAGGCGTTTTTGTGTTGTGTCATAATAAGGGTCACCACTGATTGTATGTGTGTGTGTGTGTGTCAGTGGGAGGGTTAGTTTAACATCACAAAAGCATATATACGAGAACATGGCATCTCAGGAAAATATTGGGAGAGAGGGAAATCTGTGGTCATGCTCATTGTGTACAAAGCAGGCTTTGTTCCTCTTTCAGTGACAATGTTTCTTGAGTTGGAGGACAATCCTACGCTATAAATGTAAGCTGGTTTCAAACCTGATCAATGCTTATCACTGTCTTCTGGAAAGCTAGTAACTGTAGTTCGCCAATAGGCTAGGGATTTCTAACAAAGAGCATTTGACAAAACGATGGTCCTCAGAGGTGCTTGATTTGAAGGATGCATAACACTCAAAACTGTTTCTTACTAGTTTTGATTTGTAGTGAAAATGCCATGGTTGTACCTGGATGATGTGCTGGTGTAATTTTACATTTTTGGTTGTGTACACAATTAAAAAAAATTGGGAAAGGGAACTCTAGTGTGTATGTATGTGTGTGCATGTGTATAAAATTCACTTATTTTGGGAAGTTTATAAACTGCCAAACATTACATAAAACAACGATAAAGCAACAGAAATGCAACAGATAAAAATAGACAAAACATTTCTCAAAAACGAAATCAGATACTGTCTGTGAGTCAACCCATTCTGCTGGGAAAGCCTGTAAAAATAAGAAATAAAGTGCAGAATAAAGGCTTTAAGCTTCCATTGTGCTCCACAATTTCTGGTCCATGCTGAGCTCTAGAGAGAGCAAAATGAAGTTCACTACTTCTGCCTACTGGTTTTCTGAACTGGCCCTGGGTGAGGTAATGTGGGATGTTTTGCTTATAGGGAAATGTGAGATGCAAGAAAACATGCCACTCTTTGATACAGGCTCTAACATAGGAAATGATACCCTGGTAAAGTTTGCTTTATCTGTAAATAAAATCAAAGCTACGCTGGTGCTGAAAGGGCCTTCATTACCTCAAACGGCTATTCTAGTTAGTTTGGAGCTAATCAGTGTTTTCCTCAAATGGTGAGCACTGTTGTGACTTTGCATAATGATGTCTGGGCCAGTGCTCTGTAATTTTAGCGGCAGCAAAGCAGGATGAGTTCTACCACACCTCAGTCTTTTCCTTGTGTCAACTTGGATGGTTTAAAGATAACCTGTGTTTGCTTCCAGGCCTGTCCTGCCACTTTCATGAGCATCCGTACAGAGCTGAAAAGCCGTCATAACAGAAACTCAAGCATGATGTGCCCCCAGCATCCATTCATGTGCCAGCTCCTCTCTCAATGGTTAGAAACCCCCTCATGATTGGGGGGTGCTGCTGATTAAAGGAAGGATAACATCTACCCATGAATGGTTAGAACAGGCATAGGCAAACTCAGCTCACCAGATGTTTTGGGACTACAACACCCATGATCCCTAGCTAACAGGACCAGTGGTCAGGGATGATGGGAACTGTAGTCCCCAAATATCTGGAGGGCCGAGTTTGCCTATGCCTGGGTTAGAACCTCTCTATGGATCTTTACACTGGAATGCAAACATCTAGAGAGGAAAGGGTAGGGTATCATGCACATCTATACTGAGAGTTGGGTGAGGGCGGCATGTATATCTTTGCACCTCTTGCCAAGTTTGGGCCCTCACGGGTCTGTTTGACCACTTGAAGCTTCTTACTGAAGCTAAGCATGTTTGGATCGAGTCAACATCTGGGTGAGAGATGACTGCAACCGCCATGTTACCCACCTTAGCTTCTATATTTTTTTTAATGAAGTGGAGAGCCACAGATAGTTTGGGAATACTTTTCGTTAACAGATGCCAACACTACATTTGGTAGACAGGTGCTTGAAATCCTAGACTGCATTTTTTTGGAAGCAACTTCCACTGACATCAAAAGAAATTATTTCCATCTAAAGGTTTTGGACTGGAATGTTTCTCCGTGGTGCTCCTGTTCCAAAATTATTGCTCTCACATCTCAAAAATGTGTGTCATCTGTTTCTTTGACAAGTCTGCATATATGAAATACACAGAACAATAACTTTCAGTTTCTTTTCATGTGTTTCCAGCCATTTGATTAGCACTTTGTCAATCACTTTTGAATGTATCTCTTCAGTGATGGAACTTACTGTTGCCTTTGTGGCTTCCATAACCCATATGTCATCCTTTAGAAGGTAAAGTCCAGAACTATGTCAATATATAAGGCTAAAGGGGGTAGGGTGTTTGCCTCCCACCCCTTTAATTCTATTTTTTTACTAAATAAATGTTGTGCCATTGGTAGGAGCAGAATAGGCCTTTTGCTATCCAGGAAATGAGTGTCAGTTGGCAGCTTGAGGAGAAACAAAGGATCCATTGAAATACTTTGATGGGTCAAAAGAGGTTAAGGATTAGATATGAGGTGTCTGAAGATTTTTTATTAGTTCATTCTGACCCAGCATTTCAAAAGAACCCCCTGTTTAATTAAATGATCGCCCACCTTGTGACAGTCAAGGTCTTCCTGGGAGGACAATGTTGGCATTGTTGCTGTTGTGCTGATTGTGTAGCTGGATTGGCTGTCGTTACGGAAGCCTCCCTTTCTCTAAGACTGAGCAGGTCTTCAAACTGGCTGTGTACATGGGACTTTTTAAAAGAATGAGAAAACATGCCTCCTATCGCAAGGGGCTTACAATTTAAAATTCAAGAGACAGGGGACAAAAGAAGGGAAAAGAAGTGAACAGGGGAAGAAGATGCTTTTTTTTATCTTCTTTGACTCAGTAGAGTAGTGGGTATGGAGTCTAGAGGTGAGTTACTCCAAAGGCTTCAACGAAAAGATGGCATTTAAAGGAAATAACAGAGGTAGCATCATGCAGTTGTTCCAGGAGACAGCTCCAAGCAAAGGAGTAGAGTTTTTTGAGGAACCTAGAGACCTTCAGATGCCTGAGGGTGGCAGTACTGGAGATGTACTGGCTCTCACCAGAGGATGCAGTACTCAAAGTCTGCTTTAATGCATATGGTACATCGAGGTCTCCATGGCTCTCAGGACAGGAGGGATGGTCATGGCTAGGAATGAATTGGGATTTAAGAGTGGAGTGATTATTTAGCTGTGATTCCTGTAGGGGGTTGGACTCGATGGCCCTTTGGGTCCTTCCAACTCTACAATTGTGACTGGCCTATCCCAAAGTCATCACTCTCTGCCCTTCCAACTTCATGGAAGTGTCCTCAGTCCTACTCTGACATTCACCATACTGCCTCACACAAAAGGTGCACAGTCACAAATTATACCGAGAGTTTAGCTTCCTTTACACACTATACCTAGCTTGGTTGGTTTTAAAAATAGAATTTGCACACATTCACAGAAGAGAAGAGATCTATCGTATGGGCACAGAAGAGAAGAGATCTATCATATGGGTGGCTTGTTGTCAGGAAAACTCAAGGGACCGCCCAGCCACAAATTGGGATAACCAGGCAAGTGGGAACCTTAGCCTTGCAGAGGTAATAAAAGCCTCTGCTTTTCTTTTCATTGCTGGAAAGGATGAGGGATAGGGGGAAAGCACTCTATTTAATGTAAATCTGTTACATAACAACAAACCCATTTGTTTGCCTAGCCATTGTCAAGCTCAGTTATACTGGGTGAAGATTTCGAATACTGTGATTTCTATTTTATCAAAAACTAGCAAAATGCCCTTCTTCATGACGGCTGGTGAGCTTATACCAAGGAAACACAAACAGAAGGGAAGCTGTGTTGCTGCCCTTGCCTCTTACTGCCTGGCCCCATCCCCTTGACATCCATGCATGGAGAATGAGACAAACCTTTAGATCAGGCATAGGCAAACTCGGCCCTCCAGATGTTTTGGGACTACAACTTCCATCATCCCTGACCACTGGTCCTGTTAGCTAGGGATGATGGGAGTTGTAGTCCCAAAACATCTGGAGGGCTGAGTTTGCCTATGCCTGCTTTAGATCTTAACACTTAGCATCCCATCAGTACCAAATACCGTATTTTTTGCTCTATAAGACTCACTTTTCCCCTCCTAAAAAGTAAGGGGAAATGTGTGTGCGTCTTATGGAGCGAATGCAGGCTGTGCAGCTATCCCAGAAGCCAGAACAGCAAGAGGGATCGCTGCTTTCGCTGCGCAGCGATCCCTCTTGCTGTTCTGGCTTCTGGGATTCAGAATATTTTTTTTTCTTGTTTTCCTCCTCCAAAAACTAGGTGCGTCTTGTGGTCTGGTGCGTCTTATAGAGCAAAAAATACGGTAGCTCTCCCTCCAGTGGCCATGCAGGCAGCATAAATGCCTGAAGGGAGGAATTGCACCCAAAGTGATTATAGTTCCACATCAAGTGAAAGATTATGCACACCCTTCAATCAGGGGCGGGGGAAGGGGGTGCAGTGGGGGCGGACCGCCCTGGGTGTCTTTGCTGAGGGAGTGACATTTGGTGCGCTGCCCACCCGCGACTCCCAAGCCTACCTCAAGCCATCGGGGGAAGGGGGGAGCTGTGCTGCTTTGCCAGTGGCATTCCCCCTTTGCTTTGACAGCTGAGGGAGGCTTGGGAGTCACGGGCGGTGCGCCGAATGTCCACCATTGGCGGAAGGGCTTGCACGCCGCTCCATGCACCCGAGCAGCTGTCCCACGCTTGGGAGGGCACCCTCTGCACCCTGCCCCCCTTGGGAGCACCCTCCGCCCTGGGTTATATGCACCATATGCCCTGCCACTGCCTTCAATACTTGTGCTGTATGCCAGGAGCCAGGAGAGGAGTTGCTGACCAGGAGCAGAATCATCTGATTGGAGCTAAGGCCTGCCAACTATGTTGGCCTGGCATGGGCTAATGAAGCCTGGGGGGGGGGATTGCAGATCTGCCTGTCTGCATTTCTGTTAGCAGGCACTTTTCCTCCTGACCTTCCCTTCTTCCTATTCCCACCCCCACCCCTTTATTTTTAAAAGCATCCTTTAGTTAACGGACTGCGGCTGCAGAAGTTTGAAATTTTGCAATAAAGGAAGTCTGGAAAACAAAATGAAACAAGGAAAGCCAGAACTGCAAAAGGGGGATTTATAGTTTCTAGCTATTTATATTGTTAATGACAAAATAAGGGGAGGGAACTATGGCAGGTGTTTTTGTTTCAAAATGTGCTTGCTATTATTTAACCGTCACTCAGAGGACATATGTAAAATAAAGCCTTTCTTTTTAACTGAAAGCCTGCTAAACCTCCACCGGCCTGTTTCTCCTGCTCTCCCTCCCTCCCCCATTGCAATTGTGCTGAGTCACATCCTGGTTCTTGTTCCCTTATTTCAGTCTCTGTTTTTTCTCTGTGCCTCTGAGTTAGTCTTCCTGCCTGCTTTCCTGACTCTCATGTTAAGTTCCACTTCTACAGCTACCTTAATCAAAATTAAATTAAATTAGAAAGAACTGCCTGCTCAGATAACACAAAGAAAATGTTGCTGGCTGGATTGGACTCTCTCCTCTGCCAGTCATGTGGTCTGAAGCAGAGAGGAAAGTCACATCCGTGAGGGCAGAGTGAAGTTTTGGGTTGTGAATTCAACTGGCAAGTCTGAATCACTATTTCTTTTTTCCAGTTTCAGCCCACTAATTGCTCAAGCCGTGAATTCAGGAGCGAAGGAGCCATTTTGTAGAAAAATATGATTCCCTGTTTTAACTATAGCCCAGAGGGCACACTATAAATATTAACTGGAATACTGCATGTAGATGAGAAACTGAATATAGCCGTTCCTTAATAACCACTTTTTGATGGGAGGTCATTACTAGCATCATTATGTTTCACTGTTATGTACCCTGTAGAATAATGTGCATGTATGCTATTAACAGCCAAACTCGGATATGATTGTGGCAAACGCATGTGTTTATATATGGATCTGCCCCAGTCATAGAGGCAGGGGTCCATTTTAAGAAGAAAAGTGGATTCATGGTTTAGGAGTGCTAAACTCTGCATCTTAACAAAGACTTCACAACAAAGACCGTTGGTTTCCCCAAAAAGAATTCTCCTTAGCTGAGCCTGGGCTCCAATGCTGGAAGGATGCTTAGCTGGAAAAAATGCTCTTGAAGAGAGGTGTAAGCTATGAGCAGCAGAAGGGTTCTACACTTCTCAACTGCACCCCAATTAAAACCAGTCTCCTCCATTTCCTACATATTTGGGGCAGATACACATTTAAACCTCATATGCTACTATCATGTCTTGCTTGCCTTCTAAGCAATATGCCTTCTGCTCTAGAAGGCTGCCTTATACTGAGTCGTATCTAAGGCTGGGCAGCTCAGGACCGCAATACCGCAAGGACCGCCTTTCTCCATATGAACCTACCCAGACCCCGAGATCATCTTCTGAGGCCCTTCTTCATGTGTCTCCTTGAGAGGTCTGGAGGGTGGCAACATGAGAACGGGCCTTCTCTGCAGTGACTCCCCATCTGTGGAATGCTCTCCCCAGGGAAGCGCCTTCATTATACACCTTTAGGCACCAGGCGAAAATGTTACTTTTTAACCAGGCCTTTGGTTGATCCAATTTACATCCTATGCCCTTTTAAAATGTGTTGTTTTTTTTGGGGGGGGAATGTACCCTGGGTATAGAGTGGTATATAAATAATAATAATAATAATAATAATAATAATAATATCTGGTTTTCAACATTATGATCTATCACCAGCTAAACACCATGATATACCAGTATTTCACCATGTCTGAAATAAGGATGGAGCTATGCATAGGCATTGACTGGCTTCACAGTTTTTCCTGCATTGTGATTATTGCATAGCACTCTCTCTCATGCACATCATGATTCGTGATGCATTGCCAGGTCAGAACTTATGAAACCGATATCGCAGCATGGACTTCAAGCCGGTTTTGGACTATATATCTATATATCGCCCAGCCCTAGTCACATCATTAGTCCATCTAGTTTGCGCCGCTGTTTTCCACACTGTCTTGCAGAGGTTCTCCATAATTTTCAGGCCTACCTGGACATGTTGAGGCTTGAAGCTGGGACCTTCTGCATGCAAAACAGGTGCTCCCCCCCCCCTCAGGCTACTTTATCTGCCCTTGGTTTCCATTCTTTTTCTCTGTTCACTTCTATTCCTACTTCCATTTCCAGAAGACCATGCAGAGGTGAGATGGTTCCACAGCAGGGATAGAAGTGGCAGATAAACAAAGAAATGGGAAGATTGAGAACTGGTTGATGGAAAGGCCAACCTACGTAAATAAGATGTCTGCAGGTCACCTTGACACATACGGCTACAAGTGGGAAAGTGAGAGCCACGTGGAAGCAGCAGGCAATCTGGGGGAAAGCTTCATGAAGGCAGAAAAGGTAGGAAGGGGATAAGACAGTCCTACAAAAGGAATAGGGAGTAAGCAGAAATGCAAAGCAGGAAGCAATAAGCAAGTAATAAGTAGCAGCATTCTAGGTGTATCAAGGAAGGTATTTTATACTGGAAAGGAGGTTGCTGCAGACTAGAGCCTGTGAGTGCTTGTTGATGCTTTGCTTTGTTGGAATTGGCTAGAGGCAGAATTAAAACCTAGGTTTCACATTGCGCTTGATGCAATGCTATATTATCAAGCAATACCTTCCCCCGTGAGCAAAATCTTTCTGTAATATTTAATGTTTTGCTATGAAAAATAAACACAAAAACAGAGAACCAGTGAGAACAGAAACTGGGACTGGAACAATTGAGCTGCTTTCAATCCCCTGCCCCCCACCCTCCCGCTGCCGCTGCCGCTTAATCAGCAAGAAACAACCAAAAGGGCAGGGCTTATAAACAGGAAACTTTTAATTAAAAGCACAGAAACCCTGAAAAGCTTCAATACTGTTTTGTCCATCCATGCTGGATGGACTCATGTAATTGGATTCTATTGCCGTTTTTAAAAAATTGAAAAACTGTGAGTGGACAGCACAGAAAATACAGATTGTAGTACTTTCACAACAGTTCCATCTGATTTCTCCATACATAGTGGGTCATCAAAGGATGGAACATCAAGGGGAAAAGGTCCGTGTGGCAGCTTCCTTGGTTTGGGATGTACCCAAGCAAAGTCAGTTTCCCTTCTCATAGGCAGTAAATAGCTGAAAACAGAAGCTTGGTTTCAAAATCTTATGAATGCCTATGAAAAGCTTATCCATAAAAGAATCAATCTTGTAAATGGGTACTTATACTGAAATATAATGGTGACTAATTAAATATTAACTCGGTCAATGTGGTTAGGCTTTGATACTTCCTACAAGTTGGCACATACTTGTGGCCTAATTATAACTTGACACACACAAAAAGATTAAGCACAAACTACAGGATATTTTTTCCTACGGATCCTTTGTAAGCCACAGAGCAACAAAATAAAACAGTTTGCTAAGGACTGAGTGATTTGGATATACAAAAGCTGAGAGGATTGAAATTGCCACCAGGCCTGAAACAAAATAATGTAGGGTATAAAGGCAGCCCGGAGAGGATATTGTGAAAAAGCACGAGATATTACAATTGTCAGGCACTCCTAGCAAGACTGAAACAACCTTGCCCCTCTCTCTGGCTCACAGACAGTAGGAGGACATCAGTATGTGTTCTGGATCTCAGATCCAGATGTGGCTCCTGCCCCAGATCAGCCACTCCTTTAGGAATGAACAAACACACCAATATGGCTTCCATATAACCTCTCTTCTCTTGGCTGCATCACTACACAAGCCTCTGTTTTTGTACTGGCTGCAGAATTTAGGCCACGGCTGCTTTCATGTGTGGCAGCACGGAGGCAGGATGCTCTGCAGCAGATGCAGCAGAATCACAGCCTTTGGGCACATGACGCCTGCAGCATAGAGTAATGGCTCCACAAAACCTTGTGGAACAGCAGCCTTTCCTGGAACAGCATCATATCAGTTCAGTGCTGCTGCTTGGCTCAGGCTGCAGTGTCTCCTTTCCTGGAAAAGCTGTTCCATTATTAATCAGGGTCCTACCGCTGTCACCAGTGGACAATGGAAGATTTTGCTTCCTTTTATTTACTCCTCTTATTCAGCAGTTCTCTCTCTCTCTCTCCCCTCTCTTTTTTACAGCTCAGCAGATTCATCAATGCAGAGGCATCAGCTGATAACACAACACGCATGCCACAGAGAGATAAAAGGGAAACATGGCTTCGCCGCTGTGTGCTGAAATATTGAAGTGAAAATGAGTGCACATTTTACTGCTTTCTTTCCGTCCATTCCATCACATCAAGGTTTCCTCTGCTGCTAAAAACAGATTGGGGATTGGCAAGTGGAGCTGCTGCAAAATGCTGTTCCTTAGATTGCACTGTATTTGCAGGAGGGGAATTGGGGGCGGGATTTGCATCAGTTTTCAGGGGTGGCCAATTGTGTGTGGTTTTCTCTCTCTCTCTCTCTGTGTTTACATTAACTCAGACTTGGACTGGACAGCCCTCTGTTAGAGGGCTGTCCAGTCCAAGTCTGAGTTAATGACAAAGAACCCAAAGTAGCGAGGCCAGGGGCCTTGGAGTTCTCTGTCAGCAGTTAGCACCTGGGTAGTAGACTGAGAAGGCACACGTTATGTAGTGCCTTCCCCACTATGGTGGGATGTGCTGTATTTCTGTTTGTATTATAGTAAGCACATTTTATGCAAATTGGTGTCCTCTTTTATCCTCTTTGGTAATGCAAATCCTTGCTTTAGGCAATCCATGACTCACCACCCTAATCTGCCACCCTGGTTCCTTGTCTTGGCAGAGCGTTGGGAGGTGGCAAAGTGATGTATCTTAGCCAGACAGGAAGAGGAGCAAGAGCTCTTTCGGCTGCCAGCCACCATTTCCCATGCCCAGAAAGCCACTTGACATCAGGCTTAATAGTTGGGACATGGAAACCTCACTCCCTTGCATCTCCTCAGGTGGCATCCTTGTATCCAAGCAGAACAAAAGCAAATGGCTGAATTGGATGTGATATCAGAAGAACAGCCTTCTGCTACAGAGGCCTATGAAGAAGTCAGAGACTCTAGACTTGGGTCAAAAGTGGATGCTTGTGTCCTAGAGCTGTGCATTGTACAGGAGGAGATGAGTGTCATCCAGTAGTGGCTGGTGCCCACTGGTAGGGAGAAAGGCAGGAAGGCCACCAGTAGGTGGCACTGGAGCAAATGGCAGGTGGAACCAACTGCAGTATTCTAGTTTTGTCACCATCGCCCTCCCTGTTGTGTTCTAAAAAGGCAACATAGAGACCGAGGAGGAAGTTGAGAGCCAGGGGCACCCTGTGAACTGGTTGTAAGCAAGGAGGAAGGCAGACATAGGATGCTGGAGGACAAACTGAGGTTTGTGGGGCAGTGGCCCATTCAATAGACCAGCTTTTGCTGCTGCCACCTCCCAATGTCCTCTGTGACCAGCAGGCTCTTATCTATTATATTTATATCCTGCCTTCTCTCCAAGGATCTCAAGCTAGTGCACATGGTCCTTGGAATAGTGGAATAGGAATGACTGGATTCCTTGGAAGAAAGCAAAAGCTTCCCTAGAACAGTGGCAGATCCTTTGGCACGTAGCTGTCACCAGCCAGCTGATTCCCAGCCCTATCAAACACGGTTTCTCCTGCCTTGGACAAATCCGCTGTGGCCTGAACCATAAAAGATAAAAGTCTTCAGGTGGCTCTTGCTGACAGCCTTCAATGGCTGGCCTCCTGAGCCAAGCCCCACGTGACCAAGGCGCCTAGGCTAGAGTCACGCAAGTGGAAGAATGTGTGTCTTTAAGGGATTTGTTTATTATTCAAATAGTAAAGAGAAACACTTTCCCCTTAAGCTGTTGCACCACTTGTAAAGTTGGAGGTAAATAGAAGGTTGCCATTACTACTGGGGTCACGGATGCATAGGCTGTTGCAGGACATTAATGGCACTCGCATTGTGTCCTGGAAGCGGCAACCCCAGAGTGCTGTCACTTTGCCTTTTTGCAATTAGCAACAAGCAAGTGCAAACGCAACCAGGGCCAATTACATGCCAAGTGGTTTCGGAGGTTTGTAGGTAGCAACACCTTTGTTCTGCTTAACGTACTGGCTGTCAAGAAAGAGGAGCAGAAATCCTTCTAGGTTTATGACACGAACTTGGCAAAATCGCCTTCTTCTACCACCCTCAATGAAACTGCAGATTTCATAACAAGCAAGCCTGGTTTTCTTTGTCCTGTGATTTCACTCCTTAATGGCTTGCACATTCTTAATTTGGCTACTACAAAAATCCATTCAAAAGCACACCCCCACCCCACCCCCCAAAAGAAATATATGGTAGAGTGACCCGGAAGTATCTCCGGACAGCGCTGGCCGCTGGCCTCTTAAGTGAGATGGGTGCACAACCCTAGAGTCAGACATGACTGGCCCATACGGGCAGGGGTACCTTTACCTTTTAGGACACTCTTGGTCCCAGCATGCTCTTATCAATTGCATTTATATCCTGCCTTCTCCCCAAGGATATGAAGATAGTGCACATGGTCCTTCACTGTGATGGAGAGATACTGATTGAACTACATGGTCAAGTGGGGATCGAAATGTGGGTACCTTCCATCATAGTTTACCATTCTACCACCTGCCCATTAGCTTACTTCATGACTGAGCTGAATTTCCACCCTTCCGGGTATTTGACACCTCTCCCTTCAGTATTACCCAAGACCACAGAACTCCATATTTCCCCCACAAACATTTAGGCTACAATCCTTTGTACACTCATTTGGGAGCTGAACGCAGTGGGACTTGCTTTTCAGTAAACATGCAATGATCAAATAGGTTAACCCCTTAGTTCATTCCTCTTTTCCACACTGATTTCCACATCTTCTTGATTCTTCTCTTTAGTTCTACCTTTTATTCACAGCCCCAGCTATCTTGAGCTGCATTCCTTCTTGACAGTTCTGCATCCCTAATAACTCCCTCCTGCCTGCCATATCTTTGGTACACAGTTGCTCTATTTCTGGACTTGATGCTCCTGCTGCCTGCTTGCCCTTCATGATGACTCCCAGCTATTGTGCCTCTCTGCCCCTGCACCACTCTCCTCAAAAATACACACTCTCCTCACAAATACTCACTCCTCCTCATGACACTTTGTTCCTTCCCCCAGGTTCTCCCCCCCTTAGCTGCCACACCCAGACATGACTCAGATGTTTTGCCCATTCTCACACAATCTATAAAGTCCTTGATGAGTTACCTGCCCCATGAAGAAGGTTAGGCTGAGACCTATTGGCTCAATTCAGATGCGCATAGCCAAGGCTGTCAGAAATTTGCTCTCAGGTCTTCCTCCACCCCTCAGATGTGCCAATTCCACCCTCTGCTTCTTGGTTACCAAAGTGTGCCTCCATCATAAAATGGTTTCTGAAGTGGATTTCCAATTTGGACAATTTTTGTTATGAGTTGGGAGGGGGTGTCAGTTTGGATGATGCCCGGAGTCCCTTCCAAGTCTTGGCATCCTGTGTCTGTGGTATTAGCAAGCTTGCCAAACCAGTTCCTTAATTAAGAAAATGGCTTTGGCTGGCTCATTAAGTACCATGATTAGGATAACCCAAAAAGTTGTCCTGTGCCATGGAACAAATGGGTGGGCCTTCAACCCTGTTCGCCTGCTAAATAGGAGAATAACAGCAGAGGTGTGTGCATGTGAATTGGAAGCTGAGGACACAGAGACATGTTTAATCTAAAGCTGTGACTATTGGAGGAGCAAGATATGTTGGGCTGTTAATGCTGTGATCCCCTCCATCCTATGTTCAGGTTGTATCTATGTGTATATAAAAACTATATATCCTAAAGACACCACAACCTCCACTCACCTTCCTTCTGAGGAAACCAATCTCTGGGTAAGTGCTTGGAACCCCTGGAATCTCTCACTGCTCAGAGATTGGGGTGGCATGTAACAGTATGGTTAGCAATAACCATAGTTTGTGTTTGGATGCCACAGCAAACTATGGTTACAGCAAGCCAGGAAGGGGAGGAGAAATGTAGAGCGGGGAGTCGTGAGTCCATAACACATCCCAAACAACCAAACAATGATTGTCCCCATAACCACCCAGTGTGCTTTCATCTGGCTGGTTCAGCCCACAGAGGATTTGTCAGTGACTGCAAGAGCTTCTTTAGAGGACAGGTATAAATGTCATAATATGTAAAGTAAAAAACAGGGCCACGGATACATTTACACCTAAAAGCTTTATGCATTCACCTGGCACTGTAGCTCTAAAGAGGCATAAGCCAGTACCAACCCCTTTCCCTTGAACTCTGATCTCTCCAGATGTATTGACAGAATCCTTTCTTTTAAAGACCATAAGAATGGCATGCAGCATAGGCATAATTCTGATGAAAGCAATTCCCACCAATAATCATCTACAGATAGATGAAGTATGCGTTAAGTCATTAAAAAATGGAAAACCTAGCGTGATATGCTCCAAAGTACGCAGTAATGGCTGCAGGAGAAGACAGCAGATTTAGAGCTCTGCTAAAATAGCCACTTCTGGCATTAGTGGAGGTGGTGCTGCAGATAATTACATATGGCATTCATTACAGATGTGTGTTATAGTTTGCCTGTGCTGCTATGTGTGAGAATATAAAACTGAAGGAAGGGCAAACTTGTGTTTTTTGTGCAAATACAATCACTCTAACAGATAATTTGTTTTTGCTTTTAAATGAACAGGTTTGGTATTATTGCCCAATATTGCCAAGGAAACTAGATTAATAAACCCAAGGGCTTCCAGGAGTCTGTTAGCCTTTTACGCTGGAAGGTGGCAATTCCCTTATCCTATGTTAAAGCTGTGTAACATGATACTTCCTTGCAAGTAACTCCTGTTGTCAAAATTCTCATTTTTGTTACCATTACGTTTATACCCCACTTTTCCTCGAAAGCATACATGGGTCGCCCCCTCTCCCTTTTCACTCCCGAAAGATCTCTGTGAGGTAATGTGCTGTAAAATGTACTTCGGCAAAGGAAAGGTGTAAGGTGTCATCTTGAAATGGACACACAGTCAAAAGGCTGTGTAAGTTGCATTTGCACAATGGGAGGGTGGAGCTCATACAGTGTGCATGTACCACCACCCCCTTCTGCCATCCTTCTCATTTCTTCCTTAGATCGGGGGGTGGGGTACCTGGGACCCTCGAAATGTTGCTGGGTGGGTAGGCAGGGGCTGGTGGGAGCTGGAATCCTACAACCAGTTTGTGGAAAGCTGCCCTTTAACAACCGGACAAGTTTTCCTTATCTAGAATGGTCAAGACAAGACTGAAGGCTGAGATCTGACAAATCTAGAGGGAAGACACTGAAGAGGAACAACCACCATAGGACTTGTGACATTCTTTGTTGACACATCATGACAGTCACCAGAAACCTTCCTAGTGTTCCCCCATCTCCCCTCTTTTCTTCATAATGTTTTACAGTAAACCAAGTGTAGAGAATATTTGTTTTGTCATTTGAGGAAATGCAGAGCCGAGCTGGATGGAAATGGGCCGTTCTAACTCACCTAATGTAATCTGCTCCATCAGAGATTTGGAAGGCAATGTGTAGGCAGAGTCTGAAAGACATAAGGTTGTGGCAAACCAGCCGGGCAAGCTGATATATTCAACAGGGAAGCTAACACCTACTTGCTGTTGCTGTTGTTGTTTCTCCTCACATTGTTTATAGACTCACACCCATAGATATGCACATTGTCTTAATCATTGCAGAAGGGCAAGTAAAGCTGCATTCTGATCAAGTGTAGCAGCTAAGCAACCTCACTGAGTTTGATGTTCAAAACAAGCCTTTTCACACCCGGCCCTTTTCATATGCGTGTAGGAAAATGAACATAGCCTCCATCATGGACAAATCATAAATGCTGTCATTATGTGTCTGGTCACTGTCTTGTGTGGCTTCAGAATAAATGTAACAACTACAGCACAATTACCATTTGCACACCCTTTTCATATTCCCATGGCTCTTTCCCCCTTGGTGAGAGGTGCGTTGCCTCGTTTTTTGTATGGTTAATTTCAAAGGTGGGGTGAGAGATGTGGGAGGAACATTATGCGAATTATATAAAACATCTATTGTTTGCCTCACTAATAAAACAGGATCCAAACCAGTTTCCAGCCTCTGGCAACAGTGCTGTTGGTGTAACAAATAATGTTGCTTTTCAAGTACATCTGGTCTGGTGATTTCAGCAACACTTTGCTTCCCACATCTGACCTGTATACTATTTGCACTTTAAACTGATTTGTTTCTTATACTCATTGAGCATCCGACAGTAGCCTTTTGATCCTTTGACCTCCCAAGACACACAGACTCCCTCAGATTTACTCAATTTCAATTTACTTAAGTATTTTATCACTTTTTCTCTCCCTCCCTTTTAAAAGATAATCAAGGGATGGAAGCAAGGTCTGATTTTAATACATACTAGGCTTGCCTCATTTAAAAAATTTTTTGCCATCCTCAATACAGAGCAGTAAAAAATGTAATTGTTATCACTTACATTTTTGAAAAATATTTCCAAAGTTGGTGTAGCTTATTACTACTTTTGAAAAAGAAAAGCAAGATAGAAATGTTAAAGTAAATGAGGGACCATAGCTCCAGGGCCAGATTAATACCTTTAGAGGCCCTAAGCAATGAAAAGTTTATGATGTCCACCATATATAATTCAAAATAAAAACAATATTAAATGGTAAAATAAATTTATATTTTTTCAAATGACACAAAACTTACACGTATGCTGAAATCTACATGCATGTATCTCATCTGCAACACATTACAGGATCTGATTTTCTCAGATTATATTAATCTATGTTAGTAGGATCTTTCCTGGTTTAGGTGAGGATAAGAAAGAATAAAAGAACAGAAAAATGGGGGGAATTGTGTAATGGAGTGTAAGGAAGTCTAAGAAAGTTCAGGTTTTCCCCATAATGTTTGCTTTGATGCTTCAGTGCTTTCTCTGAAATATCAAATGTCAAATTCTTTCCAAAAATTATCTCTTTGTGTGTGTGTACCACTGCTTTGCTGGTGCCTAAGCACGTCCTTCATTTGCCTCTTGGGTAATCCAGCACTGCATAACTCAATGGTAAAGAGAGCATTTTTCAAGAAAAAGGCCCCAAGTGGGGCCAGGAAACGCCTCTCTCTAAAACCCTGGACAGCTGCTGCCAAGTTCAGTGCAGACTACTGGTCTTTAACTGGTGGGTTGGGACCAACTAGTAGGTTGTAGCATGATCCAAGTTGGGTCACAACAAGATCACGGCCACTTTGCAAATACATGGTAAAAGATGAAGAAAGGGGTCCCCAAATGCCTGTTGGGGATAAAAGTAGGTCCTGAGTATGAAAAGGTTGAAGATATCTGGTGTAGACAATACTGAGCTAAATTAACTAGCCCAGTGGAAGGCAGCTTCCTGTGTTCCTAAATAAAGGAATGAAACAATGGAGATAAATGAATGACTTATCATTAAATCCAAGGCATTGCACCCATGTTACAGGCAAAAGTATCTAAAATCAAGGTGGTGTGCAGGCACACAACCAGGAACTGAGTAGATCCATACCTGCTTAGCTTCAGCAAGGAAGGGGCCTTGTGTGTCTCTTCACACCATTCCCTGGAATTTTTATATCCCTTATCTGCCTTTCTTGATTTGAACAATAATTTCTTACTCGTCTTTTGGACACTGGAAGAAAACTGGAGAGGGCAGTTAGGATAGTTAAAGAACTAAGAAAATGGTGGTGCAGTGGGAAGAATATTAAAACTCTCTTTCACATGCAAGGACTTTCTTTCAAATGCAAGGACTGTAGTTTGCTTCAAAAATGTCTGCATCTAATAATAAGTAGAAAACACAAGTGTTTTGTTTACTTCAGAAATTATGCATACAGCCCCTGGAAACTGAGCATGGTGTTCAGGCAAGTATTTGCCGTAGTTATTATTAGATGCAGACATTTCTGAAACAAACCAGATTATAAACAGCTTGTATCCTTCCCACCTTCTCCTGTGGGGGAAGACTGGAACTAAGCATCTTGATCTGACTCTATAGGTCCCAAGAAGGGGGTGGAAAATATAATCTAAGGAGTCGAAGATCTGGCCACATCCTCTAATATCCTGAGAGTTCGCCAATGATGATGCAGTTATTTCTGATACTGAATCAAAGGTTCTCTTAGGACCACGCTTCACCACCCAATGAATCAACAGTATCTCCAGAACTGATCCCAGTCCTTAAGGGCTGCTGAGAACAGGGACCAAATCCTAATTCCTAAAATGATACTTCATAACTCATGTCACTGTTCCATCACATGTGTACGGTCCCTTTAGACAGCTTTAGATGCACCCTGAAGCCAAACTGTCGCTTGTGTCATGGGACAGGAGTCGGCCTCACCTGCTGAACAGCAGTCTGAAGGCGGAGAAGGCAGGTTGACTCCACCTTCAGTTGTTCAGCCTTCAAGGACTCAGAGGAGAAGGCGCTGATGAGAACCAACTGACTTCATTCTTCTTAAGCAGAGCTTCCAGCAGCAATCAGACCTTCCTGCTTCATTGGATTCCCTGACCCCTGAACCATCTGACCATGCGGGTTGCTGTTTGCCTGACCCTAGGACTTGATCTGACTTTGGATGCTGACTCTGCCTCCAGACACTTCTGGTTGGCTGGCCTCCCACTCCACTGAGCTCTGCAGGTTGTGGCTCAGCAACGAGACTACATCATGCTACTGTTTAAAAAGACTCTGTTATTGAAAATTCTGTGTGTGCCTGTTTTTCTGTGTCCAAGGCAAAGTCCTAGCTTGGGGCGGCGGGGGGGGGGGAGGCTAGCCAGGTTTTCTGCCCCAGGTGAAGTCTCCAGAGGGGCCTCACTGAGGCTCCCAGCCTGTGTGTATGTGTGTACGCAAATGTGCATGGGTCTGGTTACCAAACTGGGTCTTTGACCCGGATGAAATAAAGCCTAGTTTTGCCGCCTTTCCAAGGAAGCCTAGTCATGTCTCCAAACATTTAAGAGCTCAAAAGGGCCTGTCCTTCATTGACACAACTACATTGCTGGCCACCCTCAGCCTTAAGTGGCTTCTGTTATCTCGGTGGAGCTTCCTTGAGACTGTCAGCCTTAGATAGGATGCCTCTGCTGTCTTCGTCCTGTGATGCAAGACAGTAACCAAGCCTGATCTAGAAGGGCATTGTCTCACTCCTCCAATCCTTTGCTTCTCACATCTTGTGCCCTATCAGACAACATATCTCATTCTATATACCAAGAACCTCCATCTACCAGTTGGCACACAGGATCTACAACCCCTGTAGACTTGTGATCAGTCAGCAGCTTCAGAGGACATGGACAAGACAGAATTGCACTCATTTCCAAGTTTATTTTCTTATCACAGAGACTTCAGCGGTCTTCCAGTTTGACCAACTTACCTGTTGTCAATGATGTACTCATTATCAGCAATTTTTGTCTGTTTACCAGGCCTAGAATTACTATTTTAATGCCTGGTTTCACGTTTAGCCAGGCACAACTTTCACTCGGGGGGGGGGGGACACATACAGAGACATATTTGAACAACCAATTAATGCTGAATTCCTATGCATGTTTACTTGGGTGTAAGCTCCACTGTGTGGGACGCAGGTGGCGCTGTGGGTTAAAGCCTCAGCGCCTAGGACTTGCCGATCGAAAGGTTGGCGGTTCGAATCCCTGCGGCGGGGTGCGCTCCCGCTGCTCGGTCCCAGCGCCTGCCAACCTAGCAGTTCGAAAGCACCTCCGGGTGCAAGTAGATAAATAGGGACCGCTTACCAGTGGGAAGGTAAACGGCGTTTCCGTGTGCGGCTCTGGCTCGCCAGAGCAGCGATGTCACGCTGGCCACGTGACCCGGAAGTGTCTCCGGACAGCGCTGGCCCCTGGCCTCTTAAGTGAGATGGGCGCACAACCCCAGAGTCTGTCAAGACTGGCCCGTACGGGCAGGGGTACCTTTACCTTTACCTTTAAGCTCCACTGTAAGCATTGGAGCCTTCTCTTCAGTAAGCATGTTTAGGATTGCAGCATAAGGCCCACTCAACTTGTTGATGAAGTAAACCTGAATAGGATCATACTGCAAGAAAATATAACTTTAAGGCCATTATTTCATACATTTAGGTAACAATCCTAACCATGGTTCCCTGGGAGTAAGCCCCTTTGGATTCAGTAGGCCTTACTTCTTAATAGATATGGCTAGGATTGCTCTGTTTCTGAAGTTTAAGCACATGCTTAATTCCCAGTGTTTTGCTGTGAGTTAAGCAAATGTCCTAAATCCATTCATTTATTATGAGAGGCCCTGAAAAAAATGCAGTGTCAGATGAAGGGGTGGCCATCTGCATTACACCTACAGTAAGTAGACTCAGAAGATGATCTCACATATATGCAACCACATGCCACTGACCATTACAGGAGGTCAACGAAACACTTCCAGTGTTGTTAATTTCCTCCCTTCCCCCTTCCACTAGGTAAGTATGCTGCCTTTGCTTCTTTGAATTACTACTGATGCTGTTTTGCAACTGGTACTTAAGGGTTTTTGAGGTGGTTGCATTAAATCTGCCATCCAGCAGAGCTGAAATCCTAGTGGTTAAATAGGTACTTCAAAAAGTACAATTGGGTGTAAGGTTTCTTGCAGCAATCAAACTGGGGGTTGATTATGTAGATATGAGAGTTTACTCATATCTAGAAAAGCTGCTGAAGCTATGATTTCTTCCTTTCTTCCAAAACCTGTGCTATGTGCTGGCACATCTACACAAATGGCTTACACAACATTCTTGCAATAGTTATGTGCTGTTGTGCTACAACTAGTCACGCCCAATTCTAAATGTGCATAAACTGGCATAGCAGGTCCTGGGACCAGGCCACAAACCTCATGGTTTATTTGCTAAATAAGGAGGAAGCAGTAATAGAAAGATCTATTGTCAACCAGCTACCAGTACTGTATTCAATTGGCACATTCCTTTCTCTTTGCTACATTGATACTGTATTACATTTGCTCCCTGTCTTATTCTGTTTCCAAGCACATTGCCCTTAGTGTATTTCTGCTATGTTTATATTACCGTATAAAAGGAAGAGGACCTGGCACTATGTAGCTGCTTCATTTTAGCAGGTTCTAAAAGTAACATTGAATTTAAGCTCAAACACTAAAGAGGTGTGTGGGGAAGGGGAATCCCATGACGCTCTCACTTGTCTCTCTAGATCATTTTGATGCTGGTGTGTTCCATTTAAAAGAATAATCAGCAAATGGCTTATTATCAAGAAAAAGTTATTTGTTTGCACTAATCAAGCCTTAAACTTGGAAGCGTAATGCAGAACTAATTCCTTTTAACTAACTAATCAACATGTTTCATTCATAAGTTGGGATTTATCAATATAGCACATGAAAGGAGAGAACATATTATTATTTCAATTTAGATAATATGCAAAAAGCACTGTGTTTGTAATGACCTGCTTTCACTGAATATAATCAAGCTGCAAAGCTCTATTACAGGCTGGAAATAGCAGCAGCTTACTTTAATGAGATTGCTGGCTCTGGGCCCCAGCTGTTCTGTGCAGGGCTGTCCCCTTGCTCTATGACCTACCAATATGTGCTGTCACCAGTAATGAGACAGACCTGGTTCCCTAACATGGGGGGAGAAAACTACTAAGCATGTGCTCTTTCTACCATCCCAGCAGACACCCCAGATTCTTTTTCTCCCCAATGAAGGGGAAAGTGGAATATTAAACATGCAACCACTCTCTTCCACAAGCCGGCCTTTGTTGCCTGAAATAAACCCGGCAAGCCAGAAGATTCAGAATCTTAAGCCTAAGATTTTCATTTTGCTGCTCCAAAGTGCATTTAAGAATTGCTACTTACTGGGTATTATGTGCCGTTATATGCCAATAGGGCACAGTTCAATATGGCTTTGTCCCCAAAGGCTCCTGAACCCTCTGGTATTTTGCAATGTATGGCAAAATGTGTGATTATACACATTTTAGAGTAGGGTGTGAATTCTATGGATTTTGTGGGTTTATGGTAGATCAAAAGCTGCAATGGAAATGTGCCAGGAGTTGAAAAATCTGCACCTGATCTGCATAAAACACAGCAGATTGCAGATGCTCTGGTTGTTAATACAGAGAATACAGCCTAGAGACTACCAGTCCCATCAAGCAATTATCCATCTTCATCAGAGAAGCCGCCTCAGTATGATCAAGAGAGAATCTAGGATTTTCAGGCATGTAGCCTCTGAATGCTCCAGCGTTGAAATCTGACATTGGAGACTCTTTAAAGGCTTTGTTTTAAAACACCAAGATAAACAGGCCGTAATGTATATGCAATTCACAAAACCTTCATGCCTATGTTACATTGGGGTGCATTCTGAAAAAAACCTAATGCAACACTATTTTAGTTTGCTGTTTCATTTGTTTTGTATCTGCAGAAAGTTATACCCTCCCACCACACACTTAGCTGCAAGCTTATATCCGCTTACTTGGGAGTAAGTGCCATTCAACTCAACACAGCTTACCTCTGTGAGTAGACATACAGTGCTGGACATCACTGGTACATAAGATCAAAACAGTATTCTGTAGTTTTATCCCAGATATATTCGCTAAGGCTGATTGAGATGGGAGGCTTCTGTGGAATTAATTGCCAGACTTTTGTGTACATCGATGTGAGTACCACCACTCTTAAAATGCTACCTATTTCTGGGTCTAAATTATTTATGCATTTGTTATATATTACATGAGCTGTTAAACCTGGGGCATTTTTGCCGCGTCAGGCCATTCTCAAGAAGCACATTACATACAATGAATCTCTTCCACTACATTAAAGAACGGGCAAATACAACTGCATGTGATACCATTCATTAATATTACATAATTACTACATCTGAAATAGTTCTTTGGGCACTGATGTCTTTAAAAGAGAGAGTGGGGAGAGAGGGAGGAAGGGAGAGAAAGAGACTGAAGGCTGCAAGGCAGTGAATTCTATTAAACGCTTGTTTAACATATGAGGGTATATAAATACATAGTACCTTAATGCAATCATAGAAAAATAGCAAAGATGGCTTTATTAAATGATGCTATTAGCACATATAATGTGCCCTATGCAGAATTTAAATGGTTTACTGAGCTTATAGAACAAGTCTTTGCTGTTGCAGTGGATGATCAGGGACACAACATAATGCAGAAATCCAGATCTGCAATTCCAGTTTGCCTCAGACAAAAGGCTGTGAGTGTTTAAGAGAGATCACTTATAGTGTTGCTGTGGTCTAAGGCGGCAATCCTACACACCCATTCATAAACACCCACAGACACTTAGCTAGGAGGTAGATCACCATGAAGAAAATGGTATGGCCCCCACCGACCAGCAAGTAAAACATGCATAGGACTGCACTGGAAAATATGCAATTTGGAAACAAAAGATTTTCCTTAAATTTGGTCTATTCTATATTAGCTACTGCTTGGTTGCCTGGAGATAACTCAATCAGAGATAGCTGAGGGAGGAGAAAGTGAATGATGCTGAGTCTTTTCTTCTGTCAGATGTCCTTTCTACCATTGTACACAAAGACTACTTGTCATACGTGGCATATTAGAGATGTCACTCAGAAATATGAATGATGAACATAGTGGCCTCCCAGCCCAAGCTGCACTTGACCATCCAAAAAAATGGCTACAGAGTTCCAGCCACCAAATAATGACTACTTCAAACATTGGAAACTTCAAATATAGAAAACTGATTTGGTCTATAAAAGAAATGGATGCTTAGCTTATACAAACAGATGCCCTCACTCCAATATGGCACTCCTTTTTTTCTAGGCTAAGAAGATTGGATCCTTTCATATTTGTAGAATAGGAGGCTGTATGTTAAAACAAATAAAGTGATAAAATCAGCAAAACAAAACACAGTTAAAGAAGCATATGTGGCCACTATCAGCAACTGAGAAGTCATGTGGTTGTTTTATCTGCACTATGCTGACTGACAAGGCCAAGGGCTCGGCTTTCCTCAAGCCAGATGATACTCTGACAGTTGTAATCCACAAAGGTAACTCAAGTCGCCTTCCCCCTGGCTTGAAAGGAAAGGCGCCTTTTGAGAGACCATCTTTATTCAAGAGTCTCCATCTTGAAGGGAGATGATATTAGAAGTATATGATGGAAGTGGTATGGCTGTTAACAGAACACTAGCAGTCATGGATATTGTAACAGAGGTCTGAGAAAGGCCTAGGTAGCAAATATATCTGCAAGGTAGATTTTTGAGGAAATACTTCATAATTTATTTTGTTTTCAACCTTCTGAAGCAACATAGTCATGGCTGTGTTTGCAAGGAAAAAACCCTTGTCTTGCGTTGACACCAGGTGGCTCCTGGCAGTAGCCATGTGTTCTAGCTCCTGAGCCCAAGTCTAGTTTGTCAGGTCAGGGAGTTAAGGTGCTGGGCATTTTTCTGAGAAAATACATTGAATGGAGTGTACTATGTGACTTAAGTAAGGAAGGTAGTTGGTGCAGCATAAAACAGGATTCTGACAAAACCTGCTGTTGTGCAACATTCCAAAGAGAACTGAAAAAGGATTTTACTCTAAGAAAACCTGCCTGATAGCATGTTAGGCCCAGTCGCGAGGCAACTTCACTGGGCATTTTTGCACTGCAAACAGGTAAGTGTAGTCCTGAAGTGTCTTCCTGTGAAGATACCCTGATATGTGGGATGTTACCACAGCATGTTCACACAGTGAACTATGCGCATTTGTTAACGGCAAGGGATGGTTATAGCATTTCCTACGTAGAAGTGAATCCCATATAAGAATTTAGCTATATATTATATGAACCTGAGAGTTCTAAGGCAGGATTCTGGCAGGAAAGAGGAACTCGGGTGGCTGAAACCAGTCCCAAACTTGACACAGGAGCATAGGGAGCAGCCTTATACTAAGACAGAAAATTGCTCCATCTAAGCTAGTTTCACTATTTTAACAAGCCATGGTTCTTCATGGTCTTAGATGGAGGTCTTTCATATTTCCTGCTACCTGGTCAGGTTTTGCAACAATCTCAACAGCAGAGATTCCAGCAGAAATTGATAAATGGCCCCTTATTGGCATTCTTCCCAACCCTGAAGTGGAGAACAAGGTGGAAAACTGTAAAGATCTATCTCAACTCCAAAGTTCTCTTTAGCCCTTTCTCTCTGTTATTGCCTTGTGTCCACCCACAACTTCATTGGACAGGTGTGGATACATCCACTCCCCATTCTCAATAACGCCTACATCTGTTTTCAAACAGAGACACTGTGGAGCAATGCAGAATCAATCGGCAATGAGCTTTTATCTTTAGAATGAAACCACTTGGTCAAGAAGTGATTTTCAGGGGAGAAAGATACATCTAGTGAACATTGGGGGAACACGGCTGCAACAGTGAACATGGAGCATGTGCACAATTTCCTACAAGAAACCAATAGCTATGTATTAAATTTGTCATGTATAAAAATGGCACTCAAAGTTTTGCTTGGAGGTTTGCATCAGAGGGGAGAAAATACAAATACAGAAAAAATGTTAACACTGTTAAATGAATATTGAATTACTGAATATTCATAGCGGACACTGCATTTCCCCAGGTACATGATCCATCTTTTTCACTGCCGTGCTTTAAAAAACATGGAATGTCTGGTTTGAATAAACATTCAAGAATTGGCTCTAGCATTCCTGGCAAGAAAATGGTGTGTGTGTGTGCAAGGAATGCATGCACACTTTATTTGTGTGATTTTTCTAACAGAATTTTTTACAGAATATTTGTGGAATAGTTTGAGGGATTTTGTGATATGTATACAGGTGTTGGTGGGAACAGAGAATAAAAGAAGGGAAGTTGAAGTGGGCTGGAGCAGATAGGAATGACGAGAAGTGGAACAGGGTAGTACGTCATGGGGGATAAAGATGCATCTGGCACAGTGTCAAGGTACAAAGGTTTGCTTCAGCTTTGCAAAGTCACTTTGCATAATAGAACTCTGGTTTACTAATCTTCCTGGCATATTGCAATATGCATCTACACTTGCAAGCTCTTTGGGATGGGCTGAGAAAAGGCTTTAAGGATTATTGGTTGTGGTTGTGGATTTTTTTTCTTTTGCAGTTGTCATGCAAACAGCTTCTCCTCCTCGTATTCCTCTCAGTAGTATTCAAGGGCTACTGATTTCTGCACTAAGCACATGAACACATCAACAACCGAATCTGAAAGCAGAAAATCCAAATGCCCGTGTTTTGTGTTACTAAATTTAGTCTAGTTACAATATCTGGGGATTTGCACAGTACTGCTGCTATATTCTTCCCCAAATGATGAGTAGTTCCAGGGGCAATGCTACAAGGTTTAGCTTCCATTGGAAGAGAGAGCACTGGAAACTTATGGCACAATAGTAATATCTGCCTTGTTTATACAGTAGATGTACAAGCACAGTATAAGTGGAGGTGAGCTGGCATTCCAATAGCAGGCAGCAAATGCAGTACCCCATGCATCAGATTTCCAGAGAGCAGTTGTTGTATCTTTTTCTCTAAGAGTTTACCACAGTTTAATCAATTTTAGCAAAAGGTTCAGTGATCTCTCTTCACCAAATCTGCAGTTCAATCCTACAAGTGCCTAGAAGTAAGGGCCACTGAGTTCAGGCTCAGACACTTTAGCCATAGTGATAGATCAGTCAAAGTAATCAAAATGACAAAAATGCATAAGAATGCAGGGTGTTTTTTTTAAAAAAAGCAGTGGCTAAGATGGTGTAACGGAAGTTATGAAGTGAGCAAAGGAGTTGTGAACTTTCCATTTGGATTGGCATGTGAAGGAGGATGGAGAATTGTAAGAGATACAGGTGGCCTTGGGGAGACTAAACACACACTGAGATTCACACCCATCCAATATTGCACTTCCCTGCTGTCACTTGTGATTTATCTTCTGAAAATATGGTGAAAAAGAGACGTAAAAGCCAAATCAAAATATGATTTACTACTTATGCGGTGGTATTTAGTAAGGGCACTTCCAGTTTGTCAATTATTTTCGGGTGGGATTCAATCACATACCAGCAAATTCAGGTTGCACTAATATAGCAGTGTGCAGTAAATCCTCTTCCTCATAAGACTGGACTTTTTGCAATAAGGAAAGTGATGGGAAAATGCACTGGATGTAGGATTACATCTGCTTTGACATCACTGTGAGCAAATCAGAATGAATGCTCATCAAATAGCCAATGTCACCTAATCTTTCCACAAACAAATCAAGCTGAATGCTCAACAAACGGGTCATCTAGAAGAACCCTAACTGTACCAAGTCAGGTAAGAAACTTTGAAAATTGAACAGTAATAAATTGCATATTGTTGGTGAAGCAGGGGGGTGCAGGAGCAGGTCAAGGATTTTAGGGTAAGCAAGTGCTACTGCTAGTGCAAAATGGCTGCTATAGATGTGGAATGCTATGAGTGATTGGTATGATGCCTTATATTTACTTTTATCTTATGCTTTTAAAGAACCTTTAGAGTTGCTTTTGCTGGACAACAGTGGATGGTGCCATTGATGGCAATGATGTACAGCCTAAGCCAGCAAATGTTTTCTTGAAAGTAAATCTCGATGAGGTCAATGGGATTTACTCTCAAGTAACTGTGCATAGGATAGCAGCGCAAGGATCCTTGTTGTAGGAAAAGCAAGAGTGTGCTGCAGTCTGGTTTTACCATTTTTAGAAACCAGAACATATGAGAATTACTTTCTTACACAAAACTCCTACACAACATACTGCTTGGAACTCGGCTTTCTGCTGCAACAAGAGGATGAAAACTCCATTGTATATTTGTTAATTTTTATGTGCAAGTCTTGCTCCTTTATGTAAGAACTGTTATTTAAATAAATCTGAATGTATTGCCACTTTTTGAATATGGGAATTATTTCTGGGCGAAAAATACCAGGTCATAAAATGCAGCGGGATGAATAAATTTGGTACCAGAATAATCGGTTTTTGAATTTCCAAAAATGGAAGACTTTTTCAGAATTGCCTGAAGATCAAGTGTTTAATTTTATCTTTTGAATATACACAACGTTTATATTTGCAAGTTATATGGGGGGGGGGGCGGAATCCACTGCTCTACTTATTCAATGCAGCTTACATCCAAATAACAGCATAGGAAGCTGTAGGTCAGACTATTTGGCCCAGTATTCGCAAGTACAGTATTAGCTTTGTAGGTACAATTGCAGGCAGAACTCTGGACCATCATGGGCTGTTTGGTCCTTTGGAGATAAGAGATTGAACTTGGAACCTACAACATGCAAAACATAAATTATACCACTTAAAGTCCCTGCTGCCCTTAGAACTGCAACCTTAAATGCTCCACTTTGCTTATGCAGTGCAAAGGGGAGATCCCTGCTCTCAACGTTTTTATTTTTGTCATTATAATCAGGGTGACAGCACTGGCATAGCATAGCCAGGATTTATAGGGGGAGGGAAGATCAATGTTTTGGGGGGCAGAACTGAGCTATCTTTGATGTGTTTGGTCAGTTAGTTAAGCATTTTTATTTATTTACTTTATGGGGGGGTGCTGCCCACCTTGCCCACCCCTCACTACACCCAGGGGTGGCAGCTTCCTTGTGGCCTACTAAATGCTCATCATTGAAGACAATTTCTCTTAAGGCTAGGATTACTGTCCATGCAGTCAGAGGTCGCGTGTAAAGTCACATTTCTTTGCACTCAACCTCCCTTGAGTGACAAGGACATACTTCGTTCTTGTGATCGGGTCAGGAGGATCCATCCATGCACCTCACTCAACAGCAGCACTGGCTAGCGATGCCTTAGTCAAATGTGTTTTTGCCCCCTTTACATTCCCCCGATGGCTTCCCTTGGTGAGCCACCCTCCCCCTCCCACACCTTAGCTGTCTGCACTAGGAGGGGTCCCTACTCTCTTCTTCCGAGCAGATGGTGCCTTGGCTGAGATCGGTCCCTCACTCCCTGCCCCGAGGGCTGCCAGGAGCCGGCTCCTCCTCTCTCTGGGCTAGCAGGTGTGTCTCCCGGCAACTCTCGGAGGGGCTTGCCACGGAGGCCATGCTCCCCCGCCACCTCCTCGGTCCCACTGGTCTCTTTCGCAAGAGCCAGTAGGTAAGGCACGAACTGCCCTTTCAAGGGTCTCTTCCCTCCCCCTCCCCCTCCTTTCCACTTTCGTGCTGCCGTTCCTGCTTCCTCCTTTCTTTCGGGTCAGAAGGAGGGTTTCTCCCGCTAGCTCTCCTAACGACAAGGTAGCATTGCCCTCCAGCTCCTCCGAGGGGTTTGGAGCAGAGGCAAGGCTTGTGCCCCCAAACAGACGGCCCTCGTCTCCTCTTCCTGCCACCTTCAGGCTGCCTCTCCCCCCTCCCCATCTTGCAACCCCAGCCTAGTGGTGGGCGCTCTCTCCCGGCTCCCTTTTGCGGATCCCAGCCCCGCCGCCTTCCTGCTTGCATCCGGGGTTGCCGGCGCTGCAGATGCGCTCAGGGGCAGAAGCAGCTTCGGTTTTCTGCCAGATCCGGCGAGGAGGGTGCAGCCCGGCCCTGCGGTTGGCAAGAGCCACGTATAAGTTTGAAAGTCATGCCGCCCGTCGCCATGGCTAATCTTTGATCACCCTAACGCACCGACAAAGGCGTGCTGGCATTTAAAGGAACCTTGGCCCTCGCAAGTTTCAAGCCGTCTGTTCAGCGACAGCACAGAGAGGCGTTAACCCTGGATAGGATTCATAAGTAAATTGTTAAGCTGCCAACGGCGATTTCCGTCTTTGGTATGTATGTGCCAAACATGTGCCTTTTCGTGTTGCGGAAATAGAGACATGCGGGGGGCATGAGAGGTCGGTCCATAAGGGAATGTTTGGTTAGGTGAAAAGTACGGTTATCACCAAGTAAGACCAAACACACCCACACAGCAAAGGAGGTGCCCTTTGGTTTCCTGTCGATGCAACATCCATAAGGACATAATTGGGTCTGGCCTGTTCTGTGGGTTCACAGAGCGCTCGCTTGTGCTTAGCCAAATCCTTTCTGTCTCATCTGGTTTGCACCTTGCAGTAAAAACTGACACCTGGAAGAGATCGAAAGTCTCTCCCCGCAACCAGTCTTTTCTTCTTCACCCTTTCTGCACTCTCCCCAAAGTCCCCGCAGGAGAGGAAGCTTAGTATTTCCAGCAAAATGGTTTTTATCGAGGTATTCTCAAGATCCTTGCAGTTTAAACTTCCTCATTGCCTGGAGCAGAGGCCGAAGGAGGAGAAATATGAACTGTCATGGAAGGCGAAACGTACAACATGTTCCTGAGGGGTGACCTGAAATGAAAACTATTCTTTAAAAAAAGCATTTTCTACCAGTCACACGACTTAAACTGGGGCCAACCTCTCTCTTAATTTCGATGCAGAGTTCTTCGAATACGTGGTCGCCTATATATATTTAAGCGACCTATTCGAATAAAAACTCTGCATCTATGTGTGCTGGAAATTAAACCTGCACCTGCCTCTTTCTCTCTCACACACATACTTAATACATATAAATATATATAAATGCATATATGTGTGTTTGATGCAGCTTTAATTTCCAGCACATAAAACAAGCCAATCTTCAGTGAGCCCTTTAACCAATGATAAAACCTTAACATCTGCCATATTCAAAAATGGCTGTTTAAGCGAGGCCAACTATAATTTCACCTGTCACGGGAGTTTCCCCGACCTAAACCAACATGTCCGCCTTGGTTCGCTCTGAGGAAAAGAAAACTGCCCAAAGCAAAGATGGCCGCCGCGCCGAACAATTTCTGCCCTCATCCAAAAGGGCTGCCGACTCCCGCAGTTCCTCTTCTGGCTTAGGGAGAGGCGGCCTAGCGGTTGAGGAGGAGAGGGAGGGGCGTGGCCGCTGCCAGAGAAGGGAGAGACGGGGGGGGGAAAGAGGCGTGGCTTCTCTGAACCGGAAGTGCCGCGCTGCCTGTCTCCAGCTGGTTGTCATTTCGATCGGAGGCTCGGTCCTGTGGAGACGAAGACGACGACGGTGGCGGCGGCGGCGGCTGAGGCGGCCGGGCCGGAGTGGCGAACCGGCGGATCGACAGAGTAGCCCAGCGCCTCGTGACTAAACAGAAGCCCCCCCCGGTCCTCCCGCCCGAGAAACAGTTGTGTTACATGAGGGGAAAAGAACGACGCCGGGAGGAGCCGAGGCGGAGGAGAAGCAGCCGCAGCCTCAGCAGCAGCCGCCGCAGCCCCGGAGCATCAGCAGCGGGAGGAAAGGCAGGACCCCTGGGAGCCGCCACCGCCACCGCCACCGCCGCCTCCCTCGCCGCCTCCTCCTCCACCCTCCGGAGCCAGGCTTGATATTGCCCCTCCCTGCTCTTTCGCCACCCAGCGATCCTCGTGACCCTCCCTCCCTTGAGAAACCGGCTCCCATGGGGGAGAGAGGAGCCCGGCCCCCCGCCAGCGCCATCCCCTCCCCGCCGGAGACTGCGCCCCTCCTGAGGTAAAAGTCCTTCTGCGGGGGTGGGGGTGAAATCCCTGCTCTCTTTCATTCTCCCCCCCCCTTCCGAGGGAGCAAGGGCGGTATCAGCCCTATATATTCCTCCTCACCTTCCCCCACCTTCGAAAGAGGTTCGTCTCTCTTCTCTCCAACCCTCCCCACGCCACCCCCCGCTTTCTAAATATTCTCAGTCCAAGGATCTGAGCCCGATCTCTCCCCCCCCCCCCCGCTGTCGCACAATAAATTATTCTGCTGATGGCTTTAAAATGCCTAAACTCCGCTCGCCAGATATACTTAATTCAACCCCCCACCCCGCCCCCCCTCCAAACACTTGACTGCTGATTTTTCTGAGGTGAAAATTTTCCTCTGCAGGCAGCCAGGATTCATCTGAAGGACACACAAATATCGGATCATAATAGGAAGCGAGCTCGGAAAAGCAGCAACCAGGAACCCACCCAACCAGCGGCAGCAACAACAAGAATCCACCCTCCTCCTGCACAACTCAGTCCGTACACATACACACAACACGCAGTGAATGCAGATATCTAGAGATTAAAACAGGAACAAATCCTCGCACCCTCCCCTGCTTTATATGGAAAGGACTTGTCAGAAGGGCATCCGCATAGAGCATATTATACATATAGTCCTACAAGGCAAAGGCAGTAGCAGCACAGGTTGGGGGGGTGGGGAAAGCTCTCCTGTACAACTTGCTCCACCATTGAAATCTTGAGGTAAAAATTTCAGATTTTTAGCAGCAAAGACTGTTAGAATAGATCACAGATATATATTAGATTATATAGAATTTATTAAATTATTCCAGATTTAAATATATTTTTGGAGCTGTGAAGGAGTGAGGAGCACCAGATGTCTTGGTATTGTTTCCATTAACGTGTACATGGGCAGGTTGAAGCGGCTGTTAAGGCAAAAAAGTTTTTTTAAAATCTTTTTTAAAAAGAATTCCCAGGAGCTTTCTTTCATCCCCACTTCATTCTTGTGCATTTCCTTTTAGAAAAAAAGGAAACCTCTTATTTTGTTAACCAAAGATTTACTTTCTATTCCTTCTGGATATTTGAAGGAAGTGAACACAAGTCTATCCATGTCAATATTTTAAGTGATCTCATTAATAAGATTCCAGGAATAATATCCAAATCAGATATCTCAAGTGGGTAGGTGGGAAAGAAGGGGGAGGTGAAAGATCTGTAGTAATTTTCAATTATCTTGCTTTAGTAGAAGAACAAAAACATTTTAAAGTTTTGTTTTGTTTTTTCTTTCCAGGCGGAATTAAAATCCTAAATAAAATAAATGGGGGATTACGGGTTTGGCGTGTTAGTGCAAAACAACACTGGGAACAAGTCAGCTTTTCCAGTCAGATTTCATCCACATCTGCAGCCTCCGCACCACCATCAAAATGCAACCCCCAGCCCCGCTGCTTTTATAAATAACACAGCTGCCAATGGCAGTAGTGCTGGGTCAGCTTGGCTCTTTCCTGCTCCAGCTGCCCATAACATTCAGGATGAGATTCTGGGGTCTGAAAAATCTAAAGCTCAGCAACAGGAAAAGCAAGACTCCCTAGAAAAACAGCAGCTTTCCCCTAGTCAAAGTCAGGAAGCAGGCATGCTGCCTGAATCAGAGAAATCTAAATCTGAAGAAAACCAGGGGGATAATTCTTCCGAGAACGGCAATGGGAAGGAGAAAATAAGAATAGAATCGCCAGTGTTAACAGGATTTGATTATCAAGAGGCTACAGGGCTGGGTACTTCAAGCCAGCCCTTGACATCTACAGCATCTTCTCTGACTGGTTTCAGTAACTGGTCAGCAGCTATAGCTCCTTCTTCTTCAACAATAATCAATGAAGATGCGAGTTTCTTCCATCAGGGAGGGGTTCCTCCTGCTTCAGCTAATAATGGTGCTCTGCTGTTTCAGAATTTTCCACATCATGTCAGTCCTGGCTTTGGGGGTAGTTTTTCCCCTCAGATTGGACCCCTCTCTCAGCACCACCCTCATCACCCCCATTTTCAGCATCATCACAATCAGCATCAACAACAGAGAAGGTCTCCTGCAAGCCCTCATCCACCTCCATTTACGCATAGAAATGCTGCTTTTAATCAACTGCCTCATCTTGCTAATAATCTTAACAAACCACCTTCTCCATGGAGCAGCTACCAAAGCCCATCACCTACACCGTCTTCTTCATGGAGTCCCGGTGGCGGTGGTGGATATGGTGGGTGGGGAGGGTCCCAAGGGCGAGACCACCGCAGGGGACTGAATGGAGGAATCACACCCCTGAACTCCATCTCACCCCTGAAGAAGAATTTCCCAAGTAATCATATCCAGTTGCAGAAGTATGCACGGCCCAGCTCCGCTTTTGCTCCAAAATCTTGGATGGAAGACAGTTTGAACAGAGCTGACAATATCTTTCCTTTTCAGGTGAGATTATTCTACTAATACTAAATAGAATATTCATAAATGTGTTAAATGGTTGCAGAAATAGCAAGACTCTGTTGTTTTTGCATGGTTTCTATTCTTAGAGCTGAGGACTTAATTTTAAAAATACACCTCTTGTGTGTAGTTTATCCTTTGACATTTCAGGCTTCATCTCTGAATCATGAATGTTCCGTATAGTGTTTGTCAGAGAAGTAACTATAGGCTATGAGTGCATCTGTTATATAGGTAGTTTGCTGTCAAGTTAATGCACCTGATCAATAAAACAGTTGCAAGAGTGATTATTGAAATAATTCTTTTGTGGGGTGGATAAGTCCTAAAAAAACTGAGCAGCTGAAATGGAATCCCCCCCTTTTTTACCATATGGCAATAGCATTATGTTTTCAGTACACAAGTATTGGATCCTAAAACTGGACTATCGGAAAATATGCCTATGGCTTTGTGAAATTTCTCCGTTCAATAGGAATTCATCTGTTTTTTTAAAAAATAGTCCACTGGGATTTACAGTTTTCTTACAAAATGTGGAGCTGATCTCCTCCAGCAAGGGCAATAGATTTTGGTAGATTATAAGTCATTACTAAAAATAGATATACACTCGCTTCAGACATTGGCCTATGCTGTTCAAATGAGGCCATATGTTATCAGGAAAGAGGCTGTGTGCTTAAAATGTATTGGGAATTTGTCTCCAGTTTCTGAAGGTTAATTTCTATTAAAAACAGCCAGCCATGTAATCAGTGAAAATCTGGACAATGGCAATTTTATTTTTTATTTTGGAATTTGTGATTAAGCTTGGTGGGTTTAATTTTTTTTATAAAGAGGATTTTGAAACCTAAGGATTCATGGGTGGTGTGTGAAAAAGCAAAGATTGCAAAATTTTTGTTGCATTTCTAGGCATGGTATAAGCAAAAAACATGGTGTGACCTAGTTTTGTTGTAATTTGGGATAGGAAAACCGGTAGATCAGAAGAAACCTATACTTGACTTAAATACAGTCTTAAAGATCTAAATATATTTTATAATCTAGTTATACTGCACAGAGAAGTGGAAGTTCTTGTATTATCTTGCATGCAGTTCTCTGGTAAAAATACTATCATTAATGAGACTTTTTAGTTCATGCTGTATAGCCAGAAGTCTTGAAATAATTTTTCAGACTGGAAGTGTATAAAAGGCTCGTGTAGAAGACCAAATTTAACCTTGGAAACCATTAGCACTGTCACTGCAGCAAGCTCTGACTTCCTGTTTAATTCATTCTGTACCGTGACAACGTAGCTACACTGTGACAGAATAAGACCGTGTCCTTACTCCTGTAGTTAAGGCCTCAAATCTATGAATGTCAGACATGGAAATTTTCTGTTGGTGTACTGGCACACCATTTTCGGGTTGCTGTTCTTGGGGCTATGGTCTGTATCTTGACACATGCTTTTCTTATATTGTATTGTGGTCAAAAATAATTTGTGGCAGTAGGTTGTTGTCTGTTTACTTAAGCAGTAAACAGAAGGCCATGGCAAGACCAAGTCTGATGTTTTCTTGTGCCTAGCAAAGGAAAGGTATTTTAATGAAATGGTTTCCAGTTTGTCACTGCTTGAGTTCTGTGATGAGCAAGACAAGAGCAGGACTTCAAAAGAAGAACCTAGCACTCAAGCAAATCCTCTTATGAATTTTAAAATAATCTTGGACATTTACCTTTTCTAGTATAAAATCCATAATGCTTTTTTTCTTTGCACAAATAACTAAAAAATAAATGAGTTGGCCCTCTTTGTTCAAGTAAGCATGCAAGGTATATGCAATTCAAAACAAAATGTGCAATATAAAGTGTGTTTGCAAAGCTTTACATAAACGAAAGGCCCTAAGTGCATCAAATCAGGGCTGTCTCTGGACCTATAATTGCCAGAATCTTCTTGGGCCCATGTTTAGTATCACTACACCCAAACTATCTTGGCAGCTATAACAAAATGGCTTAAATAGATGGCAGTGTTACTTGATCGTGACTAACCCATTCACTGGGTGACCTCTTGCTATTTTAACATATCCATACACAAGTAGCTTCCTAATATAAGTCGGCTCTTCTATAAAGAGGGGTTTTACAATGTTTATATAAATATAATAAGTGCAGAATCTCTTTTTAGTCTCATCTGAATGCCTTTTGAAATACAAAATCCATATCCTTGAGGGATTTTCTCTTATAGCGAAAGATCCTCTGTTAGAAGTATACAGCTGGCTTTCTTTTTGAAGGATGTTGGCTTTAATGTTTATGTAGATATTTTACAGGAACGTAGTTTAATTATATATATTCACCTATACTGCAGTTCATTATGACATTATGTATAAATCTAGGGTACTGTAAACAGGAGGGTGGTAACTGGCTGTTAACATGCACTCTGGATAATAGTCCAGTGGTCAGAGTGTTAGACTCGGGTCTCTTAATTATAAGCACATAGGCCTAAATTCTTCTGCCACAAATTAGGAATAAGGATTTGATGCTTTAAGGGCACTTGAGAACAAATCAAATTCTACCTACCTTGAACAGTATAGCAGTACATAAGGACCAAGTGCTTGACTGTTGATATTAATGTGATGCCAAAATGTATGTCCGGTGACATAATCCAGTCCTGCCCCTAGTAACAGCTGTTGGCACTGCTGCATCACTGTTTTCCTGGATGGGATGCTGCATTGCTGTATGAGAGTTCCCGTACTGTGCTGCTGGGGAGGAGATCGGAACACAACCAGTTCCACAATGCAGCATTTTTGAACTTTGGAGGGATTCCTGGAAGTGTGAAAGCTCATACAATGTATGCAACTAATTATGATTCTTGGGGATTTCCCTGGTTGGATATCAAGGATATCCCTAGTGCCATCTTATTAGGGTAGGACGCCATTATGTCTGCAGCAGTGTAAAGCAACGTTTGGTCTGCTTCAACTGAAGCGGACCTATAGACTCGGGTTGCAAATAAATGTGCCCAGACACTTTAAAGCAGATATGCAGGTTATTTCTCAGCTATAGCCAGTACCAATTCTCCCCTAAAGAATAGATACGCAGGCGGGTGGGGGGAGGGCGGGTAGCAGCTGGACGTGGATGGGCTGGCTTTCCTGCTTGTCTATCTGCCCACATGGTGGTGGTTAAAGGTCTGTAAAATAGTGTGAATTGTCCTTCTGTGGTTTCTCAACCAAAAAATACAACATAGAGCAATATGAGCTGTGCTTTTGGTTCACTGTTATCTTAGTTCTGGTCTCTAAAGACACAAAGGGAGAAAAAAGCTGCACACAGAGCCAGTGTAACCTGCAGTGCAGTTTGAATCCAGAAATGCAGCACAGAGCAATAGAGTGAGTGCATGTGGCTCTCTCCCTTTTGCCAGCAGTCTTTTAAACTATAAAGGGTATGCATGCATTTGACATGCCAGTGCATAGTATTTCTGGCCTGGTAGAATGGGAGATTACTTGTGGCAATGGGAGATTACTTACGTTGTTAGGCCTGCTTCAAATGCTAGAGCTTGGTCTTGCAAAAACACAGTGGTGGATAATAGACAGAAAGGTAAGTGATCACTCTGTATTTGTTTGTAAGCATGCTGTAAAAGCAAAAATATCATTATGGTTGTAGAAATAACGTCCTGGCTAGAATAATGTTGACTAGATTCTGTAATATGACCTGCTTGTAATTCTCAAAATACAATGCAGCTGTCAATGCAATATACTTTTACTGAGAAAATGTATGCAAAGCACTTTGAACATTTGAAAATGCTAGATAAACCATGTGAGAAAGCAGGATATAATTAATAATATAATACTACATGCCATCTCTTTGCAATATTTCCTTTTTTAAGAAAGGCACACAAGATCATACCATTTAGCAGAAAATGGAGGCCGAGTGATTCAACTAAAGATTAATTTTCATATTGATTTAAAAACTTTTTTAAATCCTATGAGTGTAGTGTTAGCTCATTATTCATTGAAGAATAAGAAGTTATTCTTAAATAGAACTTTATCTTGCATAATAAGGCAACTATTTGGACATCTGAGAAAAAAGTTGGCAATGGTGCGTTCTTTTTTTGGATGTTTCACTGAACTAAGCGGAGCTTATTTCTGAGTATAAGATTGCACTCCTGGTGTCTTATTGTCTTTTAAAGATCTCATTGTCTTATTTTCCATTGTGTCACTGTTTGAAGTCAGCGGTATAATAGACTTGGTCATAGCAACTGCTTTTTGCTGATGCTCTGCCCTCATGTTTGCAAAGATTTTCTTCTGTATACTTCTTCATAAAAGTGGGACACCTTGCCTGTTTAGCAATAAAGAAGGTTAAGGTTGAGATAGGAAGATATATTATTGATGACAGAAAGAATGCAATTCTATATACTTAGCTTACATTAGAGCAGACTATTGAATACCTTGAATCTATTAACTGAAAATACATCTGTTAAACATACTCACAGACTTCTTGCTGTTAAGACATTTCAAACAAAAGTTCAGATTCTGATCTTTTCCCTGGGTAACTCCACTGAAATCTGTAGGGCTGCTTTCACACAAGTGGTTTCTCAACAGCTAGCAAAGTGTTGATGGTTTTCTCCTGCTGTGGCTATTTATGATAAAATCTCATAATTTGAATCAAGAGTTGTGAAAACCGATTTAGAATTTTTATCTCATTTGGTCTTAATTTCCCTATCCTTGAATCACTTCCTGGCACCAGGGTTTTCAAGTGGCCTTTATAAGGAAGTTTTGGAATGATTCTCATATTCATGTAAATAAACAAGTTACTCTGATGGACAGCAAGGAGCTAGGAGGACAACAGGGGACAGCATTTGTTTTATACACTTCCCAAACAGGCCCAAATTGGATTCAGTACATTTAACAAACAAACAAAAAACAACTGGCTATACATGTGCAAGATTTACCTGGAACTAGACTGGGAGAACATGAACAGGTCACTCCAACTCATTAAACTCAGAAGTTGTTCAGCAAGAGTCAGACGGTTTTGCTTAAGCAATAAAGGCTTTTGCAATATTTTCCCTCTCTCTTCTTTAATATAGCCAAAACTTCAGTGCATTTAAGAACCTCTATTTAAAATCATGTCATTGAAAGAGCTGTGGAAGGAAGGTAGAACATAATGATAGAGACAAGGTACCAACCATGGCGAGAGGGGCTGAAGCAGTCTTTCTGGTCTGTAAAATGAAATATTTATATTCCTTTTGCTCCTCTCCTTGTCCTGCATTTTTCAGAGTGGTAGACATGAGTGAGGAAGAACCACTTATCTAGGATACCTCTTAGGTGATAAGGATTATTTAAATAATAGTTTTTAGATAAGTTTCAGAAACCCAAGACTTGTTTTTAAATTCAGGTGTGTTTATATGTACAGGAGCAGTGCATAAAATATGATGAGTTAACATATGCTTATTCTTTAAACAATGCTTCAATTAAATTGCTTACATCATCAGCAAACCTTGTTACTGAAGCCTTAATCTTCAAAGAACTCTCACTTTAAAAGACACACCACAGCCTTTGCTACAAGCAAGTTTGTCACACCCAGACAGGCTTTTGATTCTACACTGTTTGGCATTCATGTTGGCAATTTATGGATTAGATTGCCTCACCCTGGGAAACACAATATAGAAACATTCAGCAGTAACTATCAGGTGATATGGGTGCAAACTGTGACACATCGTGACCCTTAGTCTGTGTGTATGCATGTTCTACCGAGTAAGAGTAGAATGAAATCGTACAAGCATAGGGACGCCATATGGTGCAAGGGGTTACACAAAAAGTAGATGTCATAATTTGATGTTCTTCTTGCACCAGTGAATTTTTATACAACTGCAGAACCTAGTGGCACTGCTTGAATTACAGGGGTCCAGAATCCTTACCATATGTGACATCCTAATAGTGACTATTTAAAAAAACTTTTAGAGACATTATTTGTCTATTTGGCTAAAAATGGAGAGATTCAGAGGGTAGAGCCTGTGGATTTCATTAAGGGCCACCCAACCCTCCCATCAAATGAGCACTGGAAGGGATCTCCCATTTTAAGTATTGCTGTGCTTGTGGAACACAGATGATGACAGGTTTAGTTTTGAAAGTGCAAGCACTCTGCCTGAATCCAGAGCAAGATTTCACTGCCTACTGCAGGAAAAATTGCTGAAGTTCTAAAGTTGTGTTTGTACCAAAGCTTCTTGAAAGCAGAGATGTGCCATAATTATTGTGACTCTTATTTCTAATATGTTCAAGAGTATCACGATGCATGCTCTGTATGCAGCAAACCTCAGGAGTATGCAGTCTTTAATAGTGCTTTCAGGTTTTTTCTCTTTTAAAGAGAGCCTTTCTGTCGTCTGAAGTATGATTCAAGCTGGTGTGTGTGTGTGCGTGCGCGCGCATGTGTGCGCACACCCACACAATTTTAAAATGGAAATTATGGATTGGTAGCAGTGTGTGGAGCAAGAACTCCTGCAAATTTGGCTCAGTTGTGTAATCTCTGCATTAAAATATGTCCCCTTGTCCTTTTGGAGGCTGATAAGCAATGGCACATGTTTCAAAATGATTTCAACCTTGAGGAAAGACACCAACCATTTTTTTCTCTTTCAAATGAAATTATAGCACAGTGCAGAATATTAACTGACATCCTTTAGTGTATATTAAGCAAATATCTGATGATTACTACCATCAGTGTTTAGTTTTACAAAAATCTTTTTTAAACCGTGAGGTTTAATTAATTACTTAGAAATGTCTTGCATCTTGACTAAATGTACAAAATGCATGATGATACTGGTATGTCTCTGAGAAACAGCTGCTATTTCCTTATCGGTTGGCAGCCTTCTATTCTTTAGTGGTAGAAAGCAGTTATTTAGTAATGTAATCTTTATTAGTCAGGCTCTTATTGGCACAATTACTTGCTTGTTCTTTGTAGACTTTCCAATTCAGTATCCTTTGAACCACCTGTTAAAGCAACACTACAGATACATTATAGCAAACTGCAGTAAATAAACACAAGTGTTCATGCTTTATTGTGCTGCTGGTCACCTGTTTACTTATTTATTATGCCCATATAGTCATCAGACTTGATTAATTCATTCATATAGGTATTTTGAGGTTAGCACAGTGACTTGATGTGGTGTCCAATGGGATATTGGTGGAGGGCAATGGCTATTGTTTTCATCCCCCCCAATAGAGCCAATTTGTGTTTATTTTAAAGGGAAGCTATGCAACCACTCCTCATATTTGACAAACATTGCATCTTCCCCATCCACGCCAGAATACAAACAACCCCAGAAGAAATGGTCCTTTGGATGGAGAAAACTGGCTCAGTTTCCAGGGGACCTGGGCAAGAGCACACTGTTCCTATTATATAGAAAAAGAAGTAAGAGCCATGTTGTATGGTAACCCTCTTGTACTGTACCACTTCAGAATGAACACGTGAAGCTCTGCATTGGCATATTAAGCCCTATCTACTCCAGCTAGCGGGACGCAGGTGGCGCTGTGGGTTAAAGCCTCAGCGCCTAGGACTTGCCGATCGAAAGGTCGGCGGTTCGAATCCCTGCGGCGGGGTGCGCTCCCGCTGCTCGGTCCCAGCGCCTGCCAACCTAGCAGTTCGAAAGCACCTCCGGGTGCAAGTAGATAAATAGGGACCGCTTACCAGCGGGAAGGTAAACGGCGTTTCCGTGTGCGGCTCTGGCTCGCCAGAGCAGCAATGTCACGCTGGCCACGTGACCCGGAAGTGTCTCCGGACAGCGCTGGCCCCTGGCCTCTTAAGTGAGATGGGCGCACAACCCCAGAGTCTGTCAAGACTGGCCCGTACGGGCAGGGGTACCTTTACCTTTATCTTCAGACATACTCCTTCTAGTACTTCTAATAGCAGGGACTATGTTGCTTCACACTTGCAAAGGATGGGTCCATCCATATGCAGAGTGAGTGGTCATCCTTTCTTGAATTGGGTAGCAGGGACATACTATATTCTATTTCTTCTTGGCCATAAGGCATGTTTTATTTCAGAACTGTGCATATGGCAGCTTAATACATTTTTCCTATAAAGCTATCCTGGCTTAAATTTCAAGATATTGATTAAATATGAAGAATCCTCCTTGAAAGATGTTAAGTGATCTGCCTATACAGAATGTTAAGAAATTGTTATGGAAGAATACCAGTAACTCTAGACATGTCAGTCTCCCTTTGACAAGAAAAGAAAATAGGTTGAGATCTTCCTAGAGGTGGGAGTGGCAGAATAGTTCAGACTATGATGAGATTATGTGCTTTAAATTAAATAAGAAGGAACAGTGTGAAGTCAAAAGTCTGTAAAAATAGACAGTGCCCTATTAGTTTTCCTGTAAGTCATGTAGAGGGAACCTGCACAGCACCCATCTTCTTACCCAGTCATATCCATATGTAAGTTAGGTTTGGTGAAAGGCTGCTGAGTTCATCTCATAGGAGTTTCTTGTATCTCCTAAGAATGGTCAGACTCTCATTGGTTTTTAAGTATATGTCTGCTGAAACAAGATGTAAGTAATGCTCACTTGTCAAAGCTATGCTTTCCTGGATCTCCCTGTGTTTTTACACAGTGACTTGAATGTCTTCATAACTTTTCTTGATACATGAATACAGATACTGTTGCAAGATGTGGCAGGTCTAAAACTGGCATCACACCTACTTGATGCACACAACTCATTAATTATGACAACTGGATGACTAATTCCAAAGAGCTTCAAACCTTTCCTTGATGATCTGTTCTAATGCTTGATGTTCAAAATTCAATAGGTAATTTTTTACTCAATCACGTGAGTTTTGGCTGGGGCAGAAACTTGCAAGTGCTGTCATTTTGAATACTATTGTCAGTACCCTGGTTATATTAAATGGGAGGATAATGTCTGTATCAGCCATGAGCTCTGCTGACCCACAGTTCTCCACTGTACTTAGCATATATGATAAGAGTAAGTAGCGTTTTAACTAAAATGGAAAATGAGCACTCTAAAAATGTTCTTAAAAATTATGCATTGCCTTGGAATGTGGACCATGCTTTTATAGTCTCTCTGTTGTTTTGTGAGATAACTTGTTGCCTTTTTTTTTTTTTTACCATGGGTGAACTAAGGTTATCTTTCCTGGTTGAGAAGATGGAACCTGTGTAGGCTTCTCCATTTGAGTGACAGGTATTAGGGACCAATAGAGCTCTCCTCTATTTTTCACAAGTTTTTTACTTCCTTTTGTTCCTTCTTTCTGACTTTAGAACATGCTGATCACAGTCTAGTCAAAGTCCAAAATTGTACACTAAGCCACATTACCTTCTCTAATGGGAACATAAGCGTTGATGTTCCATTGGCTTGCTTTCCAGCTATGAATTCACTTTTAAATATGAACATATCTAAAGGAAATGACCTCCTTGTCTGTTAGGATCCTGTAATGCTAAAAATATGTTTAGCTTTATTCACCATTGGACTTTCCCAAAACTTTCCTTATACGCAATTGCAGTATATTGGCCTGTGTGCATGTTTCTTCTATGGCTTTTAAAAAAAACTTTGGCATCATTGAACTTGCCCATAAAGGGCCTAGTGATTAAGTTGCAAAACACAAGTTAATCTCTCTAGATAACCTGAAATATTGTATTTCTTCTGGAAGTTGTTTCTATGAGATGAGAGCAAAAGAATGTGTGTATAAAATAAGATAAATTCTTTTTACTTTAAGGTAGGCTATTTCAATCTGGGGTTTCAGCCTGCTTTGGGACTGGAAACAGCCTTTATCACTTTTGTGGATTATTTACATCAGAAGATGGAAGGTGGACTGTGTTCCTGTTGGTTCCTCTGGACTTTTCAGTCACAATCAGTACCATTGACCAAGGGGGTAGGGCTTGGGTGCACTGTTAAGTAGGCTCTGCTTATTCCTTCTGAGACAGGGCTCGGAAAATGATGCTGGGGCAGGTACTGTTCCTCCCTGTGGTGAGTTGCCTGCAGGGTTCTTTCCTTGTTCTGCTTAAGCATCTACATAAAAGCTCTGGGTGAACGGACACAGTTGAAGCTGAAGCTGTAAATCTCCAATTTTGAGATCTGGGCTATATAGTCATCAGTGTGCAAATACATAGACCTTTCTCATTTTCATCTGATCCTAGGGAGACAGTAAGGAAATAAGGTGGTAAGAAATTGAGATGGATATGCATTTTAAACTCGAAAACTGTGTATACTAGCAAAGCTCAGCATCAACAAGGTCTGTTGCTTCATGCATTGACTTAACAATTTACTTTTCATCTTTTCCCTTGTTGGGGAGTACAGCAAGTTTTGATGGAGAATTATATTTTAAAAATATAATTCTACTATAGGATTGCCATGCTTTTATTACTTACCTGGCCTCTTGAAAATGGGTGTAAGAGATGAGCTGGTATTTAACTTGGCATGTCTCTACTGACTTTGGAAAATTACAGCTTGACCTCAAGGTTAGGGAGCAAAGAACTGCAAGCAGGGCTCGTGTGCATAGTTAAACAAAGCCTTGTTGCTAATCCCATGTCCCGAGTAAGTTCACAATAACTGTACTTTCTTTTAGGGCGGAAACATTTTTTTAAATTTTTTTTTTAGGTAGGTGAGTTTAAATAGACTATCTGGGACTAATGTTATACCCATTAAAACAACAATGAGAAATTTGAAATATAAAACAGTGAGCACATCTTAGCAGGCACGACAACTCTTTGTTGGATATTGTTGAGGGGGCCTGGTGCATGTCACACGCATGTGATGTCATGCATGCTGCACTTTGCAGCACCAGAGGCTGGCTCCTCCAGAGTGCTCTGCCTCCTCCAGATTGACACAACGTTGAACATTCTGTTTAGTTGGGTATTTGTTGTTTCGGTCAAGAGTGAACTATGAAAGTACTTGCTAAGTGATGGTTTTGGCTATTGTATGTGAGAAATACTTGGGAAGTGTGTTACAGATGACAACATGGCAATGCCTTCACTGCAAGTCATTGTGCCTCAGTTAAATATCTATGTACCGTAAATTCCAATGTTGGTCTCACTACAGTGAATGGAATTTCAATGTATGCAGTACTCTTGTTATCTGTAACACTAGGTAATGTGGAATACCAATATTTGAAGTAGGTAGAATTCCAAGACTTGCAGTTTTTATTGAACTGCATCTGACCAGAAACTACTGATAACTGTATAGCACAGAGCAAATGACATTATGTACTGCACTGCTGCATTTCAAGTAAATAGATGAGCTCTTTGGGCTTCAAATGCTAGGAGGATGGCTTTGAGATTATGGTCATAAAAAGTTGTTTGTAATATTTAAAAATGCTTCAGATTTTAAAAGAATTATTTATACCTTTGTATAACATGCGGGGGGAGGGGAATACAAGCATCAATATATCCTATCAGTAGAGTAAAAAAATAAAAGAAAAAGATAAGAAATGTAGGAGAGTAAAAATTTAGCTCAATGAGAATGTTTCCCACTTGGACTATTTCACCACTTCGTTTATATCAATATGAGTGTTTGGAAATACATAACTAGTTATGTTTTACTCTAATTGCATAAAGAACTAAATATAATTGTTTTATAAAACTACTTTTACTGAGGCTTGAAGTCTGTGGTTTTAAATCAGCATTTGACGTGTCAAGCTGATGAAATCTGGCAAACATGGCCTTGCATCAGATAGGGTTATATTTTTATTATTTTGTTTATTATTCTCATATTGTGATTCTACCTTCCAAACAGGACTGGTGGTAGCTCTTGACTGACTTAAATTTGCTTCAATATATTTTGGATAGTTAAACTGCATTTCCATCCTGAGTGTGCTTAAGGTAGTTTACAACAACCTAACAAAACACACAGCAAAAAATCAATGCAAAGTATCAATATAATTACATACAGTGACAGCAAAACTATCCATGTTGAGACTTGAGAACTAAAATGTATTCTAAAATAAGTAAGTGTTCAGTTGACAGCTAACACCATATGATGTAGCCTTGGAGGCCTCCCAAAAAAGTATTCCAGAGCTGCCATACTACACTGGAAAATTCCCATTTTGGGTATACGTCTCTAATTATCCATGGAAAGGTAGCCTATTGGAGATCCCTAAGAGTAGTGGGATTTTATATGAGAGAAAGTGTTGTCTAAAACACACAACATATTTAAGGTCATCATTTAGTGACAGTGAATTCTGAAATGCTTTTCACTAGGTCTTGATTTGCCTTAAGTACTGGAAAAAAACCTTTTTCGATATTTTTTTAAATATGAGGTTGTTTTGAACTGCATTATTTGTAGAACTGATTTTGCCTTACTTATTGTGCATTTGATATGATTGTATTGATCAAACTGCTGCTCACTTGTTTTTAATACTTCGTTATTGTGAGCCATTTTGAGCTCAACTTCGTTGCAAAAGTCGCATGCAAATATTAAATCAAACTAAATTGTGTTAAAGCAATCTTTATGCTACAAATGAAAAATATTTACTCAAATGATGCAGACATTATATATTCTGTATCTTGTTTCTTGGTAGGAGTACCTCTGAATTAGGTTCAGATAACCTTCACTTCCTAACTTGAAGTTACAGTACTTTTGTTTCAAAATTATTGTGCTCCAAGGGACTGATCCAGTGTATACCCACTTAACTTCAGTAAATGCTGCAGCCTCCAGTGCTTACAAACTGTTCTCCAAACCATTAATAGTTTGCTTTGCTCTAATCAATATAAGCTGATTCTGAGTATTTTATTAAATTGCTGCTTTAAAAAAATCTGTTTTGAAAAGGTTTCCGGGTAGTTCTCAGTAGCATTCTCTTTAAACTGGTATTTGTGTTTTACTTGCAGGATCGCACAAGAACTTTTGACATGCATTCACTGGAGAACTCGCTAATTGACATAATGAGAGCTGAAAGTGATTCACTGAAAGGTAAACTTGGATTACTCTTTTCCTGCAATAAATAATTAGGCTGACATACTTGCACAAAGTATGAAGTTCAAGTATTTATAGAATAGCTAAAGCAGTTACTTCCCCCTCCTATTTGTTAGTTTGTCCAGACTCTGGACCTCCTTTTTCTTTTGCTTCAAGTGGAAGCAGTCAGTAAAACATTTGTGTGTGCTTAATGGCCTCCTTGGCATAATACCTCTTAAAAACACAGGCCATGTTTTCCAACATTGCTTTCTGAAGTGGCTTCAGATTAGTAACACTTTTAAAATGTGATTTAAAATTGAAGCCTTATCTGAAGATATGTAAAATGCACCTACCCTGTTTGCCTATTTTCCTCAGTATGATATTTTACAGTCTTGGGAAATCCTGTTATACCATAGATATAATGTAGAAGAGTCCTTTGAATATTAGGGGTTTTGTTGGAGTACAAGGTAACCAACTGACCTAGCCCTAGAGCTGTGTATGTACTGTCTGTCTGGTAAGCTGGTGGAAAAAGTGAGCTAAGCATAAAAGTTACAGAAGTGGTGAATTTTGGTTTGGATGAAGATCCCACTCAGTGTTGTTTCATTGTGGTTCGTCTATATTGTGATACACCTACAGAACAAGATGGTGCAGAATTTGCCCCTGAATTGAAGCTTAAGGTCCATTTAACTTGGGACAGGCCAAATGCACTGGTTCCACTCCATAATTAACTTCTTTTCAATGACTCTTGGAATTATGGGAAAGGTAGTTCCCATGTTCCATCTCTGCTCCTAGGCCTGGTGATATGGGTAGCCTCTGTAACTATATTTCCCATTATATGGATTGGCTCAAGCGTTCCTAGGAACAACCAGGCCCAAGAGCAGGCTGAGGCCTCAACAATGGGGAACTATACTACTAGTAATTAGGGATATAGAAGTGCCCTTACTCCCCATTGTTCAGACTTTGAGGTGATTCGAAATCTTTTAAACTCTGGCATATGTGATGACAAAATTATCTGTTGTCATTGAGCATTTTGTGTTCCTGCAGACTTCAGTTAATCTGTGCATTATGCAGAATGGATTATACTCCTAGTCCAAATTCACTGCTGAAATCTTGTAAATTCTGACAATGACACTTTGACATTGAAAAATTTGTCAGAAACATCTTAGTGGGTACACATACTGCTTACTCTGGATGTAGAGAATAAATTAATAAATGTCTGCTGCCTGACAAAATGAACAATGCTTTTATCATCTGAAAATGGTACAGCTTGAGGAATTGATGAAGTCACATAAATAACCATTCTTCTGTTCTGAAAATGGGTTGAATCAAAACATACCTGAAATATATTAATGTACAACCTCCTAGAAGCAGCATGTTAAGCAATACATTTGTCTTGTTTAGGGTCAGTGCTTAAGCAATAATCTTAACTTACATGTCTCGGGGTTTTATGTGTCAGACTCCCTTATTTATCTACTTTGTCCAAGGCTTTTGCTCTAGTTCATCACTGGCCTTGACATGGCTAGAGCAGATTTACGGCCTTCCTGGAAAGTAAATTTCTTCTATTGTCTAGGTTTCTGGTAGTAATGGAATTAACTTACCCTTTAATAGTTCTTCTTGTCACAAAGAATCCCAAAATGCTTGACACAGTGGCTACCCAGAGTTGCTTCTATCCACTTCTGGGGTGAAAGCAGTAGCTACCACTGTCACCAAACCCAAATAGCTATTCAGGGTGGGGAATAAATTATCCAGGTGAAACATATGGGGGACCTGAGCAGCAGGTATGGTCTTTCCTCAAAGAGAAGAGAGCCAAATCCAGTTTCAGTTAGCTTCCTGCGCCATGGCCTTAAACTATGTGAAATGGAATCTTAATATATAACCATGTTGCCTCATGTGCAAGTACAAAAATGTCCTGGCTTTGTAATTAATTACCTTGCAGGCTTATACTGATATCAAGTACAGTGGTGCCTCGCAAGACGAAATTAATTCGTTCCGCAAGTCTTTTCGTCTTGCGAGTTTTTCGTCTTGCGAAGCACGGTTTCCCATAGGAATGCATTGAAAATCAATCAATGCGTTCCTATGGAAACCGCCTTCAGACCAGGTCCGGGGACAGTCTGTCCCCCGACCTCTTCTGAAGGCCGGCGGGGGGGGGGGGAAGTCTTTGCTCCCCCCCCCGCCTGCCTTCCCGGGACAGCGGAGACTTCTCTGCTGTCCCGGGGCGATCTTAAAATGCTGGCAGGCGGCAGCGAAGGCTTCGCTGCCATCCCCCAGCATTTTAAAAACCCCGGGACAGCGGAGGACTTCTCCGCTGTCCAGGGCTTTCTAAAAATGCTGGCGGGCGGCAGCGCTGACGCCCGCCAGCATTTTAAAATCGCCCCGGGACTGCGGATGAATTCTCCGCTGTCCCGGAGCGATTTAAAAGCCCCCGGGAAGGCAGGCAGGGGGGACAAAGACTTTTGCCCCCGCCAGCCTTCAGAAGAGGTCCTGGTGGATGAATTAAGATGGCCAGTAGTTCCTGGGAATGGGCCACAGACTCTCGTGAAAATTTTCCCTTTTCCTGCCTCCATCGTTATGGTTAATAACTACATCGGCACTAACCTTAACACTGTTTCATGTTAACCAAGGTTCCCATTGTGCCTATGGTTTGCAGAACTGCTTCAAAATCTTGATTGTGGTAGAAACACTGGTTAGGTTGATGCAGTTTAATACCTAGCCATGATAATGGGTTATGAGAAAGGGTTGGAGAAATTACTGTATGACAGGGATGGAGAACTTCTAACCCTCCAGATGTCAGCCCCACCCATGGTTGGGATGATGGGTGTTGTAAGCCAACAACCTCTTGGAGGCTGCTGATTTCTCATCCCTGCTGAATGAAATTTAGATCTTGGAAAAGAGTGTGTGATTCTGTGACCTGTTCAAATCTATTGGCTAAGATTAGAATACAGGATTGTTACCCAAAGTTCTCGTGAGCTCTCATACATACACTCCTGTTCTCTCAAATGTATTTGCCTAGCAAGAAGAGACAGTAGCTTACGTTCAGCTTTTAAAATGTATACCCAATTGAATAATTAAAAGCTGAAGAAAACAAAACGTGTGTAGGAAGCTGTGGTGTCGGTTCACCTTGGGGTAAGTCACTATTAAGTGATAGCTGCAAAAGGGTATGTTTTTCTGGTTATTGTAGGTGAATTTTGAAGAGCAATGAGACTGCTTCCCTCTTAATTTTTTTGAGAGATTGTTAGCACAGTAACCCCAGAAGACTGCAAACCTTTTTTGGCTGTATAGGGAAGGACCATAGCTTTGAGGTTGAGAATGTTTTGTGTGTAGAAGGTCCAGATTCAATTCATAGCAGGTAGGGAGTACTCCCTGTCTCTTAAACCCTGGAGAGGTGCTGCCAGTTGGTGTAGACAGCACTGAGTTAGATGGATCAATAGTATGTTTTGGTATAGGGCAGCTTCCTGTATATAGAGGGGATTTTTGTTTGGGGGTAAATATGTATCAATAGCCTCCTAAAGAAGCATATTTGCTTGGTTTTTCTTCCTGGAATGTTTTTTTTGTAAGTACTGCACTTTTGTATTTTAGCAGAGACAGAGAGTTATACTACCCAAACAATTGTCCTCTAAACTATTGTCAAATGTTAGGGAACTTTGTTTTTGTTGACCACCTTCCTGAATCCTCGTTATTCGCCTGCCTTGAGCAGCTGTCATTTTCAGTATGATATTTATATCCACAAGAGTGTCTGCAGAAGTCTTTCTCTAGAGACTTAATTGCATTTCCTTTATGAGAGATTTGACTTTCATGGACTGAACTTGACACAGAGAGACATGCTTCTCCTCCTCCTCACTACAGTTATTTGAGATGGCAATTTGATCATTGTCATGCTAATAATGAATCAGATGATATGCTTTCTTCCCTATAATAAAATATACTGCATAGTCTCAAATGGTCATCAGTTGCCTCGAAGTAGGGCAGGAAGAAGCTGATTAACTGAAGGAGGATAGTGGTATAATAAAAACATAAGAAGAGCCCTGCTGGATCAGATCAAGCCTTCATTTAGTTTAGCATCCTGTTTTCCAGAGTGCTCAACCAGATGCCTCCAGCAAGTCATCAAGCAAGGCGTGGATGCAATAGGCTTCCCATGTGTCCATCCCTCTTAATGGGTATTCAGTGGAATATTGTTTACGAAAATGGATCTTCCACTTAGCCACCCTGGCTGATAGCTACTGATAGATCTATACTGAATGATTTTACAAAATCCTCATTTAAAGTAATCTAAAGCTAGTGTTGGTAACCACATCTTGTGGTAGTGAATCCATCAATTATGCATTGTGTAAAGATGTGCTTTATCTTGTCTGTCCTGAATCTACTGCCAGTTTCATTGGGTGACTCCCAATTTCTAGCATTATGAGAGTGGGAGGACATGTTTTCAATACACACCACCTTCATGCCATAGACTCATTGAATTGTAGAGTAGGGAAGGAACCACAAGTGTCATCTAGTGCAACACCCTGCAATGCAGGGATCTTTTGCCAAACATGGGGCTTGATTCCATGACCCTGAGATTAAAGGTCTAATGTTTATAAACCTGTTTCAACCCCCCCCCCAAACCCTTTAGGTGTTACTAAACTGAAAAGTCCCAAGTGTGTTAGTCATTCCTTGTAGGGAAAGTGCCCGAACCCACTTGATCACTTTGGTTGCCCATTTTGCATTGAACCCATTTCTGTACTATGGGGTACTATGGATTTCAAATCCAGCCACACCAGAGATTTTATAGAATGACATTATGATACTGATAGTCGTCTTGTCAATGCTTTGCCTGGAATTTTCCTCTTTTTTAACACTACACACTGAGTTAATGTTTTTGTCGAGCTATCCATAATAATCTTTTTTATCTACCATAACCCTATTTTTTTATTAAACTCTTTTAAATATTGTACTGTATTTTATATTGTTGTACCCTGCCCTGAGACCTTAGGGTGACGTATGAGTAATAAATCAAACTGTTATTAACATTAATAATGAATAATAATATCCCCACAATCTTTCCAAGTTACTAACCGTCAGTTGATTAATATACCTGTGAATTTGGGATTAAGTATTCAGCTCTGCTAAGCTTTCACACTGTTGTGTGAGGTTAGTTAAAAGCAACCAAAGCAAAGTCATGAAGTGCTTTTAAAATGGTGAAATACTCAGGTAAATGATGTTGAGGAAGAATAAAAAATTATCTCCCTTTTAGATGAAGTCATTCTTTAAATGAAGATAAAGTGGTGATAGTAATAATGAGAGTAGATTAGGTTATTGTAGGAGGTACATTAAATGTATCAAGCCCAGCTGGTTGCATCATATTAAACTGCTAAGACAACTACTGCACAGTGTTTTTATGTACTTTGATCATTGAGGATAAGATTTCTATAACACCTCACTTTTCTCTTCCAGTATTAAAATAAAATGGTGCCACTTACAACTAGAATGGTGAAGTAATGGCAAACTATGGGAAGGCCCCAATATAATATGTTAAATAATAGTGGAAGCTTTCTTGAAGCAGCAAGCAAAATCTATACCGTATTTTTCCCTCTATAAGACGCACCAGACCACAAGACGCACCTAGTTTTTGGAGGAGGAAAACAAGAAAAAAAATATTCTGAATCTCAGAAGCCAGAACAGCAAGAGGGATTGCTGCGCAGTGAAAGCAGCAATCCCTCTTGCTATTCTGGCTTCTGTGATAGCTGTGCAGCCTGCATTCACTCCATAAGACACATACACATTTCCCCTTACTTTTTAGGAGGGAAAAAGTGAGTCTTATAGAGCAAAAAATACGGTAAATAGGAGGATGCAGAAACATTCTTAGTCCACCTCTTATATGCAAGAAAAAGAAATTTTGGTGACAAGAAGACTGTGTCACAAAGAAGTTCAGAGCTTCAACGTGCCTTATGTCTTCTTAGTCTGTCTTTTTCAAGTTGCAAAATGCTGACTCAAAAGCTAGTTGGGTGACATTAAGTGCTGTGTGCAGCAAGCTACAGCACATTACTTTCTGCATTAATTAGAGAGGCTGTTGCATGTATTGCAACACAGCTGCCTTGTAATAATTTTGTAATATGAAGAAATTCTAGATTTTTATGCAAACCCCATGGTTTTCTAATGTATGGATCATTGCTTTTATGTTGATAGAGTATAGTCTGTATAGTCTGGGGCAAAACCAAATTGAACAGTTTTGATGCAGCCTAGTGTCCATTTTTATATTATCCAAATCGGGAGCACCGTATAAGTACCCCTCCCATGACTCACTCCTTGATGTGGTTGGTTGATATAGACTCAGCTTCAAGACTTGGTTATATGTAACTGCACCTCTGTTTTTATACTGAATCTGCTCCATGTATGGTTTCATTATTGCTTGTATGGTTATGCGTTAATTTGCCCATATGTTTTTGATAAATCAATACAAATTTTCAAAAGGAAAAAAAACACCCCTATTTAGATAGAGTATGAGGAGGGAAGTAAAGGAATGATTTAAACTCTCCCTTCATTTATTTCTATGATGGGCCCATTATTTTTTCTATAGATTTGCTGATTTTTCTGAAGTGCCTATTATGCTTGGAACACTTTCTGTGTGAAGGTTTTGTGGTTTGAGGACTTCTCTTGAGGTTGCAGTCACATGTGTCCATTTGCAGTAAAATGGCAACCACTGACTTGTTGAACATCCTTTGACGGAGCTTTCAGAAAGCCACAGCCACTAGTGTGCAAGATCAAAGGCAAATGAGTGACTTATTTAGTATTTTGGACAACTAATAAACAGCTCACTGAAACTATGCTTAAAATAAAGCCTTATTCAAGGAAGTTATTCTAAAGTAAGCTGCCTCCTTCAAATAAGACATAATGCTAACTAATCACTATTTGAGCTTGTTTTTAGAGAGATGAGTAGAGCCAAGTGACCCCTTGGCTTGAAGAGGCTGTAAACCTCCTAGTGGCTTACTAGGTGGTAATGCCTAATAAGAAGCCAAGTTTTTAAAGTTCAAAACATAACCCGACTGGTTACCAGCTTTGTACATTCTCAGGAGATAGGGGAGTATCAAAATCTTTATATTGGTGCTTTCTCCCCCTTCGTTGATGATACTTGAAGGATCTGTATGGAACTCGAGCCCTCTTAAGGCATATTTTAAACAAGTTAAGTAAACATGCAAGGGGTGGGGCATGGAAGCAGGCATACTAATTCCACCACCACCAAACCTCCACAAATTGGAAAATCAGGTGAGTGCAGATTTCCAGCTTCAGAAGACTGCCTCCAACCCAGAAGAACTGTGGGGATGGGGACATGTGCTTGTCCCCATGGTCGCCTCTTGTATGTTTACTTAACATTTATAGAGAACACCTGAAGAAGCTTTTGTGTCCTCTGTCATTGTTGTCCATTTTCATCCGTTTCAGTAGTAGGTGGGTTCTCTTGGAAAGCAAAGAGAAAGTGGAGCAGTTGTGTAAAAATGCATGTAGGAGGTGCTTGTGTGGTATGGGATAAGATGAGTGCTGGACTTTCAGCAGAACAAGCTTCCGCAAAGTATGAGTAGAGAAACAAGAAAATGACTTTGGCAATAACAGAACTGTAAATAACTTAAGTGTAGAAGGTGGGGTGGACTGAGAAGGGAGGGGAGCCTAGAACACGTGTTTGATGGGGTTAACTTTCAAAAGATTTAGGAGAATGAAGAAGTGTCTGATTGGGAAGTTGATACTTTTGATCAGGCCTAGGCAAACTCAGCCCTCCAGATGTTTAGGGACTACAACTCCCATCATCCCTGACCACTGGTCCTGTTAGCTAGCGATGATGGGAGTTGTAGTCCCCAAACATCTGGAGGGCTGAGTTTGCCTGTGCCTGCTTTTGATTCTAGCTGTTGGAAAGTAGAGGTGTAACATTTCTGGAATTTTTGAAGCCATTTAGCGTGCCTTCTTGGGGGAAAGAGAAATATATGCAATATGTTCTTCTCATACCTAAACCTAGATTGCCACCTTGAGATCGTGACATGTATTGTGTGTAATTTAGCAAATAATACTACATTGTTTGCTATGAATGTCTTTAAAGTTTTATTCAAACAACAATTATATACTGTGGTCAGTGCTTAAGAGCGACCTGCAAGTTGCTGGACCTAAAAGTGAAAAAATGCATTTTGGATTTTGCTAGTTGGCAAAATAATAATAAAATAAAAATTGACAATGGGAATGCTTGACACTGTAGTAAACAAAAGGGAGGCTTTATTATCTGGACTTAGTGCGGGTGGCTTGTATCCAGAGAACTGTGCGATTAGCTTTGCATACCAAAGAAGCTTTGGAATTGTTTTTCTCAAATAGCAGTTCCCCTTTCTCATTTATGGCAAACCTCTTTTGAACCAGAAGAATTTTATAAGCCGTGTGTGCTATGGAGTGCAGTTTCCAACTTTAAAGGAAAAAGGCCTAAGATCTCCCACCCTTGAGCTTTTAGAAGGCTGGTCTGAGGCAAAGTGCTCATTCAGCCCTTTCAATGAATACTATGTCTTCTAGGTGGGGCATCACTTTTAACTCTTAAGGTAGCATGTATGAAATGGCAGTTGGCTTTTATAATGCATTTGCTACCTGACAGTAGCATACCCCTCAGTATTTTGGACAACTTCTTAACGAATGATGCTATTGAATTGTCATTTGGCTCCAATCTACTTTGCGGGAGTTCAGTTAAATGTGCCTTACCTAGAGACCTCTGCATGAGAGGACATTGGAGGTGCTCTCCTTCACTTCAGTGAAACCAACAAATGTAAGCCTCATTTTTGAAAAATGACACATCAAAAGAATGAATAGACCCAAAATAGCAGCAAGAATCCGCCAAGGTCATTGAGCAATAACCACGGTACAATAGCTTGTGAAGAAAGAAACTGCTTCTATGATGAAACCTACTTTTCCCTTCTGGTGTCTGAAGAATTTCAAAGTCTGTGCCAGAGGATGCCACTGTCAGAAAGAAGAGAATTGACTGTGTAACAAACTTCATTTTGAGGTCATTAGGAATGACATAGTTAATAGATCCTTTTTTCTTAGTGTCTCTTTTTCAAAATTAATTTCTTTTATGTTTTCATGCTGGTCTGATTTACCTTTTTGGATAGTATGAAAACTAACTGAAATAAATGCACTGATTATGTTTCTGGTTCTGGTTTCCTTATTTGGCTTGATGTCCATGTGGTGGCTGCAAGCTCCAGACTTATAAAACAACTTACAAAGAAACATAGGAGGCCAACTTGTACTGAGTCAGACAACTGATCCACCTAGCTCAGTATTTCCTAGACTAACTGGCAGAAGCTTTCCATGGTTTCAGGCATAGGGCATTCACAGCTGTACCTGGAGATGCTGAGGATAAAGCCTGAGACCTTTTGCATGCAAGGCAGATACTTTACCAGTTAGCCATTTCACTTCCCAAAGGTCTGCTGAAAAGTTCCAAAAAAGGGGCAAGGGAGTTCTAAGTTGAAACTGAGTGAACTAGACAAAGTCATCTCAATGAGAAATACAATTTACAGAGAGCTCACAAAGCTCCCTTTATCTCAAGCTAAGTCTTTCTTCCCCAGTCTTTCTTCCCCAGGTATAGGCAGAAACAGGACTCTTGAGGGCCTTCCTTCACATGAAGTTATTAGAGCAATGATTGTGCAGTTCTTATCTATTTGTTGCTCAGTAGCTGCAATACTTTCTTCGTGGAAAGACTTCTGTTTCAGAAGTTGTTTCCTTTTCTCGGAACGTACTCTCAATGTGATATATCATCCTTCATCAATCACACCACAGAACTGCAATTGCAATGGCCAAACGTTGCTATTGCAATGGCTGTTGCTAGTGACATCATGAGTGACAAAGCAATAAAGGCCTACTTACATGCCAATGCCATTTTGTGGGCATTTTATTTTTACAGTTTCTTATGGCTGCCGGCTGCACTGCTGTGCAACATCAGTGCTTCATTGCTTATACAGCAGTATTTGAAGCTGTTTGGTGGTTCCGCCTTTCCACAGAGTTATTTGAGGAACTATTAAAGTTTCTATCCCACCTAACCTGGTATTTAGTTAGCATTCAGCTGGACAGGGCACGTTTTAGCTGCTGTAATCACACACTTCTATCTGTGATCACACACTTCTATCTTTCTGTGATCACACACTTCTATCTTTGGGGTCTGCCCTCCTGGGAGCGTTTGTAGAACTGTTCTAATTAAGCTGATAACTTGTAGATAAAGACACAATCTTTCTCATTTTCTTACAATGGAATTATCAGTGTCACTTCATTTTACAGCAAACCAAGTTCAAACTTGGAAACTCAAGAATTTTTATTTCTGAATTGTAAACTTACCTCCCCACCCTCCTTTAAGCCAAGTGTTGGATGACTATTGACATTCAAGGCTTTAAATAAATTTCACTTCCTGCTACAAAGTTGTCTGGTTTTTTTTTTTAATTAAATAGGTATTAAGTAAAATAAAAATATTAAATAAGCATTAGTTTATTTCACAATCATAGTATAAGCTGATTACTTTTAAAGCTGTATATTGAACATTCCATCTGAAGTTTAGTTTTGCATATAGTGAGGCTTGTTATTTAAATAAGCAAAGGATGAAGTGATTCTGGAGAGACTTGTTTGGAATATGTTCTGGGATGTTAAGACATACAGGTACATTCAGAACAGACCCATGATGAGTGCTCTACCTGGAGCTGTGACAGTGTTGCGTGAGCACAGGGCCAGTAGTGGTAACTGCACCAGAATGAGCAAAAGTTCTGAAGCAGAGAACTTGTGAGATAAGAGCCTTGTCCTTTGGATTTGCTGCCACTCACCTTGTGACTCCACCTTGGTTCTCACCTGCCACATTATGCCCAGGAATTAGTGTAGGTTTGGTTGTGTACAGTGGTGACAGCGGGAACTGAAGTAGGAACAGGGAGAACTGACCTGACGAGGGGATGAGAGCACCAACCTCTTTCATGGCCTTGACCTGCTTTGTGAGGAAAAGACAAAGTGTTTTTAAAGTGCTTTTTAAAGAGTTCACTTTACTATACACCCTTGCATCATTTTGTTTCTTTTAGCACTATACAATACACCACATGATGCAGTATTTCATGAAGTAGGAGTTTACAGGTACACTGCCTAAGGTGTTGGAACTTAGTGCTGAAGTACTGGATTATCCTGCAAACACCCACCAAAGAAACAATATATGCAACAAAGCCCACTGGCAGCTCTGTCCATCTGTTTATTATGGCAACACTATTGCTGGACAGTCATGTTGACTATTTACCATATCTAGTGCCATAGTATATCCTCTTCCATCACTGCCCTGCAGTGGTCTTTTGGGTTGTGGTAGGGTGGGGATGAGCAAAGAAAACTGTAAATGAAACATTAATTAATATATATTTCAGTTCTTCTAGATGCCCTATTTCTGGCCAGTGTTTCAATATTCACAGCTCCTAAGTCAGAAATAACATTTTAAAGAGTTTGAGGGTGTTTCTTCTGCTAGGCAGTGGACAAATGACCCCCACTTTTGTTAAGCAGCCCTTAAACATGTTGCTCAGTGCATCACTGTAATGTGCAGTTAACCTTTGTTTCACCTTAAGCTCAGTTTCCAGCCGTGTTTATATATACCTCAGTTCTTCAAAACTTAGCTCATCTTTATTGGAATAGGACAGCCTTCCCCAATGTGGTACCCTCCAGATATTTTTGACATTATCACAGGTCACTGGTTGGAGCTGATGGGAATTGGAATCCAAACTGGAGTTGTTTCCTTCGAAAGGAGGTACTCTCTTAATTTGAGAGCTATAAGAAAAGGGTTGACCAATTAGCAGCTAAAGTCTGATGAATTTCACAAGTACTGATTACACTGAGTTATTGTATCATGATGGGAAACCATATTAAAAAAAAAGCATGCACCTGTCTAATTCAAAGACAAAGAACTAAAATTTCTAGATATCTTAAATGACAGTGCTGTAGAATAGTTGGTTATGGCAGGAACTATAGACCTGTTATTGAGTGGCTCCCAGGACCTGGTACAAGAGGTAAAATTAAATTTAAAATTCCCTACATGTTTTTATTTATAATTTTAATGATAAGTACATTTATAATCTGCCCTATCCTGTTGGTTTAGTGTTCCATATATACACATTTAATCTGGTTGTTAAATGTCAGCACAAAGAGGAGAATTCTACAATTGTTTTGCAAGTATTTTATTTTGCTATTCAACAACATTTCTTGACTCATTTAAATTTTTTTTTAAAGAAAAGTGACTTTTCTTTATTTTTATTTCCTGAGAATCGGCCATCTTAGAAATAAACCATTCCATAATGTCTGTCTGATAGTGTGAAAGCCTATGTAAGTTTGTATCGTGCATATCCATGTAAGATTTAATATTTTTGGTAATCTGAACAGTGTGTTTACAGCCACCCTGAATAAAGTTACTGATTTTATAAGTAAAGTTCCCTAATCAGACTGCTACCCAGAGAAATTACAAACAGGTTGTTACTGAAAGGTTGTAACTGTGGCTGGATATATTGTTTTTTCTTTTATAAATAATTTGGGTTCTGTTTTGTAGTCTACCTCAAACTTCAGGTATTTTACAATCTAGCCCTTCCAACCGCTTTGTCATTGCTATTTCTTACATTAACTTCATGTGAGCTAATCTCACTCACATTAGCTGCACATGAGCCACTTTCTCACATTAGTGTCCCATGCATGAATTGATCTTTCTCTTCTGATGCTGTAAATGTAAGAAGGGTTTTGGACAATTTGTCATGAATGAATTTGAGGGATCGGAACTTTATTTGCTGTTCTTAAATGCTGGCCCAGGTTAAGCAAAATTTGTGTTGGATATTTTATGTTGTAGCATGTAGGTTTCTTTCACTCAGATCAGAGCAATACAGTGATGCTAGCAAATTCCTTACTGCTTGAGTTATTCTTTGTTCTCTCTAATTGTAGCTGCCCCAGGAACAATTTTGCCTACAATTGACTACAAAGTACAGAAGCTAATTCAATACCATCAAGATTTTCAGTATTTATGGTTGATAGTTGGCTCAATCTGTAACTGGGTGATTTTCGAGTACTGTACTCAAAATTTAGTGTATAGAAGCACATTGAAAATCTTAGGTCAATATGCAACATCAGCCACCAGGAACACACACCAATTTGAACCACCTGTTGGATCCCAGTAGTTTCCTGAGCTTTAGTAAAGTGCTAATGACCTTTAGAGGCTTGGCTTTTGATACCTCTCTGCACCTGGCCTGGGGCGGGGCCTGACAGGCCTCATAAGGACTGCTCCTGTGACTGCTGCCCAGCAAGCACTGGGGTATTCCAGCTGAAGTTTGGAAGAAAAAGTTTGCTGGTAGGTTCAGAGAAACTGTTTCTTAGCACACATTTCAGCTTAGAGCATTCATTGTTTCAATACGTGATGAAGGCTCCTAGCTTAGATGGTTCTCTTGCTCTCTCTCTCTTTTAAAGGTCTAGACAAGTTAATGGAGATTAGATACATCAATGACTATTAGCAGTAGTAACTAATGAAAAATGGGTATTCTATCTGCTTAACAAATACGGGGTAGTTGTTGTCTTCATGATCTGCTTGTAAACTTTCCTATGGCATCTGACCAGTTACAAAGTGCTGGATTAGATGGATCATTGTTGCTGTGATCCACTTAGGCCATTCTTTTCTTGCATTCTAGTAGATCAGGTTATGCATTTTAGCTTACGTTCCCTAGTTTACAAAATTTATGAAAGTAATTACAGAATAAACTGTACAGGATTTTTTGGTTTAACGACAAATGTGTTGCCACTTTGGTATGTAAATAGTGTTGAAAAATGGAAACTTAATGGGAATCAGTAAACTGTTAGCAGGTAAATCTGAGATCCTATAGATTTGTGCTTGATTGAATGGTTCTTGGTGGCTTTATAGTTTCATTTGTCAGTTTAATCATCATTCCCTTGACCTCAAAAACTTGACCTCAAAAACTGCAAATCACAAGTAGCTCCACACTTTACAGAGTAATCATCTTTCCTTGGGATACACAATGGTTTCCCATAGGCATCTGGTTGGCCACCTTGAGAACAGAATGCCAGAGTACATAAGCTTTTGATTTGGCCTGGCAAGGCTCTTCTTTTGTTCTTACAGTGTGACCAGCACACATCCTTAACAGTTTGTGAACAAATGAAGCTGCCTTACGGAAGCAGACCATTGGTCAACCTCATTTGTATTCGTCACTCCAGCAGCACTGGATTGCTGATGTCTGAGGCAGACAGTTTCCCCACTTCTTGATATCTGGAATTCTTTTGAATTGTGTATGGTGGGGATCAAACCTGGGGACTTGTGCAAGCAAAACACTTCCTCCAAATATATTGGGGAGATGTAGCCCAGTTGGGGCTCCCTGGCATGTTTAGGCAGGTGTTGTATGCCACACGTCTTTCCTTTTACACTTCGTTTGCAGCAGGAAATATTGGTGTAACAGCATTGATGGGTATAGTATTACATAATGTTTCAGGTAACGTTTTGGGGAAGTGAACTCCAACTGCCTATGACAGTCATCCTTGCCTTCTATCAAAGTTCTCCTTTCTGCAGAACCTGCTTCTTCTGCAAAGCAGGACCATCCTACCCTCATATTTTCCTGTACTGTACTGTCTGCTGTCACAACTATATCTCCCCCACCCCCCATGTGTTGGTCAAACTGTTATCTTCTTTCATCTCTCGCCTGTCTGTTGTATCCAGAGCCCTACAAACAGGGATCGTGTCAGTTCTTCCTTCCATACAGGCCTTTAATTGTTGGTCCTAGATAAATGAAGAGTAGAAGCTGGAATGGGAGTTATCACTACTTTTGGAATTGTTAGCAAAAACATCAGTTTCTCAAATTCTATTCTAGAACTCTGTACCCATTACAGTTAATACCTGGACACAGCGATGATGACTTTCCTTTGGAAAGGCGGCTACCTTCAGATACTAACAAATATATGTCTATAAATATTCTTATAATGGTTCTGCTTCCACAGTGAGCAGATAATAAAGTGTTCTTCATTACAGAGATTCAGAGAGGTGCATGAATTTTTAGCAATGAGTATAACAGGGTTGCAATTTTCTGGCACAGTGAATGGGGTTGGGGATGAAGTTAGACTATTTCCCCAGCTGTGAGCCATTTGTGTAGTTTCAAATTAGGATTGAGGGAAATCTAGCAATGAAAGTTAGGTTTGTCAACAAAGGAAGCTGTGTAAATTGGCACTAAAATCACTTTATTTTCACCCAGACAAAATTTTTCTTTAAAGGGTTTAGAAGCAATCTTTCTCTGCTTTTCGGCTCCTTTGATGAAAGACATATTTTATGTAAAGTGAACTGGGGCACTTATAAAGTAGTAGACTTCTCTCAAGTGTGTAACAAAAATACTGGAAAATGCTTCAGAAAATAGGGTGGCTATAGAACCATAGAACTGTAGAGTTGGAAGGGACCACAAGGATCATCCAGCCCAATAGTGCAGGAATCTTTTGCTAGGCTAGATCTGTAAGTGGCCCACCCACTGCTTATTACTTTTGACAGGTAGGTGGGACCACCTGTGACACTTAGATGACATTGGGTGATATCAGATGTGTGATATCACTTTCAAAGGAAGAATTTGGCAAATACTTTGAAGTGCCCTCTTAATTCTTCCTTTGGAGCCACGGCTTGAATTTCAAGGCACAGCTTAGTTAAAATACAAGTCCCACTTTCAGCAGCGATCTGCTCTGCTCAGGGACTCTGATATGGAGCTCCTGAGTGGAGCTGATTAAAGCAGGGCTTGCTTTCAGTGCTGAGTTTAAATTCAGTGCTCAATGCAAGCCCCACTTTCAGCAGGGATGGGTCCACTCAGGAGCTTCCAAATGGAACTAATCCCATTAGGACTTTCCTTTGGCATCAAATTTAAAGGCACTGAATGCAAACCCCTTTTACAGAAGAACAATCGGGAGCACATTATGCGCCACAGCCCATTGAAATGGGTCTTGTGGGCTGAATTAGGACCACAGCAGGCCTAATTTGCCCTGCAGCCTGAGCTTTCCCACCCGTGTCTTAATCTGTCAAACATAAGCACCCTATGAAGATTACCACTGGGGCAATGCACTTCAGCTCTGCCTCTAGCTGAAACTTCAGTCTGTACTTGAGTCAGAAACATCTAAAACTTTTTGAAATATATGATACAGGGACAACATCATCTTCATCTCTGGAATGTTTTGAGAATCACTATAGAGTTGCCTAGATAATATAAATGTGGATGACACAAATGTCACTGTATTGCAATACATACATGAATAGGTCTACATATATTTAAATGAGTTTTTAAAGTTGTAGTGTTTGGCTGTGGTTTCTGTGAGAAATCTGTGTTAGAGACAGCTTGGAAATCTGCAGCAGGAAAACCTACTGCAAGTCTGTATTATTTTCTTGGTACCATTTATGTCAAAACCAGACTCTTTGTGACACATAAGTGACAGAACAGGGAGTCTGCCAATTCAGCATCACTCTCATGGGCCTCACTAGGAATTGCAGCTATGTTGACCAGCTCGTCAGTGTACCAAACAAGGAAAGTTGTGTTGTATATTTGGTTTTGTTAGCCAGTTATAGACCACAAGCAGAATTTTATAGCTTTTTAGGCAGGGAATGCTCTGAAAACACTTGAGGCTCTGTCAGGCAAACACAAGGCAGAGTAGTGTAGCTAGATTTTTTACTTCAGTAATTACAGAAACACCCTAGGCCTTTCTGGTTTTATAAACAATGAAATGCTTGATGTTTAGCAGGAATTATTGTCAAGACCTTCCTTTCCAGTATGTTGATACTGAGTGTTGAATTCTCCTGTCCACTGTACAGTTATCACCCCTTTCTAGCTCCAGCCCCTCTGAACATGCTGCCAGTTTTACCTCATCAGACCCTATGTGACTGAGGGGTATTTTAATTTGTTTGAAAGGAGTGAAGAGAGGATATAGGCAAGAAGAGCCACTGGCAAAAGCTCTGTTCTGTGGAGAGAGTTGGTCAAGTAAACGTGTTGGGAGTGGAGATATCGGGAACAAAAGTAACAAATCTTTTAGGAAAACAAAAACAAATGTTTTGCAGGGTTTATATTTTCTATTTTTTGTTGATGAAATGCCTGAACCCTCAGGGTCAATACAAGTGGTTCTTAAATAGTGGGTTGTAAGCTTTGCTGTATGTTCCTAATACTGAGTGTTGAATACGATATAATGTGACATATGATGCTCTCTGCCTAATGGACTATCCCTTCTTCTGGAAATTAGGGGGATGTAATCTTGTTTCTGGGTTTAATAGGTAAAAAAGAATGTTGCTGGTTGCTGCTCTGTGCATGAGGTGTTTGTTGATGTGTGAGGCTTTTTAACTTGAAAAGCTATAGCATAGCTGTATTTTTCTTCTTCACTGGCAGCATTGAGAAGCTAGAGTATTGGAGCAATTTATTCTCGATGGCCAAAGCTGACAAATAACAGAGGGAGTGCAATAGATGTAGGTAGAAAGCAACCAGTTTTGATGCCTCATACCTAATCTACAGAGTCCTGCATTGGTTTATCCCAATTGATCATGTGCTTACAAGTGACTTGCTAGACGTGGGGCTAAACTGGGAGTTGTAGGCCCTTAGACATTGACCTTCCTGTGTTTGTTGTCACGGTGTTTGTATGGTTCTGTCAGTTTTTCCTGTGTAAATTTTTCACTGGGGAGGGTGGTACCTTGTAACCAAATGTCATGATATTGAGGAAACACACAGAATGCTAGAACTGAAGTCGAAAGATGCAGTGTCCTAGCAACATGAGAGAAACATTCACTACTAATAAAGTTGCAGTTCTGCAGGGTGCCCTAGTGAGCACAAAGCAGCTAAAGAGTGAGTTTTCAAAATGAGATCTCTTTGCTAGCTTCTGTCATGTTGTTGTGTACCCAGTGACAAAAGATGTGGGTATGGGTGGAAGGTTTCTTATGTGGTCTGCAGCGCATTAAAGCCTAAGAACCACTGAGCAATCATAAGGGAAGTGAAACAATATATATATATATATATATTTAACAATGTTTGAAAGGCTGTTTTTCTTCTCATTTGACATGCAGCAAGGACATATGGGAGAAGGCGAGGTAACAACATTCCTCTTTAATTTTCTGATGTTTAAAATGTCTCATGGCACAGCTAATGCACAATCTGCTTCTGTAAGGAGGACTGGAAGCAGTTTTTTTTAAAAAAAGCCAGGCTTCCTCAATTTGCATGCTGTGGTAACCTTTAGTAACTTAATGTAGTGGCTCCCAAAATTAAGACTACCTAGGCAGAATTAGGATAGTTATACAAAGGCATGGGGTTGAGGAGGCGTCAATCAGTGTTACTACAGTGTAGACTATATAATATATATAGAGGTCTGACCTTATGTGTGGGTGTGGGTGGTTATTGCTTAGAAAAGCACCTAAGTGACTTGGGCTCCAGGTCTATTTTTCAAAGGTGACTTTGGCCATGATGCACTGTAATAGGAAAAAGACAATGGTTATCATATGTATTCTGACATGGGTGATTTAATACTGCTTCTTAAATTTTAGTGGTAATCTTAAATAGTGGTAGTGCTTCTTAAATTGTGGAATCAGATTGCTTTTCTGGTTCTCTCCTGTGAACAAGCTAAAAATCTCTGTGTCTGAGAGGTGCCTGGAGCCTTGGAACTGTAATTGTGTGTTTTGAAGAGCTCCTCAGCTGCTGCTTCATAATAATAATAATAATAATAAATAATAAAATTTATATGCCATCCATCTGATTGGATTGCCCCAGCCACTCTGGGCAGCTCCCAACAAAAAATAGTAAAAGCACAATACATCACACACTAAAAACTTCCCTAGCTTGGGTTGGGGGCACTAGCAATCATAATTTGAAGTTGGGGGGAGTTTCATGTCATTTGTGAAAATGGATCCTGGCAATTAAGTCACTTAGGTGCTTTGTGGAATGAGGGAACTGCATTGCTCGGACTTCATCCTCTGAACTTGCATGTTGAGTAAATAACCATGAATACATGCCACTTTGCTTAGCTTCTTCAACACTTTCTTGCTTGGGGTGAGGGAAGCATTTCTGCAATAAGAGTAGAGTAGTAAGGAGAGTTAATACTAAAGAAAAGGAAGAGTGGCTATATGTAGTCCAGGAAAAGGGTCTGCAAATTTAGTTTTCAAAGAGAATTCATCCCTTTCAGTGGGTTTCAGATCATTACATTAAAAAGCAAATGTTCTAGAATGCTGGTAATGATAATGGGATTAATATTGTTGTGCTCATCTTCTAAACAGGAGTTGTATTTTTTTGATAGGTTGTGGTAAACTGGTTCACTGTTTATTAGTGACTCAGATTTTATTGACATGTTTGACTTCTGGGGGCACCCCTTGATCAGAGAGGTGAGGCGTTTGAGAGGAGGAGGCAGATCTTCTTACACTGATCTACCCTTTAGCCCTTCAGCCAAGAACCTTACAGTTGCCACTTCCCATGTCAAAAGGAACCTATGACATTCCTGTTGCTGCCCTTGTTGAATGATCACATAGAGGAAAGCATGACACTGCCATTGCCAATATGTGTAGCTTGCCATATTCAGTATATAAGGAACAATGTTTTCAACCATCTTGGTGTACTCTAAATAAAACTGCACTGTGATGTTTCATCAAAAAGGGATTGTAACACATTTTTTCCTTCCGTGTGAATGTTAATTTAAAAGAAACTGGAACACTAGCCAGAAACACAAGTTTCCAGCCTGTCTTGAAATGATACAGGAAGTCAGGTGCTAAAGTGATCAGTTTTGTCTATATGAATGTTAAGCGGTATGAAACAAAGTACCACTTTCACAGTAACATATACAGTAAGTACCATAGCAAGGAGACCCCTACATAATTAATAGCAGAATGATTCTTGAAACATGGCTTTCCTAGATAATCCATTAATCTTGTATAACATCAAGGTACTGGTTACTATTAGGAAACAAAACCACCTAGAGTCTACATCTGTCTGTGGTGGTACATCTGTACCTGGACTATATCACTTCAGTCTGAAAGAGTGAAGAGTCAGAGAACCAAATGTTTCCTCTGCAAAAACATCATTGTACATTGAAAGCTGGCATATTAGGGGTAAGGCTAGACTATAACCTTTCCCCCTGACATGCTAATCTTATATGTGTGGGGACTTTTCTTATATGGAAAAACACACAATTGCATAAGTTCTTACTTCTCGTATGTAGTGGCACAGCCAAGACTGATGAATGAGCCTCAACTTGTTTCATGTTGGCTAGGAAATAAGCTGAGAAGTAACCAGTTTATTTCTAAGCCAACTACCCTTTGTTTACTGGATTTTACTCATCTACTAGTGGTGTTCTGGCTCAGGCAGTAGTGGTAGCACGCTGCAGGGAAAAGCAAAGGAGGGGCGTCTCACTCTTCCTTTCCCTCATTCTCATAACAAAATCAGGGAAATGTAGTTTTCCCAACAACAATGTTGGTAGGCACTAGAAAAAATGATTTTCCAGGGGTTAATTGTGGCTCACATACCTACGAAGGTAGAAGAAGGAAACCTTCTTTCCTTGCTGATACCACCATTGGGGATGAAGGGAAGGACCTCAATAATGTTTGAGGTCAATATTCATTTTGGTGGTGTATTTCTATACTTTTGTGATGACCAGTGGTTTTTGCAAATAAATTTGGCTGGTTGCTTAGTGGAGGAAGTTTGGGAATAGGCTACTGGGTAAGAAGGGAGTGAGTGGGTAGAAGTTTGGGAGTCTGATTGGATGGAAGAGGAATTATTCTATAGATAAGAATAAAACCTGAGCTGAAGAAGAGTTCAGGGGTGACAGGAATACTTGCTTCAAGGTTGGGGGCAAGTATTAAGTTTTTATTCTGCCTTTCCTCCTGAAGTTCAGTGAGGCATGCATTGTTATTCCTTCCCCATTTTATCCTCAAAGCAGCCCTGTGAGGTAGGTTAGGCTAAGAGAGAGAGACTGTCCAAGGTCTTCCCAGCACTAACAATTATGTGATGCTGTATGCCAAGCATTATGAGACCTATGAAACTCATACTTCCAGGAAGAGTTACAGCATTAGTTGGTTTACTGTGTCAGTAAAAACTAGGGCTAAAGAATTTCAGATTTGGGCAGGGGAGTATTTGTTTGGTAAGATATTTTACTACTGCTGTCACATTGTGACTGTTCATGATTTCAAGTCTCTGAGATTAAAGTGTAAATTAGATATGGGATATTTCACTTCATCTGAACTATGCAGTTATATGGGGTTAGCCGACATCTTGCAACTTGCAGTGCCACAGCATTCTTCATACGATATTGGGGAAAGGCACCAAAATTATTCTTAATATATTTGATAAAGCATTTATTTGCAGCATATGTTTGAAAAATATTCAATTTGGTGTGTGTTGAGAAGAGAATTGGGGGATATATTGACGGTAGAGGTTAGACATTTAATGATTTTGATTGTGCTTGTTTTACCTTGAGCTGCCTGCATAACAGCTGAGAGAAAAATATTGAATTAATAAATAATATTAAAATGAGGTTTTCCTATTTTGTTTCATAGATAGCATTAACAGGGCATCTTCGTATACCAAGAGGTCAGGCTGTAGGAGTAAGAAAGACATGTAGTTAATGTTACTGTTAATTATGTACACAAAAGGGGAAGTGCTCTGACATGTCTGATGTAACAGTTAATATTAATGAAATAATTGTATCTATCCAAATAGAATTTTCTTCTGTTAGTATGTTTTGCATTTCCCTCCTCTTTTCCATTGCAGGTCAGTCTTCACTGTTCCCAATGGAAGATGGGTTTTTGGATGATGGACGTGGGGATCAGACGCTCCATAGTGGCTTGGGATCACCACACTGCTTTTCCCACCAGAATGGCGAGCGAGTGGAACGGTACTCCCGCAAGGTGTTTGTAGGTGGTTTGCCACCTGATATTGATGAAGGTATACTTGGACATCAGTATAGCCAAGAATACCCACATTAACCATAAGGGCCAAGGCTTAATTGCGACACGTGGGAGGGGTGGACCCTCATGTCTTGGCTATGTGCAATTTTTGGGGGGCTGTGAAAATAATTACCTAAACTATGAGCTGCCAAATATGCAAGCTGCTGGGTTATGAACTGTGAGGATAAGGAGTTATGAGCTGGACAGCTCATGCGATAGTTTTTCTTTCCATCTAGTTCCGTTAGTTGCATATTATGTTGAATGACATCATAAAACTCTTTATGAAGGTCTTTTATTTTGGAGATGGCTGTGCTTAAGACTTTATGTTAAAGCCATTAATACAGGCACAAATTTAGATCAGTGTCTGACTTAGAAGTGGAGTGCAGTGCTTTGATTGTTTTAGGGAGCAATACACAAGGCACTGCCTTTTTGTAACCACTGTATATTTCACTGGGGGAATGAATTATCCCTACACCTCAAATCTGTTTTAAGCATAATTAACACTGTTGGGGGTGTGCCTAATAGGGTGAGAGTTTTTGCAGTATAGGCTTTCATTTGAAAACAGGGTTTAAGTAGATGGACAACCATGGGTGAGTTTCTTTAGCTGAATGGGTCTCTGCCATGGGTATCTATTTTGTATTGTTCATGGTTGGTTTTGGTTTTTAAAATATATATGTTGTTTTTAAATGCTTTTTGCTATTTTTATTGTGCATTGCCTTGAAACATTTGTGTCGAAGGCAGTTAGTTGATAATAAATAAATAATAGATCCCTCTAGGTAATTAGTTATAAGAACAAAATAATGCCTCATTTTAAACAATAATTTACATTACTTTCTTTGGGATAGCTAACCCTAAAATACTATTTTCAAATTCTGTTAATTTGGAAAAACAGTTTTTAGTAAGCTGCAAGCAATGTCTCAATATCTCTTTAGCACCTCTGTTGCTTGCATGCATATGAAAGTATCTGGAAGGCTTGTGACTGGGTCAGAGATCATTTGCTTTTGGGAAAAGAAATCCTGACACATGTTGAAATCCAGAGGATAGTTTGAGATGGATTTAAGGAAAATAGTAAATGAATGGAAGTGGGTAGATCACATATATTTTATTTATTCAGATACTGTGTTATAGAGAAACACTAAATTTTCTTCCTTTAAATAGCTTTAATTATGAGTTTGTTTTAAAATTAGACTGACTTTAAGAATTCTCTATCTGCTGTTTTTAGCATGAGCAGTACAGTAGTTAGATTTGTGTAATATTAGCCAGTATGTAAGTCACCTGATCTGAATTTTGAAATGGAAGGAGGCTTTGAAATGGCTGCAGCAATTGCTTTCTGTTAATGTGTTCTGTGCATACTGTCTGCATCCTCGTCTCTATGGCTATTACATAACTGCTTTCTAGAAGCCCTGCCGAAGTTAGTCGGAGGTCAAGCTCAGATAATGTGCACAGATGTGGCATAAGCATGTGATGTGAGCAGGCATGACTAGACCGTGTGATATTCTTTTCTCTTTCTCCCAGCATTTTGCAAAGCAGCTTGCAGAGCAGACTGCTCAGCACTCTGATTCAGACTCTGCACGCTAGCTGTGGGAGAATGCCTGAAGCTAGGATCTGGTAGCTGTTTAGGTTCAGTGATTTCGCTCCTTTGAGTGGCTTGCTGCAAATCTTTATTTGTAATCTAAAACACACAGCTTCAGTATCTGAACTGTTTTCTTCATTATTAGACATATGTTTTGACTTGTCAAGCCCTCCCTTTAAACAATAAAAACATCATCAGCTCTCTGTCTCTTAGCATTACAGAAAATACTTGTAGGCCAGACCAAAGTGTTATTACCAACTTACCTGAAATCACTGTATGATGTGGTGTTTTAATACTTGCTTTTCCCTCTGACCTGCAGATGAGATCACCGCTAGCTTTCGCCGCTTTGGCCCTTTGATTGTGGATTGGCCTCACAAGGCTGAAAGCAAGTCCTATTTTCCTCCTAAAGGTAACACTTAGTATTTTATATGTTCCATTTTGTGTCCCGTCCTTCCTCAGAAGAGCGCAGGTTAACTGTGATCTGGTGACATCTTGTTTCACCTATTGAACTTCACAACTGGCTCTCTTGGTTCAAGCCCAACACAATCCACTAAGGCACACAATATTTTCCTATTATGTGGGTGCAGTAAGGTTGTAGATTATGGATTCTTTTTTTTTTAGTATTATTCTCTGTGCCTTTTGTTTGTTTGAAATTGTTCTTCATTGCTGCTATTGCTCTAAGACCCTGCTGTACTTTGAATACTTTAGTTGGGCTGTAGATAAGAGTAGTCTATTTAGTCATAGTTTAAGATTATTTTTATTTCTGCTCCCATTCAGTAAATTACTTGGTTTATTTAATCCAGAAACAGGGAATCTATGGCCTTCCAAATGTTACTGGACTCCAACAGTCATTAGTCCCCCGTTAGCATAGCCAGTGGTCAGGGATAATAGAAGCTGTAGCCCAACATCTGGGGGGGGGTGTTCAGCTACATTTTACTCAGAGTAGATTCACTGAAATTAATCAGCTTGACTAAGTTATGGCCATTTATTTTAATAGGCCCAGTTTGAATTAAACTTGGTTGAATACCATTCCTAGAGAGCCATAGGTTCTCCATCTTTGCTTTAACTTCTCTCCCCTCACCCCCTGTTCCTTGTTCTACTTAAATCTTTCACTTTGAATGACATAAGCTTATGTGTTACAACATACACTGTATAGGGAGTTTGCCATTGAAGTTGTGGCCAAGAAATGTAGGAAGCTTTGGCTCTTGTAGCCTGCTCCCACTCTTATTAATAAAAGCAATTTGTTTAGATTAGCGCATTTCCAACTGCTTCTCCAAAAAAATCTTCATATTCCCTCAATATGGGCTAAGGATTTGTTCATCTCTATGAACAAATTGCGGGGACGCGGGTGGCGCTGTGGGTAAAACCTCAGTGCCTTGGACTTGCTGACCGTAAGGTCGACGGTTCGAATCCCCGTGGCGGGGTGAGCTCCCGTCGTTCGGTCCCAGCTCCTGCCCACCTAGCAGTTCGAAAGCGCCCCTAAGTGCAAGTAGATAAATAGGTACCGCTTTATAGCGGGAAGGTAAACAGCGTTTCCGTGTGCTGCGCTGGTGCTGGCTCGCCAGAGCAGCTTCGTCACGCTGGCCACCTGACCCGGAAGTGTCTTCGGACGGTACTGGCTCCCGGCCTCTTGAGCGAGATGAGCGCGCAACCCTAGAGTCGGTCACGACTGGTCCGTACGGGCAGGGGTACCTTTACCTTTATGGTCTTTTTCTTGGTTATGTGGAGCCTAAGTAGATAACTTCAACGCTCTGAATCTCACAGAATTTTTGCAATGCTTGCCTCTGTTTCTTTATTTACATAGGATATGCATTTTTGCTGTTCCAAGATGAAAGCTCTGTGCAGGCTTTGATTGATGCATGTATTGAAGAGGATGGAAAACTCTATCTGTGTGTTTCCAGTCCCACAATTAAAGACAAACCGGTAAGTGGAATTGTCAGGTATGTGTAATTTGGAAGAAGATGGACACAGAAATTGGGCGCATAAGTGCTACATTTTCACAAGGCATAGGTTGGCAATACATGCTTTCTTTCTACGTGAGCACATACTACCATTATTTTTCAATAAATGTGCACTATTCTTTGGGTTAGGGTCAAGATAATTATTCCAGAATATAGAATAGTAGGCATTAGGCCAAACCTGGCTAGTCTTTACTAACCTGATTTGGGGCCAAATCCCACATTTTTCATATCTGATCTCCAGCATAACCCCATCTCCAAAGAGACCCTCCTATTCTATGACCCACTTAATATATTTTCTCACAAGCGGAGATCTAACTCCCACTTCAGTATGAATCCAAACATGTCTTCAAATAGACTTCAATGGGCCTTGCTATAACTATCAACCAGCTGACTGGAGGTTACAACAAGATGCTTTACAGTTGCCTGGATGTGGCTCTTTATGTGTTCTAGGGAAACGCTGAGGACTAGCCCATTTGTCACAAGTAATGCACTCGTGTGTGTGTGTGCCTGCGCGCGCGCGCGCGCACACACACACACACACACACACACACACACACAGTACACCCCCCTCCCCTCAGTCCTTCACTTCTGAATACTTTAATGTGTGGACAGAGGTTTGTTGTGATGACTGAGCCATATCTGAGTAAAGGACATGGTGGTTCATCTTTCTTAGACGTGTGGACTGTGCAAGCTGCTTCCTTGAGGAGTGCCCTTTCTCCACCCTGGTAGCCTATTTTGCTCCTGCTTCAGAAATTCCATATGTGAAACCTGGCTTTGTTATTGCTTGACTAGATAAGAATGATTGCTAGGAAAGTAGCCTCTAAAATCCCATGGATGTGACATGCAGGAAACACTGTTGTTGTAACATCTTAATGATGTGCATGCTGCAGGGCAGGGTGGTGGTGGGATAATTCGACTGTCAACTTGAATTGTGAGTGGTAAAGTCTCATCTTCTGCTTGTAGGTTCAAATCCGGCCTTGGAATCTTAGCGATAGTGACTTTGTGATGGATGGCTCACAGCCTCTAGATCCGCGGAAAACCATTTTTGTAGGAGGAGTTCCACGACCCTTACGGGCAGGTATGGTATGCAAAAACAAGTGCAGTGGCTCGTTGATTCTGTCCAAGCTGCCTTACTGCTGTGAGAGAACATTGTGTCCTTATTTCTATTGTAGAAGTATGCCAGTGCTTGCTAAATTTAACTTTTGCTGACACTCCAATTATTTCCAGATAGAAGAGTACAAATAAACATGCTTTTGCCCAGGGTCTAGAAAGAGAAGTTATGTATATAAAATATCTGGGTAAATCGTTTGTTACTACTTTATTTTAGTGGAGCTTGCAATGATAATGGACCGGCTGTATGGAGGAGTTTGCTATGCTGGAATTGACACAGATCCTGAGCTGAAGTACCCAAAAGGAGCTGGGCGTGTTGCATTTTCTAATCAACAGAGTTACATAGCTGCTATCAGTGCCCGCTTTGTTCAGCTGCAACATGGAGAGATAGATAAACGGGTAAGGGCTAGAGCACATTCTGTGTATTACTCAGCATTATTTCATGGGTTTATTTCCATATAAGTGCCCGTGTGTGGCAGGAGAAAATGTTGTCTTAAATGGAAAATATTATCTTCCCTGTATTCCTAGCATACATGCATAAAAAAGCCATACCAGACACAAAAAAGCTATACCACAAAGCCCCCCATCATCCCAGAGATCCGGAGGTGGGGGGATCTAGTTTAACATTGGCTTTTTAATGCCTTCTGGCACCTTCTAAAACTGTTGTTCCCTTCAGAGAAATTTCCTGTAGCACAGCATAAGCCTGTGTTCCTAATGTTATCCTGTTACCTCTGCATGACTTGCTTTGCTGTTGGCCTCTTTTTCACCCCTGCCTATGTGCTGGAAGTAGAATGGTCAATTGGTTTATGACAGTAGAATGCAAACTGCTGCACTATTTGCATTCATTTCTACAGAATTTGTGTGAGTCTCTCCGAGTCCTGTTTTAATTCAGTGCAGGTTACACAGCAACAATATGCAATCATCATTTTATGTTGATGTTAGTGCTGGCTTCTTAATAACATATGTTCACAGCACATGCCAACAAAAGCAAAAATAGCTTTGCCACAAATGTCCATATTTCCCTGTATGTAGCTCATTGTCATCCTTCCTTCATTCGCCAAACCTTTATTAGGCATTACAAATATAGGCCATCATAAAACATCCACATATAAACTTTTAAAATATATACAAATAAACAGCCATTTAAAAATATGTAATAATGAGAATTTTTGTTGGAGTTTCTTCCTGCTAAATAGTGCTATTCACCACCCTGAGAGATACTATTGATAAAAACTCAGCCACCCTTGCAGTTACTTCTGGGTTAATGTCGGACACATATTTTCTGATATTTTCATTGTGCTGTGTCATTCACATGGTGAGGAAGAAAGAGTTAGGATTAAGGAACAGGCAGTATTTTGTTGTGGTGTAAGATCTTGTGAGCCAGCTCTGTCACTGTTTGTATTGTTTTAGCCATTTTACATGTTTTCTTCTGGGGTTTTGTGACTCAGCAATTTGAAAACCATGATTTACTTGATTGAATTTTTAGGGAGAAAAAGCAAATTGTGCATATTGTGCATATTGATTTGTGGTGGCTGGTCCTTCTCCGAGTTTAGAAGAGCTGTCATGTTTCAATTTCTCATACACAGTAATGGCATACAGGTTAGATTTACTGTTGCTAGCAAAAGGTACCTGAAATCTGAGCAGGAAATGAAAACATTCCTGTTCATGTCCTCCAGCAGATTTAGGCATATGCAGATCCTTTCTAGACTGAGTCCCCTTTGCAGAAAAGCCGTCCCCCTTGCTGGATTTCCATGTCCAGAATCTGCATCTGTGTGTGCACTTCCCCCTTGGGGAATGGAGCCACAGATGCAAGTCAAACTCACCACTTTTGCACAATCAGATCCCAGTTTAATAAACTAGGATATGTCCTTTGCTGTCACTTTGTTCTACTCTTCACATGAGTGGCAAAAACAGACCATGGTTTCCTGTTACATGTGAAGCAGGGACTATGACTAATGACTTCCAAACAAGCCAGATTTGCAAGACAGCTTCCGATGCAGCCACTGTCAGTTTTAACAGCACCAGTCATCTAAGAGGAGTGTCCTCCCCCCCTGAGGGAGGAAATCTAAATTTAGACCCCTTCAGTAGGGGCTACCACAGTTTGTGATAGCAGTGACACCCATTTGTTTGGCAAATCCAGACAATCAGTGTGTACTGTAGTCAGTGAAGATATCTGGATCGTGTTGTGCCTCTCTTTTTGTGTGAAAATCTAGACTTTGACATTTGTAAGTATTTAATGCTCTCTCAATCTCTCTCTCACACACGTTTTTATAAAACTCAATTTAAAACAAATATCACTACAGCCTCTGAAATATATTTCTGTCTAAAACATATTCAATGAAATAAGGAGTTGTTTATTCACACTTCTTAACATTGGTTAGGAAACAGTGCTGTTCAACATTCAAATATTTTTAAAATCCTTGAAACGGTGCAAAAAGACAAGATGACACAAGATCCATGATTGGACTGACCCCCTTTTTAATAGTAAATTTAGTTGGTGGAATGAACTGAATCAGGCAGTGGAGGGAACATTGGTTTTTTTAAGCATCTCTTCCCCTCCCTATTTGCATGAGTGGACTGGCGGACATTCGTTAACTAGAGGAATTATCCTGTTAACCGAATGTCTGCCAGTCCACTCTTCAAACAGAAATTCATGGTAAGACCAATTTCCTTCCTTTTCCCACTTCAGATTGTTCCCCTAATACTACCATCAGCCTGACATATGGCTATTGTATGTTTTGCTCTGCATGGCAAATAATCCAAATTGCTCCCCCCCACTCCACACATAGCTATTAAGAAAATGGGGGCGGGGGGAGAATTAAAGCCTTTTCCCCCTGTGCTGTATTTCAGATCCAAATCAGGCCTTTTAAAATAAAACCAACAATCCTGAAGAGATCCAATCACAGATATCCCTTCTTGTGTTGTTTCCATGGTCTCTTCCCAGTAGTGAGGCTTAAGCAAATATTAAATGGTTTTATTTCAGCAAAACTCCTCAATCACTTGATCTTATGGGGCACCTCAGTAACTTTAATTAAAAAATACTTTCATATGTTCAAAATTGACTTGACATGCTGCCAGTTAGGAACAAATACTTTTTTAACCAGCAACGCAGAACTCCCCCAATATGATACTTTGATCAAACATTTCAGCACAATCAAAATCCCCTTTCCTTTCTCCCTTGCCAAATTATTGCCTTACACATCACTTACATAATGGTGTGTCTTGTATAAAACGAAACAAATTCTTAACATGTGCAAGCATCCTAAAAATTACTGGGGGGGGGGGAACTTCTGTAGGTTTCCATGGTGTCTCTTAGCATGCTGCCAAAGATATGGTGATGACCACTAGCCTGGATTGCTTTAAAAGAGGGTTCGGCAAATTGATAGATAACTTTAAGCATCAATTAGTAAAATATTTTTTATTAATAATAATAGCAGTAGCAGTTGTATTTTCATCCTGCTCTTCCTCCAAGGATCTCAGGGCAGCATATATGCTTCCTCTCTCGCACCCTCAATTTTATCCTCACAGCATCCCTGTGAGCTAGGTTAGACTCAAAGAAGATGACTTGTGCACAATTACTCAGTAAGCTTTATGCCTCAGTGGAAATTAGAAACCATTTCTCTGAGGATCTAGTCTAGAACTCTGACCACTGTGTCACATTCCACATTCAGAGACCTACAGGTATAGGACAGTATACAAATTTTAATAATAGTAATAAAATAACCTTCATAATTAATAAACAACTTATGAAAACCAAATTACTGGTGGACATATAACAAGGGAAAGCTATAGCCTTCCTGTCCTGTTTGTAGGTTTCTTGGAGGTATCTGGTTATCCATTGCTGGCAACAGGATGCCCGGCTAGTTGGATCCTTGCTCTGCTCCAGTTGAGGTTTTCTTAAGGCACAGTGGAATATTCATTGAGGCATCTGCATTAACAGTTAGATTGCAGTAATCTACACAGAAGACACTCTAGCAGTGTAAACTTTCTCTCTCCTTCTTTTAACACAGGTGGAAGTTAAGCCATATGTCTTGGATGATCAGCTGTGTGATGAATGTCAGGGGGCCCGTTGTGGTGGAAAATTCGCTCCATTTTTCTGTGCTAACGTTACCTGTCTGCAGTATTACTGTGAATATTGCTGGGCTGCTATCCATTCACGTGCTGGCAGGGAATTCCACAAGCCCCTGGTGAAAGAGGGAGGAGATCGCCCGAGACATATTTCATTCCGCTGGAATTAAGTGATTCCTGCAGCGTGTTCATATGCAGGCCTCAAAATAAGTGCACTCTTCTGTTATCCTGATTCCCATGCCCTCCCTTCCTCTTCTCTCTTATTCAAGATAGCATGTCCTACTGTTGTAGTCTGTAACTTAACAATAGTGTAACAAAAGAATGACCTATAATCATATAGGTATTTTGTAGAATCTTGTCATTAAACTGTATTGGGAACTGCTATTCATATGGATAACACAGTGCATGGAAACCAGGTTCTCTTACCTTTAGTTACCCGGGGGGACACTGCTTTCCTGCTATCTTTTCTTGAAGGAAGAGAGAACAATATTAAGAGAAGAGAAATGAAACAATAGAGTATTTTGTTTTTTAATTAAATTATTGCTAATAACAAAATCAATAGAATACTTTTATGAAAAGTAATCATGAGATAGGAACACTATGAATCTATTCTGACACTTTGTCCAACCCACCCTTCCTTCTCCCCTTCCCTGCCCAAACCTCTGGGAAGCCTGTTTTCTTGCCGCCTATGATTTTATAGCAATGGAAACAGTTAGCCGTTAACCTAGTAACAGGAAAGAGCATGTTTAAAGCAACAAAAATGCATGAGCAAGGTTTAAAGCAGCATTAAGTTAAATGTTTTATTTAAGGGTTCCGAAGCTATTTTTTTAGCACAGTACGTGTTTCTCACCGTGCCTCCGACTTCCCACCACATTCAAACTTTTACTAATTGAGTAGGCAGAGCTTAGATCTGTGTTCTTCATCCAAGCAATCACATTTTAAAAGTTCCTGAATGTAAATCCTGGGTCAATTTACTACTGGGGGTGGGTGGGGAGTGCACTTATTCTTTGTTGTTGTTGTTGTTGTTGTTGTTATATTATTATTATTATTATTTTTAAAGAAGAAACTTCATTATCAGAATACAGCCCTAGAAATCCTACCAAAGCTAAAGTAATGACAACTAGTGAACTGGCATGTCCTCTCCTGAAGAACAAATGTATAGATTTTATTTTTGATGGTTATATAGAACTCTATATCCTAATTTACTAATGTTAATCAGGGGCCAGCCTTTGCTCTCCATTTTGACGTGAAATACAAGAACCTAAAGATATACCTCAAGATTATGATTTTGATTCCCACCTCCCCTGCCCGCCTCTAAGACACTAGTAATTCATTCTAACCACACAGATCAAAATTTGGCTACTTACTGGGCTTACTCTGGGATGTAAATGTGTTTTAATCTCTGAATGAAATTGGATCATCAAAAGCATAAGAGGGACAAAGTGAAGTTTGTTTCCAGGGATGTTATGCACTGTTGGTTGAATGAATATGCATTGCATATTGGCAAAGAAGAATATGCTTGTCTTTCAGCAGAGAGCAAGTAAGAAAATCTCAATAAATAATTCTTTTTGGAACTTAGCACAGAAAATAAAGAATTCCAGGGCTCTAATGTACCAACTTGCTGAGAAATGCATGGGTTGTTTGAACCATATAAGTGAGAACACAGTAGATGTTAAAGCTAAAGCACAGGGTGGTGTTGGTTAGTTTGATATAGTCACTTGAGCTCTGTAAAGCTGAGAAAATTGATAGGAGTGAATGAGTTCAGTTCTTAAGAAATGATTTTGTAGCAGTGTGCAAAACAACCCAGTCCATTGGCAATCTGAACTGGCATGGTACCACCATAGACTCTTAAACCAAAGACTTGCCTTAGCACAGCTACAGACAAAAAAAAGCAAATCTCTTCTGTAAGCCCTCTCCCTCCCCTTTCCTTCCCCCTCCCCAATTATCTTTGAGAAGCAGTTTTGATTTTCAACACATAAAACATACCTTGTTATTTTCCAAAGGTCAAAATGGAGACATTTGCTGTCTACTCGTCAAGTAGAGAAAGGGAGCTGCTTTTAATGAAATCCCTGCAAATATTGACAACAGTAAATGCAAATGGAGAGTGCTCTTTTGTAGACTGTCAGGGACCTTTTTCTCTGAAGTACATAATTATAGTTGGAATATTCGTTTTAATTTTTTTAAATGCTTGTAGGTGGCTTGGGGTGTCTTATTGTGCCGATCCTACCCAGTGAACAGGTGAGATGGGTTACCATTACAAGAAATAACACTGTTTGAGAAGTAGCTTTGAATAATAATTTTTTCCCTTTGTACATGACCTGCTGAATTTCGGTACAGTGTTTTTGTAGCTAACTTATTTTGTCATGCACATAATGTATATTTGTTATGCACTACTTTTGTATATCTTGTTTTTCCAACAGTGAGCATTTTTAGGCACACTTTTCACTGACGGGATATCTCTTTATGCAATACCTCAATTTTTCATATTGCAAAGAGTAGCTTTTTGTACTTTTATTACTGAGAGATCTTCATATACTTCATTTTTTAATATAAATAATTTTAATAAATTTTATTTTCTTATATTCTGCTTTTTATACATTTCAGTGCTCTGCATACATTTTGAATTATGGATGTTGTGCACTGGCAATGCTATTTTAGAATTTGCAGAGAAAAGAAAGCATGTTGCTTAAACATCTTTAGCCCAGCACCAGGTATTTGGTGTACATATAATTTAAAAAAAAATACTTATATGTAAAGTTGAGACTTAAAAAGAAATTTTTAAAAAGCATGAAAGTGACAAATGAGAGAGTTTGTCTTTAGACCCTTGAAATTTAATGCATAAGCATAGAGTAGAAGTTTAAAAGTAACATCCCAAATTGTCTACCGCTTCTTAATAGGTTTTTAAAAGTAATACACAAATGCAGATGTTTTTTGGTGAATGTTTAGCCATTTTTAATCTTAACAAATTGATGTTAGGTGTTTGCAGAGATGTGTCTGCTCTTTTAAATCATATGTAAGGAAATAAACCCAAGCCTGCCCAGTGGTGGGCATGTAATGTTAGTATGCATGACTAATATTAAAAGAAAAATGTTATTCTACTAATATTCACTTGTGGTGATTGTGTGAAAAGCGTGTTTACAGATTATTTGGTTACACTTCAATTTACAGGGCATAAATGATTATCTATATTACTCTGTACTCTAGATAGTGCTAATATAATATGTCCTTCTGATTACATGGGAGGGTGGAGTTGCCATGTCACTCCAAGCATAACTAACATGTAATTAGTTTTAAAATCTTAGGGTATCACTTTATTTAAAGGGGTGTAAACAAGCATGTCATTTTCTCTCACAAGCATGGCACTGGCCATGTACTTACAATGTAGTTACAGAGTAATTACATGGTTATTTTTGCAATGTAAAATAAAGTGTTTCTGATTATTTTATATGTAAAGGAACCCCCACTGCCCCGTGCTTTTTTGGTATATAGTATCTACTTCTCCATACACAGACCTCTGCAGAAAGCAAATCTAAAACTTGCAGTGAATGACTTTAGTGTTTTATAAGGATGCTGTTGGAAAGACTTGATAATTCACCCCTTTTTTGTTTCTTGAAGAGTTAAAGCCTTCTGTTTTAAAAGGTGATTTAAAACTTGAATGTGATGAATTGTGGCAAGTTAACTTCAAGTTATGTGCAATACTTATTTCAGACTTCTGGAAGATCTTTGCAGTGTAATTCTTTGTTTTTAATTGCAGACATTTAAAAATGTCATTTTCTACTGTTCTAGTAAATCCTCTTTCTTGCTGGTGTTTCTAAAGAAAAGAATCAGAAATCAATCTTTCTACTAATGTAAATTTGAGATTATTTTTTAAAAAAAGGAATAAAAGAGGTTTTGGTCATTTGCTTTATTTTATTATCTTATTTTAAAGCTACTGTGATTGATAGCATTGTAAGAATTGGGACAATATTGTATTCAACTGTTTTATTTTTTATATTTTTAAAATTTAAAGTATAATTAGTTTTTATAATTTTCATCAGATTCTTTTGTTATATTTTTTGGAAGTGAAACTTTTAGCAAGTGGGTGTCTAGTTTTTACTAATCCCTAATATGTTTCCCCCCGATGTAATGCTCATATTATCAGAAGGAAAAGTTATTTAAGTATGTCAGTTACTTGTACTACTTGGCTGAATTTCCATATAGTTTTTACTGTGTATGGGGAGGTTGTAGTATTTATTATAGCATTTTAAATAAGGGTAATTCATTTTTTATTAAAGTCATTTTCACATTAAGTTCATATTTTTGTATGTTCTACTCTAAGTTATAACACAAGTTTCTTTTTTAAGAGAGTTCATTTGTTGAAGTGCTAGTGGAAAATTAATGTTATTAAATAGTTTGCAAATGACTATTTATACCAGTATGCATATAATTTTTAAATATTTGTAATGTGAGATGTTGAATGAATAAAACTTTTAACTCAATGACTACTCAAGCTGTTATTTTGAGCTCTTCAGCATCACGACATAACCACTATTTCTTTTTGACTTCATTATTTTATGAAGGAACAGTGTTGCAGAGTGGAAATCATTTTGCTACACGAGTCTCTAATTCAAATCACTGGCCAGCCATGACGTTCAGTTGCTGACCTGAAGGACAGTCATATCCCAATACTGCTCAGATTTATGTGATTACTGTTAGTGATAACAGTTGTAAACCACTTTGTATACTATGTTCTAGAAACAAGTAACATCTGACCTGCAGTAGTGTTTTATTCTCTGCTTCAAAAGAAGTACTAAAATTAGACAATGATTCTTTTATTCTTTCTACTTTGGACCTTGTGAATTGAAGAGCCAGTGTAAGGGACAGAGTTTTGGACTTTGACCAAGGTGGCTAAGAACTAAATAGCTGCTCAAGGAAGGAAAGGAGGGAGAAACAAGAAGAGAGGAGACTTGAAAGGTGCACTGGTTTTTCTTCAGCCCAATGAGTTTCACATCTTATGACTCCTGTAATGTTCTCCGTATAATCATAGGCCAGGAAATAGTTTTAGTAAAGAACTATCTACAACAGATCTTCTCTCCTTTTGCTGCTTTCTCTCTCTGGCATCTAGCCCTGCTTCTTGCTTGGGTCAAACCTGCTAAATAAGAAATAACCTAAAATGCTCACATTTATCCTTACAGCTCCTGAAGGAGCCCTAGTTAACCAGAACAGTCTTCTGTACTACCTTAGATTAACATGCTTAACATGCGATGATTATTATTATTATCATCTGTGAATTTTCTGAGTCATTCTTGAATTCCATAATACAGCGGGCCATTTTCCTTGGATACTTGAGATGCAGCTTCCATGGCCTTGATATTGATAGATTTAATAAGCAAATCTGCCATCTTCAGTCGGGTCAGAACCCTTCTAGTATTTTGTCATGTTGTCCTGAGATGGTTTTGAGAGTTTGGCCTCCCAGTGGTGTCAGCTTCGATGTCTCAGTCCTAGGCATAATCAAGCCCAACAATCGGGGATAGTCCTAAAGAACTTTGTTTTCAGACATCGCTAATCACAGAGAGTGTGCTGTTAGGATAAGCCTTCAGCTGCTGCTCAAATGTCACCCTGGGGGTAGAGCCAAATACTGACTATTTATATTTTGTAAATTTGGTACTTGGGGAAGATCTGCTGTCTCTGGCAGGAGTCTCATGTGACTTTGGCATGAATCTTCAGCAAACTCAGCATCTTCGCATCTATTTTTAAACATCCAGCCTTCGGTATGTCAGCTAGGCCAAAAACAAACAGCCAAGTGTTCAGTCACCTGCTTCCACTTACTGGTCTTCTGCTACTTAATCATCAGGACAAAGGGAAGCCCAGAGTGTGATGCCGAAATAATGGAATGTTGGATGAGCGGTGAGACAATTGGGGTGGCAACGCGTCCGAGGAGAAGAATGCAAAGCATCAGAAACTGGAGTGACTTGGCAGGCAGGGGAGAAAAAAGCTCGGCCAGCTTTGCCAAGTCTGGGTGAGGCAGGCCTGGGTTCTTGTGGTTTTCTCCTTCATCCCCCAAGCACACTTGGAAGCTGCTCTAGGGAGAAAGTGGAAAGCTTTTATGGAATGTTCACAGCTGAGGCTTTGAGCTACGTGGTATTCTATATTACAATGCCAAGCCATCTGTGTTTTTATAGCCAATGCCCCTTTACAATCGAAATCCCATACATGATACATGTAAACAAAGCAACCCAAAATTTCAAAATTCAGATCACTAAAGCGAATGTTGCAAATGTCACTTGTTTGCCAGGGTGTTGGAAACAAAATCAATCACTGTTTTGAATTAGAAAGATGGCTCTCAATTTTCTTGCTGCTTCTTAATAAAGCTACCCTTACAGGTAATCATGTTTTCAGCAACATATTTAGTTCTAAAATAATCTGATTTACCTTCTAGGAAACTAAAAAGGAAAACAAAAAGTTATGTGAGTTACAGAAATAGCAATACAAAATACAGTGATATCGTCAAACTGGTGTGCATACACAAAGATTATTCTTCGCCTGTTTTTTTGTTTTTTAAAAAAAGCCCAGCCAGATATTATTTGGCCAATATTTGAAATGTGAAGTGAGCACATCCCCCCTTGCAATTTCTTTTTATTTATGAAACATCCCAAAGCAAAACACAAAAACCATTTCAAATCCAGTATGCATACAGACTAAGATAATCTCCCCTTAAAAGACTTGTTTAAAAAGGAAAGCCTTGAATGTATTCCAAAAAGACAACCGAGATGGTGCTTGTCTAATACAGAAAGTTGGAAAGGGTATGTGTCATTGCAATAAGTGCCTGACTTTTACATCATGTGGAAGATGCCTCCTGATGGTATCTGCAAGAGGCATATGAAATTGCAGACTTTGAATGCTTCATGTATTCACAATCTATTTGGGCATCTTCTTCATAGATCTTGTGAGCAGACACATCCTGAGATTATTTTACAAGAGGATTTAAATAGCATCAAACAGTTCCCAAATTATGCCCAGCCTTCTTAATGCTGCAGATCTAAAAATTATATTTTTAAAATAAGCATTGACATGATACTACTGGAAGTCTGTCCCCCCCACCTAGTTTAGGCTGAATTATTTATGTGTCCTTTTACAGAAGGAAGAGCTGCTTCTAGGTAATGCACCAAGTAGACTATATGAGACCACAAGATGCACAAAACCAATGGGAATTGTATCAAATTTTTCTGCCCAGCAAATTTTGCTGCCCAGATGAGATACCATTTTATCAGCAAAAACATGGTTGTAGCAAACAATGACCCTTGCTGAAATAAAGTGACTTTAAAGCCCCCAATGAATGGGCAGATGAAACTTTTAATTGTGTCTAAATGGGTATGCTGTAATTCCCTCCCCCCAAAAAAGCCCTAAAATTTTAATTTAATAATGTTTGATTATATGACCAAGAAACATTTATGCTTCTTATGCCTTTTGGCAAACTGTGCATCACTTTGGCCTTACTATAATTGATTGAAGTTTCCAAATTTGGAAAGTAGCCTTGCCATACTTGAGATAATGAGCTATATCAGCTGCAAAAAGAAGCACTGGGATTTTTTGATCTCCAATGGGGGCGGGGGAGAGAGAAGAAAGCTCCTGAACTGTATCGTTTGTGCAAAGTTTAAACAACAGGTGTTAAAATACAACCTTGCTTTACTCTCTTGATAGAAACTTTGGCAGGTAGCCCACAAAACCAGTTCAAGTTTTCCCATCATTATTAGAATAGAGTTGCTGTATAAGAAACAATCAATCTAGCAAGGTCTTTCATTTCTGCAACCTCCATTTCCCGAAGTTTTGGAAGATATTACTGAGACACAGCATTTTGGATTCTGAAGTTGAAATAATGTAAACTGGTTGACACGAGACCAGCCTTTCGTTTTCTGCAATAAAAAGTGTTTCCCCAAATAGCTGAATTACGGTAAGTATAATAAACATGTTAGTGTGGGTGGGTGTCAAATCCACACTTTACCTATTTCGCCATACATTTAAAAGAATCGTAGGTGTACACATTTGAAAAATAATGGTGAAACAGCCTTTATCCTGTCACAGCAGGAAGCAGTCATTTGCTATTTTAAATGCATCTATTTTCTGCATACCTACTTCTAGTAACCTCAGGTTACATACGCTTCAGGTTACATATGCTTCAGGTTACAGACTCCGCTAACCCAGAAATAGTGCTTCAGGTTAAGAACTTTGCTTCAGGATGAGAACAGAAATTGTGCTCCGGCGGCGTGGCAGCAGCAGGAGGCCCCATTAGCTAAAGTGGTGTTTCAGGTTAAGAACAGTTTCAGGTTAAGTACGGCCCTCCGGAACGAATTAAGTACTTGACCCGAGGTACCACTGTATAGTGAATATATCTTGTCTGTGCTGTCTGCAACCCTGTCCCTTCAAAATGAGGATGAGAACCAGTCCTGGAAAGGGCCACACCCTTTTAGTAGGTTATTGAGGGTTTTGCAACTTTATTGGCAATAGAAATTGTCAATTTACTGAAATGCATTTACTGAAACACATGGAATTGCTGATTTGCAACATACTAGCCATCTTCCAACAGGGTTCTCACCTCACAACCTGTTATAAATATGCACCATGTCCACATCCCAGATTTAATTCAGAAGATACATCTCTCATCTTGGCCATACTCCCCCTGATGTAGCAGGCAACGCTATGAGCCTGGCCCGTTCCTCCTGGTTGTAGGGACCAGGGCTCTGGATGTACTGCACTGCTTGTGAAGGAGGGGGCCGAATGACAGGATGAGGGAAGGAATAGAGTGGGCCACTGTTTTTGTCTGCATCAGGGGAGTTTAGAGCTACATGCCCGGTTGAGAGATGGGAACTGTCTCCCAAGTTAAATGTGAGGTATTAATCTTCTTGCTTTCTGAAGTCATCTGATGAGTCCTCTTTTTTTGTACTACAGTGGTACCTCAGGTTACATACACTTCAGGTTACATACACTTCAGGTTACAGACTCCGCTAACCCAGAAATAGTACCTCGGGTTAAGAACTTTGCTTCAGGATGAGAACAGAAAACGTGCTCCGGCGGCGCGGCGGCAGCGGGGAGGCCCTGTTAGCTAAAGTGGTGCTTCAGGTTAAGATCAGTTTCAGGTTAAGAACGGACCTCCGGAACGAATTAAGTACTTAACCCGAGGTGCCACTGTATTTCTATGTGTACTGTTAAGTAGCCTGGTGGCTCCTTGGTGACGCCTGGAAACAAGGATGCTGGAAGTGGTCAAGTGTGACATGACTCCAGAGTACGATCCGAAGGCACATGATGCAGCCACTTTGCTGAAGCTAAGCAAATCTGGATATGGTCAACACTTTGAAGGGAGGCTGTTCGCAAACTTGGGGAATATAATTAACGATAATAAGAATGGTGGTTCCTACTTTTATTTTTGTACTAACACTGCATTTGCTTTTATTTGGTCTCCAAAGCTGATTACCGGGTGGGGTGGAGCCCCTGTTGGTGTGTTTGAACTGCTCTAACATCCCTGCCCCTTTCCCTCTTGGTAAGCAACAGAAAGTCACCTGCCAGAAACCTAGCACAGCAGCTCTGCCCCAGCCAGCCAGTTCTGTATCCCCCCCCTAAGGTAACTTTGGGGGAAAGGAAAGTATGTCAGAAAGAGAGTGCATCAGATGGCTCTTGTTACCCTGTGAAGTATCAGCACTGGGTTGAATATGTGCAAATGCTTTCAGCAGGAGCTGTTTTCCCTGCAGGTTAAAGCTTGTCCTTTTCGTCAGCTTTGGAATGGAAGCTGAAAACTGAATTTGTTTAGACTGCCTTCCTAAAGCTAGAGTTTAGATAGCGAGGAGGCATAATGGGTTAGAACACTTCACATTTCTCTGCGTAGCACATCCCATGCTGAAAATTTTCCATCCGTTACAAACTGTTATAATGCAAGAAAACCATCCTCTTGTGATTTTTAGGTGACAAAATGTCCATTTTATTTCTGATTGTGCGTGCCTGCTCTCATTTTGGGAATGGAAGCAGAATAGATCTCCCCATTGCTTCAAAACGGATTGGTTGATAGAAAATTGGCTGCCCAGCAAATGCCTATGAGGCGATTCCTCAGCTGTTCTTTATTCAGTGTCATGAAAGCCAGCTCAGACAACAGTCCAAAAGGCCCATTGCCTGCCTACAGGAAATTGGGAGACAAATAATGGCCTCAGAAGGGAGAGCAGAGCAGAAAACATCTCTTCTTCTCAGTAAAATAAGCCAATTCAGTTCGTCAGTATGAAAAACGTCTGCAATGAAGCTCTGTATGCAGCTGCCTTTTGCAGCATATATATATATATATGCAGGTTTTGGTGTCCTCGGGTGTCTTCCCGTGTAAAAGTTGGGGTGTCTAGGCGACGTTTCGACGAGGTCTCACTCGTCATCTTCAGGCTGGTGCTTTCGGCTTCTTGTTACTGGAACAGAGCAGGATCTCAGTGTTTGAGTTCCTATAAATACTGTTGAGGGGGTGTGGTGTATAGCCTCCAATGTATAGCCACCACACCCCCTCAACAGTATTTATAGGAACTCAAACACTGAGATCCTGCTCTGTTCCAGTAACAAGAAGCCGAAAGCACCAGCCTGAAGATGACGAGTGAGACCTCGTCGAAACGTCGCCTAGACACCCCAACTTTTACACGGGAAGACACCCGAGGACACCAAAACCTGCATTCCTGTACCCGTGAAAATCTACGAAAGCAAATATATATATATATATATATATATATATATATATATATATCTCACATTCAAGTGGCTTAGTTGTAAATACCTTTCATCTTAAACCACTGCAATGTGATAGAATTATCATCTGTGGGTAACCAAGGTAGTAGTAACATTTATTTCATGCTAAGCAGGTTGTGGAAGTGGTCGTTTTTTGCCTATCACATAAGTGTGTTGTGTTCTCTGGCTTTTAAGGAAACCACCCACCATCTCTACGCATGAAATTAACAGTGTTGCACTCCCTCTGCTGGGCCTTCTGAATAATTCTATTACTGCTTTTTCCAGAGGTACGTGCAGCTGCCTTACACCAGGTGACTCTTGTACATCTAGCAGATGATTGTCTACTCTGAGCTGCGGTGCTTTTCTCATCACTTTTGCTCAATCCTTTTTAACTGGAGCTCCCAGGTGATGAATGGACTGTGCCCTGCAGGGCTCTCTGCTGTTCATAGGCAATGTCTGCATAGCAAGCTAGTAGAAAGATTTAGTGGCCATAGGAGGGTGAGGAGCTTCTTAATAACCAACACATTTTAGTTCTGGACATTCCCATGCTCTTTTGAAATCTACCACCTTTTGGGGGAAAGGTCTGCAGTTTCAAAAAGCAAAAAGATGACTCCCCCATCATCCATGTCATTTACATAACAGTACTTGTGGGTCCCGGTGGGTCATCTGGTGGGTCATCTGCTTCACAGGACTGTTGTACAATGAAGTTTCACAAGTGATTTGTGTCCTGATGATCAGGTCCATATTATATACGAGAGCTATAAGCAAGCAAGCAAGCAAGCAAGCAAGCAAGCAAGCAAGCAAGCAAGCAAGCAGCAGTCATGGGGGCATAACCAGGGAAGAGAAACAATTCTGTGGAGGGCAAGTTTACACATCAAATTCTTCCGCATGCTTACATGTGTTGGTGCAAGACCACAAAAGGTCAGTGTGAACTCGGCTGTACATGCTTATAATTGTGGTTGCATTTCCTCCAAAATCTGTGATCGCAGAAGCAGTTGCACATTCTAATAAGTTCACACTCATCCTTTTTTAATCAAGTACTTGTGAACTGGCCCTTAGTCCCAAGCCCTAATTACAAAAGCTTCTGGAACAGCATGTGCTGGATAAATTCCAGTTGCAGATGTAAGCATTATGTCCCTTCTGGACTCATTGTGAATCTTGCTTTGCAATGATATATATTCTCTTTGAGAGTGACACACATAACCTTTGCTGGAAATAAAATATATCTTCCTGACATGCCTGGGGCATATCCAGATGGCCCTTAAATGGGAAGTTAGTCTTTCACAAGCTGGAGAATCACCTTCTCCAAAAGTCCTCTGGAGTCTGGATCCAAGGAGCCTTTCAGGATGACCACTCACGTGTTCATGTGTGCATGAGTTTAATCTTGATTTCCTGCTCTGCTTCCAGCATCTCACACCACATTAAAGGCTACTCCCATATATACCCTACATTTTGGGAACAGCTTGTTGAACAAGGTGGGAGCCACAGTGAGAGCAACAGGGGCTTTGAAAGTTCCCTGGAGAAGTAGGCAATCCTGTTGTGGCACTTTATTCTTGATCGGCACCTCTCAAAGATGTGTGAGAGTTTTGTCACTGCAAAGGGTAGCCTCAGTTGCTGTCAAGGTGTCTCCAGATACTAGCTCTGAAGGTGGATAATCTGTTCTGTCTTTGTATTATAGCTGACTGAAGTAATTCTGCTATGACTCAACAGCAATTTTCCTTCCTACGCGTCACAAATATCATAAACTTGAGAGCTTCACTTGTAACTGGGTTTGAGCCATGCTTAAAAACAACAGCCCAATAACCTTCACTAAGGGAATATAAAAGTTCCATGGTGGTTATGCAGGCTGAAATCACAACTTGGCTCCTGCATGCTTATTAAATACTGGATGTTGCCAGAATTCTATCAAAGCAGACAAGGCAAGTGTGCTTGTTCCAAGGCTGTTGGATTCTTAGGAGAATCTCATAGGATAATAGCACCACTTGAGGGCTTGCAAATTAATCAGGAAATTTGCAAGTGATAGTATTTCCATACTGTTTTGTACCTATATAACAGTACTTGCATCTTTTGGTAGCAAGCTGGTGTTTGCTGTGAGTAGCTTTGGGCACAGCACATAAACTAAAACACACATTTCATTGTTCCCTCCCATTGCTATGAATGCATCACTCATCTCCTTGAAAACCTGCACTGGCTTCTTGCCACACTCTGCATCAACCTTAAGCTTTAGTCTTTATTCTAAAGCAGGGAGGGAAAATTGTGGCCCTCCAGATGTTTCTGGACTACAGCTCCCATCATCCCTGATCATTGGCTGTGCTGGCTGAGGGAGGGCGTGGGGCTGATGGGAATATCTGAAGTGTCACGTAGGTTCCCCATCCTTGTTTTAAAGCAGGCATGTCCAACAGGTAGATCACTGGTAGATCATTGGCTCCTCCCAAAGAAGATGAACAACTGTGGCTCCCCTAAAAAAAGCTCAACATTTTACCTGAAAATACTCAACAGCTTTGACCCAACCCTTCCTCATTCCCATGACCTGAAAGGGTCCAAAAGGAGGTAGATCACTGCTAGTTAATCTCTGTGAGTAGATCGCAGTCTCTTGGGAATTGGCCACCCGTTTTAAAGCATATCTTTGTTCTGCAAGCAGATGTTAACATTTGCAGTGCTTTTCACATTCTACACTAACTCATCTGATATCACCCCCTTTTCTCATTCTATTGGTTCCAGTTGTAGGGAGCAGCTTGACAGAAACCTTCTGTCTGCCATTAATTGTCAAGGCACAATCTCTCTGTAAATAATTTCCAAGCTCTTTAAGAAATGCTTTACAAAGTCTACTGCTGACTTGACCCCACACCCAGGCCAATGCTCATTTTCCAGCTGATTTGTTTCTTGTCCCACACATTTTGCCTACCTAACGTACACTCTGAACCTTCCAGGAGGCTGTTGTCAGCACAGTTCTTAGTGCATACCGTATGCTTGGAATTAAGCACTGTAGTGGCCAAGCAGTATCAGTCTTGTAAAATGTTAGGTAACTCTCTTTTTCTCGGGGGGGGGGGGGCTAAAAGGGCGTGGCTAATGTGAAATTTGATTCAGTGGCCAGTTACTGGAGGCAAGAGCACCTGGAATGCAGAAGTCAACCAGGACTATAGTTTCTAGGATTGTGGTACCTTTTCCATTCATTCAGTATAATAGTCAATAAAAGAACATCCTGTAATCAGACTCACTGGCGTCTGCTCACCAGAGTGCTAAGTTTGTATTGCATAAGAGAAAATATGGGCAACTGGTTTCTTCTCTCACTTGAGCTGAATTTTCATTTTGTTAATGTGCAGGCCAGTTTGCACGTCCTACCTGTTTTGTATCACATACATTTTCCTTGGAATGGCTGTTCTGAACATACTTAAAAATACTGAGAAGTAATTTTATTCTCATTCATTCATTGGTCATTATTTTCTTTTTATGGGCTCTCATTTTTGTTGAATAAGTATCTTGAGATTGTGATAGGCCTTTCTTGCTCTGTGGAGAAGCAAATTATCTATCACTCATGGCAAACCATTTTGCTTTGTGTCTGCAAGTTGTGCTTATGCCAGCATGACATTTTACCTGCAACATAAAAATACACTACTGTTCTGGAATACCTAAGGGATGGGCTTGTTACAATAATCCCCACCTTCTCACCAGATTCTCTCCCCCCCACCCTCCCTCTCTCTCCTCTATCTTTGTGTATATGTGTTTTGATAGCTAAGCCTGCCATCTTATGGTTTGTCTATGAACAACAGTTCGCATCCTTTAATGGAGTTGCATTTTGTTATAGTGAAAACTCCACTGTATTTAAAGGTCTTTAACCTGAAGAAAACCTCACACAAATATATGCAGATGCTGTAATTTTAAAAACAGTTAAATAAATAAGACATACCTCTAGTTCCAGCAAATGTTGTGATAGAGCCCATTATCACCTCGTGAAATGCTCCATGTGAAAACCAATAAATATGGCTTTTCAAATAGTCAAAATTGCTTAGCTGAATTCACTGCTGTAAAACACTACCTTTTACTCAACTGGCACATTCCCCCACCTTGCTCCTTTTTTACTGTCTTTCTCGGAGTACCTTTCTGTAGCCAGTGCAAGACTGACACAAAATCCAGATGAAATACTGCATAGTATTTCATTTTATTTCTTGCATAGTGAGTATTAAGGAGATGTCTGATGACTGCCCACAATTTGTAGACAGCAGCAAACTGCAATGTGCTCAAGCAAGAATGTTTTCCGTGTGATTATTAACCGGCTTCCCTCACCAGTCTTTTGTGGCAATTTAATAGTCATGTTGTGATTCCTCTGTGGCTCAGTGCGATGATCATTCCATTCCTGGTAATCCTCAATCATCATGTGCTTGAAGGGCAAACTAGACAGTTATAGAGAGCTGCATATAACCCTCTGCAGTTCAGGGCCCTTCACAAATCATATGGTCTCAGCACCCTGGCTGATTCTAAAGCTCACAGGCAGCAGCTTCATTAGAGTAGGAAAACTAACGTGGCAGCGCAAGCCTGTTAGTTGGTAGAGTGGGTGTGAATGAGAAGACTGCAGTTATGTTTCTGCAAGGAAGATGTGGGTTAAAAAAAAATAGTGGGATGTTCTATATAGAAAGTTTGTTTGAAGCAGTGTATGTGAAGCCCCTGTCTGACTTGTGGATTTGGTGAATTATGTAATCTCTGGAGAATGAGATCCTATTTTTGTCAGGCCCCTCCTGCCTCTGCAGCAGCCATTACAGGTCCATTACTGAGGTCCAGCTCCAAGGGCCTTCTGGTGGTTCCCTCACTGTGAGATGTGAGGTTACAGGGAACCAGGCAGAGGACCTTCTCGGTGGTGGAGCCTGCCCTGTTGAACGCCCTCCCATCAGATGTCAAGGAAATAAACTTTTGTCATTTTCATTTCCAGATGTCAAGGAAATCTGAATTTTAGAAGACACCTGAAGGCAGTCCTGATTCCCAGTGCCAAACTGTCTCCTCTTTCCTGTAATAAATCTTAGCCCCCTGAGCACCTACAGAGGTGCTAAGGTGATTCATATGCTATCGTTTGCAAATTGTGCTTACCATACTGGACTGGTAAGAAAAGCAAAAGAGAAACACATTTACTGCAGTCTGGATGCTTCTACTCTAATGGACTTGGTGCAGAGCCTCTATGTTGCTCGCTCAGATAGCTTCTTCTTGACACCCTGGCTGTCAGATGATGATGAGCTAAATATAAATACGTGTTTTCTTCACTGCAAGAAGCTGGAATATTTTGACGTTCAATCCCCTCCGTGGAAACAAGTTGCTTACTCACTGCTGCTGCTGCAGTATGAGTCACCCAGGAATATTCTTAGCACGGCCAGATGACAATGGGCTCCCAACAGCCAACCACCCCTGCCAGCTAGCTTGCCCAGTGGCAAGGCATGATGGGAGTTGTAGTCCAAAAAATGTTTGGAGGCCAGCTTGGGAAAAGCTGTCTTTAATATGAATATGTGTGTTCTTATTTTGTGTTCCTTGACCCCAACGCTTAAGGCTGTGCAATTTTCAGGACACACTCCTATTCCAGACACATTCCCCCCCACCCTCAAAGAATTCTGGGCAATGTAGTTTTCCCTTCACAGAAATAGTCTTCCCAACAACCCTGCACAAACCACAGGACCCAGGATTCTCTGAGGGGACAGTGCGGGCGCCCCGCTTCTCCTCACTCGCTCACCCCACAACTCCTCCCCGTTTGTATTCCTGACAGGAGAAAGTTCCTTATCGAAGGCTCCGCTTCCCTCGGGATGAAGGCCAGCTCTGGCCTGGGAAGGGGCAGGTCGCGGCGGGTGGTTTATGTGAACAGTTTCGGCAGCCACCGCTGCGGCAACGTGATTCGTTATGGCAGCGGCGGCGGCCACCTGAGGGACCCGGAGGCGTCCAGCCTCTCGGGCGCGTCTCTCGCTGCCGCGCTCTCGGGCAGAAGAGGCTCTCGGGGTGCAGCCGATCCCTCCGGGGAACGAGGGAGCCTCTGCTTGGGGCTGAAAGCCCCTGTCGAGGCGAGAGCGAAGGGGGTCGGGAGAGGCTGGGAGGAAGGAGGCGAGGCGAAGAGGCCTCGAGCCGAGAGGCTGGTTGGGGTCAAGCCACCGCCGTCGCCACGCGAAGGGCGGAGCAGCAAGGCGGAGGCGGCGGCTGCCAACTCCACAGACTCCGACGGCCAGGAAGAAGCGGGTATGAGCAGAGCGCAGGGCAGGAGGACGCGTGTCCTCGCCGGTATTGCCTCGTGGTGTTAATGGCGAGGGTTGGCAATCAGTGCCGGATTTACCTATAAGCTAAACGAGCTATAGCTTACAGCCCCACTCTCTTTCCCCTCCCCCCAATTTCACTATTACCATACTTCTTAATTGTATTTAAGTTCAACAATTACTTTGATAAATTACATATTTTGTTATGAGCAAATGGCTTTAGATACCTAGTAAAGGTAAAGGGACCCCTGATCATTAGGTCCAGTCGTGACCGACTCTGGGGTTGCGCGCTCATCTCGCTTTATTGGCCAAGGGAGCCGGCGTACAGCTTCTGGATCATGTGGCCAGCATGACTAAGCCGCTTCTGGCGAATCAGAGCAGCGCACGGAAACACTGTTTACCTTCCCACCGCAGTGGTACCTATTTATCTACTTGCACTTTGAGGTGCTTTCAAACTGCTAGGTTGGCAGGAGCAGGGACTGAGCAACGGGAGCTCATCCCGTTGCAGGGATTCGAACCTCCAACCTTCTGATCGGCAAGTCCTAGGCTCTATGCTTTAACCTAACCCACAGCGCCACTCGCGTCCCTAGATACCTATTAGGTGCATAAATTACCATATAGCATATATTCAACACAAAAAACACCGGCAATTTGTAGTTAACAAAGGACAGCTGGACATATAAAGGACCGCATTACCTTTAGTAGCTTAGGGCCTCACCAAACATAAATCTGGCCCTGTTTGCAATACTTGCATATCCCCTTCCATGGTAGATGAAGGAACTGGTGGGCGGAATCATTTCTTGTCCATTTTGAATGTGGGATTTCCCCTTGCATAGGATTGTGCTCCCTTGAGGAGTGAGAAGTAGTTCTGCTGACTAAGAAGCTGGGCCTGCCTTTTCATTTTATTTCTAACAGCTTGCAATACCAAGCCTTGCCCTGTTAAAATAAATAGAGAGACAGCAACCTCCCGGCCCTCAGGTTTTTGTTTTTTTTAAAGTTTCTTCATGTGTCATTGCAAGACTGGTTGCCAGTTTGTTGTCAGGCCCGTTTCAAGATGCATTTAAACACATTAGTGTCTAAATGACTTAGGCCCCAAATATCCAAAAGATCGCTCCATTCCTGCCAACCTGAGTTGTTAAGATCTGCAGAGGGGGCTCCTTTGGTAGTTTTACTAGCCTGTGGATAACAAGCTTTCTCTGTGACAGTCCCTAACTTGTGGAACTCACTGCAGAGGTTTTTCTCCAACATCTTCATTTTACAGCTATGAAGCCTTCTCTGTATGTTGATGATCCACCCCCTACTCTGACCTTTGACAGGTTGTTGGTTTTTTTGGTGGGGGGCAGATCTGGCTCTGGCTGATTTTATAGATTTCCATTTGGAATGGCTTTACATCTTTACATAAATGTAATTTTAATGGTTTTGTCTGTTTTTATAACTATATTATATTATTATAGCCTGCCTTTGGACCTTAAGGCAAAAGAAGGGGGGAAAGCTTTTATAAATAAATAGACAAACAAACAAACACAAGGGCCAGAAACTTTATGACTTTCCTTGTTTACACATTTTTTTTCAACAGGACTTTTGTCTCCATCTGGTGCATTTAATATGTTCCTCTTGTCACCATAACACTAGCAGGAGAACCTGCACCTGCTGAAATTCTCCCTGAGAAATACATGTATTCAATCTTACTGACTCTACTGACACTCCAATTCAATTTGGTTTAAATTTATTTCTAAAATCATGGATGGCATTCAGCATCAAGCTATGACGTCACTGCAAGCATATCTGCTTGCCAGATGGAACAGTCTGAGGGTTTTCCCCGACCCTCTAGAACAGATTTGGGGAAGACGTGATGTACTAGGCTAGTAGTCTTAGTCAATCATTTCACTATTAAGGAATATATCGTGATTTAAATTAATTATTTTTCAGAACGTAATACAATGTCTACAAATGCTGGAAAATCATTCACTTATAAAAATTTAATTGTTTGATATATATATATATCCCCTCAGAAATAGTTTCCATTAAGTTCATTGGGGCTTGCTCCCAGGTAAGCAGATATAGGATTGCAGTAACTTTATTTGCATACAGGGGCATCTTGCCCATAGAGGCAAGTGGTGCGGGGTGCCAGGGTGCCAAGTTCTGGAGGGCGTCAGGGAAGAGGCAGGCTGGACGCAGCACCTCCCGGCATTAGCTCGCCGCAAAGCTGCCGGCAGCGCAGTAAAAAGGTTGGCAACTCTGGGAAACCGGGGGGGGGGGGGGGGCGGCGCTGGAGGGATCTTTGCACCACCGCACTGGATATACTTAAGATGGCCCTGTTTGCATAGTCCTGCAGGTAGGAGCGCAAACCCATCCAAAGATTCCCTCTAGCCCCTGAAGAACAAGAACCTTAACGGTAGTTCTAATGATATTTTTCGGAACATCTAAAGACATTAGAAACTCTCCCCCCATTTGTACTGCTTTAAAAAGCCTTTCTCACAGCAGCAGCAGGAAACATATTGAATTCTTCCCCCCGCCCCCATTCTGATTGCCATCTTGCCTTCGTTTCCAGCTACTATCTGAAGAACAAGATGAGCTTCGTAATGCAGCGTTATGCTGTACCCTCTGCAAGGCTGACATTCATGCTTTGAAGTGATATGAAATATTGATCTTTCAAAGTGGTTTGTGAGAGATTGGCTGCTATACTTGCACCATGATTGCAAGGGAAGGTGGGGGGAAATAAGATTTTAATTAGAGCTACATGATCTGATTTAAATCTGTGATGTCTCACAGCCACTTGTTAGCAGTTTGATATTAGTAGCTGAAACAAACACAGTGGCAAATAAAATCCAACTCTTTTAATAGGTGGCTGCAAGGAAACTCAAGGAGATGCATTTGAATTTCCTCCTTCCTGGGAAGTTGATAACAGTGAGATCAGGCATCAAAAGAAAGAGGTAGAACATCAGCACAATGGCACTAGAAATAAAAAATGAAGATGCTTTGCAGTCCGTTCCAGAACTGGTTAGCCATTACAGCATTCTTTGAAGCTGTCCCCTACCCAATTGGGCCCTGCTAAGGTGTAATATGAGAGTGGTTCTCTATGGAGGATGAGGCTTTATTGTTCTATACACTGAGTGTTGCTTCAGAAGAGGATAATATGTTAAGAAAGCAGATTATGTTCTCAGTTGTGGGTGAATTTAAAATACAGAAGAGAGTATTAAGATGAAGAAGAGAGTGATAAGATGTCAGGGTTTAAGATTGCCTAGAAATTATTTTGGTGAATTGGAAGTCCCTTTCTCTAATCCCAGATGTGATTAATTAGCAGTGAAGGGAAAGTACTCTGCCCATGCTCAACAGCACTCACGTCCCATTTCTCATGTTGCAGAATTATGCCCAGGCACTAAAAACAGTTGGGTGGGTGGGACTAAGATCAGGCTCAAATTAAGCACATGTTTCTCTTGTCCTATTGTAGCATATTTCTTTGATGGTGGGGTGAAATGAAGGGGTGGGGTTGGGGAGAAACACTCGTGATTTTATATGCCAGTTTGACTTGTTTTTCCCGGTCCACCACTACCATGTGGCCCCTTGAAGGTTGGTCTTGTGGGAATGTGACTCTTGGGTTGAAAAATGTTCCCCACCTCTGGAATAAAGGGGGGTAGAATGTGAAAGTTGGATTAAATGACAATTAAATGCAAAATGTACAGTCTGCCATTTTGGTTGAGTCTAACTATACCAAATAAGCACAGCGACTATTTACAGCAGCTGTAATGGCTGATTACACAATCAGTTTTATATCCATTCACCCTGACCCACAGATTCTCACATGTAGCAGTGGGATGCCTGTCATTATGCATGATAATCTCCATATGATCATCTGATACGGTGATAGTTGGTGCAGTTTTGCTGAGGAGGGCAAGATTCTAGAAGGGCAAGTATGTTTAGAAAAGAAGGATCAGCTTTAAAGTTTGGAAAATACAATGGTCATCCAATTTTTTAATTATAAATTTATATCCCACCTTTCCTCCCAAAGGATGGGAAGCAATATATAAGGATATATTGATTGGAAAAGAGACTAGAGTCTATATTAGTAGAAAGCCACATTTCATTCTGTATCATAAATGCGATTCTGTGCTCTCTGAAAAGTTCACCTAGTGCCTGAGGATAAAACCAGACATGTTTGTTAAATTGACAACTGATTAATAGTTTTATTATGTGTAATCAACTCAGATTTAATTTATTCAAATGTCACTGATCCATGATTTAAAATAATGAGGAAAACTACTTCCTTCAAAAGAATATTTTAACATTTTGTTCTATGGTTTATCTATTCAATATTTTGCAAGAAGGACAAGGAATTTGCCTTATAATTCAGCATTAGAAGTAAGGCTAACTCGTAGTCTCTCTTATTATCATTAGGCTTCTGCCACTTTCATTGATGTGATTCAAATTGTGTAAAGACTCTCCTCCCTGGAAGAGAGGGAAGTGGTTGTGGGCGGGAGCCCGAGCTCCACCTCCTGGCCAGGGGCCATAGCCCCCGCCCCTCCTCACCTGGCTGGTGCCCACGCCTACCGGAGGCAGCCAGCCAGGTGCCTCCGGGGGCGTGTTTAACAGCTTAATGCTTGTCGTCCCGCAGCGAGTCACCCACCCTCCACTCCCATTTAGCTCAGGGTCTAGGTTTTTGGCCTTGCTATGGACCTTAGGTTGGTCGCCCTGGTTGTCTGGGGGGGCCTGGTAGGATTTTTTCCATTTGGCATTAGGCTTTTTGGTTTTTTCGCCTACCTCGTAGCAATCGTCACAACTTTTGTGGTATTGGTGGGTAGGTTAGGCATTGGATTCATGTGTGTCAAGGGCTAGGTGTGGCCATCGCCTATGCTATCTACCGTGGGTTATTCCGTTAAAGGAATCTGGCGGTCGTGTATTCCGTCTGATGCCTGCTTGGCGGGAGGCCATGGCATGACCCTCAGTGACATCAGGGGGTGAGCCTATAGTTGTATTAGCATCAACAGGCTCCACCTACTGTTGAATAAACCCACCTCCTATAGTCATCCAATGCCTAAGCCAATACCTTTTCACTGCTGTAATCAATAAAGTTGTGGCCTTTTCTTGCCCATTAACCTTATATCGCGTGTCCTTGTGTGTTTATTTCACATATCGGGGGTCGGGCCCTCGATCCACAATTGAATGTATCACAAAGTACAGTAGTAATTTTAACTGTGTTAGCATGTTTTTGAATGTACATGAATTACATTTTCAGCTTGATGTCAGTGCCAGTTTCTACTTTAGTTGCATTGGTTATAAGAAGTGTTTTGTTTTACCACTATGGGCTGATTTATGAGCTGCATTCTTAACATGTACACACAATGCACATGTTAAACTGTGAAGGAGGCAAACACATTTCATTTGGAACATATACCCATGTGCCTAGAGGCACCGGGGGCTCTTTGTGAAATATACACATATGTGTGAAATAATGTGTGTGACTGTGAGACTATATATGTATATCTGTCTATGGCTGTGGCTGCTTGTTAAACAATCTGCTGCTTCATGTAAGAAGGTGCTGCACAGTCCACCCACCTTCTGTGATCTGTATGCACAAACTTTTTTCATGCAAAATCTTCCATCTCATTAAAATCCAAAAAACCCCCACTGTTAAATAAATACAAGTTCTGGCATGATTTGTCTACATACAATATTTTTGTTGACTGCTTCCCACTGGTATGGCACATACCATTGATTATGGACCCTTTCTCTCTTATTCCATTGCTGCTCTGCAACTTGACACAGAAAATTTTGTGTGACATTTTAGTAGAAGCCAAACTATTCTATGTCGTTCGGTCTGTGTATTTGCTGCCTCCAGAGAGTTCAAGGTGGTGTAAATGGGATACTCTCTTTGTCCTTGCTACAACCTGGTAGGCTTGGTTAGTGAGAGAGTGACTAGCCCAAGTTTCTTTCCTCAATAGGGAGCTGAACTTGAATCTCATCCTCCTAGTCAAAACTTACAGCCCAATATTACACTCTCTTTTTACAGTCCTTTTTTGCAAACAGCATCACATGTACATGCATGCAAGGGATGCAATTGAACAACCCCAACATTTACTAAGGGGAAAAACCTTTCTGTTGAAATTCTGAAAGAGGAAGCAAATATAAATAGGAAATATGCAAAGATTGGTACTGAAACAAAAAGGAAGTGGGAGTGAAATGCAAGCAAGAATACTGACCTGGAAGGTTAGCAGACAACACAGATACAGTCAATATTGAAATGTCAATACTGTCTGTGTTATTGCTAATCCCTGATGTAAAAGCTGGTTCTAAATAGCTCTGGAAAGTACTGTTAGGAAAGAGGTTTGCTTCATGGAGGGACAAAGATGAGTCTTTTATCACTCATATACTAGACTTATAACACCACCACACCAGAAGATACAATTCTTAGTGATCAGCATCTAGCTTTGACTATACCTACTGGGGGTGGGGAACCGGATTTGGAGGTGCTAGCTCAAAGTAACACCAAAAAGTGAAATAATGCATTTTTAGGGTTAGACCTTTTAAAATAAAAGACAATAATTTTTAAGGCCAGTCATTTAACAATGTAAATAAACAGGCACTTGTGTTATTTCTTCTCACATTTTAAAAACTCTTATCAATAGGTAAGGCAATGTGGTTCTGTTGACATACCTCACATATCTCTATTTCTAGTCCACAGTCTGGCTTGGAGTGTGTAAAGTAATTTCTAAAATGATAGAAGAAAATGGACACTTTAGAAGCAGATTGCTGTCCTGTAGCGAACTTCCAAGTGAAGGTAGGTAAGAAGTAAGCTTCTTGTGGTACTCTTGTCTCCATTACTATGCCCAGAGTGGAAAGTTCTGGTGATATCCAGACATACATTTCACCAGCATCATCTGGTAAGATGGACTTTACATTCTGTCATGCTAAATAACATCCTCTCCTTTGTTTCCTTGGGATCTGAAAACTGTGGTCCTAATCTAACTAAAGTTAGTTGGGCTTAATGCCCCTGAAATAAAAAGGAGAAGGTGGTCATGAATGATTGAGTTTCCACTGATTTGAATGAGACTTGAAGCAGAGATAAGTTTAGTTGGATAGGGTTCTAATTTGAATTGTTTCACTGCTGTGATGCTGCAGTGAATTAATACAGGACACAATGGCTTTCTTCTAATAAGGAGAGCTCACAATGAAGTACTTTGGGAGCAGATTGCACACGTGCCTCAGAATATTTCCAGGCTTCCTCTGATCTTGCAGGCAGAATTCAAACCAACAGTTTGGACAGAGAAAGCCCTAACTGCCTCAGGCTTGCATAGGCACTAGGCCCAAAAACATCCATAAATTATATTTGAATATAAGAGATAGATACTACTTATTTTCAGTACCTATTGCACATTTATAAAACACTTCTGGATATTTATCAGAATAATTGTCTGGGAGTAGTATTTTACATGTGTTCTGACATGTGACTGAGGTTTACCTTCTGTATTCATTTTATATTGCTTTAAATAACAATGTCACTCCTTTTCTCTGGAGCCTCTGGGATGGTGTTGAGGGCAGAATTTACCGTTAAACTTCCCTAGCAAAAGAGATACCTGCTACTTTTCCAGGATTCAACTAGCTATCACAGCTGACACCATCTACCTCTCCTTTCCATACTTTCATTTTACAATGCTATGAATGAGAGATGCACAAACTTCAAGAAGGAATGGGAAAATTTTATTTAAGAAACCACTGTAAGCAGATGAAAACATTAGCAGGATTTTAACACTTGTAATGTAACAAATACTATGGACAATATGGAGAGATACAAAATATGGATTATGAAATATTATGCAGTTGAAAATGTTGACAATAGGACCCGTGGAGGGGAGGGTGGGAAGTCTGGAGATTCAGATAAATCTCTATATATGGTTATGTATTTGGCATTGTTATAACCTTTCACTTGTAAAATCAAATAAAAATATTTTTTTAAAAAGAGAGATGCACAAAGATGCTGCCATACTCGTTTGATACAAAATCTATCATGAAAATGAGTTTCTTCTGTAAAATTAGAAGATGACTGCCTATAATATATGAGTATTACATAAACAAGTGAGCTTCCAATGAATGCTGGCTACGACTTACCCTAATATAATATTAGAATATTTGCGGCCTAATTGAGGCCTGGATGCAAATGAATGATGAATGGATGGATGGAAATGAAGCATGAATTAAAACTGACATTCTATTGATGCAGTTTCCATTAGAGCTTTGTAGCTGCTGCACAATTCAAAGTAACACAATATTATGCTTACAATCATAATTGGAATTTCTGGCTTCACAGTTTAATTAGTTTTAGGAAACAGATTTACCAATCCATTAAGTGTTATGTGTTAAATTTAAAGTGACATATTCTCAGTTTGTCTGCTGAGCTTACATTAATGTCAATAGAGGTCTGCAAACTATGTGAGTATAGAATATGCATTGGTAATTGGAAATAACCATTGGTAGTTTCTGTTAGCAATGTTTTGTATTTCCTTTTGTTGTTCACATTCCATATAACTCCAAATAGCCAAACTTAAATTAGCTAGAATTTCTAATTATCTATTAGGAAAGTCCAATATTGTAGACTGGTTTCAGCTATAGTAGCATGGTTTCAATTACAGTAGCATAAACATTGACAGTACCATGACAGTGATTTTGTGCTAGTGCAGACACTTACTTCCAAGTAAAAATACATAAGATTTTACTGTAAGTCACTCTGTGTTCAATGGGGCTTTCTCCAGATAAGTGTGTATAGGATTGCTGCTTCACTATAGGATTAGGGTATTAAACCAGTATCTAATTTCCTCCGATAAGCTCAGGTAAGTAGTCAAAATTCAGCAAGCCGTTTAGAATATTAGTAATAGGTACCTGTGCCCTACTCCTAGACTGAAAGCAAATCCCATGGTTTTGAGTGGCACTTCCAATTCCTACGTGTGTTTACCACTCACTGAACTCCACAGAGTTCACTCAGAGTAGGCCTGTTGAAATGAATGGATCCAACTTAATCATGTTCATTAATTACAGTGGGTCTATTCAGAGTAAAACTTAGTTGAATACCACCCAGTGGAATTTACTCCAGTTAAGTGTGTATCAAATTAAACTATGTCCAGTGGGGCTTTTTGGTGGATTTCACTCTCTGAATGTCGTATTATTTATATGTCCCCTCTCTGTTCCTGTATTCCCAAACCACTGCAATACCTGTATGCAAGCAGAGGAACTAATTCTTCGTGACTGAGGTTCTGTTTGCCTGGTTTACAGCTCCTGCAGCAGCTGTGATTCATAATACTTGAGGTTCCCCTACAGCCTTTTTCTGCCTTGCTTTCTCACTAAATTACAAAAAAGAGTTATAGGGTTTTCCAGAGCATTTGTGTTTTATTTAAAAACAAAAGAAAGCCCAAAGCTAACATTCTGTCTTGACAGATATGAATCACTTAAAAATGCATCCCTCTTCCACTGGCTTTGACAATAGTAAGCGTGGCCTAGTTGAGAGCTTTGATTGTACACCAGGAGGAAGGAATGGACATTGGTATTCCCCCCCCTTACTTGCATTTTCTGATGCCCATTGTTGTTATCATCCATTAGAAATTACATAGTGGCAATAATCTTTGGCTATAATTTGCTTCTTTTTGAAAGACACCATTATGTTACCCTCAGTGCTAATTGTAGTTCATTTTTGCAGAGCTTTAATAGCGGCTCACTTATTAAACTCTATTTAGCTGAAAGCACTTGATTCGAATGCCTTCTTTCTAATTAGCAGATTTTGCACAATATTGCACTAAAGAGATAAGTCTCCTATTGATCTGAATTCTTTATCTGATAAGTAGTAAAAACACATTGGAGTAATCACAGTAGGACTGCAAATGCAGAACAACATGTCTGAATCAAGAAGCCTCTGTTTTGCACGAAACAGTTATTGTTTTGCACTTTTGTTTATATAGTAAAAGCAAGATTATTAATGCCACATTTTGCTATTTCTGTAAATTGTTTTCTTTAAAGGTGATTATTACAATTTTAATACCATAGATTGCTTCAGATGAAATGTAATGAGAGTTCCAATACAAATGAAAGCAATATATTTGTTCTCATGAAATTCTTCCACAGGCAGAGATGTAAATGGGAATGTACAAAATGAGACTTCTTGCATTGACACTGTAAGTAAAACTCTGCTTCAGTTACATTATGGTGATAGAAAATTATTTAATACACACAGAGAGGTAAGCAAAAGTTGTAGAATCAGGGATGACAATGGACCGTACACTTCATATATTTAGCATTGCAAATGTTGATGCTCTTTTTGGGATGCTTCAGTTAACTGTGGTAAAATTCTGTGAGAGTTAATTTATCATTCCAAGTCACATGCATATCATCAACTTATCTCAGGTATATGAGAGGCATTTTGATGGTGAATTGTCTAGAGGTGGCCCATGAGAAGCTTTGCTTATTGGTAGGAAGGGCATATTTATGTTTTGTAAACTATCTTAGTCATGGATATATCTTACTGTGCAATGGCAAAAGCCATACAGAATTTACATTGTTTACTATATTTCTTTGGTCTACTGCCAAGACAAATATTTTTTTCACCTAGATACTTTGCAGCTTTTGGAGCTAAATATTTTCAAATGTTTGTAAGCTGTGGTATCAACATGATTTAAAAACAATTGAATTAAGTCTAAGGGCAGTATTCAGCTATGTTTTACTCAGAGTAGACCCATGTAAACTAATGAGCATGAATAAGTTAGATCCTAGTTGAATACCACCCCAAGAAATATGGGGTGGAATTCAACCTATTGCTAAGGTGATTGTTCTTTCAGAACAAGGATTTGTACTTGCCTGGAGGAATGCTCTTCTGGGGAATCTTGTAACCCTCAACAGCAGGTGTGGGGAGGAGACGGGGGAAACCTTGTGTTGGCTTCTGCTAATGGAATGAGGTATTTGAATCTAGTCCAATTTTTTGGGGTTGATATGGGATCCAAACCAGGAGAATAGTCCCTGCTCATAGAATTCTGTGGAAGGAAAATGTTTCTGGTAGGATCCAACTCTTAACATGTAGGAAATATTGGATATGATATTTCCCACACTTCATCTATGCATGCACTATGGTTTGACTATGCTGCAGTTCTTCCTTAATTTGCTCTATATTGTAATTTCATCAGGAACCATCCTAAGAGCTGATGGTTGACAGAACAAAGGAGCCTTCTGTCTATTTGCCCATCTCATCTGGTCAAACTTAACTAGAAACGGCAGTACAGAAACTCCTGAAGTTGTCTAGGCATTGAGCAATTAAGCAGCTGCTTTGCAAAGCAGACTTCTTCCAAAGATAACCATTCCATAAGTCTGTTTATTGTAAACAAGAGATTCATAACCAAAGGTTTTTTTAATCTCCCTTTTTCATTAGGATGAAACCATTTTTGGATGGGTGTAGGAAACAAAGCAACAAGGAAATGAAGATTTACTTCAGGTTTTGCATTTTAGCTGTTTTCCAGTAATCCTTTAACTATACTGGAGAAACAAATTCTTGGTGTCAGAGGTACTGGAATACAAATACTAGACATGTTATGTGGAACAATTTATGTGTTTTTCATGTAATAGGTTAATTGTAATGTAAGTTTGATATTGTTTAAATGTGATTAAGCAAATCAGCTTTGCATTTGGGTTTAGGTCTCATAAAGGAATACAATGCAGTATGATTACAATACAATATTTTTATGTTGATTTTATGTGTATGCACTGTACTAATCAGCTTTTCAGAATAAAGTATGGATCAATGAAGTAAATGTACAGGTCTGGGAGTTTGTATCTCAAAACTTAGTTTAATTCCTGTTTCCATTACACTGTAATGGTGCACCTGAATATTACCTGAATCTCATAATGCATTTCAAAACTATACAGGGTAGTCATCCTCAAGGACAGTGGACTGTGGGTAATACTACAGGGTCATAAGAACAACACATTATGAATTGATGGTGTAGAAGTTGGGATGCAGTGTCAGTGTCTCATTAGCGCAAGCAGGAGTCCAAGAACTATTCAGCTTAATGAAGTCTACTGGGAGTTAGAGGAAGGTTTCACTTCCTTCCAGCTTTCATTCTCCTGGTACATACCAACTCATTTCCTTCTATGTGGAATTGCCTGGAAGTCCCAAGACTCATAGCAGAGGATCATAGTTCAAGAGTTATACAGTTTCTGAGGCCATAATAATAATAATAGTAATAATAATAAATAATAATAAATAAATAATTTTTTGTCTGATCCAGCAGGGCTCTTCTTTTATTTATATTGCCAACTCATTAATTATCTCAAAGACCTTTCATTCTCCCCTGTCAGACTTTGATACATTTCTCGGCTCCTTACAGTCTGTCCTCTGCAAGGGTATGGGGAGAGACAGGGTGTCATCTTTAAAAATTTAAATGACAATTTAAAAAGAAATGGAAGGAGGGATTCATTGTAGCTCTCTGGAGATCATTCCATAGGCAGAAGCATCTCAGCTTGCTGTATGAAGAGTTTGGATTTGGATTTGATATCCCGCTTTATCACTACCCGAAGAAGTCTCAAAGTGGCTAACATTCCCCTTTCCCTTCCTCCCCCACAACAAGCACTCTGTGAGGTGAGTGGGGCTGAGAGACTTCAAAGAAGTGTGACTGGCCCAAGGTCACCCAGCAGCTGCATGTGGAGGAGCGGAGACGTGAATCCGGTTCCCCAGATTACGAGTCTACCGCTCTTAACCACTACACCACACTGGCTCCCCCAGTGGATGAACGATTCCCTGTCTTCTCCCCCATGTGCTTTATCGGTTTGTGTGTGTGTGTGTGTGTGTTTCTCCCTAAGTGACTTGACGCCTGATTAATTCATTGACCATCTTCCACCAATTGTTCCCACCAAGTCTTAATATTCGCATAGTAAGCTTCAAATTTCCCCACCTATTTTGAGTGGTTATTAGGAATTTGGCCTTTTTGTTGGTGATATGCTGTCTACAGAATGCCCTTCCCAGAGGGGCTCTCCTGGTGCCTATGTTATTCTCTTGGGTGCTAGGTTAAGTCTCACAGGCCTTTTAATACGCTTTTAACTGTACCCCCCCAAAGACTTTGGATCTTGAATTAGAATTGTCCTTGTACATGGGCTTATGCTGGTGCAAAACTTCCAGCTGCTGTTTTCATACTGTTTTAAATGTTTTGTAAGGTTGGTTTTTCATGATGGGGATTTATTGTTTTTAACATGCTCTGAACTGCCTAGGGAACACAGCTGGATAGGTGGAATGAACAAATAAATAAATAAATAAATAATCAATGTTCCAGCAGGGATAATTACCAACAATTCCTTAGAAAAGATAAATATATTGTAGAAACTGGGTTAGTAAGTCAGTTATGTGAAATTTTGATTTAAAATGTTGACTGGTGTATAAACAGTACTAAAGTACAAACGAATAGAATCCGAGGGTCATACTTCAGTGTACTCAAATGAGCAAAACAGCCTTTGAGATTAATACAGAAAGCCAACGACATAGGAAGTATACATGTATTTATTTTAAATGGTAACAGTGAATGGTGTTTTAAAATCTTAGGTTTATTTTGCCTTTTGAAAATTTTCTGGCTCAGTTCCTTGTGCTCTCTCTTTGTACATTCCCTCATGTGGAACCTTCCAGAGACCACATGCCTAAGGTGAATGGGGCCAGAGCCAGAAGCCAGTAAAGCAATAGGTATGACTCTTACTTTTATACAATAGGCCGCATTTCACCCCTGCAAAACTCAGAGGTTTCTGCTTCCCCCATCTCTCCATTCTCCAGCCAAGAAAGAAGCATTGTCTCATTGCAAAGGCACATTCCAGACTGACAAAAGCCCTTGAGGAGGTCATGGAGTGTGGCCAGTGTGGCCTGGGGAGGCTAGGGGGACAGAAGCAGTCCCAAGGGTCAGATAGGGAAACCTCGAGAGCTGTATTCAACCCCCAGGCACTTGGGTGTAGACAATATTGATTAAGATGGACCGATGGTTTGACTAGTACTAGTTGATACAGTGAACTGTGGGTAGACACTGTGTGCATGCCAAAGCCTGTGGTGAGTATAACCACCTAGCTTATGGCTTTGGTGACTACATGTATCTCCAGCCTGTTATGGAGAGTTACCTTCCAGTATCACATGCCTTTTTGAAGCAGTAGTGCTGGCATGGGAACTCATTATAGCCACAGCAAGACTGAGCCGTCTTGTAGAACAAGGATGTGGAATCACCAGCTTGTAGGCCAAAGTGTCCCTATCCTCATAGTCCTAGAATAGTGGTGTAGCAGAAAAAAGTACTGTAGTTGTGAATGCAATAATTAGTAGTTCCAGAGAGGACAGAGAGCCGCAGAATTCTGTCAAGATGTAGCACAGCTGAACTGCTACTGATTTTGCTGGCATATGTACATGTGTAGCCATTGTAGATATACAATGTGCAATTTAAATAATGGTTTATTTTCTGTGATGTGCGCGATAAGGAAAAGAGTTATTTAGGGTCCAAGACGAGAGTGAATATGCTTGCTTATTCATGTTTCAAACATGGCTGGGAAAGTTAAGGAAATAAATATTAGCAAGGTAATATATGTGTCACCAGTGCTATTTGCAGACTTTAAAAAGCAGGCAGAAGAGATGACTTTGTTGGTTTTTTTGCCCATTTGCTTAGAAATATTAGAGATGCTGGAGATCCAAGGCTAAGGGCAGCTGAAATGGGTGGACCAGACCCTTAAGCATATGGGATCATCATAAGTGATAGTGAAAATAGCAATTCTACTATGATTTGTTTAGCCTGATAAAAAAGCACTGTGAAACTCTTATTAAAAGACTAAAAACACAGGCATGTTTTTCTGTTAGCGGAATAAGTCTTGTCCCTGTGTGGGTAGATATGTCAGATTACATCTAATATGCGATAACATCTTCAAGTTTTGCTTTGATTTGTTGTTTCCAACTTGCTTTGCCTTCTGCTGCCTTAATAGTGTCTCCACTGAGATTTCATTCATTCTAAGTCTTTGGGCAGGGCTGACAGCTTTAAACACGAAGCATCCAGTTTATACCAACTCATTAGTGCTACGTCACATAAATGTGCAAATAATTGATTTGGCAAGTTTCAAAGAGAAGGGTTTTCAACCCTAAAATCAACCTTTAAAACTTCTAAAATTGCTATAGGGGTTTCTACAGCCTTAATAAGAAAAGCCCAAACTATTTCTTCTTCTTCTGGAATTGTCTTGTCTTCCACCACCTCTGAAATTATGAAAATTAGATGTTGCTACATGTGTGGCTCTGGCCTCCAAGTAATAATGCATTCTTTTTTTGTTATGTTTTTAACTCATGAGTTGCATTCAGGCATCATGCTGGATGGAATGGTGGTTTTGTCCTGCAATAAGTAGTCAAGAGATGCTTCCTCTGATGTCCAACAAATAATTAAATTCAACCTTGGTCTTATCTTTGCTCATTGTTACCTCTTACATGCTTTCAGATATCATGAAAATAAGAGAACGAGCCAGGCTCATGTCCTTTTGTCACCTCTTGCTTTGCTCATTCCTTTCTCTCATTGCTCACCTCTTGCTTCTTAATTTCCAAATGTCCATAACAGGCAGAGAACCAAAGGTAGGACCACTGGGGAGTCATGTCTCTTCCAGTGTGTTTCTGGATGTGGGGTTCAGTCTGAAAGATCTGGATCTTGTACCTTCAGCATAATGTTGTTGTTTAGTCGTTTAGTCGTGTCCGACTTTTCGTGACCCCATGGACCAGAGCACGCCAGGCACTCCTGTCTTCTGAAGTTATTTTCCATCAGTAGACATAAATCAGCTCACCTTAAGCGGTGTTTTCACCCCCTTTATTCCTCTCCAGGCACCTTAGACCTAGGTGCTGAATGTAACCCTCCAGGCATCTCTGTCTAACCCCTGTGGCTTGCACCATACTCACTGGTCCTGCTCTGCACCTTCCCAAGTACTTTTACCCAGCTAGAATGTGTTTATACTATGAAAACACTGCTTGCTTGCCTGGATGGAGGTGTGTATGTTTGTGTTTCATGCTCCTATGTAACAACCCAGTTTTCCCATCCAGTTTTTCCATCAAGTGTATGATCACCAGAGAACCATTACTAATCCAAGCTTGGGATGATGTTACACTTGCCTGCCACATTCACACTTTGCATTGTTAGGTGTGCACTTTAATTAAAACACACACACTTAACCATGCTATTAAAAATGTAATGTGCAACTGAAGAGGCTCTAAGTAGGGGATGGTAAACTATATTTTTTACAACAAGCTTTAATTGCCTTTTTTCCTTTATAACATACAAATGCAATTATGAAGCATGCACTGACAAAAATGTACATGCTGTTTTGTTCTATCTTGCATCAAGAACATTCACTCATGGTACAAGTAGCACAGCAGAGGTACAAAGATGTTTGGTGTTTAATGTGAAAACAGCATCAGTTTTGTCAGCACTATGGAATTCTCTTTTATTTGAAATTACTTCCCACCAGAAATGGCAAAGTGGATTGGCTCCTTTGCCACATTTTCCTCTCCAACGAAATGAATTTGGGAATCAACACAGGGGTCCAGACCAGTGGCTGAAAGTCACTGTACTAGTCAACATGTTGCTTAGTGATTAAACATAGCTGTACTTCGGGCTAGGCTGAAATGCCTGGTAGTAAGACAGATGAACAGCTGGCTAGAGCAATTAAAGTCAGAGCAGATATAGTCCTTGACATCTTCATGTCTGTGGTACTGGATATATTACTGACTTTTCCACTGGGAGACTGAAAAGAAGCCCTTATCTTCTTCCTCATCTGATAGTCTGAGCACGTTCACTTGGAAGCAAGTCCCCAGAATTAGAAGGAACTCCAAGGGTCATCAAGTCCAACTCCCTGCAATGCAGGAATCTGAAAACCTGGTTTGAATCAACACGTACATTGTGCATTGTGTTGCAACTAGCCCCTTGTCCCCTTCCCGCCAGCATACTCTTTCGAAGGCTAAACGTATTTCTTCAGATTTACCCACTGGTTCCCAGTGGCTTTTGCTTTTTATATCTCGAGGTTTGCCTCTAGTTCGCCTATTGCTCATGATCAGCAAAATCACAAGCCATCCCTCCTCTTCCCCGTTCCATTAATCCGCCAAGGACAATGCTCTCTTCCTGCCTAAGGTTCTTTGCCGACAAGGCTCGTCCTGCTAAAGCCACAGATATTGCACTTCGCCCTGTCTAACGCCGGAGCCGTGCCCGTTTGCAAATGACATCATACCAGGCAGACGACGATGCCCGCCCACTTGTTGGAGACGCGCATGCGATGCCGGGCCAGAAATCCAGCCGCGGGTTTCTCCGAGCTGCCTGTAGGCGTCGCGGTGGGTAAATGCCTCGCTTTCTGGGCGAGCTCTTGCGGCTCCGCTCTGCAGGCGGCAGGTGGCGCCAGATCCCGCCTAGAAGCCGCCGCCCCAGCTTGCGAGCGTTTGCGTTCCCGCAGGCTCGAGCTCCTTTCTCTTGCGCACTCGGTCCCAGCTTCGCCTTCAGTAGCATTTGCAAGCAGCCGGGCTGAGGAGCGAAGCGCTGTCCGTTCAGCACCACCTAGTCGAGAGCGCGGGGGGAGAGCAGAGCCAGCCCTTTTGCGCAATCCGGACAGAGCCTCCTTCTGAGAGCGCGGTGTGCCCTGCAGTAAGTAGCCAGCGCGGGAGACTGGCGGGCTCCGAGGTGGGTGGGCTGGGCTGGGCTGGGGGTCTTGCGTGGGCGTTTGGCTCGCTCCTTCTGCTGGTGAAGCGCCCGTTCGCTTGTGCCTCTCCTGCCCAGCACTCCTGGCGCAGATTTATCAGCTCTCCGGAGAAAACGAGGGCTTTCCGATTCCCTTCCTGTTAAAAATGCAGCCCCAGACGCAAGCGTGTCCATCCTCGAACGGCAGGCTCAGAACAGGGGGGTGGCTAAAATAATGATTCTGATTAAACACCACACCCCAAGGGGTTAATGCAGCAGTCGTGATTAAAACAACAAGGCACAGTGCAACACGCACACGCACACACAAAAGCCCCAGGCCAGAACCACCCTTTCCTTGTGCAAGTCTCCTGGTTTCCTTGGATTTCTAACAAAGCAGCAAGGCGGGGTTCGCTCATCTGACATGATCGTGATTTATGGCTTTGCTTATTATGTTTGGATCTAAGCAAGGGGAGGCTTGATCTGGAGTCTCTTGGAAGGTGGCTCAAGAAGCATGCTTGGTAATGATGTTCTGTTGTTTTAAATGGTGCCCAGAGATTGCTACCAAATGTGAGATGCTTCCCCCGCACCCACCAGTAACTTCCCCCAGTGAGCTAGCAGAGACATTCAAATGGAAAGGAAAGGGTGATAGGCAAGGTTGATGGAAGCAAGGCAAAGCAACATCTCTCTTCCTTAATTTCCAGTTTTCTCCCTCCCTCTTAACGCTAGTCGTCTCTATGTTTTTAGGTCTGGAAAGTGAGGTCTAAGGATGGTGAAACTTGGGAGCAATTTGAATGACAAGAACAAGCAGCAGCCGTCCAATGAGGATGGCTTTCAGACGGTTCCATTGATAACACCCTTGGAAGTAAATCATTTGCAGTTCCCAGCTCCGGAAAAGGTAAATGGAACAGAACAGAACAAAACAGGAGCAGGCGACACTGTCTTCCCACTAGTTTGTTCTGTTGTCCCTTGGAAGCGTTTTTTTTTCTTTTAAAGCACAGCTATGGTTCCAATTAAATGCTACCTTATAAAAAGGGATTGACTGTTTCCTGTGTGTTTGTGTGTGTGTGAGAGAGATTTAAAGCCCAGCAGACACACCACCAAACCTGGGAAATGGTTCATGACTGAAGTCTGCAAAATGGCAGAGTCTGTTCAACAGATTATTCACTCAAATTTAGTGGGGGAATAAATAAAGCTGCGTCTGATTCGCTAAAATGATTTTATAAATCATTGTGTTCTGTGCCTGTTCTGAGATTGTGATGATTTGGGGTGTTTTATTTTACAATTCTCAAGAGTGTAGTTAATATCTGTAATCCATACTGGTTATTCAATATTACACTAACCTTCTATAGATGAGCAGGTAAAATAATGCAGAGGGTCGTTCAGTGCCTTCATCTCCTCCCTCCCCCATAAATGGGCTTCTGGGAAGTGATCGCTTTTGTGAAACTCATAATCAAACCTCGTAGCTTTCGACTGGCATGCTGAAAAGTGGGCATCATTGATTAGCTTTGCATCGACCTGTTATCTTTATATAGCCTGTTTTGTATTCCATACACATTGTTAACTCCCAACTGTACTGTATTTGGAGAGATAATGCAATGCCATCAACACATCTCACCATAATACTATGTGCCCAGAGCATCTATGTAGCATTAATCCTTATTGGAAAAAGAGAGCCACTGCAGTGCTGCGTCTTAGTATTTTAATGAAGTATATACAATACAAAGAAGGTGTTGCCCTCATGGAGTAACGACAGAGTAAATACATTTGATTCTCAAATTGCACATGTCATAAATGTTCAGAAAAACATGTTGATATGGGTGATGTAATGCTAATATATCTGTTGGCAAATAGAAAAGGGGAAAGGTGCAAGAGCCTGGGCTCGATTACTTCAGTAAAATCAGACTTGTGGTAAAAGACTGTAATATGCCTAGTGAATCATTATAACAATATAGAGGAACTCCGTTAATGCAACCTGGGACTATGCTATGGTAACTGAGGGAGGACTGAGTTTGGTATAAGCAAGGAGCGATGAAGACAACCTGAGCACCCACAATTTTGGTTGCAAGAAGGTAGAATCCAAACTGATTTCTCAGAAGCTAAGAACACACAGTTTGCAAGATGAGTGTTTGTAGTGTGGTGTTAAACTTCTGGAAGCAGGTCTGACATTGGGGTTTAGAATTGGATATTTCTTTTATTTTCTTATATTTTTCAAAAAATAAGGAAGAGGGTTGCTTCCTAAGTGCTAGTTTTGGGGAGTTGTTCCTTTCCTGTTGTCACTGCAAAATAAGACTGCAATTCTTTCTCCGTCCTCTACCTCCCAAATCCAAGGCACACATTTTGCCAAGTAGATTAAACATTTCAACAAAAATAAAATAAAAATGTGGAAATGCAAATCTGCCCCTCCCCCATTCTTTCCTTTTCTAAATGAAAACAGTTCCTCTGAATTCCACAGGAGTAGCCTAGTGACTGACACATCAGTTGTAGCATGTAGGCAAGAGCCTGTCTGCTTCATCAGGGGCACGCAGTGGACTGTCTCCCTGACCTCTTCAGATATATGATATGAATAAAACCCTTGCCTATGAAATCAATTTGCTGTAGTTTTGCATGAACCTAAATGGTTGGTTCACCAAAAAGCATGTTTTGCCTGGGGCTTCAAGGTCCAGTGAGTAGCATTAGCAAATCATTTTATCACCCTCATCACTCCATATCTCAAAATGGGAAGAGGAGGCAACTACTGCTGGCCTGGCTCTATTTAGGCAAAAGCTCGTGGACCAAGTGGATGAACCAGATCTCAGAACTGCAGCCTGTTGTAGGTTGTGCAGCCCCAAGATCTGGCAGGCAAGCGCTTAAGCAGGTATACACAGGGGGCCAGAAAGCTGCAAGGTCAGCATGGACGACAGCAGCTTAAGTAGAGTCTGGGGAGCTAGGCTAAAATAAGTTGTTGCACAAGCAACTGCTGGGTTCACACTGACCACCTTCATAATGCTGCAGCTCAGCTGTGTGATTGATGACAGTGTGAGTCGAGAGCTGAATCAGAGTCTTCATTTAACATTTGCTGCCTCATGGGTGGGTCAGATTAATTTGGCCTCTAGGGCGTGTAAGGCATAACATCCTGGTTGTTGCTGTTGTGGTGGTGATGCTTTTTGGAGGAGTGAGAAGGATCTCATGGTTTTGTGATGCAGAACCAGGAGGTTTGGGATGGGGGATGCTGTTCGAGGGAGACGCACACCACAGTGCAACTAAATCCTTATGGTGTGAGGACTCAGTATCTGTTGAGGAACCAGCAAGCTAAATAGTGTGGAAGGCTCTTTTGGAAACCCGACTAATGTCTCAGATAAAGCAATTGTTTTATCATTACTTTCCAAACCCCTTTTGTCTCATTCCAACAATTTCTTCCGGTCCTGAACGCATCACTCATGTAAGGGTAGCTCACCTTTTATTTGATTGGCAAGGTGGACAGCAAAAAAAGATCACACTTGAAGCTGGCCCACCTAGTAGGATGGAAAGAGAACTTAAATTACCTTCAAGCTCCACATGCATCTTTGAGCACATGTGGAGCTTTTGACTGAGGAGTGAATAATAATGAACAGTCATGATGATGATGCTAATAACAGCCAGCATTACGTTGTTGTTATACTTTAAATTTTCATATCAAACAACTAAGAAGCTTTTAGTGAAAAAGACTTTCTCTCCTTTTGTGACAGCACAAGGCAAAACAAGGTGTTAGATGTATCACATTTTATTATTTTAAACAAATTAGCAGGTGTTTCTGCTTGAAAATACAAGAAAACTTTCCATTATGTGCAGCCAGGCCACTGAATTTTTTTATACTGAAAAAGAATACTGTTGTACTGAAGTACTGAAGAAGAATACTACTGAAAAATCATTTTAACAGTATGGATCCGTTGTCTGGTTCCCCACTCAATGTGACTTCTGAGAATAAATGTGCTATTCTCATGCCAACCCTTCCATGGATGTGTAGTTAATAAGTAAATATTTCTTACAGCCAGTTGACAGAGGTTTCATATGTAGGAGCTATAAGTAAGAGGTCAGCTCTTAAAAATACTGAGTATTTCAAATTATGTTGTGGGATGCTCTGGCCCACACTATAACTTACTTAAAATGGATTAAATTGAACATAGGCACTTGAATGGTGAGTAGCCAAAGAATAGTAACTGAATAAAATGATGATGGAATCACCACTGTATATTCTAATTGTTTCCTTTTCTTTTGATAGATCTGAAATTGGTCAGTGTTGGAAACATGTTAGTAGGTGAGATAGACTTAGCTAAGTGTAGCTTTTATCTATGGGAACTCTGGAGCTGATTGGAAGCACACTGGTTTGTTTTATATTGAGTGTGGATTGGTATCAGTTGCCCAGGAGACAGATCCTTAAGAAGTTCCTATTAATTAAATGAGGCTTTGTTTGAGAAGAGGTTAAGTAAGGAAGGAAATTTTCCCCAACTAGAAAATCAGCATGTCCTCCAGCAACCTGTTGATGCCCATGAGGGTTTTGCTGTAGCTGAACTACAATGGCCTTTCCAAATTCTCCATGCTATTTGTGTGTGGCAAAATTGTATGCATGTGGTTGGGGGCATATTTCCCTCAGAAAACTCTTACAAGAAATTTTGCTCAGGGGTAGTGCACATCTGCTTGGGATGCAGAAGGTTCCAAGTTCAGTGTGTGCCATCTCTCAGGACCAGTGGTGGGAAAACCCTTCTCCCAAGACCCTGAGGAGCCATTCCTAGTCCCAGCAGGACCAGATGGGCTAATTCTTGGACCTGATCCTAGTCTTATGTTCTTGCCTCTGTTCCTGTAACCACGCTCCTGTTCTGCAGAACTCATAATTCATCTGTTTTCCAAAATCCATCCCTCTTGTTCTGACATATCATTCTGTACTTTTTAGATAACCTGGGTTTCAAGTGCAGAATATGTTAAATCATAATAATAGTAAAGCGGAGATGTGTATGTTTGCTTAATTTGCACAAAGGATAGTAGTGGCTGATGCAGAATGTTTGTATTTTTGAAGGAGCTCTGTGTGCAAGCCAAGGTGGGGTGGGGCCTCTCTCACCAAGGCCTCCCTTTTCTAAGCTGTGTGCTGAGCGCTTCTTTCTCCTACGTGTGTCACTGAGCAGCAGCCTTCGGTGGACATTTTGTGAGCATTTGCACATGAAGATGTGAACAAAAATGTGGCAGCCACAGAAGGAGTAGAGAAGAGAAAATGTGTGCATGAATGTGAGAAAAGAAAAGGAGGTGCTGGTGAATGAGAGAAAGGCAGTGGTTTGTTTGGGTTGCAGGGTTTTTGCTTTTGTTTCCCCAGTGATAAGTGTTTTCTCTTTTCAATCTTCCCAAACAGCCTCCTTAAAATGGCACTTTAAAGTTTCAGTTCTATATTGGCTTTCCTGGGAGTAAGCACTTTTGAACTCAATGGGGTTTACTTCTGAGTAGACTTGTGCTCTTAGAATGTGCTGTTAAAGCACTTGTTGAGGTTTCATAATCTCGCTATCTATCCTGACGATGTGCTTCGTAAGCTTTTCTTTCTTAGAAACCCAGTGTTCTCCCAGGCTACTAGCCTATTGTAAATGTGTGCAATAAATTGGGTTGAGCATTATCCCCATGGCATTTCTGAATGTGGATTTTAGCTGATGAATCCATTTTTCACCTTGTCTTAATGGGGATTTTTACTGCATCCTTCTTTAGCTCTCCCAGTGAAATTGTGACAATCCAAAAGGCATTTAAACAACTTCAAGGATTTTGTTGCAGAGCCAGAGCCAGTTGATACCGTTTGTTAGAGGCTGTTATCTAGTGGGTTTGTTTATGGATTTTTCTGCTAGGCTTATTTATGGGTTAATGCAGGTGTGGGAAACCTCCAGTCTGTGGGCCAAATTTGGCTTGACATAGTCCCCAGTTCAGATTGTGAGGCTGATTAACCCAAACCATGCCCACTTGCCCCACACCTGGTGTCATATATGATTGTCAGATGCAGGGCAGGTGGTAGAGACGCAGCTGATCTCAGCAGAAAGCAGGGTTGAAGTCACTACCCATTAGCATCTGGGCTTGTCTGCACAATTGAGTTTTCTGCAGCTGATTCAGCCAGAAAGCAGCTTTGCCAACCTGGTGGGAAGTACTAAGTATCAGTCTAGTGAAGGGTTTCCCAAATGGGTCTCCAGCTGTTTTTGGACTACAGTTCCCATCATCCCTGACTACTGGGCTTTCTAGTTAGAGATGTTGGGAGTTGTGGTCCCAAAACAGCTGGAGACCCAAAACACCGGTCTAGTGGTTCAATTGTTGGGACCTGGGAGACCAGTGTTCAAATCCCAACTCAATCACAAAACTTCCTGGATGATCTTAGGACTGTCATCTCTTAACCTAACCTGCTTCATGTGGCCATTGGCAGGATAAAGTGGGGGGAGGGGGGAACTATGTATGCCACCCAAAACTCATTGGAGGAAAAGTTGGGATTGAAATGAAATAAATCATAGGGAAAGTTGCCAACAACTGAGTCCACCAGAGCTTTGTTTTTAATGGAGAATTAATGAAAGCAGTGCTCCATGAATTTTGTGTTCCGGTTGTGTGTCCTTTGCTTTGGTGGCCTTAAATGTCAATACATTGTGATGATAAATGACCAATTCTCAGGTGATTTGCAACATACACAGGCAGACCTGTGCAAGCAGTTTTCTGACACTGGTGGGTCACAGTGGAGCATGGGTAAATGCATGACAGATTGGAGAGCAGAACAAATGGGCCTGCCCTCAAAAGCTTCGTAGATCTACCAGTGTTCAGTTCCAGGTTTTGATGGATAGGCAATGGGCTCTTACTCATTGGGCCCCATTCCCTGAGTTCCCCCAGCTCCTTATCTTCACCCCTGCTGCTGCGGTGGCACCCATTCACTTGCTTGCCTCCCTCCTCTGGGCCCAGTCCATACCACATGCCAGAGGGAAAGGGCAAGGTGTAAGGAGGGGAGCAAGGGCTCCTTTCCCTCGCTTCCCTCAGAGAGCCAGATGAACTAGCCAACAGCAAATGACCACTTTGAAGACAGCATGTGTGCTCAGATATTTCCATTCAACTGGAGTTGGTCTGAAGGAGAAGGTGCACAGTGTACTCAGTGTGGCTCTGTGACTGGTGGAACATGCAGCACATGGCACCAGGTCCTCCTTTGATGTCCTCCTAGGAGACGAGGAACCTGCACTTTGACTTCAAAGTATTGCTTTTTATTTCCCCTGTTTATTTAAGATATAGGAATATTATTATTATGTTTTATTCAAAAGGATAGTGCCATTCTGGTGGTGTTCTCTACAGGTTCAAATGCACTACACCCCATATAGACTTTAGGTTTCATATTGCTTTCTGTCACATTAGGAAGGCTCTCTGCACATGCCTGGAGGTATTCAGCACTTCATTTCATTTTCAATAGAACCTGGGGCTGGATTCATCTAATGAGATCCACCAGCATAAATCTTTTCCTAGTGCACTAGGGCTTTTTTGCCTCTTCTCTTTGTCTCACGTGCCCCCTGCCCCCCAATTGGCTTTGGGGTGTGTGTATCAAGGGAACCCTCAGAAGAGTGCATGGGAGGGGGAGAGGAGAGATAATTCCATCTGGGAAAATGAAATGCTTGTACTGATGGAACAATCTCCTTAGTGCCCTGCTGTATTCCTTCTGGTGTTCCTTCACAATGGAGCAACATTCTGTTCATGTTCAGAGGAACGTTGCTCTCCTTGTGTGTGTACACACACACACACACACACACACACACACACACATTGTTCCCTATGGGGGAAATATTTTGTTTGTGCCCAGAGGCATTCAGCTCTATATACTGAGTTGGCAAACTTATTCATAATAGCAGCCAGAGGCACATGCATACTTATTATGAGAAATAGATGTGTGCTTGCTTCCCTTGAAAGCAAGAAATTGCTTTCTCTGAGGGCCAGGTGAGATGTTAATTAGGTTGGATTCATTCCAACCTAATGGAGAGGGCTCCATTCCATCCCCTGCCCCAACCCTAGCACATGCTCCCGATAGTATGGGTACTTCAGGATTGCAGTTAATGGAAGAGTAGGCCTCAAAATGGCCAATAATGCCAGTGCTAAAAAGTACACAAAGACGTAACTTGTGAAAAAAAGAAAAAGAAAACCGGTATCCTAGTTACATATCAATGATGACTGCTTATACATGAGCTGCTACCCCTCAAAAAGAAACCTTTATTAACTCACTGAATGTGATAGCTCAATGTGTTGTAGTCGCCAGAAACCTGAACAAGCTGTTAGGAACAACTGGGGGGGGGGGGAATGACATTAAAATAATCAAAAGATGCTTCTGCTATAAACTGCTAAGGTACCCAAGTATCTTTAACATGAAGTAGGAATGGGGGACCCTGGTGTGCTACAGATACTGGACTACAAATCCCATCATATCTGACCATTGGCCCTGCTGGCTATGGCTAATGGGAGTTGGAGCCCAACAACATCTGGAGGGACAGAGTTTCCTCATCCCTGACCTAGAGCCATCCAGTTTATAGAGGAGATAATAAAAATGAGAAATACTGACATACTGGGGGATAATAGTGAATAGAAACCAGCAGTTTCCTCTTTCACAATACAAGCATTAGAGGGCCAGTGCTAATAATACACAACAAAAATACTCCCACACAGGTTAATAGCATGCATAGCATGTATAGCTTATTCCCCCAGGGTGCAGCCTATAGCAAACTGGAGCGGGGGGGGGGGAGTCTGAATAAATCCATAGGAAAGAGGAATAGTTAGCAGGGGTGGACATTCTTGTGCTTAAAGTATCTCTGCATGTTAGAAAATCCTATCAGAGTGTCCTCCTGTGGTTCCTCTATCCCTGTATTCTTATGTCTGTCAGCACTTCCTGTCAGACTCTAACAGCCGATTGTGGGCGCAGGCAAAAACGGCTCACTTGATGTTATAGTGATGGCAGGTGAATGACAAGTGGGTGGCCCTATGGTGTGTGGGGGAGACAAGGAACCAGCCCACTAGCCGTATCCAGTTCCCTGACACTGTGTTAGGGAATTGATGGACCAATAGGTGCTTCATCTGACTCTGCGGTGCTGTCTGTACATTGCTATGCAGACAGAAAACGTTTTCTTTTAAAAATGGAGATCCTCCCCGCAGCATACAAAGCATGGAGTCATGTTTCAGAATATGGAACTGTGGATTTAGAAATTGAAGTATTGCGTGAGGCAATGCCTTTTCATACCAAGAGCTTCACACTAGAGGTGATGGGATTGTCTGCGGCCAGCTTTAGATATGCAGCAGAAGGACTTGTTGGGTTGCTGAGATGACAGAGTGGACTGTACCACTTCCGGCTGCAAAAGGGTGGTGCAATTTTGTAATACTTCCCTGACATCAAACACATGCACCCATCCTCTTCCCTGCACATAGCATATTAGGGAGAGAGAGTCTAGCATAGGCACCTCCTTTCTGTGTTTATCTACTTGCGGGATTCAAAGCCTTGACTTCAGCTCCACTAGCAGTCTGAAAGGAATATGGTCCATCCTCTCAGGACTCCACTACCTCATCCTCTTGTGCATTTAGATCAGGCCTGAGACTCTCTAGGAATAGTAACAGAGCCATTTTGAAAACAACTCATATGTTCTGTCACTCAGACCTACATAAGAATTGCCTTGTACGGAATCAGACTATTGGTCCATTCAGCTCAGTATTGTCTATACTGTCTGGCAGGCTTTCAGACAATGACATCTCCCAGTCCTACCTGGAGATGCCAGGGATTGAACTGGGGATCTTCTGCGTGCAAAGCAGGGGCTATGAAGCTATTTTGGGACTAATGATGTGGGTAGGACTACTTCTGTATTAGTCTCCCTTCCCTTGAAGGACAAATGTCTTTCAGTAAAACCGTAAGGGAATAATTCAGCATTCCACTAAGGAGATGTTCTGCCTGTGCAAGCATTTCAGCTTTTGGCTGTGCTGGAGGTTCTTCCAATCCCCTCAGAGCCAATTCCAGGGGTGCAGAAGGGGTGCAGTGTAGGGAAGCCCCATTGTGCAGGTGGAGGTCCTGGTGCAGGGCTTTTGCTGATGGGGCTCATTAGGTGTGTCCCATCCTGAGGCTGGGTATGTTTAGCCTGTAAAAAAAGCGGCTGAGAGGAGATATGATAGCCATTTTCAAATAGCTTAAGGACCATCTCATGGAAGATAGAGCAAGCTTGTTTTCTCCTGTTCCAGAGGGTAGGACCCAAACCAATGGCTTCATGTTACAAGAAAGGAGATTCCGCTGAAACATCAAAAGGAACCTTCTGACAGTCAGAGCTGTTTGACAGTGGAATAGACTCTCACAGGAGGTGGTGGGCTCTCCTTCCTTGGAGGTTTTTAAGCAGAGGTTGGATGGCCGTCTGTCATGGATGCTTTAGTTGAGATTCCTGCATTGGAGGGGGTTGGACTAGATGACCCTTGGGTCCCTTCCAACTCTATGATTCTTTGCTTGTTCATCAAAAACCAGATGCAGCAGACACATAGCATTCTACTTAATAGAGAGTTTGCAGAGTTTAAAAAAGCAGCATGGAATTAGGTCCAAAGAAGACCACAGTATCTGAAGTCACATATTAGGTCTCACTTCTATTTGCTGCAATACTAAGCTGCTTATAAGGAGTTTCTATATGTCCACGGGCTCTTTCTAGTGCTGCTGTAATATAATTTGTGTCCCATGCCCAAAGGGTTGGATTATTCTGAGGCTTCTGCAACTCACGATAATTCGGGGATCGTGGCTTGCTCCATCCCCTGCAATGAGGCAAACCCTGCTAGACCTGAAGATGCAGTGTCTGGAAAATAACGAGTTGTCTTTTTCTGAAATAAGCCTCCTCCAGCCGTTAAGACTGCAGCTTCTGTAGGCACTAGCCAATTGCTGATATCGGTTGTAGTCTTGTGTGTAGTTCAGTCTCTGTCAATCCACTACTTTCATTTTAAACTGAACTTCTTGGTGTGTTGCACACTGCAGTCGCACACTGCAGTCATGGGCCATGAGCAATGGATACATGAGTGTGTGCTTAACTTTCTCCTGTTGAAAACTTTGCTGGATCATGCTTATAGTTAGGAAGACATTTCCCTGCAGTTTAAACCCATTGCATTTTGTCCCTGGCAACAGAGAGAACAAAATGATGCCTCCATCCTGCCAAGGAGATCCATGTGTGGAGCAAGCATCTGACTGACTGCCACATCTTGCATTATGATCTGTGGGTGTGAACGAGCTGTGCATCATAATATACATCTGATTGGGCATTGGGCATGCATGCTTACTCCCCACATGCCATAGCTTTCAATGGGATGTACATTTTGAAACCATAGTCCCCCAGTACATATTCAGGTCATGTGTCAAAATACCCTTTTACCTCATGGTTAGATCAAAGTTGTTTATTCTATGAGCTTTTCAGTGTTTGCGGATTGTCGATGCTTGACTTAAGAGATAGCAAACATATAACATCATGAAATGGTATTACTTCCCCTATCTCAGAGGGGATGCATTTCTGATAATGTGTTCTGATAACAGTATTTTTCTTACTGGCAGCAACAGTTCAGTTTTTTGTCCAATAGGATCCTTCTCTCCCCCCAAAAAATAACAACACGAAAAGCTATTTTGTTGTGTTATCCCCGGTTTGTGGTGGAAAGCTTAATTCATGCTTACCCATCCACACCGGTTCTCTCACAGTCTGTGTTTGCATTTGTTTTTGCTGATTTCTATATATTGGTTGGAGCCAAAGTTTCCAGTTTGCCTTCATAGAATCGTAGAGTTGGAAGGGACCCTGAGGGTCATCCAGTCCAGCCCTCTGCAATGCAGGAATCTCGACTGAAGCATCCATGACAGAGGGCCATCCAGCCTCTGCTTAAAAACCTCCAAGGAAGGAGAGTCCACAGCCTCCCAAGGGAGACCTTTCCACTGTTGTTCAAAACGTCAGTCCATCTTCCCATCGCCAGTCCTGATGGGTTTACTTTCTGTGGTTTTAATAAACGTATGTGGTTCATAAAGATGAGCTGTGGAAGTAAATAGATTGCCTTTAAAATTTACATATAATGACAGCTGTTCTTGGGAAGAGTTGTAGCTCGGTGGTAGAGCACTTGCCTTGCAGGCAGAAGGTCCTTGGTTCAATCCTCAGCATCTTTGGGTAGGGCTGGGAAATAGCCTTTTCTGAAACCCCAGAGAGCTGCTGCCAGCCAACTGTTCAGATCTGGGTGGACCAACAGACAGAGTCACTAGAACGCTGCTTTCTATATAAGCTGAGTATGTACATGAATCCATGAGGGCATGATGGTCAGGGGATGTTTGTGCTGTGTGCCTCAATAAATCTGGCTCTGGCTCAGATGGAGGATTGATTCATGGACTCACTTTTCTCCCATCATAAGGCCTTTTTTTTGTAACTACCCCTTCATGAGTTCCATGTGGGACTGGGCGTTGTGAAGAATTCAGCACACACTCAGTTTTTCCAGACATCATGCATTATCAGAGGGATAAGAAACTCCCGTTGCTTCCTGCCGCCGAGGAAATGCATTAATAAAAGGGCTTTGAATTATTTTATTTTTGGGGGTGGGTAAGTGAATTACTTCAGTATGAGAAATGGAAGGGATGAAAGCTAGGGAGTGGCAGCTTCTCTGCAGAGATTTATAAAGTAGTGTCATCTAGATATTCTAGATGTCAACATAGCACCAAGCATTGATGGGCTCTTCATAACATGGAAATGTCCACTGTCTCTGCCTAGTAAGCACATCTGCATTGGGTGGAGAAGACTGAAGGAGAGATCAAGGTCAGGGAACATCACATGGCAAAGAGAAGGCAGGCAAGATAAGGCTAGGATAATCCAGGGAGGGATTTGTTGTTAGAGAAGTGGGTTTCTAGAGAAATAACATGGAAGAGAAAAAGGAGAGTGAGCAAAAGAGATCAAGCCTGATGGAGAGAGAAGAAGAGGCTGTTCTAGGCAGAGGAAGTGCAGCCTGGCAGATGGCATGGAGACTCAGGGGATCAGAGAAATGACATTGAGAGCAGAGGGGTGACTGAGAAAGGCAGGGCCACCCCAACATATTTTGTTGCCTGAAGTGGAAAAGCCCCCACTCCCTCAAGTTTAGATACCTAGGACCCAATGTCAGCCAATATAGATAGATAGATAGATAGATTCTTTATTGTCATTACACAAGTGCAACATTGCACAAGTGCAACGAAATTGGATGCCATCCCTTAAAAAACAACAAAAGCAAAACAACAACAACAACCAAACAAACCACATTCCAGCCACACCCACACCCACACCCATCAAACTCCCAGGTCACACTATCGAGTTACAGCATTCAAAAAGGCCACAGCTCTTGGATAGAAACTATTTTTCAGTCTATTTGTCCTTGACTTGATGTTTCTATATCTCCTGCCAGAAGGCAGTAGTGCAAACAGACTGTATCCCGGGTGAGATGAATCCTGCAGGATGTTGTTTGCTTTCCTAAGACAACGGGAACCGTACAGTTCTTCCAAAGATGGGAGAGGATGACCAATAATCCTTTGGGCTGTGGTTATGACCTTCTGGAGCACCTTCCTCTCCCTAGCTGTACAACTGGAGAACCAAGCACAAATACAGTATGTGAGAATGCTCTCTATGGAGCCTCGATAGAAGGACACCATTCTGGCATCCAACAAGTACCACTCATACTTACGGACAATAAAAATAAATTAGCAACATTATTTGCTGCTCTTTCATGACACCCCAGATTGGTTGTTTGAGATGCCTGTCTCACTCTGTCTAATTATAGGGCTGGCCTGAGAGAAGGGGTGTAAAAAGAAGTGGGAAAAGGGATGCAGAGCGGACCCACAATGCTGATTCAGACTGCAGATAGTCTACTACTATAAATTTGAATGCTCTCTTCTTACAAAAACATACTGCCTGTGAAAAGCTCACATGCCAAGGGTCAAGTCTTTCTACAGGCAAGAACAGCTTGATGTAGGAAAGCATTTCAAACACGCTGTGTGAAGTGATGTCGTCTCCGGAGGGGCAGTACCGTGTGACACTCTTGAATGTATAGTTCAGCCCATAGCAAGGGCTTGGGAAGGGGAATGCTATAGGACTCAAACTTTCATGTCAAGTGTTACAAAAAGACAGTGAAAAGACTTAAGGAGTTGAATGACATGGTCATAGTAACTGGAGAAAAAAGCCTAATAGTGACTTTCTGAACCAAACTGGAGTAGAGATATTTGGCAGGAGGGAAGGACAGTTAGGAAGATACCCCAGGAGGTTTGGTAGGCAACCACAGCTTGGACACAGGCTTTATTGGCCATCAGTAAAAGAGAAGTGTAGCTATTGGAGATGCTTGAAACTACAAATTTGGTGACTGAATGGACATGGGAGAAGGAAGGTGGGAGGTCATTCATTGATGAATCTCAGGTTGTTTGACTCAAATGGTAGATAGATGACTGTCTTATTCATGGAGAAGGGAGGGATTGGTTGAGGAAAACCGTCCTGTTTTGACCTTCTTCAACTGGTGACATTGATGGAATATCTAAAAAGAAATCTCTAGAAATTTCTTTGCATACCATGTGAAATATTCTCAGAACTTCAAAATGTTACTCAGAATCAGGGATTTCCTGCTTCTTGAGCTTCTGGTGCAGTATGTCACGTGGGACCTCATGCGTCTCCCATGCGGTATGAGTTGTGCTCACATCGGATAGGAGATGCAGGAGTTTCACCTTCAGATGTCACACTAGGAACATATGAAGAGGAAGACACAGACATCTGAGAACATAAGGAGAAGCCACTCAGTTTGGTTAGAGGAAAGTCACTGGAAACAACTAGCGAGTGAGAATGGCAAAAACTAGGCAGAAGAGGGTCAAGGTACGCGCTGGAAGATGATATGTGATGGCCATTGTTGTGGATAGGATATATGAAGGATTTAAAGGTGAAATGAAAGATGACGTTGGTTTGTTTGTGTACTTCTTTTCAGCCCAAAGTAGTAAAGATGGGGACAGCATGGCAGCAGCAAAGAGAGTCTCTTGTTTCTTTATTCCAGATGGAGGAAGGCAGAAGCATGTTTGAAAGCAGAGAGGAAGGAGCCAGCAAGCAGGAGGAGAGTAAAGATGAGGGCGAGATGGGGGTGGGGGTGGAGACGGAGGCAAAGAGAAAGGACATTGCATTTTAATACAGCATTTTACTATTTTATGCTTCTGAGCTGCCTAGAGAACAATGCTGTTGGATGGCTTTTATAAATGCCACAAATGAATAAATAATAAATGCAAGCTTCAGGGCAAAACTTAACTATGTATCTAAAAGACGGGTGCAATCCTGTACATGCTTTCTCAGAAGTAATTCCCCCTGTGCTCAGCAGAGCTTTTCTTCAGGAAAGTTTGTGTGTAGGATTGCAACCTTGAGTGAAAAGTTATGTAGGCTGTCTCTTGACATCCTTCTGTGGGATTCTGAAGGTGAAATTCAGGTGACCTCTCCCTCACTACCCCCAAGCTGGGCACATTAAAACCTAGAGTCCAGTTTGGCTATAATGGCTGTCCTTGCCACAGAGATTGCAGCTGGAGAACAACAGAAACGTGCAGCCCTTTGCGAAAGCAACCTGAGCTTTGAATATATAGTTAGATGAGTCAGAATTCACCAACAAAATGTATGAAAACCCTTAGTTTGCTTTTCTCATTCCTGCTCGGGGAATGCCCTGACCGTGAGCCTTGGAAGAGTGCACAGGCCAATCCTGAACCTGGAAGCAATCAATCTCCTTGGCAGGAACAATGTGTTTTATTTATCAGTCTTGCCAATCCCCGGGACTCCTGCAGCGAGCGAGACTTTCTATTATTAATAATCCCAAGGAGCAGTATTTTAAAATTTCATGATCTGCACTTTTTTTGCACCACCTGACCTACAACATATTATATACTCCTTGGCGGCAAAGCGAGAATTACATCAGGGCTACATATCCTTTCCTGAAATGAATAATTGAGGAGCATTCACGATGCCCAGCTCTGTTAAATGTTATCGTTCTATCCTGGGCAAAGAAGGAAAGGAAGAGTTTTAAGTGCAAGCATAAATGATCCTGGATTTCCTCAAGTGATGAAAGGATTCTGAATAATTGCAAATCAGAGTGCTGGGTCTTCCTTTTCTTCAACATGGAAAGCAAGCTATTGTAATCCTTTTTAAAGGTCTCCTATCTTCTTTCACTCGTTTGGGTTTCCATCAAAGGGCTATCAAAGGAACGTCCTTGTTTTGACCTAGTTCATTGGTTCATTAGTACTGTTGCTTTTTAATTGGGAGCCTTCTCCAAGGCCTCAGAGCTCTTTCCCAGGCCTTCTAGCTGAGAGCTTTCAAGTGGAGAATACAGGAAAGCCATTTCCATTCCCCGGGGAAATGGAGTTGCGCGCTGGACACGATCCTGCCCTGTGCGTGGGGGTGTGGCTAGCCCCTGCATCATAGGGAGTCCCCCCCTCCATGACGCATCCTAGGCCAGCCAATCTGGTTGGCCAGAGGGCGTGACGTGCAGCATTTAAAGCAGCCCGTGGGTGGGAACTCGCCCCCTTTTCCTGGTTCGAGTTGGTTTCCATCGACAGGGCTCCCCCTACTGGTGGTTAACCTTTCTGAGACTTCCTGCAGGTGAGCAGGAGTCAGATATAGTCGGTTCGGTTCCAGTGCCTAAGCCAATACCACTCACTTTCTGTACCCAATAAAGTTGCGGCCCTTTTTAGCCCATTAACCTAAAATATTGGTGTCAAGTGTCTTTATTCCAACATAGGGGGAGGGTTCGGGGCCTTGCCATGCAATTGAGCTCATTCCTACAAAGCTGGTGATCTGCTGCTAGTCTTGGGGCAAACTGCCCCCCAGTCAGAACTGAGCTCAGAAAACTCAAATATCTCCCCAAATCTGAGCCCAAATCTGAGCCAAACACTCTTAACCACCCCCTGCTCCAGACTGCTATTCTATTGTAGGTGTACGAAGTAATACATTGTGGTCCTAGTCAGTGGCGTAGCGTGGGGGTGCAGGGGGGGCCCCGGGCACAACATCTGGGGGTTAGGGTTAGGGGGTGCAAATCCACGGGTTAGGGGGCACAAATTACTTGCCTTGCCCCGGGTGCTGACAACCCACGCTACGCCACTGGTCCTAGTCACAGTGCCCCCCCTACTTCTATGTGAGGTGTGGAACCCATGTGCTGCCAGCCTTTTAAGCTTTGCTGCCAGACTGGGCAGGGCAACAGCCGATGCTTGGCCAGCCAGCAAGGCACCACCCTCCACTGGGGCTTCCTTTTGGCCCATTCACATTTGCCCTCTTTGGTGAAAAGACTGCTCCTTGCTACCACTGGCTAAGGGGAATTCTCCAGCTGTGGCTGGCAAGTGAGCAAGCTCTAGTTGCTGGGGACGAAGGCAGAGCATGAGGCCGCAACTGTTGCCCCCCGTAGATACATTGAGCGGCCATTGTTGATGCATTAATAGTTCATTTGAAGTGGATTTATACTCGAATGTCCAGACATCACCTCTCTTATCAGTTGGCGATGCTCTCCCAGTGTTCCCGCATTATTGCAACAACACTTTAACTTTGCCCATTTCATTGTCTGTGTTCCCTCCCTGCAACTCCCCCACTTTAAGCCACCGTACTGTCATATGTGTACTTTTTATGCTTTTATGGCCAGGCTGTGGTTGCCTGTGCTAAAGCATCGCTCATTTCCACAAAAATACTCCCCTCTCCAGGGATGCCAGTATCTGGCATCATTAGGAAGCATGTTGGAATGGGTTAGAAGCAGATACATTCTGGCACCTTGCAGAGGTGCTCTTATGCTTTGGTGCAGTAAAAGTGGGGCTCTAAAGAGAGCTGGAACAGTTGTAGCATAAACAGTTATGGGATTTTAGCAGAAAACCAAGGGGCACATCTCAATGGAAGCTGAAGCCATATAACCACCCTGAAGTTTTTGCAGGTACAAATGGCATTGAAAGTGCGATTGCATACAGCCACTCTGATAGCATCATGAGCACAAATGATAATGCACAATAAAAAGAACATCTGGAGGGGTCCTTAATGTAATCAAAAACACAAAGGAGCAATCCTTGCATGGTGGAACATTCTTAGAGCACCATGTTGCATACAATCCATAGTTCTGAGACCATGAAGTAGGTACAATTTAGCAAGTTGCGAAAAGGAGAAAGGAGAGGTTGCCTGTGAAGGATCCAGGGTGGAGTGATACTTGCTAGCTCCTCTGGTGGCAAGAGCAGAGGAGTGCAGCTTCAGAATGAGATTGAAGTACATGCCTTTGGACCTCATCCCATTAGCTAGTTAGCAGGGGCTCAGGTGTTAGTGGAGATTGACCTGCAGGTAGGACACAAACTAGCTCTGAGGGAATCCTTCAAAGTATATGGGAGACATGCAAGAATGTGGGACTCCTTTTTGAACATCACACAGTACTGAGGCCTTTAACCGAGTCAACAGGGACGTAAGATCTAGAGTTGGAGTCAACTGATGTGAACGTGCCATTTAAGCCTTATTAACGACCATGATTTTGGAATGGCACTAGTTTGGCTCAGTGAGTATTGAAATCAGGCTGAGCTGCAGCTCTCTTGGTGACTATAGGCAAGTCACTATCTCAGTCTCCATTCCTTGATATGAAGTATTCCTGTCTCATTCTGCGAGTCATATTAGTCACTGTAGAACCTTCTTGGAGAGGTTATAGCAGAAGTCATTAATGTTCTTACCTTCAAAGAGGAGCAGAAAACCTCTTAGATAATAGTCCTTAATTTAGCCTGGTCTGTTTTTAAATCTAGGTCAACCCAAGTTTATTTTTGTGAATGACATGTTCTTGTTCTTTTTACCTACCCCATGGTTCTGTAAAGGGGGTTTAGCAAACATTCCACGTGTTACTCAGCAGCAGGGACCCACACCTGTTCTTGAGCATCTGGTGCAATGTGTCTTGTGGGATCTCCTGCCTAGCATCAGATGTCACACTAGGAACGTCCAGCACATTTGTCCTACCCTGATCCTGCTTCTGTTGTAACACCCATGACTTCTCCTCCTGTGAGCTGGAGTACTCCTTGGCCTAAGTTCATAATAAAACACTTCCATCATAGGTGAGGTTCTCTCCTTCAAGTCTCATGCTGAAACAATCCCTTATGTTTTGTGGCTCCTTGTGTGCGCGTTAGCTTCAGTTTCTACCCGGATATTCATAACTTCATTTTTATTAGGTTCTTTCAGGGAGCATTTTGAATTCTACCATTCTGCTTCAAGGGTGTTAGGCAGGTGTTAATTGTTTTGCCTTGTTTGAACAGCCTGGGCAGTATCTAAAGGGAATCAGTAGAGCGAGCACATACACTATTATCCTTTAACCATTGGGCTCCATCTCTGAAGGGGCACCTGCTGTGAGATCGGAAGAACATAGGGGCTTAGGAAGCTGCCTTACAATGAGCCAGACCCCAGCTCCATCTACTGCAGAGTTGCCTATTTTTATTTATTTCATAAATGTATATACCGCTTGATCGTAGTTTACAAAAGCGGCTTACAAAAAGAATAAAACAATAAAATTATTGGTGAAAACAGCTACTCAAAACCTTCAAATAATAATTACAAGAAAGCTAAAAACAGATTAAAACACATGGAGCACATGTCCATACCAACTAGCAGTGGCTCTCCAAGGTTTCAGGCACCATACCTGGCGATGCTGGGGACTAAACCGGGTCCCTCCTGCAGGCAAAGCAGATGCTTTAACACTGAGCCTTTCCCTAGGGAGGAAAAGTGGGAGTATTGCCTGCTGGATCAAGTTTGGGAAGTGGGAAGACACAATGGGTGGTGGATGAACGGAGTGGGACATAAGAGGACCTCCAGGTTGCAATTTGGCATGCTCATGCTGGTTACAGATGAGCTACTGAATGTCAGGAACAGAGCCATTGGAATCCATCAGGCATCATCAAGTGTCATATTAGCACCTCTCCCGCCCCCAGGACTAACGGTGGGATGATGAACAGTTTGAAAGAAAGGGGGGGGGGAATACAACACTCTGAGATTTATTACATTTGGTTTCCTTAAAGGGAATTCTTCTGGAATGATTAATTAAGTTCCGAGTGAAAGATCTGAAAATAATTTGATTCTGCAAATGTATGTGTGTACATGATATACGGGCTTTGAGAAATCAGGTCTAATAAGAGAGAACGGTCGCCGCATTTATTTGTTTAACTTAAAACTGTGCTAGCCCATTTTCGATAAAAATATTCACAGTGTGTCTTTCAAAAGCAGTACATTAACATGGTATGATACAAACAGCAGACATAAAAAATAAACTGCGGTGAATAAAACTCATTAAGATCTTAAAAAGCAGAGGAGCAGAAAGCAGTAAAATCTATAGGAGCGGCAGTAAAATAATTTGTAAAAAAACAATGAGCCTGCTAAGATCCTTGGAGAACAAAGAGGTTTTTATGGAGGCAATAAGCTAAAAGTATCAGGGCTTCCACAATTGGTTGGGGGAATGGTGATCTGTAGGCAGGGTGCCACCACAGAGAAGCCCCTCTTCCCAGTTTCCACATGGTGCAAGTGCCATGAGGAGGACTTCTGAAGCAAATCTTAGGTATCAGATGGGTTCTCATTAAAGGTGGTGTTTTAGATGCCCTGCTCACAAATAATTTAGGGCTTAAAGGTAAAAACTAATTCTTCTTCTTCTTCTTCTTAAATGATGGTTTGATAGTGGTGATAGCATACTATTAAATGTTCTTACATGATCTTTCTTTACTGATGAATATGAGGTTCATGAAACTAGTTTTGGAAGGTTCAAAAGACTGATGATAGCTCATAATCCCTCAAGAACAGAATTCCGCTGGTAACATTTATTCCCCGTCACGAGAACACCTTTAAGATCAGGTACAACTCCATGCATGTGCTTCTGGTTTATATTGCTTCCCCACCCCCCAGAGGAGTGTATCCTTGAGGAAGGCTCCGAACTGTTTGCATGTTGTAGGAAAATTAACTGAGATGGACCGCCATGTCTGTTCATTGATGGGAATTGGATATAGGTAAGCTGGCAGCTCCTGGAAGTTAAATGTATATAAACCTGTTCACAACAGAAAACATTGTGGGTTATAATGGTAGCAAGGATGGCATGCTAAATACCAATGTACAATACTATAGAGAAATTTTAATGGAGACCAAATGTAACTGAATGGAAGGAAAGTTCAATAATTAAATTCTGTTTAGGGACTTTAATTATAAGGATTATATGAGCATGCAGCACACCTACAGGTCCAGGGTGAGGCAAGTTCCTTGTGGTGTCATGTAAATTACCCTATACAGTGAATCTGGGTTGTGGAATGGATCTGGCTGGCAGGCGGCATCCTGAGTGACCCTTTTGACTGGTGGGCAGGGCACCTGACATTACAGTATAGTGGTTATCAGTCATCTGATGTCAGATAACACACTGTCAGAAGACCCTTTTCAACACTCGTTTGAATTCAGAAAAAGATGCTGATTTTTCAATTTGATAAAAATGTGACTTCTTGATGCAAAGCAAGTATTAATCTCCATAGCTACTTCTTGACATTTCTCACACTTAACATAATATATGTTGTCAGCCTGGCAGGCCAAATGACCCATGAGCTAGAGGTCCACACCAGTGTGCTCAATGGTAGAAAGTGTGCAAATGGTAATGAAACATTTTTTTGGGGGGGGGGTGTCAAGGCATAACTCCTCCTTATGAATGCATTTGATGAAGCAGACTCTTTGCCACACACATTTATGCAGTTCAGTTTCTGCTGTAATTAGGCAGTTTCTTCATGCAGGAAATTGAAGCATTAATTAAAGGCCCTGAGTTCAACGACAGTCTATAAAACAAAAGTTCATCTAAACATGTTCAAATGCACCCCCCTCGCTGTTCAACAATCTACACACGTGGTCTGCCATTCCAAGTCAAAGGCAAGCTTTCAAGCTGCCAAATCCTTCTTGAGAAATTATCCGCTGGCTATATGCTCTCTAAACATACAGCAGTACCTCCTGTTACAGACGCTTCAGGTTACAGACTCCGCTAACCCAGAAATAGTACCTCGGGTTAAGAACTTTGCTTCAGGATAAGAACATAAATCGTGCAGCGGCAGTGGGAGGCCCCATTAGCTAAAGTGGTACCTCAGGTTAAGAACAGTTTCAGGTTTAGAACGGACCTCCAGAACGAATTAGGTTCTTAACCCGAGGTACCACTGTACTTGCAATGTGTGCAAAATTCAGTCCCAGTGTGACGAATTCCCAGGTAAGTGTGCATAGGAGCCTTAGTACATCTTGTATCTCCTTGATTTCCAAAGTACATTAATAGATGCTTGGTGTCCTTGAGTATGGGAGGGAAGTCCTCCTGTATCGATTCCAATAGGTCATCTACAAACCAGATAGAAATTAAACAAGGGAATAAAAGATTTAAAGGGAGACTAAGGGATTAAACCTGGAAAGAAGTCAGACACTACAGAGGGAAAATGGATGCTCTGGCAGAGCTTCTGCAGTGCATTTTATGATGAGATAGTGGGAAATGTGCATCCACACGCTGCAGAGCTGCAAGGGCCTGGGTGATATGCCTGATTGGTTTATAAATAGAACACAGATGCATTTTCTGAAGAACATTACTTAGCAGGTGCTAATGGGACACTTCTATAATTAATGGTCCAGGCTGCACAAAGGGCATGGAGAAAACAAATGGAACGCTGCCTTAGGGCCCAGCTATGAACAGAAGATACTGCAGCAAGGAACAAAGCATGAGAGAGGGATGTGAACACTGCTTGGTGCCTTTACGGCTGGCATAACCAGCAGGCAAGACTGCAGAGCTCAGAGATCTTAATGGTATTTCAAAAGCTCTATATTTTGGCCATCTGTGGTTTTTTGTTGGGGAGTTTTTGGGTGTAGATTCTGCACAAATAATCTCCACATGCAACGAGCAGTGTGAAATTCTCTCGTTTTGTCAAATCGTTCCTAATAAAGGATAAAGCTCCTCTCATGCTACGCTACCTGTCAAACCACAGATTGTGGTGGTGCTCTCAACAAGGTATTCCCTACTGATGTTAAAAGCAAGACAGGGTTGTTCCTTCAAATATTGGGATCCTCCGCCATTTTGTTTGTTAGCAAATGGCAACATGCCAGTTACGTTTCTGTAGCAGTATTTTAGGGCCTGTGGTTCATATGGAAGACACTTAACTATGTTACAGCTGGTTTCAAGTATACGGCTGTCTGATCTACAGTACTGGGAACAGCTTCATGTAAGCTAGGGGAAATGAAGTCGAAAGCATGTCAGCAACACATATAAGGCAACCTGTGTATTCAGGGTCAATCTGATGCATGCTGGAGTCAGGATTATCATGCTCATTCAGAATGCTAAAGTCAAAGGCCAGGGGTTGACTAGACAAATCAGGCAGTACTGGATAGTTACTACTAAAGTGATGCAAGTTGTCAGGATCCACATGAGTACCTGCTCAGTATATGAAGGCTTAGAGTCTGTGATGGATTGGTGGTGATAGAGGTTTTTCTTACTGGCAGACTCCCTTTGTGAAGAAGAGGTCCCTTTTAAATGAATGTCTGTAGGCTGCCACCAGACAGGACAAACATCCAGCCCCAGCCTCTGGTTTGTCTAACTGCTTGGGGGACTTTCTGCTCCCCTACCTCCAGCCCAGCTCTTGGAGGAAAAAATATGCTTTGGATTTGCTCTCCCAAAGGACACAGAACTTAATAAAACATCCTCCAGACTCTGGGACATTTTTTAAAATGTTCTCTTTTTTTTACTTCTAAAAAAGTTTCTTAAAAAAATAATAGCAAAGCAGCAGATCAGTCCTGCTTTGTGGCAATGCAAGGCAGAAATCAGGCTGTGAACAGGCTGAGATTCTGACTGGATACCAGGGAAACTAAGGCAATACAGTCATGTTGTTGTTGCTTAGTCGTTTAGTCGTGTCCGACTCTTCGTGACCCCATAGACCAGAGCACGCCAGGCCCTCCTGTCTTCCACCGCCTCCTGCAGTTTGGTCAAACTCATGTTCGTAGCTTTGAGAACACTGTCCAACCATCTTGAATACGGTCATACCTTGGGTTAAAGTCGCTTCAGGTTGAGCATTTTCAGGTTGCACGCTGTGGTGACCCGGAAGTAATGGAACGGGTTACTTCTGTGTTTCACCGCCTGCGCATGCGCTCAAAATGACATCACACGCATGTGCAGAAGCAACGAATCATGACCTGCAGATGCAGGTTGCGTTCTGCTCAGGATGTGAATGGAGCTCTGGAACGGATCTCGTTTGCATCCAGAGGTACCACTGTACAAAGTAGGGAAGGGCTCAGGCTTTGCTCAGGAAACACAGAACTCCCATGTTGCTTCAGCAAGGACAAAACTGAGACTCAGCCCTAAATAGTAGCAGCCCTATATAGTAGCCACAACAACAGCAGCTGCCGTATCCAGATTGTTAGCTCCCCCATTGGAAGATGCTGCTTTGCTTAAAGGCGCAGTAGTCTCCTAGTATGGCGGACCCTCTGGTCTCACTGTGTCTTCAGTCAAGTTCTCTGCATCTACGAATGGCAGTGTCACAGTTTCTCGTGATGTTGCAGTGCTTCTAGGGCTGGCACTGCATGGCTTTCTGCTTTTGGTTCAGAGTCCCCAGCTCCATCACCCAAAGAGGAATCTGACTCCTGGCCCCTGACAAAACCAACAGATGAATGTACAAACCTTTGCTTGATGCTTTTTACATGCCTTCTGACATCTGATCTGGATGCTGCCATTAGCGCAGAAGGAGTGAGATCCTTTCTGCAAATAACCACTCTGCTCAGAGGTGTGCCCACTTGCTGCCAGAACAAGTTCAAAGTGTTACTGTTAGCATTTCATGGATCAAAACAGAACGGGGCTTACATCTGAGTAGCCGGGCATAGGATTGCACTGCCAATTAAAAAGCAGATAACTTCAGAGTGGCAGGAGGGAGACTAGTTACAAAGGGGCAGGGCAAGGGGAGAATTATTGATTGATCATTTTTAATTATAAGCCACCTTTCATCAAAGAATCACAGGACAAATTACAAAATATGACAGAGAGGAGATTGCTGTCAGTTCATCCTACTTAAATCTCTCAGCATACTTCTCTCTCTCTCTCTCCCTCTCCCACTCGCTATCTCTCTCTTGGCAAGGTGAAACATTGAAAATGACTTCCTTGTTGATAAGTCCTAGTGGTTCACCCCTTATCAGTGCTCACTCTAAGAGCTCCTTTTTCAGAAAAACAAAAAGGATCAGCAGTCACTCCTGTGAGTTCTTAGTTGTAGGTGAGAAGGGTGGGCTACTGACGATAAGAGCTTTTCCGGCTCGGGGGTTTTAAAACGATTCAAGTGTTTGGAATGAGGTGAAAGCAAGTAGCCAGCCATGCTGCTGAGGGAGGTTCTTCTGAACAACACCATGTAAATCTAGAACACAAATCCTGGATGGAAAATCTAAATACTTGCTTAGTTATTCACACAGTGGTGTTCACTCCTGGAAAAACAACAACAACAGAAAAAAAGACTTTCTTCTCTCAAATATATTTAATTTTACTTTCCCTTTCAGCTAAAAATGGGCTCCCAAGGTGACCCGCTGAAATTAAAATGCAATACAAAACACAATGAAGACCCGGGAAGCATGTTTGTATTGTATAAGTGAACCAAAATGACCAGCATTAAGGCTGGCTGCTCTTTGGGGTGGGGAGTCAAGGAATATGGCAGACAGGACCCAAATTAGTTTTATACAAGAGCAGAGGAAGAAGGATCTATATCAGGGATGGGGAAGCTTTTTGAACCTAAGGACCACATTCCCTTCTGGACAACCTTTCAAAAGTCACATGCCAGTGATAGGCAGAGCTAGAGGCAAAAGCGAGATGAGCGAAACATGCAAATTTGCCTTTGAACAGTAAGCTCATTTCGCCACACTGTCATATACCCATCTCTATCTTTCATCTAGATAAGTAAGTTCAGTGACATGCTCCAACCAGGCAAAAATACTTAGGTATGAAGCAGGGAAGGCTGTTGCCTGTGGAGAGGAGCTGCAGCTTCAGAAGAATTCTGAGGGCCGGACAGAAAGTTATGGAGGGCCGCACCTGCTCCCGAAGCCTGCGGTTCCCCACCTCTGGTCTATATGGAGCCTTAAGGCTTAAAATGGAAGATCTCTGTTCTCTGACATCTTTCATCTATGAATTTCTGCCCCTCTGGTCTCTATGGAGGCAGGAAAGACACAGTGCAAAGAGGCCAATATATGGTTTAGTTGCACTACATGTTATGGAGGAGAAGAAGGGGACTCAGCAAAGAGGCCGCCATCTCCATCAGTAGCTCCTTGTAATGTTTGGTTTCCACCTTAATTAGACTGCAATTTATCAGCACTGTTCTGGATTCAGATTGCTAAAATATCCACAGAGGGCAGAGCAGCAAATGAAAAATATACAATAGGATGTAGTTTATTAGGAAGACAAAGCTGGAGATGACAGATTATTACTACATTTGCATCCCACCTTTCGTCAGAAGAGCAGAAGGTGGCATAGATGATTCTCCCCTCTTCACTTTGTCTTCATAACAACCATGTGAGGTTGGATACACTGAGATACAGTAACTGTTCCAGGGTCACCCAGTGAGCTTCAGGGAGATAGGTTTTTGAGAGCAGGTAGATGGAAAGAGTCAGTTGGAATGATGCTTGTTAGCTTTACCAAGTGGTTGCAAGGCTAGCGCCACAATCTGGGTCACAAGTAACTTGAACAGCATCAAGAGTGTGGAGCACCCAGATCTTCCATGCCCCAAATTGCCCTGGCATGCTGTTTCTGCATAGTTATCTGGGGGAAAGAAGAAGCAGGCTTCTGTTGAGCTGTAAGCAGATCTTACCACATGTAGGATGCTCATGCACTTAAAACAAACATTCCATCTTTCAGAGTTGTGAGGTTTTAATGATGCACTTAGTTGACCTCCTTGCTTTTTAGAAATAAAAATTATGTTGATTGCAGTATACATGAGGTTATCTGAGGAGAGGGTTTGTGGGAAAGTAACATTTCTTCCAACAAAACAGTGCTTGCTTTGTTCTGAAAGCTTAAGATGTCAACATTTGCTCCTAGGTGATTGTGAAAACGAGAACAGAATATCAACCAGACCAGAAGAACAAAGGAAAACTCAGAGTGCCCAAAATTGCTGAATTCACAGTCAGTTTCACTGATGGTGTAACAGAAAGATTAAAGGTAAGAAATGCTAATTGCTAACTGGCTATATTCAGTGCTAATTGCCATGGAATAATTAATAGACGACAGCTGCCTTGATTCTGGTTTTAAAATAACACAACTTGGTCCCATAGTGCATTATGTTGGGGTCACGGGGTTAGAATTCTCAACGTGATTTTGTTCTTTGGATTTATTTTTATTTTCTTACATTTATATCCCACTTTACTTCCATTGTGGAACCCAAGGTAGTGTACCTGGAGGGTTCTCAGGTGGCCACTCTTCCTGGCACCGGCCAGACCTGTTTGTCCTTAGCTTCAGCTTCAAGTTATCAGCCTTCAGCCCCTACTCCAAGACCTAGGCAGGGATTACAGCTGCACACAAGCAGCTGTGGGGTGGGGAGGAGATTGGATCAGTCATGACATGGCGGAAAGGGGTTCAGCCCCCCCACCCCCCATACTGTGGTCCCAGCTGCTAGCTCCCTTCAGCTGCTGCTAGTCACAGAAGAGGGAGAATATGAGCACAAAAATGTATTGTGTGGGGCAAGGGAGAGGAGAATTGACCCTTCTCCCCCTGTACTGCAACCCTGATCCAGATCACCCCTCCCTTTGGCTGCTTTTTGAAGACCAAACTGACATTGGAAGCAAGCAAGGATCTTGTGGCACATTAAAGACTAGCACATTCGTGATGACATAAGCCTTTGTGGACCACAACTCGCGTTAACAGATACATTGCAAGATCCAGTCCCAGAACTCCAACATAATATGACGTGTGGCCCTCAGTGTTGGTCCAAGGTGTTTGATTTTGCAGCCCTTCCCAAACATGGAAAGGTACTTGGCTTTCACAACGCACTTCCAGAATTAAATTTTTCCGCGAAAGAGCCAGGCATTAGCTCTAATGTCGATCTTACAGATGCTTTTCAGAGCAGGTGGGTGAGTGATCCAATGAGGAAACTGTGTGTGAAGGTCGAGGTGGGCCTTTTAAAATGGCCAGGGAGCAAAACCAATTGAAGCCTGCAGGCTCAGTTGGTCCTGCCCCCTGAGGAGCGCCTGTCCCAGAAGCTGCCTGCCATTGGCCAATTTGGCAGGTGGGATCAATTCTCCTGATTGGCAAAGAAGCCTGTTTTAGACCCCTGCCAACCAAGAGAAGCCTCTGCACAACCCTCCTCTGCTGGGCCAGTGTTCGGGGTGGCCAGTGGCCTGCAATGCTGTTTGTAGCTTTAAAGAGGTAAGCAGACTTCTCTGACTTCCTCTATGCCAGTGATGGCCAAACTTGGCCCTCCAGCTGTTTTGGGAAGACATTTCCAATCACCCCTGACCACTGGTCCTGTTAGCTAGGGATGATGGGAGCTGTAATCCCCAAACAGCTGGAGGGCCGAGTTTGGCCATCACTGCTCTATGCTATGCCATAATCAATACTAAAACTGTAAAGCTGTGCCAGAGCAAAGAAGGTTCCCCAATTATCCTGGTGCTGCTGCAGATGATGTCATAATTCCTGCTCTGGAAAAACACACCCTGGAATTGCACTTCCCTGCATTCCTCCTCCCTTGCACTGCTGCTGAGATCAATGAAGCATCAGATTGACTACTGAAAGGAGTTCTCCCTTTGCTTTTTTATGAGTGCAGTGGTAGAATCAACTCTTTTCCTTCCTCAACCTGACAGTTTCATTTCCAAGCCCTTTCCTTTCTCCATAGTCCATATGATTTCTATTCCATGCTTCTCAGTGTCACTTATTAATCGCCCATCATAGCAACTGCCAGCAGATAAGGTTGTAAGCTTCTCCTGCCTGTTTTTCATAAGGCTCACATGCACCATATTAACTTTGCGGTATTATTTCCTGACCAAAATGAGCTGAGATAATAGATTATATTTTATTGCCTTCTGTACTTCTCCTGTACTGAACCCAGTACATATTTTAGGCAAGTTATTAAATATACCTCCCTCTGGTTATGTGCATATCTATTATCTAGAGCTGATGAAATCATCTTGCATTTGTGTTTTTGTAGCGGGAAGGAAAAGAGTAAAATGCTTAAGTTTTATTAACTCAGCTTTTGGCGATGGGTAGATAGATATAGTCGTAGAGACATTACAAATGTGATCATCATATTTTCTGTTGCTGGGTGGATGCTCTCTCAATGGCCCTCCAGTGAGCAATGTACTAGAAATTTCATTTCCACCTTCCTGTAATATTACAGTAAAATATGAAACGCTTATACATACACAGAGGCCATGCCTTCATCTTCTCTAAATTGGAGTATGATTTGGCTCTATAGATATTTTCTAGGCCAAATGAGTCATCATCCCATTGACTGGAATAGGAGTGACAATAATCCAAGCTGTCTAGAGAGATCCCTGAGTGAAGAGAGAGGGGAAAAAGAGATTTTTCTCTTAAAGTTCACAATGATGTGATTTTGAATTTGATTAGGGGTGCAATTCCAGACATATTTTACTGAGAAACATCCCCATGCTCAATGGAACTTACAAGTAGGAGTGTATGGAATTGCATCCTTAGTTATGCTTATGCGCAACTCTAAATCATTTCTGGCTCTTGTAAGATAATCCTGAAAGACTGTGTCAGTAGAAGATAAAAAAAGGAAGGGACTTGCTTCTGGCTTTTCCTGTCATGCCATTGCCAAGTGAGCAATGCCACTTCAGGGGATCAGTGATGTAGGAATACTGCAAAGTCTGCCTCTTCTCCGTTACCATGAAGGGAAAGGAGCAGCTGACATTGCTTCACCTCTTCCTGATGAGCTGTTGAAGCCTTTTCCCCTCCCTCTCTTGAGAAAATGGTTGCCAGGGTTCTCTGCACTCTGCAAAATACTCTGCACCAAGAAAAGCTGCATTCAAGCCTGTCTGAAATATGCAAATCAAGACAAATGTTCAAATTTGCTTATTTTGCATAATGTGCTGCGGTGTTGTTATCAGGGTGGAAGGGCAGGAACTCTGGAGGGTATTCATTCTCCCCTGACTCCTGGAGTTCTTTTTCAAGCTCCCTGTGCCTCTGGGCCTTCAGAAATTTCAGCTGATCGTATGTATGCATTGTCAAGCATATCTCTGCTTTCAGAAGCATGCCGTTTTTCAAAAAACCCAAACCTGAGGCTTTGCACTCACTATTACAGGGTGTGCTTCATGTGCACATTTCATGGCATAGACACTCCCTTAACCATTGCCTTCAAACAGCCTGACATACAAGAATGGCTATATCTTTTATTTAGAAAACTCTAACCTTCGCAAAAGTGAAGACAGGAACCCCAAGTAAAGCTCCCACAGCAATAATGTGAGAACCAAAAGTCTCTGAGAGCCTTTCATGGCTAAGGACGGCAGTTGTAGAAGAGGAAGTAGGTTTTCTGCCTTCCCAAGATGCAAATTGGCACCTTCGTTATATCTCAGTCTGTTGGCTCTGCTGGAAGAAGAGCTTCAGGAAGCTAGGGAGGCAAAGCGAGAGGGTGTTTGTTTTCCATTTTGTTTTCTTCCAAGTGTTTTGTGTCCAGCTTTTAAAATTTGTTTAAAATAAGAATAAAAACACACTTATTTGTATTAAGAACATAGCAGCTTTTAAAACCAACATAAACTGATTGTCCAGAAAGAGAGAATTCCATAGCTGTGGTGCTACCACTGAGAAGGCCCTGCCACTGGTCTCTCCCCTCCTTGAATCTCTGCTAAAGATGGGCCAGAGAAAAGGGCCTGTGACCCTAATCTTAAGATTGGCTGGTTCACAGGGGCAAAGCTGGTCCTTAAGCTAACCTGACCCCAGGCTATTCAGGTCTCTAATTGTTAAAACTTAAGACTAAGATTCACATTGACCCTGGAAACAAACTGATAACCAATGTCATTAGTGCAAGATTGATATCATGTGCTTCAACTGCCTTTTCCCCACCAGCATTCTGGAGGCCCCCTTTTATACCACTGTCTTTAAAGGCAGCCCTGCAATGGTCCAGTCTGGATGTACATGGGCAGAACAAAGCATTATAAGAAGCGTGAGACCGCTGCTGAAACTGGCAGCTCTGTGTCAAATTCTTTCCTCCCTGCTCCACAGCACCTAGTGCAACTTGCCTTGATGTCCTTACGCCATGTGCTTTCTCGTCTCCACATCATTGGCTGCCCCTACTGGGGGCAAGGAAATAAGCAGCGTCATCCCGCAAGGACATGGGCTAAATTGCAGTAGAAATTACAAAGAGGGAGAGGAGAGAGAGTAGCCAAGGGCTTTTTTCAGTAGCATCCCTCTCCCACCCCTGACTCCTGTTCCAGGACTAGAAAGAGAAAATGGCAAGAAGGAAGTTTTGCTTTTCCTGGGAGGGTTGCTTCACCCTTGCAGGAAATTTCAGAACTCTATGTGCTTGGTAGGTAGCTCTGAAGATGACCTCTGTTCTGTGCCCAGTGGTGATCATTTATTGAACAAGCTAATGAATGATTAGACATCCTTCTATCACGAAGAGGCTGGAGTTTTCCATAGAAGGGAAGCTTACGCAACTGCATCTGTCATCCATCTAGGATAGCACTGATGTGATCTCTTTAATTGTGGTAGCATCTGACAAGAGCTGTTGTCCCTAGGCAACTGCTGCTCGCTCACTCTTCCTCTTGCTGAAATCTTGTGTAATTTCTGCTGCTTGACACTTTTGAAATATGATACTATATTTTTCTTGTAGCTCAGCTCAATTACAGAGCATCCCGGAACTTTGACCAATTACTCTGCAACTGCATGACTCATCTTGTACATACATTATGACAAACATCATTGCTACTCTGCGTAGGTGGAGTACAAGAAAATGATGTTAAAATGACATTAAGGCCCAGCCACCAATGCCCCAAAGTAATTTCTTTCATTGCTGAGTTTGCCCTGCAGAAAGGCATGTCAAAATGTTCTTAATTTAGAATTCTTTACTCCTGCGCTGCAAGAATGCGCTTGAAAAGGCCGTCTAGAACAGAGATGGGGAAGTGAATAAAGAGAAGTTTTTCTCCCTCTCTCATAATACTAAAACCCAGGGCCATCCGATGAATCTGAATGTTGGACAAGTATCATTTTATCTGTCCTGAATCTCCCTTCTTTACGCAGAACATCGTTAAACGAATTCACTCCTGTAAGATGGCTGTCAACTTGGATGGCTTTAAAAGATGGTTAGAAAATTCATGGAAGACAAAGAACATACCTATGATGGCTATGTTCTACCTGCACTGTCAGAGAGATAATGCTTCTGAATTCCAGTTGCTGGGAATCACAAGTAGGGAGAGTGCTGTCGTGCTCAGAGTTTGCTTGTATGCTTCCCATAGACATTTGGTTGATTACTGTGATGCTGGATGAATGAGCCTTTAAGGGTTCTTAGTATGTTGGTCTCCAAATCCCATCAGCCTTACCCACATGGCGAATGGTCAGGGTGCTCAGAATTGTAGTCCAGCACCATCCAGAAGGCCATAGCTTCCCCATCCCTGCTGAACAAGGTTTTTGTTCTTCAAAAATGTTCTACTTTACAAGGAACCCATTGAACAAGCCAGGCTGAACACATAGTGAACATACATTGAATACTCTGCAGTTGTTCATCTTACTTGAATCGCTTTGGAGTTACTTGGTTTGGGGTGCTTGAAGGTGTTTTGAGTCTTCTGAAAGTTTCCTATGGTTCCCTGACAAACACTCCAGGATTTACACAGAAGCCACCAGAAGCTTTTGATTCCCTTTGCATTGCAGGGGGTTGGACAAGATGACCCTCAGGGTCCCTTCCAACTCTAAAATTCTATGCTTCTATGAGCCGAACACATAGGCAATTTAATTGTGCTGTTAAGCATCACCGTTACTAATCACTGAATCCTGTCAGAGCTGTTCTGTCAGCCTTGGTCTGCCCAGCTCCATGGTTTCGTGAATCATTTGAGGTGACGGCCTGCAGATTCCAGCCTTCACAGTACCTATACTGGCCTTTTGCTCTTCTGGATCTTTCTTTCATAGAATCCAAATAGTCAGTCAGTCCTCTGAACTTGATGTAAATGAAAGCCACAGTCTTGGGACAGATGGCAGCAATGGACTGAGACAGAATCTGGGGACACAGAAAGCTCCCTTGCCTTGAATCAGACCACCGGTGCATATATCTCATATTTGTCCACACTGACTAGCAAGCAGGGTTCTCTTCCAGCTCTAGCTGAAGATGCCAGAGACTGAAATTGCATGCAGAGCAGGTGCTCCATCACTGAGGGGTTAAAAAGCCCTTCCCTCTTTAGTGTTTGCTGTTCTGACTGGAGAGAAACAGAAATAGAAATAGCCTGGTATGAGTGAATTTTCTAGAGTCTTTTGCTTCAAACCAGGTTTCAAGGGGTGTCCTGAGAAGCATAATAATAAACAGGCATCTCTCACTTTCATTCTGGTGTATGTTTCTGCCCTCCCATCTCATTTGTTAGGATGTTGAACAATGCCGGTACTCCATTCAGGCATCCTTCAAGGGCGAACAAAATGGATGAGTCAATTATATAAGGAAAATACCCCTGAAGTGCAGGCTTGTGTGTTTTCAATCTGTCTATTCAGTGCAACTCATTTAAACAAATAGTTACAGGCTCAGGCAACAACCGGTTCACGGTAGGAAAATAAGTTGACGCCATGACAACTATCAGGCCTCGTGCCCAATGTATTTGAGGCATAGAGATACTGCTGAAAAACCCTGTTGCTTCCGGAAGAGGGCATAATCAAATGAGCATAGACTGTCCCCTCTCACTTAGGTGAATTGTCAAGCACAGTTGGGTCACTTAAGCACAGGGGTTGTGTAATGTGTTCAGTTTTTCAAAAAATATTTTAGGAAAGTTAGGAGCAAAGGAAAGGGGGGTGAATGGCACAGAAAGGGCAGTGAGGTTACTGAACAGTAAAAAGACCCTGATCCAGTAATACTTTTCATGTTCTTTTTACTTCCTCATCCAACACATTTGTGGGTGACATTTGTTGTCACAAGGTGTGAGCCACTGGCTTTAAAAGGGGACTAGAGATGATGGATAGATCAGCCAATGGCTACCAGTCACAATAACTAAACATAAATTATCCATGTTTAGAGGCAATAATCCACTGAATACCCATTGCTGGTAGCTATGACCTTCATGCCCTACCTATGGAGTTCCCAGGAGCATCTGGGTGGCCACTGTGGGAAATGGAATACTGGCTTTGATGAGTCACATTCCGTGCACATATTTTTTAGCAAAGCAATGCTCTTAATATAACACGTTATTGTATGTTATTTTCACTAGTAAATATGCTTTTGTACGCATTGCCTGGTTGGCGAACTGCACAACAATATTTGGAGAAGTGCAAATTTTGCAGGATGGTTGCACGTTAGTTTGTGTATTGCTTCGGAGAGTGCAAATTAGCAAATTAGGTAGATTCACCTTTAAAAGTGAGGTGAATCGAATTTCTGCCCCATCCATAAAGCGGAGGCTGTCGCCACAGTTTCATGGCTTGGACTGGATGGCCTTCAGATGTCCTTCATGCACCTATAATGTGTTCAGTAGAAGGGAAATCGGTGTACCATCTGTGAATTCAGCTTTTTAAAAAGTTCTGCTTCATGACCTATGATGATATACACAGAGCAAAGGGCATTTGATTACATCAGCTTTTTCAAAACAAACAAATCTAAACATACTTCAGAGTACTGCCTTTGATTTCATTTCAAGTGAAAAGATCACTGGCTTTGGGATGGAGGAATGATTCCTCTGCATTTTTGATCTGTGTACAAGTTTCAGGCTTTTCCAGGGCTCTTGATATCGAGGCCCCACTTCTGAGGGATGTCGTACTAAATGTCAGAGGCACATGAACAACTGAAATGTTAAAATGTGATCTGAGGACAAAAACCCCTCAACCTCGGAAAATTCATCTTGGATTCGTATAGTTGCTTCGTTGCTCCAAATAGTGACGTGGCAGGAAGAAGCAATCCATGTTTGGGTAATTTTATAATCTGTGCAATGTGTATAACATATATAATGAAAGCCGGGTGTAGATTAATGGAAGAGTCAAGTCAAACATTTGTAAATTAGCAGTCATTCATTTTTGTGTTCCTGTTTTAGCTGATTCAGTGCTGTGAAGTCGCACTCCCAACTGTGTTCCAAATGGATCTTTTGATTTCATAGCTGCACTTTATTATTTTATTGGTGTCATATTTATTCTCATCCTACCTCGGCTGATTTATCTTGTAATGCACACAATGAACTTGTGTTATCAATTGCACATACACACAAACAACCTGCAGATTCACCCTTGTTGCAAATATGAACCCCTTTCATGGCCAATGGTCAGAGTTGATGGAAGTTGTAGTCTTCCATCTAGCAACAGCTAGAGGACCACAGTTTCCACACCCCTGGTGTAAGGTTTCTGAGGCATTCATGGGCAATGCCCCTATTCTCAATACTTGCTACCACACTTGTGGACCCCCCCCAATCTGTACAGCTGATCTGTGCTGAGGCAAAAGTTCAGTCTTCAAATTGAGCATGCTCTGCTCAGGCCTCCTACTTGTGAGAGTTGCGAACTGTATGTTTGAGAGCTCCCCTGTTTGATTTTTGCATAACATACTTAAATTGTATTTCATTTATGTGAGGAAGGAGGCACTGGTCTTTGAAAGTTTATGCCATGATTAATGTGTTGGTCTTTAGAAGGTGCCACCAGACACTTTGCTATAGGTCACCCTTGCTGACTGGATTGTGTTGACTGCTGATTATTTTCCCTTCATTTTATTACTATTATTTTGCAGCAGCGAAAGCTTAAAATGGACTCCTTTCAGTAATTAAATCTGAGATTCTGGGAGATTGAACAGTAATGCACCAGTCGCCAGATGTTGCAACTCATGAGCTTCCCTCGTGGCCACAGAGGATTCTAACTTCCCTAGACGTATCTTTGCTGAGCTGTAGTCACTGTTGCATCTAAAAAGGCTCCTTGCAGCTCTGAGGCTTCTGTTAATGCAAAATCCCAGATGTAGCCAGGGTGGCAAAGTGCCACATTGCACAAGCTGATGGGAAGTTATGAGATGTCACTAATGAAAGGTCAGCAGCAGGTTGATATGCCCCTATGCAGTAATCCCATTAATTGAATCACCTGCTCAAATTAGTGCTTTGAAAGGCAAGTCAGCTCCAATTTTTCTCAACACGCCCCCCCCCTTCCTAATGATCCACTTTAAAAAAAAAGAGAGAGAGATAAAGCTTTTCTGCACCTGGGCATTAATTGGGAACACTGGCAGGAAATTCTTAGCAGGAAAAACAACAGATGCTTTTGCAGATCCCAAAGACCAGAAACCGTGAATTTAAGGAGCAAACTGCATTGTTCACATATTGAGTTCAAACTACTCATCCGCTTGTGTTAAATCTAAAGGATATGTAATATTCTTGTCAGCTACATGGATTGTAGATCTTTCCAGAGCCACAATAGTGGTCTTGGAGGAAAGCAGCTGTAATAATGACAACAAAAGACTCTCTGATATTATCTCCTACTAACAGTTATTAATGTTTCTCCTGTTAATTGTTACTAACACTGCCACAGACATGACTGTGAGTAGCAGAAATAACTCTTTGATGCATGACTACAAGTCAGCTTCACAGAGATCCGGCATATTTGCATATTTCACAGCAAAAGTCACATGTCAGGTGGACAGCGTCTAGCTCTGGTCTCTGTCACACCAACCGAGTAGATGGGCATGCTGAAACCCTTAAGCTTCCACTCAAAAGACAAGTAATGCAGGGCCGGCTCACCCATGAGGTGGGCTAAGGCAGCTGCCTCAGGCACAGAAACCCAAGAGGGGGTGCCCCCATAGAGGCCCTGCCCACCTCTGCCACCAGCAGAGAAGCAGCACCAGTAGTGGGGGCCATTTCCAGTGAAATCGCACCGAGAGCTCGCAAGACCTCCACAAGATCTTGTGGAATCTTGCCGGAACCTATTGTTGCTGCTGCTACTTTGTGGGAACCACCATGTGATCTGGGTAAGGGAGGCTTCGGGGGAGTGGTGATGGTAGGGTGTTTTGGGGTGACACCTTCCAGTTTTGCCTCAGGTGGTGAAACAGAACCCACCCTCTCTGATCAAATAGGTACTCTTTGGCCATTTGCCTCACTCTGCCTAATGACAGGGCCAGTCCTATCCTCATCACGCTGCCATGAGTCTTGTGCTTAATTCTGTTTGCTTGTTTCTGTTCAGCCACTGTGAGAACAGGATGCCGGACTAGATGGGCCATTGGCCTGATCCAGCAGGCTCTTCTTTTGTTTGTATGTTCTTATAGCTGCCTTTTTGACTTTGCCAGCAATGGTGCCTCATCCAGCCTGCAAGCCACTCTCTGCTTTTCACTGTCCAGCTGCATTGTGGGAGTAGGAGATGAGACCCTGCAGGAAACAACTATGAGATGCTGCTGCTTTGTAGATATTCTCCTTGCCTCTTCCTAGTCTGTAGTGCTATGATGATAAAAGCATAGCCACTGCACCAGGCCTAATAATGATCTACCTGTTGCCTGCTCAGGAGGCATAGAATTGCAGTCTTATAGAATCGTAGAGTTGGAAGGGACCCCAAGGGTTATCTAGTCCAACTCCCTGCAATGCAGGAATCTCAGCTGAAACATCCATAACCGATGGAGTATTATTGGAGTAAATGAGCTCTTAGATCTGAACAGGGCTCCTAATTCACCGCCACCCAAAATAAATGTTGACTTCTCTCTCTCCAGCCTCCATCCACACTAGGGGTGGAATAGGAATAGCTCAGGAATAGGAAAATCAAACCCGTTTCTGCACTAAGAAATCAAATTTGCTAAGTAAGTTTAAAATGTGAAACTGTACCTGCACAGAATATTTTTGTGATGTAACCTGGCTGGCTAGATGCGTATGATTTATCTCCTGTATTTTTTTCCTGTAAAGTATGGACCATGACCATCATCAAAGCATGGAATTGGGGGCAGGGAGAAACCAGTAGCTCGCTTAAGAAAATAATGTGCTCAGCAAAGAATATTTGCAGCCATTCTGACACTGTCAACCTTCTCCTTCAAGCCCACAATACGAGAACAGATTGCAGGAAAGCAAATCCCATTCCATTTTTTTTTTAATGTGCTAAAACTCAAAATATTTTAGGCTACTTCCCTGCTTGAATGATGGGGAGCAATATTCCAGGCTGTTCAGTGACAAAGTGGGGGGGGGGGGACCAAGCTGTTAACTTTAAGGACTTTAAAGCATCTACCTAGAAATCGCATTTTAGGACTTCTTTGGTGCTTGCACAGGGAAATGGTAGTTTTTGTTTGTGCCTAGGACTTGGCAGTGCCGTACATCACATGGCTGCAGCTTGGCACTGCAAACATTTTAAGACATCAAATCCATTAGGACTGAAACAGCCTCTAGAAATCATATTATGTGATGGAGATTGGCCAGTCTAATTGAGCCAGCTACTTATTGCCCAGGCAATTTAATGATTTGACAAATTGCTTGGAAACATGGTGTACTTGTTTGTTTTGTGCTTTCACTGTGCCCACGGGACAGCGGGGCAGGGGAATTAGCGGCGGAGATGTCACCTCAGCTGATAAGCTCTTTCTTAATTACAAAATGTGCAGAAGAAGTAGGGCAAGGGTGTCGTGGGATAGCTCCATGGGAGGGAGAAAAGTTTTTTTTGTAAAAGTGGGAGGGAAATGTTTTGGAGAGTAAGAGCTCCATTTTACACATCGAGTGCTTGGCTTGCAACATATTTCAAGTCTGTCCTTAACGTTGAGCCTTTGAATTCTACCGATGACCAATTTAGAAATCATCACAAGATGTAGGCTGCCATCTTGTCTGGGATTGCAAAAAAAAAAAAAAAAAGGAGGATAAGGCTATCAATGGCTGCTAGTCATAATGGCTATATCTAACCTCCAGTAGCAGAGGTGGTATGCCTTTGAATACCAGGTCCTGGGAAACATGAGTAAGAAGAGCACTATTTTACTCAGGTCCTGCTTCTGGGCTTCCCATAATCCTCTGTGAGAATAGAATGTTGCCCTAGAGAGCCCTTTGGTCTGATCCTTCAGATACCTTCTTATGTTCTTAACTTGCTAGCATAGCCTCAGAATTTCTCAATTTAATTTTTAAAAATATGATACAAAGAAAACGGAATACCAGAGAAGTTCTAGAGAGTTACCAACTGTCCAATATTAGATAAATAATGTATCATAATTCTTCCACTCCATCATACATGGATTATGCTTTATAAATTAAATAATTTTCTTTCTTTCTTTTTTTACATTTTCATTTCTGTGAATAATAAATCATCATGAAACTTCTAGCACATTTTCCCCCCATATTTTGATACTTATTTTAAGCTTCCAGTACAGAATGAATTCATCACATTGTTCCAGATAATATTGTTTTGCAACCCACCCTTTCCAGATCAACTTAAAGTATGAAATCTTTTAGTACAGGCTATACATAGTTTCCCCACTCTGAATAATTGTATTGTCAGGAGTCAGAAAACAGAAAGGACTGGGACAGATACATGGCTATGTGGAAGGAAATAAGATCATTAGGTATAGAGAGTTAGTTCAAAAAGGTATTTAAGAAGCCATTTTTTAATTTTTAAGAATTAAAAACAGCCATTCCAAAATAGCTAGAGCTAATTCATGCTCATTGCAAATCAAGCTCAGGTAAGATTTCCCATCTCTAAGTATTTATTGTGACAAGGGCGGAAGGATCTGCCAGTTTAGTTTCTTGCATTTTCTCCAATCGTAAGTTCAGATTTCCACATTTTGCAGTAGGTTACAGTTTTTAAATAAAAATCCTCTTGAAAATTCACCAGCATTTTAGTACAAATTTCTCCTATTAAACATTTTCTTATATGCTGTTTTAAGACATACGTTTTGCAAGCAACTTTGTCCAATAAATTGCATTCTGTATGTTTTCACTAATATCTTCATTTTTATGCACACTTTCCACTAACACATACATTTTTGTAAATGTTGTTGGGCCAGAGAACTGCATTACAAAATTCAGATAACTCTGAATTTTGAAGGCTAGCTGTGTGTTGGTTCACATATGGTTTCCGAAAGTGCAAATACAACAGTTTTGACCTTAAATATGTACTGAATAGAATGTCTCCTCGATTCCTAATTGGAACCCCTACCAGTAGCCGTCAACAAAAGTGCCAATGGGATTTTCTGCACCCAGTATGCTGTATTTAGATTGGGCGCCCTGCTGCACTTGCCAAAGGAGACAAAAATTAGCATCCATTTTACGTCACTTGCAGGATTTACAGGTGGGGTGAAACACTCACAAAAATATCAGAGTAATGAGACAGAATATCAAAAGGTGGGAAGCTCCCCATCATTGTAGTTCCACACTACAATGGAACTATGCCAAACCTAAACCAAGAACTCAAGCTTCCTGAGCTGTAGATGTGTTGCGTTACTGTAGGTCTTTCACCTGCTGATTTTTGGCTGCGATACTACACTCAGTGCAACATCAGGCATAGAGGGGCTCAAAAGTGATCTAAGATTTACAGCAGTTCTGTTCAGATGTTCATGCTTGGATAAATTCAAGATTTAATTAGTCAGAAAGCAAGCTGTGTAGTCATTCGTTGTGGCTATTTATTAATACCTCATAATAACAACATTTTTTTCTTTTTCATTTTTGAGCTAAAACGATCCGAAATCCCCACTCAGCCAAGAAGCTCACTTGGTGCCCCTGTGCCAATCAGTGTCTCTTAGCCTAACCAAGCCTAGCCAAAGCCAGGAAAACAGGCATGCCTCCCTCCCTCTCCTCCTTGCTTTAGTTGCTGCCATCCAACTCTGATGTTTCTTGCAGGAAAAAACAAAACAGAAAACAGTTTGCCAGCCCTGATATAAAAAGTACTCTAAATACATACAGTTTTGCAGTATAAATTGATTTCGCTCACCATTGTTTTGCTCACTTCCTGCTCACAACCAGCAGCAAAACCTACCTTACATTACTGTTGTGACTCTATAGAGGGAGGTATAAAATGGCTGTGAAAGGGGACTTAGTGTTTGTATTACAGGCATTAATTTTTGCTTTACTTAACCAGAATGATGCATCTTTGTAAAAGGACATATTTTGTTCTCTCTTTCTCCCTGCCACCTTGCCAGATTAGTACACCTCTGGGGCTTCAACCAATTTGGCCTGATTATTGTGTGTTTAAATGTGTAAGTCCCAACTGTATTCAACTGTGCTGACACATGAGCCACTTTCTGCCCCTTCCTCACAAGAAAGCCTAGGCTGCTGCAATCTTGTACCCACTTACCTTGGAGTAAGCCCTATGAAGCACAAGGAAACTTACTTCTGAGTGTCCTATCTAGGAGAATCTGTGGGGAAAAATTTATCGGTAACTGCTGATCTCAAGTGGAGATTACATACAACAACCAATTTATGCATGGCCAATTGATGTGCAACATGCACATGCGCACATTGCAGCGACCCAGAAGTGGGTGGAAAAAGGGAAGGAATGGGGGAGGGGCATAATGGGTGGAGCTGCCTTATGTGTGCTCTGCTGTTGTGTGCAATGACCTGGAATGCAACCCCCCCCCCCACAAATTGGGGGTTGCATGTACAAGGAGACAGAAGCCACTAGACAGAAAATAATTGAAGGTGGGAGGGACATTCCTTTTGTTCAAACAGCTCAGCTGTCAGTCACAACCCTGATTTCATTTATTGACTAAAAACACTGAAAGGCAGGAGGAGCTGGATCATCTCACAGAAATCATGGGTGTATTCTGGTTAAGACAAGTGCCCAAAAGGAAGCCCATTGGTTTCTGATTGTTTCATATTCAAGTGCTAAAGTCAGGATTTCATGGAATGAGATAAAAGTCATCTTGCAAAGGAACATAGGTTGGATATTGTCAAATAGGAAAATATGGTAATTGGTTGTTTTAAAAGACACCTACTTGTTGTATGAATCAAGAAACATGTAAAGGAGGTTTCTTTTGAGCTAGAATTCCACTAAAGTTGGTGTGGAACAATGCTTTGATCTAATGTAAAACAATAGGAATTAGACAATGTAATGAAGAGGAAGTATCCTGGTTAGCAACATTATCAGGGCTACTTAGTTTAATAAATGTACAGGTCTCATAAGTCTATACCATGTATTCATATTTGTTTATTTAGGAGACTCATTTAAACTCCCAGGATGGTTCACAGGAATGAAATATAGCAAAAACAAATCTGGTGAAATACAGCCCATACCCCCAGAGAGCAGCATTATACAATATGCAAGCTAGAACCATGTGTCACAGCAATCAAGGTTTTATACATAGCTGCAAGCCCATGACAACTGTTTTGGCAAAGAGAGTGATAAAATTAAGGCTGAGTACTTCCCCACCCCAACTGAAGAGACATGGAATGAGGGCATTAGTTTCCATAGCGATCCAGTGCAGCAATTAAGTACCATCTTTGATAAATCTTTGCTGATAGGGTAAGGGCAGTGTCTGCCTGCAAAGGATTCCTGTCTATAATGTCTGTGAGTTTTATCTCCCGCCCTAATTTTTTATTTCTCTTTTGTGGGGATTTATATTGCTTTGAGATTTGCCAAGGTTCATGCTTTTCTTTAAAAAACACACCCCAACCCTGGGTTTTATTAGGTAGTTCAGCTGCCTGATCATGCAGAATCTGAATGCTAATGAAGTCCTGTATTTCCTTGAGTACCCAGAGAACTGTAACTCACCCTTGTCACCTTCCAGTCCATGTTTCCCCCCCTAATTTTTCTCTCTGGTTTTAAATGGCTGCTGACATTTTAATCCAGATCAATTGTGTGTTGTGCATTTTTCAGGTATAATGCAATACCACGGAATATTTCTGTGGGTGTGTAGAAGAGGGAAGAGAGTAACCAAGGATGACCGGAGGGAGGGGAGGCTAAGAACAGGAGGGAAGACGGAGGGTTTGAATCTGGGAGATAAAACTAGAGGTCCACAGACAGATACAACAGTAGTAGAGTCCCTAAAGAGAATGTTTAAAGCCATAGTTATGGCAAGCGTTCTGTGCTGGTAGCCGTGGCGCTTCTATCAATAATCAAAAGCTGGTGTGCAGGAAGAGGAATGTTGGAGGAAGATGGAGCCTGGTGGGAGAGAGAAGCAGGGACTGCAGGTTGGGATGCGCTAGGGAAGGAGGGAAGAATAGCAGACAAGTTGGGAGGGAAGAAAAACGTGGCTCAGTTTTGGAGGGTGTGTTAGGGACTCTTAGGGAGGGAGAAAAGTAATATTGTTGGTGGGGCAGGTTTTGGGGATGGATTGATGGGTGCAGGAGCTGTGGTCCTCAGCTGTTTGAAGCTTTGGCCATGGGATTTGTTGGCTGCCCTCTAGGCCAGTGTTTCCCAACCTTGTGCCTCCAGCTGTTTTTGAACTACAATTCCCATCATCCCTGACCACTGGTCTTGCTAGCTAGGGATGATGGGAGTTGTAGGCCAAAAACATCTGGAGGCCCAAGGTTGGGAAACACTGCTCTAGGCAATGCAACCTAACATTCCCTAGGTTTGGATTGTACTGCATCCCATGACACTTCATTCCTTCTGCCACATTGACTGTCCTACAAGGTCATGCATTCTCCTTGATCAATTCCCAGAACAATTCCTTTTACACTCTTTCAGGGATCACTTTTCTTGTTTCCAGGTGCTGCAGTGCCCCAGATGCAACCTGGTAATGTTTAGCACAACCCAGTAATATTTCTAGTGCTGAATTGCACATTTTCTCCCTACATACTAGATGTCAGCTTGCTCATTTTATATGTGCTAAAGATTCAAGGAGTTCATAACTTCAAAATGTTAATAACTCTGACATTTCTCCTTGAATATTTGCCTGTTATTGTAACCCTTTCCAATTCAGCTTTCTATCCCAGCAACAACTCTGTATTTCATTGCTAATCTGCATTTTTATGGCAGATTTATACATTCAGAAAAAGCATGCCATGCAGTCCTGCTGAGGGTGCACCACTTTGGAATGGAAATGGAGGGATCACATGAGTTAAGAGTCTTCCCTAATACAAATAATATCCCCCCTTTCTGTCAAAATGCCAGCCTGCCTCTTCTTCTGAGATGCTATTAGCTAGCATTGTGCAGGGAGGCTTTTACAAATTACTCTCAGACTACAATCTCCAGAGTAAACTGTAAGCATCTTGTAAATATGCTTTTATACATTTGAATATGCTTTTGGTGTATTATTTTCCCAAAGTGTCTCTCGACTCCCTAAATTTGAAAGGTCTTGTGTGGGTTAGACTTAGCCAATTCTCTGAGAGTTCCTATCCTTTTTGTGCTCTTGTGAATGCATATTTGAGCAACTGATACCTTGAATAAAGGTGAAGGACGGATGGTGCAAATGCACAAGCCAACAAGCTCATGACCACATTTCTCTGTGTTAGGGTTTGACTATCCCTGGGTAATGAAAAGTGCTGCTGCCTATACATTGTTGGACTACAACTCCCATCATCGCTGACCAGTGGCCACGCTGACTGGGGGTGATGAGAGTTGTAGTCCAACAAGATCTGGAGGGTTACTCATTGGCTATTCTTGGATTACATCATCTTTCACAGCTGGTCAGTCCTAGTGTCAGTTACTGCATTGGATTGTGATGGAATCGGGTCACATTGGCCAAATGGGCGCCCCTCAGGAACCACACATGGTCCAAATTTGGTCTCAAAGGCATGCAGTGAGTGCAAAGACCTAAGGCAGCTGCTTTGATATTTATATTCCTCAGACATGTTCAACCTTTCCCGGCAATAGCGTTAGACAGGTGCAGAGCGAAAGGTTTCACTATTCTTAGATTGTTGTAGGTGGAAGGAACATACTGACCCTTTACTCATCTTAACTCCCTGTTCTTAGCACAAAAATACATTCAGCCAAAGCAAGGTCTGCATGAGACGCTTCTGCTTATGTGAGAGGGCTCCATAAGAACAAGATAGGTTGTGGGTTTTTTAACCTAGTTCTGAAGCTACTAATAGTGGCCTGGGATTGTGTGCTAAATAATACAGCACAAAAATGAAGCGTTTAGTTCTGAATAACTCTTTATTGCCTTTTTGTGTCTGCCAGTAGTCAAGCTCACCACAAACCCATCTGCCATCAACAGTCACTTGCTGCAAACTCGCTGCACAATTCAGAGCAGTGTTTATAACATTTAAAGCCCTAATGGTTTAGGACTATAGCTGCCAACGTTTTCACTTTTTTAAGGGAAATTCCCTTATTCCAAATAGGATTCCACGCAAGAAAAGGGAAAAGTTAACAGCTGTGTTTTAGGACCAGGGTATTTAAAGGACACACAAATGTGACTAGTCATTAAGATTGCCTGGAGAAGTTTGTCCCCACATCTCTTCAGGATCTCTGACATTGGAGATGAACTCCCTGCCAAGGGAGGGGCTCCTTGCTCCCACTCCCAATGATCTTCCATAACCGAAAATCCTGACCACCTCTTTTTTAAATGCTGCAATGTTTTACTCTTTTAAATGCTGCAAGCCACCACAAATCTTAAAAAAAACAACCAAATAAAACGGGAAGGTGGAGTGTCAATATTCTGAGAGGGAGGAAAAGAAAAACACCCTCACCGAATTCCAGGGAAAGTCTCCTTTGGCTAAATCTAAAAACACATCATAATTGTGCTTGGTTTGCAACAGAAGACGTAAAAGGAGGTGGTGAAGGCTTACAAGATGCACTTGGCTGCTTTTGTATGAAGCGTGCATTGTTTCTTCCTTCTCACAATGCCACTAACAGTTACACGCTTGGTAGCACACAGGTTCTTACCATCAAGTGCCAAACAAGGCAAAATCTTCAAAATACTCATCCAGTGTGAAACCAGCAGAAGTCAAAGGAGATGCAGCAGCAATTTTTGGTTTATAATAAGAAAGCAAGATTGGAGAGGGACAAACCCAGGTTTTATAGATGATGCATAGAGAAAAATGCACATCATCATAGCCTCAATTTAGAGGGGAAATCGACATAAAAACCTGGGGATATTGGATGTGGTATTCATTTAATTTCCATGCTTAGTTAAGCACTGCAAAGTGTGATAAAGACTGCAGTCTATTAGGCTGATTGTTAATATAAGTCATTTAACTGTGAGATGCTGCATATGTCAGTAGACTAATATTAGCCCTCTTTTGCAGGTCACTATTCTCATCAGTCTGGCTCTTGCGTTCCTCGCCTGCATAGTATTTCTTGTGGTATACAAAGCTTTTACCTACGACCACAGTTGCCCAGATGGATTTGTTTATAAGGTAAGAAGTCTGAGATGGATGAACTGTCTCTGCTAATGACAGAATCTAATTCACCGCACGGCTACAATTTAGTCCTGCATTTTCGCATCAGGATCAAAGACATCATTTGTCAACAACATGCTGAAAAGCAGTTAGTGATTTAGGAAATAGGGGTTGGTAGCACCCTCTGCCAACCACAATTATTTTGAACTTGACAGGTTTAGATCTGCATGAAGCCAACCCCACATATTTCTAAATGAGCTCACATAAACTGGCCTTTAGAGTTCGCTCACTATGAAGATTAGCCACTGAACATTTGGGGATAGAGACTGTGTCCAGTGCATTTTAGAGGTTTGGTGGCAACTCTCTGTAGATGCTGGATGTGTGCCCTTGGGGAGAAACGTGTGCTTATTCTAGCAGGATATTTGTCTTGAGCGTTGAGGCAACATAGGATATAGAAAACAAAAGGTGGTGGTTACCATGCCAGTCCTCTAAAATGAGAGGGATTTAGTAGGAAGAGGTGATTTATTTTGCTGGATCAACTTGTGGATGAGGTAAGCTGGAAGAGCAAATTTCAAAGTCTCATCATAACTGGGAGTGGGGGAGGGATGAGGGAGTGAGGTTGGGGAAGGTTAAGTATGGACAGGTGTGAAATGAACACCTGCCACCCAGTGAGTTGTCTGGTTGACTGGAGATCTGAACCTGTTTTCCACATCCTAACAAGACAATCTGGCACACACTATATTTTATTCTAGAATCAATGGAGACTGTGTACACTACTTGCTTTTTCTATGCAGTCCATGCAGAATCAGATCTGTTGCTTTTGGGGGGCGGGGGGCTGATTTCATTGTGAAAATAAAGGCTCAGCTCAGCTGGTTAGAGCATGGTGTTGATATTGCCAAGGTTGCAGGTTCGATCCCCATGTGGGACAGCTGCAAATTCCTTGATTGCAGGGGGTTGGACTAGATGATCCTCAGAGTCCCGGCCAACTCTATGATCTATTGATTTGAGATTGATTCTGCATTACCCCGCAGTGTGTTCATTTGAAAACGGATGTAGGTGGTCCTGGCAATGGAGGGTATAGCCACACCATTCCAATGATGTTGTCGGTGGGCGTTTACCAAGATTTCAATAACCATGTCTTTATTCACTTGGGACATGTGAAGGGAGTAAAAGGCATGGATTACCTAATTGAGGGGAGGTTTTCAAACATGTAACAAGTCACCACCCACCCACCCACCCTTGCGGATGTCAGGATCTAGAATCAATCTCGATTGAAAGCATCATGTTGAGGATGAGCATGAACAATTCAGGACATGAAAAACTTCACTTTCTGTGCTACAAACGGGTTAGTGTGCGCAGCCTCTGTCCCTTGCCCTGATACTGAATATATTGGGAGGGAGGGAAATGTTCAGAATTTCCTGGATCAATGCAGGATGAATAATGTTTATTTTTAAAAAAAGTTTCTGTAAATGAGATTGCTACTTACTGGCCATGCTTCTCTTCCTTCCCTTCAGCATAAGCGGTGCATTCCAGCCTCCCTGGATGCTTACTATTCCGCTCAGGATTCCAACTCCAGGGGCAGATTCTACACCGTCATCAGCCACTACAGCATGGCCAAGCAAACCAGCTCACGGTCCGTCTCTCCCTGGCTTTCCTCCGGATCGGTAAATCACGAAGCCAAGGCCGCCAAGACAGAAGGCCATTAAGCCAGCTGGTGGCCTAGGGATGGAGGGGAATGGGGAAGAACAACATCATGTCTCTAAAGCATTGCTCTAGTTCAGCGAGGGCACTGGGCAATCAGTGCAGCAAGAATAAAGCAACTCCAAGTGCAGGTGTCATCTTAATGGATATTTCTCTCTCTTTCTTCTTTCTCTCTCTCTCTTGTTCTTTCACTCTTTCTCTCTCCCCCCCTCCTTTGGTGCATTGTTCTCGTTGATTTGTAACTAAGTCAAAATCCTGTACAAAGGCATGTTAGGTGTTGACTATATCTTAACAATGTACAAATATTTTTAAAATCATTGCTTAAGATTTGTTAGAAAAATGAAAAAAATAATGAAAAAACACACAAACAAAAGCAAATCCAGAGGACACTTGCAAGGAAGTAGAAGAAATCACAAGCATAGTTTCTCAGGCCTTTCTTGCCCGCCCCCAAAGGGAAAACAGCAGCAACACACAATACTGTGGAATTTGTCTGTCAGATTAAAATCGAAACTTGTGTTGATGGAGGGACACAATAGAATGTTACACTAGGCTGGGCAAAAGGGCATGAGCTCTAGCCCAACTTAGGGCTTTACAGATCTGATCTATAAAATGAAGATGGATGTGGAAGCCCTTGATGCAATGCATTCATTGGAGTCCCCTGCATGTGCAATGACCTGGTGGATCATGGCTACCATTTCTTTGGTTTCTCTCTCAGAAGGAAATACTGAGGAAGGGCCATAGCTCAGTGGCAAAGCATTTGCTCTGGATGCATAAAATCCCAGGTTCAATCCCCAGCATCTCCAGATAGGGCTGGAAATGTCCCCTGCCTGAAACCCTGGAAAGCCACTGCCAGTCAGTGTGGACGGTCCAGAACTAGATGGATCACTTGTCTGACTCAGTAAAAGGAGACTCCTTATGTTTGTGCCAATTCACATGTCTATATTGACTAACAAACTGAGTTTAAAACATTCACCCCCAACCCCCACCAGGTAAATGCCCCAAAAGGGCAGGCCACAGTTGAGCTGGTCTGATGGCAACCTTCTTGCTTTCTAAAATACCTGTCCTATTAGATGTCGGAAAAGCTGAAACAGGAATATCTGAAATGACCTCTTTCTGCTTCAGAGGCCACAGGAGGATTGAGTCTCCAGTGCAGTGAGCAGTATTTTGAGGAAGATAAGCCCCTGAAATTAGCTTATTCTGTAGATAATTAGTAGCTTACAAGAAAGATTCTATGAACACAATCCAGAGGTGAGCGCCTCTCAGACTTGCAAACCTAAATGGGTTTTTTCCTACTCTTTCTGCTCCAGCTTTTCCTCACCTCATTCAACCTCCAATTGTCTTATTTTTCAGACAAAATGATTATTTTATATACCCCCCCACATAATCTGCATATTACTTGGAGCTGTTGTGGAAAGAACAGGCAGACAAACCCCTTGTGTACCATATGCATGCTTTTCCTTGCTAGACCATAGCTAGATTCCTTAGGATGATATGTTTTAATCCCTCTAGAGTCATATTTTTGCCATGAGCAATGAAGCCAAAAGCTAAAATACTCAACTATTACCATGTAGATGGCAAAGAGACATGGAGCCACTTTGCATATACCATTCCCCACTCACAAAGAAATAGTCTAATTCCTCTAATAGTCGGGGTGGGGGGAAGCTGAGCCTGGATAGCTCAGTTGGTTACAGCCTGGTGCTGATAATGCCAAGGTTGCAGGATTGATCCCCACATGGGGCAGCTGTAGATTCCTGCATCGCAGGGGGTTGGAGCAGATGATCTTCAGGGTCCCTTCCAACTCTATAATTCTATGTGTTTATTTTCCCAAGACTACTTGGCTACTGCATCTAGGAATCTGGTTTTTACTGGGTCAGAGCACTGGTCCATCTAGCCCAATGCTCTGACCGGTAGCAGCTTTCTGGGGTTTCAGGCAGAAAGAGAGAGAGCTCTTTCACATCATCTGCTACTTGATCCTGTACTTGGAGATGTCAGGGAATGAACCCAGGGCCTCTTGCATGCAGATGACATGTGCTACCACTGAGCCTCACCATTTTCCTGCATAAAAGCCAACCTTTAATTGGTAAGACTTCAGGAAAAGGTGTTCATTTCCCATAAACAAGTCTTGCTAGGCTTGTCATTGGTGGGACGGAGACAAGTATATTTTGACTGCATCAAGAAGAGTGGATTCCATGCCAGTCTCCGCCACCAGCTGACTGCACAAAACCACCTTGTTGTGAAAACAAAGTACTTGTGTGAATTGACCCTTAAGCCCAATATGCTTTACATGGTTTGGAGCAGGGGTGCTGCTTCCTTGGAGTGGATAGTGGTCATCAGGGCAGGGTATGGCGGCATTTCTGGCTTCCTAGTGTGGAGGTTGCTGCTGGTAACTGAGAGGGAGAGGGTTGAGGCAGCTGGGAGGTTGGCACGGTGTGGATGCAGCGGCAGGAACATTACATCAGCTCTGCTGCTGAACCCACAACCACACTCGACTTCACTGACACCTCCCTCTCAGTTAGCAGCAGTGATCTCCTCGTTGGGAAGGCTGCTGGGCAAAGCTGTCCCCTGCCACTGGCTGCTACTGCTTGCATTATCAATTAAACGTCAAGGCTTACTAGCACCACCATAGATGCCCAGATCATATGGGCACTTCCATGCAATTTGACGCCGGTGCAGGAAGTCCCCAGGGCATAGTTTGAGGGCATGTAATACAACCTCCTTGTTAAAGCTAAGCAGGTCTGGGTCTGGTCAGTGCCTGAATGGGAAACTGCCTGGGAACTCCATGTACACTGTCTTATGATGGATCACGGAGGGAAAGAAGGTTATAAACATACTGAAGAAATATTACAACTTCTTTGAGTGAATGATCATTCAATTAGATGTGCTGGAATTTGCTTGGGAGTGGTCAGCAGGAGCAACGTTTTGATGATTATGCCCAAAGTGAACCAAATTAAAAGGAAAACTAAGCAAAGTGAAATTGAATCAAACCCAATCAAAGTGTTATACTGACTGCAAGTGAGAGTCCTAAAAAATGAACTTGGAAGTCAGATATCTTATTTAAGTCAAATATGTATATTTTGTTTGCCAAAAAAAAAAAGTCCATTGAGTTGGAGCTGGAGTACAAAAGGAGTTATGATAAATGGTTGTATAATGTAGCCAAAACTGTAGTGCCAAATCTCATTGTCTGACTTTTTATCCTTATCTCTCTACCCCCTTCCTGCTTCATACTTCACCTGTAAATCCATTTATCACCTGAAATGTACAAATCCATGGGGAGGGGGGGGGTTAAGCCCCCAACAACAATGCCCAGAACAACTACTGGACAATTTATAATTTTGTGGTGTATTGTATGTCAGTAGGTAGAAGAGACTGAAGTATTTTTGGTGTAGTTCTTGACCTTTTCTGACAGGACAAATAAAGCTAGATGTGTCTGAGAGTCTCAGCTACTATGGTACGGTTATTTTTATTTTCTTCACTTAAAAGATGGGGGAGGCAAATAAAATGTGGGTGAATTAGTGTGCTTGGAACTGCAAAGCACTGATTGCTCACATTTGTCTTCTCTCTCTCTCTCTCTCTCTCTCTCTCTCTCTCTCTCTTTCAAAACATGATGGGCTGGCATAGGGATGTAGGAAGCTGCCTTATATTGAAGATTCGGTAGGATTCTTTCCTTGCCCTACCGGGAGATGCCAGAGATTAGACCTGGGACATTCTGCATGCAAAACATGTATTGTCCCACTGAGCTATGGGATTCATGAGCAAACATGCATAGGGTAGTACTGCACATTGCAGCAACCAAATGTAAGTGAGTCCACAATTATTACTCATCTAGCATGAACCCAGTGGCACTTGTGCCCAGGAGATTTGCTGCCTCTGCTCAATGCATAGGCCAGCCCATTGTCAAGTAATATGTTGTGAACCACCCTGTAATACTTGGATGTAGAGCAGTATACAAATTGGGGGGGGGGGGGAGTTGTCACACCATGATGTGACCTTTTCAGTTGACAGCTAGGATTATTTACTGCATCAGGCTGCCTGCTGGTCCTGAAACCTTTATTTCCTCTGACATGCAAAATAAGAAGGGCTGCATTCATAAGAAATCATTGCCTTGTGAAACTGATAAGCTTCAATTACTTTATAGCGTCAGAAGTGAATGCCAGAATGGACCTTAGCACAAAAGGTCAGTTGCAAAAAGATATCACAGTCTTGCCACAATCTTATCAGTGTTGCTGCTTAATTCCAGGATGATTAACAGACATTTAGAACCAAGCTAAAAGTCTGCAGTGCAAGGCAGTTCTGCTTGATGAGTCATCGGCAATGATTGAGAGATGATAAAATTGTCCCTTTGAATCAAACAATCATGTCATGAAAACAGAGTTATATAAACCAAAGAAGTTAGGTTTCAAAATTAAGCATAGTGACAAGGTCTGTGGCGAAACTCTTTCAACTTTCATAGAGGAGATTACTTCTTCAGAACTCTAGAATGATAGAGCTTTAATTTCCCTAGAGATCCAGTAGAATTGACCTAAGGTGGCTGCAGGCTTTAAAAAAAGTCTGCCCTCTGGTGACATGAAGGACTCAAAAACTGGAAGAAGGAAACTAAAACCCATCAACAGGTGCAAATGATTGGGCTGTTTGTCCAGCTGTGCCACTCTGCTCACAGAAGGCTTTTCAATCTCATGGAGGCATCTCTGAAAGGAAGGCAGAAGGAGGCCATTTCTGTTGAATTTGTTCCAGAAGAACACTTTATGGGAGACAGCACAGAGAAATGGTGGAATTTGTGAAAATCACACACTGTCTTCCATTTGCGGAAGTCCCTGCTGGAGCAAAGAGCTCCAAGAGTGGAAGAACACATTTGAGCACACTTCTGATTATGGAAAGTTAGAAGGTGAGGCTGCAGCTCCATTAATGATTTTGCAGGCAAAGGACAATAGATCGGAATAGGTGTCATGTTTAAGGTATGGAGGAGAAATATAGCTGCTTTGAAGAGTGCAGTGAATCACCTGTGTGGAAACTAATCAGCCTGTTTGAATGTGGTTGTCATGGAAGCTAGTGTGGGAAACAATCTTTCTGAATCTGAATTGCTGTGTGAATCAACTTTTATAAAGGCTGCTTAGGGCAGAACTATGAGGGGAAGGACTACAGCTCAATGGCAAAGTGCAATGTGAAATCGGCCCCTCAAAAGACAAAGAACAGGTGCCCTCAATGAGGTGCAGAAGGTCTTATTGCAAAGCAGGGGTGGGGAGCCTACAGCTATTCAGAGGGTGCTGGGCTGCATCAGCTGAAAGTACCTCCCCAATTAAGGATGCTTCAGCTAACTGATACCTGACTCCCAACAAGTGTTCAGTCTGTGTCTAAAGTTTCTCATATCCCAATGAAAAATATCCCATTCTCATATCCCAGACAAAAGAACATCAAAAAGCATTCTTTGTTATTCTCTGTTTGAAATTCCTTTTAAAATGTAGAACAGCCAACCGTAAGAGAATAGATTATCTTGTCAAAATTGATACAATATCCCAGTTACCTTACCAGTTGCTCAATGAAAGTACCGGAATAATGTGAACACTTTCCAAAAGGATAATTCTGATTTGCACGTAATACATGGACGACAATGTAAACGTGTGTTAGAAATGGAGTTTTGTAAGGTTTTCCCCTCCCTAACCCCACTGCAGAATAAATAGGTGGAAGAGGACTGCTTCTAATTTTCATTCTGCTTCATATTTTTATGGACTCCACTTCTCCAGCCACCAGCAGAAAGTCTCTGTGGCTCAGTGGTGTCTCTCTATGACATTATTAAAAGGGAACATTTTTCTATTTTCAGCAACACTTGGGATTCTATAAGTGCCACACTTTTGACTTTCATATTGAGTATTCATAATAGCTTGACAAAAAAGAAATTGAGACCGTGGAGGGACCCAGACCCTTGAAATAACTGATATTGCTGTCAGGGGCTGTTTCTGTGATAGGTCATGCCCATTTAAAATGTAGAATAATTGGGATCCCTTGACTCAAAGCAGCACTGGCTGAATTTCTCAGCATCTAATTTCTCTGCAACTGCCAGGGCAGCCTGTTCTTCATTGGGTGGTCCTGGATAAATACTGCAGAATGATGGAACCTTTAACACATCTCTCTCTCTCTCACACACACACATACACACACACCCTCTTGCATTGTCATTATTTTCCCAAATAATAGAACCAAGCACATGCCTCATTATAGCAAGAGCTTTTTTGTCTCCAAGGTAAGTGAAGAATTCTAATTTGGCTTATGGAGTTAGGAAACCCACCCCATTGCCAAGTGCCAAAGACATTGCATCTTCCTCCCTCCTCCTGGGAAATATTTATTTATTTGTTTGTTTCGTAAGTTTTATATAGCACTTATTAGAATAGAAGACCTAACAGTGGTTTACAATACACAACCCCCCAAAATAATTAAAAATATCAACAAGTCAAGTGATGTTTTAAAGAGTTGTTTAAATAAAAAAACACAACCAGCAATTATAAAACACCTATGCTTATTACTATCATGTATCAAGATGACAGGTTAAAGTTACGTGCCTGGCTGGAATAAAGCCGTTTTTTGCAGGTGCCACAAACAATTGTTTAGTATCATTGGTCAGTAACAAGAACTTTGTTGTCTCTTTTAAACTAGAACAGAACAGCAACAGGAAATTTCTGACCTTGTGCTTCCTAGTACCTAAACTACAGAATGGCACTATCCACGCAGCTGCCATGCAATGAAATGGTCAACTGGCAGGTGAACCCTATCTTCATTGAAGGCTTCCTGTCTATCTTCTCATATTGCATGTTGTATGAATGTTGTAAAAAGGGGAAATTTGATTTATGACCCAACCTCATACCCTTTAATGCAATGCTACAAATGGAGCTTGGGCAGTAAATTTTGGGTTTAACATTCTTCCTTATATTCCTGGAATCACTTCTCTGCAGTGGGTGGTAGTGATGATTATAAATATAAATATAAATATAAATTTCATGTGATGTTAATGTCTTCACCAAAGCACCACATATTCTTGCAATCACAGACACCATGTGGACAGTTTTGAACTGGTGTAGCAGATAAACCAGTCTACTTGACTCCTGGGCATTAAAAATAAATTCAAGCTCCCCCTCAATGTGAGACACAAATCCAAAATAGCAGCATATGCAAAAATGCAATATGGAGGAGTACATTGTCATTGGAGGCTCAGGTTACTAGGAGTGCCTATATCAGGCTCTGGGTGGTTTGCCAGCTCTGGCACCTTTTGGACAGAGATGACTTGGTCAGGCTGGATTATTGCAATACAGTTTAAATGGAACTGCCCTTGAAGATCACTCAGAAACGTCAACTTATCCGAAATGCAGAAGGCTGGGGTTCAGTTTAGAGCCCACATAGCACCTGATTTTAAACAGATGCATTGGTTACCATTATATATATATATATAAAATGGTAATATATATATATATACACAGTATACTGGTATAACTCTCTCTGTAGAGAGAGAGAGAACTGTGTGAACTGATTTTGTATTTTTAAATTGCTGTTACTCATCCTGGGACCTTATTGGTGAAGGGTGGGTAAGAAATCAAATCAAATTCATTCATTCATTCATTCATATATTTCCCTCCTCTACTGAATGAGCCCAATCCTCTGTCTTTTCTGTAGCAAGCAGAACCTTGGAGGCAATGGATTTGTAATCCTTAAACATTTGCATTTAGAAAGGCAAACAAGAGGCTGTACAAGACTGTTGCCAAGTACAGAGAGCAAACCCTGATGTGAGCCCTAAAAAAAATGAGAACTTCTTACAACTGAGCGGAACCTCAAGCAGTGAAGGCAAATGATAATACGAAAGCAGATAACTCGGTCTACTCTCGTGGCTTCCTCTTTCCACTATTACTCAACTCTGTCAAGAGTATGCAGAATGTAATTAACTGTAACAATTTGGCTGTGTTTATGAAAATAAATAAAAAACCAGGGAGCAGCTCAGATAGAGTAGATTGCTAATTGGTTCTGAGTTGCAGGGAATTGGTTTGGACAATGCAATGCAACCTGCATGAAAATGCAGGTCCTTCAGGGTTGGTCCTCACCCTCTGCCCTAAAACATCAAACTCCACTTCTCCTGCTTCACAAATGGAATCAGAAGGGAAATCTAAACCAACTTATTTGTGGTGGTGGTGTTTTTTAATTGATTTGTACTGATGTGTTGGGAAATCAGTCAAAGCAACTGACAAATGACCCCTTGGTTTGATATAGATTCAGCACAGAATCAAATTGATTACAGGCATATGTTTTGCTAGCGGTTTCTACCTAATTAGAAATCTTTAAAGCAGAAAAAACTCCTTTGTAGACTGTAGCCCTGTTCAAGTGTTATACCATGGGGTGTGGAAATGACATGAGAAGAGGGAAACCAGGGTCACACATGCACACAGCACTGCCAACTTGCCCCTGCTATTGAGGGGGCTCAATTTACAACAGCATTTTTTCCCTGCTATGGTACCACTGGGAGTCAGCGAATGATCTAAAAATTCAGTTTGAGTTCTCTTCAGTGCACTTCCTAAAAAAGCCCTAGATTCAGTGTGTACTAAAAAAGAGATCATTATAATAGAGATGAAATGCTCCTGTGCTTCCCCTCAGAAGGAATGTCTTCATTTTCCTCACTAGCAGCCATTTTGCTTGCTTTTCAGGGAAACTCTTTCCCCCCACTTTAAATGGAACAGCCACACAGACGTCGTCCCCTTTTTCGATGCTGAGATGTATAGAGAAACAAGAGACAAAAGGCTTAGGATATGTGGGGGGGGGGGCAGTGAGGGAAGCCCGCACTACTAAAGATTTGCTTTGCATTATTCGCTGAAAGAGATTTTCCTAGCAGGTGACTCTCCATGGAAACTTGAGTTTGCTAAGCTGATGGCTAGGCCTAGAAAATTGTGAGAGGAGGAGGAAACCTTCTCTCCAAGCTGCTTCTTGCATGATGACTGAAGTAAACAAATGTGCTACCTTGAGAGAAAATCATTGCAACAGTCCTGCAAATGTGCATATGGTAGATTATATAGTGCTGAAACAACATGTCCCTGCTCCCTTAGCCATCCTGACACCCAGGATGTGATGTTATGGGGGACATTTCCAGACCCCTCAAGTGTCCTGAATTTACATAAGCTGCCATGGCTTCTGAACACATTCTGGGATGCCCCAATTTCCCCAGAATCTGCTCCAGGCCGCGCTGTGTTTACTGATGCGGTGCAGACTGGGGTGACCTTCCCAGGGCCACTCTAGGACTTGCGGCGTCTCTAGTTGTTGTGGGCAGTGCTTTTTTTCTGGGGGTGCTCAAGTGTACACAGTACAGACACCTTTTTTCCTGTGAGAAAATCACTGGTTCAAAATGTGGCACTTACTGTAACAACTTCATGGTGAGTACCAGCACCATTTTTTCTAGAAGAACAGCACTGGTTGTGGGGATTAATGAACCCTGAATGCCACCTAGAACTCAATGGATGAAATTATGGGATATAAATGTAGTAGTGGCAGTAATACCCTGTGCAGCTGAGTCTCCACCCCTGAGTTATTAATATACATTGTTAATTGAGAACACACCTTTGAAATGATACTTCAAACAATGAATTACCTTTGCTCAATTCCACTACTTGTTTATTGCATTGTTTCCACTCTTCATTTTTCCTACTCTGCGGTTAAAATGTAGTGGTTGTGATGTCATATAAGCCAACAGGCTGCCCAGTGCTGCCATGTTCTTTTCTTGAACTTGACAGAACTTTCAGTTGTTTGTAGTAATTCTATGAAATGTCTGGAAAATGCGAGAGAAGTCACTAAGGGTACTGAAGGAAGTGAGAAGTCAGACCAAGGAAGCAGTGAAATGAGAGTTGAGCCAGGATTGCAGTTGGATAGTGTTCTGACATTGACTGTGTTTGTTTTATTTGTGTGTTATTCCCAAACATGTCTTAGTGAATATTTATAAACCCCGTTCCACTGAAAGTATAATACAAAACAATATTATGTGCCATGAAGTGAAAAGCAGAAAATTAATTAGAAACAAAAAGTGTTGTTTAATAATGTAATAGAAAAACAAAGGTGACGCAAGTTACTAATTAACACATTATTATGCATTTAGCTCTGTTGTATTTTTGGACATAGTCATGTTTATTCAAGTGAATTAATAGGGCCCCCAAATGAGCTGTGCACAGGGTTCTGTGGACCATAAATCCACCACTGGGTCAGTCTAGAGATGGGTCTGTGCCATGTCTTAAGATTGTTGCCTAAATGGCTGGCTGCGAGCAGTTGCTGACACTTAGCCATTTAAGATATAAAAATCTGTGACTGTCTTATTCCCTTAATGCAAAGTACATAATAGGAACCAACATGGCCGCAGTTATAAATCAGCAGCGAGAGAGGGGAGTGAGTGGTGAAATATCAAGATGAGGATGGAGTTCTAAAAGAGCTAAGAGTTCGTGAGACATGAAATGGCCTGTCTGAATGAGGGGCTTTTGGGTCACTTTTCTGCTATTTTGTTAGGGCCTGGCAAGTTTCAGGAGCTGAAGATTAAAAGAGAACAACTTCATGTAGCTGCCCAATGTTTCAGTGGAATGAGCAAAGGCAGTCGCTTAAGAAAAAGCCTGCACTGCAGTTCTGTTCTGTCTTCATTTCACACTCTGTAAAATTCTATTTCCACCAGAGCTGCCTTCACGAGTGTTTCTGCAATGAACACACAAGCAAGCATCATTCAAGATAACACCAAAAGGCAGTTTTCCAATGTCCCACGGCTTCAGAAAGCTTATTTTTGAATTCCATTACATACAGTCATTCCAGAATTCAAAACAAGTGATTCATTTCTAAAAGGCTCTGCATTCATAAGAAAAGCCAGGTTGGCAATAACTGCATGTTGCAAATTTTGGACATTGTGTTAACTTCACTCATTTGTGCTCATGTGAGCCAGGCTCACCAGCTTAATAATTCAGCCACTAACAAGAAAGGTCTATGATTGTCAAAGACCTTTTGAAGGATCATTGACCATACCCTTTCCAGATTCTCTCCTGGGTCTTCTTCTGACCAGTTAGAATATTTCAGATTCTATCCACTCAACCATTTATTTGTTAATTATGTGCATTTAATTTTTCACATGAATAAGTTGCTTTTTTCAGGTTTGCACAAGGCAACCTACAGAATTTGAGCATGATTATTAGCTTGTCTCCTAACGTTCCTTCCATACATAAAATAGTGTTAATTATATTCATGCAGAACAAGGGTTTCTTTCCTCCCTGCTGCACTTCCTGGGCCCCTCCCTTGTGCTCTGCACCCTGGGCTCCTATGGGGTGGGAATACCCTTGGAAATGGTGTGAGACATGATGCATGAGGGCTGCAGATGGAAAAGGCTCCCACCAGAAATCACCTCCTTCCCAACTTGAGTGGAAGGGTTCCGGGATTGCAAACACCTTGCAGTAAAAGACAGGTAATGAAAGTATCACGCAGTGAACAGGGGCTATCAAGAAGTGTAAAATTAAACAGTTTATGCAAATGCTAGTCAACATGGTGACCCCAGAAATTGTTAGACTCCAGTTCCCATCAGCCCCAGTCAATATGGCCAGTGGTCAGGGATGATGGGAGTTGTAGTTGGCTGTCACTTGTTTACTTTGTAACTAGGAAGCCAAAAAACAAAACAGGTGCAGCTTATTTTCACAAAAAATAAATGTTAATCTTTTGTTGCACACCAATACAAAAATGGCAAGGGTGCAAACCAGTCAGAGTTAAATATTCCCAGATCTCATTTGTTTTCAGTGGGAGACATCAGTGATGCTGAGCACACATTCCAGAAAATAAATTATGAGATAACAAGGCAAATGGCTCATGCTTGGCGCACTGAGGAGGTAGAAAGTGTGTCCGAGTTTGGGAGCAGATTTTCCAGTCCTGGAAAGGAAGGGGAAGAGTTGCTGAATCTCCAACAGGTTCCAACAGGGCTATACTTTTTGGGACCTTACTTGATAAGGAGATTTGTCTCCATTCATTCAATGGCATGGAGCAACATGCATATAATGAGGGAGGTGCCAACTGTTACCTTAAATACTCCAATAACTCTAATTCAGGAGTGACTGCAAAGCTTTCTTGTCAAAATGGGAAGAGAGAAAAGGGCCAAGCCTGCTCCTACTGAAACTCTTGGCTGTTCTTTTTAATTTTGATATGATTTGTTTAATAAAAAGGGAGGATTTCGTGGGAGAGAGGGTAGGTCGACCTTAGAGAAAGGAGCTAATGTGTAAAAATAGGATAAGTAAACTTGAGCCTAACAAGAGATGTTAAATATTAAGAACAGAGGACAACAATATAATAGAGAGAAGAGGAAATAACTTGCTGAACTAACTATTGAAATTGGAATGTGGGAAGGAGAGATGTGGGGAAGTCAAGGAAAGAGGGTAATGAACATTATATATGCTTTGTTTTGTGTTTTGTGTTTGTGTGTGTGTATGTCTATAAAATGTGAAAACTCAATAAAAAATATTAAAAAAAAAAAGAAACTCTTGGCGATCTAGATGTCAAACACGTTGGTGGCCAGCAACGATGTCCCAGGACATCTTGGCAGCTAGTGTACTGAAACTTCACCAGTATTTGGTATTGCATTGGCAGCCATGGGTAATGTAGTTAGCCTCTCAACAGAAGGAAAGAAGACTGCTACTTCTCTCACCCACCCAAGGTGGACCTCCAGTCTAGGCCCATTTGCCCTCTGCAGGTGGTGAGTCCTACAGGAACTTGGCAAAAGGAGGAAAGCAATGAAAAGAATGAGAGAACCAAGAAAATAGTTCTTGTTCTCTTTGATGTGCTGCATGGTGATGGATGTCACCCAGCTGCTAATCAAAAGCGATTTATAGGATATTAAAGAGCATTTGCACTGCTGCTAACTACAGGAGACTCCAAATGTGCTTGGGCTGTCTGTCTCCCTCAATTAAAGTCAATGGGAACCATGTACATATTTCACTCCTAGCATGGCCAGCTGATGCAGAGGTTATGAGTGCTTTAGAAGGAAGCAGCCCATTGCACTGAAAATGGGGCTGTTTCCTTGGCTCAAGAGAGGATGAAAAGAGGCAGTCAGGCTATGTTATTCTCATCCATTGAAAGGAAAAAGAAGCCTCTCCCAGCACTGATTCTGCCTTTGAGCCATACAAAATCCCCCTTTTTAAAAAAAGTGTTTCAATGAGGCCATGAGGTTGGTAGACAAGGACAAAAATGAAATTTGAGTACTTTAATTGCCCTTAGTACACCACAACATCTTGGCTCTACCCTTTGGGCAGGGTAAGCATGTGGACAGTCTGTAGTCTTTTGCTCTTGCACTTGGCAGATTCATGTTCATCACTGAAGTCCAAGCTTGTGACATTTAATATTCTCTGCAGCTGAGAACTTGGTGAGAGGTTCTCCCTGCATGCATAATATTGATGGCATTCTAGTTGTTTCCAATAAGGATGTAATGCAAGTGTCTCATTAATGAATAATGGGCATGGCACAGAGACAAACTCTTGCATGGTCAAGATAGCCAGTGATGACAATCAGCAGTTGTCTTAGAATCATAGAGTTGGAATGGATCCCTCTTGACTGGGAGACAGCAAAATAAATCTCACTGGACGGGAACTTTGCCATGACAACAACCCTGTGAGGTAGGTTAGGCTGAGAGTGAGTGACTATCCCAGTAAGCTTCATGTCTGAGTGGGGATTTGAACCTTCATCTCCCAGATTGTAGTCTGGCACTCTATCCACTGCAACACACTGGCTCTCAGCTGAATGTTTCTAAAGTTCTTAGTATGCAAAGCAGTTTATTTCTTTGATAATGTTACGATGCTGCTTACATTAAAATAAATCTCAAAGGGTTTTATAAGAATAAAATACTGTACAGATTAAAATAATTTAAAACAGGGATGCCAGCATCGTAAGTAAGAGTTCTAGTGGTCCCAAAAAGGCAAGCAAACAAACATGTTTTTATTCAGTGGCAGTAGCACCCAATGGTTGACACCTCGCAATAACAAGGCTTGGGGAGGGTATTCCAGAGGGAAGGTGCTACAACAGGGAAGGTCTGCTTTTGTACTCGTGTTAGGCTGAACCATTACATGTCTTTCCAATTAATAGCAGCCACTAGCTCACTCTGCCACTGAGCCACAGGAACTAGGACAAGCTGTGCACCAAATTATGCACCTGTGTTTTAAACCAGTCCTAGTTTCTGAACAAACTTCAAGGGCTGCCCCACACAGAGTGCCTTACAGCAGTCTAATCTGAATTTTACCAGGGCATGAATACATAGAGAGTTCTGCCTGGGACACCTCTCATTCTACTAGGACTGCTGGTAATGGTGGCTTACCAAGAGTATGAGTGGCTGCTGCAAATATAATGGTCATGTAAAGGGGCTTTTCAAGAGACTGCCTTGGTTGAGTTTCTTCCCCACAGAGTTCATGGCTAAGTAGGAACCTAAACCCAGTCTTTGAAATTAATGCACTACGCTGGTTTCCAGTTATGATGTATTCGTATCACTATGCCGTTTAAGTGGTCTACAGTGGTTGGCCCAACTGGCAGTGGGTAGCACTTCAATTTCCCCATGTTTAATAAAACATAATATGAAGAACAAGGTTCTGGTTTAATGAAATGGTCTTCTTTTCTGCCTGGCTCTCTGAAAACTGATTTAGCCTAATAATTGTGATTCGTAATGACTGCAGCTCCTCTGGGACAAAATATTCCACTTTGCAGAGGAATCATTTGGGCCTCACCACGTTAAGTGATGTTTAGCCAAGTGTTAAATAAGTCTGTGAATCCGAGCTTATTTCAGTACTTGATTGGTGTATGCACTTAAATCCTTGTCTTGTGCTCGTTTGGAGGTGCTGGGAACCACCATTTGCTAAATGAGAAGATGGACGTAGATGGCTGTACAGTGGCTACGTAGATGTGTCCCCATTGGCCACTCTAACCACATAGCTAGCTGGTGATCTGTAGAGTCCATCCATGTAGTGAGCAGACTGTTGGCAGGGGGCTCTAGCTTGGAAGCAGAGAACGTGTTGTGCATACAAAAGATTCCATGTTCAATTCCTAGATTATCCAGGTAGGACTGGGAAAGACTCCTTTCCTTGAAAAAGTGAAAAGATATTGCCAGTTGCTGTGGATAATGCTGCACTAGATGTACCAATGGTCTTTGTGTTGGTATAATGCAAGACCATGTCATGGACTTGCTGGATGCAGAGGAGTGGTGGGAGGCGTTCCCAAGGAAAGAAGGCTCAGAAAAGGAGAAAAGAGAGCAGACTGGGAGGAGAAGGTGTCAGATGCTGAAGAGGTAGCAGGGTTCAGTGAGCAGGAAGAGGCTGTGGCAGAGAGCAGTCCAGGGTCGAGGGCAGAAGCAGAGGCTGGAGAAGAAGGGAGCCAAGAGGCAGAGATTAGGCAGACTGGTGAGAAAACCAGGCTGTTTCCCCCTCCTGCGATGTGCAGCTCCCCTCCTCCCTGGTCTCCCAGCACCGAAGAGGTATGAAGTCAAGAGCTAAGGAAAACCTGGAGGCCAGATTGAAGATCGGGGCAGCTCAGAACTAAAGAATGCATAACTCATTGCTGAAGCAAGGCTCAACTGGAACAGAAAACCCTCTTATACTCCTTCCTGCCCAGGAGTGTACAGAGTCAGTCCAAGGTTTGAGAGAACTTCACTGAGAAGCTGCCACCTGCAGCACCATGGTTCATCATGAGGGACAGCTGTTCACAGATCTCAGTTCTTAATAGCTTCGAGTAAAACGTATGCTTCATTTTACACTGAAAAAAAACATTTTGCAGTTTATCTAGTTCAGCTATCCCAAAGTTATTACTCTTTCCAATGTTCTCCACCTCTTGCTTTTTGCTATTATTTCTGTTGCTGGCATGTTTCCTTTTCTACTATGCTGTGCCGTAACTATGAGCCAGCATATGTATGGAAGTCAGCATAAGGCTGGCCAAAGTCAGGAAAGGGAGGAGATGAGGAGAGGAAAGGAGGCACACGGCACTGGTAAATTCACAGTTTGCAACTTGCAATGCTCTGCATGTTTCTAACATCACAATAGGAAGTGACATTTTTCTCCCTCGACATACATATTTCATTGCTGAGGCAATGAAATGTTCATATAAGAATAAATGTTCTTCATGAAATATGTGTGCATTGTAATTATAACTGAGGTTTGTACATAAGGCTGGTCCACACATGCACATTTATCACGGATGCCTTGCACATGAATCAAGCAGCACAGACGACTTGTTGCTAGTAGAACTTGTACTCCAACTGATGTCATCTTGGATGAAATTTTGTCCAGATTTTAGTAGGGTAAGCGCAAACATGAGCTACTTCCTGCCAATTATAGAAAAAGATATCAAGCACATTACCACAAACTCCTTGCCTTGTTGATAACACTTTGGCCCCACCCCTCTAACTGTGTTGGCCATTTTTTCATAGGTTGCTGCTCTTTTTCATTTAATGTGCTCCACTAAAATGGTGCAAGGATGATCCAGGGGGAAATGGTATCAGACCCAGCAGGATGTAGGTCAGCAGCTGAGTAAAAGTAGCTGACTCTCTGGCATATGGAGAGAGGAAGCCAAAAGGGCATGATTTAGCCCAGGAATGGGCAGCCAGTGGCATCAAGGCAACATGTGAGCCATGATCTAATGCCATGTGAATGTGGGTGATCCTGTAGGGAGAAAACAAGGGCAGGAGGGGGAAAGCCACAGGGAAAAAGCCAAAATGGGTGGAATGGTGGTAGGAAGAGGGGGCGGAAGTCCTTTGCAACTGAAACCAGTGGCAAAAGCAAGCTGCTCTTTTCCTGGCAGCCTGCTAGGCAGAGAATGGGGAGAGGGAGACAGAGCATGCCCAGGAAGAGAAGAGAAAAAGAGTGGCTTCAGCTACTAGTAGCTCTGGCCCCTATCTAGCAAGCAGCCTCTGATGGTTACACTTGAGGGAATGTGGCCTTTGATAGAAAAATGGTTCTTCACCACTGGGTTAGACAAATAGTTCACTACGTGGCAAAGCTGTTCCTAAACTGCATCACTTCAATCTGCACATGATGGGTTTCCATGTAAAAGGTAAAGGTAAAGGTACCCCTGCCCGTACGGGCCAGTCTTGACAGACTCTGGGGTTGTGCGCCCATCTCACTTAAGAGGCCAGGGGCCAGCGCTGTCCGGAGACACTTCCGGGTCACATGGCCAGTGTGACATCGCTGCTCTGGAGAGCCAGAGCTGCACACGGAAACGCCGTTTACCTTCCCGCTGGTAAGCGGTCCCTATTTATCTACTTGCACCCGGAGGTGCTTTCGAACTGCTAGGTTGGCAGGCGCTGGGACCGAGCAGCGGGAGCGCACCCCGCAGCAGGGATTCGAACCGCCGACCTTTCGATTGGCAAGTCCTAGGTGCTGAGGCTTCTTTAATCCACAGCGCCGGTTTCCATGAGTTGCTGTCAAAAGAGTCTCTGCTGAAGAATAGGTTTTAATGTTTTCTTTTTTAAAAAAAAACACACCCTGTTTTTATTTATGTTCATGGCACAGAAGATAAATTTTGAGAATGGAATTGTTACAACAGTAAACAACAATTAACTTGTCCTGATAAAATTACAGACTTTTATCATGCCAGTTTTAATGGAGTGATGAGGGATCCTTTTTTTCTGATTATCTAAATCCATGAAGCCAATGCTGCTTTTGTCTTCCATTTTTTTTATTAACATGGCAACTGGCCAATTATTAATGGCCATGGGACCCAAGTCCCTGCTTTTAAAAGAAAGTTACAAAACACACACAGAAAAACCCTAAGCCTGTTTATCTCGGTGCTTACGTTCTGCCAGTGCCAGGACAGCACAACAGGTGACACCAGCAGGAGGATAAAAGGATACAGGTAAGAATATCCAGATAGGATATTGAAGTGAAAGTACTTTTCACATAAAAATTATGAAGGAATCATGAAGTGAAATTAAAATAAGGCTGCAAGCTTGCTTCCTTGAAAGTTAACCCCCACAAAATAAAAAACGAATATGTATAGGATGGCAGCATTAATGTGAAACATACCATTCTTTTTCTGTCAGAAATCTAACATATGGGACAACTTGTTCCCAAAATGATGTTTGCCCCTTCTCTGTCTCCACTGATATGGTTTTCTCGTGGTACCACTTTATATCAGCAGCCTTTTGGCATTTCAAAACTGATACAGCGGTGCATATTTAATTTGCTAGGTAATATAGCTTTGCATTTCCTTTCTGCAAATGCCAATTAGGGGCCCAGCCTTTTATATTTCACATTCAGGAATATTTCTCTCAGCATTCCCATCGCCTCCTTCGCTGAGCTTTCTCTACCTCTGTATAAATAATCCCTCCTGTGGGGAATCCTCACGAAGGATCGTACATTTGAAGAAACAAAGAGAGACTAAGCCTTCATGTTGGCTGAATAATCACTGGCTTATTGATGGAGACAGGCATATTCCGATATGATAATTCTCCTTGCTCACTACTGATTAGATGGTGATAAATTGTGACGTTTGGTGATGGACTCAATATGGTTGGTTACGTACAACTGTTTTTTACAAAGCAACTATCCAATTATTTTTTCATGTGCCGGCTGAATTTGAAGGATAATGTAGAGGTTAGGAAACAAATTGAACACAGGGACTTCTAAGCTGTTGTGGCAGATGAAGGTGTTATTTGCACATTCTCAAACCATTTGTGTATGATTTGTCACCTTACGCCTTCTGGAGGGAGGGGATTGATTACAAAAAGCTGAAACCCCAGTGAAGAATGAGATGGAGGCATGAATTGTGACTCATCTGGGGGATCTGATTGTAGGCTGCCGCTCCAAATCTACACACTCCAATAATTGTATCAACTTCTATCATACTACCTTGCAGCAGTGATGGGGTGCAAATGGTGATGAGATGCTGTCAGAAAAAGATACTCTCCCGGCTGTCAATTATTATTATTTGTTAAACAGGGCAATACGTTGCCTCTACTTTGTGGGTGATAGACAACTAAGGTCACATTCACACAATTTCTTTAAAACCCATTTAAAGCCTATGGCTCCCCTCCCCCCAAATCCAAATAAGCCCATTTATTTATGTATAAAAATACTTACACACCACAATCTTATAACTATTGTCAGAGGCTCAGGAGGAGAGGCACAGGGAAGAGAGGAGATGGAGAGCGAAGGGGAAGAATCCGAGGGGAGCGTAGGAGAATATGACAGTGGCCCAAGGGATTCCATGAGTCTCTCCAGCGAATCGGAAGATTCGCAGAAGGGGGCGCCAGTGGCCAGGGGTAGAGGGTTCCCAAGGGGAACGCCCCAGGAGCAAGGGGGAGCAGGGACTCCCAGAGCAGCAGTTGGAAATCAGGACCAGCTTCCCCACCAGAGCATAGTGAGGGGGGAAAGTCCCAAGTATCAGGGCCAGTGGATTCCCCACCAGGGAGAGAAGACGAGGCAGGGCTGACCACGCCTCCATCGGAGAGTCGGACAACGGAGGGGAGGTCAGATCCGGCCAGTATTCCGGAAGAGGGAAGCAGTGACAGGAGTAGTGTAACGGTTAGGAGGAAGGTCACTGGTTTGGCGCGAGAAGCAAGTTCAAATGTACAGGAGCGCGGGAACTCAGAGGATGAGGGTTGGGAGCCGGGTCCCAAAGCTCGCCGGAGGCAGGGGGAGGAGCTAAGCGACTCAGCGTCAGAGGAGTCTAGAAAGGGGAATGCACCAATGGGCAGAAGGACCCAGAGAAGGAGAGAGCAGCGGAAAAGGTGGAGCAGGGCTAGGATATTAAACTGGTGTCAGAGGGGAGGAGACTCAGACGGGACTTCGCCGGTCTAGGGTTTAGGACGTAGAGCTGCGCGCTGCGGCGTTGAAATGGAAACTGAACTTCAATAAAGACCTTTGTACATAAACACAGCCTGGTGTTGGTCCTCTATGAGCTGGGACCGAGGGGCAGCTCTGACAACTATCAAAGTGGCTTAAAGCAATTATATGTACAATACTGCTACAGAAAACTAAAACCACAGATTACTGGTTCAGTATAGGATCATAATTTCAGTGTCTCCCCACTCCCCAAATTGCCCACCCTGTCCCATTCTGCCCTGCCCCATTCTGCCTCCTTTTGTGACGTTTTTGGGTCACTTCCAGGTTTGGCACGATGCATGAGTGTGCGGTTGCACACATATTGGACACACCTAAAATGGGCACTGCCTGTATTTACAATTTCTGTATATGTAATTACATCATCATCTATCCACTTTGATATTTGTCCATTAATTTTAAAACCTTGGTTAAAAAGGAAAGATGTGAGCATGGATATCTTAATATTATATTTAATGTTCTGTTCCAAATATCTAGTACTGTATCTATAGAAGGATTATACAGGGATAACTATACAAGAAGTGACCAAAAATTGTTGTTCTTTTCTCTATTTTTAACCATACCATGGAATAATTGCTTTTTACACAGCTCTACTCTAATTTATACCATGAAGATAACACACATTTAGTCATTGGGCTACTACTTAAAAACATGGAACTTTATAACAACCTACTATTTGGGGAAATTTTATTCCTCCTTCATTGTAGCCTTTTTCCAAGGTTGCCATGGGAACTCTAGCTTTTTTTATTATTCCACACAAAATTTGTAAGTAGTTTTTGCCAGTTCAATAATACTGTTTTGTCGATCTTTATCACTGCATTTTCAAATAGAAAAAGTATCTTAGGAATTATTTTCATTTTTCGTCTGTCAGAAAAAGCCTTTGAATTATATTCAATTTTAATGCTACAACTTCCAATCTGGGGGCCATTTTTAAAACATATTTTGCCACTGCAGCCATCATTAGTTAATCATTTAATTTAAATAACTATTCTATGTTTGAAGATAACAAGATTACTAGATATTTTATTTTCTTAACTGTTCAATTAATTCTGTTTACTTTCATCAAATTTCCTTTAATTGATCGCAATACATTTATTTCCAGACTTATATGAGTTCATTTGTAGCCAGAGACTTCACCAAACTTATCTATTATTTCAAGCACTTTTCTTACAGATTTTAAAGGAGTAGGTAAGCACAGCATTGCATCATCAGCATGCAAACTGATTTTGTAACTTGTAGATTCAGCATGTATCCCAGTCACATCTTTTAATTGTTGAGTGCGTAAGGCAACGCTGATATGGGGCAACCCTGTCTTCTTCCTCTGTTAACTTGGGGAAAAACTGAGTACTGATTGTTTATGCATAAAACAGCATGTGATTAATCAAACATAGCTTTAACATAATAGTGAAATGGCTTTTCACAGATTTAATTGTTCAGGGACTTTAGAAATAAAATAGCACATTGGCATCACTGGATTTATTGGTATTCTTTCTGTTAATAAAGATTGAAATCTAAGCAGTTTGATTTGGCCAGTAACTCCTTTGTGCCACCTCTGCTATGGATCCAACATAGCATGGTCAACAAAAGAGGTTCAAAGACTCTCTCAAGGCAAAACTAAAAAAATGTAGTATCAACACCGACAACTGGGAAACACTGGCCTGCCAGCTCTCCAATTGGAGAACAGCCTTTACCAAAGGTGTCATGCGTTTTGAAGACACTTGAACTCAGAACAAAAGGGAGAAACATGCTAAGAGGAAGGCACGCTTGGTAAATCCACACCGTGATCAACTCCCACCCGGAAACCTATGTCCCCACTGTGGAAGGACATGTGGATCCAGAATTGGCCTCCACAGTCACTTATGGACTCACTTTTAAAACTGTGTTTATTGAAGACAATCTTACTTGGCTACGAGTGATCGCCAAAGAAGAAGAAGGATCCTACACAGCCAGGGCCAATGGGCATGACCTTCAGCAGTATGAATAATCTACCTGCGATGTTCCATTATTAGGCTTTAAGTCAAAGGGTTCAGAAGCCATTGCTCCTACTTTACTCTGCTTTAGCTTCAAGCTCTTTGGTTTCTTCTTCTTATTGCACCTATTGCACTCTTGGAATTCTTGGATTTCTTTTTGGTGTGATGTTTTCAGACTCTGCAGCATCCTGGGGAGTCTGGCTCCTGTCACCAGTTAGTTCTCTAGCATCTGTAGTTTCCAATTCAGTGTGAGTCGTCTATCACACTTCAGGGAACGGCTGTAGCTCAGTGGTGGAAACCTGCTTTGCATGCAGAAGATCCTTGGTTCAATTTTCTTGGTATCTCCAGGCTGGGAATGTCTCCTGTGTGAAACCCTGGAGAGCGGCAGTCAGTCAGTATAGAAAGTACTCAACTAGATGGACTAGTGGACAGTACTGTATCAAGGATCTTCCTAGGTGGATAAAAAAAACTCTTTAAGTTGAATGCAGTAAGCTTGTGTCTACATTATTTTTAATGGAGCATATGCCCTCTGTTAACAAATGGGAGAGATGTCAATCTGCAGGGGCCAAGCTGCTGTATAGCTGTCTCAACATACTTCTGTCTCAAGGGTGAGCACTCAAGAAATGCCAATGCAGTGAACCATGGAACAACTATGGTGGTTTCCGGCAGATCTCAGCAGCCATTTCCATCCTGTCTGTAACTATTTCATCACAGCATCTAGTCCAGATACATTCTGACCCATTAATTGATTTTCCCAGCTGTAATTTTTTGCAACAGGAGAAAAAGTGGAGAGGGGAGAGAAGGTCAAGTTAAACAGCTGATGAGCCAGAACAATGGCAGGGAGGAGAGATCATGGTACCTTTTCATAGTAGTCAAGAAAGAACCCAAGAAACTTAGCAACTTCTTGTGCTTGTGTGGGTGAAAGGAAATGGCTTCTACCTTTAGGTTACTATCTCAAGGTGCATTTACCTTGGCTTTCTTCAGTAAAGCGTGTGAGCATAAGAGCATAGGAAAACTTGGGGGAAATAGTGGACTTTAGGGTTACAACTCCCTTTCCAAAGTTAGGCAGCTTTCTAGCTGTCTCCTTGGTTGTTTCACTCTACAAACCACAACCAGCAAATTTGTAGCCATGGCTACAGATTATGTTTAAGTGAATTTGTTGGGAGTGAACAAAGTGTGATTCCTGAATGTGTCAGGATTGTGTCAGCAGCCCCTGGCTGGTTGCCCAGGAAAGTATAAAGACAAGGAAAAGTTTCTTACAGTCCTTTTTTATTTCAGACTTTACAGAGAGAGGCTATAGAATCCAGCCACTTGAATAATGGTATTGTCCCAAGTGAATTTCCACCCCCACCCCTTATTTCCCACTTTCTCATTCGTCATCACCTGCTACAGGTGCTGCTAAGTGCCCTCTGTCTTCGAGCTCTTTGCTCTCCTGCTTTTAAGGCTCACCGGGTTCTGAGAGATGGTGGGTCTGGAATGCTTTCTAGTGACAATGTGTCAGCCAGTTGCTGCTCCAGCTGTGCCTGCTGCTCCTCTCCCATTATTTCCCAATTTTCCCCCTCACCTGCCTCTGAGCTGTGATCTCCCACAAACCACTGTTGTGAATCGATACTGTCTTCCTCTTCCTCCCCCCTGGAAGGGTCAGGATGGGGAGGCGGTCTCCACACTCCTCCTCCTCTGCCCAGCCCCTGACATCACCCCCTCTCAAATGTCCTCCTCCTCTTCCCAGTCTCTGACAGAATGAGACTTAACACTAAGCCAGGGACTATGGTTTGTTTTACCCCAGCACTAGTGGAAAGAAGCAAAGTGGGTGCAATCATTCTTTGTAAGCCCTGGTTTATGGTTTACTATGATGTGCAAACGTGTGATAGGAGTTCTTGAGATCAGGACATTTGTTGATAGTGCAACTTTTCCTTTTCCAGTGCGTTTTTATACTTCATTAATAACTTTGATAGGAAGGTGCATCATCATCCATATACACAATGCCCTCCCAGCCCAAGTGTCCATCCCATACTCTGTTCTTTGCAGCACTGCAGTCTTGTCTGCAATTAATCACAGCAATCTCTCATGGTTGCATCACCTGTGATTGCCTGACCTTCATTCTAACACTACCTTTAGTCTCTGTTTCATAGCACCTGCCTAGATTTTCCAATGGCCCAAGTCCCCCTTAAATTACCTTTGCCTGAAGCCTCCCTGAAGCACACTCTGTTCATATCTCCCAAAGCTCACGCAAAGCACATCCCTTTATGCAGGTAAACTAGCTTGCTCTCCTAAGTCAGCAAGACCCTGTCCTCACTCCACTTCAGTCAGTGTTGTGCATACACTCCTCTTTTTTGTTGTTGTTGTTTAGCTCTTTTTAATATCTGCCACCTCTGAGAACAATCTTATCCCCAGGCCTGTTCAGAGAAAATAAAGTGGATATGCTAATCAACTCCTGCTGAGCAAACACATTGCCCTTTTTGACCATCGACAGGCACAAAATTATCCCAAGAGAACAATGCAACCGAAAAGAAAGCACTAGGAGCAGGAAACTCAGGAGCCAGTTCTGCAGGGAAGATTTCAAAGTGGTGTGAATGTAGCTTCCCAGATCTTCGGCTAATCTGACCCCATGTATTGGGGAGGTAACAAATAAGATGAAAACAGCACTTTTAGATCTTACATTCAGAATATTGCCAAGGTTTAATCTTTGTGCCCAGGCCATGGAAGTGATGTTCTAAGGAACCAGCATGGTTGCTTTGTTGTGGGATGTGGGTCTGAATTTTGGCTTCTTGGTTGCAGAAACTGTTTCTTGTTTTCAAGAAGCACAAACCTTTCCAGCATTCCACAGGGGATGAATAATAAGCAAGTTGGGTGATAGTTCATCTCGGCCTTTTGGCTAAGATCAAGTATAGTATCACTTGTCAAACTTTGCAATGAATCACAGTGATGGCTATGGCAAATTCCAAAACGTGAAGTTCTCTGTTTTTGATACTGATAGATTTTATAGATCTATATTTGCAAGAGTACCATAGATCTAGAAAACACATTATATCTATCTATAGATTGAAAAGATCTGAAGTCCCAATTAAGGATGTGATTTGAGATGTTATCCCATTTAGTTTTATGTGAACTATTGAGCTTATTCTGCTTTGCAGCTCTGTTGTTTTTCATAATTTTGAAGCTCACTCTTTCCTGCATGCTTTGCCTGGGGAAAATTTCATAAGACTTTGAAGTATGTTTTGTAAAAAGAATTCCACCAATGTAACTGATAAGGTAGTGGTGTAGAATTGAGGGAATGGATTACTTGCATGATATATGACTCTGAATACCAGTTGTTGAGGAACACAAACAGGAGTGGGCTTTCTGTAATTAAACCCCAGTTGTGATTTCCTCCATTTGATTGCTCCACTCTTCTCAACAGCAGAGGTGGGTTGAGGGCTTCAGCACTGCTGTGAGAAATTCCCCCTTTTTTTCAGACAGAAGAACAACCCTGCTAAATAAAATCAAAGTCCTATCTTCCCTAGCACCCACTCTTTTCCACTGTAAAGTGAAACTAAGGATTTTTTAAAAAAAGAGAATAACAAATAGAACTGAGGAAATGGTGATTACTCGCACAATTAACCTAGCAGAACAGGATTTTAAGATAAAAAAACAACAAAGGCAAATTATTATTTTAAAAGTAAAATTTGGGGGGGAAAGCCCATGAACATATGCAGACTCTTGCACAGTGTACTTGCTTCAGGGATAGCTTAAAGTAGCAAAATACAATATGTTTCATAAATAAATTTAAAATAAATGATCTCAAAATACACCCCTTGTCCTAAGAGGACAAAAATCTATAGATTTCATAGTTCTACAGGTGAAGCAGGGTTGTGCCGGGGGGGGGGTGCTCTTTTGAGCCCCTCTGCCAGGGCCTGACCTGGCTGCCTGCTGGCGCCTTAGTAAATCATTAGATAATGTTGTGGAGCTTGGTCTCACAAACCAACTCTCTCACTGCATAATGGAGCCAAATGATAAAAAGCTTTGTGCCACTTTCTTTCTGTCTCTCTCAAATACAGAGGCAACAAGGAGCCGATCGATTCATTTTCAAGCCGGCTTTGTTTGTTATAAATAATCAATGTCCTATTAGATTGAAACCAAGGGACAGAATGGAAGGGCTATATCAGCGTCTTACCAGGATCAATGACCTGGCATGGTGCAGCATGGGTAATTCAATGACAATTTGGCTGAACACTGATATTGCTGCTTTGTAGGTAGTCATGTGGGATAAGCAATGTATGCCTTAGGTTTTAGTGGAAGCTGGTCGAATTTAACAGTGATGCATCCTGGTGCTTGTTTTCATTAAATAAAGAAAATGGTGGGCATGGTTTTATTGGGAGTATTAATAATGGAACTTTTGATGCAACATAAGTTATGTTGGTGTAACATGTACAGAAACTGGAAATTAGAATAGCTTTCCAGCATCTCTTGGGAAAGCATCCTCTGTATGTGCAAGATTTCACATTAGAATGAGCTCCAGACATTCAGGAAGAAGGAAGTTCTGCAGTCTCTCATCTGTAGCTTGCAGCGAGCCTTGTGTCTGAATATGATAATGATAGTGGAGGATTAACAGAGATTTGTTCAGCCTCTTTGGATGTAGCTGTGTTAGGGATTTGGAAACGGAGTCTACAAGACAATTCTCCAGTGAAATTGTAACAATAAAGTCATACACAATTTTACCAGTTATCGCTATGCATACTTCATTTAAGATGGGGGAGGTTTCTTAAAAAGTACAATCTTGTAAAAACAGCCCTGGTTAAAAGGATGCACTAATATGTCAGTTCCATTTTTCCTCTGTTTCTCATTTTTCCAAACTTTGGTTAATCCATTTGTGTGTATATATAAATCATTTGTGTGCATTTTTGTGTGCATTTTCCCTATCTTATGCATTTTTGTGCAAGTTTGCCTAGTAAACCCATTTTTGAAAACAATCCCCCCCTTAACCAAATGCATGTTGTACCTTATTGTCACCAATATATTCATTTTGTGTGTGCGCTTTTCACTAATACACTTCTTTTCATTGTTTGGTTGGAGAAATTCAGAGAAATGCATATTTCAAAGGAGAGCTGTGTTTAGATATTGGTTCAGGAAGTGAAAATTTTGTAAGTTCACATTAAAATACAAATTATACCCCCCCCCCCGCGTCTGTGCCCAGTTGTGCCAAATTAGAAAACTCTAAAATCTAGATATCTTATGTAGTGAATTGGGTAGTAGCAACTATTCAGATGTTAAGTATCAGTCATACAAAAGAGAAAATGAGAGAATAATTATTGATTAGAACTAAGCCTGAGGCCAAGCCTGAAACAAGACATCGCAAAACATGTGGAATTGAAACAATCCCGTATTATTTTCCTGTTTAAATCTATTTCGACCTCCCTTTCTCATGCACTCTGTAAAGTACCACCATTCCCCCATATTAATCCATCTTTCAACAGATATATTTTTTTAAAAGTCTGGATTTGAGAAAGCATAAGGTTTAATAACAGTGAATAGAATTGTAGAATTTTGCAGCCCATTTATTTTCAAATTTTTAAATATTTAACTATGAAAATGAAAAGTTAATGAAAAACATTGTGCCTGGCTTATCTCAAAGCCATTATCAATTAATGATTTCAGTTACCATACTTCCAGAAAAAAGTTACTTCTGAAAGATCTGAACTTCGTGTTCCTATCTTGAGAATGAACACATTTTATCCCTCCCCCATTGCATAGAGATGATTCATAAAAAGGGATGCCAGCTGCTTTTTCTTTAGCGATTGGGTTTAATCTGCATCAAGTATAGGTGCAGTGCACATCTGTGAGTTTTTGACAGTGAATGTGTAAATCATAGCTGTCAACGTTTCCTTTTTTAAAGGGGAATTCCCTTATTCCAAATAGGATTCCTTGCAAGAAAAGGGAAAAGGTGACAGCTATGGTGTAAATGCCTTTGTGTGAAAGTCCACACTGGAAAGTGTTCAACACTCTAGACCAAGGATGGGGAACTCAAGCTGGCCAGCAGGCTGGATTCCAAATTGCCTCACCAAAGCAATTTGGTAGCACACCTCCTTTCAAATTCTTTAGGCACCATCCTTTTTGAGTTTATCACAGGAAGTCCCATCTCAGAAGCCTGGAAGGCCTACCTCTGATGATATCACTGGATGTTCTGTCTCCCAGGGAGTCCCACCCTAGAAGGGAGGATCTAGGAAATGGAAGTCATGTGACCCCTCTAAGAGCATGTAATCGCCAATGGACCAAAAGGCTAAAGTTATATTTCTTTAACTCAAAATAGGGTGCACGACTGGTCCTGTCTATAGAGTGTCATGAACTGGCAGGACAATAGGGAAGAGGAAGAGAAGGAAGAGGATCCCAGGAAGGGGTGTACTTGGGACTGGGACACGCTGGGGCAGACTGGGGATGGTGAAGGAGAGGTTAGTGTAGGAAGTACACATGAGGTGACGGAGGATAGCAAGGGGATAGAGGTCAATGTACAGCAACCAGAGCAGCAGGATCCATCACCAGAGCCAGAGGGACCCCTGTCTCCATGAATATGGCGGGCTCTGAAGTGTAGGGAGCAGCAGGAGTGGTGCTCTAGGAGGCTGAGGCAGACAAGGGCCCTCAGCTCAGCTCCCTAGCTGGCCAGGTGGCGCTTGCTAGCTCTTGGAGGTGGCGTGTGATTCCTCAGCTGGAGCAGGTGAGGGTCACCTGCCTCATCAAGCCCAGATGCTGCAATCAGCATGCAATGTACACAAGGGAAGCAGAGCTGAAGTGCTGTGTCTGCTCAACTGCCCATGTTGATGGAGCTTGACATAGATGCTTCTGGACCTCAGTGAGACTGCGTTTCAGGACTGGGCTACATCCTGACTGCTAGACATAGGACATGGCTACTTGGGTTGACCCTGAACCTCATTTCCCGACCTTTGGACTTCACTTGTGTGGATTGGCCCTCAGACTTTGAACTTGTGACTTGGCACACTGACATCCTGCCAGGTAAGCCAGGGGTTGCATCACCTGCTGTTGCTGAGGTGGCAGCAACGGCTGTGGCATACTCCTTGGAGGCTGGATCTGCTGTCTCCTCAGCAACCCCCTCTACAACCCTGGTCTCCTCCATCCTTTGTTCCTGGTGTAGATCTTTATTCCCCTTTGTTCCTGATGTAGATCTTCACTCAACCCTTCTTCCCTGGCCAGGGAGGCATCATTTCACAGTCCACCTCAGGTGCCAAAATGTTTTGGGATGCCCCCCCCCCATGTAGGGCATAAGTCTAACCAAGCCTAGCATATTGGAAGTGGTTATAGTGTTCCCCATGTACACAAAGACTCCTTTCTCATCCCAAAAAGAAACACTCTGGCTCTGCATCATACTGTTTAATGATTCTTGTATCGAACAGGCAGACTGCCCAGTACTTTTTGAACAGTTGCCTCAGAATCAGTTAGATCAGTCCTATAAAAAATCCCCTCCACCCCAGTATCAAGTGAATAGGTTGTAGCAGGAGGGGCTCCCTTTAATTGCTCTAGATAATGGCTGGGAACCAAATACATCTTTCCAGCATTTTCCATCACCCATTAGTTAAAAGTCCAGATATCAGAGGGATGGCAAAACTTAGTAATAGAGCAAGAACTCCTCCAAATGGTTTCATCAATTGCTTTGTACTTCTTAGTGATACTCTCTTGTTGCTCAGACTTTTAATAAGGCTATGCTTTTTTATTAATACATGCACCCGGTGAGGAGGACTTCAGCATATTGCCTTTTGAAGTGTTGAGGGATATTTCTGAGACTGCAGAAATCAGGTCACCTGATGCTGCACTTAAAATGGCTTTTCTCTGATGAGGAGGGGCCTTCATAAGAAGGTGTAAGAGGGGCAGGTTTCTCTTTATGTGGCTGGGAATGCTGCTTGGTGGGACAGATAGGCTCAAGAGAATACAAAGCGATTAAATCCGTACCTTTTGTAACTATGTGTGCTTAACACAGACTAGTCTGGAGAGAAAAGTCAGCCATAAGATTTAGGTGTGGAGACATTTAAATCCACCATCAAGTAATCATAAGGTTTCCGTGCAGTCTGCAAAATGAAAAACTGAGCATGTTTGGGGTACATCTGTTGTGCTAAAGCTGCAACCTGTAATTTATCTCCCAGATTCTTAAACAGCACCATATACTTTGCATTTAGGTGCTTTTTCCTTTGCTCGGTGCTCTTCCAGGGACCAAAGGATGACATCCTTATTGTTCTTTTCACCCTTTCATTGCAAGTCATCCTGAAAAGGTTTTATACTGAAGGATATAAGATCACGAAGCAAAATAATAGTTTCACGTGCGTCTAATTCTTCAAACAGTGCATCAATACCAGCTGGTTTGCATGATAGGTTTTGTATAATTGTGTGCTCCTTCCTATGCATTCTCATGGCCAGGTACCCTGTGTGAATCATTGTCATCGTGGATATGGCTAGCTGCAGTTTCAAAAACAGTGGCTAGAAAAAGCACAGCAGAGCCCTGGGAATTGTTGCCTGCCATCATGGGTAGCTGTAGGATAGATATTCAGTCTTGTTCTGGAGATGCCAGTACAGTATTTTTCAGGTTTTAAGTTAACTGGATGACCTTCGTGGAACATGCAGTGTGTTTCGCATGGGAAGTGCAGCTTTTCTCAGTGAAGCATGGGAAATGACAGGATATCTGTTCATAAGACACCAAAACGGCATGGTACATTTAGCCTTGGATAAAACAGAAACAAGATTCACTAGTGTCTGATGAGCTGACATTGCCTCTAATGAGAACAAAATGGAGAAAGTTCTGTAAAGCTCTCACCAGGGAAAATGAAGGTAGGCTTTGTAGTTCCAAACTAAGTACAAGAGACAGAGGGATAAAGTCTCAAGTATTATTTCTGTCACCTGGTAAAGCTCAGTATTTACTCCGTGATATTTGGCCTGATGCAGTGTTGCTCTTGCTATTGGTGAGCTAAGTCAGGCAAAGTCATGGAATTGGGTCTGAGACAAAAAAAAAAAAGACTTTCCCGCACAAGGAGATTTTGAGTTTCACTGAAATAAATAAGAAATGCAAAAACAAAATAAAATAGAATTTTTCTTTTCCCTGAAATAGATGAATTTTCTCCATCTTTTCCTAATGCCAAAAAGTTTTAAGAAACTATTTCCAAGGTCACTTTCCTTCAAAAGACAGAAAGCACTGGGGATATTTTTATGTGAGAACTTCATACAGACGGCAATAAACTGAAGGAGAATGAGAGGGAAGCGGCAATGCCTCCCTCAAGGCAAAAATCATGGCAACCCCCAGCACACAGCAACCTCACTCTACTCCATACCTTTTGTGTTAAGTGTATTTTCCACCTTCCAAGGCACCCAAATCTCTCTCTGCTGATTGCTTATTCAGGCCCAAGCAATTCCACGTCTGTGTCCACTACTTTAATTTTTCAAAGTTAGGTACTTTTTATTGGCCAGATGTAACGGTGTTCAACGTTTCAACTCTTTCTTAATAATAATAATAATAATTTGTTATTTATACCCTGCCCATCTGGCTGGGCCTTCCCAGCCACTCTGGGCGGCTCTCAACAAAACACTAAAATACAGTAACCTATTCAACATTAAAAGCTTCCCTAAACAGGGCTGCCTTTAGATGTCTTCTAAAAGTTTGGTAGTTATTTCTCTCTTTGACATCTGGTGGGAGGGCGTTCCACAGGGCGGGTGGAACGCCCTCCCACCAGATGCCAAGAACTTTGTCCTTCCATAACAATCACATGGCTGAGTTTGAGTTTTTCCCAGATCCACAAAATAGTGGTTTTCTTCAGTTAATTTCATGTAGCTGGAAGGGAAGGCATATATTTCTTCCCAGGACACCTCTTAATGTTGCTTTCATGCATGAGCTAAATGCTGTTTTGAAATATCACAATCCGTGCTTAAGGTGAAACCTGAAAAGCTCAGGACCCTAGCATCTTATAATAATTTCTCCTTTGTTTTATTTTAATCAATTAGCCCAAGGCAGATTATAACACTGCAGATATGCTATCAGAGTGCTATATCCCTTCTTCAAAAAAGATCATTCCTAATTTCCCCATATTAATTAATTATAATATGCAAATTGCAAATGGATCTTTGTTGTTGTTTAAGAGAAAGGGAAACAATAGGTAGATTGCTGCAGTCCTAAACCCCTCTTGGAAAGAATGGGGGGTTATAGTAGCATTCTACTTTTAGCACCATATTGATGGAGCTCTGTCAATAATTTTTTGACAGATGAAAAAGGGATCTTTAACTTACTAAGCATTAACCTAGAGCATAAGACAGCACAGTTCCAGTCTATTCTATTTTCATTTCCAGTTAACCAGATTAATTTGGAAATTCCCTCCCAGGTAGCTGGCTGAACATCTTTTGAGATATTATTTATGCAAAATCTTCCTCAGAATATGAGCTTCTGCCGAGAAGCCACTAAATAATTAATTTCCTTGTAAAATGTTTTCCCCATATAGAAAAAGGGAAGAGCAAAGGGAACAAAGAGTGAAAGCCACAAAGACTATGCTGAATCAAGGATGCATGAGCAATAATCTAGCCAAAGTAAGACATCACCCAAGCAACGCAGATGGTCACTTGGGACTAAACCTGAGCTTAAAGACCGCCCTGATTTTCTTGTTCGGAGCCCCTCTGAAATTTTGCAGTTTTGTAGAATATCCTCTGAATGTTCTCACCTGGTTGCTTTTTTGTTTTTTGTTTGGTGGCCATATTCTCCCCTCCTCCACATATACAATGCCTCAGAATGAGACTATGGGGCACTGTTGGGGAACAAAATATTGGCTGGGCTGACAACAGAAAAGCTCTGCAGTTGCTTTTGATGAAGGGGGGGGGGAGAGAGAGAGCTGTGCCAATGTTTCTTCTTCTAAAATAAACTGCTGGAAAATTTAGTCCTTTATTGAGAATGTTTAATGAAATACCCTCTCAGCATTTTCCAGGAGTAGGGTGGATAATTTTAAGATATCATTTTCTGTTCTGCCCAACACTGGGCAACTGCTGCGTTGGCACATACCAGAGAGTGCTGTTGAGCAATGAAAACCAAGCATCTGCTACTAATAAGCCCTACGATAGGCCAGACCATTGCTCCATGGAGCCCAGTATGGACTCATCTGACTGGCAGTCTCAGGCAAAGATCTTCCATATCACCTACTCTTTGATTCTTTTAAACAGAGATGCCAGTGATTAACCATATTTTAGTATGTGTTAAATTTATAGACCACCCTTCACCTGAGCATCACAAAATAAATGATTGAACCTGGGACCTTCTGCAAACAAAGTCTCTGCTCTACTACTAATATACAGGTCTTCTGTGTGGATGTGCAATGCTTTTGCCATGGGACTGTGTTCTAGAATAGCTGGTTGACAATGCCAGCTCTGACACAACTTGGGGTGCCGAAATGTCTAGGCCATTGCAGCTGCTAAGTAGCTTTTTTGCCTTTCCTTCCTGCAAATATGTGGGTCATCTGTTACATCTTGGTGGCATAGACATATTAAATGTACAGTGCTACCTCTGGTTACGTACTTAATTCGTTCCGGAGGTTCGTTCTTAACCTGATACCATTCTGAACCTAAGGTACCACTTTAGCTCATGGGGCCTCCCGCTGCTGCCGGCAAGTGATTTCTGTTCTCATCCTGAGGTAAAGTTCTTAACCCGAGGTACTACTTCCTGGTTAGCAGAGTCTGTAACCCGAAGTGTTTGTAACCCGAGATGTTTGTAACCTGAGGTACCACTGTATATGTCTTGAGATGTAATTCCCAGGTTGAATTCATCATTGCTATGCATTAAAAAGTGCTGGCTTTATACTAGCAAGACCTTGCTTGTAGTTCATCCTGAGGTCATAAATATAATGAATCTAGCAGATTGAGTGCTGTCACCAGGGAAGCAGAGCTGCTGCTGTGAAACAATCACACTTCATTATGGGTGGAGAGCAGCCTGAGTGTTACAAGACATCTTGATTTCAGCTTGTGACAGAAATGGAAGCCTCTCTCTCTTGAATGAGATGCCCCCTTTTTCTTTTTTCTTTTTTAAAAAACCCTCTCTTTCGTAATGGAAATGTCCCCTCCCCAACAATCTAACCCCCCCTCAACATTTTAAGTTTTATTTTAAATATGGCACGTGGAAATGAAAGGATGCTGCTTTTTAATATACTGTATGCACTCATCTCCAGCCAGCCCTAAATGCTAAAGAATGACTATGGGAAATCAGAACCAAAAACTGAAGAGAAAATGGTGGTTATTTCTGTCTCTGTCTCAACCTTTTAAATCAACAAAGAGTCTGGTGGCCCCTTTTAAATCATATCCATTCAGATCTGCTTAAAAACAAGAGTCGATACTCCCCTGCCAGAGATGTGGTTTGGCATCGGGGGAGTAATTGGGCACTATAAATCTCTTGGAGAAGGACTTTTGTCTTGCTAATTTTCATGTTAGCAGTATCGCAGTATCTTTCTGTTATTAGTACTGGCATCTATGTATAGCAGTGATGTAAACATCAATACATTCATGTCATTGAAGAATACAAAGTGAAATTGAATGCCAGTAAGCATAAAGGAAATGTAAGAATGGCTCTCCTATTCAGTCCTCAGCAGAGTAGAGATAATGGATTATTCATAGACTTTCAGCTCATAACTAGGGCTTGGTTTGTGCTGCAGCTATTTTTCGCTTTAAATGGTGATCATGTTTAGTTGCTATTGCTTCCTCCCAATGTGCCTTTCTCTCCCGACTCCCCTCCCCTCCAGGATTTGATATGCACAGTTATAATGTCAGTATTTTGGCAGAGTTGAATTGGCGTGTTTCAAGCTCAGATGGACATTTACATCACGGGCAGTAAAAAGGCCTGAATCTGAAATTTGGACCACTTTCAGCTGTTTTTCTATGTCATATGAAAATTCAGCTCACGAACAGAGTGAAAGCAGGGAGTACACAGATTCTGCTATAGTGACTTCTGCTATTTCCAAGTTACATTTTGGAGTTTTGCTGACTGTGTGTATCTGAAGAAGTGTGCATGCACACGAAAGCTCATACCAAGAACTAACTTAGTTGGTCTTTAAGGTGCTACTGGAAGGAATTTTTTGTTGTTGTGGAAACTAAGTAACTGCAGCTAAAAGGAGGTTGGGTTAGATGACCCAACTCTATAATTCCATGAAAACCCCTGTTCACACATTGTTCTGTTTATATGAGCAGACGCATGCAAAGCGAAAAAAAAAACTATTGAAAATAATACACAGTTCATTTTCATGAATATTAAATTTTGAAATTCATTAAGATGATACTATTTAGAAAATGTTAACTAAAATTTAGAAGAACAACCCAAAGGGTGGCATAATCCTAACTTCTCTACTATTGATCTGCATCAATAAGCCTAACAAAATTGCTATAAATAATAAAAATTAATATCCACATTCTTGCATCTGGGTATGAATTTTTTAGCGGTAGATTCTCCCTTTTGTGGGTGAGTTCTAATACTGCCCATGGACAGTCCCGCCCCCCCTCTAGAATTTTGCTTTCCAAGTCTTGGGCTATCAAATAGTATGGCAAATATGAAGAGGTAGGAAGAAGTCCTAATCAGTGAGTAGCAACTGAAGGGGAAAGGAGTCTCTGCATTCATCTGAATAGGACACCTGGCAGCTGGGGGTAGAACTTTGCAGGTATTTTATTGTTTTGTTTATCCACTAAATTTTATATCCTGCCCTCCCTACCAAAGCTATGTGTTGTTATTGTCTTAAAATCATAGTTATTTTATTTGAAATATAACAGTACAGTTAGAGAACTTGTATTTCAAATTATTTGGTCCATGCCATGTTTAACCCTTCCCTACCTTAACCTTTTCTCATAAAACCATAGGCCTCTATTTCCACTTTCCCAGAGTATGAGAAGAAGCATGGATTTTTACCAGAGCCAGTTTGGGGGGAAAGGATCACACCATTATTATTTCACTATCTTTGGCTTCTGGTCTGTTTCTTTGCACAGTTCAGTTTTTTAGCTCTGAATTGCTTGAAATCTGGACATCTAAAAAGGACCCTCTTCTCTTATATAGCCTGCCTGTCCATTGAGATTGCCAGAGGTGGCACTGATTTCTGTTCAGCTGCCTTCAGAGGTATAGCTGATGGGCACATGGTTAAAGATTTTCCTGATAATAGTGCCTATACTATGGAACATTCTGCCTCTGGAATTTCATTTGGCATTCCAGTGGAAAGTTAAATATTTTTATTTTATCAGGCCTTTTGTATCATTGTGTTTTTTTCTGTAAGAAGTTCTGCTTTACTTTTATGTTTATGGTTATTTTTGTTGATGCTATCTGTATTTTAATTTTGATGCTATTAGCAAACTTGAGCATCTTATGAAGATGGAAAAATCACATATAATTTTAATTGATAGGTTGGTAGATAATATTGGTTTTCCTCACTCACAGTTCCTAAGAGATGACTCAGACAGCTTAAATATATATGAATTGCCTTGAAAAGTTGCCCAGGCTGATTGCCTTCCTTGATGGGGAAAGGCTGTTGATTTGTCAAACAACTCATATAATTCAACACCACACCTCTTCACAATAAGCCCAAAGTTAGACATTGTCTTTCCTAAATAAAATGTGATTTCAACGCATTCTATGTTTTATTCATTCCTTTATTTAGTTAGTTTCTTTAAGAAGCAAATTAGTATGCTTGATGGCTTTTCTTTTAAATATTATATTGATATTACCCAAAGCATTGGAATGCTCTGTTCTGGATTGCATTAAACATTGGAGAATGGAATGAATTTTTCATGGTTAATAAAATAGTATGTATGAATAGTCCACCATTCTGTTTCAAACTTTCACAATCGCTTCCCACCCACTATTTTAATTTGCAGTTCTGGAAATGATTTTATATTTCTATGCTACAATTTCTTTCTAGGTCTGTTTGTTTACACACAGCATTCTGCCAAGAGAGCACAGGAGGCGGATTTGCTTGGCCTGCATTTTCAAGTGAACCAACTTGATTTGCACTTCCTTGTATTGGAGCAAAATTTGATTCAGTTTTCATTTAAAGCACTTTCTGAAACTATATAAAAACCAAAGCACAGCCATCCTTCAAAATTCACACTTTTCCGAAATTTGTGATTCGCATCTCCAACCAACCAATGTTTACAAAGATGCATATATTACAGGGAAATGTATATAAAAGTGAACATGTTAGTGAAGATAACATACAAAAATGCATTATAATAGGAGGAATTGCTTTCAAAAAGGTGTACATTTGTCAAAGCTGCATGCAAAATTCTATGGTATTAGCAGTTCTTATTTTTATCTGTAAGCTGCCTTGAGTTTGAGCAGGGGAAAAGGCAGGGTATAAATAAATAAATATAATAATGATAGTGATGATGATAGCATAAAATGGCACAAAAATGCTGAAGAAATTCTATGAGGATTTTATTTATTTATTCAAATTGCTACAGCCATGTTAGGAACTGGATTGAAGACTGGAAGAATGAAAAGAAGTGAAATTGACAGATCATTCTACCCCTACTTCCTAATGAAATTTTTTTTTGGGGGGGGGGAAGGGTTGAATGATAGAGGATGCATAACAATGTCTGTGTTTGATATTTGTTACACCCAGATTCCAACATTTCTTCTTTCCCTCCAGAACAAGATTGTGCAGTCAGGGCTGACCTTTGTGTAAGTCCTGTCCAGTAAGTAAGGAAGGATGAGTTTCAAAGGCAAGTTCCCATAGGCAGGGAATTCAAGGCCTATTTGGGGCATTCATTCATCATACAATACCAATCCTTCTGGAGGGAGAATGTGACCATGCTCCTTGTTCACGCAGAAGGCTGGGAATGTCCCTTGCCCTGAAGAACCACTGCCGGTCAGTGTAGACAAATGCTGAGATAGATGAACCAATGGTCTCACTCCGTATGCTTTCTATGCTCCTGTTGTGTAGAACAGGCTCTCGACTTCAGATCTTTGCCCCAATGTGTGGACAGGGCTGGCAAGGGTATAATGCCAGGGTTGGGGTGAGGGAGCATGGCCACAATCTTCCACTCACATGAGTAGAATTGCCTGGAGGCTAGAACAGCTTTCTAGCCTCCTGTTTACCAGGTTCTCCAGCTTGCTAGCTAAGCTCCCTGAAATCCATTCCATTCCTCTGTCAGTAAAATGGAGACTTTTTCTTTTCGTTCCCCCCCCCCCCCCAGTGGACTACAGCATATATGTGAGATAGTACCTGCTGATTATACCAACTACAACAACTTTTAAACCTTTAGGTGTTAAAAACTCTGGTGCAAGAGAACTGACCTTGACTCTATTATGTGCTTTTGAGTCGGGGCTACATTAGCTACATCTGTGGTCAATTAAAGAGCTTGAGTGAAAGAGAATGCTTAATTAATGATATCAGGCAGTGGAGACATGCTTGGAAATCCAGATCAATAAGTCATTCCAGTAGCAATGATAGAGACCCATACTTCCTATGTGGCAATGGGAGTCTATCGCATAGTGTATATTGTAAAAGAATATTGGGTCTTTCCCAGCCTACTTCCTCAACCAAATCCTCAGATTTTACAAGTCTAATTATGATTTCTTTTACCATATTTAAGTTTGAAATCAAGACAATTCAGTGGGGTTTACTCCTATGGAGTTTGGTTCCAAGTAAACATGTGTAAGGATGTGGTCAGACAATCACCCACCTGGTTGCCATGGAAAATAAGAAAAGTCATTCAGATGTGCCAGAGAGAACATTTGTCAAATATCTCAGTCACGACAGGATTCTTGGCTGCTACATTTATAGTGGACTTTTGTGCCTTGGTTTTATTGACACTTGACAGCTCTTCTATTGTCCTGCAGTAGTGTGAAAATTTAACAGGGTGGACCAAACTCCCCATGTGAATTATAGTAGAAAGTACAGCTGAGGATAAAATAGAGTGTGCGTATAGGTGAAATACATGATCAACATGATAAAAGTCAAGAAATGAACATTCACTGTGAATGCAACCGTCAAGATGCACATCAGAAATGAATTATGAAAATAGTGCTATATATATGCATAGCAATTTCATGGAACCATTTTGCTGAGAATGAATGTGTCAGTGTTTCATAGAAATAACAATAGCCAGGACCCCCCCCCAACTATTTCATTGAGTATAATCTTAATTCTCTTGCTGTATTCTCTGAACTATGGCTGATGATTGATCAGCGTGAAGTATTGCACTTTGCTGTAGAAGTGTGAAGAGATATAGCAGTCTTAGGATATTGTTTACAACTGAATGGTATATTACCTTGGACCCATTGGGGCATAATTGTACAGAAAAGAAAAGTAAAGTAGAGAAATATACTGGTAGCAGTAGGGAAGCTTTTATTTTTAGGTATATCATATGCTCATCAGAATGAGGGACGCGGGTGGCGCTGTGGGTTAAACCACAGAGCCTAGGACTTGCTGATCAGAAGGTTGGCGGTTCGAATCCCCGTGACGGGGTGAGCTCCCGTTGCTTGGTCCCTGCTCCTGCCAACCTAGCAGTTTGAAAGCACGTCAAAGTGCAAGTAGATAAATAGGTACCGCTCCGGCGGGAAGGTAAACAGCGTTTCCATGCGCTGCTCTGGTTTGCCAGAAGCGGCTTAGTCATGCTTGCCACATGACCTGGACGCTGTACGCTGGCTCCCTCAGCCAATAAAGTGAGATGAGTGCCGCAACCCCAGAGTCAGTCACGACTGGACCTAATGGTCAGGGGTCCCTTCACCTTTACCTTTATGCTCATCAGAAAGTTACCGTACATAAACCCATAATAGCCTTTCAGTATATACTGGGCCTTATACAAGTTAGGTTACCATATTATCAATAGCAGGCAATAAATATGTCTCTTAGATAACATAATAATGTAAAGAGGGAGGATCAGAAAGATACCAAAAAGTTACATCAATAGTAGATGTTTTGATGAGTTGATTTTAATTCTGGACATGGGGTATGTAAGTAGACACTGGCAATTTCCACTCACGTTTCCATCAGAATCCTCCAATATCTCTGGTTTAGGCAGATGCAGCCAGAAACTCTGTGATGGCAGAAAACCCACTAGTGGAGTCACCCACCAGTAGAGCCCTAGTGCAGCTGGGCAGAGCTGGTGGGAGACACTTTCTTATCCAAACCCCCCTCTAGATCAGGGATTGGATTGCTCTATCTGTATACTATTTCTATAAGGACCTGTAGTTCCGTGGTAGAACATCTGCTTTGCATGCAGAAGATCTCAGATGCATCCTGCAGCATTTGCAGGTAGGGCTGAGAAAGTTTGCCTGTCTGAAATCCTGGAAACTGCTGCCATTCAATGCTAACAGTAGTGAGCTAGAATGGACCCATCGCCTGATTCTGCACAAGGCAGCATCCTTTATTCCTATGTTATACAAAACACAACAAATTGTAACAAGATGTCTGTCGGGCTGAATGTGGGAAGAGAATTAATGGGTGCCTTGGCTTTCAGTGACATCATCAACTGATTTTTATTTTATTTCCTATAAGTTGTGCAAACCAGCATTAAAAGCAAAAACAATATACATCCAATAATTCATTAAATAGTTAAAATAATCATTAAATACATCCCAAGCAGATGTCTTTCTAAAAGAAGAACTTGGAGGTTAAATTACCTTAAGCAGTGATTTCCTCATCCTAAAACTACCCTATAAAATCATGTAACATATTGGGTTACTAAATCCCATCTGGTCTTTAAATTCTGTATACTTTCTTTATCTTTAAGTGGCACCGTTAGTTTTATTGTTCTCAGCTGCTCCCAGTTTTTCCTAATCATATCAAACCTACTCTGCTTGTAGGCGTATTTTCATGATCTGGCTTATGGAAGTCTGGCTACAGTTAAATATATATAATATCCAAGTTCAAAATACTGGTTTGGTTTTCCCTTTCACACAATTCAATAGGCACATCAAGGAATCTAGCGGGACACTAATTTAAAATATTAATTTAACTGGATTAATTACCATTGTTCTCAAACTCTTGCACTTTGCAACATTCCCAACAAAGACAGAACACACCCACCTCCCCCCCCTTTTCCATTTCCAATTTTCCTGAACTGTGTGGACTTCCAAGGCATTCAACACCACCCACTAAAAATAGTGGCCACCAAGAAAGTTGATTCCTTACCAAATCAAAATACCCATAAATTCTCTAATATTTTCTGTTGCTATCTGGAATCCATTTCCTTTTATAAGGAACACATAATTTCACTGATCTTGCTGATTTGAATAATATTCTATAGGTTTTTTTTTAATCCACACAGTGAATTTCTCACTAAAAAGTGTGAACTGACTCCTTTGAAAAGCATTGTGCCTGGGGCAGATTGGACAATATCTCTATCCATTTCCAGAGGCATTTATTCCTACTTTCTGCTTCTTGTTCTTTAACCATTTACTGATCCGTAAGAGTACCTCTCCTCTAATTCCATGACTGCAAAGCTTACTCACAAGTCTTTGGTGAGGTACTCCATCAAAGGATCTGTGACAGTCAAGCACACAGTGTCTATCCAGGTGCTTGTTGACATTTTGAAATGATGCTAAAAGGTTACTGAGGCAAGACTTGCCCTGGCAGAAGGCATGCTGCTTCCGCTTCAGCAAAACTTACTCTTCTATGTAACAATTTTCCACCAACCAGTTTATAGAATCAATTTTGCATGCGGCATTATTGCGGCACCCTACCTGCAAGTACAAAGTGGCGAAGGTCATGATTCTACTTTTTAACTCGCCTACTTTAAATAAATATTAGTATGCAGACCTCCCATGGGTTGCATTACAGGCAGAGGCAATATCTAAACAAGTATGACTAGATTGCTCCTCTAGCATCACTTAGCACTGAGACATTTGCGAGTTTCTTTATGATTCATGCTTTGCATGTGTCATTTTCTGATTCAAGGAGAGGAGAAGAAAAAGCAAATATTAAGTTTGCCAGGAATGAATAATGCCTATGCCGTTTTTCTATGTCTACTTGGCATTTTACAGAGATGTACCTGTAAGTAGTAGGCACTGTATCATTATCATTATTATTTCTTACCATCAAGGCTAACAGTTTTCTTCCTTACTTAGTTAGTTCTGGAGGCTTTGTTGCAGTATCAGCTGTGCACAGTGCTAAGGTAGCTGGCACCTGGCTGTGCATTGTGCTGATTGGCTGTGGAGGCTATGATCCCACCTGCCTGCAGTGGTTTACAATATTTAGGTGTTACATGATATAATTAGTTTATTCATTCCTTTGACACTTTACTTCAAAACACACACCATATGTTTGTCAAACCTCTCCAGGATATGTGTGTGTGTGTGTGTGTGTGTGTGTGTGAAGACAGGAGAGACTACATCTGTCGGTCAGTCGGCTTGCTGGCAGCTGATACACATGGTACATGTTCAAATGCTAACCAATCAGCATCAGGTAATACAAACCTACTACAAAGCTGGCAGAATTGGTTTCCCAGTTAGTACACTTCCAAACCACAGAAGCTTCTGTTATGAATGTTTGTATTAACCTTAATTTATTCAGAGACTTAATGTCAGGGCTCAGCCTAATTAATTAAATCTAAGAGGACGAGATGGTTGGATAGTGTTCTCGAAGCTACGAACATGAGTCTGAAGTGCCATAAGCAGGTGGCCCTGCTCTGTTGAACAGGTAAGGCTTGCAGGCCAGTTCCTCCTACTTATACCAGGCCTGGGCGATCCAATGGCTTTGTATGACTTGCTAATCACAGGGGCTGAATCTGCAAACTCCTATTCCCTTTAGTGCCTGGAGAAGACTGAGAGCTGGGAAGAGGCACCCCACTTGGCTCAACCAAGCTTCAGGCTATGAGGTTTCCAGGCTATGAAATCCTGGAATCCTAGACGCCTCTAGCACACTGCACTGCTTTGTGATCACTTTTGGACATGCAAGGACAGGCTTTATGTGTCTTCACAGTTCTGTCCCAATTCATAGCCCAAGTCCTCAGAACTGCTTAGCCATCTTTAAATCCCCCAACCCAAGACCAACAAACTATCTCCAAACGGATGGACAAATCAGTCAATTTCTGGTCTGTGCCAAGTCTACATTTGTTCACTCATATGTCTGCTCCATCCTGTTTCCACATTAAACAAAATTCCTTTAAAAAATCTACATGAACATCTACTTTTAAATCTAGATATCTGAAATACTTTATCCTCCAAATAAGCATTTTAAAATATCTTCTCTCGTTTTTCTGGTATCTCATTCTTCCAATCTAAATTTCAGTTTGCCACATTTCTGCATCAGTTTGCTTCCTTATGAAAACCCATCAGCTTTTTCTCCCGATATCCACCTTTGATTATGCAATTTGCTTAAATATGCAGAGTTTAAAAAGCAATTTCTGCTAATATAAAGCATTTCGGGGGTATATTACTTCCATTAGCGTAAACATTTTTTGCAGGAAGGAGGAAAGGAAGAGGAAAAGGAAAGCACTCCCTTCCTCTGTCCTTGGAGCTAGCCTCTGGTGTTGATCTCCCAAGGGAGGGAATGTTTGGGCAGGTGGCAGGAATGGCTTTTCTGGAAAGTGGGGTGGGGGCTAATGGAGATGGGTGATGGTGGGAACTGGGTATTGTTCTTTTGCTTAGATTTTTATCCAAGCTGGAGAAGAACATTGGGGGGTGAGGGCAGCCTTTCAATGTTTGCCTCTTACCGAAGGCAGGATTTTTGAGTCTGTGCAGTTTGTATCCAAGTCTGACCTTGGAGAGCATTGTCATTCTTGCCAGCAATCTTACAGCATGTTAGCAAACATGCTCTGGTTGAAAGCATGCATGTTTGGGGTGCAGATTTTTTTTTTTTTTGTGTGTGTGTGTGTGTGTGAGAGAGAGAGAGAGAGAGAGAGAGAGAGAGTGCAAGAGCAAGCCTGAGGAAGCCGCTGTACATGGCACTGGAGACAGAGCATCCTGCCTCATCCGGTATTAGGCCAGCATGTGAGTGAGCAGCCCCAGCTGAAGCAGGAGATGGGCTTCATTAGCATTCAGAACACAGCTGGACCACAGACTGCACCAAATTAATTTCAAATAAGAATTACAATGGGAAAGGCAGAGAGAATGAGAGAGAACTTGAGAGCATTTATCAGCGGCGCTGCTTGAGGGAGTGTGCCCAGCGCCTCAGCTCTTAATGCATTTCAGGAGGAGCATGAGGAATCTTGAAACAAAAGAGACAGCAGGAGGGGGCTCGGTGTGTGTGTGTGTGTGTAGGAGGGCTGTCAAGCCAGATCCTTCTGTAGACATTTAATTTAAAAGAGGCTTTTCATTTCAGAAATTGCAAGTTGGCTTCATCTTTAAGATGCCCGAGTATTCATAAAAGCACCACACCAAAGCTGCCGAACCCATGTGAGCTGGACAAGGGGAGGGGGGAACCTGGGCATCCTTTTAATGTAGGAATACAGACACACAGCTATGGTGCTTTTTCATCCCCTTAATGACGGCCAGCAGACAGGCAGATGTGAGGTTTAAATAAGCCGAATTTGTCAGCCCTGAACCAGGAGTCTGATTTTCATAAAATTCTATTCATTGCAGAATAAATAATGCATGGTAGGTCATGTATTTTTCATGCTAAGTCTTTTAAAGGCCATTGTAGTGAGTTGTGTAAATTTGATTCCCTCCTCCTTCACCTTCCCCACATGCCTTCTGCATGCTCAACTACCAAATAATTACCAATGTCTGACTTGCAGCAGCTTGGTACTGGTGGCGCACCAACCTGCAGAAATTGGCCGCTGACTTTGATCTCTCACCCTGGTCCAAGGCAGGACCAAAAGGACAAAAACTCTGATGCAATGAAGCAATCACCTGCTGTTCTTGAGTGTGAGAGATGCAAGTGCCTGAGCAGCAGAAAGTTTATGGGTCTGAAAATCCTTTGAAAGCTGGACTCTTCCAGAACAGCAAAGCCAGGCGACCTTTTTATTTATAGCTGTTGACTAATCTGGATGTCTGAGGATGGGGAGAGAGATGATGTTGCTGGGCGGATGAAGGAACAGGAATCTGTGCTGCTGAACAAGAGCTGGAGTACAAGGACAGAAAACAAATCCTGAAAGAGTTTGACCTTTCAAACCTCTCATGTTAAATCCCTGTATTTCAGAGCTCCTCCAGCAAGTCTTCCAGATGGAGACAGGGATTTAGATGGGGCACTGCCCTAAAGTGAAATATTGCTTCAGTGTAACTCAAAAATATTTTCTCTGGCTCTGGGAAGATACTGGTAGATAACTGGAAGCGTGCGCCATGTTGCTAGTCTGGGGCTTGTTCATGTGACTCTTTGAACATGTGCTAGGCATGGATTTTTTAATCTGTGGGCAGACTTGTTATTATACTACCACGGGCTCCAAAGCTCGTGCATAAGTTAATTGCTGTTATTATTCACTGGACTCAGTCCAATGCAGCCCTTTCCATGCTGTTGCAGCTGTAACCATTGCAATCTAGTACAAGTAGCTGAACTAGGTTATGCTTGGCATGCAGTCACCTGCATCATCCATGTTTCATGTGATTTTGTGGCAATGCAGAATCAAAAGTTGAACTGAATGTGCAGGCCTGTGGTGTCTACCATTTCAATCGTATTTTTCCGTGTATAAGACGAGCTTTTCTGACTCAAAAATGAGGTTCAAAATTTAGGCTCGTCTTATACAAGGGTAGTACTGACGTGCAAATGGTTTTTTGGTGTGAGTCCGAGATTGTAAGTGGCGATTGGCCGCTTGATTGTTGGGGGAGGGATGCCAAAAATGGCTCACCTGCCAGAACGCTATGGTAGCCAATAGACAGCTGCCCTTGTCGCAGCAAGTGGGAGTATGATTGGCAGCTGCTGGCAGCGATCGGGGAGCTGATGGGTCGGCTGCCAATCATGCTCCTGCTTGCTGTGACAAGGGCAGCTATCTATTGGCTGCCACAGCGGCAAACAGGAGGGCTAATGGTGGCGATCAGGCAGCTGCGACGCGAGTGGTTGTGTGCTGCATTCCAGCGGGTGAGTGATTTTTGGCATTCCCCCCAAATAATCTTCCCCAAAAGATCAATCCCCCCTATTTTCTAAATTTTGAGGCCCCCAAAATAGGGGGCATCTTATAGACGGAAAAATATGGTATTCCATCATCTTCAGAGATTACAATAAGCCACCAAGTATAAAACACGCGGGTGGCACTGTGGGTTAAACCACAGAGCCTAGGACTTGCCGATCAGAAGGTCGGCGGTTCGAATCCCTGCAACGGGGGGAGCTCCCGTTGCTCAGTTCCTGCTCCTGCCAACCTAGCAATTTGAAAGCACGTCAAAGTGCAAGTAAATAAATAGGTACCGCTCCGGCAGGAAGGTAAATGGCATTTCCATGAGCTACTCTGGTTCACCAGAAGCGGCTTAGTCATGCTGGCGACATGACCTGGAAGCTGTACGCCAGCTCCCTTGGCCAATAAAGCGAGTTGAGCGCCGCAACCCCAGAGTTGGCCATGACTGGACCTAATGGTCAGGGGTCCCTTCACCTTTACCTATAAAACACTTTATACCACTGACTTAAATTTGATTGTTTCTTTCCTTAGGGAATCTTGGGTTGCGGTGGGAGCAAAAACTACAGATCAGTATGTATTTGGAGTGCTGACGTGTTCTTATGAGTGGACCTCAATGCACAACAGGGTTTACCCCCTCTCCTCCCCATGGCAATCCACATGCCTCTCCCTGGAAATTGGCTCAGAGGAGTGTTGGTGTTGGATCATTCCACCTGACAGGCTGAAACAATGCAATGATCAACAACAGCATGTTGAATTCCTTCCTACATTTTCAAATTTAAGACCTCCCAAGTCTGCACTTTGGGAGGAGAACAAAGATCCACATGTTTACATCAACATCCCTCCCCGAAATTACTGTGCTGAGAACGCACTGCAAAAATAATTCACTGTGACTAAGAGTTGTCCACCGGCATGAAACACCCACCCCACTCCCTTCTCCAGCTCTGTGCATTTGTCCTATCAGCTTGGATTCATTTTTTTATATAAGAAAAGTGGTGGTAGTGGCGGGAAGGTTTTTTAAAGAACTGAAGCAACTGAGCTACTTGGAAGGCATGGGACAGCATGATCTCTCTTGATACACCCTGCTGAGAGCACAATCCAGTTCGGGAAGGAACATGAAAGTCTGTCCTAAAAAGCCACGATTCACCTATGCATTCAGGATACACACAGAGACAATCGACACTCCTAGAAAATACTATTGCAAACTTCAATATATATGGGTGCCAACATTTGATTGACCAGTCAATATTTGATTAAAACGAACTGGCATCTACTCTGAGATTTACAGCAAAATATTGTCACTCTTGGTGATACCCTTAAACTTTTCATTTCTAGTAGCCTAAATGGTTGCACAGTACAAACTGGCTTGACTGAATTGCCATGCAATATGTGAAAATAACTTTCTTTTGTGTAATAATGAATGAATGAAAAATTAAAACCTAACAAAGGTATTCAATACTATGTTAACAGCAGGAGATGGAACTAATGCAATGGCTGCAGGGTAACACAGGATGATTTAAGCAGTGTCTTGATTTTCATGGCAGTCATTACACCTTCCACAAAGTCCTTTTGTAGAAAAGTGCTGAACTTAGTTAATACGCAATGTTTCATTTGTTGGCGGTGAAATTTCTCCCACAACCAATGGGCAAATAGGCATTTAAGGTTGCAATCCTATGATTGCAATCCTATTTGTGGGGCAAATCTCACTGAATTCATCGAGACTTCTGCAAAGACATGCATAGAATTGATGTGGACGGAAAATTATTGGTTTATGGCATGTGCTTAACTTTAAATGTGGCATTTCACCTACAGTTCTGTGTAGGATGCTGCATGTGATAATCCTGCATACATCTGTTTTGCTGAGTTTCAGGAGCTGGAATGTTATTGGTCGCAACTGATTATGTCCATGTGTACACACAGTAACATACATATGCGATTTGTATGACCTTTTCCTAAAGTAAAGTATTATTTGTTTCCTAGTGACGGTGGTGATGGTAAAACACAGCTTTGCTGAATGAAATTCCAGCCACTAAATTTGCACCTGGAAAGTCATACAGCTTTTGGCAGTTCCAGTCACTGCTAGACATTTTAGGGGATGTGAAAACACATCTGTGAAACCATCCTATGGGGCAGTTGAAATGATGGTTCCGTTCCATAAGGTGGCAGGTCTTGTCATGGAAAAGATTTGTGGCTCTACCGTTATAGGAGAGATTCCTCCCCCCAACATGCACACACACACACACACACACACTGTGAGTTTTGCAGTTTAGTTCATGGTGTGAGGAACTGGAAATGATTAAAATAAAATAAAAAAACCCAACACATGCCATGCATTCCCATTTGCTACTAATCTGAGCTGGATGCAATTTCATCCTGTTGCTGAAAAGAGGAAATTAATCCAGCTATTGGCATTCACCCTTATAAGAGCAACCCAAGTTTAACAATTCTAGACAAGTTTTAAGAAGCTCCATTTAAATTCACCTGTCCGTGCCAAAAAAACAATGGAAGCAGTGGCTTGTGCTGGATGAATGCAAACACATTTACAGGGCTCTGAGAGCCGAGCAGAAAATAAATTATGGGAATGAATTACCTAAAGATCAATGAAAGGGTATCCCTGAGTGAATAGCCTGCAGCTTATTTTAAATGCAGCGACATACTAGCCCTACATTCAATAGGTCTGCTGATTATGGTGGAACACTCTTGATCATTTTGGCATCAAGGATGGAATACTTTCCGCAGGCTGCCCTCCCTCCCCTCCTTTTCTTCAGAGACTGAAATTGAGATTGTAAAAGAGGTGCATTTAGATGAGTTTCGGAGATGCCGGGGCCAAGAATGGGGGAAATGCAATTTATTGATCATGACAATATTGTTCTTCTTTTTGGTAGGATGTTTGAATTAGCAATTAACATGATAAATAACCTATCTGTCTTGCTAACCCTCCCAATGTTGTGATGCCCTTAGCTTTCTGCCAGTTTGTTTTCTGCTGCTCCAATGATGCTGGTAAAGCTTCTGCCCCATTTAGCTGGCAAATTGCTGTATTTAATTTATTACTTATCTCTTAAAGCTGCCTTGCTAATAAAATTTGCCCAAAGCAGCATCCCCAATAAAAAGTATAACATAAAAATGTGTGCGCAAGATGTATGTAAATGTGGCACAGGAAGGACAATGAAGTAGCTAGGCAGGCTTCCTTGGGGAGGCTATTCTATAAAACAGTTGCCAGCATGGAAAAGGTTTTGTTTTGCACCCCACCATGCCATATATCATAAACAAAGAGGGCTGTTCAGGGGATCCGATGATCTGTACAGTAAATGTGTTCAGGGTAGGAGAAGCAGGCATATGTGTGTGTGCATACATTCTGTACATGTGTAGGTTTGTATGCAGGGATTATATGTTTTTTGCAAAGTTCCCCAACTACAAATAAGAATCAACATGTGTGCAGGTTGTGTGCACCTAGATATATCCGTGACATACAACGGAACAGGCATACAATCTTGGCTTCCTGCTTTCACTGTCACATATGTGCATTCACCACAAATGCTGTTGTCTGGATGGCTGGGCTGGGCAATATCTAGTTTTCAACACTCAACCAGCTAAATGCCGCTACAGACGGATATATCACAATATCTCAAATAAAGATGGAGCTGTGTAGAGGTATTGGCTAGCTTCACAGTTTTTCCTACACTGAGATTTTTGCATAACACACCCACACCCATGATTCGTGATCAAAAATTATGAAACTGATACCACGATATGGACTTCCAACCGGTTTCATAGATCACTCATCCGTATTGGATGGACAGTGCTAGAGAACAGTGTTTTGCTTGAAGGGATGGAACATGGAAGACAATATGTCCTTTCTTATATGTTGGACAACAGGACTATGGTACACCAGAGCCACTAGGGAACAGGGAGAAATTTGGTTCAGATTTCATTTTCATGCAAAACCTGCCTAATTTGCACTTCCCCAAACATTACATGGACTGAAATGCACAGCTGTCCTTTGAAATTTGACCTTCTCCAAATTTTGTGTACAGGAATTGTGTACATTAGGGGGAAGTGTGCACAAAAAATCACACATGTAGCAATAACATACAAAAATTGCATTCCATTGGCAGAAATTGCTTGCAAAAACACGTATATTAAATAAAATTGAATTTAAATGCACATTAAACTGCAACTAATTTTTGTGAGTGCTTAAAAACAATATCGCAGATGGATGCGGAAGTGTGACCCCCGGTGTCAACTACTGCATCCTGTCAGTGCAAGGAGTCCCCCCTGCACTGGCGCTTCACCCGCGCTATCCTTCTGTACCCTACACCCTCCCCAAATCTGCTTCGGAGGGTTAAGGGGACCCCTGGAACAGGTTTAGAAGGTGCATGAGAGGAGGAGAGGTGGAAAACTGTTCCATTGCGCAAGGAGATATTTCTCTTGACAGAGGGGAATATCTGTCCATAACCCATGGCTAGAGCTGATTTTGAGGGAGGCAGGGGGTGTCAGCAAGATCCCTAGATATTCTCCTGCATACCAGGGTGTAGACTGAATAGGACTCATTCTATACAATGGAAAATATATGCTTGTGGGAAGCCTGATTTCAGTAACACTCTTATTAGGAAGGTGGTGAGGTCTGTGAAAGGAAAAGTGTGCCAAAAGGGGTTGGGAAGGTAATATTAAATGAGGGTATAAGGGGGTGACATTTTATGGGTATACCTTAGTAAAAATACTTTGCCTTTTCTCTTTCTTTCTTTCACGAGAGATGGCTTCAAATAGCTGCACCCTGTTGCTAGGCTACCAATCTGTCTTCCACAAACCACCTTGTAGTTTAGAGTAACCTAACATTAAACTGCAGATCCCATTTTGTACTGTTTTTAGATGGGTGGATGACGTATTCTCCATTTTGAGTGTCAAGATTTTTTTGCCCATAGATGGTGGTGTGTGAGTATGTGTGGGGTGCGTATGTGGATGAAATCCTTAGCATGCTCGCTAGCATCAAGCATGAGCCTTTTGTAGTCCGATCCTGGATCAAACTTGCCTCTGCAAAGCAAGGGCGAGAAATTTTTATTACTCCTCAAGAATGATCTGACTGAGGAGATTTTATGGATGGGCTAATCTAGGCCTCTTTGATAAGAGAAAGAGCAAAGAGATTATTAGTTTGGTTTCAGAATATATTCATTTCTCTGGTGTGCTCCAAGGGATGTTCGTAGTAAATCACAGACCCTGCATGTTGCAGGGTTAGCTGTAGTTTATTAAATATAATCATTAACATTATTTAATTATAAAGTCTCATCAGTGTACATCTGAATACCAGTTGCTGGAAACAACAGGCAGGGAGAGTGCTATTCTGCTCACGTCGTGCATGTGGGTCTCCCATGGGCATCTGGTTGGCCACTGTGGGATCAGGATGCTAGACTAGGTGGGTCACTGGCCTGATCCTGCAGGGCTATTCTTATATGTTTAGGCACAAAGCTACTTAAAAGAGAAACATGGATCATGCAATAGACCTCTGCCAGAAGTATTTTGCAATCTCAATTTTCATATCTGACTAAAGAGTCTTGTGCCATAAAGCCCTGAGTGTGGCTACATCCATTGGTTCAGGAAAGGCATGGAATATTGTTGTGTGTCGGGAGGGGGGGCACTCATGTTGCCAGACGGCTCAACATTTGGCTGATACTATGCACACAAACCCAAAGGCTTGATGCAAGGGACTCCCCACTTTTCTTCAGCCTCTTGGGGCACACACGTTCCAGACCCTCCAAGTGTCCCTGTTTTCCAGGGTCGTCCCTGATTTAGAGAAACCATCCCAGTTTCTGATTTGATCCCAGAATGTCCCACTTTTCCGTGGATATCCCTATTTTCATTAGATAAATGTTGGAGGGTATGGAGTTATCTGACCCCCTTGCTGTCTGAAGACAATCCTGTATAGGGAGGGGTTTTTTTTTCTTTCCAGCAGATGTCAAAGCGATAAACAACTACCTGACATTCAGAAGACATCTTAAGGCAGCCCTGTTCAGGGAAGTTTTTAACGTGTGATATTTTACTGTATTTTTGGTTTCTATGGAAGCCGCCCAGAGTGGCTGGGGAGGCCCAGCCAGATGGGCGGGGTATAAATATATTATTATTATTATTATTATTATTATTATTATTATTATTATTATTATTACTACTACTACTATTATTACTATTATTATTATTATTATATACGTTGGAAGCTGCCCAGAGTGGCTGGGGCAACCCAGTAAGAAGTGTGGGGTATGAATAGTAAAATTATCATTCTGGAATGGGACGTCCCTGTATTCACCGGAGAAATGTTGGAGGGTATAACGTTACAGTTCAGCAATTCCTGTAAATCATAGATGGGGAACCTGTGGTCCTCCCAATGTTGTTGGCTTACACCATTCCTGCGTATTGGCCACGCTGGCTGAGAGTGGTGAGAGTCCAGGAAATGGTCCTGTTCTTTTACAAAATCCTACTGTGCACAGGAAAGTCAGTCTAAACATGCAGAGATGTGGTTCAGTTGGACAGATTGTGCAACTTAGAGCACATGCACTGCAAAACACAGGCCCATCTTTACCAGTAGGTATTGAGGATTAATTCTGCTGGTGTTGATCTGCTGATGGTTGAAGATTTAGATTTCATTGGAGTTATTGCTTTAAATGAATTCTTCCTTAAAAAAACAATGTTGTGAGCCTCTTATGGCATTGGATAAATTGCTAAACAGTATAAAAATATGGTAGACAGATAACTATATGTGTCTTGAATGGGCTAGGCTATACAGGGGGGCACATTAATTTAATCAATGATTTATAAGGTAATGTAACTGCACACAAATTCCCCTTGTGTTACTAGTTGTGTGTGCAACACTTTGTTGCAGGCAACAGTCTCTGGATCGGGATCTTTGACTCATCCTTTAGCCTTCCAATTTGACTGTTCTGCCTTTTGGCTTTCTTCTGGTTTTTGATGGAGTTCAGCATAATTCAGGTAACATAAGTGACACTTAAACCAAAGAGCAGTCGCTTTGTTACAGATTCAGCAGGAAAACATGTTGATGTGAGAAACAGTGCATAAAGGGCCCTAATCAGCAGGAGTACCATTTCGGTTTCCTCGGTAGCTTCTTCAAGGGAAATAAGCACAGAAGAGCCTAATAAATTAGAGTTATGAATGGTTTCAGAACTAATGAGAAGAAAGTCTTCTAAAAAGGAGAAAGGCCTGCATTGATTCTTGCACAATGTTCAAAGAAACAGGCTCCCCCCCCATTGGATCAAGTTCTCCCTTTGGACTTTCAAAAGCCTTTATAGAATAATGAAAAAATTAAATTAAAATGGAAATGTATTTCCAAGCGGACTGAAGAATGGCACAAATACATTTTGTACCAAATTCTTATTAATCTTTGTTGTCTTGTCTACATTTAGGGAAAATCAAGCTCTATAATGTGGTTTCCCACTAGAGATTACAAAATAGTCGGGGAATATTCTCCCTCCCAACATTTCATTTCACATGTAGCCCTATTTAGGTATATATATGTGTGTGTGTGTGTTTGTGTGTGCACAGACAGGCAGAGGCACTGTATTTAAAGTAAACCCTGATGTTCCATACCATCACAGCCTACCTCCCAATTACAGGTGATGGCTTCAGGAAAAGGTCCTCAAGGCTACGGGTCTATTCTGCATTGGGTGGCCAGTTAAGCATTACCATAGAAGAGGATTTGCATAATCAAAGGCGAGGACAAAAGAAGGCACCAATTTGCATAAAAATGCATATGGTAATTTGTACATATAGATGCAATTTGAGAAATAATGACTATAATTTAAGTACAGTGCATCTTGCCACAGCAGGGAAGACAGCAGGTGTGTGACACATGTGCCTGCTGGTCTGTTGACCAGGTGCTGCAAACTGCTGATGGGCTCCTTCTGCTCCCCCCTTTTATGGTTCTTTTTCTTTAAGCCTGTCTTGTTTAAAGGGACGCCCTCTTGAAACAGTGGACTGTCCTCTGACAGCCCATTAGAATACATGTCTGAGTCATAATAATGTGGGCAAGCTACTGAACTTCCTTTAGCAGAGGCCTCCAAAGTGCAGGCAAGCTATTAGTCTGGGTGGTTCCTCTAAAGACACGAATCTGCTGCCTATTGTTGTATAATAAACAACATTTCCCCCCTGGCAGCCAGGTCCCACTCACAAGTTAGCACTGCCATTATTTCTGACTCTCTGCAATTTCTTGCTCTTTGATAAATGCAGTCATTTATGTCTCTGCCTTCAATTACCGGACTCTGCTTTAATATCTGAAGATCAGAGGGCAAATTCAGACCATCTGCACGTGGCTACAATTGCATTTGCCCTTTTACTGTAAACTGGGGGTGGGGAACCACCGACCTAAGGGATGGATTAGGCCCTGAGAGGCCTGCCACTGAGTCTCTTCCCTTCCATATCTTAGAGGCCTCAACCCTGTAACCAATCTCCCTATAGCAGGGCAGACTTTCAGCCTATGACAGCAGAAGCCTGTCTGGTTCCTTGTAGCCCTCTCTTGCTTCTCTGGACCACACTTCTCGCTACCCAGTGGTGTGTATACATGTGAGATAGATGTGGAGCATTGCAGGAAGATGAGCTCAGAGACAGACTGAGTGATGTGGTGATAGAGGGGGTGGGGAACCCAGGAGAAAAACAAAAGGTAAAGAGATCAGGCTGAAACTAAACTGAACCCCACTTGGTACAATATCCAAAAAAGAGACTTAATCCCACCCTCCAACCCTGGTTAAATACACAAGCAATTCTCATCTTATGCTTATTTTACTTATGTGGTCGCAGCTTTGTGCAGGTGGGTGGGGGAAGATATATATATTTAAATGATGCGCTGGACTTTGGGAAGGTGTGAGGGCTCTGGCAGGGTCCTACTGCTCTCACATCTCCCTTCCAAAGCTAGGCAAACACGTACTGGGCTTTGAGAAGGTAACAGGAGGGCTGGAGCTCCCATGCCTCCTTCTCAAAACTGCGACCAAAACTGCAGGTGTACTGGATAATACTTGCCCATTAGTGTAAATTTTGTAAACGTTTAAATGGGCAAAGAGACAACAGCAGGTAAGAGAAAGACAGATGTTAATCGTACCCTTTAGCACCCAGGAACTAATACACACTCTTAAACCTAGAGAGAGCTCTCTTCCACCTATGGGATCACTCAACCATGTGGATGGGTGATGTGTATATAAGTCTAACCCATTTTCCCTTTCACTGCCTTTTCTGGCTTTCCTTCTGTACCACCCACTGAGAAAACCAGTGACACCACGTTGTGCTTCAAAGCCTTGGATATTAATTTGACTTTCTCCACTTCATCAAATCAAAGCATCACCAATCAGTGTTTTACAGTGTTTCCCAACCTTGTGCCTCCAGCTGTTTTTGAACTACAATTCCCATCATCCCTGACCACTGGTCTTGCTAGCTAGGGATGATGGGAGTTGTAGGCCAAAAACATCTGGAGGCACAAGGTTGGGAAACACTGGTTTAAAAGACTTTGCTAATATTCAAGCTTTAGTTCCTCAGAGACTCACACATCATCTCCTCGGTTTCTATCTCCTCAGAAGCTGGGTTCTAGTTAGGCAGTGATGAGAGAGAGCCAATTCTCAGGTCAACTTCCTTTGCCCTTTGCTGCCCACTTTCCCTTTCAGTCACAGCAAGGGAAATGTTTTCTAGAAAGCCCTTGCTTCACTGCTGAGGGTCTTTTGTGAAAGGTAGAGGAAGAAAGACAAGAGAAGAGTTATCCCCAAGTCCTCTCTTTTACTCTGCAATGATTTTTAATTTTTTAAGTATTCCTGGCCCTGCTCTGTGCATGCATTGTGTGCATGCAGTGATTTGCAGCTGTGTCACAGGAAACGGGAAACCAAAGGCATGCAATTTGTTGGCTTATTGTACACTAAAACAAAGCAAAACAAATCGACTTTGTGGGGGAGGGGGGTTGAAAACGTGCTTTCAAAATGGAATGAAGCAGGCACTGGTAAAACGTAATTACTTCTCAATAAGACAGAGTGAGTGCATAGTGAGATCCAGATGAACTAAAATTCTAGAGCAGGAATGTGGAACCTGAGGCACTCTAGGTGTTGATGAACTACACCTCCCATCTTCCCTGGCCATTGGTCATGCTTGCTGTAGCTGATGGGAGGTGGAGTCCAGCAACATGTGCAGGGCCAAAGGTGTCCCCCCCATTATAGAGCCCCAGCCAGCCACACACAGCAACAAAACCTGGATGACAATAAGGAAGACCCTGCCCCTGCTGTTCTCCCTGAGCTTCTTGGCTGCTGGATGACAGATCCATGTGTACCTCATGGCCTATCCTGCACCCCAGTTTCTGTCCTGTTGCCTTCGGTGCAGCGGAGCACACTGGTTCTACTGCCAGTAGGAAAGAAAGATTTAACTGCCAGTCCAGTAAGCTTCAGTATATGGAATCGGAGGATGTGTTATCTTCTTCTTTGCCTCAGGCAGCAACACATCTTGGTTAGCCCCGAGAAGGATAGGATGAAACTTTCTCCCTATTCTGGTGCATGGACAGTTAGATGATGTTCAGCACCCACTCCGCTTTTCACCTTCCCAATGGGAGAGGAATAGGGCAGGAATCTAAGATGCAGATGGGTGCATGATGTCATATACATCAATTGCCGTCTGCACTAATCACAGTGCAAACGGCACTTTTTCAGCAGGAGCACAGCCATCCATAAATTGTTTACTTCACTGAAAAGGGAATTGGCCATATTTTCACTAAACATGGGCACTCCCTGCCCATCCAAGGAATGCCTTGTTTCCATCACGTTTGGAATCCCCACCCCCTCTCCAGGAAACAACTCCTCCTCTGCATTTCATTCCTTCTGTCTTTGCTTCCTTTTGTTCATGGGACCATTTCCTAACATTTCTTCTTACCATTTTTAAAATGTAAAAATCAAAAGAACAGACAAACAAACAAAACATAATCCAAGTTACACAGGAACAGTACGGAGGTTGTATTTTCCAATTAAACAGAGAGCAGATGATGCGGAAAAATAAAAGCAGCAAAACACATAGTGAAAGCCAAATTTCATGATTTGGGAAGGGAGTTTTGTATATTTGAATTTGGCATGTAAGAAATGAAATCCCTTAGGAATTTTTTTAAACCAGAGTTTGGCATGTTATTATGCACACACACACCGCCACAATTATTTTGCACATTTAAATATACAAAGAGGCTATTCCTTTGCTTGGAATAGAAGGGAGGGATGTAGAAAGTGGAGTTTCTATGCAAAAAAGTGTTAGGAGAAACTGAAGAGCCTTTGGAACAAAAGTAGACCAAATAACAGAAAGGATGAACAACATCAAGCTTTTAAATTGGAATGTAAATGGCCTTAACATCAAAACCAAAAGAAATAAAATTATGAATTATTTGCAAAAACAGAAGTTGTTGGACTTAATTTATTTACAATGAGGTGATCTCTCTGGAAGATAAAACTTCTAACGAGGGCCAACCGATGGAGGGGAAATTGCTGAGATCCTTTTTTGAAATGACATAAACCTTAGAGTTAGCTGATGCATGATGACATAAAAACCCCACCAAGCGCAGTTACACCTACTATGCACACCTAAAGAAAGGCCATTCTAGAATAGACATGATTTGGTTGTCAAAAGATCTAACAAAAGATCTATCTCCATTATTATTTAAGTTATTTAATTATTATTTAATTTGGTATTGGAGGTACTTGCAAGAAAGATTAGGGAGGAGGAGAGAATAAAGGGCATACTGATAGGACAAAGCCTTTGCGAATGATGTAGTAATAACAGTAGAGAATCCATACGTAAGCTTACCAATAGCTGTGGAAGTCATTCGGCAATCTAGTGGGATTTTATATTAATAAAGATAAAACAAAATGCTAACTCAGAATGCAAATAACCAAACAGAGAACTAGAAACTGACTTAGGAATTAAAGTGAAAAAGAAAATTGCTTAGGAGTTTGGATTGCATCTAAAAATCTAAACTTATTCCAAGGTAACTATAACAGAGTGTGGACTGAAATTTAAAAAGACTTAAAAATGGGAGTGAATGAACATGTCATTTTTGGGTAGGATATCCCTAATTAAAATGAATGTTCTCCCCAATATGATTTTGTTTCCCCAGTCATTTCCAGTAATATCTAACCCCAATTTCTTTACACAATGGGAAAAAAATATACTAAATTTTCTATGGTAAAAGAAAAAAACAAGGCTTAACTATAAAATACTAACAGATGAAAAGCATTGGTGTGTGTGTGTGTGTGTGTGTGTTTCGCTCTCCCGGAGTTGAAATTATATTATGAAGCAACCTGTTTAAGCTATATGAAATAGTGGATCCATTTGAAGGATGCAAATATACTGGATTTAGAAGATGCTGATCTGATCTATGGATGGCACACATATCTCTGGTATGAGAACACTAGGGTTCAGAAGAATTGTTTAATCATGTGATTAGAAGGAGTCTATATACACGGCATAAAGAAATTTTAGAAAGAAAGACTCCTGGTTGGATTTCACCAGTGGAAGTGGTTGCAGTATAAAGGCTAAATATGGATAGGATTTGGGAAAAATTCAAAAATCTCATTGAATATAAAGATGGCAACATAAAACTAAGAGATACAGGGGAGGTGTCTAATTGGATACCTGACTGGTTTCAATACTTCCAAACAAAGGAGATGTTCAAAAAAGATAAAGAAAGAGGATTTGTATGAGAAGGATCATAATTTGAAAAAGTGATTTTGGGGTCTAACAAGAAATTAATCTCTAAAATATATAAACTATTGCTAGAATGGGAGAATAAAGACGAACATATAAAGGAGGCAATGATAAAATGGGCTATTGATATTGGGCATAATTTTGAAATTGCCAAGTGGGGGAAAATACAGAATTCAACAATGAACTTCTCTGCATGTTATCAAATAAGAGAAAATATTCAAAAAATGCAATATATAAAAGAGGCTCAAAACTATGCTGGAAATGTATAGAAGCAGAGGGTTCATTTATGGTGGAAATGTAAACAGGCAAAGGAATTTTGGGAGATGGTGTATAACAAGTTAAAAAAAATATTTAAATTCACATTCCCCAAGAAACCGGAAGCATTCCTTCTAGGCATACTAGGGAATAAGTTACCAAAGAAAGTCCACAACTTATTTCTATATGCAACAACAGCTGCAAGGAAAGTATATGCATGATGTGGGAAACAAAGAGAGACCCCAGGGAAAGAACAATGGCTAAATAAACTAATTGAATATGCAGAGCTTGCCAGTATGAGATTTAAAATAAGAAATCAAGATGACAAACAGGCAAGGAGTGAGTGGGAGCTAGGGGAATATTTACTAAAAATTGACCTCAAATGTAAATTCCAGGTAGGGGTTACTTTATGACCAACAGTTGACAACATAAAAGAGATGAGAGTGTGGAAAATAAGGTGAAGGAATTAATGTATATGCAGCTAAAGGTAAAGGTAAAATGACCCCTGACCATTAGGTCCAGTCGTGGCCGACTCTGGGGTTGCAGCACTCATCTCGCTCTATAGGCCGAGGGAGCCGGCATTTGTCCGCAGACAGCTTCCGGGTCATGTGGCCAGCATGACTAAGCTGCTTCTGGCAAACCAGAGGAGCTCATGGAAACGCTGTTTACCTTCCCGCCGGAGCGGTACCTATTTATCTACTTGCATTTCGACGTGCTTTTGAACTGCTAGGTTGGCAGGAGCTGGAACCAAGCAACGGGAGCTCACCCCGTTGCGGGGATTAGAACCGCTGACCTTCTGATCAGCAAGTCTAAGAACTGTCAAGGAATGCTGGGTGGGAAGTAAAAATGAACTACTGTATAAGAATGGAAAACGGTGTACAGACGTATCTTGGAAGTCGAATGGAATCCGTTCCGGAAGTCCGTTCAACTTCTGAAAAGTTTGGAAACCAACGCATGGCTTCCGATTGGTTCCTGATTGTGCAGGAAACAATAGCGGAAGCCGCACTGGATGTTTGGCTTCCAAAAAAAGTTCTAAAACCGGAACGGTCACTTCTGGTTTTTTATCATTCGGGGGCCGGAATGTTAGACTCTCAAGGCATTTAAGAGCCAAGGTACAACTGTAATTGTAAAACTGAGAAAGAAAATAAAGAAAGAAAGTGGAGTCCAAAGTGGAAAGTGGATGGGTATTGGGACCTTAAACTTTTAAACTTGTTCATAAACAATGTAGAGTCAGGGATGAGTAATGAGCTGGCCATCTCAGCACACCAGCTGCTAACTGGTGATGGGGAACTTCAAGGCCCCTGAATCTCCCTTCATACTAGATTTGTTAACTTCAAAGTAAAATTGGATTAGAGGACGCCTTGAATAAGAGGAGGCTCCTCTGTAAGGTAGGACACATGGTCACCCTAATCTCTTAGCAGCTACATGTTGTGACACTGTTGCGACATATCTCTCTTTGAAAACTATCCTTTCTTAATCTGTGCTTCATTTTCTAACCCTAGGTGGGTGGCAAATAGCATGCCAGTAGCTCAATGGCGCTCTGTTAAATTTGCATTTGATTTAAGTAAGGGTGTTATTGAAGAGAATGCAGTACACATGCCACTCTCTGAAATTGTGGTTGTTGTTATTTTGCAGTGCAGTGCTCTGTATATTTTCGTCTGTCATGCTGGGGTGGAGAGTGTCAAGACTTCCTACATAATGTCTGTGTGTGCGTGGGAGAACTCACAGAAAAAACGCAAAGTAAGAAAGAAAGATAAATAATGCCACAGGTAATATAGCGCAAGGCGCCCTAAGAGAATTGAAGCAAAAGTTTAGAAAATGGATTCCATTTGCCTTGAATAAGGAACAATTACAAACAGATTTCCCAGAGATTTGGGTCACATATTGAGCGTATTATACAACATATACCTATTGATTGGCACTTCCTTCCTGCTCTTAGGTATAATTTCACCTGCATTTGAAAGCTCAGCCGTGAGTGTTATCGTGGTTCAATCATCTGTACTTGCAGAGGGGAGAAATGTCAGGCTAAAGCAGGAAGCAGTCAGAAGCAAGGTGACTGGCCGACTGGATACATACGTAGCTAAATCCTTTGAAATCCTTAGTTTGAAATTGAGTGTGGTAAGTATTGTTTTAATTATTGTAAGCCTCCCTGGGGCTTAATTAATGAAAAATAAAATAAATCCTTATTCTATATCCAGCGAGATGAGGTAAACCTTATTTTACTGAATAAGGATTTGTTATTTAAAAGATGATCACACCACACTTCAACAGTTAATCCCAGGATTTATTTTAAGGGTGGAATTACATGCTACACATGTCTGCAAGCTAGTATGATGTAGTGTTTCTGGTGTTGGACCAAGACCTTGGAGACTAGGGTTCAAATCCTTACTGCGCCATGAACCTCACTGGGTGACCTTGAGCCAGTCACTGCCTATCAGGTGGAATCTAAACACATATAAAAATGCTGTGAAAATGCTTTTTAAAAAAATGTTTCGAAAAATACATTGAAATTTGCATAGCTCACTCTCACCATCTAGTGTCACATTTGCATATTGCACTTTACAACACATTTAAAACGTTTTATTTGCAGCTGTATGGCTGAGTCCTCAGACTAACCTACTGTGTAAGCCTGTTGCGAAGATAAAATGGAGAGTTGGGGAGACCATGTACACTACCTTCAGCTCCTTGAAGGAAAGGTGGGATTGAATTAGAACAACAGACAAAACAACTTCTCCTCCCCAAGCATCTCCTCCATTCTGCCCTACTTTCCTATCCACAAATACCTGAAGTTGCTTAAATAAATTAAAACAGAATAAGTGTGTTTTGAGAGAGAACACCTTTTTGAAAACACATATTTAAATAAGTTTTCAAGTGCAGCTTTTCATGCAGATAAACGCAGAAATGGGATGGAGGATGGTCTCATGGGTGAATGCTTGTTAAAGTGGCATGAACTGAAAACAGAAAGATTTGCCCATGCCTAGTTTGTAGCCACTGAATATATAAGTGCCGATTTCCACCATATGACGTATCAGCTCTGCAGTCTTGAATGTACATCACAGAACAGTGGGATTGGAATTTGAATGGGACTGCTTTGGAGTTTTTTTGTTTTGTTACCCCATATACTATTCAAGGAACCCTTTGTCACTGCGCTCTCCTGTTTTAAATAACTCAATGAATGAGTCATGGCGATTATGACCCAAGCTAATCTCTAGACACCAGATCAGAAGGTTTAGAAAACCAACCAGTGCCCTCACTCCCTCTGCTTCTAACACTTAGGCTTGAAGCACCTGCTGAAAATAATGCAAATGAGGTATGCTTATTTATCATGCCTGATTTGCATAACTAGCCCTTGAATTTGCATGCTATGTAAATCAAGTTGGGGAGGGGGAAGAAAAAGGCGACTTCACTCTTGAAAGATCCTAGCATAGGCATGGATGTGCATGGCATAAAACAGTTGTGCTGTGCATCCCACAGGTACGGATTCCTAAAACACTTGTGAATTCATTCTGGTTGTGACATAGGAAGGAAAAAAATCACCACCACTGAACTGCCCCCCCCCGTTTTGTCTGGGCTATCAGCTACTCTCTTCTTCACAATTGCCACCACCCAAGGTCAACTATGGTCTCTTAGGTCAGCTCTCTTAATGCATTGCTCAATTGCAGTGCCTTCAAAGAAAGAAGCAGATCTTGAAGCAAGACCACCCATCATACCTAGCTCTGAAAGGGGAGAGAGTTGAAAAGGTTTTCTTACAGTCCTATGGTTTTGTAATGTTTGTGCCACTTACAGATCTGTAAGAGACCTTCCTTCTTTCTTGGCCTTTTGTGCTAATTTCAGACTAGCAGGAGCTTTTACTTTTTTTTTTTTAGCCCCTTCAGTCTAGCAGTCTTAGTAACTGTAGTGAGAACAGATGCAACAGCTCCGATCACTGTATGCCTTTGATTTAATTGGCATCATTTAAAGGGCAACACACTCCCCCACCTGAAGTTTCCTAAGAGTGCAAGCCTGCATGCCCACACACAACTAAGTCCTGCTGAGCTCCCACACTCATTTGTGTAGGACTGCAGCTTCCAAAGATATCTCAACAAGATGTGCATGCCTGCCTGCAGCAAAGGAAAGGTAGCTGAAGGAACTCCCCTAAATGATTAGCTTTGCAAGAGCTGTTGCTACATCAAACCCCCCTGTTAAGAGCTCCACTTTGGACTTGCCAGCAAAATGAAGTTAAGTGAGCTGCTGTTAAACGCTTCCTGCTCCACATATATGTGGGAATTCAGATCTGAATCTCATTATTAGGAATATTAGAATACTTCCTAGGCATTTATTGAAACTGGAAATATCAAACTATTTGATCATATTCATTAGCTTTAGTTTCAATAGGGAATATGAAAGGGAAATGAGAGGGTGTTTCTTAGGCCAGCATTAGTACCATTAGGGCAGGATGCTGAAGCAGAGGTCCTGGGTCCCACTTCAAGTAAGCGATGTAGTGCCCATTATTGCCATCTAACAGGGGAGCTCCCTTCTGTAAGACCATTAAGTTCATAGTCTAAAATTACCCAACTGTACTTCTGCAGTCAAGTGTAATAAGCTGAGGTTAACAGCAGAAATCTAAATCTTCCAGTCCTCACACATTTGTTTAGAAATAAGTTCTGATGAAATTTAGGGGAAGTGCTTAGGGCCTGAGTGTAAATCTACCACTTCCTGAAATTTTTTATTCATCAGCAAGGATGGTATTCACAGAGGCTCGATTGCAGTGAGCTCAGCTTCTCCTGAAAGGGATGAAAAGCCCACTGAAGCAAAAAGGAGTGTTTTTATTGACTATAATGAGCCCTGGATCTGCTTCTCGATAGATGTCTGCTGAGATTTTGTCTGATGCTGTGCTAAGATTTCAGCTTCCCTTTGATGACATTGAGTTAGTTGCTAGCCTCCCCCCCAAAACTCTAGTCTCTTAAATTCAAATATGCCCTCAAATTTGAATGCTGATAATTTGAAACTGGAGCATACAACGAAATCACGCAGCTAAATCTGCAGTCCAGAGGCCAGGGGGTGGGGCGGGGGACACTTAAGCCATATCGCGAGAAGAAAATGCTAATAGGAAGCTCTCTTTGCCCCACAGGCCCAGTAATGAAAATATATGAGACATAGGTTGAGTTTAGATAAGGCCGCAACTTAATCTGATGATTTACAATCAATCTCCTCATCTTCACAATTGCTTCCTGGTGTGAGTTCCTACTGCCCCAGGTGCCCACATTGCAAAGAAAGAATAAATGCAGCACCAAAAAGAATACAGGTTTGCATAGGATTTGCATACCCCAATTTATATATAAAGAGGCAAATGAAGAAATAATTGTAATTATTTAAATAGAAATATATCACCAAAGGCTGTAACCGAGGACTAATCTACACTTGTCAGTTAAAATGTTAAAAATGTGTTATAAAAATGTGGCACCAGAGAGCATCGTAGAGCAATGATCCATCGTCAGTGTAAAATTGCATTGAGAGCTATAGTACTTTTTTTAAAAAAACATTTTTACACATCATTGTAAGTCCAGCCCTAGCTGATGGTCAACTGCAAGGCCCCTGCTCTCCCATCTGATGGTTCTTTATCTTTAGATTTGGAGCAGGCAGCCTTTGAAATGGAGGAGTATCTTTCAAATAAAAGACTCTCCTCTGCAAAGTACACTGTCTGGCCATCCTCCTGGGAATACTGGAAGAGTATGGTGGATCTGCGTTCTGGGTAAACGAATCCTTAATGTTAGCAATGTGTAGGCTATTTTAAGAAGATGGAATGTTCCTAGGCTGACCATATCACAGAGAGGAACATAGGCCTGCCTCAATGGACAACCAACAAATGGACCTTCATGGCCCAGGTCAGGGAGAGTCATGGGCTCCCACTGCCTCTGACACTTGTGCTTCAGTTTGGTGGCCTCTCAGGTTTTCTTGCAGAGATAGGAAGCCTGATGCCTTCCAGACATTTGATTAGAACTGCCATCATCCTTGACCATTGGCCATGCTGGCTGTGGCGGATAGGACTTAGAGCCACAACATCTGGAAGGTGCCAGGACCCCATACCTACTTTATTGGAACGAAAGGGTTTGAAAGTCATTGTTTGAGCAAAGAGAATGTGAGACGGTTGGTATTGTCTTCATTCTGTTTTAAGGCCTCCAGGTAGAAGCCCATTCCATGACGGGATGTGGCATGTGATATGACCCATCTGCACTGAATAGCTCTTCCCCCAGTATTTATATCCATCACACACTGCTTTCTGTAGCCGAGCTCATAACTCTTTCCTTCCTACATTTCCATCTGGTGGGACAGGAGCCAACTCTGATCCGTAATTGTGTGCAAATGGATTCATTTGACTGCTGAGCCACTGGAGACTCAATTTTAATTTATTGTATGTATTTCCTGCTTGCTTGCATCTAATTGCCTTCCCAACCCTAGATGAGGAGGGGTTTTGTTAGCTTTGCTTAATAGAATGAACTGAATTTTTTTAAAGCACCTATATTTTTTAAAAAAGAAATTCAGAATGATTATTTTCTTTTGGAGAAGTGTCATATGCAACTTGAGAAATCCTTTTCTTCTCCTTTTTGTTTTATTCTGTGTCGTGCTAATGAAATTCCTGAAAACATGATGGGTTGCTGTTGCCATAGAAACCCAGAGCTGGCAGAAATTGTTACCGTTTAAGGCTGCAGATTTATTCATGTGCCCTGTTAGTCAAACATCATACAATAAAATCAAATTAATATTTCTGTCTCATCAGGTTTTTGCAGCTTTGCTTCGCTCTCCCCCCTCCCCCCCAAACATCTTTGGAAAGAAAGAAATGTAATCTGAAAATGAGTGTAAGTAACTAGATTCTCCATATCTTCTTCATGGCAAATCATCTAGTGTGGTCTGACTAAGGCAGAATAGAGCGGTACTATTACATTCCTTGATCTGGACTCTATACTTCTGTTGATGCAGCCTAGAATAGCATTAGCTTTTTTTGCTGTTGCATCACACGGTTGACTCAGGTTAAGCTTGTGGTCCACCAAAACCCTAGATCCTTTTCACATATACTTCTAGCAAGCCAGGTGTCCCCCATCCTATATTTGTGTATCTGGTTCTTCCTGCCTAAGAACCTTACATTTGTCCCTGCTGAAATTCATTTTGTTAGCTTGCGCCCAGTTTTCCAATCTGTTATGATCATATTGAATACTGATTCTGTCTTCTGCAGCATTAGCTGCAGTTTGGTGCCATCTGCAAATTTGATGAAATCCTTCATCCAATTCATTTATAAAGACATTGAACAACAACGGACCCTGGACAGAACGCTGCAGCACTCCAGGGTAGAGCTTTGTGTAGTGCAGCTAGGAAACAATGTTCCAAACTAAGTTCCCATTCCTCTTCCTGGTTCTTGCTGGTGTCTTTAGCATCTCACACAGTGTAGCTTGCTTGTTGCTATAAATGTTGGCTCTGATAACTGCTTATAGGGCAAGACTAAAAAAAGCCCTCCAGATTTTCACTGCTTGAAATATGGCAACCCTAGCTTAGCATGGCAGCTTTGCCCATACGATTTCAGCCATTATTAGTTTCTATGGTTAAGAACATTGGAAGGTGCCTCATGTTGAGTTAGACAGCTGCTCTGTCAATCTCCATTTTGTTTACTCCGATTCTCTGGGGTGCTAGGCAGGAGTCTTTCCCAGTCCCACCTGGAGATGCCAGGGACTGAGCCCAGAACCTTTTGCTATTGAGATACAGCCATTCTCCTGGTTTTTGTCCAATGAATTATTGCCATGGATCCAGAGAGAGGAGATCCATATGCTTTCCCTCTCAAAGTCAGTCCAGGGTAACTCTGAACACTCATCGTTCAGTGGAGGCTAACCAAATTTTACACTAGTTCTAACTTGGGGAAAGCAAGCCTTCTCCACCCCTGGCTCTGTTGATCACAGTAGTTTGCACCATGAATGGGAAAATGAGGGCAGAGTGTGGGGTTGGAAATGGACTGGAATTCTCTATGCTCCTTTCTTCCCTACTTATATACTATTACTACTACTCATCTTGTAGATTATAGTGCACAGTGCATGTATGAATGGAGATACTGGGATAGATGATGATAATGAATGGCCTATGAGCCGCTGTAGTGTAGGCATAGGAATGGGGAAACCTACATTCACCCATAAAGCTTGATGGCTGACATTGGGCCAGTTATTACCTTTTTGTGTAACCTATTTCTCAGGGTTATTTTGAATGCAACTATTAATGCTCCCTTGAGCTCCTTGGAAGAATGGCAAGATATACCTAAAGAATGAATTAAATTCTTGGAAGCATGGCATCTATTTTCTAACATAACATCTGTGCTAAAAACTCCAGTAGCTCTTTAGAATCCTAATATTTCTCAAAGATCGTGCTGGCTCACTTCAAATACTATATTGACTCACAGCGGCTCAATAGATTGCCAGCACTTAGCTTGTTTTATCTTGGCACCTTGTTTGTGACCTTTTCAGGGAAAAAAGATAATGAAGGAAAATGGGAACATGGGCCACGTGTTCATAGCAGCAGGTTTTCTAGGTTGCCATGCTATCGAAGCTGCCTCTTTGTACGATTCAACAATGGTATTAATTTAAAGCTAAAGCCATAGCTTAGCCTGCAGAATGTAACAGGTATGACAGTCCACTAAAAAGGATGAAATCAATTAAATGAACTAAGGAGGGGGAGGCAGTTTACAAGCGTGTATATGCAATGGTGCAAATGCAGCGAAATCAGACACCCCAATAGCAAAGAGAAATTGTTTGATAAAGGAAGGCGGGAATATGGAACACATGACCAGGAAAGAGAATCAATGAAAGGTCTCTATTCAGATCAGCCATGAAAAGATGTAGGGTTGAGTCAAATATATCCCACATTTAGATATGCTGTATTTTTTGCACCATAAGACGCACCTAGTTTTTATAGGATGAAAACAAGAAAAAAATAATATTCTGAATCAAATGTTGTACTAAGCTATTTAATAAACTACCGATATATCAGAATAATATTTTAACCATGTAAAGTGAACAGCAGTCAACAGTGGCATTAAGAACCATCAGCACCATCATTAAGAGAGACTTTATCCCCCATTAAGGGGGGCAGGCAATGGAAAAATATGCGCTTCCCACATTGAGTCCCTTAGATCTAATGACTGTATGGTTTGGCCCTACACAATTATTTTAATAAAGCCAAATTCAGTGGGACTTTCTTCCTTTTTGGGATTGCAGAGACTCTGGGGGCTTTCATATGAGGGAGGAATGAGGGAGGAATCTGATTCAATTCCCATTTAATTCATACCTTCGTACACAACACAAGAACCAAACCACAGCCGCCCTTCAAATTTCACACTTCTGCAAAGGAAGGCACTGCTTTCCTGGCAAGACCAGTGGCGGAGGGAGGGTCTTGTGTGGTGGCACATCGCCTGTGGGGATGTGGGACATCGCCCACACAAGCATCATCCCAAGGGGGTGGTGCACGTCCCAATGGGGCGGCCAAGCATGGGGGCAGAGGGATTCCACGGCTCCCGCTGTGCTTTAAGCAGCTCCTGTCATGCTTTTCTGCTTTAAAGCGAGCTGTGGAGGAGGGACGGACGGGAGCCGTACATCTGCAGTGTTTCCTATCCTATCCTATGTAGTATTGTAACATTATCAAAACCACGCCGCTGCCACAGTGAGTAGGATTTAATGACTATGTCGAGAAATGAAACTGATGAATGTGAGGGCAAGCAAAATGAACAGAAATGATGCAAGGAATAGCAGCAGAACAACTAAGCCGAAGAATTTTTAAGTGCCAATAATAAAACAATAAATAATGTTATTTAATCATCACTTTCTGCAAAAGGGCTCCCAAGCAATGTATGAAAATCTCAATAAAAATAGGATGCACTTTTTGAAAACATGGAAATCTTTTGAAATGAAGTAAGCAGTTTTGACTCAGCCTTACGTGAATATGGAAGTCTCTGGATCAGAAAATGAGGTTGGGTTTTCAGTGTAAAACATCAAAGCTCATGGAATGCTGTGCCAGCCATCTTTTTTGTATACTTTTATGCACCAAATTGAGCGAAGTCCTGCTCATCCGCCTGGATGTCCCCGCCCCCGTAGGGTGGAATGGCAGACAGAGAATATAGAGACAGAGGCCATGAGGGGGAGCAAGAAGAGGGGGCACTTTCATGCCCGGCTGGCTCTGGAGGTGGTGCTTGGAGCAACCTCGCTTTCCGGGATTTCACCTGCCACTGTAGTAATAATAAATTAGCTGCTTCTGAGAAATGATTTAAAGCAGTTTTGACACCAGCAGCATCATAAAAAGGTGCCTTTGAAGCACATTGGTAGTGAATCCAGCTTCAAGTCATTAGGAAAGAAAAGAAATTAAAATGCTTGAGAGAGGAATCTTATTAGGAAGTGAAGCGATCTCCAGCAAACATTGTCAATTTTGCTTGATTTGTTCCACTTAAGTGACTGTAATGGGAGAGGGTAATTTCAAATGGGTGTTTCAGATGACTCTCTGTGCAAATGCTTATGCTTCCCCTCCTCTCAACCGCTGTTCTTCCCTCCCCCATGAAAAATAAGGAAGAATGGCATTTAAAATGCATAAAACAATGATCTAACTGTACAAACAATCCACATGGGCTTTTCTTATAATCCTGCTGTGCCAAACATTCCTTTTGATTAATTTAGAATCTCTTTGTTAGGAGTTTTCCGATAAAAACCAGAACACCTCTATGGATCTTTGCAAAATTATATCTATAAACGTGTTGGTATATTGTTTGATTTTACAGTAAGTTGTATTGAAATAAAATATTGTCGTTTTTATTGTGGTCCCTTGCTCTGGGATTGTGCCAGGGGTGCCAACTTGGGGGTCCAGGAAAGCCCTGTCCTGCATAATCAATCACTTGATGCAGTGCACACACAACATTTTGAATGGGAATGCCCAACAACTTGGGGGAACCCCCAAATATTTTATTTTATGGATTGTGCAAACTAGGAAGAGTGGGTTATAAATAATTTAAATAAACAAATCTGTGAGGTTCATCCAAAGTGGAGTCCTGCCCCACCCTGGCCAAATATCAATAATTTTTGACGAACCAATGTAATGCTGCCTAAATTTTGTTTTGTTTTGTTTTTAATGTAATGACACATTCTTCACATGTAGACAAATTCTGGCCCAGCAGAAAAGATGAAGTCCTTTCACAGGAAGCACAATGCTTCCAATGAGTGCTAGTAAGTATAAAATGACTCCAGGCAGACCATTCCTACATCCTGAAAATGCCCAGGTGTGGCTTAGGACTTTCTAGGGACCCATCTTCTTGTGGTTCCCTATAGCAGGAGACAGGTGTCCTTTCAACATTGATGGGAAATATGTGTGCTACTTAGAAGACAAAGAAGAACTGAGCCCAGAGATCATATGCCACAGGGGTGCATCCTTGGCAAGAGTGGGGTGTGCACCCCCTGTACCCAGTTCCTTCCCTTGAATGTTCATTAGTCCCCACTTATGAACTCACATCAGAGGAGTCACACAACAGATTCTTATGTGATTTTGGTATGGATGTGAAGTCCGATGTCCTCAGCCTGGTTGATGGTAAGCCTGATTTGTACCTTGAACATTCTTAAGATGTTATTGTACAGGAGAACTCTGCCTATGGGTACCAACAGCTATGGCATCCTGAAACCTTCCAGTTGTATGCTAGACACCACTGGATCCTGATAAATCTCAAGCATAACACTCCAGCATAACACTGCCATGAGCACAATATCACATTTGGTGCCAAATCTGATATTTCCCCCCCAGAATTTGGCAGCAATCCTAAAACATTGGGGGGGAAATCCAATAAGGCATTTTTGAAATGATCAAATTACACCCAGAGTTTGTCATGTGTGACACATAAATTCATCTTAACTTCATTTGCATCTTAGGACCCTAATGTGCATTCACATTTTTCTTCTATCTTGTCTTGGTTGCCTAAACCGAACCCCCCCCCAATACATAATATAAGTAGCCATACATCCAGGGAAGGAAGATTCATTTAGCCTGGAGCGCAAAATAGTCTGGATTTCACACTGCTAATATGACATTCAGTAGCCTGAGAAGCTGCAGTTATTTCAGTTTCATTACCAATCATCGCTGATATTGGAAACTCATGTAGAATAATGCCCTTTCAGTTCATTTCCCCTGGAAAGTCAGACCAGGATTCTATGATCATTAGAATTCCATCTATAATTTTCACCATTATTATTATTATTAATTATTATTATTAATAATAATTATTAATATTAATATTATTATTATTAATAATAATAATAACTAATAAAAAGCAGTTTTCCATATTATTGGAATGGAGTCTTTAAAAAAGAAACTATTTAAAGAGCAGCAAGTCTAAACTATATGCCAAGAGACTACTAAGTTTCACAGAGAGCCCTGTATACCTGAAGGAGCATCCCCACCCCCATCATTCATGATGGACACTTAGATCTAGCTTTGAGGGCCTTCTGGAGGTTTGTTCATTGCGAAAAGTGAGGTTGCAGGGAACCAGGCAGAGGGATTTCTCGGTAGTGGCGCCCTCCCTGTGGAACGCCTTCCCATTAGATGTCAAGGAAATAAACAACTGTCTGACTTTTAGAAGACATCTGAAGGCAGCCCTGCATAGAGAAGTTTATAATATTTGATGTTTTATTATGCTTTTATATGTTGGACACCACCCAGAGATAATACTCTATTATCATTCTAATAGCCGTGGAGCTTCTGTAAGTGATAAATGTTTGGTTGCTTCTCTGCTAGTTCATTGTGAAGCTCCTTGAAGGCTTCCACCCAATAGTTTTCTAGCATGGAAAGAGGTTAGGGCTGGGGGAGGTTATGAAATGCTCTATTGTTTATGTCACACGCTCTTGCAGATCAAGCAACAGTTAATATCAAACACTCTCTACACCTAAATAAAATGTACAACCACATAATATTGGGGGTGGGGGACTCTCCTTCTGTGTATTTAAATAGAGGCTCTTCCAGACAGGTACTGGGACTTTTGAACTGGAGCTGCTGGAATTATTCTCTGCACCTTATCAGCTCTCTTCAGCTAGAAGTCTCCCCAATAGGAGGATCTTAGTCCTGAGCAGACCTTGACTCCCAAGGAGTCCTTAACTACATTCAGATGTGGGGTTTATTGCATTAGTTTTCCTGGTTACGATGCTAGTACTTCTGTCCCAATTTCAAACATTCTTTTTGCACCACAGTACCTGTTGTGTTAGAAGGAACACAGGTGGTGCTATGGTCTAAACTACAGAGCCTAGGGCTTGCCGATCAGAAGGCTGGTGGTTCAAATCCCCATGACGGCGTGAGCTCCCATTCTTTGGTCCCTGCTCCTGCCAACCTAGCAGTTCGAAAGCACGTCAAAGTGCAAGTAGATAAATAGGTACTGCTCTGGTGGGAAGGTAGACGTGCGTTGCTCTGGTTCACCAGAAGCGGCTTAGTCATGCTGGCCACATGACCCGGAAGCTGTACACCGGCTCCCTCGGCCAATAAAGCAAGATGAGCGCCACAACCCCAGAGTTGTACGCGACTGGACCTAACGTTCAGGAGTCCCTTTACCTTTACCGGTTGTGTTATGGAGCTGTGGCATACCACACTCAATTTCAAATGGAACTACACTTCCCAGAACCCTTCTCCCTACAGAAAAATGACCCTATTCTCTGCTGGAGAGCTCTGGTGATGGGCACATTAAGTAAGCGTGAGTGTCTTGCATCTGCTTTCTGGGAGTGTACACGGAACATTGATCCATTGTATTTGTGTGTGTACACACGTGGCAATGTGTGTGTGCGTGCACAGTGTGACATGGCTTTTATGGGTTTTGCACCCCTTTAAAACATTTCACTGGGAACAATTTTCAGTAAGGCCAGCTCACTCCGCGAAAGAAACAAAAACAAGAATGCATTAGATGCGAAGTCCAGAAAAGGTCCTACAGTCAATGAAACTTTAATGCAAATTTAGGGTCTCAAGTCTGATTGAGATCAATAGGTTTGTGCATAGGTTTCATTGACTTTGATTCCATTTAGTTTCTTGGAAATGTTCTCATTGACTTTGGTTTGTCCCAGTGATGATAATAATCAGGTCAGAAAGAGATGGAATAAGTGAATTCAGCAGAAATGGTACACTGTTTGCCCTAGGCTGAAATTCTGAAGTCATACTGTTTGAGGGGTAGCTCTTGCATGGAAGTCAAACCCATGTACGAACATTTTGCATTAGAATAGATAGAATATTCTTTTTATGCTGCTTTTTCTTAACATTGAATTAAGGTCATTGGTTTCACTGAAATAAATGAAGAGGGTCATATGGGTTCTGTCTGCATGGCACCAGGGCTTGGAACGCTTTAAACACAACTTCTGTTTTCCAAGACACCTGCTGCTCTTAGCTTCATGGCTGCTGTTCCACGTTTCTATTTTCCTCTCCTCTCCCTCCTGACATATAAAATTACAGGTTAAGGCTGTTCCTACACAACAGAGGCATCCATTAGTTTGAGTATGAGAACAAATAAACTGAATTCATTGGGATTTAACCACGCTTTCCATTTATGGTAGGGATGCTGGCCTTTGTGTAATATGTGTTAGTTCATCTTACGTATCTTAGAATCAGGAGCAATGCACATGTTTCTGTTTCAAGGGTTATCCATTGGCACCTTGATGTTTAAGGTCTCTTGGACTAGATATTATATAAAAATGGAGATTGAATGCAACACACCAGATTTCCAGACTGCTGTGGAAGTAAATCCCTCCCCTCCCTCTTTCGTGACAAGGTGTATATGGGATGCCATTACCAATTTTAGTCATAATAAATAGCTTTATTATTAAGGTCAATCGCACCATTCCATTTGACAATCCCAATTTATAGCAATAAGAAACAGGTTTTCTGTCTCCCTAGCCATACAGCTTTCCACACACAGGAAACAGACTGACCAAGAATGCAGATATCTTTTTTCATTTTCGTTTTTGTTTTTGCAGTCTTCAGAGGATATAAATCTTTCTGTGTAGCAGATACAGTGGTACAAAGAGTAAGTGAGCTGAGGGAGACATTATTTTCAGTTTTTACAATAGATCATTTTATGAAGGTCACTGTGGCTGTAGTGAATAGAATGTGAGATTTGGAGCACAGAATCCTAAACCTGAACTGTCTCGGGAATAACCTTGTGATCCATTCCTTTAATGCAGGGGTGGGAAACCTGTGGCCCTTCACATGCTGCTGAACTATAGCACCCATCAGTCCTGACCATTGGCTGCACTGGAGTTGGGAACCCAACATCTCGACAGCCATAAATTCCCCACCCTGATTTAAGGGAACTTTAAATCAGAATGCAAGGTCCTTTCTGAATGTAGAAACAAGGTCCTATAAACTTAGGAGTAGGTAATGTTGAACTCCATAGGGCTTACTTCTGAGTAGGTATGCATAGGTTTTTACTGTTAGTTATTGTACTGTCTTATCTGCTGAGCAATTGTAGTAATGACGTTTTGGAGAATGTGGCAAGATTTTTGAGTGACACCATGAAATTATGTCACCATAAGTCCTAAGAGCTATTTCGTAGCTTACATTGTCTGGGCAGTTTTATCCTAAAGTATCTCCTACTATGTTCTGTTAACTGTGTTGTGTTCTGACCCATCTATACGATGAACTTTTTCTGTGGCAATAAAGGAGATTGATTGATTGAACTAGGTCATCATACCTCCTCACCTTAGGAGGAAGGGTTGCCAAAAGCCTTTGTTCTTTCCCGTGCATCGTGTGAATCCAACCACAAAGAATGTCTGGGCTGATCACTCCAACTCCAGACTGCATGGCTTTAGCAAGTCATCTTTGTGTTTCTATACAAATAATTTAGAAACATTTTACCACTTCTTGAAACTAAGTTTTGCTGCTTGTGTTTTGTTGCTGCTGTATGTCTGCCATACATCTGGATTTTAAGTAAACCATGTTTAACTTTCCAAATATGAGGTCTTTCTATGCTAAAGGGGAAGTAAGGGGAACTTTGGAAGAAGCTTACAAGGGGATATTTTAAAGGTCTAACAGCCTATATTTCCACACTTTGTTGCATCTTTTGTGATTGTAAATATCTGCTGGGGCTCTCCCACCAAGATAGTATTTGCCGCCAAATCTGGACCAACACTGTCTGAGTCACTCTGACTTAACTCAGTGGTGTGAAGATAGCTACATGATGTTTGTGACATGTATTGGAAAGCATATCCCACTGACATTTGCTGGAGGAGACAGCTCTACTAAAAAAGGTAGTAAGAGAACTGAGTAAAAAATGTGTCTTCAATAAAATGCTTTTGCTCCTTGAGCAGCACAATAAATGAAAGCTACAAATAATTTTTTACCTCTTCTAGAACACAGTGGTTCTTAGTTTCTGAATATATCTTCAATGCAGGGGGTGAAGGATGTAAAGAAAGAAAATGGCCTAGTATGAAAATATGGAGCTGAGGTGGGGCAAAATTGCACTTTGTTCCTCTGTTCTTCATTAGTGTTATCAAACTGGCCACATCTGTTATGTGAGTGCCCAGGTCAATTACAAAACCAAACCATCTGTACTTTGTTAGATTTTTACAGCACTGACATATAGTGCATCAGCACATCTTGGGCCAATTGGAAATAATGTTATAATGCAAAACAGTATTTCTCCCCCTGCCCTGCCCCAGCTTGATTCTAGCAACCTCATACATTAGATATACTGGATAAAGGTGTGCTGAAGGCAAAATAAGGATTCTACAAAGATGTGTGTATATACATGTGTATGGGTGTGCCTGTGTGTGCACAGCAGAGGACTGCAAATCAGAAATCTGTTAGTCTTCAATTCCTAACAATTGCCTTGTTGTCTGCCACCAGTAGATTTTCCCTTAGAAATCGCCAAACAAAAATGTCATTTTTCACCTCTTCTACCCCTGGGATTAGTTGCTCTATGCTACTTTAATCCAGAAAGCAGGCTCAATCAATCATATGGGAGAATATTGGGCATCCCTCATTCTGACCAAGGCTCTTTGATCCACCAGAAGCTTTTGTGTATCAGTAGAACAGGGAGAGAGATTAGTCTTAATGTTTTGCTTTCCCCCCTCACTTCTGTCGCCCCCCTGTGGCGCCTCCTATTCTGTTCCAATTTGGGGATGGCATGTGGGGACTGCAGGAGAGGAGGAAATGAGAAAAATCACCTTCCGCCCACATTTTGCTCATTGAAAGTGTCACTGAATCAAACTTGCTTCCATCAATGGGAAGGACACATATCAGATTTTATTTTATTTATTATATCAGGTCAATAGGTCATGTAAAGGAACTGACTGAACCTGTGTCGACTGATACCAGCCAGTCATCTGAAGAGAATGAGGCTCAGACTGGCCCTTGCTAATAATGATACAACCTGCCACCTCTCATCCTATGAATGATTGATTCCCTGGCAGTCTCTGCTGCCTCCCATCTCAACCCATTTTGTGCGGAAAATGCCTTTTCCAATCCTCTGTGCTTTCATTGGGATTATGTTGTTCTTCCCAGCAAACCTGAATCCCTCCAGGAACAGTCAGTTGCCATGACTCCTTATTTAAATGCTGCTACTATCTGTCACTGGCCAGCCATCAGAGGAATGGAGGAAGGGGGGGGGGAGACCAAACAGACAAAAGAAAAGCTTAATTACAGGGTAGACTCTCTCTCTTTCCCAGTCTGAGGTGTAGATAAGAATGCAAATGATGGTTTGGGTTGTTTGTTTTGGGCAGGGTACACGTTCAAAGAGTACTACTCGTCTTCTGAAATCCCCCAGTCATTTGGCCATGGCTTCGATTAGCAGTGGCCCTCACAATTATTCCAGTGCCTTGTTTCACTAGGGGTAGAACTTCCAGGCAATGCAAAATTTAGGAAGAAGGCTTGAGACTTTGTTTTGACTCTTTTCTAGAAAGACCGGCGAGTGGCGAGGCTTTTAACATGGCTGGTTTTTGCAGTGAAGCAACCAGAATTACAATCCTCAGTTGGCTTGTAAACAAGCCTGCTTCTTGGAGAAGTAGGCAGTGATGACCTTTGAAGCAGTTAGATTGTCATGACTGTATAATAGCTAGCCTGATTGTAATGTGAATTAAAAAATTATCGTTCCTTTGGGAGGGCATTGCTGATACCTCCTCTCTGCCTTCAATTTCTGCTGTTGCCAAAGACAGGTTATTATTGTGTCCTAGACCATTATCTTATTTTGCATTTCCCCATAGAGGAAGTCCAGGACCCACCTTACAATGCAAGTTCCCTTTGATGGAGGATGTGCTAGAGACAGACTTGTGGTGTGTTTGTAAAAATCAGTCAATTTACAAATATTACAGGATGCAGCAACAAGCACACAGATAATTCTGGCTTACTGTAGCAGTTTCAATTCATCTCCACCATCCTGGACAGCTTGAAGCACAGCAAAATGAAGCTGGTTCTCCTGATTAATTTTGGATAAAGAGAAGCATTTAATTATTTCTTTCGTCACATGCAGTGCTTTTTTCTGGGGGGACGCAGAGGTATGCATACTCCTAAACATCTTGTAAAATCTTTGTACTTTTGTCCATTTACTGTATTTATTTTCCCCAATTTGAACTATAAAATGGTAATTTTCTTGAGTCAAAATGAGAGTAGCCCTAAACATTTTTTTTGAAAGAAAAAAACACTGGTCACATGTAATTCTCCTTGACTTCAATGGAGCTGACTCCCAAGTAAATTAGCGTAGTCATGTTTGCAGCCTTCCTATACTATAGTAAGGGTCCATCAGCCTGCTAGAGTTCTCCCACTCAAGCTGCCCCTGCAATGGCATGTGGAAAACATTACTTGTGCCACTGTGCCTTGACATGCACCTCCAGGGGCACTTGCGGTACCCAAACCTTCCATTCACATTCACCGCGACTATTGGAATGAAATACATATTGTTAGGAAATTAAAAGTAAACAAAGGGTGCTGTTGCAGGCTGAGCCAAGCCCCAAATGCACCTTGCTTCACTTGGGACACGGAGAGAAATACCACAAAGACCACTTCTCTAATTGCAGCTGGCTGTTACAACAGTTTTCTAAGGGCACAAGAGTATTTCTCATTACAATGCAATTCCCACCGTTACTGGATTTGCTTTGCAGCTTAGCTTGGCCTCTAATTTACAAGCTGCAGTGCAGTCTGTGTTTTGAGGGAAGGGGGGGAATGCAAATGAAACCACACACACCAACACCAAACCCTGATCTGTTAACAGATGGCGTGTGAGAACACAAGCCACCTCTAGGAAGGTTTCATTAAAAGGGCGATAACAATAACCCAGAAACGACTGCTATAAATAGCTTGTGAAAGAGATGCTCAAAGAAGCCATGCCTGTGAACAATAACACTATGAATGCAAAAGCTGCTCCCTTTCGTGAAACCTCTCCCCCTTTTTAATCCTCTGAGCATTTCAGAGCTGGCAGTAACACACTGTGGGGCGAGAGCTGTCGCACTAATGCGAGACCTATGTGGGGTCACAGTGCCTTGGAGAAAGAAAGAAAAAAGGGGGTGAGGAAAACAGCCAGAGGTGGTGGTGGCCGGGCTATTAGCTGAGCCACCGTCTGTGCCTGTGATCTAATTCTTGCAGCCAGACCAAACAAGGAGCTGAACTACTAGGAGCAAGCTCTTTTTGCAATCTGCTTCAGTCACCGACATTATCATCTGCAGTGCTTAAAACAGGGATGGAGAACCTGTAGCCCTCCAAATGTTGCTGGACTACAACCCCCATCACCCCTGACCATTGGCCATGCTGACCAAGGTTGATGAGAACTGGAGTCCCTGTCCCTGGTTTAAAAGCAGCATGAAGTGTAGTATGATAGGTGAACAGTGTTCTCTAGACCTAAAGCAACCCTCTGTGCAAATATGAAGCTGAACACCATGGAAATCCTCTTCAGCTTGCACCATCCCTATGCAGCAGGAGGTCACGGAATCAGAGGTCTTGTGAAAAGCACAAATGACGTGCAAGGAATTAGTCGCCTTCAGGGGGAAAGGCCAGCTAGGAACACTCAGTTTGGTTAATCACATGCCTTGCAATTCTGTACTCAGAAGTAAGTGTTACTGAGCTCCATGGGACTTACTCCCAAGTGTGCATAGGACTGTAGCCTAACAGAATATTTCTATGAAGATGGGTTTGGGGAGAGTCAGTGGTGTAGCTGCCACCACTTCTTATGCCCTGCTGGCTTGATGGAGGCTGAGAGGAGCAGGAGGTGGTCTGCAGTTCTTTTTCCCTTGCCATTTTAATATCTTCCATGCCATCCCACTGGATGCCACATCCCACATCAGCTCCAGGGCTGGCATAGTTTAGGAGCCACTTTGGTGTGTGCATGTTTGGGGAACTTAGGACCCTGTTTCTGACATGATGCCCCTGATTTGCCCTGAATCAGGAGGCCTCTGTCAGTGAGCATGCAATTCCACCAGCGGACCTCACTCTCTGCCAGTGGAGGGACACTTCTACTGCGACTTCTGGTCCCCCAGGGGTTCTCCCAGGAAGCATATGATGGCTTCCTTCATGTACATGGCAATTAAGATCCCCATGGCCCTTGATGAATTAAATCCACTAAGGAAAATTAAATTGACATAATACATACACAAGCTCTTTCGTTTACACACGGAGCTCCTTTGATCCTCCCTGCATGCGAATTGCAATTTGGTTTTTTAAAATTAACCATAGTTTACTGTTTCAACCCAACCAGGAGACTATGGTTACCACCTTACAAACAAGCCACAGTTTGAACCAATTTCACAGTGTGGTTTAATATTGTGGAATGCCCCAAAGGTGGCACCTGCAGCTTCTCAGTTAAACAGAACAGGGAACTCTGGTTCATTGGAAGCTTCCTGGTTTAATCATGGCTCGTGACAAAGGGCAGAACAAAAGCTCACACATCTCACTGTGCATATAATATACTCATGCACATGATCTCATCCAAGCTTGGCCGGAGAGACCTGATGGAGCACATTTGCCTCAAAGTCTGGTTCCTTAATCCTAAGTGTGTGGGAGCAGATTCCAGCTTCTCTCTTGGTAATAAGCAAAATGTACTTTTCACATGATCAGAATCACTTTTGTCCACATATTCCAGCACTCTGCTCTGGTGCTGAGCCTGGGACTGAGCATTGGCATAAATGATGCCCCACTTGTTTGTCCTATGCCAAGATCCAGCTTCTGCAGAAGAGAGAGCTGTAACCAATGAGAACAAGCAAACATGCGCTTATTAGCGGCTTATGGGTGCTTGGAGAGGAGACAAATGTGCGCGCATATATTTGCACACAAATCAGGACTTGTAGGGGAAAGCGTTCTCTTTACACCCAACATCTGGTAATGTCACAGTCCAGCAAGCAGCACAGCTGTGTCTCCATTCCGGCTGCTGCAAGAACACGCTGCCAATCCTTTTAAAGGATGTCGAAGAGAGATTGATTCCTCAGCTTTTCCTTCCCTGAATTACCAGGCTCTCCAATTAACATTAACTCCTCTCTGGGCACTGGCTCATTATCTGAAATGTTACACTTCTGTAATATATTCTCCAAAAGGGCTGATCTTCTTTTGAGCAGAAACTATGTGTGTGTGTGTGTGTGTGTGTGTGTGTGTGTGTGTGTGTGTGTAGGAAGGGGGGGGGAATCTAATAGAACCTAAAGTTCCATTTCCCTATCAATCTGGGCCCTTTAATTTGGAGTTTGGTACCTCAAAGAAACCTCTGGAATAAAATTAATTAGCCTCTGGTAATGGGGATTATCGCTGTATCTGTGTAATAGAATTTCATCCATACAAATGAGCTGTAGCTTCCCCGCTGCACAGCTGCACTCGTGATATCTCTAACAGTGCTTGAAGGATAAAAGTTATCACTGCTGCTCTGCCCATCACAGGGGCCTAGCTGTCAAATTTATTTCCTTTGACAGCCGTGACTCTCTCAAGTGATCCCCTCAGCTTGAGTACACTCTAGCCTGCCTCATCACAGAAAACTGCAGCAAGGAAGTGTGTGTGTATGTGTGTGGTTACATTCCTTCCTTTCTTTCCAAAAAATATCACAGTAAAAAATAAAGGAAAAAATCAAGTATTGTGTGTGTGTGTGTGTGTGTGTGTGTGTGTGTGTGGCGGGGGAAGGGGACCACAGCAACAGCATAATAAACAGCTTTGTGGTAGCATTTCCTGCCACACTTGTCTTCAGCCACTCACAGCCGAATATGGAAATTGGGCTGCTTTCTGACTAGCTGTGCATAGATGGCCCAGGCAGAATGGAGCAGTCATCTTCAATGCTCTCGCTGTTCTGGCGGGTATCTCAGCCCACTGCCGTACCATTCAAGGTCTGCAGTGAAATCTAATGTAATTCATCAGGTGTATATGCATCTCAGAACAAAAAATAGCCCCCACTCTCGATAAAACCTGTAAGGCTCTTTATTTCTGTCAGTTTGGGATAACCATCAGCACATTTATTTATTTATTTATTTATTTTGCAAGTCTCGTGTGCTGTAAGGTGACTCCAAGTCTGGTGCAGGGCAAAGGAACAGGCTATTCGTTTATTTAAATTATTTGATACCCCATCCTTCATCTTCGAAAAACTGGCAGGGTGGCTTGCAACACACGATAGCATTTCTAGATACGTTTAAATGCATGTTTCATCAGTCTTGTTTAGGCACCTATGTTTTAGGTGCATGAACTGCCTATATTAATCTTTACATTTATATATTAATCTATACATTTACATCTACATATTTAACACAGATTGATAGAGTATTTTTATTGTCCATGTCAGCTGGTGATTTTTTCTTTCTTCTGCTTCTATTTGCAAACTTAAAATCCCCCAAACATTTCCAGTTGTTATCATCACCAACCCTCGCCTCCAAAAAAAAAACCCATAGGAAACCTATCTAAAGACCCTGCCCATGCAATGAGCAGGCATTACAGAATGCTTTTGCCACAAATATCCATGTTTGCAGTGCTTCCATTCTGCCGTGGCACAAGGTTTGCTCTGCTTCCCAATTTAGATTGTCCCGGGAATAGTACTGAATCACAGAGACCAGTGTTCCAATCTTCACTCAGCCATGATGCCCTCACTGAATGAACTCGGTGGATGAATTCTCAGCCTAATCTACCTCGGTCTGTTGTTGTAAGGTTAAAATGAGTGGTTTCAGCGACAGAGAGAGACCATGTATGTTTCCCGAGCTCCTTGGAGGAAGAGTGGTGGGATAAGAGAGTGACACAAATAATAAAACAAACGTTTCTCTACTCTCTAGCTAGCCATCTTCTATTTTTTCACTCAGCCCTTGCCTTCAGAGCATTTGGATCCTGTAGTGAGTTCCAGAATTGCTTCAAGTCAAGGGCCAATATCAGTGGCATGCGCCAAGTTTTTCGTAGGGGAACAGTTAGGGCAGGCTTACTCAACCTCAGCCCTCCAGATGTTTTGAGACTACAGTTCCCATCATCCTTGACCAGTGGTCCTGCTAGCTAGGGATCATGGGAGTTGTAGGCCAAAAACATCTGGAGGGCCGAGGTTGAGGAAGCCTGAGTTAGGGCCAGGGGCTCTTGAGAGGATGCTGGAACTCTCCTTCCTCCTTCCCACAGCTGCATGGGCAGGAGGGCTTTTGGACCTGGAGAATCATGCTTCCCTTCCTAAGGCAGGCAGGAGCTTCCTGGGCTTTGGGAAGGAGGTGCCAGGAGCACAATTAGGGACTAGCCTAGTCCCCATGTCCATTGACCGCATGCCACTGGCCAATGTTGATCTGTATTTCTTAACCACTTCATTTGTTTTAAAAACTAACAGATCTGCCCGCGAGCTAGGAAGAGGGAGAACAAAAGGGCATGCATGACTCTGCCTACACATGGCATATGTCAAATTCATATTACTGGCAAGGTGCTCATCACCAAATGTCTGGAATGCTTACTGTCAACATGGCTATAAAGATGGGCAGTCCCAATGTCTGTTGCCCAATCTCATTTAGCTTTGCCCCACCTTGCTTTTCCACATTCCCTGCTTCTCTACCTCAGTCATTTTCTTCACTGACAGAACTAAGGGCTGTAACTCCCTGGCAGAGCATCTGCTTTGAATGCAGATGGTCTCAGCTTGGCTCAATCCCTAGCATTTCCAGGGAGGGTAGATAGAGACTCCTTGTCTGAAATCCTGGAGAGATGCTGTCACTCACCTTAGACCAGGGATGCAGAACCTTTGGCAAGCCAGATGTTGTTGGACCACAACTCCCATCAGCCCCCGTCAGCACAGCTGATGGTCATGGACAACAGGAGGAGGGCCACAGGTTGTAGACAATAATAAGCTAGGTGGACCATATGGCAGCTTTCTATATGTTCCTAAAAATTGCACAAATGCCAGTAATGAAACAGATTCAGCTCTTACATGGGAGGAAACTGATGCCACAGTAACCCAAACATCCAAACAGGTGAAAAGAATTTGATAAATGCCTGTTGATGTCACAGTGGCATTTACCTCAGCATGGAGAGGATTTTCCTTCTCCACTGAGAGAAACATGGTTCATGTGGAAACTACGGTACTTCTCAATGGAAAGGTCACACAGCCTCCTGTCTATTACAGTGGTACTTCAGGTTACAGATGCTTCAGGTTACAGATGCTTCAGGTTACAGACGCTTCAGGTTACAGACTTTGCTAACCCAGAAGTAGTACCTCGGGTTAAGAACTTTGCTTCAGGATGAGAACAGAAATCGTGCAGTGGCAGCAGGAGGCCCCATTAGCTAAAGTGGTACCTCAGGTTAAGAACAGTTTCAGGTTAAGAACAGACCTCCAGAACAAATTAAGTTCTTAACCCGAGGTACCACTGTATATTATTCTCCTTCTCAGCTTTCTGCCTGCATTGGTGAGGTGATTAAGGTGTGTCTGGGTGTGGAGACAGACATACATGCAGGCTGCAACTTACAGAGACTGTAGAGTAGAGTTGCCATATTTCAAAAAGTGAAAACCAGGACAGGAAGCCACCAAAATGGTTGAGTTTTTCCACCCTTCAGAAATCCCCCCTCCCCCTGGATGTCAGTTCCGTCCTTGAAATCCCAATAATGGCAGCTCCACTGTAGAGACTACTGATACAGAGATGTTTGGTCATGTTTATACTTGTACAGTGGTACCTCAGGTTAAGTACTCAATTCGTTCCGGAGGTCCGTACTTAACCTGAAACTGTTCTTAACCTGAAGCACCACTTTAGCTAATGGGGCCTCCTGCTGCTGCCGCGCCGCGAGCACGATTTCTGTTCTCATCCTGAAGCAAAGTTCTTAACCTGAAGCACTATTTCTGCGTTAGCAGAGTCTGTAACCTGAAGCGTATGTAACCTGAAGCGGATGTAACCCGAGGTACCGCTGTACTTGTATATGTTTGGGGATGGAGAGTCAGTCCTGCACAACATTAACTAGTGTGGGTGGCCCAGGCTGGATGCAGATTAAATGGCCTCAGATTGACCCTGAAATGTGGCAACTAATGAGTGCAACAAAAGCACTATTGAAGGGGGATGTTTCCTTTCCTTTCTTTCTCTGGGAGATTCTTTGCAAATAATGTATACACACAAGTACACACACCTTTTTTCCTGCTACAATATTTTAATCTTAGAGGCAATTAGAGTTGCTCTGTTTGGACAGTTTTTCACAATTCATTTCTATCCATTAATCTTCCAAGATCCCAAGCACTCACAAACTGCAACATGAAGTCTTGCTAATTAAGATGAATTGCTGTGACGCTTTGACACCCCCCAGGAAATATGTTTTGTTGCAACAAAAGCAAAACCCAGACCCGCTTCTCCGTAGCACTTATTAGTGTTTGGCTCATTCCCATCTCCCCCCTTTTCTCTGTGTGATTCATGTTTGTAGATTTTGAGAGAATTGAGAAATTTTGTTGCAGGAAGATTTTTCAAAGATCGCTATAGATTAATAATCATAGAGATGGAGTGTGTGAGAGTATGTGTGTGTATGTGTGTGGGGGGAATACCCTATTTATTCTGAGACATATATTATATTTTTTTTTAAAAAATTGTCCAGTAGCACCTTAAAAAGGACCCCTGACCATTGGTCCAGTCGTGGCTGACTCTGGGGTTGCAGCACTCATCTCGCTTTATTGGCTGGGTGAGCTGGCGTACAGCTTCCGGGTCATGAGGCCAGCATGACTAAGCTGGTTCTGGCGAACCAGAGCAGCGCACGGAAACGCTGTTTACCTTCCCGCTGGAGCGGTACCTATTTATCTACTTGCAGAGTCAGTGTGGTGTAGTGGTTGAGAGTGGTAAACTCGTAATCTGGGGAACCAGGTTTGCGTCTCCGCTCCTCCACATGCAGCTGCTGGGTGACCTTGGGCTAGTCACACTTCTCTGAAGTCTCTCAGTCTCACCTCACAGAGTGTTTGTTGTGGGGGAGGAAGGGAATGGAAAATGTTAGCCGCTTTGAGACTCCTTCGAGTAGTGATAAGGCAGGATATCAAATCCAAACTCCTCCTCCTCCTCCTCCTCCTCCTCCTCCTCCTCCTCTTCTTCTTCTTCTTCTTCTTCTTCTTCTTCTTCTTCTTCTTCTTCTTCTTCACTTTGACATGCTCTCAAACTGCTAGGTTGGCAGGACCAGGGACCGAGCAACGGGAGCTCACCCCATCAAGGGGATTCGAACCACCGACCTTCTGATCGTCAAGTCCTAGGCTCTGTGGTTTAACCCACAGTGGCACCTGCATCCCTAGTAGCACCTTGGAGACCAACTAAGTTTGTTCTTGGTATGAGCTTTTGTTTGCATGCACACTTCTTCAGATACACTGAAACAGAAGTCACCAGACCTTTATATAAAGTGAGAGCTTTATCATGTATAAAGCCATGGCCATCTCACCCCTTACTTTTTCCTGTAAGACCAATTGCAGTTGTTAACAGTCATCAACAGGTTTACCACACCTATCAGCCAATCACCCATTCCCACCACCCTTCTGAGTAACACCCCTCCCCACCCTCGTACTATAAATAAAGGTCTGGCGACTTCTGTTTTAGTGTATTTTTTTATATATATACATAGTATTTCTACTGCGTCAACTGGGACGCAGGTGGCGCTGTGGGTTAAAGCCTCAGCACCTAGGACTTGCCGATCGAAAGGTCGGCGGTTCGAATCCCTGCTGCGGGGTGCGCTCCCGCTGCTCGGTCCCAGCGCCTGCCAACCTAGCAGTTCGAAAGCACCTCCGGGTGCAAGTAGATAAATAGGGACCGCTTACCAGCGGGAAGGTAAACGGCGTTTCCGTGTGCGGCTCTGGCTCGCCAGAGCAGCGATGTCACGCTGGCCACGTGACCCGGAAGTGTCTCCGGACAGCGCTGGCCCCTGGCCTCTTAAGTGAGATGGGCGCACAACCCCAGAGTCTGTCAAGACTGGCCCGTACGGGCAGGGGTACCTTTACCTTTACCTTATTTCTACTGCGTCAGACCAACACGGCTACCTACCTGTATTCTGAGACAGGTACACTAGAGATGAGGCAACCCAGGTTTCAGAGTGAAGAGTTCTCAACATTAAAATAGATCTAGAACAGATGGAATTAGAAGTACAAGATTTCATGAACCAGGGTGCTCTCCCTTAATCAGCCTTCCCCAACCTGCTGCCCTCCAGATCTTGTTAAATTGCAACACCTCTCATCCCTGACCATTGGTCATGCTGGCTAGGGCTCATGGGAATTGTAGCCCCAAATCAGTGGGTTCTCCATAATGCTGCCAGGAATGAATGAACTATTGACTATATTAATGCACCCCTACCACATGGCAGTACATTATTTCCCTGCCCCAGGATTTGTTTGGTTTTATTGGCCAATTTCTACTGGGATCTAGGTTTCCATGCCCCCTTGGGATTGCCTCTCTTTTGCCACCAGGTATCTCCACCACAAACACCTTCATCTGTCCCTCCATTTAATCCTGCCACAAGGTTTACATGTACACACACAGTTCTGTCCTAAAAAGACCAGGATCAAGTAGCCACCAGAGGCTGATCAGTACCAGGCCTATTCTCAATGTAACCTAGAAACCTAGGACCTAAGTTAGTTTTCAGTATTCGTATGACATCCCATTTGTATAGGGAAGGGATTAATGTTCCTCTAGTAAGTAATATCTGAATGAGGCACAGATAAGCTCTTGGCTGTATCCTCTCCAAGGAAAGCTTGCTAATATATTACATCTCCAAACAGCAACAAAACAGTCTCAGTGTGTTTCAGCTCCACTCCAAAGCTAGCAAAGGATTTTGTATATCAAAGTAAAAAAGGAGGCGAGGAGAATACTTTCAAATCAAGATTGCCAGCACTGGAGGAATGGGAGTTGGGAGGAAGCATAAAGTGACACTTTACAAAACTGTTGTAAGCATATCCTTTTCAAACAAATCATACCCCCCCCCAATTTGCTCCCCAAAATGAAAGCAGCAACAACTTGAGTTGCATATTACCTTTGTTCTGTTAGTTATGCACAATCACATCTTAAGCTTCAGAGCTCCCCTCCCCTCCCTCTGCCACTTTGTTCAAAATGAGACATTCATAAATTATAATTAGATAGAAGTTAATGGATCCTGACTCATGCATAAAAGCATTGCTCTTTTTTCCCTCTCTCTTAGTTTTCTTTTGTGAATGAGAAACCTAAACAGTGTCCAGCAATCTGCATTTAGCAATCAGTGCTTTCATTCTCAACATTGTGACATCACATGCAGCAATTATAATCTCATCAAATGCAAGCAGAGAAAGGCTTGACTACAGCCTGAATTGGCCAGAACAAAATCAACTGTCTCCCCTTGAATTGTATACAATGAAAGGTGAAAATGTTCAGGCTAGTTGAATGAAATGGCTTACTTGCTATGGGGAGTATTTTGTGGATCGATCCCCTGTGGAAAAGCATACAGAGCCCCCTCTGTGTAGAAAATGCAACAGATTCTATCTCTGTGGGTAGAAAATGAAGAACTCATATGTTCCTTGGGTCATTCTGGATAAACATACAGTATTCAGGACATTTTTCATGTACTCCACACCTTTAGGGCACCACAGACTTTCTCAGCAGGTCTTTTCTACCACTCAAAGAATCATCAACTAAATCTCTTACTCAAGTCAGCTAGTGTGTGTGTGTGTTGCCCACATCAGTCTGAGAGTTCTCTTTCTTGGTGTGATTGCTGCCTGCCTGCCTGCAGGTAAGAGGTGTTAATTTGGAGGGATGATTGCAGAATGTGGGATTGCTTGGTTGCTGGATGAAGACTAAAACATAAGTGGCTCAAGTCTCACATAGATGCTGACCGAACATTGGCTAGCACACATTATCATGCCTACCATGTGGTGGTGTAGACTGTGAAGAAGACTCATTTTGCAGCTTGCATTGTTTCCTCTTGTTAGTGACTCCCATTGAGGGGGACTGGCCTCTGGAACATTGAAGGGCCCACTGTGACCAACTGGTTCTACATTTTGAGGAGAAAGTTGCTTGACTTTGGAATGACATTGACTCTGCAGTTCCAGATGAAAAACCTATCACATTCTGCACTGGAACATAGTGTTCAACTTGAACTTGAACATGCAATCCATGTTCCCTTATGCTTCATATTGTCTTAATTCTCCCCGCCCCTGAAAAAAACCTGTTCCTGAAATTGGGTGCGTTTCACAAGGATGAGCCAATGTGAAGACTGAATGACAATTTTTGTTTTACAGTCTCATATTAAGGCTTCCATTACTCTTTTCATGACACTTTATACAAATGCCTTTCTCTCCTTTGATTAATATCTTACACCCAAGATTGCAAGATCTGTCTCTTTCTAAGACGTTTTGCTGCTATTAACCTCTCTAGCGAATGGACTGGCATACACATATTCATGGCATTGCACTATTCATTGTGCAGAAGCTGCCTCTGCTCCTCCCCACTCCTTTTTTTGAAATTCACAACAGTCTCGGTGCCGCAACTCCTGCTTTTCTTAATTTGGTCTGTGCTATTAAATAAAGAGGAAATGTATTGAAGGAACTAACATGTATTATGCGAAGGACACAATTTTCTGAAAATCCCAATACCCACACAGATTTCTGCCTTGCTCCTTAATCCAGTGAGAAGCAAGTCCCCCTTCCCTTTGGTTTCACTAAAAATACAAAAGATTCTTGAATATTATTTGCCTTATTATACATACCATATTATATGCCAGTTATACACGTACACCCTCTATGTTTCCTATAGTAACCACGACATAAACACAGGCATACAGCAATGCATATAACTGTATAAAAACATGTATGTAGATGAAATTATGCTGCAGAAATACCATACAGCAAGGGCTTGACTCTTTTATACCTATTATGTAGTTGCAGTGATTATAAGTAACAATAATTCTGTACAGATAGTTCTATATAAATGTCACTCTGACCTATGTGATTTATGTTTATGAAGGAGTAAAACCTGGACTGTATTTGAATTATTGCACTTTGTCTCTCCACCTCTAATTAACAGACCTTCATTGCCCTCTGCAATATTACAATTAACCCTCTTCTTGCACTCAACCTTTCCCCAAAGGGCTGTGCTATTTGGATGATTCAGTGCCAAGATTATATCATTATATGCAGGGAACGAAACTGGTCCAGCTTTGTTAGTAAAGCTGGCCATGGCCTCCAGGTGATTACAAACGTGATAACACTTTGCAAGACCTAAGCTGCAAGACCAAATTAAGGGGCACCCAGCTTCTATGTGCAGTTCTGCTGCAATGAGAATTCAAATGGATGCTGTGGAAAGGGGGGGGGGAGAGAATCCAAAAATGTTATCGCATTCAGGACTACTTTGTAGTGTCAGTATGCTACCTGTGAAGTTGGGATATCAACATAACAGCAACCATTCTGAATCAACTAATCCAGTGTTCTGTTTCTTTGTGAGTCATTAGTGGAAAAAATAATTGGGGGAGGTATAAAATTTAATTTCTTTCATGCTTTCTTTCTAAAAATAAAGCCAGCAACTTTGCTAGTCTAGGACAGAGGTGGCCAACTGCTGGTTCTCCAGTTGTTGCTGAACCACAAACTCCCATCAGCAGTGTCAGAAATGATGGCTGTTGGGAATCCAATAATATCTGCAAGGTATTTCCACCCCATGTCTAGGAAGCTTCATTAAAAGTCTAGCCTGAATTCTCCCAGGTGCTCTTGGACCACAATTTCTTCCTGTGTCACAATTTCCTCCTGAGCCACAGATGAAGCTGAAGGAACTGAAGTTATTCCACAGAACTGGAGGCCTGTGGTGCTTGTCACTTCCCAAGAAGGCCCCTTAACTCACATTGGCAGTCAAAGAAGGTGAGTTGGCCCAACATGATGCTAAGCAGTTCCAAATGTGCGTGTGGCCTGAAGACAAGTACTCTAAAAAGTCTCACTGTTTCATGTGGCTGTTTCTACTCCTGCATTTCTTTCTCAGAGTGTTCCCAGCCATAAAGTTGTGGAACGGCTCCTTTTCAGGCTTCATTAGGGCACGACCAATTTTGGAGAGAGATGACAGATATGGTGCAGCTTTCAGTGATGCGTCATCTGCTCCCAGACATAGCAGTCATGCAGAAAGCTGTCCCTGAGGGGCTGCGGGCTGCTGTCTTCTCAAATTTGCCCCAGCAACTCACCAGGCTAGTGAGGAAACCGTAGATTCATCTCTCCACTTGGGCTCACCATCACCTGACACAATGAGCCTCAGGGTGCATTGTGTGGAGTTGAATGCCTGCTGAAGTACCCATGAGATCAGAAGAATATGATAGAAAAGGGGGAGAAATTTGATTCAGCTCACATATAAAGGCGAATCTATAAAGTTCCCACTTTCTGAAACAATATGCTGTGAACCACCCTGAGATCTACGGATGAATGGTGGTACAGTATACAAATAAAAAAATTAATAGTAATAATAATTGCTACAACTAATCCAGAATGCGGCAGCTAGACTGGTGACTGGGAGCGGCCGTCAAGACCATATAACACCGGTCTTGAAAGACCTACATTGGCTCCCAGTACGTTTCCGAGCACAATTCAAAGTGTTGGTGCTGACCTTTAAAGCCCTAAACGGCCTCAGTCCAGTATATCTGAAGGAGCGTCTCCTCCCCCATCGTTCTGCCCGGACACTGAGGTCCAGCTCTGAGGGCCTTCTGGCGGTTCCCTCACTGCGAGAGGCCAAGTTACAGGGAACCAGGCAGAGGGCCTTCTCGGTAGTGGCGCCCGCCCTGTGGAACGCCCTCCCATCAGATGTCAAAGCGATAAACATCTACCTGACATTCAGAAGACATCTGAAGGCAGCCCTGTTCAGGGAAGTTTTTAATATGTGACATTTTAGTGTATCTTTCATCTTTGTTGGAAGCCGCCCAGAGTGGCTGGGGAAACCCAGCCAGATGGGCGGGGTACAAATAATAAATTATTATTATTATTATTATTATTATTATTATTATTATTATTATTATTAGGATTAGGATTGAAATGCAGCCATCCTTCAAAATTTGCACTCATCTGAATTTTACAACCAACGTTTACAAAAATTTGAGAAAAGTGTGCGGCGGAATTAGTGAAAATAAAATGCAAAGATGTATTCTGTTAGGAGAAAATGTTTACAAAATGTGTGTGTCAGGAGACATTCACACAAAAATGCTGATGAATTCTTGTGAGGATTTAAATAATAATAATTAAATTGCAGGTTGCTGCAGGAATGTGAATTTAAGATTGGGAAAATGAGAAACAGACAATGGAAAAATGAGACTTACTTTTAAGCAAATGCGCTTAGAACACTGGGGCACTTAGGACTATGTCAGTTTTCAAAGTGTGTTCATCAGTTGTTCAAGCTCAGACATTTGATCTCAAGAATGGGTTTTCAGAGCAAATGTTTTAGCATTAAGAACAAATGTCCATTCCTTAAATGCTCATCCCTCCAAAGACCTACATTTGTTTGATGGAAGCAATCTGAGTAAACTGAATAGAAGCACTTGCTCTGTTTTTCCGGGGCTCACAAATTACCTGCTGCACTGCAAAAGGTAATTGAACTGAACAAAAACGGAAGTCCATCTCCTTTTTAATTTAGCTGGCTTGAATTGGCTGGATCTTTCTCAATATAAAGCCCTTCCTAAATCCATGAGCTACTTTAGCAAATTTTCCATTGGTGTTTGTCAAGCAAATCCCATCAAATTACTGGAGGACAACAGGATGAATCAGAGCACGCAGGAAAGAGGAAAAAATACATATCATGGAACAACAGGAGAAAAAGAATTATCAGGGGGTTGAAAATACAATGCAATTTTTTTAATCACAAAAGACCAGTGTATTTATTATATTTTCTCAAGTGATTAAAAAGAATGAAAAATTGGCTGCTTCCTGAATCATTTGTTTAAATATGCCATGTAAGTTACTGATGTTACTATTGTTACAGTAAACCAGTAGTTTAGCTCTGATTCAAGTAAACAGAAATTCAGCAGAGAGTTGCATACTGATTACTGTCTTTGCAGAGCAATCCTCTGCCTTTGATGTTTCCAGAGGTGTAAGTGTTAGACAGACAAGAGGAAAGAGGGTTGGATTAAGCATCCTTCAAGTTTCTTATTTGCCTAAGTGATAATTGGACATCTTGAAGAAATCTTGGTTGGAGGAGACTACTTGCAGAGGACAGAAGCCCCATATAATCGATGCTGGTTCCCTCTCGAATGGCAGCCCTTTGTAATGGCAACAGAGTTTTTAAAAAATATATATAATCAGTTATTTATTGAAAGTTTTCAACATATAATACAATAAAACCCAAACTAAATATAAATAAAACAGAGAGAAAAGATAGAAAAAGAGAATAAGCAAAAGAGGAAAAATAAAAAAGAGAAAATGATACAAAGCCCTCTATCAAGGTTTCATATTAACTGTTATTCCACACAAAGGAGGGGGAGCCCTCCCAGCTCTCACCTGGGACCTTCCCCCTCTTCCCCCAGCCTCCCACCCTGAGTGATACTCTCTTCCCTGTTCATCATGCAGGGCCCTTCATCTTCCATGCATCTTGCATGCCAAAATATTCGTCTTGGCTTGGGTTATTTAAAGAGTTAAAAAACAGTGTTTATGATGTGTATGTGTGTTTAAGGGGGCATCTGATGCTAGCTGGAGTTGCCAGATTCAGCAGCTCTAAAATGACACCTCAGATTTAAGATGAAGGCTGAAAGTCTTTAATCCTGGGGCTCCCATAACATGGTGCACCCAGATGTCCTGCTTGGAGGCATCCTGCCCATACAGATTTTAAGAAATGCATGTTTGTTTTTTTAAAGGAAGAGGGCAGTGCCACCGGAGGAAATTAAAATTTGGGGTGCGGTGGGGTCAGCCAGGGGATTTGGTGCTTTCTTATATTTTTTTCAGGAGGTATGTGTGTTTTTACTTTTTTTGCATTTGTTTCTTCAAGGAGTGTTGCCTGCTTTTTTGAGGGATTGCCTTACTTTTGATTGGTTAGATGGGGTCTTTCAGAGCTGGGGTGTTCTTTGCTTGCTCTTCGAACCTTTGCTTTGTTTCTTTTGGGTGTGTGTCAGTGTTTTGCCTGTTTTGTGTGTGGAGGGGATGTTTCCCAATGTTTCTTTGGTGAAATCGGTATCTTGTGTGCTCACGCAGTCCCTTACATTTGGAGGTGTGCCCCAGGTTCAGAAACATTGGGGACTTTTGCTTTAACTTTTTCAACTAGAACACAGTCCTCGTTCCAATAAAGCTCCTGAGCCACAAAATGCAGAGCACTACTTGTTTCACTTTTCTGTCACAAGATTTCAATATAACATTGACATAATTGTAACCTTCTGGTTGATTTCCATCTTCCAGCTGTCTGTTCTTATTCTTCCTTGAGGACCATTTATTTCAAGTGTCCCCAGGCCCTCAGATTTCAGAGCTTGTCTTAATCCATCCGACGCTCATTCTCATTCCCTCTCTGCAACACATTCTTTCCCCATTTCTTTCAGATCATGCTTTTACTTTACAATTTAAATTCATAATCTATCCCCCCCCCCAGCGGCTTCTCCTTCTGTGTCATTCTGCTTCCTTTTAGTCTGTTCTTTCCCCCTTCTGCATTGGTTACGAAATCAAACACAGGTAACCTTCAGCTTCTATGGGAGATTAACAGCTTGCTGAAGCAAAAACATTTTACTTTGTGTCCCAAAGTAAAACATTCATGGGACCTGTCCAGAAAACTAGACCTTTCGCTGAAAAGGCTATGTTCTTCACTGAGACACCCCTGCTCCCCACAAAAAACCTATATGGAAATTTGCCTTTATTTATGATCTGATTGTATAGATTGGCACTCAGACAATTTTGTCAAAAGACTGTTCACAACAGATTCCTTAGCTCTTAATGAGATTCACGTAGAAGGCAGTTTCAGATTGACTTAAATATGTGTGTTTGTGTTTTACAGGAAGCAGTGATACCTCTTTTCTCTGTTTCTAGTATGGTACTATATCTGTTTTCTCCTGGTGCTTAGATTCCCCCGATAAAAATGAACAAGTAATGTTGATACTGATATTGCATAAAATATTCAATGAAATTAGCTGCTTTGGTGTTGTAAATGCTTGTTTGTTTGCCTCAATCATTCTGCCATTCTCCTACTCATTATGTTTGAAAATGATGCATCCGTTTACACAGAGAAGTGAATCAAGCAATTTCTAAGGATCAGGCTTGGTATTTTTCCTGCTAAGGCAGTATTAAAGACAAAGGAGCAATGCAGGTAGTGTGGGTGTATTTGTGTTTGCCTTAGAAGAAATGATACGATTCAATATGGAATGGATGGAGGGGAAATGTATTTGTGCAGTAGGCAAATACAAAGTGGATGTAGCTTTCTGAATAATGTGGAAGAGTTGCAGGTGATAGGACTGTCTTAAAACTATTGAGATGAGGTCTCACAAAATAACTGAATATTTGAATTCAGTGCTTTCAAATTTCATATAACATGCATTGAATTTTGTGGTTCAGGGACAGGGTAGAATTGGATTTGAGCTGGACTTCTGACTCAGTGGAATCAGTCATTATTGAACACAATAATATCATAAATTGCTTTATTCCGCAGAGGTCTTTATGACTGGATGACTAGGCCTACTGGCCATTTTGGACTTCATTTCGAAGTCCTGGAAGTGTCGGAGGGCTGTCAAAACTGAATCTGGGTGGCCGTCCTACACATTAATAAAAGCATATGCATTTCCTCTGTAACTCTGGAACATTGTTGGTAGGCTAACCAAAGATTTTTTGACTTCTGCTTTCAACTGTGTGAGTTTTAATGTACATGAGCCTCTGCCCTCAAAATTCAGTGGAAGAGCTAAGCTATTCGCTGGTTGATTTAGAATGTGAGAACTAATCTGTAGTGTGTCTGTGTGGTGGGGGAGTGGGGGATATAGCCCTTTAACTATACTTTCCCCATATGCCAGCAAAGTAAATCTTCAGCAAGTGATAAAGGAAGGCAGCTGGAGACTTGTTTATCATCTTTAAGGGCTGCAATGAGATAAGCCTAAACTTCACTTCAAAACCTCCAGCAGGAGCTCTTTCTTCCCAGTGGTCCTTGGGTTAAAGGGATACATGAGATAGCAGAGAGGGTGCTTATGTGAAGCTTTTGGTATTAGTTCCTTCAAAAACCAGATTCTCTCCCACCCACCCCCTTTTGACTGCTTTAGCTCTAGCTTTTGCATTCTCATGCTCCGAACTCTTATTTCTTGTTTCATTACTCTGCCTCTGCAACTGTATGGATCCTTGGCTCTGTTTAATAAAGACAGTGCCATTTGTATAAATGAGAACAGCAGGTGATGTAAATCAATGAATCTTGGTCAACTTTAATATAGGGTGGAAGTTAATATTTTCTCAATGTATAAACTGAGATAAGACAGAAGCTGCTAGGTACAATTTAATCTCACACACACACCAACCCCACAAATCGTGGCAGATGTTTGGATACTGGTTTGAATTTTACTGAGCATGGACAAAAAGGCTGTGATGCACAAACAGACCTCTAGGACTTAAGTGTGACTTGCTGGTTCTGGCTGAATCTCTCATTGCTCTTTGTCTTTCATAGAAAATGTTTGTGTCCAGATATGGAAAACCTTCGGCTGGAATAAAGCATGGAAAATAATTGGGGGTTGTGCAGTGGGACACGCCTGTTTACAGAAATGGCACACGTAAATCACCTACAGTACATACTAGAGTTATAAACTGTCTAGCATGCTGCATCATTGACTAAGCCAGGGGTTCTTAAACTATTTGCACCTGGAGACACAAGTCGAAATCTAAGAAATGATTGTGGAAATATGGTGCAGTGGTTAAGAGAGTTGGACTCTTAAACAAATAAACAAAAGTAACAATTTCACCAAACCCCCCCCCACAAAAAACAACAACAACCTGGAGACGCTCAGATTTCCCACCCCCACAACACACACACACACACAAGATCAGGCAATACAGCTCAAGGAACAAGCGCATCCACCAAGCAAAAAAAGCAAAACAAAAACAAAAACCACCCCAAATTTAAAAATAAATAAATTGGTAGAGTAGGGAGCCTTGATGGCCTGTAGGCCCACAGTTGCCACATTGGGGATACCAGGGTTAAGCGAAAGGCCTTGTAAAATCCAAATGACTATATCTGATTCCTATTTGTATTTCGGAATGCATTTTGCAATACCATCCAAAAGAACCCCAGAAGCTGAATAGGTTTTTTATTATTAATTTTAGTTATTTAACAGTATGCAAACAATAATAGGGAAAAGTGATTGATATATTTGATACATTTAACAGTCTGCAAAAAATAAGAAGGAAAGAACAGTTATTTAACAGTATGCAAACAATAATACAGAAAGGTGATTGATACATTTGATATATTTAACAAAATGAATAAAAATCTCAATAGTTTTTAAAGCAACAATGTTCCCTGCTACCTTCACAGGCCTGATCCATGTGTTATTGGGGTAGAGTAGCTTCCCCATAACTGGATCCTTGTGCTTTTATATTTTATTATTCTAAGCTGCCTCAAGGTCCCTTTTGAAGTGGAAAGGCTATAAATGTCCCAGTAAATAAATAAAACTGTTAAACAGAAAATATCAAACTTTTGAAATTAGGTGTTCCTGCCTCCTTTAGGTTAAGCAGAAGCTTGAAATGGCCAATGGCTGTTAAAGGAAAGCCACACCTTCCCAATAAAACAGAACCGAGATATACGCAGCAAAACCTGGGAAAGGAGGTTGTCCTCTCACAAAAGTCACCTACAGTGGTACCTTGGTTCTCAAATGCCTTGGTACTCAAACAACTTGGAACCCAAACACCGCAAACCCAGAAGTAAGTGTTCTGGTTTGCGAACCTTTTTCGGAAGTGAAACATGCTCCATTTTGAGTGTTACACTTCAGTTTTGAGTGCCACACTTCCGTTTTGAGTGTTACGCTGAGGTCTGTCTGTTTTTGCTATTTCTTTAGTGTGTTTGTTTTTGCGGCTCTTTTTGTTTTTGTTTTTGTCAGTATGTGGAACCCAGCTCAGCCGCTGATTGATTTGTTCATTGCTTTCATTTTATGGATCAATGGTCTCGTTAGATAGTAAAATTCATGATAAATTGCTGTTTTAGGGGTTGTTTTTAAAAGTCTGGAATGGATTTAATCCATTTTGCATTACTTTCTATGGGAAAGTGCACCTTGGTTTTGGAATGGACTTCTGGAATGGATTAAGTTTGAGAACCAAGGCACCACTGTATTTTTGAATTTATACATAATCTGGATTTAGTTGGCATAACAGTCTGTCAGACTCTGGGTATTAGCTGAGCAGAATGCCTGTGTGGGGTTTCCCCCCCTCCTGTTTTGCCATCACTAGTCAAGAAGGTGTCATGTTGTGTTTTGATGTAACATGAAGTACCAGTTAAATATGAAAGAAGACACGAAATGAGCTAGAAAACATGTCCTAGGCATCTTTCTAATTGGAAACCCCTTCCTTTAAAACAATCCCTCCTCAACCAAGCGTCTTAAAATGATAACATTGGATCAGCCTTTGCTTTTTTATTCTCCCTTTGAGACTTACACATCATATTTACTCACCAGACAAGTCAAAACAGGATTTCTCTCAAACTGTTGGAGTTGCGAGAGCTAGAACATCAAGCTGTGCCTTCTGCTTCATGCTGCTCATCATCTCCGTGGTAAGATTCTGGAATCAGAGCCAAACCTGATGAGCAAAGGCAGTCTGGAAATGCATCAACCACCCTCTTCTACGGCTGTAGCTTTAGTACTGCGAGTGGTATAGAAAATAAATAAATAAACTCTCGGCTGCTGCATACTTGGAACACAGGTGGGCCACACAGGGGCCAATTTCATATAGTTTTATGATCAGAAGCATATAATTGAATGGGATCCTTTCGGCATCGGAAAAGCTAGGCATGCCAAAGGAACCTCAAACTTTCATGGTAGGCTTTGATGGTTTATATTATATATACAGTGGTAACTCTGGTTACGTACTTAATTCGTTCCGGAGGTTCGTTCTCAACCTGAAACTGTTCTTAACCTGAAGCACCACTTTAGCTAATGGGACCTCCTGCTGCCGCTGCGCCATTTCTGTACTCATCCTGAAGCAAAGTTCTTAACCCGAGGTACTATTTCTGGGTTAGCGGAGTGTGTAACCTGAAGCGTATGTAACCCAAGGTACCACTGTGTACACACACACACAACTGCAACAGATTTACAACTAATCTGCTGCCCTGTTTATTGGGCTTACAATATCTTCTGTTTTGCACCAAGCTCATTCGTCTCCAGATCTGCTTGTCTTGCTGAAGGTGGAATCTTGCCTAATGTGTCAAACTATAGCAAGATGTTTGGAATTGCCTGTATGCTAAACCAGACGCAGAGCAGGACTTGTAGTCGGGTTGAGACCTGTAACACGTTTTTGAGCAGGGAAGAGGGACAGGTGAATTTAGGGTACTGTACTGCATGCAGATGCAAAAACCTTACAATACTTTCCTGGCTGGGAGTGCTGCCAGTGGCTTCTTTACAGGGTCTGTTTCTTCGCAGTGATAGAGAACAATGGAGACAGCAACAAATATAGGAATAGACAAATTGTGGTCTTTTAAGGGGGTCTTAAAATTCACTTGTTTCCTGCTGCATTCTCTGGAAGGATTTTAACTAGGTTGCTATATTTTAGTGATGTTTTGTTTTGATTTACTTTGTAGTTTTTTGCAGCTGTTCTACTGATCTAGAATGGACAAGTGACTTTACACAGGATAGGATGTCCTCAATGTGAAAAGCTATGGGGTCCAAATCTGGTTTAAAGAATAGAACCCTAAGAAGGGAGAAGAGGAAGGGCCTTGAAGTTGGTCATCGGCTATTAGCCTCTGGGCAACAGCCAGTCTTCCCCACGATGCTGAGGTGTATGATATTTCTATTTAAATTATAAAATTATTTCTAAATATGCATCTATAATACTCTGTGCAACTTTTATGCAAATCAGCACTCCTTTTGTCCTTTCTTTTCTTTTCTTTTTGGTCTTGCTTGTCCTCTTTTTGACAGTAGGCAGTTGGCCACTGAGGGCTGGGAATTTTAATGTTATTCTTATTTACTGTTGATTAGTTCTTATTTTGCTTTCTGGTTTAATATATTACTTTATATTGTTGGAAGTTGTCTGGGAAGGGCTTTGCCCTAGAAGGCAGCTTATAAATATTTTTTAATAAATAAATAAGTAAATGTGTTACTTGGCCATAATGAAAATGTAGACATAATATTGCTTCCTTTGTGATATGGTGTGTTTAGGTGTTCCTGATGAAGGGCAGTGTACAAATTTAATAAATATTAATACTTCCAATCCCCTCTTATTTGGGCAGGTAATTCTTAGTTATTTTTGAGTACTACTTTTGCTGTTAGTTCACATGTTTTAAAAGAACCAGCGAGAGCTTTTTGCTAAGGCTAACTACTGTGCATGATAGTGGTGGTTCAATTTTTATTGGGATGATCACTGGGGAGGGAAGGGTTAGTCACGACTGCTGTGTTAGCCATGCAAGTCATGTAATGTGTAGTTTGACCATCAGTCCTAGAATTGAAATGGGGCTGAGTCTTTGAGACAGAGGTGCCAGCTTCTCCAAAGGAATGGGAGGGGCAATGTGGTGTCACACGATGTTGTGAGGAGCCACGGGGCAGAACTGGGTGCAATCTGAAAATAAGAAGAGGACTGGCCCCCTCAAAAGATACATTTGGGCCCCTAGGAGTCGGTGCCTATGTTGTGAGCCTTTGCTCAAATTAAACCCTGGCCTTCTATAGCTATTGTAGCAAAACATCACAACACTCTTGACAAATTATTCTTTCTCAGCTTAACCATCTGCCTAGGTAACCGAGCTACTCTGTCAGCCTCAAGTCCTTCATTTGCAATTCAGACATACCTTACAGGGTTGTTGTGATCATGATTGTAACCATATGAAATACTTTGAAAGTGCTGTAGAAGTGTTAAGTATCATTATCGTCTTCCATCATCATCATCATTCATCACAGCTAGTTGCATCTTTGAATATTGTATATTTATGTCATCAAATGCATGTGAAAGGAGAAGACTTGAAGTGATGCTGTTAAGATGATAGTGGCTGGTGCCTACCCATAGAAATCCAGTGATTATCAAAATACTCAAGATGAGTATCTGTGTAGAGCAGGGGTCAGCAAACTTTTTCAGCAGGGGGCTGGTCCACTGTCTCTCAGACCTTGTCGGGGGCTGGGCTATATATATATTTTTTTGGCGGGGGAATGAACGACTTCCTACGCCCCACAAATAACCCTGAGATGCATTTTAAGTAAAATGACATATTCTACTCATGTAAAAACACACTGATTCCCAGACCATCCGCGGGCCGGATTTAGAAGGCGATTGGGCCAGATCTGGCCCCTGGACCTTAGTTTGCCTACCCATGGTGTAGAGGGAAGGGGAGGAAGAATAGAAGAAATGTGTTGTTAAACTTGTCCGTTCCTGGTTTATGTATATTTGAAACAAATTTATATGCACCCAGGAGATTCACATGACTTATTCTCAGTGGTATTCATGACCCACCTTCCACCCCACTTAAAAAAGTCAAATTTCGGCTGGTTTTCCCAGTAGATTTTCAGTTATCTGGGCCAACCCAGATGAAGAGATACTCAAATTATATTGATTCCCCTTCCCCTGACTATTTTGAATAGCTGACATTTATGCAAATGTTGGGAGGTTGCAGGCATCCCTGAGCTCCTTATCTGCCTTGCCCTTTTCCAGGTCATTAAAGGCCATCTCTTCACAGAAGGAAGACAGCAGAAACTAAGGGAGAGATGTGCCTTCCAAATGCCTGTTTGTGACTTACCAAGGAGGCATGTTTTGAACCTGAAAGGGAGCCAAGCAGATAAGGAAAAAAACCGGGCATTTATCCAAGAGTTCTGCACGTTGTAGCCTGAAAGAGCAATCTGATAGCAGACTTTTAAATAAAAATTAGACGTTACGAAGTAATTGCAAGAAAATGGGAGGCAGCGCAGCTAAAGCATCACCCCAAGCAAAGGCAGGCTCTTCACAGTCACTTTCCATAAACAGCATCTGCTTGGAAATTAAATTCTATTCTTTTATGTGCATCAAATCTGCACCTGTGAGGAAATCCGGACATAATGCCGGAGCGATTGCAGTCGGCAGCAGTATCCATGGCAATGAGATCAGACTCGGAAAGGAGCATGGGAGGCAGCTCCCTGCTTTTGGCTGACCTGTCACACATGATTGACGTACAAGAAAGGGAGATAAAATGCAGCTAAGTAGGTGCTTTGACATTTCATTATGCCGTTTGTCAAAAGGGGGGGGGGGAGAGAAGGTGCACAACAACACAGGTGTTTGGCTGTTTCCTATTTCTTACTGCATTATCTGCTCATCTTTCCTTCATGGAGCTTAGGATCGTGCATGCAGTCCTTCTCCACTTCATCTTCACAACAACAATGTGAGGCAGGTTAGGGACAGGAACCCTGCTGGAACAAAACAAAAAAAGGGAAGTCTATCCTCATGAGAAAAGCTGGATTCCAGGCTGGCCTGCAGGGATGGATGTGGCCACACAGTGGGCCTTCCAGCAATGGCATCACTACCACCTCCCAGCAAGGAGAGGCAGCAGGGACTTCAGCGAGGAGCAAACACACTGTCAGGAGTGCTGGAGTCAGGCGGGGCGGGGCCTCAGCAGTGGCAGCCTCTTCTCCTCCTTGCCTGCTCTCCAGTAGCCACTATGAGCCAGCAGCAGCCATGGAGAAGCCATGGTGTGCTCCCTCACAACCGCAGCCACAGCTGCTACAGCAGCCTAGGACAAATAGCTACCCGGCTTAACCTACTTTCCAAGCTTGGTGGTGACAGCGCTAGCAGGGGAAATAGAGACATCTCAGGATCAAATCAGAAGCCAGGTTGGCTTTCACAGTTCCGGGACCGTCCCTGGAAATGCAGGATGCTTGGAGGGTATGGGAGAAACCAGGTGCGTAGTGGCACTCCTTCCTACTGGTTGAGAAGAGGGTTGAATCTCCCCCCTCTTGCACTGTGAATCCAATAAAAATTGCCTCCCCTCCATGCATAGTATTAACTTCTTTTGCTTTTTATAACCCAGCTGGTCTCCTTAGTGTCAAGTCCAGTTTGACCCTAACTCTGTTGCCGATCAGTTTTTGTTTTTTTACCAGCATTTCATACCTCAGTAAATGAACCACCAGAATGTCTATATTATGGTATAGCTCTCACTGCCAGCTTTTTGGAAGATGCGGTCCTTTTCAGCAGCCTTCAGCAAAGCAAATCCCTTTCTATAATAAATTAGTCCTGTCTGTGCCCCATGATTAGAACGATCTCTTATCTTCATGAGTCATTTTAATGGACATGTTTCTTGTCAGGAAGCAGTCACCATCTGTGCTGTCATCTAAGTGCCGCGTGGAAAACACAGGAAGGAAAAAGCCACCATCATTCATGTGCCTGTTGTACAATGCCAGTACACAAGCAATTCTGCAGTATAAAGCTGGATGTATGTCCAATTTGCATTAAAGGGTTGCTGAGGTTTTCACGGCTCCCGGTTCCCGTGTCTTTAACGGAAGCTAGATCTGCAGACATTAGCAAGTATCAGAGTTCATCACCATGCTGTGAAAAACCTAAAACTGCTGTTCTAAAAGGTAAAGGTAAAGGACCCCTGACAGTTAAATTAAATCGCGAAAGACCCTGGGGTTGCGGCGCTCATCTCGCTTTACTGGCAGAGGGAGCTGGCGTTTGTCCGCAGAGTTTTTCCGGGTCATGTGGCCAGCATGACTAAGCCGCTTCTGGCAAAACCAGAGCAGCGCACAGAAACACCATTTACTTTCCCACCAGAGCGGTACCTATTTATCTACTTGCACTGGTGTGCTTTCGAACTGCTAATGGAAGCCCTGCACAAGAACTGCCACATGTGTGATGGAATTTGCCCCCCCCTGCACCCTCCACAATTGGTTGGTAGGGGCGGTCAACCAGAACAACATGTGGAGGGAGTTGAGGGGGGATCATTCTGTCTTGCAGACCGGAATGCTTACACAGACAGAACACTTGGAAGAACGTGACATTGAATTCCACCCTCTGTCATCCAGGGGTGGCCAACATGGTGCCTTCTAGACGTTGTGGACCTCAGCTCCCATCATCCTTAGCCATAGGCCATGCTGGCTGGGACGGATGGGAGTTGTAGTCCAACAACCCTTGGAAGGCGCCATGTTGGCTAGCCCTGATGGCACTAGTGCCAGAGGCTGAACTGCTTTAGAAGTTTTTGATGATTAAGCAGTGTACAAATTCCATTAAATCAATCAATAAAATCCTTAGCAGGTCCATTTAGCTTTCAATGGCTCTGCCCTCCATGGTTCTGACAGAAAAGTGGAGAAGAACGGCTTTGAAGAACTCGCCACCCATCATTGTTTTCATGTTACGCTTGTGACGCCTTCTCTTATGCTCTTACTGCTCCCACTGCTTCCCTCCCAACCCTGCGGATTTAATCTTTCTCTCTACAATAGCTTCTCCTGGGCAGCTACCTTTTTTTTTCTTGTGTGGGTGGCTTGCGCCTGGCTTTGTGGCATTCATTTAAACTTTTCGCGTGAGCACCAGAGGGTTGTTAATTCCATCCCGTCGGATTACCATTCGGCTGATTTTACGTGGCAAGCAGTCCCTATCGCCAGCCTGCCTTCTTTCTTTGGTGTGATCACCTCTGGCTGCTGCGCAGAATTTGGAATCGCTGAGATGGCTCTGGCACAATAGAAGCACGCAAGCATGCAGAGGGGCTGGCTCCATCCTTTGGTGAGCCCTTGAAGCATCACAATACATTCTGTGTTCATAGAAAAAGAGAGGAGAAAAACAGAGGGGGGGAGGTATGATCAGGGTGTACTACTAATGACAAGAAATAAAAGTACCCAGGTTTTTACACACACACACACACACACACACACAAACCAGCAACCCAAAATTCCTTTGGCAGAGCAATTCCTACCTTAATAAGAAATCCAGACTGTTGGACTTTGTGGGATTTGACTTGCCAGCTGGACTAGGTAAAAGGCATATTTTATTATTTTCTGCCATTCTCAAGCCTGTGGTTTTTCAACTCAGTTCTGGTTTTTAAATAGAAAAGAGAAGGTTGGGGAGGGAGTGTTAAGTATGGTGTAGTGCCAGACTAGGACCTGAGAGACGAGGATTCAAATCGTGAAGCTTGCTGGGCCAGTCACTCACAAGGTTGCTGCGAGGATAAAGTGGTGAGCAGGAGAACCATGCATGCTACCCGAGCTCCTTGGAGGAAAGGTGGAATATAAATGAAATAAATAAGATGAGCAATGTTTTATGGAGCACTTTGTTATCCTTTTGTGCAGCCTCAGCCATGTTTACGTGGAAGCAAGTCCCACTGAATTCAGTGAGGGTTACGCCCTAGGATGTGTGTCTGGGGTTGCAGCCTAAGTTGTTCTTTTGCAGAAGCCATGGTTTGCATGGTAGCCTTAAAAAAATATATTAATAGGCAACAAACTTAATAAATTGTGCCTAGAAATCTATATAGATATAATGCACAGCATAGAAAATTAGTGCAAACTGCAGAGTACCCTCTGGAGGGTAGGACCTGAACCAATGGCTTCAAGTTACAAGAAATGATATTTTGGTTAAACATGAGGAAGAATGTTCTGACAGCAGGAGCTGTCCGACAGTGAATGGTCTTCCTTGGGAGGTTGTAGAATCCTCTTTCTAGGAGGTTTTAAGCAGAGGTTTGATGGCCATCTGCCATGGATGCTTTGGTTGAGACTCCTGCATTGCAGGGGATTGGACTAGATCAGTGTTTCCCAACCTTGGGCCTCCAGCTGTTTTTTAACTACAATTCCCATCATCCCTGACCACTGGTCTTGCTAGCTAGGGATGATGGGAGTTGTAGGCCAAAAAAACTTCTGGAGGCCCAAGGTTGGGAAACACTGGACTAGATGACCATTGGGGTCCCTTCCAACTCTACAATTCTATGATTCTACATGGGCCCCGCTGAAGCTGCTTTATACAGGCCACAAGTCCACCTGCAACAGTGTGCTGCCTTTTCTGACTGACAGGAGAGCTCTATGGCCTCAGGAAGAGATCTTTTCAGTCATCCTTGTCACTGACGTTGCTACTGGGATCTTCTGTGTGCAGAAGCATGTACTGTACCTTCCGATAATTAATTAATTAAACATTTGCCCCCTGCTTCCTCCAAGGAGTTTGGGACAGTGTTCACACAGTTATCCCCCCTTTGTCTCACAACAACCCAGTGAGGTAGGCCAGACTGAGAGTGAGTGGCTGCCCCACAGTCACCCAGTGGGTTTCATGGCTGAGTGGGAGGGTTTAGAAAGTCATTCCTTGTCTGGCACTCTTGACACCTCGCCACATAGCCTCTCCTTTTCACCTACTTTAAGGAATACGCATGTGGTAAAGCACTGCACCAATACGGAGCCACGTTGCAGTGGAGCTTCAAGGTTATGCAGGCACGAACGCTGATCCCTAGATCTGCATTTGAAAGACTGCATTCCCCAATGAATTCCAATTTTGGCAGAGAACACTGTTATGTCACAATCCGTACCCTTCCAATAATTTCTTTAAGTGTGCTGGAGCTATTCCTGAGAACACCTGTGAACTGTTAGGTTCTATGGAGCTGACAAGACAAGTCAGACTCAAAATAGAATTAGACACTCAAATAAATTGCTTTAGCACCTGCACCATTGCTCTCACTAGGATAAAAATAAAAGGTCTATCAATCCTCATACTTTGGGCATACGCTTCTGCTCAGCTGAGGTCAGTGTGAAATGTTTCTCTGCTTTGATAAAAACCCTGCATAACTAGCCAAATGCATTGTGGGAGTGTTTCATTTACCTCAGAGATAATTTGAGTATGAGCTGGTATTAGACTCAGAAGATTATTCTAAATGGGCCATTGGTCTTTCTTTTCTTTTTTTGGTGTGGCAAATTGCTATGAGACACACTAATCCCCTGTTTGTTATTCCCAAGTCATTTTAAGTATTTCAGTGACTCATATTCTAATTAATGAAAAATGCCTTAGGAAAGTAATGACTGAGACCTGGCAAAGAGCATAACCGAAGTGTGAGGAAATGAAACGAGAAACTGTACTACCAACATCCTAATGGGATATCACAGGGAAATACATTCTCTTCCCTGACCTCTGCTTAGCATCAATTCAACAGAAGACAAGGCTCCACAGCAGCTATGGAGACACTCCAGAAGTTGTTGGAATTCAGCCCACATCATCTGGCCATTGACTATGCTGGGTGAGACTTATGGGAGATGGAGGGCCAGAGGTTGCCACTGTCTGGTCCACAACCTGGTGGGTGTGAGGGCCAAGTCTCTACTCTCCCACTCTTGCCATTGCCCATGTACTCAAGATGTCCTAAGCATATCGCTTGACACGGAAAGAGCATACTTGTTCCTGCATGAAAACAACTGTGATACCCTCCAATGTTTTTCTGATGAAAATAGGGACATCCTGAGGCTGGCAATAGGAGGGAAAGGAGGTTCTAAGGTTGCAAGCTTATGCATATTTACCTGGGAATAAGCGTTGGGATTTAACTCTGAATAAAAATGCATCAGAAGGGTGGACCTTCTGGTGGCTGCCCATTGGCCAGATATTGGCTGCCAGTTGTCATTCACTGAAATGGGCCTAAAAATTATATTTGGGCTCTGAACCTTTCCCAGGCAAATTGCATAGCCAATGATAGATGGTAAAACTTATCCATAATAAAAAATGGATAAACCCAGATGAGAAAATTGGTGAGAGTATAGGACTAAGACCTGGGAGATCAGGGTTCAAATCCCAATTCAGCCAGCAAGCTCACTGGGTGACGTTGGGCAAGTTGCTACTTCTTGCCCTAATCTACCTCACAGGGATGTTATGAGAATAGCATGGAGATGAACCGTGTAAGAAACATTGTTCTTGAGACATTGGAAAACCCTCAGATTTGTTCTGTGTTCTCTGTATGGAATTGAAAGCAGGTGACAGTCACCCCAAGCAATGACACACAATATTTCAGTGTCCTCTGACTCTAAGAAGTAGCTTGTCAAGTGAGACAGAGCTGACACACTAGTTTCCAAGCAGGTGAGTCACTGAGAAGGTAGGCAGAGGGATGAAACTGAGAGGGAGAGGTGGAGGAATGAAGCAGTGGGGAGGTTGTTGCGGTGCAAATGCATTGGCAGAGCAAATCTGGCACTCCTGCTGGTGTGTTGTCACCATGCCAACCTCCCCATTACCTTCTCCTTGTGGAAAGCAACAACGACACATCTGCCAGGAAGCTAGCGTAGAAGTTCGGCATGCCAAGCCACATGGACTCATATTTGTTCCTCTCTCCCCTCCCCTTCTCATCCTCCTACCATCCTCAGCATGTGGCTGTCACACACACAGCCCTGGCTGAGTCATTTTGCTTGTACGGTGAGGTAGACAGGACCGTGTAGTGTGACTGTAGCTGTAGCTGCTAGGCAACAGGCTAAGTCAATTCCCAAACAGCTTGCTGACACTCCAGTAGCATTTAGAAGCTAAGATGCAAGCCTTGCATAAGAGCAGCCCTCCAACAGCCATGTACACAACTGGCTATCCTCTACCTATGGGAAAATAATTTCTAGCAATTACTTGCAAGGAATGACAGAATAACTGCTGGCCAGCTAGGTGATACAAAGACTGCTTTTCTCTCCCTTCCCTATCTCTAACTCTATATCTACAGAGAGAGTGGGATGGGTGGGATGAGAATGCATGCAGTATATGTATTCTATTACAGTGATACCTCGGGTTACAGACACTTCAGGTTACAGATTCCGCTAACCCAGAAATAGTACCTCGGGTTAAGAACTTTGCTTCAGTATGAGAACAGAAATCGTGCCGTGGCAGCAGCGGGAGGCCCCATTAGCTAAAGTGGTGCTTCAGGTTAAGAACAGTTTCAGGTAAGAATGGACCTCCAGAACGAATTGAGTTCTTAACCCGAGGTACCACTGTGCTAGCTTTGCCAACTATGTAGCAGAGCTAACCTAGTGCCTTCAGAGTGGAGGGAACATTACTGGACTATCTGGACTATTCGAACATCATTATGATGGGAGATATGAATGGGGTAGTCTCCACTTTGATGGATAAGTCTCCACTTTGATGGATAAGTCACAGAGCCAAAATTTAACTAAGGATGGCAGACTACCGAAAACTTTTTTTGAACTGACAGACAATATGGATTTGATCGACATTTGGCGGACAAGGAATCCCCTAGGTAGAGAGGGAACTTTCTTTTCTGAGGCCCACTTGTCATGGACGAGAATCGACCAAATCTGGACAACTAGAGGGCTGGCACCGAAGATTATAAGAGTGGAAATCTGCCCAAAGACTTGCTCCGACCATAACGCCCTGAAAATGGAATTGAGACTTACTCCAGCCGGATCCTTCAGATGGAAAATGAATGACACCCTCTTTAGAGATCAAGAGTTTGTAAAGAAGGCCCAAAAAACATTAAGGGACTATTTTGAAATCAACTTGAACACTTCAGTGGAAAAAAGAACAGTCTGGGACGCTAGCAAAGCTGTAATGAGGGGGCTTCTGATACAACAAAACACAATTAAGAAAAAACTCTGGAATGGGAAAAAGGATAAAATATTAGAGAAGATAAGAGATGGAGAGAAAAGATTGAGATCTAAACCAAAATCCAAAGAGATCTTGCGAGAAATCAAATTCTATCAGGCACAATATTTGAAATTGATAAACCAAGAAGTGGAATGGAAAATTAAACAAATGAGACAAAGATCCTTTGAGTCAGCAAACAAATGTGGAAAACTGCTGGCATGGCAGTTGAAAAAAAGACAGAAACTTAATTACGTTACCAATCTAGAGGTGGAAGGGAAAAATATCCAGAAACCAGGTGAAATTAGAAAGTGCTTCCAGAAATACTTCAAAAAGTTGTATACACAAGGGCCTGAGGAAGTGTCTGAGATGGAACGATTTCTGAAACTCAATGGTCTACCAGAACTATCCCAGGAGAAGAGATCAATCTTGAACTGTAAAATAACACAACAGGAAATTGAGGGTGCCATTCAGAATATGCAGTTGGGCAAATCTCCAGGCCCAGATGGGCTCACCTCCAAGTATTACAAGATATTAAAAGACTACTTGACTCTTCCATTAATGGAGGTTTGCAATCAGATTATGGGGGGAGGAAGGGCACCGGAAACGTGGAAAGAAGCTTTCATCACATTGATACCCAAAGTGGAAACTGAAAAGAATCAACTTAGAAACTACCGTCCCATCTCACTCCTAAATGTGGATTACAAAATATTTGCAGACATTTTGGCAAGTAGATTGAAAAAGGTTTTAAATGAAGTGATTCATAAGGACCAAGCAGGCTTTCTTCCTGGTAGGCATTTGTCTGACAATACTAGGAACATTATTGATATCCTGGAACTTTTACAAACAAATATTAACACTAAAGCAGTGTTAATTTTTATTGATGCTGAGAAGGCCTTCGATAATATTTCTTGGAAATTTATGAAGAAGAATTTGGAAGGGATGGGAGTGGGACGGGGGTTTGAAAATGGCTTAGAAGCAATTTATTCAGAACAAAAAGCTAAGTTGATAGTGAACAACGTGGTGACAGAGGAGTTCCATATTGAAAAAGGAACACGCCAGGGGTGCCCTCTATCCCCATTATTATTTATATCAGTCCTGGAGGTTTTGCTGAACATGATTAGGAGGGACCGGCAAATACGGGGGATTACGGTCGGAGTGAAACAATACAAATTGAAAGCATTTGCAGATGACTTAGTAATAACATTACAGGAGCCAGAATCTAGTACAAAAAGAGTTTTGGAATTGATACAAGAATTTGGTCGGGTGGCAGGATTTAAGTTGAACAAACAGAAAACTAAAGTTTTGGGGAAAAACTTGACGCCTTTAGAAATAGAGGGGTTTCAGAAGGAAACAGAGTTAACTGTGGTCAAGAAAGTGAAATACCTGGGGGTAAACTTGACGCCTAAAAACTTGAACCTGTTTAAGGACAATTATGAGAAATGCTGGTCAGAGGTTAAAAAGGATTTGGAAATTTGGTCGAGACTGAAGCTTTCCTTGCTGGGCCGAATTGCTGCTGTTAAGATGAATGTTCTGCCAAAAATGTTGTTTTTATTTCAAACCTTGCAGATTGTGGACAGAGTGGAATGTTTTGGAAAGTGGCAGAGGGATATATCAAAGTTTGTCTGGCAGGGCAAAAAGCCCCGAATTAAGTTTAAAATACTAACTGATGCAAAAGAAAGAGGGGGGTTTGCCCTGCCGGACTTAAGGTTATATTATGAGGCAGCAGCCCTCTGCTGGTTGAAAGATTGGATTTTATTAGAGAATACAGATGTCCTAGATCTGGAAGGCTTTAACAATTCGTTAGGATGGCATGCGTATTTGTGGTACGGCAAGGCAAAAACACATGGAATGTTCAAAAACCATATTGTCAGGAAAGCAATCTTTATGGTCTGGATGAAATATAAAGACTTATTGGAAAGTAAGACTCCGAGGTGGTTATCACCAGTGGAGGCCAAGGCGCGGAAAAAACCCAATATGGAGGTCGGCTGGCCGAAATATTGGGAACTAATAGAAAAAATTGATGACAATTGGAGGTTGCGGAGCTTTGAAAATTTAAAAGATAAGGTGCAAGATTGGTTTCATTATGCCCAAATTAACGAGGTTGTTAAGTTAGATAAAAAAACAGGATTCCAGGTGGAAAAATCGAAATTTGAGACAGAGCTGTTAGAATCAAAGACCAAGGTATTATCGAGAATGTATAACTTGCTGCTTAAATGGAACACACAGGATGAGACAGTTAAATCAGCTATGATAAAGTGGGCTCAAGACATTGGTTATAATATCATGTTTGAAGATTGGGAAAGGTTATGGACCACCGGTATGAAATTTACGGCATGTAATGCCTTGAAAGAAAACATCATGAAAATGATATACAGGTGGTACATGACCCCAGTTAAACTTGCTAAGATATACCATTTGTCTGATAACAAGTGTTGGAAGTGTAAGGAAGCTGAAGGAACATTCTTCCACCTTTGGTGGACCTGCCCAAGAGTGAAGGCCTTCTGGGAAATGATCTATAACGAGTTAAAAAAGGTGTTTAAGTACACCTTCTCTAAAAAACCGGAGGCCTTCCTCTTGGGTATTGTGGGCCAAGGGGTGTTAAAGAAGGATAGAACGTTTTTTATGTATGCCACCACGGCAGCAAGAATTTTGATCGCCAAACATTGGAAGACTCAAGATTTGCCCACACTGGAAGAGTGGCAAACGCAACTGATTGACTATATGGAGTTGGCCGAAATGACTGCCAGAATCCGAGATCTGGGAGAAGAAGCAATGGAGGAGGACTGGAAAAAATTTAAGAATTATCTGCAAAAATTTTATAAGCTATATGAACTATAAAATGACACATAATTTGAAATGCTAGCCCCAGCAATGAGTGTGTAACATTTATGAAATTGGATAACATTATTGAAAGAACCCAAGTTTAAATGTTAAAAATGATAATATGTTCTGTTTTTAGAGTAAACGAGCAATAAGGGATTTAAACTTAAACTGCAATTGAAAGTACAAAAGAAATATATGAAACAAGGTTATAATTTGCTGATAAATTTATTGTTAAGAATGCATTGTGCGGGAGATGTGGGGAAGTTCGATAGAAAGTTGAAATAAGTTGCTGAAGGGTTATGAATTTTTTATTTTCTTTTTGTCTATTGCTTGTTTTTTCTTTGCTTCTCTTTTTCTTCTTTTTTCTGTATACGTCTGAAAAAACATAATAAAAATTATTAAAAAAAAAAAAAAACAGAGTGGAGGGAACAAAACCTAGAAATTGGACTGGGATTTTTAAATGTTATATGTAGAATGGAATAATGAAATGCACAAAGTGCATCGTTCACAGGTGGGTGCTGTTCTTCCAGAGCAGCATGCTGATGTGCCACTCCTTCATCAGAGTGAGGTGGGGGGTGAGGGAAAAGATTGTCATTCATCCATGAGCAATCAGCTCCATTTCCTTCTTTTCCCCTAACAGCAAGCAAAGCAAGCCTCCAGACTGTCTTGTAATAGCCACAGGGCCAGCAGCGTCTTCTTCTCACCCTTTCATTTTGCTAATAGCATTTGTCCTTCTCCACTGCTCCCCACGCACTGCTGCATTTAACACTCACTGAACCCAGGGAAGCGGTGCCACTGAGTCACTAAAACCACTGGAGAATCTGTTCTCTTTTTCCTCTCTCCTTCCCTCTTCTGCACATTTTCTCTGCCATGATCAGGTGAAGAGGCTGTCCTTTTACTTCTAAATTGCATGTTAGGAATTGGAGCATTTTGTTTGATCTGAATAGAAGAGACTGAGATTCAAGCCCAGACAATATTGTTTTGCCTTCATTGTCTCTACAGGCACTGCAGGAAAATCTTGAGGACACACACACACACACACATTTTGTCATTTTAAAGGAATGCTTAAATTTATTGAAATAAATACCTAGAAACTCAATTCAGTTCATAGGTTTATTGTTCCAGCCAAAGACCATGACAAACTTGTACCAATAGTATTCATAAAATAATACAGAACATCCATCCATAATATGACCCACCACCCATGATGTAAAAGAAAGAAGTTACCAGAGACACCAACCAACTCAAATCCATCTTGATTCCAGATTACATCTGCAAATCACCACAATTGATAGTGATTTTATCTAACTCCTTTCCCTTGGTTATTATTTTTTGCAGCCAGTGTCCAGAGAAACTATTACTGCCGCTCAAAAGAAACCAAATCATTTCTCTGTTTCATCATAGCTTCGTCATAACTTCCCCGTTGTATTCCTTGTGATGGTTTATTCAGGAAGACCAGGTTTTCTACCTGGCCATTACTATGGCAAACCTGATCCATTTCAGGACTGTTCAAGTGACTATCACCAACCCCCAATATGCTACAAACTTTCTCAAGCATTTTTTTTTAAGAAGCAAGAAAACTTAAATTTTGATCCTGTACTAGGAAGATGCACTGGTGGCAGTCAGCAGAACAAGGAGGTGGTACTTACTTGACCCCCTGTCACTGTTATCCATACAGCTCACTGGGAAGGAAAGGGTGATGGGTGAGGTAGTGACAAGGGCATGATGCAAAATCCAGCAGTACCATGACCTCACCACCATCTTGCTCCTTCCTCTCTTCCTCCCAGTAAGTCACACCAATACTGGTGACAGAAGGTCAGGTCAGTGCCACCACCCTACCTTCTGACTGCAACTGGGAAGCATGGAAAGGAATGGAATGGAATTGGTGTTTCTGGTTTAAATCTCAAGGGGGTTGCATCAATGGAGTTGCATCATTAGCTTCCTGGCAGGTGGGTCACTGTCCTTTACCAGGAGGGAGAAGGAGAGGGGCAAAGCAGTACATAGGTCAGTGTGGTGTGGATGAACACACCAGTGGAACCAACATGGCGCTCCTGTCATTTAATTTGCACCACACCAGTCTCTCTCACCCTTCCCCCTCCTACTAAGCAAAAGTGGGCCACCTGCCAGGAAACTAGAGTAGCGACCCCACCCCGCCCAGATTGCTGCTGCAGGTAAGTTGTATAGGTCAACTTCTATGTCCTGGAATTTGAAAGGATGTTTGTGGAGACCAGCCATTAAGTCTTCACTTAAGTGGAATAAATGAACTGGTGGGAGCCCAGCCAATAAATAATCTGAAGCCATGGGTGAACAATAAGGGAGCCAAGTTTGCGGATGACACCAAATTATTTAAGATGTTAAAATCCAAAGCAGGCTGCAAAAACAAAAAAAAAATCAAAATGTTTTCCTCCAAACTGGCTGAATGGAGAAGTAAAGGGCATATGAAATTCAGTGTAAGTGCAAATGGACATCACCACCCAATTTTAGGTTAAAAAATAAAATAAAATAAAAAAGGAGGGGGGATCTTATTGTAAAACTAGTGGGATATCTGAGCTTGGAGACTGCTGCAATACTGAGGAGAGAATTATAGAGGCTTATATGTTATATGTTGTGCAATGAGAATGAGTTGAGATAAATTATTCACACCCTCAGATTATTCCATTTCGTCCCATGAGATTGAAAGCCTGTAAATTCAATACAAAACGGAACACAGTAGAGGATAATGTGGTGGAGTGGCAGTGCTTATCTGACCTCTGGTTGGTCCCATTGCTGGTGAGGTAAGGGCAGCACAAATGCACCAGCAGAGCTAATCTGGTGCTGCCACTGGTGCATTTGCACAACACTGACTTGCTTCTGCCTTGCCTCCCCCCTACATTCCAGTAAGCAGTAGCAATACAACTCATCAGAGGCCAGGTGGGCACTGCCATCCCACCACAATGTCTGCTATTGATTCAAAACAAAATGAATCTATGGACAGGTCTGACCCAAGACATTTTGCCGCCTGAGGCAGAATAGCAAATCCTCAAGTCAGTGTGCACAGTATGCAAAGCTAGCCAATTTATTTTTGCACGTGATATAGAAAAATGTACTCTCTTAGGGACTACAACAACAAATTTTTTAAATGCCCTTACGTGGCACTCAAAATCAGCTGCCTGGGGGGATCATTCAGTTATATAAATAAATCTCCCTACCTGTCTATCAGATCCAGATAACCATATTCTTCTCACCAAGCCCTCCCCTCATTCTGCGGTGAAATATTCCATTCGTACAGGAATGGATATCAGCTGAGCTTAGGGATAGCTTTTCTTGTAATGGCTTCTGGCTGCCTTCCTGGATTCAGTCTACAATTGCTCTCATTTGCTGATTATCAGGTACAGTCACAGCTAGTTTCAATAGCAGAATGTATTGACATGGTGGTACATCACAGCAAGTCAATGTGAATAATAAGCTCAGCTCCTTCAAGGATGTTTGCTGACTAGTGTGGAAGATAAGTTTCCAGTCTTTGCTCATAGGTTGAATACTGAAGCTTTCCTAAGTATTATTTGATCAGTCTATATAGAGGTGGTAAAAATTCAGGTTCCTTGAAATATCCACAAACTCATCTTTGCTCTTCTCCCATTTTCTTTGTGTGCCGAGTTTCAAATTTTTATTTATTTTTTGCTGTAGATCACACTTGTTTAATTTTGTGTGATTGCTCATGCGTGTTGGATAGCCTAAGCTTGTTTGGTGCGCTAAGGCATGTTAGGATATTATTTTTTAAGAATAAATAGTACTGATGGGTTTCCACAGGGTTTCCAGCTCCAAGCTCCAAACCTTGACAGTGTCCTTTCAGATAAATTATATGCAGCATAACAAGGGTTGACCTCCTCTTCCCAGAGGAAATGAAATGCAAAAGGTATCTTGGTAGCATTAAAGAACTGTCTTAAACCAATTGAGGTCCACTGGAAATTCACAATTACGAGTGACACCAACTACATTATTCAGTTTTATCTTTGGCACCATCACTACGGTGACTCCTTCCCCCACCAGTCCAATGACAGCATCCCCACAAGAAGAGGAGCAGAGCTTCAGGAGACATATTTGGAGAGACATTGCTGGATTAAAGCTACAGCTTTAATCTAGGGGATTTCAGACACAAACTAGGGATTTCAAACACAAGCCATTGGTATCTGTGAGTTCTTTCACTGAATGTTTTTGAACTACCCATGTGGCTAAGTGGACTTGGAGGATCCAAGTCTATGGCTGGCACTTGATCATATCCCTTTGAAAATTTGTACTCCAAAACACATTGTCTGTGTGTAAAGCAGGGTCTTGGCCTTCATCTGAAGGAGTGTCTCCACCCCCATCATTCAGCCCAGACACTGAGGTCCAGCTCTAAGGGCCTTCTGGCGGTTCTCTCACTGCAAGAAGTGAGGTTACAGGGAACCAGGCAGAGGGCCTTCTCGGTAGTGGCGCCTGCCCTGTGGAACACCTTCCCATCAGATGTCAAGAAAATAAACAACTATCTGACTTTCAGAAGACATCTGAAGGCAACCCTGTTAAGGGAAGTTTTTAATGTCTGAAGTTTTATCGTGTTTTTAATTTTCTGTTGGGAGCTGCCCAGCCAGATGGGCAGGGTATAAATAATAAATTATTGTTATTAGTAGTAGTAGTAGTATTCTCATTCTCTTTCTCCCTTTGTTTGCCCCAGAAATAGGCCAGTTGCAGACAAGGGGGAGAACTTTGTTCTACCCAGCCACATCTAGTGTCTGCTCATGAGGACCCTAGAGGGGACTACTTTAGGGCAGGGGTGCCAACTTGAATAAAATATGGGGGGGGGAGTAAGCCCTGCCCCCACATACTTGATCACATGACACAGCACACACCACTTGAATGCCAATGCCCATCAACTTTGGGGGGCGGCCCTCTCAAATATTTTATTGGGGGGCAAAGGGACCTCGGCCCCTAGGAGTTACCTCCTATGCTTTGGGGACATAAAGCCACATGGTGTGAGCCTCGAAAACCATGTGAAAATTACAGTGCAAAACTCCCACAATTTAAATGGGGTTGCAAACAGCAATTAGTGTGGAAATCAACAGTAAAGATCTGCTTGATTTCCAGATGTGGCTTTTATATCATGTGATCAAAAGATCACAGAAAATACAGAAATGACCAGGTAAGAATTGGAATAAAATGCTGTCTGAATACAGCCTGAGAGAAACCCAAGTTGACAGACGTCCTTATGCTTCAGTATTAGGCTTTCAGGCTTGCTGGCCCTGTTGTTTGGAGTGGAACAGAGCGGGGAAAGCTGGCCTCTGCTACAAAAGACAAAAGCACCAAAACAGGGCATCAGATCTCCTTAAGTAGAGCCAACTGGACATCCCCACTGGATGCATGCAAAAGATGTGGGCAATAGACAAGAGGACCCATCTGAAGTCAGATGATGCTCTCATTCCTATGTTCCAGCAAAACAGAAACTCATCCCTTCCTCCTCAGTGTATTTTGAACTAAATCGGTTGGATTTGGATGCCAGCAGATTCTGTCCCACAGGCTACAGCAATCTAGAGAAAAGGGAAGCACACTCACTGACACACTCAGGTCGAGTGCCTGGTACAACCTTCATTTCAAGCGAGGCTTGAAATGGAGCCAGCTTGTCAAAGGAGATAAAAGAGACTAACAGGGAGCAAAACCAGAAAAATAATAATAAGTGAACCAATCCTGCCGGAGGAGAAATCAACACCGGGCAGCTTTTGTTTCAGCTGGGGTTTTTTTAATAATGCATGAACGCTGCTAACAAATCTGCCATTTTCACACTGTTAATTGCAGAAATATTTGCCACTTCCCTGGGGCATTTCTCTCACCCTCCTGACATGTTACCCCCCCCAACAATTCTTTTCCACCTGAAGATTGCAAAGAGACAATCACTCAGAGAGCGGAACACAAAAGAAAAAGTGGGGGAAAACAAGAGAGAAAACGAGAATGCAAACAAGATATACGTGGGTATTTTGCCCCTTGTTTCTTTTCATGCAATTTTTCTAGGCTAGCGAATCTATTAAAATATCAATAGCACTAGTGGCTATTCATTTTGTGCAATAGCACAATGTACCAATAGTACATTGGTGAATATGTGAATAACAGGAATATGCCCTCAGATATCTGTATATGTGCCAGTGTCGTGACCCATTTTCCAAGGGTGTGCAATGAATGCACATGTGTTGCTCAGGTTTACTTACTTGTTGCCACATTGACTATGAAGTCTCTCGGAGCCTCACACTGTAGAGAGGATAGCAGAGTTGCGTAGCTCCTTTCTATTGACTCTAATGTTTAACCATGCTAGTATCCTTTTGGGGCTAGTTTATTTATTGTACTATGAATGACCTAGGAATTCTAATGACCTTGGCTGGCCACATGACCTGGAAAAACTGTCTGCAGACAAACATCAGCTCCCTCAGCCAGTAAAGCGAGATGAGCGCCACAACCTCAGAGTCGTTCACAAGTGGACTTAACTATCAGTGGTCCTTTACCTTTAGGGATTCTAAAATGGCACTCTGAGGATTTTGATAGACTGTTACATTTTAGCTTATATAGTTTCAAAGCCCGTGCCTACTTAAATAACCATACCTTAAAGGTAATCACTGATAGTGCTGATAAGAAAGGTATTCCCCTCTGTACAACAAGATCTGGAACAATTATTCACAACTATTTGCCATTTTGGAGGTGACACTTGAAATTCTAAGTCTGGCTTTATTGATATATACAGTTGACCATCAAGCTTTGCAATGTGTGTTTTAGACTTGGCATCTCTTGATTTCAGCATCAGCTCTGGATGATTTTGGGGGGTTGGGGGTGTGCTAGTGGTTAAAGTGTGGGAGACAAGGATTCAAATCCCCACTCAGCTATGAAACTCACAATGCGGCCTTGGGCCATCCCTGTCTCTCAGCCTAGCCTAGCTTGCAGTGTCGTGAGCAGGATAAAATCAGAAGCAAGAGAGCCAC